>NC_058082.1:437339272-438657050 GCF_014858855.1 Bufo gargarizans | reverse complement strand
ATGGTTTATGTCAGGCGAGAATGTGACCGACAATAGTCAACAATTAAGTTCACTGACAGTAAGGCTGTGCCGATGTCATAAAGAGAAATTTCTTGAGTTCACACAACAGTTTGACAAGCAAATTTAATACCATTACTTCACGGTCACATAAAATGTGAATTTGTTAACCAACAATATAACAGTAGTATTTAACGGTTTTAGTGGACGGCCAGAATTGCAGCACGGACAAAGGTACTTTATGGAAAAAAAAATATGATTTTTTTTCACCCACAATGAAACAGATGGATTTAACAGATCTTCTTTCACTATCACAAATGCAGTGCAGGGCGAAAATGTACTTTTTAGTAAAAATAAATAAATTATTTTGTCCCCCCCCCCCCCCCCCAGAATCAAACAGATGGATTTACTGAATTTATTACACTCACATATGCAGCACAGGGGTACTTTACAGAAAAAGAAATGTGAATATGTCATCCCCTGGGTCCCTGAACTCACAGACTGATTACCTATATTATTTCCCCTTCCCTTAGCACATATGCAGTGCAGGCACACTTAAAAAAATGGGTATATGTTGCCCACATTATTTTTTATTTTTTTGTGGCAGTGGAGAGGCAGCACCCCAGCACCATGGACAGATCCTTTTGACCCATTTCCTCCATATCATGGGGCTTGTTTCCACAGCAGGCACTTACTTGCCTCCTCCACCTTCCCCTCTATGGATACAGTCCCATCCCCAACAGCAGCAGTGCAAAACGTCATTCACACTACCCATCCTTCCTATCACATGTGTCAAGTCAAGCCTTGCCACTCCTTGTTGGAGTTGACTGGCCTGGGAGAGAGTAGTCACACCGGCGAGACATTGATCAAGTATATTAAGTAGAAAACATTCCACTTTCTGTCAGCTTGCTCACTTCAACTGGGCAAGGAGGTCAGCTACAATAGGCAAAACATGCTGGCCACCCTGAACCTGGGGGAAATGACACATGCCCCTGCATGGCCTTAAAAAATGCACTGGCTTGTGCAAGATACTGGCATTGTCCAGGAACTGTCCCTCTTTTCAGCCATTCTCACATGGTGAGGAACACTCTCCTGGACTTGCAGCGTCAGAATAGTATGCAGCTATACCGAGTGTCTGTATGAGCAGCGGAAAGCCATGAACAATTTGGTTATGCTCCAGACTGCCTCACTAGGGAGCATGTTGTTTCCAGGTCAAGCAGTGGCAGTGCATGTCGTTCATGGTGCAGTTGTCACTATTCCCTCTCATATGTTTTTTTGAAGAGACACTGATGCTTGTGCAACAGGTGGCCCTGTAGCTGTTGGAGACCCACAATGATAAACTCCTGTGGGGGAGAAGGGGCTGCCACTTGAGAAGGGGGGCCGCCACTTGAGAAGGAAGAGGAATTCAAGACACCGGCTACATCACCAAATCATCTCAGTGGGAGGGGGGGCAGGTGTAAAGAACCGGCTCCTGGCCAGAATGGCAACCTGTAGACTCACTTGCTTATGCAGTGAAAGGCAATTCGGTGACATCAAGCAGTCTGATCATTGCTGGATAGCCATGCTTTTAGAACCATGCTACCAAAGCAAAATGGGGGAATGTTTTCCTCTGACAGAAAAGGAGGAACAATTATGTTATTGCCAGGAAACACTGTTTAAACAGCTTGCGCACAGCTTACGGCGAGCAGAGGCCTTCCACCAGCGTGTCTTAAAGGGAGGCCCCCTTTCCGTCACCCTGAGCTGAAGGAGCCACAGCAACAGTAGCAGCAACATACATTTCAGTTTCTGAAACGTAATGGGACAGATTTTCCATGTGCCATGCCCAGCTGAGGCCAGTCAGAAAGCTGACAGCTCCTGTCTCAACACCCAGGTTCAGCCTTACCTAAATAATGGCCATTCTCTGTCGCATACCCAGTTCCCTGAACCCATGGATTTCTGGACAGGCATATTGTAACAGTGTCATCTCCGAGAGGGTTTTTAGCACCTCGGGGAACGTGATGACCCAAATGGACCAAGTTGTCTTACCCCGGTGTCCAAAATATGAATGCAAAATTAACCATCCCTGGATTCTGAAGTATTTTCACACTCCTTCGGCTGATTCCGATGTATAGATCTCGCCCACCTCGTCGTGCTGGAGGTGCCCCATCTTGCCACTGTCTGCTGTCTGTCTACTTATTATCACGTCCTGGATGGTTGATGCTGCGGCCTGCAATCATGCTACATTAGTAATGTCTCTCAATCATCATTTTTTTTTTTTTGGGGGGGAGTAATTTTTTTTAAGGTGCAACATAGATGTACATGATCACTGAATCAACAGTGAATTTGTTATTTTATGGTCTAAATAATGGATTGGAACATAATTTCTCCAATGAGAGTGTCATGAATTAATATAATAAGTGTAACTTCAACCATGCTTTATATATTATTAATGAAAATGTTAATCTACAAAATATTATTTTTGTTAAAATATTGTAATATTTACCATGGCAAAATAGGATGCATTGTACAATTTTAATGATATGGGTGGAAGTATTCTGTAAAGAGGTATACAGCAGGTGACACTATACCATCTTCAGAGGGAAAACAAGTAAGTAAATGATTTATTTTAAAATAACATGGACAAATCCTTTTGATAACTTTAATCTAGGGTTAAGTAAACATTCACTCACTGGATCAAGTGCTTGCCAAGTCAGGATAAACTGGAATTCTGACAATATGGTTGCATGAGCAGATGAAGTGAAATTTTGAACCAAACATAATAGGGCCTTAAAATAGCAGTAACTTTTTGGTGCTAAAGCTTAGTTTTTAATAAAATTAACCTGCAATTTGGGTGGTCAGGTGGGGAGACTGGCCTCCACGTTGACAATGGCTAGGCCTAAGAAGCAACAGTGAAAGACACTCATTCCAATTTACTTTGTTTTTTAAATGTAGTGAACAAACCCTTTACATTAATATTTTTGCTACAGACATAATCAAATGATTTGAAAGTTAATCATGCATGAAGGATCAACATTTTAATATCTAAAAAGTTTCTACATCATCTATGTCAGACTTAGACATTTAAATCTTGATGATCTCTCCTTGTTCCTCTGACAAAAATTGAGATGGGTTTCTTGTTTAGGTGCTCCATCATGCTGACAGTCCTGGGAAAATATGCTCTTGCCAGCTGCTTTAACATACAGTTGAGTACTCAAGCTCCAAATAGTTGCATCAATCCAATTTTGTCAGGGTCTGCTGTCCAGAGATCAGTGTCAGTCGAGGCTAAATAAGACCTCTTTATAACTGTAAGAAATCTCTGACTTTTCCATACATTTAGCTATTATACAGTGGCAAGCTGCTTTATAGAAAGTTGTGTCACTAACCCAAGAAATAACAAGTCCTGACATTTTTTAAACCTTATATACATTTAGCTTCTCTGGAATTCATATGTCGACCAACACTCTTCAGCAGAGAGATGGAAATTGTTGGGTTCTATCGAGCAATCAAGTGCATTAATGGCATGTCCATATTGATATATGTTTTTAAAGAGTGAAATCTCAGGTTGGATCTAACTTGAAATACATTGCATTGTTTCATTTGTTACTTGGAAAAAGCAGTTATAAAGTTATTTCTCAGAATGATAGATGAACAATTTCAATGTAGTGATGTAGTTACCTGGATGTAAGGAATGAGTACACTAGAGAATAGAGTTCATTATAAAACAAAGGTGCCATATGGGTAACCATTGTATTGTGTGCCATATAGTGTTCATCACGAATATTCTAATCACAAATTTTTATTGCAAATATCTGAACTTCGACAATTCATGAAGATGTAGAATATAGTGCAATATCTTCGTAATTGAGAATATTCTAGACTTTTTTCATCAGTACCCCCCTTGCTTGTGGGCCAATAAGAAGGCTGCAATATCTTTGTCTGAGCTTCGCAACATCCCTAGAAACCAATAGGAAAGTTTCCTACCCCTTACTATATAAGAAACTCCCCAGCAGCCATTTTTTGCTGTTTTTTGAAGTTCTGAAAGAGAGAGAGCAGTGACATTGCTGTGCTCTGTGCTTTGCTAAGTCATCTGGATCCTTATTCAATTACATTAGATAGCTCATATATAATACAGATAGTGGGAGATAGTCAGTGTAGGTTAGAGTTAGATAGCGATATAGTGTAGCTGATAGGTTTCAGTGCAGGGTGTTAGGTAGTGTGATAGGAATTACTGTACTTTGCATTTTCTCCACTCTCAGGAAACTTCTAGCAGCTTGAAAAATGCAGCAAAAGCAACACCTGTATTGTGCACGCAATAAACACATATTACATTGCCGATTTTAGCAATCAAGAAAATAATTGTCACGGCTGTGTCTCGGTCACGTTGCTGTGTACCGTGACATGTTAGCCGTGCATGCTGGTTGCCATGGGCAACGTGTTTTGCAGCATGTTTGTGTTTTGCTCCTTCCTCTGGGTTTCTTCCCTGTTGGGTGCTGGAGGGGTTAACTACCTGGCTGGGTGTGGTCACTAGGTGCTTATATTGCCTGTGGCTGGTAGTAGGAGTTTAGTTGTACTCCAGCCTTGGTGTGTGCTGGAGTTATGCTCCTGTGCTGGAGAGTCAATCTGTCCAGTGGGAGGGCCACCTAGTTTGACATCAATGTCTTCCCTATGTTTCTATGTATTCTACCCTACCTTCCCTTGTATATGTTTGGTGTGGGTTATGTTGAGGGTCTGTTGTATGTCTAGTTGTTGTTCCATGTCTGGGCTGTCATTTGTGTGTATTGTCCTGCATGGATACTAGACATTCCCCTATCTGTCTGTGCCTTCGGTGAAAGTTCTCCTGGGATCCCCGGAGGGGGAACAACAAGCCAGTGAACAGCTATGCCTGGTGCCATCATGTATCCAGTTCACATGGGGGTCCAGGCAGTTTCTGGTGTGTTGCTATGGCAGGTAAGTGCTAGTTGTTCTTGGTTCTTACCTGCCAAACATGTTGCTTTTCACTGTCTTCCCCTTTTCTTGCAGCTAGGCCAGTGGGAGACTTCTGGTTCATACGTGTTTTGGAGGAACCGGTCATCTCTGGTCCTGACTCTATTCCAGGGATCTTTAGGGTTAGAAGGACCTGAGTTTCCTGTGTATGAGTCCTCCTGCCATCTGGGTCTGCTCATACGGTTAGGAATCAGGGCGAGGTTTAGGGAAGCATGAGGAGGTGACCTGCTCCCTTTCCCCAGTGTCCTTGCCTAGTTTCATCTCCCGCTACCATTGGTGTTTTCGGTGGGGAGTTTTACCCCACTCCCCACCGTGACAATAATGATTGGAGAGCACGAATTCAATAATTTGCAAATTTATGGCGAATATTAGGCCAAATCACATAAAGATGCAAAACATCCTGCACAATATGATAGTAAATATGTGGATGTGCATGGCTACATTTATAAAGTCACAGAAAAGAATGCACTATAGTAATAGATGCAATCATAACATATGGACTAAGCCCTCACTCTAATGATAAAATCTGAGACTCTTAGCCAATACATTTTATTTAAAACACATCTTTGCCCACCTACCCAGCGCCAAGTCGGTCTCAGTTCAGGCAGATCCTACGCTAAACCTACCTATGTCATAATGTATTTATGTTCAGGAGCGCAGACCCTGCACATATAGTGTGTTGCTCCTAGTTACCTCTATGTGCATCAGCAACCATTGAGAGGAGGAGCACACACACCTATATGCACCACCTTAATAAGGGTCACCTCTTAGATAGGTTTGGCAAAAGTGCACATGAATGCTATTCCAGAGTAGGAGCGCATTCACACTGAAGGTGCCACTCCTTCAAAACCTACCGTTATGCATTTATGTTCAGGAGAGGAGACCCTGCACATATAATGCCTTGCTCCTAGTTACCTAGGAGGCCAAAAATTTGTGAAATATTGCAAAAACGAATACTGCCTATGATGCTCATCACTAGTGCCATATAATATAATATAATCATATATTTTATTGTTTTCTCTTTTAGCTACTACTTTTCCTACAACTTTTCTGCCAAGTGTGACTATTGATAATAATTGAGTCTTGATTGAATATGAAGCTGCTTGGTTTGAGACATGCCACCTTCCTTGATACATATTCATCTAATCTCTACATAAAAAAAAACAAAAAACAAATTACCTTTATCTTGTTACTGTATTTCAGTTCCACCACAGGTGTGTTTTGGAGAGTTGTATCTGAACTGGCCTGTCTCCTCCACGGTACAAATTCTTCTCCTAAAATATGCAAATTTCTGAAATATTCACTTCAACTAAACTGTTTGGCACCAAAACAGTAAATCTAATCTATTTAGCTGAGTGTATGTATGTCCGCTAAAGGAATCTGCACCGTCGCATTTATAATCATGAAATTTGGCACACAGATACATCAGGTGTCCGGAAAGGTTTTAGACCAGGTCTCAGCTCTCTAGCACGAATCGTTGCTGAGACATGCCCAAAAAATGCTTTAGCCAATTGAAGCCTGGTCACATGACCCTTATCAGTCAATAGAAGCTCGCAGGCTTTTAGTCTCCACATATACACAGTTTTAAACCAGGTTTCCATAACAACCCAGCCGTTTTTCTGCTGTAGGTCATCTATAAAGGGGCAAGGTGCTGTGGATGACACTGTTAAGGGAGCGGATTGCTGTGGAGGTCACAGTTAAGGGAGCAGAATGCTGTGGAGATCACAGTTCATGGGCCCTCTAGAGTAGAAACTCCAAAAAAGTGACCCCATTTTGGAAACTACGGGATAAGGTGGCAGTTTTGTTGGTACTATTTTAGGTTGCCCTACATTACACTTTTTGTGAGGCAAGGTAACAAAAAATAGCTGTTTTGGCACTGTTTTTATTTTTTGTTATTTAAAACGTTCATCTGACAGGTTAGATCATGTGCTTATTTTTATAGAGCAGGTTGTTACGGACGCGACAATACCAAATATGACAACTTTTTTGGTTATTTATTTCAGTTTTATATAATAAAGCAATTTTGAAAAAAAAAACTAAAATTTTTTAGTGTGTCCACATTCTGAAAGCCGTAGTTTATTTTATTTTTTGGGTGACTGTCTTATGTAAGGGGCTCATTGTTTTTTGGTATGATATGACTGTTTGGTACTATTTTACAGTGCATAAGACTTTTATGTCTACTTTAAGTTTTACACAATATCATTTTTTAAAATTTGTTTTGATCAGAATATATGTGCAGCAAATTTATTATTATTTTTTTTTTTATATTTCCGGGCTGCAGAGAGCCTTTATATTGGTGTAGAACACTGTGCCTTGTAGTAACACGCATAAGGAGTTTGCTTTTGTAGTGAAATAATACTGTGAGTACGTATGACATGCAGATGACAGATGTCGCTCTTATAATCACTGCACACTTCACTTATTAGGGCAGTAACAGGGCTGAAACTGACCAAATAACTCAAGTATGAACTCAACCTTACAGGTCGATGTTAGCGTCAAGAAGAAGCACACTCATTTTACACTGTCGCCAGCTGATTCCACATAGATGTCTACAGAACCAGTTCTATTAAATGTGTATACATATAGAGCCCCCCCTGGACAAAGTGGAGAGGGTGTCAGCAGTAACTTTGTGTTGACGACATTGATTATTTTGCCCTTCCTCTGATCCATCAGAAAAATAACCCACAAACAACATATCCTGTCTCGGTCCGCATTTGCTCAATAATCCATCAGCATTGCTAATGCCAAAAAGAAAATCGGAGTGGATCTAAAACAGAGATGACACATGAATGGAATATTTGCATGTCTTCTGTGTTTTGTACCCACTCCTGCTTTTGGCTACCAAATCATAAGCCAATTCTGATGGCACCATACAGACCTTACAGCTGCTACACAGACGGGATCCATTGTGCGTCTCATTTTTCCTTCCTTCTGACAGATCAGAAGAAAGCTCAAATAAATCATGATGTCAGCCAGGCCAAAAGGCAAAATAGTGGCCCTGTCATGTAGTGAGGAGGGTGGGAAGAGCATGATAAGTCCACAGAGTGGCCCAATGACAAAGTGTGGAGTTGGTGGCTACAGCAGCAGCATCAGACGGATACCACAGAGTGGCAAGGTACCACACAGTGGCAAGGTGACATAGTGTGGAGATGGCAGTTGCAACAGCATCAGGAACCACCGAGTGGCAATGTAACATAGTGTGGATATGGCAGCAGCAGCAGGAGGATACCACAGATTGGCAAGGTGACATAGTGTGGAGATGGCAGTAGCAGCATCAGGATACCACATAGTGACAAGTGACATAGTGTGTAGATGTCATCAGCAGCATCAGGAGACCACAGAGTGTGGCTAGGTGACATAGTGTGGAGATGGCTATAGGAGCAGCAGCATCAAAATACTGCAAAGTGGCAAGGTGACAGTGTGGAGATGGCGGCCACAAATACAGTATGGCTGCCCAGTAGTCCAGCAGATCTGCAATATGGGTTGGCAGGGTGCTGTCCAAGTAAGCCACCACCTGCTGATTCAGGTCCTGCTCCAGGTCTACCTGCTGCTGCTGAGTGGTTTCTTCACTATGCACGTGAAGAAAGCTACTCATCACCAACTGTAGACTCAGGCTGCTGCTGATGGAGCTGATACTGCTTCTGCCACCCCACCACTCACCAGCAGCCATGGCAGTTGAACGTGAGCACAGAGGGCTCCCCCGGTCAGACCTGCAACAGGATGGACGATGGTGCAGATAGGCAGCGGCCAACTGACTACATTGGATGTCTCTGTAGTCCTTCCTCTCAGTGGGTGTAAAAAGGCCCCCATTCTGGACCAGTAGCGAGGGTCCAACAAGGTGGGGAACCAGAAGTCATTCCTCTGCTGAATGTTGACAATTTGACTGTCACTACGCAAGCAAGTGAGCATGCATCGGGCCATTTCTACTGCATACTGCCACGGTGTGTCTGAGTCCTCTGTCTTGTCTTCATCATCGCCCTTAAGCTCCTCTGGCTTCTGCTGCTCGTCCTCTCCTGTCACCTGAGTAGAAAATCAACCCATTTCAGCTTATGCGCCAGGCAAGGGATGTGTGTCAAACCAGCTAGTCCCAGAGCTGCTATCGCACACCTCCAGCCCAGGCTTGAGGCTCACTGGCACCAACCACTCATCGGTCTGTTGTTCCATGCCCGACCACAGCTCCTGCGCGGTTTGGGGTTTGTCTCCCAAACAGATACGTTTTAAAACTGCCTGCTGTCGTTTACCCCTGGCTGTGTTGAAGTTGGTGGTGAAGGTGTTACGCTGACCGGATGAGAAGGCGGTAGAGGATGAGGAAGTGAAGTAGGAGGAAGCAACAGGAGGCAAAGAGAAGCGCCCTGTAATCCTCGGTGGTGGAAGGACATGCGCCAAACTGCTATCCGCCTCAGGCCCAGCCGCCACTGCATTTACCCAGTGTGTTGTTAGGGAGATATTACGTCCCTGACCATGCTTACTGGTCCAAATATACGTAGTTAGGTGGACCTTGCCACAGATGGCGTTGCGCAGTTCACACCTGATTTTGTCCCCCACTTGGTGATACAAGGAAGGGATGGCTCGCCTGGAAAAATAGCAGCAGCTGGGCATGACATACTGTGGGACAGCCTCCGCCATAAGGATTTTAAAACTCTTTGGGACAGATTTATCATTACCCTGACAGCTCACTCCACTTTAACATATGGCTAAAGTCAGTTTTAGCCAAGTCAGATTTATGATCGGCCCTTTAAGACTGTAATAAATGTGGTTTGACTGTAGCAGTTTATCCGTCAGTAAGCAGCTTTATAAAAGTCGCACATCTTTACGAAAAAGTTGCAAGTTTTTATGAAAAAGTCGCATGTTCTATTAAAAAGTCTCATAAGATAAGCATGGTTCTCACTGGAGTGAAATAGTGACTTTTTTGCAACTTTTTTTGTGACTTTTTAAATAGTCCCAATAGTAAATCTGTCTAGAGATTCATTTACATAAGAAAACACGCCCAGTTTCAGAAAACTGGCGAGCATAGTGCAGAGCAAAATTTGTGCGCAGTTTTAGCGTTTGGGACTTTTTTGGGGACTTTTTCACTCCATTATTCTGACCTGAGCTAATGATAAATCTGGCCCTTTGTATCCACCAGACTGAATGACAGCAAGGCCAGTAATTTGGAAATGCTGGCATTCAGAGCCAGGTATCGCAGATGGGTATGGGGGTACTTCCTCTTTCACTCCAGTGTTTGGGAGACAGAGAGCTGAACACTTCCATGGGATATTGTGGAGATGCTTGGTGACCCAGGTGGTGGCGTTGCTGGCAGATCCTCTGTTTGCGGGGTGGCAGGTGCCACTGTCACTCCAGAGGTGGATGAAAAGGCTGAGATTGCAGTAGAAGGGGAAGCAGGAGGAGGCAGAGACCTTTTTAGTTTTTGAGGTGTCTACTCCACTGCAGCTCGTGCTTTGCATTTAGATGCCTCGTCATGCAGGTTGTGCTCAGGTTGAGAATATTTATGCCTCGCTTCAGGCTCTGATTGCACAGCGTGCAAACCACTCGTGTCTTGTTGTCAGCACATTATCTGAAGAACCGCCACGCCAGGGAACTCCTTGGAACTGGCTTTGGTGTGCTCGGTCCCTTACTGCAGTGGGCAGTAGCAGGTGTACTGTCTAGGGGACAGCCGTTCCGCTTTTGCACCCTGCTCCCTCTTTTGCTGTGCTGGTGGCTCTGTGCGACCACAGCCTCTTCCTCCAAACTACACCGGTCACTCTCATGACCTTCTTTCCATGTGGGGTCGAGGACCTCATCATCCTCCACATCGTCTTCCACCCAGTCTTCACCCCCTGACCTCTTTTTTGGTCTGCACACTGCAGAAAGCCACAGCAGTTTGCACCTGAGTTTCATCATCATCCGAGACATGCTGCGGTGGTCCTCCCTTTTATTCATCCTGAAACATAAGTGGTTGGGCATCTCTTCCACTTTTGGGACAGGGCTATGTGGATGGCCCTGGGAAACCCTGCTAGCAGAGTCATCAAAAAGCAGAAGAGACTGCTCCATGACTTGGGGCTCAGACTGCTTGGCTAATTTGCAAGGGGGTGAGGTAAGGGACTGATGGACATGGGCTGCAGGTGCCAACTGTGATCTTTCAGCAGAAGACTGGGTGGGAGACAATGTGAAGGAATTAGAGGCACTGTCAGCCACCCAATCTACTATCACCTGTACTTGTTCTGGCCTCACTATTCGTAGAGCCGCATTCGGCCCTACCAAATACCGCTGAAGGTTCTGTTGCCTACTCGCACCTGAGATAGGTGTTTCACTTGTGCGTTTAGCTGGCACAGATCAACCACGTCCTCTCCCTGCAACAGGAGCTTCACCAGCAGGCACCACGACCGGGGCCATGTCCCTTATTTGACGCTCTCCTCATTCTCTGCATTCACCCACCAAACTAATAGATGGTTTATGTCAGGCGACAATGTAACTGCCAATAGTCAACAATTAAGTCCACTGAGAGTAAGGCAGTGCCGGTGTCATAAAGAGGAAACATTTCTTGAGTTCACACAACAGTGTGACAAGTGAATTTTATACAATTAATTCACGGTCCCAAAATTTTTAATTTGTCAACCAACAATATAACTGCAGTATTGACTGGTTGTATTTGACTGTGACAAATGCAGCAAAGGCCCCAAATGTAGGGTCTTTCAAAAATGTGTGTTTTTTTTTAAAACCCAGAATATAATAGCAGTATTTAAAGTTTGTATGTGACTGTCACAAATGCAACAAAGGCCAATTTTTTTTATCTTGCCCAAAATGGGTGTTTTTTTTAATACCAGAATATAACAGCAATATGTACCGTTTGTATTGGACTGTCAGAAATGCAGCAAAGGCCGCAAATGTAGTATCTTGCCCAAAATGTTTTTTTTATACCAGAATATAACAGCAGTATCTAACGCTAGTATTTGACTATGACAAATGCAGAAAAGGCCCCAGATGTAGGGTCTTGCCAAAAAATTATGTTTTTTTTTAAAACCCAGAATATAATTGTAGTATTTAAAGCTTGTATTTCACTGTCAGAAATGCTGCAGATGCCCCAAATGTAGGGTCTTGCCCAAAATGGGTGTTTAAAAAAAATAATGAATATAACAGCAGTATTTTACGCTAGTATTTGACTGTGACAAATGCAGCAAAGGCTCCAGATGTAGGGTATTGCAAAAAATACTCAGTATTTAAAGTTTGTATTTGACTATCACAAATTCAGCAAAGGACCCAAAATGTATTATCTTGCAAAAAATGTGTGTTTTTTTTTTTTTAAACAAATGCACATATGTTGTGCTAGTGCACTGAACTTGCACAAAATGACCGCCGACACCCACCGAACTAACAGGCGGATAAAGGTCCTTTTTCTGTCACTGGGATCAGGGCAGGGTAAAAACATGTTGCACTACATTCTCAAAACAAAATCGCTGTAGATCGCTTAGTTAACAAGTACTTCTGATAAAAGATTCTTATCCCTACACTAGTAAGAGTAGAGTGATGTGCAGCGCTACGTGACTCTGGCTTATATAGAGGCTGGGTCATAGGCGTGCGCACGGGGTGTGCCGGGTGTGCCTGGGCACACTCTAATAGGTTTGTCACCTCCATGCGCACTGCCCCCCAGCCTATTTCCCTGTCTGTTTTGCTGGCTGCCGCCGCCCGCCGCGCTGTCAATTCATTTACAATATCTGGCTGTGGGCTGCCGGCGGGCGGTGGCTAGTATTCAAATAGGGGGCGGAGTCCCGGACCCGGCAGAGGCAGAGAGGGAGTGCGTGCTGTGCGGCGCAGGCTGAGTTGACGTTGACGTCACGTCACGCTGCATCTGAATAGTAGTACCCTGCCTGCGCGCCTGGCCGTCTGCTAGCTGGTGAGGTGAGGGCTGGGCATATAAAAAAAGTAGTATGTACTTTTTGTCCATCTAAAATGTCCATCTAAAATGTGTCCCACAGTGCTACGAATCCTCTGTTGTCGCCTGTATTATCCTGATACCCCTCAGTTATATAATATATCTGAGGGGTATCAGGGTAAATCATACAGGGGATAATATAACTAGGGGTATCAGGGTACATGAGGGGAAATATAACCGAGGAGGGCTAGGCTACTATCAGACATTATACAGGGGTAATATAACTTATCTTACCCCTCACCCCTGTATTATGTCCCTGATAGCCCTCCTCACTTGTATTACCCCTGTATAATGTACCCTGATAGATACCCCTTAGTTATATTACCCCCTGTATAATGTACCCTGATACCCCTCAGTTATATAATATAACTGAGGGGTATCAGGTTAAATTATACAGGGCGGGGTAATATAACTAAGGGGTATCAGTGTACATTATTATACAGGGGGTAATATAACTAAGGGGTATCAGGGGACATTATTATACAGGGGTAATATAACTTAGGAGGGCTATCAGGGGACATTATACAGAGGAAATATAACTTATATTACCCCTGTATAATGTCCTTGATAGCCCTCCTCAGTTATATTACCCCTGTATAGTGTACCCTGATACCCCTTAGTTATATTACCTCCTGTATAATTTACCCTGATACCCCTCAGTTATATTACCCCTGTATAAAGTCCCCTGATAGCCCTCCTCAGTCATATGTCATCCACAGATCCCCCATAACAGTGTGTCATCCACAGGTCCCCCATAACAGTGTGTCATCCACAGGTCCCCCATAACAGTGTGTCATCCACAGGTCCCCCATAACAGTGTGTCATCCACAGGTCCCCCATAACAGTGTGTCATCCATAGGTCCCCCATAACAGTGTGTCATTCACAGATCCCCCATAAAAATGTGTCATTCACAGATCTCCCATAAAAATGTGTCATTCACAGATCCCCCATAAAAGTGTCATCCACAGATCCCCCAAAACAATGTGTCATCCACAGATCCCCCATAAGTGTGTCATACACAGATCCCCCATAACACTGTGTCATCCACATATCCCCCATAACAGGGCACCTGCGCACTATGGAGAGACTGAAAGGAGGGGAAGATCCGCGGAAGCAAGCAGAGGACGGCATAGCAGACGACTGAATGGCTTCTTTTGTAAGTAAATTATTTTATTATAGTGCTGAAACTGCTTTAAACTCTAAAGAAAAGTTTTGGAGAGTGTTTCTCTCTTTCTCAGGTATGAAGCAATACCGAGGAAGAAAGGAAAACTCTTGAAAGCTTGTCTTTTAAGTATTAGGATAGTACAATAAAAAGGTACCCCTGCATACCGCAATACTCTCCTATTTTGTAATCTTATTTATATATACTTATTTAGTTTTTTTCAGTAGTATGATTATATGGTGGAAATTATTAGTGCCCCCCGCCCCCATTTTTGACTGTGGTATATTATGTGCCCCCCCCCCCTATATATTGTTCCTAGGTGCAGAGGCGGAGTCACGGCAATGCTAGGGTGAGGCCCAGCCTGTGTGTATATGTGTGTGTGTATATAATTATATATATACAGTGTGTGTCTATATGTATATATATATATATATATATATATACACACACACACACATATATATACATACATACATAAATACACAAATACACACGTGCGCGGGGCGTGTGTTTTTGTGCTTTAGGGTGCACACCCTAATGCAATAGGCTGCGCACGCCTATGGGCTGGGTCACATGCTGCACTGACCAATCACAGCCATGCCATTAGTAGGCATGGCTGTGATGGTTTCTAAGGGCACATGAGTTAAACGTTTGTTGATTGGCTGCTCTGCAACTTTTCAAAAAGCACCATTAATTTGCCGCACACCGAACTCGAACCCAAACTTTTACTGAAAAGTTCAGGTTCGGGCCCGTGGTCCAAAAATCCTAAAGTTCGGTACGAACCCGAACTTTACAGTTCTGGTTTCCTCAACCCTTCTGATGCGGAGTAGGAGCAGGAGCATCTGAACCAGCAGAAGATAGGAATGACAGACAACTCCCTTCGGCTGAGGTGGTGGAGCCTTCACTGGCTGAAACCGAGTGCGTGCCACTGGGTGATGCAGTG
This sequence comes from Bufo gargarizans, assembly GCF_014858855.1. Classification (NCBI taxonomy): domain Eukaryota; kingdom Metazoa; phylum Chordata; class Amphibia; order Anura; family Bufonidae; genus Bufo; species Bufo gargarizans. Next base: position 438,642,076 of record NC_058082.1, on the reverse strand, counting down.
GTAGCTGCGGCAGGCTGGACCACAACATCGGAGCCACTTTATGGCGACGCTGCATATGTTGAAGCAATGCCGTAGTGCCAGCATTGGCACCCTGGCCACGCTTCACCTTCTGCCCACATATTCTACATATGGCCACATTAACTTTTTCTGGCAGCTTAATAAAAAAAATCTGCCACACCGCCGAGTAAGTGATTTTCCCCCCCAACAGTGCGCACAGACTACTACCGCTGATGCCTCTGTGAATCCCTGCACCAATATTTCCCGGGCAGGTAGGCTGCTGCAAAGCAGGTGGTCTACCCCGGGCACGTTTGGCTCCCGACCTGCAACTGCTGCCACCCTGCTGACTCCCAGCCATGCTACCACCCTGCTGGCTCAGCCGCTGCCTCAAAGGCAAGCTGCCACTCTCTTCTCCAGTTGATGATGCTCCTTCTGCACTTGGCACCCAAGTGCGATTAGCTTCATCATCGAGTAGTGTCTGCTTGTCACGGATGTCCTCCTCAGCGGTCTATGGGTCAGGAACCTAACCGCTCACAACACCACCTTCTATGCCGCTCTCATCACTACTTGCCCGCCTAGCCGAGGAAGAGGTGTATGTCTCCTCCAGATCTTGGCTGGGCAGTAGCTGCTGACTGTCCTCTAGTAGCTCTTCCTCACTGTATAGTGCAGCTGAGCCCACAGCATACAATACTTCTGTGGCTGAGGGAGCAGCAAAGGACAGAGGCAGGTTTTAGGACAGATGAGGACACAGGGCCTGCTCCCGGGCCATGCTAACTAAGGGTTGTGTTAGACGAACCCACCAAATGTTGGCTGGGGGTGTCTGATGTCAATTGGGAGGAAGTGGATGACTGGGTTAACCAATCAAGAACCGCTAGATAACACCGGGAGATCAGCCTCTTGCTGCGACTCTTGTTGCCACGCCCCCTTACTCTGCTGCGACCATTGCCTGCGCCAGAAACATTTATGTCTCTGCCACTCCTCTGCGCTCGGCCTGGCACTTCTCTGTCTGAAACTTTTAGCTGAACTAAATAAATTAAAAGCAAATTAAAACACCCTTAAAAACAACAAAAATATTTTTCTTTTTGTACTGAAATCGACCAGTAAATGCTTTTAGCAGAAATAAATGCACAAGTGAAGTGAGTATATATTTTTCTATCTGTACTGAAATAGGGCAGTAAATGCTTTCAACACATATAACTGCAGAAGTGAACTGAGAATATATTCTTCTTTTTGTACTGAAATAGGCCAGTAAACGCTTTTAGCAGAAATAAATGCACCAGTGAAGGCCATATATATTTTTCTTTCTGTACAGAAATAGGCCACTAAACGTTTTCACAAATAAATACAACAGTAAAGTGTGTATATCTTTTTCCTTTTTGTACTGAAAGAGGACACTGAACGCTTTCACCACATATAACTGCAGAAGTGAAATGCGTATATATTTTTCCTTTTTTCACTGAAATAGGTCACTAAACTCTTTCACAAATAAATGCAGTGAAGTGTGCATATTTTTTTTTCCTTTTTGTACTGAAATTGGACACTGAATGCTTTCACCACATATAACTGCAGAAGTGAAATGCATATATATGTTTCCTTTTTGTACTGAAATAGGCAAATAAACTCTTTCTACTCAAATAACTGCAGAAGTGAAATTCTATATATTTTTTTTTTCCACAGATACAAGCCACTAAAGACTTTTCAATATAGCACTTGCAACCCAATAACAAGAACAAATTGCTAGAATGCAAGAGCTGTATAATAGCTATTTGGATCCCCAAATAATGTTTCCCTGCACTTCTAAATTGCTTTTTTTTCACAATGAGGTTTTTCCAGCACTGTCCCAAGCAACTTCAGACGTCTCTCCCTGCACTGAGATGCTATGAAATGATTCCTCCCTATCCTTTCCCTGCACTTGTAAATTGCTTTTCTGGCACTGTAACTAGCGCCTTCTGACGTCTCTCCCTGCACCAAGATGCTAGAAAATGTATGACTCTAAGATGGCCATCATATTTATAGGGCTGTGGCATCACAGTGCTGGCTGGCTGCTGATTGGCTGCATGCATGGCATTTTATGGGTTAGCTCACCTTCCCAGAGTTCATTGCCACATGTCATCACACGTGTAGCCCCCATGTGATTTGTTACCATAAAGCAGGAGGAAATTTGCATTCGTTGTGAATCAAATTTTTCCTAAAATTCGGATTGAATTCCACTTTCTCTGATTTGATTCGCTCATCTCTATTTCTAAGGCACATAATAAAAATAATCAAGTTGCAAAAATAGTGAAACGCTTTCATATATTGTCTAGTGACTAATGTTAAAGAGCATCTGTCATCACAATCTGCCTGGTAGGTTTGATTCTGATGACTAAAACGAGCCCTTTTCTCTCTGAAAGCGTTATTACTGTTGCAGATAAATTCTTATTTATAGTTATATATAAATGAGGTACGTGGAGCACTGCTTAACCTCCACTGGCGGCAATCAACGCATATACAGTAAAGATCTATGAGGGGGGATGACTTCTCTGAGACTATTTATAATAGCAAGGAGTTCAATGACCTATATCTGGTAAAGTTTGGCTACTACCACAACTAATGTTCATTCATTTATTATTAGATGTTCATTATCCTGTATTTTAATGCAATAGGTTATTGTATAATTAAAAAATTTGTCTGTGAACGATGGTATCAGTGCTCACTCCTCGACACACCCACTGTCGGAAAACTAATAAATATAAAATACCATATACTGTAGGGCACTCGGTTTATCTGGTGTTGCACAGAATCAATCAAGCTGATGTAATATGGTTTATTACCAAAATATGTACATACAAATTAAAAATCCATAAAAATGCATAAAAACTGAAAATTCATAAAAACAAAATTGGGGTAATTGTAAACGTAGGTGATCAGAAACCACATGACCACGTTGGGTCGTAGGGCTACCGATCAGTACGTAAATTACTCCAATGTGCCCGAATACAATATTAGCTTCACGGTTTGAGTGTGGGCATTCAATATTAAATAATATAACATGCAATAAATAATTTGGTCGCCTGACCCCGATATACCTGTAAAATAGGAATAAAATAGAATAGAAGTGCCTAGGCCCATCAAGCCTCCTTACAGCATGTTGCTGCCACCACCATGTTTCAATGTAGGGATGGTGTGTTCAGGGTGATGTGCAGTGTTAGTTTTCCTACCAAACATAGCCTTTTGCCAAAAATTTCAACTTCAGTCTCATCTGACCAGAGCACTTTCATCCACATGTTTGCTGTGTCCCCTACATGGCTTTTGCCTAACTACAAACAGGACTTTTTATGGCTTGCTTTTAAAAATTGATTTTTTTTTTCTTGCCACCTTTCCATAAAGGCCAGATTTGTGGAGTACATGAATAATAGTTGTCCTGTAGACAGATTCTAGTATCTGAGCTATGCATTTCTACAGCTCCTCCAGAGTGACTTTGGGCCTCTTGGCTGCTTCTCGAAATAGTGCTCTCCATGCCGGGTCTGTTTGTTTAGGTGGAAGGCCATGCCTTGGTAGGTTTGCAATTGTGCCATACTCCTTCCATTTTCAGATAATGAATTGAACAGTTTTCCGTGAGATGTTCAGAGCTTGGGATATTTTTTTTATAACCTAACCCTGCTTGACACTTCTCCACAACTTTATCCCTGACCTGTCAGGTGTGTTCCTTGGTTTTCATGATGCTGTTTGATCATCATGTTCTCTGAGGCCATCACAGAACAGCTGTAGTTATACTGAGAATAACACACAGGTGGACTCTATTTACTAGAGGTGACACTGAGGTTTGTGGGTGTAATGTGAAAAAATTTGGAAAAGTTCAAGGTTTATGAATATTTTTTCAAGGCACTGTTTAAACTATCCTTAGAATATGTCATAATTGGTCATTCTGGGACAACCCTTTTAACCCTTTCAGGAAACAGCCACTTTTCACTTTCAGTACTGAACCTAATTTTGCAAGTCTGACATGTGTCACTTTATGTAGTAATAACTTTGCCTTTACTTATCCAAGTGATTCTGATAATATTTTTGTTGACACATCATAGTTTGCGTTAGTGGCAAAGCTGATTCAATAGGTTTTCCCTTTATTTATAAAAAAAATCCAAAATGTACACAAAAATTTTGAAAATAATTGTACATTTTAATTGCTCTGCTTTATAGACAGATAGTGTTACCTCATAAAATAGTTATTCATTAAGATTCACCATATGTCTACTTTGCATTCATATAATTTTTTTAAGTGTCATTTTCGTTTTATGTGTCAATTTATTTTTAGGATATTATAAGGCTTAGCTTGTTAGAAGCAATTTTTTTAATTTTTAAGAAAATTACCAAGATAATTGCTGCTGGCATGTACATGTACATTTTCTGCTGGTGGTTTTATTTTTTTTCTCTTAGAATATCCCTTTAGGTTTAAATGTAAACCCATTGCTGACTAAAATAGGTTATATATGCCTTTGAAATTGATGGGCTTAGCTTGGGATAAGCCATTGCTATCCCTAACTCCCTGTGTACTGACAATCTAGCTGGCTTAAAGCAGCCAAGCAGTTAAATCAATGCAGTGCCCCATTCATTATACCACCTCCAGCACCATACTGAACATTATGCTGGTTTTGCCTGGTGCAGCAGTTAGACAGAGTTAAAATACTAGGTGCAGCCAAAGCCAAATGTATCGCAATGTGCCTGGTAAACAATGAAGGGGAAATAGTTGTAGCATTGAGCTAGCTGATCAGTCAGGGAACTGAGTGGGGACCCTACAGATCTGATCCCATGGATAGTTTATCAACATCAAAGTTCCAGATAACCTCTTTAGGTTCCATTTTTGCATGTGAATATATTGATTGTATGTGACAATTTGGGACGCTGGCATGTACGTATAAGACAGAGACAGACAACAAAATTAAATTGGGTTACTAGGTAGATAATCACAAACTATCAGAAGAAGAGGTGGAACAATGCAATCTATACTGCAAAAAAATACAAAATTAAAATCTTGTGACATTGCAGAAACTTATAAAAAACAATGCTATAATCAAAGCTAAAGGCTTGTTTTTTGGTGGTGACTTTTTTTTGGGACAGGCAGTGTATATATATAGATAGATGGCTAGATAGATAGATAGATATATACACACAAAAAAGAAAAACCAAGGTAGCACACAGGTATCCGTGTCAAAAAGTGGAAACAGTCCCATCACCCCCAATAAAGGAGGGAAATGTCTACTGTGTCCATGAACCCAATTACCAAAGATTTGTTGTGGTCTGTTCTTGATTGTGGCATCCCATGTCCTATAACAGTTACATGACTGTGTCCACTGAACCTATTATTTACCATATAGCCATGTAATGCTGGATGGTGTGTTAGAGTGATTCAGGAGAGGGGGGCACATTGTCCCCAGCCAGGTGACCCCTGGGGTGTGACTTTGTTCCCCCTGGATAAGTATGTGAACGTTTATGGTGAGTGTGCTAAGATGTCTTATACATTGAATATACAACCTGGTATTGATGAATTACCGATATGTAAGGTTATGAGGGTGAGCTTCAGAGGGTGACAATGGCGGGACGCCATTAGCCCGATTTATATTGCAGCCCAGTTTACTTCTCAAAGTATATACTGTGGAATGTACAGTTCTTGTTTTGAATGGCGGTCATGTGACAGGATCATGTGACCAGCAGATTGCATCCACCTCCTAATGGGCCTGAGCATGCTCAGTCGACATTTATTGTTGGGTCGCCATCTTGGTTGTGGTTTCGTATGTACTTTATGCGATTTGTTAATCTCACGAGATGAGAAGTACTCTACGTTTAATCAGTTTGGTTTCTTTGACGCCGAACAGGTCCTGTCGTCTCAAGCTACATGTGAGAATCTTAGATAATTAGCTATTTGTTTTTAATATACTCAATTATGTACACCTGAGATTGGATGTTGGCTAATCAAGGGTCTTTTAGGATAGGTACTGTAACACATAAATTTATGTACGTAATATTGGCACATTGCACTTTACATTCAATTGTTTGGATATATTTGATCATGAATAATGTACACTGTGTTTATATCACCTTGAATTATGGATTTTTAAACTGTCTTGAAAGATATTGACACACAATCATGTAATCACCATGTTAATTATGTATGCTTTATAAGCACCTGACCTTGCACAATGTATTATGGCTTGACAAAGGCTCCATGGAGTGAGCTGAAACGTTGCTGTTACCACATGGGTGATTAAAATACCCTTTTTTCATGGATATTTGAGTGCTGCCTTGGCCTTTTTTACACATATCCAATAAGACTGGGTCCGTGGTCTGCTTCAAGGAATTGCGCCAGTTTGGATTTGTGTGCAGCTCATCATCCTTGTTAAATATATATATATATATATATATATATATATATATATGTACAAGTTCAAATTGAGTCCAAAATTATTTATTATAGTCCAGTTCTACTAAATATATGGTACTTTGATATAGGATAATGTTCAGACCAGGCTTTAATGAAAGGATATTTTTGTACTCTCTCTACACAGATAGAAAGGCCGTACTGGGGCTTTAGACTAGGGGGAGGCCATCATAATTAATTTTGGTGCGAGGGTATGGGTTATCAAGGGTTAATGATATAGGGTGTGGTGGGGTGTGGTAATAGGGGAGGGGTCTTGCCTTTATATAGGAGGGCAGTGAGTGGTCCGGTGGCCATTTTGAGAATACAGGCAGCAAACTCCCATCCTTCCTCCCAAGGTTTTTGGGGTCTATCTCGGCTGGCGAGACAGTACTGGGTATTCGACTGATGGGTTGTTTATCGGTTATCTTGGGAGTTATTATGTTGCGGCAGTCTAGGCAGTGTGAGGTCCTCAAAGCTGGTGGAATTAGGTGGTAATTGAGAATGGGAGGGCCTCAATGGTGGGGCTGGACTCTAATGGTTGGGCATAGGGTTGGTTCCGTGGGGCGTCCAATAGTTGGTTTTTCCGAGCTGGTGTTCTACAGATGGAATCAAGGTGGATTTACCACGTGGTTTGGTGGGTAAATTAACTTTGGGGCTTCTACGACCTCTCTCGTCTGTGTTAAATTATTGTTATTTATGTTATATCATTATTGTTAATAAAAACAGCTGCGATTGATGATTTAATTCGACTGGGGAGAGAAAATAGGGGGGTGTATTAGACTGGAGGGTTAACCAATAATTTAATCAAGACTATGTGGGATATAACAGAAAATTAAACATATTAAATCTACTAAAGGGCTAAAATTAGAAATATGTCCAGTTTCAAGTTTGAATGGTTGATACAACTTACAGGTTTTAACTTATAGACCCTTTGGACAAGATATTAGGGCCCAAAAGAGATGGCATTTTGCTTTCTTTACTGGAGGAGTCATAATTTGTTGTATATTTGATTGAGTATAAAAAACAAAAAAGGAACATTTTATCATGAGTGGTCTATCCACAAATATGGTGGGCAAGTTTGATCATTCTTGGGCCTCCAAGGCTAGCTTCGAATGAACAGTTCTTTCAAAACTCTAAGTATGCATAAAGTGGTTTACCAAAATTCTCCTACATTTCTGAATACCTTTTAAGACTCTGGAAATGCCAACAGGGAAAAAAATAAAAATAACCTGAGATGCACAATTCACAGTTATCTACACAGTGCAATAAAGCCTAATCAAACCCACTGTGATTCAATGATATTACACAGAATGCATGAAACTAATACTTTTATGCACAGTATAATGTTTCATGAGACATTTTGTATGGCCTGTAGTATACTCATGAGCATTTTAATAAGCACTCCAATCAATATTGCAACATTTATTATAAAAAAAAGAAAAAAGGATCTACTGATCAATAATAGAAATGCAGGAACTGCACTTACAAATAGTATTAAAAGCATCTTGAGAACCCCAAACATAAGTTATTGAATTCATAATTCATCCTATGTTTGAAAAGCTGACAGATACATTACCTGTGCTTATCATACAGCTCAATGGTTCATTATAATTGTGAAGATTATATAGACTAATGGACTAAAGCATCATACACAAAGTGTCTCCACAAACAATCAAAACGTTCAACACTATAATAATAATAAAATAAATAATCTGATTGTAAGTGAAATCCTTCTGTAAAATAAACTTTATAAAGTAGTAATGCAAAGGTTAGAAGTCCTGGAAATTTCATATCGGGAGCTAAAATCATCTGTAGTCAGTAACTGACAAGATGGTGAAATGACCCAATCATTTATATATTTATAGAGTACCCATGTGCCGCACAGCTCAATGAACATCTTAATAACAAAGATAAAAGTCTCATCAAAATCAGGGCATATAAAAGCCAGTAAACAGGAGACAAGCAGTAAAATACATTATTAACAAAATAAATAAGCTTCCTGGTGACAGCTGCCATAGTGTTTGTGCTTCTCTGGCTCATAATGAACTTCAGCGCAGAGTTCCAGTAACTAAAACTAGCCTGAAGTTGTGTGGATTCTTATAGGAAATCATACACTGAAAATCCACAACTGAGCTGCCAATCTTAAGAGGCTAATAAGCCACACCAGCCCTACAGCAATCTGCAATTTTAGCACAGTCTTCCATCATGCATAGCTTTATGTTACCTGATTTCCCCAGAACATTATCTGAAATATTGACAGAAGTTTTGAGGTGCAAGTGTGCGAAAACCTACTAAACGCACCATAAGCAAACCACATAATATATATATTTTTTATTTCTGTCTTTCAAATAGGTCAATAACACTCTTATAATTCCCTTTAGACTGCTGTGAAGTTAAGTACCATCTTTAATTTCCACTCTGGGAACTCTTAGGGCTTCAGAAGAGTCAAAATTGCTTATTTCCACAAGTTTCTTCATGATATCACTCTATGCTCACTACACACATTACATTCTGGCCCTTGCATATACTACACATTGGTGAATTTTCCTGTCAGGCTGCTCAGCCATGATGGCATATCATAGGCAGAACCACATTGTTATCATCTACTGTAGAACAGTGTAGTGAGGCCATGCCCTCTCACCCAATAGGCAGCTCTGCAAGTGGCAGCAGCCAGTATTGCTCCCATTCAAGGACAGGTTTCTAGCAGCCATTTCAAATCATTCTTTGAGAATCCCTTTAAGGAGATGTAATAAAACAATAAGACAATCTCGTCTACTTTTTTGCATTCTTCCATTAGAAAAATGCTAGCTTTCCATAATATACCTTTATATGATTTTACATATAGGTACGTACACTGTGGTGTTTTTATCAATGATTTTCTATAAATGATGCATAATTTTACAAAATAAGTATCATTGAGGTACTTATTTCAGGGAGAAAATGGTGCTTCACTGAGGTACTATATGCTGGCATATGGAGTTCCTATGCATCCATGCATGCAGATTTATTTCCTGGATCTGTAAATATGATGTGAAAGAAAGTGAGGTATTATGTTTAAAGGGATTTTCTAGCAGTATACATTTTTTGCATATGGTTTTGATTAGGTTCAAAATAAAAAGAACAGATACTCTGACACCATGATTCTGATAGCAGACTAGTATCCACTGCTGTAACCCTTCTTGTTCCTAGCTTAACAAACAGAAAGTACTGAGGTATATCTGCTCAATAAATCACTGGCTTTAGTGATTCCTACTCAGCCAGTTATTGGCTGAGAGGGCCTTTCCTGACATTTTATGCATGTTAAACCAGGACTGGAAAATGAAGACTAGAGATGAGCAAATTTTTTAAAAATTCGATTTACCGGTTCGCTGAAGTTTTTTTTATTTATTTGGTTTGATCCCAATATATTTGTGGCAAATTTCATTTAAAAAAACGGCTATTTCCTGGCTGCAGAGAGGCTTTATAGTGGTGTATAGGGATGAGCGAATATAGCGGTGTATAGGACGTACCGAATTTTGGGGTGTCCGTGACACGGACCCGAACCCGAACATTTTCGTAAAAGTCCGGGTTCGGTGTTCGTCGTTTTCTTGGCGCTTTTTGAAAGGCTGCCAATCAACAAGCGTCATACTACTTGCCCCAAGAGGCTGTCACAGCCATGCCTACTATTGGCATGGCTGTGATTGGCCAGTGCAGCATGTGACCCAGCCTCTATTTAAGCTGGAGTCACGTAGCGCCGCACGTCACTCTGCTCTGATCAGTGTAGGGAGAGGTTGCAGCTGCGACTGTTAGGGCAAGATTAGGCAGTGATTAACTCCTCCAAAACACTTAAGTCAGTAATCGATCTACAGCTGTGGATCATTGAACTGCTGCTATTCAATTGCTCACTGTTTTTAGGCTGCCCTGGAGCGTTTTTTGAGTCACTTTTTTCTGGGGTGATCGGCGGCCATTTTGTGTCTTGTGGTGCGCCAGCACAAGATGCCACCAAGTCCATTTAACCATCAATAGTGTGGTTATTTTTTGGCTATATCCTACATCAGGGGCAAGCTGCCACCAAGTCCATTTAACCATCAATAGTGTGGTTATTTTTTTGCTATATCCTACATCAGGGGCAAGCTGCCACCAAGTCCATTTAACCATCAATAGTGTGGTTATTTTTTTGCTATATCCTACATCAGGGGCTTGGCTGTGCTTGCTATTTTATTGAGGGGTGAAATACAATTGCCAAAATAGCAGTACCCTAAATCTGGTGTTTCAGCTGTGGCCAGCCAATTGTAATACTGTCTGCTGCCTGTCAAAGGATATATTTTTGTTCTGGGTTGAAATACAATTCCCAACTTAGCAATTCCCTGAATGAGTGGTTTCTGCTGTATCAGGCCTACTTTAAATCTATCCATAAAAGGGTATATTAGATTCAAGGTGCTCATAGGGTCATTCTCAATAACTTCACACACAAGCTACCATGCATTTCCAAGTCTAATTCTGTCCATAAATGTATACCTGTCACCCAGCGCCTAAATAATAGGCCTCGAATTTATATTCAGCAAAATCTGTGGTTATTGCTGTAGCTGGTCAAGTTATTTTGTGTCCGCCAAAGCACAGTTTTTGTTCTGGGTTGAAATACAATTCCCAACTTAGCAATTCCCTAAATTAGTGGTTTCTGCTGTATCAGGCCTACTTTAAATCTATCCATAAAAGGATATATTAGATTCAAGGTGCTGATAGGGTCATCCACAATAACTTCACACACACGCGTGCATTTCCAAGTCTAATTCTGTCCGTAAACGTATACCTGTCATCCAGCGCCTAAATACTAGGCCTACAATTTATATTCAGCTAAATCTGTCGTTACTGCTGTGCCTGTATTAGTGTAATACGGTACCTAAATAGATATCCAGATAGTGTTAGGTGTCTGTAAAAAAAGGTCTGAATTTGAATTCAATACATTGGGCCAAATAATATTTTTGCTATTGTGGTGAACGGTAACAATGAGGAAAACATCTAGTAAGGGACGTGGATGCGGACATGGTCGTGGTGGTGTTAGTGGACGCTCTGGTTCTGGGAGAGGACGTGGCCGTTCTTTCCACAGCCACACGTCCTAGTGTACCAACTACCTCAGGTCCCAGTAGCCGCCAGAATTTAAAGCGATATTTGGTGGGGCCCAATGTCGTTCTAAGGATGGTAAGGCCTGAGCAGGTACAGGCATTAGTCAATTGGGTGTCCGACAGTGGATCCAGCACGTTCACATTATCTCCCACCCAGTCTTCTGCAGAAAGCGCACAGATAGTGCCTGAAAATCAAGCCCATCAGTCTGTCACATCACCCCCATGCATACCAGGGAAACTGTCTGAGCCTCAAGTTATGCAGTAGTCTCTTATGCTGGTTGAAGACTGCTGGCAGGGTTTCCCAAGGGCATCCACCTAGCCCTTCCCCAGCGGTGGAAGACATAGAATGCACTGACGCATAACCACTTATGTTTCCTGATGATGAGGACATGGGAATACCACCTCAGCACGTCTCTGATGATGACGAAACACAGGTGCCAACTGCTGCGTCTTTCTGCAGACTGAACAGGAGGTCAGGGATCAAGACTGGGTGGAAGACGATGCAGGGGACGATGAGGTCCTAGACCCCACATGGAATGAAGGTCGTGCCACTGACTTTCACAGTTCGGAGGGGCAAAAAGCAGAACAACCGCCACCAAGAGACTCCGCCTGCTACTGACCGCCGCCATCTGGGACCGAGCACCCCAAAGGCAGCTTCAAGGAGTTCCCTGGCATGGCACTTCTTCAAACAATGTGATGACGACAAGACCCGAGTGGTTTGCACGCTGTGCCATCAGAGCCTGAAGCGAGGCATTAACGTTCTGAACCTTAGCACAACCTGCATGACCAGGCACCTGCATGCAAAGCATGAACTGCAGTGGAGTAAACACCTTAAAACCAAGGAAGTCACTCAGGCTCCCCCTGCTACCTCTTCTGCTGCTGCCGCCTCGGCCTCTTCTGCTGCTGCCGCCTCGGCCTCTTCCTCTGCCTCTGGAGGAACGTTGGCACCTGCCGCCCAGCAAACAGGGGATGTACCACCAACACCACCACCTCCGTCACCAAGCATCTCAACCATGTCACACGCCAGCGTTCAGCTCTCCATCTCACAAACATTTGAGAGAAAGCGTAAATTCCCACCTAGCCACCCTCGATCCCTGGCCCTGAATGCCAGCATTTCTAAACTACTGGCCTATGAAATGCTGTCATTTAGGCTGGTGGACACAGACAGCTTCAAACAGCTCATGTTGTTTGCTGTGCCACAGTATGTTGTTCCCAGCCGGCACTACTTCTCCAAGAGAGCCGTGCCTTCCCTGAACAACCAAGTATCCGATAAAATCAAGTGTGCACTGCGCAACGCCATCTGTGGCAAGGTCCACCTAACCACAGATACGTGGACCAGTAAGCACGGCCAGGGACGCTATATCTCCCTAACTGCACACTGGGTAAATGTAGTGGCGGCTGGGCCCCAGGCGGAGAGCTGTTTGGCGCACATCCTTCCGCCGCCAAGGATCGCAGGGCAACATTCTTTGCCTCCTGTTGCCTCCTCCTCCTACTCGGCTTCCTCCTCCTCTTCTTCCACCTGCTCATCCAGTCAGCCACACACCTTCACCACCAACTTCAGCACAGCCTGGGGTAAATGTCAGCAGGCCATTCTGAAACTCATATGTTTGGGGGACAGGCCCCACACCACACAGGAGTTGTGGCGGGGTATAGAACAACAGACCCACGTGTGGTTGCTGCCGGTGAGCCTCAAGCCCAGCCTGGTGGTGTGCGATAATGGGCGAAATCTCGTTGCAGCTCTGGGACTAGCCGGTTTGACGCACATCCCTTGCCTGGCTCATGTGCTGAATTTGGTGGTGCAGAAGTTCATTCACAACTACCCTGACATGTCAGAGCTGCTGCATAAAGTGCGGCCGTCTGTTCGTGCTTCCAGCAGTTCACAGCCTGCCTCTGCTCGCCTGTCTGCGCTACAGCGTAACTTCGGCCTTCCCGCTCACCGCCTCATATGCGACGTGCCCACCAGGTGCAACTCCACCTTGCACATGCTGGACAGACTGTGCGAGCAGCAGCAGGCCATAGTGGAGTTTCAGCTGCAGCACGCACGGGTCAGTCGCACTGCGGAACAGCACCACTTCACCACCAATGACTGGCCCTCCATGCGAGACCTGTGTGCCCTGTTGCGCTGTTTCGAGTACTCCACCAACATGGCCAGTGTCGATGACGCTGTTATCAGCGTTACAATACCACTTCTATGTCTCCTTGAGAAAACACTTAGGGCAATGATGTAAGAGGAGGTGGCCCAGGAGGAGGAGGAAGAGGGGTCATTTTTAGCACTTTCAGGCCAGTCTCTTCGAAGTGACTCAGAGGGAGGTTTTTTGCAACAGCAGAGGCCAGGTACAAATGTGGCCAGCCAGGGCCCACTACTGGAGGACGAGGATGAGGAGGAAGGTGGAGGAGGATGAGGATGAAGCATGGTCACAGCCGGGTGGCACCCAACGCAGCTCGGGACCATCACTGGAGCGTGGCTGGGGGGAAACGCAGGACGATGACGATACGCCTCCCACAGAGGACAGCTTGTCCTTACCTCTGGGCAGCCTGGCACACATGAGCGACCACATGCTGCAGTGCCTGCGCAACGACAGCAGAGTTGCCCACATTTTAACGTGTGCGGACTACTGGGTTGCCACCCTGCTGGATCCACGGTACAAAGACAATGTGCCCACCTTACTTCCTGCACTGGAGCATGATAGGAAGATGCACAAGTACAAACGCACATTGGTAGACGCGCTACTGAGAGCATTCCCAAATGTCACAGGGGAACAAGTGGAAGCCCAAGGCCAAGGCAGAGGAGGAGCAAGAGGTCGCCAACGCAGCTGTGTCACGGCCAGCTCCTCTGAGGGCAGGGTTAGCATGGCAGAGATGTGGAAAAGTTTTGTCAACACGCCACAGCTAAGTGCACCACCACCTTATACAGAACGTGTTAACAGGAGGCAACATTTCACTAACATGGTGGAACAGTACGTGTGCACACCCCTCCACGTTCTGACTGATGGTTCGGCCCCATTCAACTTCTGGGTCTCTAAATTGTCCACGTGGCCAGAGCTAGCCTTTTATGCCTTGGAGGTGCTGGCCTGCCCGGCGGCCAGCGTTTTGTCTGAACGTGTATTCAGCACGGCAGGGGACGTCATTACAGACAAACGCAGCTGCCTGTCTACAGCCAATGTGGACATGCTGACGTTCATAAAAATGAACCAGGCATGGATCCCACAGGACCTGTCCATCCCTTCTGCAGATTAGACATTAACTACCTCCCCTTAACCATATATTATTGTACTCCAGGGCACTTCCTCATTCAATCCTATTTTTATTTTCATTTTATCATTATATTGCGGGGCAACCCAAAGTTGAATGAACCTCTCCTCTGTCTGGGTGCCGGGGCCTAAAAATATCTGACAGTGTCCTGTTCCAGTGTTGGGTGACATGAAGCATGATTCTCTGCTATGACATGCAGACTGATTCTCTGCTGACATGAAGCCTGAATCTCTGTTATGGGACCTCTCTCCTCTGCCTGGGTGCCGGGGCCTAAATATATGACAATGGACTGTTCCAGTGGTGGGTGACGTGAAGCCTTATTCTCTGCTATGACATGAAGACTGATTCTCTGCCTACATTAAGCCTGAATCTCTGTTATGGGACCTCTCTCCTCTGCCTGGGTGCCGGGGCCTGAATATATGAGAATGGACTGTTCCAGTGGTGGGTGACGTGAAGCATGATTCTCTGCTATGACATGAAGACTGATTCTCTGCTGAGTCGCTGACATAAAGCCTGAATCTCTGTTATGGGACCTCTCTCCTCTGTCTGGATGCCGGGGCCTAAATTATATGACAATGGACTGTTCCAATGTTAGGTGACGTGAAGCATGATTCTCTGCTATGACATGAAAACTGATTCTCTGCTGACATGAAGCCAGATTCTCTGCTATGGGACCTCTCTCCAATTGATATTGGTTAATTTTTATTTATTTTATTTTTATTCATTTCCCTATCCACATTTGTTTGCAGGGGATTTAACTACATTTTGCTGCCTTTTGCAGCCCTCTAGCCCTTTCCTGGGCTATTTTACAGCCTTTTTAGTGCCGAAAAGTTCGGGTCCCCATCGGGATGAAGTTCGGGTCGGGTTCGGATCCCGAACCTGAACATTTCCGGGAAGTTCGGCCGAACTTCTCGAACCCGAACATCCAGGTGTTCGCTCAACTCTAACAGTGACCCAATCTGAGTGTGTACCATTAATAACCACCCTCTGTTTTATATCATTGAGCCAGTTACTTACCCACTTCCAGACGTTTTCTCCCAGTACGAGCATTCTCATTTTATATACTAACATTTTATGTGGTACAGTGTCAAATGCTTTGGTGAAGTCCACATACACACGACATCCACTGATTCGCCGCTGTCAAGTCTAGAACTTACCTCCTCATAGAAACTGATTAAATTAGTTTGACATGACCGATCCCTCACGAAGCCATGTTGATATGGCGTTATTTGCTTATTTCCGTTAAGATGCTCTAACATAGCATCTCTCAGAAAACCTTCAAACAGTTTACCCACAACAGATGTTAAACTTACCGGCCTATAGTTTCCAGGCTCTGTTTTTGGACCCTTTTTGAATATTGGCACCACATTTGTCATGTGCCAATCCTGTGGGACATTCCCCATCAATATAGAATCTGCAAATATCAGAAATAAGGGTCTGGCTATGACATTACTTAATTCCTTTAGGATACGGGGGTGTATGCCATCCGGTCCTGGCGATTTGTCTATTTTAATTTTTTCAAGTCGCTGTTGTACTTCTTCCTGGGTCAGACAGGACACTTTTAATGGGGAATTTATTTCAACATTCAGCATGTCATCTGACAGTTTATTTTCCTCAGTGAATACATTGGAGAAAAAAATTATTTAACAGCTTTGCTTTCTCCTCGTCGCTCTCTGCGACTCCCCCCTCATTACTCTTTAAAGGGCCGACACCTTCAGATTTATACTTTTTAACATTTATATAATTGAAGAATATTTTAGGGTTAGTTTTACTCTCTTTGGCAATTAATTTCTCAGTCTCTAGTTTGGCCGCTTTTATTTGTTTTTTACATGTTCTATTTTTTTCCTTATAGTTTTTCAGTGCTTCCATGCTACCTTCCTGTTTTAGTGTTTTATATGCTTTCTTTTCGTCATTTATTGCTTTCTTTACAGTTCTGTTTATCCACATTGGTTTCTTTTTGTTCCTTAACCTTTTATTCCCATACGGTATGTACCTCTCACAATGAGATTTTAGGATGCTTTTAAAGATATTCCATTTTGTGGCTGTATTTTTATTTGTGAGGACTTTATCCCATTTAGTTAGGCCTATGGCCTCTCTTAGTTGGCTAAATTTAGCTTTTTTGAAGTTTGGTATTTTTGTTCCTCCCTGTAGAAATGCTCTTTTGAATGATAATTGGAAGGTTATTACTTTGTGGTCACTATTTCCCAGGTGTCCCCCAACCTGCACGTCTGTTGTTCTGTCAGGTCTATTGGTTAATACTAAGTCCAGTATAGCCGTCCCTCTAGTCGGGTCCCGAACCAGTTGAGAGAGGTAATTGTCTTTGGTTATTGCCAAGAACCTGTTTCCTTTATGAGATATACAAGTTTCAGTTTCCCAGTCTATATCTGGGTAGTTGAAGTCCCCCATAATAACCACCTCATTATGATTTGTCGCCTTGTCAATCTCATTTAGTAGTAGATTTTCTGTGGACTCTGGTATATTAGGTGGTTTATAGTAAACTCCTATTAGTAATTTATTATTGTTTTTAGCGCCATGTATCTCTACCCACAGTGACTCCACATGTTCATGTCCCTCACTTATATCTTCATGGAGTGTGGGCTTTAGACCGGACTTTACATAAAGGCAGACCCCTCCCCCTCTCCGGTTTTGACGATCCTTTCTAAACAGACTGTAACCCTGTACATTAACTGCCCAGTCATAGCTATCATCCAGCCATGTCTCAGTTATTCCCACTATGTCATAGTCCTCCTCACACATCACTAATTCCAGTTCACCAGTTTTATTAGTCAGGCTTCTGGCATTAGTATACATACATTTGAGAGGTTTATGTATATTTTTTACCCTACACCTTTCCTTCTGAACTGTTCTAGTCCCTCCTTCCATTCCTCCCCCAGTCCCACTACCCCCAGTGATATCCATAATGACAAGGATACTCCAATCTATCATAATCACCGGTCAGCACTGCGTTGTGTTAGTGTAGTGATGCACGTGTCCGTGGGCTGGCATCCTGGGAAGCAGCAATGTAGAAAGGAACAGCACTCACACGAAGTAGCTTTTTAGATGCTTGATTTATTTGTCACATTCCAGTAGTGATGCGTTTCGGCACAGGACGTCAGACCATGTACATCTACATACAAATCAACCATTTAAATAAACTGCCCAAATACAATGGAAGTGATGTCAGTATGAAAACACCGCCCCAAGTAAAAAAATACATGAAAAAAATTCACATAAAAAAAGGGCAAACCGACAACACATGTCGTAAAGATAAAGTCCATTTGATGTATGTTAGAATTCACGATTGTACCATATTTCAATTCCGCTAAAGAAAAACAAATAAAATATTGTTAGAGACTTAGTTCATAGAAAACCATACACATTGTAATGACGGTTGAGTCCTCTTGGCTCCATCGTTTGTAACTGATGGATCCAGTAAGCCTCCCTTTTAAGTAACAACTTATTTATATCACCCCCCCCCCAGGCAAGGTAATGGGACACCTTCATACTGTATACGCCAATATTGCGTCTTGTCAATAGAGATGAGCGGACACCTGGATGTTCGAGTTCGACGGGTTCGGCCGAACTTCACAAAAAAGTTTGAGTTCGGGACCCGAACTTGACCCCTGAAGTCAATGAGGACCCAAACTTTGGAG
This sequence comes from Bufo gargarizans, assembly GCF_014858855.1. NCBI lineage: Eukaryota > Metazoa > Chordata > Amphibia > Anura > Bufonidae > Bufo > Bufo gargarizans. The sequence goes on along the minus strand of NC_058082.1, from coordinate 438,623,678 downwards.
CACTAAAATGGCTCTTAAAAAGTAATGTAAAGGGCTAGAGGGCTGCAAATGCCAGAAAAATGTGGTTAAGAGCATGGCAAGTACTCAGCAAACAAATGTGGATAGGGAAATTACTTAAAATAACATAAAATACGCAAAAAAAAATCATAATAATCTTGATCTAGGAGGACGAGGTCCATATGGAGTAGGAGGTTGAGGAGGCGGTAGATGTGGCGGTGTAGGTGTAAGCGGTGGTGGAGGAGGAGGAGGTAGCCAACACTGGTTTTTGTTTTTGTTTTTAATTTTTAATTTATTTATTTATTTATTTTTTGTTTAAATTTGAGTAGACACCAAAACATTGGAAAATATAACCTGTTACAACCCCCTCCAGCCGTGCAAAACACATGTTCAGACAATAAACTGGCTGCAGGGCAGGCCAGCACCTCCAAGGTGTAAAGGGCAAGCTCAGGCCATGTGCCCAATTTAGAGACCCAGAAGTTGAATGGGGCAGACCCATCAGTCAGTAAGTGTAGGCATGTGCACACATACTGCTCCACCATTTCGCACGTTCCAGTGAGGTCCGTGATCTAATAGGATATCTGCTCTATCAACTTTCGATGTTCTTTTCTACGACTACCATGTTGATCACAATTAGAGGCGAATCAGGGTTCCACACCGGCGAGGGAGCGTGAGAAAGGGATACCATGTCCAAGGGAGGTCAATGGATGAAATTCAATGTGATCGAGTGGAAATGTGGGACAAATTATTGAAGCCAAAGCTTCCAAGTAAAGGAGGGTGCACGCGGCAATTACCCATTCCCGATTCGGGGAGGTAGTGACGATAAATAGCAATACAGGAATCTTAAGCCCTGTTATTGGAATGATTAATAAAAAAATATAGGGAATGTCACTGGGGTATTTTGGATTTGGAAACATTAGACAGGAGAAGCCCTGCTGCCTCTTTGTTGACTCTAGATAACTTCTGCCTGATCGCACATCCCCGTGACGTCCACAATCCAATTGGATATCTTCTCTATCAACTTTCGATGTTTTTTTCTGCGACTACCATGTTGATCACGGTTAGCGGCGAATCCAGGTTCCACGCCGGAGAGGGAGCGTGAGAAAGGGATACCACATCCAAGGGAGGTCAATGGATGGAATTTGATAGAGCGGAAATGTGGCACAAGTTGTTAAAGCAGAAGGATTGAATAAAAAGGCCAATTAAAGACAAATTTAAAAAATTTAAGTCCCTGTCACCTATGCAGAGCAGGGGTTTTTCATCTGCAAAAATGGGCTAATGTCACCCATCAATGTAACAGATGATTTAAAAAAAAATTCAGGCCCTGTCAACTATGTAGAGCAGGGGTTTATTCACGGCAAAACCGTGTTCATGTCACCCACCAATTCAACAGACGATTTTGCAAAAAAAAATAAGTTCCCAATCACCTATGCAGATAAGGGGTTTGTATACGGCAACATTTGTAAAATGTCACCTGACAATGTAACAGATGATTTTTTGCAATTTAGGTCCCTGTCACCTATGCATAGCAGGGGTTTATTCACGGCAAAAATGGTAAAATGTTACCCAAGAATGTAACAGATGAATTAGTGAAATGTATTTCCTTGTCCACTAGGTAGAGCAGGGGTATATCACAGACAAAAATTGGTGAATTTCACCAGACAATGTAACAGACAAATTAGTAAAATTTATTAACCTATCTACTAGGTAGAGCAGGGGCATATCACAGCCCAAAATTTGTGAATTTTACCCGACAATGTAACGGACAAATTAGTGAAATTTATTAAACTGTCCACTAGTTAGAGCTGGGGTATATCACAGCCAAAAATTTCTGAATTTCTCACGACAATGTAACAGACAAATTAGTGAAATTTATTAACCCGTCCACTAGGTAGAGAAGGGGTATGTCATAGCCAAAAATTTGGGATATGTAACCCAACAATGTATCAGACAAATTAGTGAAATTACTTAAAATACGTAAAAATGAACAAAAAATTATCTTGATGTATGAGGTGAAGGTACAAATGGAGTAGGAGGTTGAGGAGGCGGTGGACATAGCGGTGTAGGTGTAAGCGGTGGCGGAAGAGGACGAGGTAGCCAACACTGGTTTTTGGATTTATTTTATTTTATAAATTAGGGTACACCCCAAAAGAGTGGGAAATATAAAAAATATAACAATGTGCAATTGTGCTGTAGTATAACAATGGCTGGGTAAGGCCGGTATAAATGTCTATTCTGCACAAGGTATGGACAAGTGCTGTGCGATCCATGCCTGGTTCATTTTAATAAACGTGAGCTTTTCAACATTGGCTGTGGACAGGCGGCTGCGCTTGTCTGTGATAACGCCCCCTGCCGTGCTAAACACATGTTCAGATAATACACTGGCTGCAGGGCAGCACCTCCAAGGCATAAAGGGCAGCTCAGGCCAGGTGCCCGATTTGGAGACCCAGAAGTTGAAGCGGGCAGAACCATCATCCAGTACGTGTAGGCGTGTGCACACATACTGCTTCACTATGTTGTTGAAATGCTGCCTCCTGCTAAGACGTTCCATATCAGCTGATGGTGCTGGTTGTTGTGGTGTGCTGAAAAAGATTTTCCACATTTCGGCCATGCTATCCCTGTCTTCTGAGGTGCTGGTGGTGCCCCAGTTGCATTGGTGACCTCTTCCTCCTCCTCTGCCTTTCCCTTGTGCTTCCACTGTGCCCCCACTGACAGGTGGGAATGCCACCAGCAGCGCGTCTACCAGCGTGCGCTTTTACTCGCGCATATTACGATCACGCTCCAGTGACGGAATTAAGGACGGTGTGTTGTCCTTGTAACGGGGGATCCAGTAGCGTGGCGACCCAGTAATCTGCACAAGTTAGAATGTGTGCAACTCGGCGGTCATTGCAGAAACACTGCAGCATGTAATCGCTCATGTGTGCCAGGCTGCCCAGAGGCAACAAAAAGCTGTCCTCTGTGGGAGGTGTATCGTCTGTGTCCTCTGTATCCCCGCCAGCCACGTATCAGTGATGGCCATGAGCTGGTTTAGGTGCCACCCTGCTGTGAAAACGGTTCCTCCTCTTCCATCTCCTCCTCCTCATCCTCCACCTAGTCATCCTCCAGAACTGTGCCCTGGCTAGACAATTGTGTACCTAGTGTTTTGGGGTGCAGGAATCCACCCTCAGAGTCACTTGTGAATGACTGGCCTGAAACCCTATGAAATGATACCTCTTCCTCCTCCTCCTGTGCCACATCCTCTTCCATCATCGGCCAAAGTGTTTTTTCAAGGAGGCATAGATGAGGGATAGTAATGCTGAGAATCTTGTCATCGGCACTGGCCATGTTGGTGGAGTACTTGAAACAGTGCAACAAGGAACACAGGTCTCGCATGGAGGCCCAGTTGGTGAAGTTGTGCTGTTCCGCAGATCGACTCACCGTGCGTGCTGCAGCTGAAACTCCACTATCACCCGCTGCTGCTCGCACAGTCTGACCAGCATGTAAAAGGTGGAGTTCCACCTTGTGGGCACGTCGCATACGAGGTGGTGATCGGGAAGGCCGAAGTTAGGCTGCAGCGCTTAGAACTCCGAAAGCGCGCACAGACGGCCTGCACTTTCTGCAGCAGCTCTGACATATCATAATTTTTAAGGAACCTCTGCACCACCACATTCAGCACATGCGCCAGGCAAGGAATGTGCGTCAAACCGGCTAGTCCCAGAGCTGCTACGATATTTCCCCCGGTCAGTTGTTCCATGCCCGACCACAGCTCCTGTGCGGTGTGGGGTTTGCCCCCCAAACAGATAACTTTTAAAACTGCCTGCTGTCGTTTACCCCTGGCTGTGCTGAAGTTGGTGGTGAAGGTGTTACGCTGACCAGATGAGGAGCTGGTAGAGGATGAGGAAGCAGAGTAGGAAGAGGAAGCAATAGGAGGAAAACTGAAGCGCCCTGTAATCCTCGGTGGTGGAAGGACATGCACCAAACTGCTATCCGCCTCAGGCCCAGCCGCCATTGCATTTACCCAGTGTGCTGTTAGGGAGATATAAGGGGACTGCCGCTCCGCTTTTGCACCCTGCTCCCTCTTCTGCTGTGCTGGTGGCTCTGTGCGACCACGGCCTCTTCCTCTGAACTACACAGGTCACTCGCATGAACTTGATTCTATGTAGGGACGAGGACTCATCGTCCTCCACATAATCTTCCACCTAGTCTTCACCCCTGCCCTCCTTGTCGGTCTGCACACTGCAGAAAGCCACAGCAGTTGGCACCTGTGTGTCGTCATCATTCAAGATGTGTTGCGGTGGTCCTCCAATGTACGCATCCTGAAACATAAGTGCAGAACCCTGCTAGCAGAGTCATCAAAAGCAGAAGAGACTGCTCCATGACTTGGGGCTCAGACTTCTTGGCTGATTTGCAAGAGGGTGAGGTAAAGGACTGATTGACATGGGCTGCAGGTGCCAACTCTGATCTTTCAGCAGGAGACTGGGTGGTAGACAATTTGAAGGAACTGAAGGCACTGTCAGCCATCCAATCTTCTATCGCCTGTACTTGTTCTGGCCTCACCATTCGTAAAGCCGCATTCGGCCCTACCAAATAACGCTGAAAGTTCTGTCGCCTACTCGCACCTGAGGGAATTGTTTCACTTGTGCTTGGAGCTGGTACAGATCAACCACGTCCTCTCCCTGCAACAGGAGCTCCACCAGCAGCACCACGACAGGGGCCACGTCCCTTATTTGATGCTCTCCTCATTCTTTGCGTTCACCCACCAAACTAACAGATGGTTTATGTCAGGCGACAATGTAACCGCCAATAGTCAACAATTAAGTTCACTGAGAGTAAGGCAGTGCCATTGTCGTAAAGATGAAAAATTTCTTGAGGTCACACAACAGTGTGACAGGCGAATTTTATACAATTACTTCACAGTCCCCAAAAATTTTAATTTGTCAACCAACAATCTAACTGCAGTATTGAATGGTTGTATTTGACTGTGACAAATGCAGCAAAGGCCCCAGCTGTAGGGTCTTGCAAATAATTGGTGTTTTTTTCAACTCAGAATATAACAGCAGTATTTAAAGTTTGTATGTGACTGTCACAAATGCAACAAAGGCAATAGAATTATCTTTAGCAAAATGGGTGTTTTTTTAAAAACAAGATTGTAACATCAGTATCTAACACTTGTACTGGACTGTCAGAAATGCAGCAAAGGTCGAACATTTATTATCTTGCCTAAAATGGGTGTTTTTTTAATACCAGAATATAACAGCACTTTCTAACACTTGTATTTCCCTGTGACAAATGCAGCAAAGGCCCCACATGTAGGGTATTGCAAATAATTGGTGTTTTTTTTTTTTCCAACCAGAATATAATTGTAGTATTTCAAGCTTGTATTTCACTGTGACAAATGCAGCAAAGGAAACAGGTGAAGGGTATTGCAAATAATGGGCACTATCTGCACTTGTATTTCACTGTGACAAACTTAGCAAAGGCCACAAATTTATTAACTTGTCCAAAATGGGTGTTTTTTTAATACTAAAATCTAACAGCACTAGCTAACCCTTGTATTGCACTGTGACAAATGCATTAAAGGCCCCACATGTAGGGTATTGCAAAAAATGGGTGTTTTTTATTTTTTTAAACCAAAATATAATTGCAATATTTCAAGCTTGTATTTCACTGTGACAAATGCAGCTAAGGCCCCAGATGTAGGGTATTGCCAACAATTGGTGGGTTTTTTTAAACCCAGAATATTATTGCAGTATTTCAAGCTTGCATTTCACTGTGACAAATGCAGCAAAGGCACCAGCTATAGGGTTCTAGGTATATTGCAGGTTCTAGGTATATTGCAGCCGTCAATCAGTTTTTTTAAGGGCAACAGGTATATCACACCCATTGCAAATAGTTGTTCTAATAGCGCTTGTCCATCTAAATAGCTGTGTTATTGAAGCAGAAACACACACAACTGCTGCACAATACAAATGCACTATAATATATTTTCTATATTAGAAAGTATATTATAAGTATATCACAGTATCACACCCCTTAGTATATCACACCTATCAATAGCAGACCCTATACCAGTCCATAAAAGGACTTTTGTGGCCCTATTAGCTAGTGTTTGGTGTCCCTAACAGTCTGTCCCTGCTCCACAAAGCAACCTCTCCCTACACTGGCAAAACAGAGAATGTAAAATGGCTGCCAGATCAGGTTCTGTTATAGGGTGGGGGTGTGTACATGTGCTGAAATGTCTCAACTGGCTATCCTGTCCCACCAGATGTGTGTGTCATGGGTCAAAGTTCGGCTTAATGCAAAACAATATGGCGTTGTCGGACATCGTCATATGTTCACATGTTTGGCAAATCACAAACAAGCAAAGTTCGCAGGGAAATGATCGCCGGGCGAACTGCAAGGCCATCTTTAGTGAGGTGGAAGAAGCATGAGGAGACCACAGAGTGGCCCAGAGAGATAGTGGTGAGCTGGCAGCAGAATAAGGAGACCATAGAGTGGTGATGTGGCAGCATCATGAGGAGACCACAGAGTGGTAATGTGGAAGAAGCATGAGGAGACCACAGAATGGTGAGCTTACAGCAGCATGAGGAGACCACATAGTGGCCCAGTGACATAGTGGTGAGGTGGCAGCAGCACGAGGAGACCACAGAGTGGCCCAGTTACATAGTGGGGGGGGGCAATACAAGTACCAGCTAAAGATGGTGGGTGGCTGTAGGAGCACCTGGCAGCAGGTGTTGCATCAGGCGGGTGACAGCATCAGAATAGTAGCTGAAGCAGGTAGCCATAAGAAACAGGTCTCTTTTGTCAAAGTCTAGGTGTGGCACCATGGATGATCTAGTCTAATGCTTTAGGCACTGGTGTTTTAAATTCCTGGCTGATCCACCCCTGATTCATCTTCACAAAGGTCAGCTTCTCTACATTTTGGGTGGACATGCAAGTTCTCCTTGGGGTAACTATTGCCTCCTCCGCCGCACTAAACACCCACTCTGATGCCATACTACTGGCTGGGTAGGAAAGCTTGTCCAGGGCAAACTTGGCCAGTTGCTGCCACAAATCGAGCTTGGCTGCCCAGTAGTCCAGGGGATCTTCAATGTGGGATGGCATGGTGCACTGCAGGTATGCCACAACCTGGTGGTCCAGGTTCTGCTCTAAGTCTAGCTGCTGCTGCTGGTCAGTAGTTTCTTCAGTAGACGCGTGAAGAAAACTGATCATCAGTGACTCTAGACTTAAGTTGCTGCTTATGGAGCTAGTACTGTTCCTGCCCCCCCCCCCCCCCCCCCAGGAGTCATGGCAGTAAATTGTGAGTGCAGAGGGCCCCCCGGTCATACCTGCGGTAGGCTGGACAATGGCCAACTGACTACATAGGATGCCTCAATAGTACAGATGTAGCAGGGTTAGCGCTCAAGCTCTTTACTCAAATTTCTAAACTCATCACGCTTTCTTGAGACAAAAGCCATTGAAAAGCAACTGAAGGTGTTTGCTTAACACATTTAGTTTAGATAACACATCTCATAAATCATGAGTGTTAATTCTACTACATCCGTAAATTAGTCAGCAGGTGTAAAAAAGCCCTCATTTTGGACTGGTAGCGAGGGTCTAACATTATGGAGGACCAGAAGTCATCCCTCTGCCGAATGGTGACAACTCGGCTATCATTACGCAAGCACGTGAGCATGCATCAGGCCATTTGCGCAAGAGTCCCATGTCGCATGCCCCCTGGCCAGACAGATTTAGCAACATCTGTTCCAGGACATGAAGCAGTGGAATGATGTTGTTTATACCGTAGTCCTGGTGATCAACAAATAAAGTGGCCTCTTCAACGGGCCCAAGCAAACGGCAGGTGTCACACCTGAGCTGCCGCTAACAAACATCAAAGTTACCTCTGTCCACCTATATCATCAATAAATCGTTTATGGCTTTTCTCTGTTCATATACAGTAGTTGTTCCAACAAAAGGAGGGTGTATTTCCAACGGGTGGAAATGTTGCATATCAGCCAATGTTGAGGAATGCTGTTCTGCCACTGCAGCTCAAGGAGGGTGTGTTTTGCGTAGTGCGAGTGGCTGAAGTGAATGCACAGTTTCCTGGCCATTTTCAGGATGCCTTGCAGATGGGTGGAAGACTTCAGGAACCTCTTTACAACCAAATTAAACACGTGCACCTTAAAGGGTGCATGGCTTAGCCCTCCTTGACGCAGTGCCAACACCATGTTCTTCCCGTTGTCGGTCACCATGGTTTCAATTATGAGTTGTTGAGGAGAAAGACAGGATTCGATTTCTTAATGAAGGACGCGGAGCAGTTCCTCCCCTGGCTGACTCTATTCTCCCAGGCAAAATAGGTGCAGAACAGCGTGCATATGTGGTATGCTGGTGGGGCACTGTGAATTGTCCCTGCAGTGGAGGCTGAGGACACAGTGGAGGATGAGGATGCAGAGGCGGACATTGTCGCAGGACCAACATGTGAGAATGTGGAGGCAGATGCAGCTTCACCTGGCCAAGTTGCTGGTGTGGCTGGGCAGGAACCACATTTACCCAGTGGGCCATAAAGGACATATATTGTCCTTGACCATAGTTACAGCTATACACATCAATGCTGCACTTTGGAAGACATTGGCAGGCTCAAGGACTGCCCCACCTTCTGTTCTACATATGTGTGCAGGGCTGGTACTGCCTTTTTTGCAAAGGTAAATTCCCCCCCCCCAAAAAAAAATAAAAAATATATAAATAACAATCACAATTCATTGCAATACAGACGTATACTTTTTCATATTACTACACCCCAAAAAAAGAAATATGACAATTAGTGTTGAGCTTGAATATTCGAGTAGCGAATATTAATCGCAAATATCGCTACTTCGCTAATTCGCGAATATATTTAAAATATAGTGCTATATATTCTCTATTTCGAATATTCGTCGTTTTTTAACATCTGAAAACATTATTCCTCCCTGCTTCTTTCTTGAGGGTCAATGAGTCATTGGCCCACAAGCGACTTAAGCAGGAAGGAATCATGTTTTCATATGGAAAAAAAAATTACAAATATTCTAAAAAACAAATATATAGCAATATAGTGAATATATTAGTTATTTAGACTATTTGAATTATTTTTTTCCTATCTGTACAGTTATTCGCATACTCCTCCCTGACAAGCGTCCCCATCACCATGGGAAGGCCTGTGGGTTAGAAAATACCATTGTATCTGAATTTTTCCTGAGATCGTGAAAACTCAGATCCGATGGTATATTCTAACCCACAGGCGTTCCCATAGTGACAGGGAAGTTTGTCGGGGAGCAGTGTACCAAAGTGGAATAACAGTACAAAAAAAAAAGACAAATATTTTAAATAACGAATATATTTGCTATATTGCTATAACTTCATTTTTAGAATATTCCTCATAGTCGTCATATTCTAAAAAACAAAGTTATAGCAATATAGTTAATATTCGTAAAATCCACATATAGACTGTAATTTAGCTAATATAGTGCTATAATATTTTTTTATAGTCAATTTTTTTTTGTCTCTTCTGAACTTCAGTTTTGGAAAAAATGTACACAAAAAAATACTATAGCACTATATTAGCTAAATTACAGTCTACATGTGGATTTTACAAATATATGCTATATTGACGAATATTCTAAAAAATAAAGTTATAGCAATATAGCAAATATTCATAAAATACATATTAGCCATACAATTAAAAGAAAATCACAATATGCAAATAATTAAATCACATATTATTGGCGATAAATAGAATAATCGAATATACGCTAAATATTGCAAAATCGAATATGGCACCTCCTGCTCATCACTAATAACAATCACAAATTATTGCCGAACAGCTAATGGTACGTACGTATATTTTTTATAAAATACGCCACATAAATAGCTGTAGTACAATGTAACTTCACCGCAGAATGGCAATTAAGACATATTATTTTTCCTTTTTACAAAACAAGAAATATAACAATTACAATTCACAGTAGAACGGCTAATGGGACATACCTATATTTCCTTTTAATACACCACGTAAATGTCTGTAGCATAATAGAACTTCACCGCTGAATGACAGACATTTCTTTTTTTCTGGCTAATAATGCCTTTTGCAGCCCAGGAAAGAGCTAGAGGGCTGCAAAAGGCAGCAACATGTAGGTAAATCCCCTGCAAACAAATGTGGATAGGGAAATGAATTAAAATAAAAATAAAATAAATAAAAATTAACCAATATCAATTGGAGAGAGGTCACATAGCAGAGTATCTGGCCTCATGTCAGTAGAGAATCAGTCTGCATGTCATAGCAGAGAATCAGGCTTTACGTCAGCCACCACTGTAACAGTCCATTGTCATATATTTAGGCCCAGCACCCAGGCAGAGGAGAGAGGTCCCGTAACAGAGAATCTGGCTTCATGTCAGCAGAGAATCAGTCTGCATGTCATAGCAGAGAATCAGGCTTTACGTCACCCAACACTGGAACAGTTCATTGTCAGATATTTAGGTGCCAGGCCCCCAGGCAGAGGAGAGAGGTCCCGTAACAGAGAATCTGGCTTCATGGAAAAAAAAAATTTTGTCCCAGCTCACCTTTCTGGTCATGTGTATGGTCCCGGCTCCTGGGGCCCTGGGGAAGTGTTCCCGTAGCAGGCAGTAAAAAGTTAAAGGAGGATCCCGGAGACAGATAAAGTCCTCTTTCAGCTCTTCTTTATTGGTTTATAAACAATAGACAGACAAAACCATCAGGTACACGGCAGGATGACGCGTTTCGGGTGAGTACCCTTAGTCGTAACAAAAAGCTGAGTGTGACCCCTCAACATAAAGGGGTTGAAAACAACCCTCCTCCAATAGGGCAGAACTGATTTCAGGCAACATTAGTTGCTACACACTCAGACACACCTTTTTTCGTTTTTTTTACCTTAATCAGATAGTAATTGGTGACACACTGTGTGGACATTCCCCTGACTTGTTAACCCCGGGTTGCCCCGTGTATTCATTCCGCAAGTAAAACCGCACAGTGTGAAAACTCAATTGATTCATCAATTACAAACATATAATATATATAAAAACAAATGCAATAACAAATACAATGGCCTCCTGCCTTTCGGCACATAACTACTTTTTTATCCGATACCAGCAACCTTGGTTGGACTAATCTAGCCTTTTGATAATAGGTAACATGGCGAGGTGGTGCAGACCGTCACTTATAGGAAAGAGGTGTCAGGAAATTCCATACTGAACGCCAAGAGTCATCATCCCATACATACTGTCAGAGCAATCCCCGTAGGCGAATTTACTCGTGCTGTTAGAAATTGCAGTGGAATGGACGGATTAGAGGAGGAACTGGATAGGGTGGAGAAAAGATTGAGGGACAGAGACTATCCAGGTTGGATGATCAATAGAGGAAAAGAGATAGCATTACAAAAGGAGAGAAAATATATGTTGTTTGGGAAACCTAAACAAAGGTCAGTAAAAACTCCTGTTGGCAGTGTGGAGACACGGGTAGACGGTTGTCAAGACAGTATTCCCACCCTTTCCCTGACATATAGTACTGAATTTAATACAATCAGTTCTGCAATAAAAAAATGCTTACCTATTTTGTTTGATGATGAAATTTTATATCAAGCACTTAAATCAGGTTGCAGAATTGTTTCCAGAAGGGCCCCTACCCTGTCCTGTTCACTGTCCCCGTCTCTCTACACTGCCAGCAGCAGTGGGACCAATTTAAAGCCAAGCTGGCTTATCTATAAGGGATTCACGAGATGTGGCAATAATCGCTGTAAGACTTGCGACTATGTGCTCCCTACGAGATCATTTGATAATGCAGATCATTCATGTAGTTATCCAATACGTACGTACATCAATTGTAACACGGAGGGTGTCATTTATGTCATTCGATGCACCCATTGTGACTTGATGTATGTGGGAAGCACAGCTCGCAAGTTTAAAAGTCGAGTATTAGAACATCTCAATTATATCAGTAACCCTAATATCTTAAACATTTCAAATATAGCAAGGCACTTTATCCAGGTACATTCTCGCCAGGTGTCATTCTTCCAGGCTTATGCCATGGAGCGAGTATTGGCTCCGAAAAGGGGCGGTGACCATCGGAAGAAAATTCTTCTCCGTGAGGCCTACTGGATCTTTAGACTGGGTACTAGGGTCCCAGTGGGTCTCAATCTTAAGAAAGAACTTATATACATCTATCAGTAAAATTCTGACTATGCTTAGTGGAAGGGTATTATTACTGTTTATTGCTTATTGCATATTATTAACAGTTTATGTTTATTAAATTAATATCTAGGCCGATATGCTTCAGATGTACATCATGTCACCATTTTGAATGTGATGGGATAGTTTATTGTGACCTTAGTAATGGTGCATGACACGTATAAATTATATATTCCGGATTCGCACGCATCTCTGTTCATCTACTTACTAGAACGCTGGCCAGACGGGGCGGTTTCTTTTCTTTTCCCTTATTTATTTTATTTTATTTTATCTTTTCTGGTTGAGCATGATAAATATCAACAGCATGCACCCATGACTTTATTGATAACCAGCCCTCTCTATCTGATATATATGTATTTAATCTGTATCACTTGCAAGCGGTAAGACTCTCAGCCTGTTATTAGGACGGTGGAGATATTGTCTCTTTTTATTCCTACTTTGTTACCTATTATCAAAAGGCTAGATTAGTCCAACCAAGGTTGCTGGTATCGGATAAAAAAGTAGTTATGTGCCGAAAGGCAGGAGGCCATTGTATTTGTTATTGCATTTGTTTTTATATATATTATATGTTTGTAATTGATGAATCAATTGAGTTTTCACACTGTGCGGTTTTTACTTGCGGAATGAATACACGGGGCAACCCGGGGTTAACAAGTCAGGGGAATGTCCACACAGTGTGTCACCAATTACTATCTGATTAAGGTAAAAAAAACGAAAAAAGGTGTGTCTGAGTGTGTAGCAACTAATGTTGCCTGAAATCAGTTCTGCCCTATTGGAGGAGGGTTGTTTTCAACCCCTTTATATTGAGGGGTCACACTCAGCTTTTTGTTACGACTAAGGGTACTCACCCGAAACGCGTCATCCTGCCGTGTACCTGATGGTTTTGTCTGTCTATTGTTTATAAACCAATAAAGAAGAGCTGAAAGAGGACTTTATCTGTCTCCGGGATCCTCCTTTAACTTTTTACAATCTGGCTTCATGTCAGCAGAGAATTAGTCTGCATGTCAGAGCAGAGAATCAGGCTTCACGTCACCCACCACTGGAACAGTTCATTGTCAGATATTTAGGCCCAGGCACCAAGGCAGAGGAGAGGGGTCCCGTAACAGAGAATCTGGCTTCATGTCAGCAGAGAATCAGTCTGCATGTCATAGCAGAGAATCAGGCTTCACGTCAGCCACCACTGTAACAGTCCATTGTCATATATTTAGGCCCAGGCACCCAGGCAGAGGAGAGAGATCCCGTAACAGAGAATCTGGCTTCATGTCAGCAGAGAATCAGTCTGCATGTCATAGCAGAGAATCAGGCTTCACGTCAGCCACCACTGTAACAGTCCATTGTCATATATTTAGGCCCAGGCACCCAGGCAGAGGAGAGAGGTCCCGTAACAGAGAATCTGGCTTCATGTCAGCAGAGAATCAGTCTTCATGTCATAGCAGAGAATCAGGTTTCACGTCACCCACCACTGTAACAGTCCATTGTCATATATTTAGGCCCAGGCACCCAGGCAGAGGAGAGAGGTCCCGTAACAGAGAATCTGGCTTCATGTCAGCAGAGAATCAGTCTGCATGTCATAGCAGAGAATCAGGCTTCACGTCACTCACCACTGTAACAGTCCATTGTCATATATTTAGGCCCAGGCACCTAGGCAGAGGAGAGAGGTCCCGTAACAGAGAATCTGGCTTCATGTCAGCAGAGAATCAGTCTGCATGTCATAGCAGAGAATCAGGCTTCACGTCACTCACCACTGTAACAGTCCATTGTCATATATTTAGGCCCAGGCACCTAGGCAGAGGAGAGAGGTCCCGTAACAGAGAATCTGGCTTCATGTCAGCAGAGAATCAGTCTGCATGTCATAGCAGAGAATCAGGCTTCTCGTCACCCACCACTGTAACAGTCCATTGTCATATATTTAGGCCCAGGCACCCAGGCAGAGGAGAGAGGTCCCGTAACAGAGAATCTGGCTTCATGTCAGCAGAGAATCAGTCTGCATGTCATAGCAGAGAATCAGGCTTCACGTCAGCCACCACTGTAACAGTCCATTGTCATATATTTAGGCCCAGGCACCCAGGCAGAGGAGAGAGGTCCCGTAACAGAGAATCTGGCTTCATGTCAGCAGAGAATCAGTCTGCATGTCATAGCAGAGAATCATGCTTCACATCACATTGGAACAATCCATTGTCATATATTTAGGTTCCGGCACCCAGACAGAAGAGAGGTTCATTCAACATTGGGTTGCCTCGCAATATAATGGTAAAATGAAAATAAAAATAGGATTGAATGAGGAAGCGCCCTGGAGTACAATAATATATGGTTAAGGGGAGGTAGTTAATGTCTAATCTGCAGAAGGGATGGACAGGTCCTGTGGGATCCATGCCTGGTTCATTTTTATGAACGTCAGCTTGTCCACATTGGCTGTAGTCAGGCAGCTGCGTTTGTCTGTAATGACGCCCCCTGCCGTGCTGAATACTCGTTCAGACAAAACGCTGGCCGCCGGGCAGGCCAGCACCTCCAAGGCATAAAAGGCTTGCTCTGGCCACGTGGATAATTTAGAGACCCAGAAGTTGAATGGGGCCGAACCAGCAGTCAGTATGTGGAGGGGTGTGCACATGTACTGTTCCACCATGTTAGTGAAATGTTGCCTCCTGCTAACACGTTGCGTATCAGGTGGTGGTGCAGTTAGCTGTGGCGTGTTAACAATACTTTTCCACATCTCTGCCATGCTAACCCTGCCCTCAGAGGAGCTGGCCGTGACACAGCTGCATTGGCGACCTCTTGCTCCTCCTCTGCCTTGGCCTTGGGCTTCCACTTGTTCCCCTGTGACATTTGGGAATGCTCTCAGTAGCGCATCTACCAACGTGCGCTTGTACTCGCGCATCTTCCTATCACGCTCCAGTGCAGGAAGTAAGGTGGGCACATTGTCTTTGTACCGTGGATCCAGCAGGGTGGCAACCCAGTAGTCCGCACACGTTAAAATGTGGGCAACTCTGCTGTCGTTGCGCATGCACTGCAGCATGTAGTCGCTCATGTGTGCCAGGCTGCCCAGGTGTAAGGACAAGCTGTCCTCTGTGGGAGGCGTATTGTCATCGTCCTGCGTTTCCCCCCAGCCACGCACCAGTGATGGTCCTGAGCTGCGTTGGGTGCCACCCCGCTGTTACCATGCTTCATCCTCATCCTCCTCCACCTCCTCCTCATCCTTGTCCTCCTCGTCCTCCAGTAGTGGGCCCTGGCTGGCCACATTTGTACCTGGCCTCTGCTGTTGCAAAAAACCTCCCTCTGAGTCACTTCGAAGAGACTGGCCAGAAAGTGCTAAAAATGACCCCTCTTCCTCCTCCTCCTCCTCCTCCTCCTGGGCCACCTCCTCTTCCATCATCGCCCTAAGTGTTTTCTCAAGGAGACATAGAAGTGGTATTGTAACACTGATAGCGGCGTCATCGCCACTGGCCATGTTGGTGGAGTACTCTAAACAGCGCAACAGGGCACACAGGTCTCGCATGGAGGCCCAGTCATTGGTGGTGAAGTGGTGCTGTTCCGCAGTGCGACTGACCCATGCGTGCTGCAGCTGAAACTCCACCATGGCCTGCTGCTGCTCGCACAGTCTGTCCAGCATGTGCAAGGTGGAGTTCCACCTGGTGGGCACGTCGCATATGAGGCGGTGAGCGGGAAGGCAGGATGTGAACGCCGGAAGCGCGAACAGACGGCCCGCACTTTATGCAGCAGCTCTGACATGTCGGGGTAGTTTTGAATGAACTTCTGCACCACCAAATTCAGCACATGCGCCAGTCAAGGGATGTGCGTCAAACCGGCTAGTCCCAGAGCTGCAGCGAGATTTCGCCCATTATCGCACACCACCAGGCCGGGCTTGAGGTTCACCGGCAGCAACCACTCGTCGGTCTGTTGTTCTATACCCCGCCACAACTCCTGTGCGGTGTGGGGCCTGTCCCCTAAACATATGAGTTTCAGAATGGCCTGCTGACGTTTACCCCGGGCTGTGCTGAAGTTGGTGGTGAAGGTGTGTGGCTGACTAGATGAGCAGGTGGAAGAAGAGGAGGAGGAAGCTGAGTAGGAGGAGGTGGCAACAGGAGGCAAAGAATGTTGCCCTGCGATCCTTGGCGGCGGAAGGACGTGCGCCAAACAGCTCTCCACCTGGGGCCCAGCTGCCACTACACTTACCCAGTGTGTAGTTAGGGAGATATAGCGTCCCTGGCCGTGCTTACTGGTCCACGTATCTGTGGTTAGGTGGACCTTGCCACAGATGGCGTTGCGCAGTGCACACTTGATTTTATCGGATACTTGGTTGTGCAGGGAAGGCACGGCTCTCTTGAAGTAGTAGTGCCGGCTGGGAACAACATACTGTGGGACAGGCAAGCGGCATGAGCAAGCGAAATGACAGCATTTCATAGGCCAGTAGTTTAGAAATGCTGGCATTCAGGGCCAGGGATCGAGGGTGGCTAGGTGGGAATTTACGCTTTCTCTCAAATGTTTGTGAGATTGAGAGCTGAACGCTGGCGTGTGACATGGTTGAGATGCTTGGTGACGGAGGTGGTGGTGTTGGTGGTACATCCCCTGTTTGCTGGGCCGCAGGTGCCAACGTTCCTCCAGAGGCGGATGAAGAGGCCGAGGCGGCAGCAGAAGAAGAGGCCAAGGCGGCAGCAGCAGAAGAGGTAGCAGGGGGAGCCTGAGTGACTTCCTTGGTTTTAAGGTTAGGTTTACTCCACTGCAGTTCATGCTTTGCATGCAGGTGCCTGGTCATGCAGGTTGTGCTAAGGTTCAGAACGTTAATGCCTCGCTTCAGGCTCTGATGGCACAACGTGCAAACCACTCGGGTCTTGTCGTCAGCACATTGTTTGAAGAAGTGCCATGCCAGGGAACTCCTTGAAGCTGCCTTTGGGGTGCTCCGTCCCAGATGGTGGCGGTCAGTAGCAGGCGGAATCTCTTGGAGGCGGGTATTCTGCTTTTGCCCACTGCTCCTTCTTTTGCTACGGTGTTGGCTCGGTCTCACCACTGCCTCTTCCTCGGAACTGTGAAAGTCAGTGGCACGACCTTCATTCCATGTGGGGTCTAGGACCTCATCGTCCCCTGCATCGTCTTCCACCCAGTCTTGATCCCTGACCTCCTGTTCAGTCTGCACACTGCAGAAAGACGCAGCAGTTGGCACCTGTGTTTCGTCATCATCAGAGACGTGCTGAGGTGGTATTCCCATGTCCTCATCATTAGGAAACATAAGTGGTTGTGCGTCAGTGCATTCTATGTCTTCCACCGCTGGGAAAGGGCTAGGTGGATGCCCTTGGGAAACCCTGCCAGCGGAGTCTTCAAACAGCATAAGAGACTGCTGCATAACTTGAGGCTCAGACAGTTTCCCTGGTATGCATGGGGGTGATGTGACAGACTGATGGGCCTGGTTTTCAGGCGCCATCTGTGCGTTTTCTGCAGAAGACTGGGTGGGAGATAATGTGAACGTGCTGGATCCACTGTCGGCCACCCAATTAACTAATGCCTGTACCTGCTCAGGCCTTACCATCCTTAGAACGGCATTGGGCCCCACCAAATATCGCTGTAAATTATGGCGGCTACTGGGACCTGAGGTAGTTGGTACACTAGGACGTGTGGCTGTGGCAGAATGGCCACGTCCTCTCCCAGCACCAGAGGGTCCACTAACACCACCACGTTTTCCTCATTGTTATCGTTCACCTCAACATCAAAAATATTATTTGGCCCAATGTATTGAATTCAAATTCAGGCCTTTTTTTACAGACACCTAACACTATCTGGCTATCTATTTAGGTACCGTATTACACTAATACAGGCACAGCAGTAACCACAGATTTAGCTGACTATAAATTTGAGGTCTATTATTTAGGCGCTGGGTGACAGGTATACGTTTACACACAGAATTAGACTTGGAATTGCACAGTAGCGTGTGTGTGAAGTTATTGAGAATGACCCTATCTGCACCTTGAATCTAATATACCCTTTTAGGGATAAATTTAAAGTAGGCCTGATACAGCAGAAACCACTAATTTAGAGAATTGCTAAATTGGGAATTGTATTTCAACCCAGAACAAAAACTGTGCTTTGACGGACACTAAATAACTTCCCCAGCTACAGCAATAACCACAGATTTAGCTGTCTATAAATTTGAGGCCTATTATTTAGGCGCTGGGTGACAGGTATACGTTTACATACAGAATTAGACTGGGGTATGCACAGTAGCGTGTGTGTGAAGTTATTGAGAATGACCCTATCAGCACCTTGATTCTAATATACCCTTTTAGGGATGGATTTAAAGTAGGCCTGATACAGCAGAGACCACTAATTTAGAGAATTGCTAAATTGGGATTTGTATTTCAACCCAGAACAAAAACTGTGCTTTGACGAACACTAAATAACTTGCCCAGCTACAGCAATAACCACAGATTTAGCTGACTATAAATTTGAGGCCTATTATTTAGGCGCTGGGAGACAGGTATACGTTTACTGACATAATTAGACAGGGATATGGCCAAAAAATAACCACACTATTGATGGTTAAATGCACTTGGTGTGACAGCTTGACCAACCACACTATTGAGGGTCAAATGCACTTGGTGACAGGCTCAGCTTGCCCCTGATGTAGTATATGGCCAAAAAATAACCACACTATTGATGGTTAAATGCACTTGGTGTGACAGCTTGACCAACCACACTATTGAGGGTTAAATGCACTTGGTGACAGGCTCAGCTTTGCCCTGATGTAGTATATGGCCAAAAAATAACCACACTATTAATGGTTAAATGCACTTTGTGTGACAGCTTGACCCTGATGTAGGATTTAGCCAAAAAACAACCACACTATTGAGGGTTAAATGCACTTGGTGACAGCTTGCCCCTGATGTAGTATATGGCCAAAAAATAACCACACTATTGATGGTTAAATGCACTTGGTGTGACAGCTTGACCCTGATGTAGGATTTAGCCAAAAAATAACCACACTATTGAGGGTTAAATGCACTTGGTGGCAGCTTGTGCTGGCGCACCGCAAGACACAAAATGGCCGCCGATCACCCAAGAAAAAAGTGAATGTAAAACGATCTGGACAGCCTAAAAATAGTGAGCAGCAAGTTGAATATCAGCAGTTCAATGATTCACAGCTGCAGATCGATCACTGAATGAAGTCTTTTGGATGAGTTAATCACTGCCTAATCTCGCCCTAACATCGCAGCTGCAACCTCTCCCTACACTAATCAGAGCAGAGTGACGTGCGGCGCTGCGTGACTCCAGCTTAAATAGAGGCTGGGTCACATGCTTCACTGGCCAATTACAGCCATGCCAATAGTAGGCATGGCTGTGATGGCCTCTTGGGGCAAGTAGTATGACACTCGTTGATTGGCTGCTTTGCAGCCTTTCAAAAAGCGCCAAGAAAGCGACGAACACCGAACCCGGACTTTTACGAAAATGTTCGGGTTCGGGTCCGTGTCACGGACACCCCAAAATTCGGTACAAACCTGAACTATACAGTTCGGGTTCGCTCATCCCTAAAAATAACAATCACAATTCACTACAAAACATCAATTAAAATGTATTCTTTTTCCTATTAATACACCCCAAAAAAAGAAATATAACAATCACAATTCACTGCAAAACAGCTAATAGGACATACAGTCAAGTCCATAAATATTGGGACATCGACACGATTATAACATTTTTGCATCTATACACCACCACAATGGATTTGAAATGAAACAAACAAGATGTGCTTAAACTGCAGACTGTCCGCTTTAATTTGAGGGTATTTACATCCAAATCAGGTGAACGGTGTAGGAATTACAACAGTTTGCATATGTGCCTCCCACTTGTTAAGAAACCAAAAGTAATAGGACAGTTGGCTTCTCAGCTGTTCCATGGCCAGGTGTGTGTTATTCCCTCATTATCCCAATTACAATGCGCAGATAAAAGGTCCAGAGTTCATTTCAAGTGTGCTATTTGCATTTGGAATCTGTTGCTGTCAACTCTCAAGATGAGATCCAAAGAGCTGTCACTATCAGTGAAGCAAGCCATCATTAAGCTAAAAAAACAAAACAAACCCATCAGAGAGATAGCAAAAACATTAGGCGTAGCCAAAACAACTGTTTGGAACATTCTTAAAAAGAAGGCACGCACCGGTGAGCTCAGCAACACCAAAAGACCTGGAAGACCACGGAAAACAACTGTGGTGGAAGACTGAAGAATTCTTTCCTGGTGAAGAAAACACCCTTCACAACAGTTGGCCAGATCAAGAACACTCTCCAGGAGGTAGGTGTATGTGTGTCAAAGTCAACCATCAAGAGAAGACTTCACCAGAGTGAATACAGAGGGTTTACCAAAAGATGTAAAACATTGGTGAGCCTCAAAAACAGAAAGGCCAGATTAGAGTTTGCCAAATGACAGCTAAAAAAACTTTCACAGTTCTGGAACAATATCCTATAGACAGATGATACCAAGATCAACTTGTACCAGAGTGATGGGAAGAGAAGAGAATGGAGAAGAAAAGGAACTGCTCATGATCCTAAGCATACCAACTCATTAGTGAAGCATGGTGGTGGTAGTGTCATGGCATGGGCATGTATGGCTGCCAATGGAACTGGTTATCTTGTATTTATTGATGATGTGACTGCTGACAAAAGCAGCAGGATGAATTATGAAGTGTTTCGGGCAATATTATCTGCTCATATTCAGCCAAATGCTTCAGAATTCATTGGACGGCGCTTCACAGTGCAGATGGACAATCACCCAAGGCATACTGCAAAAGCAACCAAAGAGTTTTTTTAAGGGAAAAAAGTGGAATATTATGCAATGGCCAAGTCAATCACCTGACCTGAATCCGATTGAGCATGCATTTCACTTGCTGAAGACAAAACTGAAGGGAAAATGCCCCAAGAACAAGCAGGAACTGAAGACAGTTGCAGTAGAGGCCTGGCAGAGCATCACCAGGGATGAAGCCCAGCGTCTGGTGATGACTATGGGTTCCAAACTTCAGGCTGTAATTGACTGCAAAGGATTTGCAACCAAGTATTAAAAAGTAAAAGTTTGATTGATGATTTGTATTCTGTACCATTACTTTTGGTCCCTTAACAAGTGGGAGGCACATATGCAAACTGTTGTAATTCCTGCACCGTTCAGCTGATTTGGATGTAAATACCCTCAAATTAAAGCTGCTGACAGTCTGCAGTTAAAGCACATCTTGTTCATTTCATTTCAAATCCATTGTGGTGGTGTATAGGGCCAAAAATGTTAGAATTGTGTCGATGTCCCAATATTTATGGACCTGACTGTACTTATATTACCTTTTAATACACCATGGAAATGGCTGTAGTACAATGTAACTTCACCACTAAACATTACTTATGACCTAGAGGTAAAACTCGAAAAATTAGAATATTGTTCAAAAGTTCATTTACGGTATTTCAGTAATTCTACTTAAAAGGAGTTGCATTTTTCCCTATTAATACCCCCCCCCCCCCAAAAAAAAAAGAAATATAACACTGTAAAATCTACGCAGAACAGCTAATAGGATGTACATAACTTTCCTATTAATATACACTGTAAATGGCTGTATCACACAGAACTTGCACCCCAATCACAAGCAAGGTTTGCTAGAATTAGCAGTAGTCAAGATGGCTGAGGCTATTTATAGGGCTGTGACATCACAGGGGCTGGCTGGCTGCTGACTGGCTGCATGCATGGCAATGTGGGTGATCCATCGTTCCCAGAGTGATTTGCTCCATGTCCTAAAACGTGCAGCAGCCATTTTAGGAAAAAATTTGATTTGTTACCACGAAGCGTGAGGAAATTCGGCTTGAGTGCAAATCGGATCGAATTCCACTTTGTCAACTGCAATTCACTCATCTTTACTTCTGATCACACATTGCGATTACTGTAGAAACTTGTTGAGTAGTAGTTGGCAGGCAGCATATACAGAGCTAAATAAGCACCTACAAAAAGGCAGAGCTTTTACTATCAGGCATTGTCTACAAGGCTAGATTGAGCACTTACAATAAGACAGTAGCCACAGAGTTCTACATATATGCACCAGTATACTGGCAGCAGATTACAAAGCTGTCATTACTATTGATAGATTAAGCGCCCCTATAAAGATCCATTTTAGCATTACTGAGTTCAGTGGTAGAGGTTGGTCAGACTAGCAGCCTCACCATAATACGTCTGTCTTGATGCTCCTTGATGAGGGTCATATATGGTACATGCATCCATACCACCTTGGTAGGTCTTAAGCACTATATTGGCACATACTATCATAGGACACTGAGCAGGCTCATACTATTTTAGAGATGTCACAGGCAACATATTAAGTGTTGAGTGAATTAAAGAATATGAAGTGCACTTCCATCCTAATTTAACCACTTCCCATCTGGGCCATTTGCCCCCTTCCTGACCAGGCCTAATTTTGCAAAACTGACATATCTCACTTCATGTGGTAATAACTTTGGAACGCCTTTATTTATCCAAGTCATTCAGAGATTGTTTTCTCGTGACACATTGTACTTCATGATAGTCATAAATTTGAGTCAAAATATTTCACCTTTATTTATGAAAACATCCCAAATTTACCCAAAAATTTGAAAAATTCGCAATTTTCTAAATTTCAATTTCTCTGCTTTTAAAACAGAAAGTGATACCTCATAAAATATTTATTATTTAACATTCCCCATATGTCTACTTTATGTTGGCATCATTTTGGAAATGTCATTTTATTTTTTTAGGACGTTAGAAGGCTTAGAAGTTTAGAAGAAATTCTTCAAATTTTTAAGAAAATTGCCAAAACCCACTTTATAAGGACCAGTTCAGGTCTGAAGTCACTTTGTGGGGCCTACATAGTGGATACCCCCATAAATGACCCCATTGTAGAAACTACACCCCTCAAGTTACTCAAAACTGATTTTACAAACTTTGTTAACCCTTTATGCGTTCCACAAGAATTAAAGGAAAATGGAGATCAAATTTTTAAATTTCACTTTTTGGGCAGATTTTCCATTTTAATCCAATTTTTTCTTTAACACATCGATGGTTAACAGCCAAACAAAACTCAATATTTATTACCCAGATTCTGCGGTTTACAGAAACACCCCACATGTGGTCATAAACTGCTGTATGGGCACACGGCAGGGCGCAGAAGAAAAGGAACTCCACATGGTTTTTAGATGCCATGTCCCATTTGAAGCCCCCTGATGCACCCTTACAGTAGAAACTCCCAAGAAGTGACCCCATTTTGGAAATTAGGGGATAAGGTGCCAGTTCTATTAGTACTATTTTTGGGTACATATGATTTTTTGATCATTCATTATAACACTTTATGGGGCAAGGTGACCAAAAAATTGGTTGTTTTAGCACAGTTTCTATTTATTTATTTTTACAGCGTTCACCTGAGGGGTTCAGTCAAGTGACATTTTTATAGAGCAGATTGTTACGGACGTGGCGATACCTAATATGTATACTTTTTCTCATTTATTAAAGTTTTACACAATAATAGCATTTTTGAAACAAAAAAATTATGTTTTAATGTGTCCATGTTCTGATAGCTAGGTGACAAAAATTGCTTGTTTTGACACCGTTTTTTTTTTCTTTTTTTACGGTGTTCATCTGAGGGGTTAGCTCATGTGATATTTTTATAGAGCTGGTTTTTACGGACGCGGCAATACCTAATATGTATACTTTTTATTTATTTCACTTTAACACAATAATAGCATTTTTGAAACCAAAAAATTATGTTTTAGTGTCTCCATGTTCTAAGAGCTATAGTTTTTTTTATTTTTTGAGAGATTTTCTTATGTAGGGGCTCATTTTTTGAGGGGGAAAAGTGACGGTTTTATTGGTGCCATTTTGTGGGACATACGCGTTTTTGATCACTTGGTGTTGCACCTTTTGTGATGCAAGGTGACAAAAATTGCTTGTTTTGACACAGTTTTTTTTTTTTTTTTTTTACGGTGTTCATCTGAGGGGTTAGCTCATGTGATATTTTTATAGAGCTGGTTTTTACGGATGCGGCAATACCTAATATGTATACTTTTTTTTATTTGTTTTACTTTAACACAATAATCGCATTTTTGAAACCAAAAAATGATGTTTTAGTGACTCCATGTTCTAAGAGCTATAGTTTTTTTATTTTTTTAGAGATTTTCTTATGTAGGGGCTCATTTTTTGCGGGATGAGGTGACGGTTTTATTGGTATCATTTTGTGGGACATACGCATTTTTGATCACTTGGTGTTGCACCTTTTCTGATGCAAGGTGACAAAAATTGCTTGTTTTGACAAATTTTTTTTTGTTTTTTTTTAACGGTGTTCACCCGAGGGGTTAGCTCATGTGATATTTTTATAGAGCTGGTTTTTACGGACGTGGCAATACCAAATATGTCTATTTTATTATATTTTTTTCTATTTTAAATTTTTTTTTTTATTCCTTACTTGGGGACCTTTTTTTTTTTACATGTGAAACTTTTTTTTATTTTATTTTTTTCAACCCTTTATTTTTTTTTATTTTATTTTACACTTTTCGTCCCCCATAAGGTCATACAAGACCTCTGGGGGACATTTGCTTCACTTTTTCTTTTTTTTTTTCACTGTTGATTTCTCCTGTAACTGGGGCTGACATAGTAGCCCCAGTTACAGAAGAAATGCACCCCCCAGAGAGGCTGTACAGCGCTGTGTCTGCAGCGATCCGGAAGGCAGGGACACCTGGGCACTGTCCCTGCCTTCTCTCTGGGTTGCCCTGCTGTCACTGACAGCGGGCAACCCGATCAGCAGCTGCACGATTAGCGTGCAGCTGCTATTTCTGAAAGGACGTTTTAAAACGTGCTTTCAGAAATAGAGGTCCACCCATAGGACGTTTATATCCTATGGGCGGACTTAAAGCGGTTAAGGAAAAATTAGATTCACCACAAAGCCAAATTTCCTCACGCTTCTTGGTAGCTAATTAATTTTTCCTAAAATGGCTGAAAATAAAAATAAATTATATTCACCTCATCCAAATGCTAGAGGCCATCCGCTCCCATCTTGATTGAAGAAAGTCTGCCAAAGGACCTACAATAAACGTGATGACTAGAGATGAGCAAATTTATTGAAAATTTGGCTGCTTCGCCGAATTTTACAAAAACATTTGTTTTGTGACAAATTACTTTGTCATGAAGCACTTTTTTTTTGTAAGCGGCAGGTGCAATGACAGGCAGCTGCGATAGCGCCGACCCGCCAGTGTACCTCTCAGATGCCACGTTCAAACATGATAGCGGCATCTGAGTGTAAAATTTGTAGTAATTTACAAATTCAAACTTACTGCCTCCATTTGCTCGGGACGGGCCGACTGTCTTAATCTTGCTTGAAGATCTCGGCCGAAATCCCGCGCGGCACGAGATTACATCATCATGCCAGCGTGATGATGTAATCTCGCGCCGCACAGGATTTCGGCTGAGATATTCAAGCATGTAGAGGCTACAGGTTAAATTGATTCGGCTTTTAGGCAAATTGAATTTATCCTGAAATTCGGATCGAATTCCACTTCTTGGGATTCGATTCACTCATCTCTAGTGATGACCTTACCACATGATCATGTTAGGCGCACGGGGTGATGTCAGTGATGACTTCACCATTCTTGTCCAGCGTGATCACATGGTGAGTTCACACTCGACACAGATCATTTGGCAGGTTTTCTTCAATCAAGACGGGGACACACAGTCTCTCTGCAAGCAAGTGAATGAGGTAAGCATATATTTTTTTTCTAACCCCAGATTAACCCCTTAACAGCTTAATGTGAGTCACCGATGCTGCAATCAGCATAGAACGAGGCATCTGAGAGGTTAAATGATGGGGGAGGAGCGATTTGTGACAAAACTGTGAAGCAGCCAAATCAAATTTTTTAAAACTTCACTCATCTCTAAATAGAATTATTTCCTTACTTGACCTAGTGCACTCCTTAGGAGTTTCTGCCTATTTTTGCTGTTGTGTTTTGTCCCTGGTATAACTCTATTTGTAATACTTGATATATTTTAATGTTATTTACTTTTTTGTCTCGATTTTTAAATGTTTCTATAGGCAGTGGTTAGATACTACAGATGAACTATGCAGCCCAGTATTGTTCTTTGTCTTTTATTCTCAGAACCAGGTTTGCAATATTTGTTAGAAACATTGAACTGATGCAATAAATTTGCCGCTACCATTTTCTTAGTAACTATTGTATATTGATAATATGCTTTATGTTGAAGATGTTCAAACACAAGTTTTAATAATTAAATGACACATAAACAAAGGCATGCTATTTCAGTAATCCAATTAAAACAAATTTATAGTTTCAAAAGTCAAATTAAGTTGACTCAAAACTTTTACATACAGCCAAGCTTTTATATTGCAAAAAATCCAATAACCAATGGCAGATATCATTATAGAGTATAGACTTAGCTCAGATGTATAGATTTGCTGCTTACCTATATAATTAGTATGGCTTAATGACCAATTGTCAAAATCTTGGAAAGCTGTTATAGCCAATAGGAGTTGTAATTATGCTATTACACCCAGGCTATGGTTTAGATAGATTGTGCTTTTGCTTGGCAGAGTCAAACGCTATAATTTACTTTTGCATAAATCGAGTTGTTTTTCCCCAGGTTTCTGCTCAATTGATAGGTTACAGCATGATGGAGAGGCACCATAATAATATTTAACATTTTTGGTTTACAACAGTTTAATTGAAAGTTACTCCCTGGCATTCTATTTATTTTTTTTATCTAAAGGGGTAAGATTAAATTCTTAATAAATCTTTAAAACATTCATGGCTTTACTTTTCTGTGGCAAAGCTTTAAATTCCCTGCACAGACACAAAGTGAATAATGAAATTAAGGTTGGCTGCATTTAGCATTAGAAGTAACTTTATGCAAATGTTTAGTGTGACACAAAGACATAAATAGGTACCTTCTTTACAGTATTCATTTTAGGACATGGTCAGATATTATTGTCAAGTATAGGATTAATGCCAGTGTGACACCTGACATCGGACTCTGACACCTAACACTGACGCCTGACGCTGACTTTGATATTTCACTCTGACATCTGAGTTTGACTTATCGTCTTCATAGGTCAGGGTCAAAGTATGAGAATGAGTTATATGAAGAAAATCCTTCAGTTTGCTGTCTGAACCTATAGTGCATGGTTTAGTGGTTTGCCTTGCATGCAGTGTTCTTGATTTCAAAACCCCCTTTCAGTCTTTTAAAAAAAAATAGATTTTATTGAGCCCAAGAAAAGATACAAATTCAAGTGATGTGTGACCTTGATGTCTGACTTTTCTCTTCTCACTAGTCAACATCACATTGAATTTTAGATTCATAGTACTTTTAATCTGCTCCATCATATAGATAAAAAAAAATCGTTCAGTTTGCTCTCTCAAGCTATAGCTCAGTGGTTTAGATGCTTGCCTACCATGCAGTGTTTTTGGGTTCAAACCCCCCGTATACACTCCCTGATCACCCGCCTGTCATTGATCACCCCCCTGTAAGGCTCCATTCAGACGTCCGTATGTGTTTTGCGGATCCGATCCATTTATCCGTGGATCCGTAAAAATCATACGGACGTCTGAACGGAGCCTGACAGGGGGGTGATCAATGACAGGGGGGTGATCAATGACAGGGGGGTGATCAGGGAGTTTATATGGGGTGATCATGGGTGATCATGGGTTCATAAGGGGTTAATAAGTGACGGGGGGGTGTAGTGTAGTGTGGTGTTTGGTGCGACTTTACTTAACTACCTGTGTCCTCTGGTGGTCGATCCAAACAAAAGGGACCACCAGAGGACCAGGTAGCAGGTATATTAGACGCTGTTATCAAAACAGCGTCTAATATACCTGTTAGGGGTTAAAAAAAATCACATCTCCAGCCTGCCAGCGAGCGATCGCCGCTGGCAGGCTGGAGATCCACTCGCTTACCTTCTGTTCCTGTGAGCGCGCGCGCCTGTGTGCGCGCATTCACAGGAAATCTCGGCCCTCGCGAGATGACGCGTATATGCGTCACTCTGCGCAGGGCTGCCGCCTCCGGACCGCACATCTGCGTTAGGCGGTCCGGAGGCGGTTAAAGAAAATTTTTATTTTATTGAGCCCTATAAAAGAGACTTTTAGGTTTACTGTGTATTTGTCTTTTGAATCGCATAGCTAGAGAAAATCACTACCAAACAATAGGTAGACCTTTTTATATAAAACATATGACAAAGAGTACTATAAGTAGTCTTTTGTTATTTTATTATAGAGTACATGGGCACCACTATAGTAAGGGGGAGCACTAATTTACTGAATATTCATCTAATTATAGGTGACTGAAGGCTATGTTGTTTTCTGTTGTCTTTAAAGAGTCCCTGTACAATACAATAATGTATTTTTATTTCTTAGGAAGGGGTCTAATTATCAGATCGGAAAATCACTTTATTGAAATTATTTGTCGGCATCCAACCAAACATAAGCTAGGGGTCTCACTAGTCCCCTGTGGTTAGGCATGGTCCAGTTCTCCTAGCAAATACAAGCAGGAGGAAGTGTGGGCATGTTCTGAAGTAGCTGATGAAGAGACTTGCAGATTCACTGCCTCTTCACAGATCTGCAAACCAACTTATCTTATTGTAAGTCTGTTCTCCCTCGGCTACCTTACATGGCTTATACATTGATTTACCACTCTCAAGTGTGTATGCAGTTCCATATTAGCAAGAATCTGCATTTTTCTGGGACCCCTGAAAAAGTTGATTAGTCACAGTATACAGAGCTGTGTCCTGGATTATACATATCTACTGTATATACAGTCATGTGAAAAAAATAGGACACCCTTTGAAAGCATGTGTTTTTTTGTAACATTTTTAATAAAAGGTTATTTCATCTCCGTTTCAACAATACAGAGAGATTAAAGTAATCCAACTAAACAAAGAAAACTGAAGAAAAGTCTTTTCAAGATCTTCTGTAAATGTCATTCTACAAAAATACCTATTCTAACTGAGGAAAAAGATAGGACACCCTTGCCCCTAATAGCGAGTGTTACCTCCTTTGGCTGAAATAACTGCAGTGAGACGGTTCTTGTAGCCATCTACCAGTCTTCGACATCGGTCTGAGGAAATTTTACCCCACTCCTCAATGCAGAACTTTTTCAGCTGTGAGATGTTTGAGGGGTTTCTTGCACGTACAGCCCTTTTCAAGTCACCCCACAGCATCTCAATGGGATTCAAATCTGGACTTTGACTTGGCCATTCCAGGACTCTCCATTTCTTCTTTTTCAGCCAATCTTTGGTTGATTTACTAGTATGTTTTGGGTCATTGTCATGTTGCATGGTCCAGTTCCGCTTCAGCTTTAATTTTCTAACTGATGGTCTCACATGTTCTTCAAGCACCTTCTGATACACAGTAGAATTCATCGTGGATTCTATGATGGTGAGCTGACCAGGTCCTGCTGCAGCAAAGCAGCCCCAAACCATGACACTTCCACCTCCATGCTTCACAGTTGGTATGAGGTTCTTTTCTTGGAATGCTGTGTTTGGTTTACGCCAAACATGTCCTCTGCTGTTGTGTCCAAATAATTCAATTTTGGACTCATCTGTCCAAAGAACATTATTCCAGAAGTCCTGGTCTTTGTCAACTTTATCTCTGGCAAATGTCAGTCTGGCCTCGATGTTTCTCTTGGAAAGCAAAGGTTTCCTCCTTGCACACCTCCCATGCAAGTTAAACTTGTACAGTCTCTTTCTGATTGTAGAGGCATGTACTTCTACATCAACAGTAGCCAGAGCCTGCTGTAGTTCTCGAGATGACACTTTAGGGTTTTTGGAGACCTCTTTTAGCATCTTGCGGTCTGCTCTTGGGGTGAACTTGCTGGGGTGACCAGTCCTGGGCATGTTGGCAGTTGTTTTGAAAGCCCTCCACTTGTAGACTATCTTCCGGACAGTGGAATGGCTGATTTCAAAATCTTTTGAGATCTTTTTAAATCCCTTCCCAGACTCATAGGCTGCTACAATCTTTTTTTCTGAAGTCCTCTGACAGCTCTTTTGCTCTCACCATGGTGCTCACTCTCACTTCAACAGTCAGGAGCACACCAAACTAAATGTCTGAGGTTTAAATAGGGCAAGCCTCATTCAACATGCAGAGTAACGATCTACTAATTATGTGCACCTGGTGTGATATACCTGTGTGAGATCTGAGCCAATTTAAGAGGGAATACATGTGAGGGTGTCCTATCTTTTTCCTCAGTTAGAATAGGCATTTTTGTAGAATGACATTTACAGAAGATCTTGAAAAGACTTTTCTTCAGTTTTCTTTGTTTAGTTGGATTACTTTAATCTCTCTGTATTGTTGAAACGGAGATGAAATAACCTTTTATTAAAAATGTTACAAAAAACCACATGCTTTCAAAGGGTGTCCTAATTTTTTCACATGACTGTATGTGTATATCACTATATGTGTGCGTCACACTAGCATTATACTTTTCCGGCATTGAGTTTCGTCCTAGGGGCTCAATACCAGAGAAGAACTGATCAGTTTTATCCTAATGCATTCTGAATGGAGAACAATCCATTCAAGATGCATTAGGATTTCTTTAGTTCAGTC
The DNA here is from genome assembly GCF_014858855.1 of Bufo gargarizans. Lineage (NCBI taxonomy): Eukaryota > Metazoa > Chordata > Amphibia > Anura > Bufonidae > Bufo > Bufo gargarizans. The sequence continues at coordinate 438,592,917 of NC_058082.1, read as the reverse complement.
TTTTTGCCTTTTCGGGAACAATTGTGGAATGCCGGCATTTTTTCCCTCTGAAATGCATTAATGCCGGATTCAGCCCCAAGTGTCCCAGCAAAACGGATATTTTTTTTGCGGTCTGCGCATACTCAGACAACAAAAAATGTGAAAAAAATAAATGCTGGAGACATTTTTCCAGGTGACACCAGATAGACGGATCCTGAATTTCAATACATTTGACAAATCCCATCAGTTTGCAGTTCCGTTGACGATTATTCTAAGCCTTGTAACATCCTAATTAGAGTTGAGCAGACACCTGGATGTTTGGGTTCAACGGGTTTGTTTGAACTTCGCAAAAAAGTTTGAGTTGGGGCGCAAAGCTAGCTCCAGAGCCGGATGGCTGTGTGATGTGAAGCTCTGCTGAGAACGATTCCCTCAGAAGCTCTATTCTTTAGCTGTTTAAGCCCAAAATGGTCAAGATCGGGGGCCCTAGATCTGCTGATGCCCCAGAACCACCCAGATCGACTTCTCAAGCGGGCGACATGGAGAAATTTATAAAGAAAGCGGCACAGTCTTATGCGACCAAAATGGCGCCGGAACCACCGCGCACACCGAGGAGCAAGCAGCAAGCTGAATGCGCTGCTGAGAAGGTGAGAGAAGACTCCCCTGAGGCAGATACACTTGCGCTCTCTCGCTCCTTCCTAAAGAGAGCACTATCGGAAGCCCTAGAGCCGCTTAAGACCGACCTCAACTCCATTAAAGAGGACGTGAGGCACATTGGGAGAAGAGTGGAGGCCCTGGAGGAAGCGAATAGTGCCCTTACCTCGCACCAGGCTGCGATCTCTGGTTATCTAGGCGCTCACCAGAAACATCTCAACACCCTCTATATGCAACTAGAGGACCAGGAAAACAGAAGCAGGAGAAACAACCTCCGCTTCAGAGGAGTACCTGAATCAGTGAGCACTGAAGAGATCCCTGAGACGGTGATGCAGATATGTCTGCAGCTCCTGGGCCCTGACTCCACACATGAAGTTCTCATTGAACGTGCCCACAGAGCATTGCGCCCCAAGCCTCAGTCCTCAGAACCTCCCAGGGACATAATTTGCAAGTTTCTGCATTTTCCTGTTAAAGAGGCAATCTTAAATGGGGCAAGAAACACCCCTCAATTGGCATGGGATGACAACCCAATCTCCATATTTCAGGACTTAGCCCAATCCACGCTTAAAAAACGTAAATCCCTGAAGCCGCTCACTGATCTACTGAGAAACAAGAAAATCATATACAGATGGCTGTTCCCGTTCGGGCTGTCCTTCTTTCATAATGGTCGCAGAATCTCCATCCAATCGTATGCAGATTTGGATAAAGCATACGACATCCTGCAAATTCCGACGCTCCCAATTGAAAACTGGGACTTAGTCCAAGATGTCTCTGAATTACCCACCCTGACCTCAGACGGACCGTGGGAGACCCCTCGCACTCAAAGGTCTCAAAAGATGAGAAGAAATCGCCAATCATCCTCCTCCAAGAGACTGACACTCATAGATGACTGACCTATACCATGTTAATCCTCCCAATCCTTACTTGGGAAAAGGTTGCCTTGTCTGGTTTATATGTAGTCACTCTCTTGACAGTTATTATGCCACTATGGTTGAATAGAATGTTGAAAGAAGTTCATCATTAAAAATTCTTACCCTTTATTCTTACTCAGAAGTGCTGCAATGCTCTCCCTAACCTTAGAGTATTGTTTTGGCTGATACTGGAGCTTAAATTTTTCTCCTTAAAGAGGGATCGTAGTAGTTGCACTCTAGTAAGAGTAATGCAATACCCCCCTTTGCCACTATTCCTAGTTGGCTCTCACAGTTTAGTACCAATTTGGTGCTACTTTTGGTTATGTTTGTGTTTTTCCTTTTATTTTGTTAACCTCTTTTTGTCCTTTGATAGGTCTCAAGAGTACACTAAAATGTATGTTTCGTTTGCTGATATACATCTTCTGATCTGTGAAACCCACTTCCTTTACTGGAGTCATCGCTTACCTCGAGGTGCCACCCTCCCTTCACTCTGGTTGGTTGATAATACGCATTTTCCACCCACATTTTTAGATTCATCCATTACTTACATCTCTTACAAATATGTCTGATTTAAGAGTTGTAACTTACAATGTTAAGGGGTTGAGGTCCCCATCTAAGAGATGTCAGATTTTATCCCTATTAAACAGGGAGAGATGTTCTATAGTTTTCTTAGAGGAAACTCACTTTAAGCACGGAAATTACCCAAATCTCTCTTTCTCTAAATTTCCTACTTGGCACCATTGTGGAGCTGGGGGTGCCGCCTCGAGGGGAGTTAGTATTGGCTTCCATAGAAGTTTACCCTTTCACTACAACTCTCATGTACAAGACCCCGAGGGCAGGTTTCTAATACTCAAAGGCATGATAGGCTGTTCACTTTATACTCTTGTGAATGTATATGCTCCTAATACGGAACAGATCAGTTGGCTAGCTACATTAATAACACTAATAGAAGCTCATAGAGAAGGCATTCTAATTATGGCCGGTGACTTTAACTTAGCCTTTAACCCGTTATTAAACACCACCTCCAAGAAATCAGCCATTTCCCAAAAAGCCCTTAGTTCTCTTCAGACTAAACTTCTTGATCTCAGCGTCACAGATGTATGGCGCTGTCTCAACCCATAGGGACTAGACTACTCCTTTTATTCCCCCTCTAACAGATCCTATAGTAGGATCGATTATATCCTTATCTCAAAAGAACACCTACAATTATGCTCGCTCGCTAAGATTGGAGACATAACATTGTCAGACCATTCTCCTATTTTCTGCGACATACACCCACCCATTAGATCAAATAAAAAATCCAACTGGAGATTCAATGAATCCTTGTTAGGGAATGAGAAACACATAGCCCGTATTTCCTCCTTCCTCAAAGAATATTTCTCAATCAACAATACCGAAGATATCTCCCCCCAAACACTGTGGGATGCTCACAAGGCCTTTATAAGAGGTAGACTAATTAGCCTTTGCTCTTTTCTTAAAAAAACAGTATGAGAAAAAACTTTCCACTTTACTATCTAAAATCCACACACTGGAAAAAGCACATAAACAGTCTCTATTAGCCCAGCACCTCTCAGAACTCACCTCCCTAAGAACTGAATTAAAAAATCTTCTTAATGAGAAGTCCGCTAAGTACTATTTATCTGCACAGCAGAAAGTTTTTGCCCATGGAAATAAGGCCTCTAAATTTGCAATTCAAAGAATTAAACAGAGACGAACTTCCCGCTACATCCAAAGCATTAGATCCTCTCAAGATACCTTATTGTTTAAAGCTAAAGAAATAGCTGACCAATTCAGGAAGTTCTATGAGTCTCTATATAATCTTCCCCCCTCTGTACTCCCTGATCCCTCAACAAATAGAAACTCTAACATCAATGCCTTCTTATCCTCCCTCAGACTGCCGTCACTATCTATGTCCCAAAAGGAATCCCTGTCCAAACCATTTCGGAATTAGTAACTGCTATCAAGTCGGCTCCCAAAGGGAAATGCCCAGGTCCAGACGGGCTTCCCATAACTTACTACTCGACATTTAAAGAAACTCTCCTCCCCTTTTTGCTCCGAATCTACAACCTGGCCTTAGACAAACACCCACTTTCCGCAGATATGACGAAAACCACCATTACAGTTATCCCTAAACAGGGCAAGGATCCCACCTCATGTTCGAATTATCGCCCTATTTCCCTATTAAATGTGGACCTTAAATTACTCTCAAAAGTGCTAGCCACTAGACTGCAGAGCCTTCTACCCCAATTAATTCAACCAGACCAAGTGGGTTTTGTGAGGGGTAAAGAAGGCAAAGACAATACCACCAAAGTATTAAATGCATTGCACTATGCCTCTCACAGATCCACTCCCCTAGTTTTGCTTGGCACAGACGCCGAAAAAGCATTTGATAGAGTGGATTGGACATACATCTCTCTAACTTTATCCAAATTCCAAATACCGGTACCATTTATCAATGCTATTTTTTCCATGTACACCCATTCTTCGGCGTCTGTGTCAGTCAATGATACACTATCACCTAGTTTCCCCATTAGAAATGGAACAAGACAGGGCTGCCCACTCTCCCCCCTTCTTTTCGTCCTAGTGATGGAAACTTTATTACAGTCCCTTAGACAAGACTCGGATATTAAAGGCCTGCAGGTTAGTGGCTACGATTTTAAATTGGCTGCATTTGCAGATGATCTATTAATTATTACAACTAACCCTCTCATATCTATACCTGTAATTTTATCCAATCTCAACCATTTCGGCTCCTTATCTAACTTCAAAGTTAATGCTTCTAAATACCAGATAATTCACAGGGGCCTTTCCTCACAAAGTCTTCTATCTCTCCAAAGTAAATCCCCCTTCAATTGGCAAACCCAGCAACTGACTTATCTAGGAGTGAAATTATCCCCAAATCTTGAAGAACTATTCAAACTCAACTACAAACCTCTCTTAACACCATTAATAACCCAATTAGACTCCCTAAATTTTCCCTACTTGTCTTGGTTTGGGAGGAAAAACATTCTTATGTCCTTGGTAATACCTAGACTCACGTACTTGATGCAAGTACTTCCCATTGAAATCCCCAAATCCTACTTCTCCTCTCTTAACAAACACATCCGTAAATTTATATGGCAGGGGAAAAAAACCCGTATTTCTTTTGAAACCCTAACCAAACCAAGAGCCAATGGAGGAATTGGACTTCCTGACCCAGAGACATATATGAAGGCCATTCAACTAGCTAGGGTGGTAGACTGGATTAGGAACCCTCCTCACAAATTGTGGTTAGTTTTGGAAAATGCTTTTCTACCCTCCCCTATTAGGGCCCTGGTTCTGGCTGACAGACCCCCTCTAGTCCCCAGCTCTATACCAAACCCCTTGATTCGGACTACCTTAAAGGTCTGGAGGTGGTTCTCGGCCAGCATGGGGGCTCTGACTCTCCCGTCTCCTTTCATCTCTATAAAAGACGTGTTAGCACTAGCTCCCAAAGATCTGAGGGATAGCTGCCCCCTTTCCCTTGTAAATCTAGGGCTTGAGGTCTCAAAACTATTCAAGGAAGATGGAGGTATCCTTTCGGATCATGAAATTTGTGACCTTCTTAAGGTTACTATTAAAAACCCTTTTCTTTTAAGCTTTATTAGAAAGGAATCGCTCCTTATTGCTAAAAAAACCTCACCGGCCCAAGACCTCCTGTGGTTTGACAAGATGATTGGAGCTTCTTTATACCCCTCTAAATCCATATCAACTATATATAGGCAACTTAAATCTCCCCCCTCCTCTGTCAAGCCAGCTGCGATTGGGCTCTGGGAAAATGACTTACAGTGGAAATTGACTTCCTCCGAAATATCAAATATACTGATCACTCCGCACAAGATTTCTAGATGTATCCTCATCCAAGAAAATAGCTATAAAATCTTGATGCGCTGGTACAAAACCCCAGATAAGACATGTCTCTATAATCCCAACGACACTGATTTTTGCTGGAGATGTGGTAAAGAAAAGGGTTCTTATTTCCATGTCTGGTGGTCCTGTGACCTGATTAAGCCTTGGTGGTCCAATATTGTTAATCTCAGTAATCAGATTTGCCAGACCTCTTTCCCTTGCACTCCTGAGATGGCATTACTCAGCCTGGGTCTAAGAGGAACCAAGTCTCGCAAATCAACCCTTTTTTCCTTTATGATAGTAGCTGCTAGACTGTTAATCCCTAAACTCTGGTTATCTTCAGATATCCCTAGTCAGGAACACTGGATTAATAGGCTCGACCAAATATATCGGTTAGAAGAAATCTCCCACTGGGAACAACGGACCAGACATATCTTTCTCCAGATTTGGACCCCGTGGAGGGAATATAGAAAATTCTCCTAGATACCTCGAGTTAACCCCTGCGCTATAAACTCCAAATAAGTAAAAATATCACACACCTAATATTTAAGGTGGTCTGGCTTAAAAAGGTGGGCAGGTCATTACCCTACTTCACTGAGGCACTCGCCAACGGGTGCGCTTCAGATAAAATCGTGACACATACATAGTGATATATCTTGAGTGTTTCATTACCTATCCTATTGAGACCAATTTGGTCCCCTCTTTTAGTCTAAGTTTATTTTTATTTTCCTCTGTATAGTTTGTTGTTCTGCTTTTATTTCTATGAAGATTGTGCGGTCTAAATACCTGGTCTAGCAATGTAGATCACTATTGACTATCTGTACAATCCAATTGACCATTGTTATACATTTATATATGTAATATGAAAAACAATAAAAATTGTCAATATAAAAAAAAAAAAAAAAAGTTTGAGTTCGGGACCCGAACTTGACCCCGAACCCCATTGAAGTCAATGGGGACCGAAACTTTAGAGCACTAAAATGGCTCTAAAAATGTCATGTAAAGGGCTAGAGGGCTGCAAATGGCAGCAAAATGTGGTTAAGAGCATGGCAAATGTGGATAGGGAAATGACTTTAAATAACATAAAATACGGATGAGGTCCATATGGAAGTAGGCAGTTCAGGAGGCAGTGGATGTGGTGGTGTAGGTGGAAGTGGCAGTGTAGGATGAGGAGGTAGCCTACACTGCTTTTTGGTTTTATTTTTTAATTTTTTTTGTTTAAATTGGGGTACACCCCAAAACATTGGGAAATATAACCTGTTATAACCCCCTCTGGCCATGCTAAACAAATGTTCAGACAATACACTGGCTGCAGAGCAGGCCAGCACCTCCAAGGCGTAAAGAGCAAGCTCAGGCCATGTACCCAATTTGGAGACCCAGAAGTTGAAGGGGGCAGTCCCATCAGTCAGTACGTGTAGGCGTGTGCACTTATACTATCCTACCATGTCGCACGTCCCCGTGATGTCCACAATTCAATTGGATATCTTTTCTATCAACTTTCGATGATCTTTTCTCATGGTTAGCGGTGAACCAGAGTGTCACGCCGGGGAGGGAGCGTAAGAAAGGGATACTACATCCAAGGGAGGGAGGTCAATGGATGAAATTCAATGTGATCGAGTGGAAATGTGGGACAAAGTATTGAAGCAGAGCTTATAAGTTAAGGAGCAATTACCCACTCCCGACTCGGGGAGGTAGTGACGATAAATAACAATACAGGACTCTTAAGATGCCCTGTTATTAGAATGATTATTAAAAAATTATAGGGAATGTCACTGGGGTAATTTGGATTTCGAAACATTAGACAAGAGAGGCCCTGCTGCTGCCTTGTTGACAATAGATAACTTCTGCCTGATCGCACGTCCCCATGAGGTCCACGATCCATTTGGATATCTTCTCTATCAACTTTTGATGTTCTTTTCTGCGCCTACCATGTTGATCACAGTTATCAGCGAATCAGGGTTCCACATCAGAGAGGGAGCGTGAGAAAGAGATACCACATCAAAAGGAGGTCAATGTCTCCAATGTGATCGAGCGGATATGTGGGAAGAGTTGTTAAAGTTGAAGCATCAAATGAAAGGAGGGGACGAGCGTCAATTAAAGACAAATTTTTTAAATTTAATTCCCTGTCACCTATGCAGAGCAGGGTTTTTTCATCGCCAAAAATTTGTTAATGTCGTCTACCAATAGAACAGATGGTTTTACAAATATTAGGTCCCTGTCACCTATGGAGAGCAGGGGTTTGTATACCAAAATTGGTAAAATGTCACCTGACAATGTAACTGAAGATTTCTTGAAATTTATGTCCCTGTCTCCTATGCAGAACAGGAGTTTATTCATGGTAAAAATTGTAAAATGTCACCCAAGAATTAGTGAAATTTATATCACAGCCAAAAATGTGTGAATTTCACACAACAATATAACAGACAAATTAGTGAAATGTATTAACCTGTCTACTAGGTAGAGCAGAGGTATATCAAAGCCAAAAATTGGTAAATGTCACCCAACTATGTAACAGAAAAATTTGTGATATTTATTAACGTGGTATACTAGGTAGAGCAGGGGTATATCACAGCCAAAAATTGGTGAATGTCATCCGACAATGTAACAGACAAATTTGTGAAATTTATTAACCTGTCCACTAAGTAGAGCAGGGGTATATCACAGCCAAAAATTGGTGAATTTCACCCGACAATTTGGCGGTCATTGCAGAGACACTGTAGCATGTAATCGCTCATGTGTGCCAGGCTGCCCAGAGGCCACGAAAAGATGTCCTCTGTGGGAGGTGTATCGTCTGTGTCCTCTGTATCCACCCAGCCACGCACCAGTGATGGCCATAAGCTGGTTTGGATGCCACCCTGCTGTGAACACGGTTCCTCCTCCTCCATCTCCTCCTCCTCATCCTCCGCCTCGTCATCCTCCAAAACTGTGCCCTGGCTGGACAATTGTGTACCTGGCGTTTGTGGGTGCAGGAACCCACCCTAGGAGCCACTTGTGAATGACTGGCCTGAAAACTTATGAAATTATCCCTCTTCCTCCTCCTCCTGTGCCACATCCTCTTCCATCATCGCAAGCAGCGTTTTTTCAAGGAGGCATAGAAGTGGGATAGTATCGTTGAGAAGGGCGTCATCAGCACTGGACATGTTGGTGGAGTACTCGAAACAGTGCAACAAGGCACACAGGTCTCGCATGTAGGCTCACTCATTGGTGGTGAAGTGGTGCTGTTCCACAGAGCGACTCACCCATGCGTGCTGCAGCTGAAACTCCACTATAGCCTGCTGCAGCTCGCACAGTCTGGCCAGCATGTGCAAGGTGGAGTCGCGTTGCATATGAGGAGGTGAACGGTTAGGCCGAAGTTACGCTGCAGTGCTGACAGGCGAGCAGCAGCAGGGTGAGAACGCAGAAAGCGCACACAGACGGCCCGCATTTTATGCAGCAGCTCTGACAAATTGGGGTAATTTTTAAGGAACCTCTGCCGACCAAATTCAGCACATGTGCCATGCAAGGGATGTGCGTCAAACCGGCTAGTCCCAGAGCTGCTACGAGATTTTGCCCATTATAGCAAACCACCAGGCCAGGCTTGAGGCTCATTGGCGACAACCACTCTTCCGTCTGTTGTTCCATGCCCGTCCACAGCTCCTGCGTGGTGTGGGGTTTGTCCCCCAAACAGATACGTTTTAAAACCGCCTGCTGTCGTTTACCCCTGGCTGTGCTGAAATGGGTGGTGAAGGTGTTACGCTGACTGGATGAGGAGGTGGTAGAGGATGAGAAAGCGGAGTAGGAGGATGAAGCAACAGGAGGCAAACTGAAGCACCCTGCATTCCTCGGTGGTGGAAGGACATTCACCAAACTGCTATCCGCCTCAGGCCCAGCCGTCACTGCATTTACCCAGTGTGCTTTTAGGGAGATAAAACGTCCCTGACCGTGCTTACTGGTCTACGTATTTGTAGTTAGGTGGACCTTGCCACAAATGACGTTGCTCAGTGAACACCTGATTTTGTCCCCCACTTGGTTGTGCAGAGAAGGGATGGCTCGTCTGGAAAAGTAGTGGCCACTGTGCACAACATACTGTGGGACAGCCACCACCATAAGGCTTTTAAAACTCTCAGTTTCCACCAGACGGAATGCCAGAATTTCAAAGGCCAGTAATTTTGAAATGTTGACATCCAGGGCCAGGGATCACGGGTGGGGAGGCGTATACTTCCTTTTTTGCTCCAGTGTTTTGGAGATAAAGAGTTGAAAGCTTCCATGGGACATTGTGGAGATGCGTGGTGACCCAGGTGATAGCGTTGCTGGTAGATCCTCTGTTTGCAGGGTGGCAGGTGCCACTGTCACTCCAGAGGTAGATGAAGAGGTTGAGACTGCAGCAGAAGAGGAAGCAGAAGGAGCCAGAGACCTTTCTTTGTTTTGGAGGTGTCTACTGCACTGCAGCTCGTGCTTTGCACTTAGATGCCTGGTCATGCAGGTTGTGCTCAGGTTTAGAATGTTTATGCCTCGCTTCAGTCTCTGGTTGCACAGCATGCAAACCAATCGTGTCTTGTCGTCAGCACATTGTCTGAAGAACTGTCACGCCAGGGATCGCCTTGGAGCTGGCTTTGGTGTGCTCGGTCCCTTGCTGCGTTGGGCAGTAGCAGGCATACTGTCTAGGGGATGGCCGCTTCGCTTTTGCACCCTGCTCCTTCTTCTGCTGTGCTGGTGGCTCTGTGCGGCCACCGCCTCTTCCTCTGATCTAAACAGGTCACTTGCATGACCTTGATTCCATGTGGGGTCGAGGACCTCATCGTCCTTCACATCATCTTCCATCCAGTCTTCACCCCTGCCCTCTTTGTCGGTCTGCACACTGCAGAAAGCCACAGCAGTTGGCACCTGTGTTTTGTCATCATCCGAGATGTGCTGCGGTTGTCCTCCCATGTACTCATTCTGAAACATAAGTGGTTTGGCATCAGAGCACTCAATCTCTTCCACTTCTGGGGAATAGCTATGTGGATGGCTCTAAGAAACCATGCTAGCAGAGTCATCAAAAAGCAGAAGAAACTGCTGCATGATTTGGGGCTCAGACTGCTTGGCTGATTTGCAAGGGGGTGAGGTGAAAGACTGATGGCAATGGGTTGCAGGTTCCAACTCTGATCTTTCAGCAAGAGACTGGATGGGAGACCCAAGTTACTATGGCCTGTACTTGTTCTGGTCTCAACATTCGTAGAACAGCATTAGGCCCAACCAAATAACGCTGAAGGTTCTGTTGCCTACTCGCACCTGAGGAAGGTGTTTCACTTGTGCGTTTAGCTGGCACAGATCAACCACGTCCTCTCCCTGCAACAGGCGCTCCACCAGCAGCACCACGACCCTTATTTGACGCTCTCCTCATTCTTTGCGTTCACCAACCAAACTAACAGATGGTTTATGTCAGGCGACTATGTAACTGCCAATAGTCAACAATTAAGTTCACTGACAGTAAGGCAGTGCCGGTGTCATAAAGAAGAAAAATTTCTTGAAGTCACGCAACATTGTGACAGGCAAATTTTATACAATTACTCAATAGTCACAATTTTTTTTATTTGTCAACCAACAATGTAACAGCAGTATTGACTGGTTGAATTGGACTGTCACAAATACAGCAAAGGGCCCAAATGTAGTGTCTAGCACAAAATGGGTGTTTTGTTTTTTTAAACCAGAATATAACTGCAGTATTTAAAGCTTGTATTGGACTGTCACAAATGCAGCAAAGGCCACAAATCTAGTGTCTTGCACAAAATTTATGTTTAAAAAAAAAAAAGAATATAGCAGCTGTATTTAACGCTTGAATTGGACTGTCACAAATGCAGCAAAGGCCCCAAATGTAGTGTCTTGCACAAAATGTTTTTTTTTTTTTTTTTTTTTTTTTTTTAAACTGAATATAACTACAGTATTTAAAGCTTGTATTGGACTGTCACAAATGCAGCAAAGGCCACAAATCTAGTGTCTTGCACAAAATTTATGTTTAAAAAAAAAAAAGAATATAGCAGCTGTATTTAACGCTTGAATTGGACTGTCACAAATGCAGCAAAGGCCCCAAATGTAGTGTCTTGCACAAAATGTTTTTTTTTTTTTTTTTTTTAAACAGAATATAACTACAGTATTTAAAGCTTGTATTGGACTGTCACAAATACAGCAAAGGCTGCAAATCTTGTATCTTGCACAAAATGGGTGTTTTTTTAAATACCAGAATATAACAGCGGTATTTAAAGCTTGTATTGGACTGTCACAATTGCAGCAAAGGTCCCAAATGTAGTGTCTTGCACAAAATGGGTGTTTTTTTTTTTTAAACCAGAATATAACAATATTTAAAGCTTGTATTGGACTGTCACAAATGCAGCAAAGGCCGCAAATCTAGTGTCTTGCACAAAATGGGTGTTTTTATTAAAACCAGAATATAACAGCGGTATTTAACGTTTGTATTGGACTGTCACAAATGCAGCAAAAGCACAAAATGTAGTGTCTTGCACAAAATGGGTGTTTTAAAAAAACAACAAAATATAACAATATTTAAAGCTTGTATTGGACTGTCACAAATGCAGCAAAGGCCGCAAATCTAGTGTCTTGCACAAAATGGGTGTTTTTTTTAAAACCAGAATATAACAGCGGTATTTAACGTTTGTATTGGACTGTCACAAATGCAGCAAAAGCACAAAATGTAGTGTCTTGCACAAAATGGATGTTTTAAAAAAACAACAAAATATAACAATATTTAAAGCTTGTATTGGACTGTCACGAATGCAGCAAAGGCTGCAAATCTAGTATCTTGCACAAAATGGGTGTTTTTTTAATACCAGAATATAACAGCGGTATTTAACGTTTGTATTGGACTGTCACAAATACAGCAAAGGTCCCAAATGTAGTGTCTTGCACAAAATGAGTGTTTTTTTTTTTTAAACCAGAATATAACAATATTTAAAGCATGTATTGGACTGTCACAAATGCAGCAAAGGCCGCAAATCTAGTGTCTTGCACAAAATGGGTCTTTTTTTAAAACCAGAAAATAACAGCAGTATTTAACCCTTGTATTGGACTGTCACAAATGCAGCAAATGCCCCAATCTAGTATCTTGCACAAAAAGGGTTTCTTTTTTTTAAAACCAAAATATAACAACAATATTTAAAGCTTGTATTGGAATGTCACGAATACAGCAAAGGCCGAAAATCTAGTATCTTGCACAAAATGGGTGTTTTTTATTACCAGAATATAACAGCGATATTTAACACTTGTATTGGACTGTCACAAATGCAGCAAAAGCACAAAATGTAGTGTCGTGCACAAAATGGGTGGTTTTTTTTAAACCAAAATATAACTGCAGTATTTAAAGCTTGTATTGGACTGTCACAAATGCAGCAAAGGCCGCAAATCTAGTGTCTTGCACAAAATGGGTGGTTTTTTTTAATACCAGAATATAACAGCGGTATTTAACGTTTGTATTGGACTGTCACAAATACAGCAAAGGTCCCAAATGTAGTGTCTTGCACAAATTTTTTTTTTTTTTTTTTTTTAAACCATAATATAACTGCAGTATTTAAAGCTTGTATTAAACTGTCACAAATGCAGCAAAGGCCGCAAAGGTACTTTATGGGGGAAAAAAATGATTATTTTCAACCACAATTAAACAGATGGATTTAAATGAATTTCTTTCACTAGCACAAATGCAGTGCAGGGATTTACTTGGATTGTACATTACAGAAAAAAAGGGAATATTTCACCCCCTGGTTTCCTGAACTCACAGACGGATTCCCTATATGCAGTGCAGGTGCACTTAAAAAATGGGTATATGTTGCCCACTGAACTAAAAGAACAAGGTTAAATTATTGTCCCTGGCACATATGCAGTGCTGGTGCACTGAACTTGCACAAAATGGCCGCCGACACCCACCTAACTAACAGACGTATAAAACTTATTTTTCTGCCTCACTAGGCTCAGTGCAGGGTACAAAAATATTGCACTGCTCCAACAAAACAAAATCGCAGTAGATCGCAGAGTTAATAAAAAGTTGTAATGTGATATCAGATTATTTCTTTACCATTCTCTCCCTCACAGCAGCAGCATCCTATCCCTACACTAGTAACAGCAGAGTGACGTGCGGCGCTACGTGACTCCTGCTTATATAGAGGCTGGGTCACATCAGTAGGCATGGCTGTGATGGCTTCTAAGGGCACACTAGTTAAATGCTTTTATATTGGCTGCAGCCTGCAGCCTTTCAAAAAGCGTCATTAAATCGCCGAACAACGAACTCAAACACAAACTTTTACTTAAAGTTCAGGTTCGGGTCCGGGTTCCAAAAATCCTAAAGTTTACAGTTCGGGTTCACTCAACCTTATTCATGATTCCTCCCTGCTTAAATTGTTTGATAAGCAACTTAAGCAGGAAGAAATCATATCTTCAGATGAAAAAAAATGACTTATATTCTAAAAACTAATATATAGCACTATATCGAATATAGTGCTATGTATTCCTTTTTGACCCACGCCTGTATTGATCGAGTAAAATTGGCATATTACGCAATCATTACATTGCCAATTTTTCAAGTAAAAAAATGTTTAGAATATAACAAATATTCAAATTCCTGAATATTCGCTGAATATTCTGCAAAATATTCACAAAATATCGCAAATTCGAATATGACCCCTGCTGCTCATTACTATTGTGCTTCTCCTCCAGCATCATCATTTTGTGTGAAAATTGGTGCTTTAGCTCCCGCAACTTTCACAGCTGGTGCTCCCGTATCTTCTTTAGATCTTTGTGGTGCTCCCACTGCAGGTCTAAGATTTTTTTTTTTTGTATTAGTACTGTTTTAAAAAAAAAATGTAATTGCTAATCAGATTAAAAGCCGATTAGTAAATAGTTTATAAAGCAGCTGACAGTTTACATCTCAATTCGTTATATAGTTGTTTAGTTAGGAATAGTTCATTAAAGTCTAGTGTTATTTAGTTGTTAAGTTAATGGTTTTTATGTAGATTAATTAATAAGTGTATAGTGTTGCTGTTTTCTATTACTGGAGTGTTTGTTATACCTTCATCATTGCCATATTTTTTTATACCATTTTATAGATAAAGATTAATATTGCTGTGTCTTTGTAGTAGCCCAAAGTGGATGGTCGGTATGTCTCACTGAGAATGTATGCCTCAGTGAGATAATTCCCAGGAATCAGTACGCCAGTAACATTAGGTTACTGGTGGGTTATCATTAAAGTGGATTTTGGGTCCGGGTGTTAGGAGTGACCAGAGACAATGTGTGGGACAGGTGACTCCTCTACTCCATCCAGGGTTTTCAAAAAGGTGTGGTTAAAAAGGCTAGGGAAATAAAGTGTGGACAGGCGATTGAACGCTGAACAAGCCTAAAGGGTAATCTGATCTCCGAAAGACTGTAAAGAGTGTTGATATACTACTGTTTTGTTACCCTTCTTGAACTGAACTCAAAGTGTGGGACTTTATGTTATCCAATATGTGTGGGCTGAAGAAAGATTAAAGGTAAAGCTTGAACATGTTTATTATTGTTTGCTGCAATAAACTGTGCTTGTGGTGAAGACTAAACTGACACCTGTGTGTGTGTGTGTGTGTGTGTGTGTGTGAACAGTGACTGAGTTAAAACACCCACAGCATATACAGTTGCAAGAAAAAGTATATAAACCATTTGGAATTATATGGATTTCTGCACAAATTGGTCATAAAATGTGATCTTATCTTCATATAAGTCACAACAATAGACAATCACAGTCTGCTTATACTAATAATACACAAATAATTAAATGTTAACATGTTTTTATTGAACACACCATGTAAACATTAACAGTGTAGGTGGAAAAAGTATGTGAACCCTTGGATTTAATAACTGGTTGAACCTCCTTTGGCAGCAATAACTTCAACCAAATGTTTCCTGTAGTTGCAGATCAGACGTGCACAACGGTCAGGAGTAATACTTGACCATTCCTATTTACAGAACTGTTTTAGTTCAGCGATATTCTTGGGATGTCTGTTGTGAATCGCTTTCTTGAGGTCATGCCACAGCATCTCAATCGGGTTGAGGTCAGGACCACTCCAGAAGGTGTATTTTCTTCTGTTTAAGCCATTCTGTTGTTGATTTACTTCTATGCTTTGGGTCGTTGTCCTGTTGCAACACCCATCTTCTGTTGAGCTTCAGCTGGTGGACAGATGGCCTTAAGTTCTCCTGCAAAATGTCTTGATAAACTTGGGAATTCATTTTCCCTTCGATGATGCCAATCCGTCTAGGCCCTGACGCAGCAAAGCAGCCCCAAACATGCTGCCCCCACCACGAAACTTCACAGTTGGGATGAGGTTTTGATGTTGGTGTGCTGTGCCTCTTTTTCTCCACACATAGTGTTGTGTGTTTCTTCCAAACAACTCAATTTTGGTTTCATCTGTCCACAGAATATTTTGCCAGTACTGCTGTGGAACATCCAGATGTTCTTGTGCAAACTGTAAACGTGCAGCAATGTTTTTTTTGGACAGCAGTGGCTTTCTCTGTGGTATCCTCCCATGAAATCCATTCTTGTTTAGTGTTTTAGGTATCGTAGATTCGCTAACAGGGATGTTAGCATATGCCAGATACTTTTGTAAGTCTTTAGCTGACACTCTAGGATTCTTTGTCACCTCATTGAGCAGTCTGCGCTGTGCTCTTGCAGTCATCTTTACAGGATGGCCACTCCTAGGGAGAGTAGCAGCAGTGCTGAACTTTCTCCATTTATAGACAATTTGTCTTACCGTGGACTGATGAACAGCAAGGCTTTTTGAGATACTTTTATAACCCTTTCCAGCTTTATGCAAGTCAACAATTCTTAATCGTAGGTCTTCTGAGAGCTCTTTTGTGCGAGGCATCATTCACATCAGGCAATGCTTCTTGTGAAAAGCAAACCCAGAACAGTTTTTTTTTAGGGCAAGGCAGCTGTAACCAACACCTCCAATCTCATCTCATTGTTTGGACTCCAGTTGGCTGACACCTCACTCCAATTAGCTCTTGGAGATATGATTAGTCTAGGGGTTCACATGCTTTTTCCACCTGCACTGTGAATGTTTACTTGGTGTGTTCAATATAAACATGGTAACATTTAATTCTTTGTGTGTTATTAGTTTAAGCAGACTGTGATTGTCTAAGATAATGATCAGATATCATTTTATGACCAATTTGTGCAGAAATCCATATCATTCCAAAGGGTTCACATACTTTTTCTTGCAACTGTATTTACCCTCCTGGTGGGGGTGGTCACAACATAGTTCTTGTCCTCCTCCTGAGAAGCTGGGGGGGGAGTGAAGTGGGGGGGTGAGAGTCCAGCCTCTTCACCCTCTATTAATTCACCCACATCAGGTGGGGTAGGGGCATTCTGCTGTCCAGAGGGTCTAGAATGCTCCTCCTCCGATGCAGAGACATCCACCACCTCCTTACTGGAAGGCCTGCGGCGGACAGAGGGTACAGGAACATATATAATGATGCAATTTTCATAATTTATAAAAGCAACTCTTAAAGCATAACAGTATATATACATTACAGAGTGTTGGTGAAAGATACTAAATTTATGTAAACATTGCACCTGGGCATATTCTGTCACGGATCCAATCTGAATTCCACCACATGACATCTGACCATTTATTCACGATGGCCATCCTCTTATGCTGGCCATCGTGATCCCTCCACAGCTCATACCCGATCCTCTGCACTATATGTCGCTTGTTAGCGTGGGACCGGGTCTTGTCATATCCCTGCTCCAACATGAGCTGCAGTATAAAAATGCAAGCATATAATACCAATTTTTTTAAATACAAGTATTAGAAATTACAGGTGTTTTCCTGGCTTTCTTTATCGATGACCTATCCTCAGGATAGGTCATCGAAATCAGATCAGCAGGGGTCCGGCACCCGGCACTCCCGCCAATCAGCTGATTAACGGAGGCGGCTCGCGCAGTGTGCACATCTGTCTCCCAACTCTGCCCACTGCTGCTGTCCCATAGACATACAGCAGTGAGAAGAAAGAGAGACGAGAGGCGGCACGTGAGCACTGCGCACACAGTCTCCTCAAACAGCTGATCAATGGTGGTGTCAGACCCCCGCCAATCTGATATTGATTACCTATCCTGAGGATAGGTCACAAATAGAAAAGGCCCAGAGAACCCCTTAAATGTCATCATCTTAACACAAGAAAAAGAAATTGTGTTTTAAAAGGAAATATTAGATTTAAGGTTAACATTATAACATATGATTGTATTGAAATTATATGTGTGTGGGGTATGAGCAATTTTATATTGGCCATGTGAGGAGAGGTGTACCTGTCTAGTGAAGTGACGGTACGGTATGGGGTTTACAGCTGGTTCGCCTCCCCGTGGTGCACCCTAGGTAACACTAAATGAGCCAGCAAATGCTGACGGTCAAACATCACTTGTCCTGACACAAATTAGAATCTATAGACTGTGTGTGTGTGTGTGTGTATGGGGGGGGGGGGGGGCTGGTTGTATATAGTGTGTGGGATATAGTGTAGGGTATATAGTATGAGGCAGGAAAATTGATGTGCAATGTGCATAAGAGAGATATTTGTTTGCTATCCATGCATACATGCTACAGACATAGTAGTGTGATGTCAGATAAAGTGTTACTAAATATTTGTGATATTGAGTCACAGCAATACTTATTGCCCCAAATCATTAATATCTACTCAAACTAGATAAAATTTAAATTTTTATGTAATGCGAAAAATATTAGTAAAAATTTTCAATATCATGAATATTTAGTAACACTTTATCTGACATCACACCACTATGTCTGTAGCATGTATGTATGGATAGCAGACAAATATCTCTCATATGCACATTCCACATCAATTTTCCTGCCTATCTGCATATAAATACATTTAAATAGCAAGCATGTGATATGTAATCTATCACAGAGGTAAACCACCTAAAATATAGCTTTTAATGGAAAATATTAAACATTACCATAAATCCCTCACATGGGGACAATAGAACAAGACAGACAAACACACCAACATAAATGGGCTGGATCGAGGACAGGTGGGAAGGATGGTGTGACGGGGAAGGGCTGGCCAAAAGGGTCCCTAGTATCACCCTAAGGTGTCCCTTACTTATGCTCAGCCCAGAGATGCACCCAGATGGTGGGAGCACTCTGTCCCCGTGCCTGGCCTATCTGTCCTTAGAACAGCCCTAGAACACACAATAGACCCTTATGGATGCCCAGGTCATATAATATAAAAATGAATACCAAAATGATTGACAAAATTCAATTATGGGTTCTCGTCTCTACGCGTTTCACCATTATATTTGGTTCGTCAGGAGACCACTAGAGAAAAACCAACGCAGTGGAAGCACACCGCTATGTCAAAATATATATAATCCACACAGAGAAAATAAACCAAAATGCTGGAGCACCAAAGAAAAAACACCTTCAAACCGCCTGACACACAGCCAAATATACAAAGATAATGCAGCAGATAGGATGATATAAAACCAAAGCATGCGGCAAACGAGTATATACATCCACCTAAGAATTAATAAATCAACAATGCTGTATTTGTCAATTAGGCAGAGCATGCAGTGAAAGGAAGTACCTATGCATGCAGCGAAAGGAAGTACATTTGCAGTCCGTGTTGCCTTCTGCAATTTGCAGAACGGAACATGCGCCGGCAATATAAATGCCTATTCTTGTCCGCAAAGCGCAAACAAGAATAGGACGTGTTATATTTTTTAAACTGGGCTGCGGAACAGAGCCACTGATGCAGACAGCACATGGAGTGCTGTCTGCATCTTTTGCGGCCCCATTGAAGTCAATGGGTCCGCATCCGAGCTGCCAAAACAGCGGCTCGGATGCAAACCCAAACGACGGTCGTGTGAATGAGGCCTATTTTTGTGGGGGGGGGTTTACATTTTGTTTACTTTTTATTGTAAATTTTAGTCCCATTAGGTGGCTTAAACATGCTATCTGCTAATCTCTTGTCCTATAGACCACAATAGAATACTTTTGCTGCCGATGGTATTTTCACTGCCTGCATTATAAGTCTTGCCTTGCGCAAGACTTTTCAGGCAGTTAACCACAACAGACCTAGGAACTTTCCGAAGGCCCCAGGCTGTCATGGTAACTAGAGGTTCCAATTAGAAGGATGGCATGATCACTATTGATCCAGGCATCTGAGAGGTTAAATGATTTGGATTGGCATCATTATCAATCACAGTCATTATGGCCAGCTCAGCAATAGCCATAGCCTACTACATGCACTGCACCACAACATAACTGTAGATCATGGTGCACATAAGGGTTAAAAATAAAAGTGATAGGTGTGACAATGCAAATGTCACAAATATTTGGGCAAATAAGCTCAAAAAAGTGCTTATTTGGTGACTTTTTAAAGCAAGGCTGCATAAATTCCACCCTATTTGCGTTGTCAACAGAGAGAGTAAATGAAATGACTAAGAACATTGACAGGCAGGTCCAAATAAGTTTGCATATATAGCAAACCTGTAGTCGCTGGCTGCCACAGCAAGCCAGCTGCACATCGCAATCACAGTCTTAATGGACTGACAACACCTTAGATATCATGGTCGCTTTTGACTTTGGCACTTAAGGAGTGACAACTTTTCCTGTTATCTTGGGTTGTCCTTGATAATATTTTTCCTACTAACTGGCTATGCCAACACAAGGTTTGGAACTTCCCACATAAAGGCTGTGAAGAGAACAAAATCCTACTTTATTCAACAGGTAACACTAAGTAACACTAAGATAACACTGAGTAGGCCCATATACACTCACCTAAAGAATTATTAGGAACACCTGTTCTATTTCTCATTAATGCAATTATCTAGTCAACCAATCACATGGCATTTGCTTCAATGCATGTAGGGTTGTGGTCCTGGTCAAGACAATCTCCTGAACTCCAAACTGAATGTCAGAATGGGAAAGAAAGGTGATTTAAGCAATTTTGAGCGTGACATGGTTGTTGGTGCCAGACGGGCCGGTCTGAGTATTTCACAATCTGCTCAGTTACTGGGATTTTCACGCACAACCATTTCTAGGGTTTACAAAGAATGGTGTGAAAAGGGAAAAACATCCAGTATGCGGCAGTCCTGTGGGTCGAAAATGCCTTGTTGATGCTAGAGTTCAGAGGAGAATGGGCCGACTGATTCAAGCTGATAGAAGAGCAACGTTGACTGAAATAACCTCTCGTTACAACCGAGGTATGCAGCAAAGCATTTGTGAAGCCACAACACGTACAACCTTGAGGCGGATGGGTTACAACAGCAGAAGACCCCACCGGGTACCACTCATCTCCACTACAAATAGGAAAAAAAGGCTACAATTTGCACAAGCGCACCAAAATTCTGTTGAAGACTGGAAAAATGTTGCCTGGTCTTATGAGTCTTGATTTCTGTTGAGACAATCAAATGGTAGAGTCCGAATTTGGTGTAAACAGAATGAGAACATGTATCCATCATGCCTTGTTACCACTGTGCAGGCTGGTGGTGGTGTAATGGTGTGGGGGATGTTTTCTGGGCACACTTTAGGCCCCTTAGTGCCAATTGGCCATCGTTTAAATGCCACGGGCTACCTGAGCATTGTTTCTGACCATGTCGATCCCTTCATGACCACCATGTACCCATCCTCTGATGGCTACTTCCAGCAGGATAATGCACCATGTCACAAAGCTTGAATCATTTCAACTTGGTTTCTTGAACATGACAATGAGTTCACTGTACTAAAATGGCCCCCACAGTCACCAGATTTCAACCCAATAGAGCATCTTTGGGATGTGGTGGAACGGGAGCTTCGTGCCCTGGATGTGCATCCCTCAAATCTCCATCAACTGCAAGATGCTATCCTATCAATATGGGCCAACATTTCTAAAGAATGCTATCAGCACCTTGTTGAATCAATGCCACGTAGAATGAAGGCAGTTCTGAAGGCAAAAGGGGGTCAACACCATATTAGTATGGTGTTCCTAATAATTCTTTAGGTGAGTGTATATGTCTATAGACATTACTCTTAAGGGTTCTCCCCTGGATCAAGGGTGCTTGATTGGGTTGCTTGCCCTGTAAATGACAGACCTAGCCAGCATTACTAGTAAGAGGTCAGGTCCAGTATTTTATTTTCACCAGCTACGTCATGTGCTGGTAATTTTTAATAGCCAATGTGGTTTAAAGAAGACCTTTCACCACTCATGACATGCCTGTTTTATTAGCTTCATGCATTCCCCATGTAATAACAATTCTGGAAGATCTATTCTTATGACTCTATGTTGTGCTGATCCTTTATCATTATAGTTAGAAGTTATGAATGAATTGCTATTAGCCTTCAGTAAGGGTACAGAGGTATGGTAACAAGTTGGGGGGGGGGGGGGGTACCTGCACAGGCTCACTCTATCCAATCAGTGCTGCCATTTTCAGACTGTACAGGGACACTCCCAACTTGTTACCATCCCTCTGTACCCTAACTGAAGGCTAATAGCAATTCATTCATAACTTCTAGTAGAAATTATAAAGGAATGGTACAACATAGAGACATAAGAATAGAGGCTTCTGTATCACACCAGCAAATTATTTGCACTAAACACACAAACATCAATAAAGTTATATTACCCTGTCCTTATCCAGTCCATATCTAGAGTATAATATGCAGACTGCTTCTCTAGTGATACTCTTTACACTCTACAGTAATAGCGATACTGATTATCACTAGAGATAAATATCTAATATATTTCTGCTTGGTTTTGAGGCAGCACCAAAATAGGTATTGGGTATTTTTCCTGGCTTTGCAGTTATTTGCTTCACAATAAGAGCTAATTCAGTTCTCACACAGGTTTTAGATGGAGAAAAATAAGAAAAATAAATATTTTCAACTAAATGGTGTCTTAAAAAAATTATTCTTGCACTAATCTCATCTAATCATTTGGATGCCATGGGTATAGCAAAGAACAAATCATTGGCTTATCTTTAAAAATCAATGTCAGTAATTGACTTCATATTTTCCTCTATGGTTATCTACTCCTACCCTTGACATGCACTTGTTGTTATGACCTCATACCTTTTTGAAACAGGGGTATGTTACCCCTTTATCTATGTGGTTTATGTTTTGATTTTGATTTCAGTTTTTATGGTGGCCTTCTGGATCTAAAAATCCACTACATTTCAATATATTACAGTCTTGTAATTGATACATACCACTTTGCTCTACTAGTTTCCAACAGTAATGCTTGCACTTGGTATATGCGATGTAGCTCCAAGAGGTTTTTCCCTTGTTTAAATACATTTTCAGCTTTCATACTGCTTCCTGACTCCTCCCCTTCCGCTAGTACATTTATTGACTTCTAGTACATGTGTTTTACACACCAAGAGATGCTCTTGGGTGCCTGATGTGCCATGCTTTTTAACTCTGCTAGTCCATGTACACTATGGCGAGTTTCCTTTTTATATTTACCTGTAGTATTCTGTTTGACCTTACCAGTGATATGGAGCACATACTTTATTTTATACTGAGACCCTGTTACTGGACATTGCTTGGAGGTTTTATTCTGCGCACATGATGGACAGGCAGCGACAAATTATTGGATGTCTTGCCGCATGGATGGTCACCAGTACCATTAAGCAATGAACTAGAAAGTGTTTGAGGAATGACACCAGAGTAAAACTTGCTTCCTGAGGGACTGCGCAACAAAAATCTTTACGGGTGGAGTCTCAGACAAACAGCACACACAGGACAAACAGGAATTTTTGAGGTTCAATGATGTGTTGAGGCTCCTCCTCCCAGTCGGTAGCATCAAAGAGCCTTGAGAGAGCATCTTTTTTTATATTCTTCTCTGCAGCATGGAAATGAAGAACAAATTAAAACAGGCAAAGGATAAGGAGCACCTGGCTTGATGAGGATTCAGTCTTTGTGCAGACTCCAGATAAGTCAGATTGTTGTGGTCATCACAGGATGAGATGTTCTCTCCAGAAGGTAATGCCATTCCACCAGTGGCATTTTGATGGCCAACAACTCTCTTTCCCCAGTCGAGTAGTTGGGCTCAAGAGTGGAAAAGGCCCTGGAGAAGACACCACAGGTTACAATCTTACCCAAGGAAGCTTTTTGTGAAAGCAGCGCCCTAGCTCCAAGAGACAATGTATCCACCTCAAAATAGAATTGCTTGTTAGCATCAAGGTGATGAAGAACTGGAGCCACAGAGAAGGTATTCTTCAAGGTTGATTCAACCTCAGCAGACCAATACTTGGGATTTGCTCCTTTGCAGGTCAAGGCAGAGATGGGAGCTGTCAAGGAAGAGAAGTGTGGAATGAACTGGCAATAATAGTTGGCGAATGCCAGGAACCACTGGATTGCTTTTAAACCAGAAGGATGAGCCCACTTGGGATCCATATGCAGGCCAGTATCAGATATTTTGTATCCTAAGAATGGAAGCGAAGACTGCTCAAAGATACATTTCTCTAACTTGGCGTACAGATGATTTTCTGTTAACCTGACGAACCAGTCTCCAGGGAGTAGCCAAATCTGGAGAAAAAAAGGGATATCATCTAAGTACACCACAACAAAGGAATAGAGTAAGTCTCTCAAGATGTCGTTTACAAACTCTTGGCATCACCAGGTATTTGTAGTGACTGTTGTGGGAGTTGAAGGTGGTCTTCCTCTCATTCCCCTTACTAATCCTGATCATGTTGTATGCCCCACTTAGGTCTAATTTGGAGAATACTTTAGCTCCACTTTAGGAATATGGGGGAAAGGGTACTTATTTTTTACTGTGACCTTGTTAAGACCCCTGTAGTTGATGCATGGGCGTAAGGAGCTACCTTTCTTTTTCACAAAGAGGAAACCTGCACCAGCCGGAGAGGAAGATTTGCGGATAAATCCTCTGTCAAGGTTCTCCTTGATATACTCAGACATGGACTGAGTCTCTTCTGGTGATAGGGGATAGATGCATCCATGAGGAGGCTAGGAACTCAGAACCAAGTCAATAGAGAAGTCATACAGTCATACATGTAAGGAGATAGCTTCTCAGCCTCTTTCTTGTCAAAGACGCACACATAAGCATGATAGGCTGCTGGTAGACCCTGGAGATTGGGTGGTACCTAAGGCTAATGAGCCAGCTAAACAGAAGAAAATGCCTCCTTAGAGGTGAAATGACTGACAGGACTGTCTCCAATGAAGCACCTCTCTGGACTT
Organism: Bufo gargarizans; assembly: GCF_014858855.1. Taxonomy (NCBI): domain Eukaryota; kingdom Metazoa; phylum Chordata; class Amphibia; order Anura; family Bufonidae; genus Bufo; species Bufo gargarizans. Next base: position 438,568,331 of record NC_058082.1, on the reverse strand, counting down.
GCAGTCAAGAACAGGTTCATGACCACAAAGCCATGGAAGTCCCAGGAGGAGAGGATGAAGCAGACTTGAGAGGATAAGGAATACAATCTCTTCAGTATGAACCACTCCCACCTATAATCTTACAGGTTCAGTGATGAACTGTATGGACTCAGATGGAGCCCTTCCATCGATAGACGATACCATCAGAGGACTCTGCAGGTGTCGAACAGGAATACACTAGGTCTTGTTGAAGGAAGTTCCCTGCTGACCCAGAAATGCCATCTCCATGATTCGAACATCTCCTAACAACAGGGTTACTGGCAAATTCAGAGGTGGAGAATAACTGTCTTCACCTAGGGTCCCCTCTCCAACAGACCCTAGGCTTGGAAGTTTCCCAGCTTCAGAGGATAGGAATGGAGAAGATGTCCAACACCCCCATAGTAGAAGCAAAGTCCCTTTGTACAATGGGGATCACATTCTTGTTCAGTTAGCCCAACTCAGTCAACCTACATGGGTTCTGGCGCAGCAGCAGATGTGGAAGACTGAGGAACTGAAGACCGCTGGAAAGAGGACACTGGACGAGACGGTCTACTTCTTTGCATGTTCCTGAAAGCACAGATCAATCCGGGTGGCCAAGGAAATAAGGTCAACCAGGGTAGAGGGAACATTCCAACCGGCCAGTTCATCCTTCATTTTCCCAGAAAGACTCTCCCAGAAGGTGGTCAATAAAGCCTTATTGTTGCAGCCAAATTTAGAGGCAAGGGTCAGGAACTGGACTGCAAACACCCTACAGAAAGCCTCTAGGAAGGCCTGTAGATCCATTTGACCAGGTCACTCCTTTCCCAGAATGGGTTCATCCAGGCCAGGGCCACTTTGGCTCAGTTAGAGATAAACTGATGGGGCAACAGTTTAAAATGGAGAGTGCACTGATTAATGAACCCCCTGCACTATGTAGGGTCTCCATAAAAGTGTGGGGGCGCTGACAGACAAGGTATTGATCCTGGCACATAGTGAGTCGCAGGAGCTCGTGCCAGGTTTGCAGCTGCAGCGGAAGCTGGAGGTGCAGGGTTGGTGGACATCAGGTCATTAAGGCACATTTTCACATTGAATAGATAGGACAGAATCTGATCCTGATGTTCTCTCTGCTGAAACATCGCCCGGTACAGTCTGGTGAGTCTTCGTGGGTTCTGATCAGTGGGATCCATGGCCTGAGCCAAAACTGTTATGCAAGCAGGTGTGTACCCACTGCGCTATTGACTGCCTATACCCTCAAGGGGCGTGATTAATAGTGAGGAGCGGCAGGGGCAATATTCAAATTTGCTATTATTTTCTTGATTGTGAAAATGGGCAATGTAATATTTGCGTAATGCGCACAAAATATTGGCGCAAGTCACTTTTGCTACATTTTCCAAGTTGCTAGAAGTTTCCTGAGACTGGAGAAAATGTTTGGCATGGCAGAACATAAAAAATGGCTTTATATGCAGTTAGAGTGCTCCAATATATTTGTGATTGCGCTAATCGGCACTAATGATGCAAATATTTTGCAGCAATACGTGAAACTTTACATTTTAGCAGGTCTGACTACATATTACTGATTGGTGCACTATGTATTGTTGTGATATCACAGCACTATGTCTGTAGCATGTATGTATGGACAGCAGAACCTATCACACTACCTAGCACACTGCACTGCAACAGCTACACTATATCAGGATATAACCTACACTATCTCCCACTAACTATCTGTAATATATATATATATATATATATATATATATACAGTACAGACCAAAAGTTTGGACACACCTTCTCATTCAAAGAGTTTTCTTTATTTTCATGACTATGAAAATTGTAGATTCACACTGAATACATCAAAACAATGAAATAACACATGTGGAATTATATGCATAACAAAAAAGTGTGAAACAACTGAAAATATGTCATATTCTAGGTTCTTCAAAGTAGCTACCTTTTGCTTTAATTACTGCTTTGCACACTCTTGGCATTCTCTTGATGAGCTTCAAGAGGTAGTCACCTGAAATGGTTTTCACTTCACAGGTGTGCCCTCTCAGGTTTAATAAGTGGGATTTCTTGCCTTATGAATGGGGTTGGGACCATCAGTTGCGTTGTGGGGAAGTCAGGTGGATACACAGCTGATAGTCCTACCGAATAGACTGTTAGAATTTGTATTGTGGCAAGAAAAAGCAGCTAAGTAAAGAAAAACGAGTGGCCATCATTACTTTAAGAAATGAAGGTCAGTCAGTCCGAAAAACTGGGCAAACTTTCAAAGTGTCCCCAAGTGCAGTCACTAAAAACCATTAAGCGCTACAAAGAAACTGGCTCACATGCGGACCGCCCCAGCAAAAGGAAGACCAAGAGTCACCTCTGCTGCTGAGGATAAGTTCATCTGAGTCACCAGCCTCAGAAATCGCAGGTTAACAGCAGCTCAGATTAGAGACCAGGTCAATGCCACACAGCGTTCTAGCAGCAGACACATCTCTAGAACCACTGTTAAGAGGAGACTGTGTGAATCAGGCCTTCATGGTAGAATATCTGCTAGGAAACCACTGCTAAGGACAGGCAACAAGCAGAAGAGACTTGTTTGGGCTAAAGAACACAAGGAATGGACATTAGACCAGTGGAAATCTGTGGTTTGGTCTGATGAGTCCAAATTTGAGATCTTTGGTTCCAACCACTGTGTCTTTGTGCGACGCATAAAAGGTGAACGGATGGACTCTACATGCCTGGTTCCCACCGTGAAGCATGGAGGAGGAGGTGTAATGGTGTGGGGGTGCTTTGCTGGTGACACTGTTGGAGATTTATTCAAAATTGAAGGCATACTGAACCAGCATGGCTACCACAGCATCTTGCAGCGGCATGCTATTCCACCCGGTTTGCGTTTAGTAGGACCATTTTCAGTTGTTTCACACTTTTTTTGTTATGTATATAATTCCACATGTGTTAATTCATAGTTTTGATGCCTTCAGTGTGAATCTACAATTTTCATAGTCATGAAAATAAAGAAAACTCTTTGAATGAGAAGGTGTGTCCAAACTTTTGGTCTGTACTGTATATATATATATATATATATATATATATATATAAAGTTAACTATCTATCTAATATAATGATTGGAAAGCACATATCACTGCTGTCTCTCTAAGAACTAAAAAAAAAAAAGAAAATGTAGAATAGGGCTGCTGGCGAGGTCCTTATAAAGTAAGAGGTAGGCAACTTTCCTATTGGTTGCTAAGGATATTGCTAAGCTCAGACAAAGACATTGCATCCTTCTTATTGGCCCACAGGCAAGAAGCAGGGAGGGATCATGGGTAGGGTTGAGCGAACCCAAACTGTAAAGTTCGGATTCGTACCGAAATTTAGGAGTTTTTGACCCGAACCTGAACATTTCAGTAAAAGTTTGGGTTCGAGTTCGGAGATTCAATGGCGCTTTTTGAAAGGCTGCAGGGCAGCCAATCAACAAGCGTTTAACTTGTGTACCCTTAGAAGTCATCACAGCCATGCCTACTAATAGCATTGCTGTGACTGGCCAGTGCAGCATGTGACCCAGCCTCTATATTAGGGTACTTTCACACTTGCGGCAGTGTGATCCGGCGATCTGCCGCTGACTGAAAGCATTTGTGAGACGGATCCGGATCTGTCTCACAAATGCATTGCAAGGACGGATCCGTCTCTCTGCTTGTCATGCGGATCGACGGATCCGTCTTGTACATTTTTTCACATTTCTACCGATCTGCGCATGCGCATGCCAGAACGACGGATCCGGCATTCCGGTATTCTGAATGCCGGATCCGGCGCTAATACATTCCTATGGAAAAAAATGCCGGATCCGGCGTTCAGGCAAGTCTTCAGTTTTTTTCGCCGGAGAGAAAACCGTAGCATGCTGCGTTTTTCTCTTTTGCCTGATCAGTCAAAACGACTGAACTGAAGACATCCTGATGCAAACTGAACGGATTACTCTCCATTCAGAATGCATGGGGATAAAACTGATCAGTTCTTTTCCGGTATAGAGCCCCTGTGACGGAACTCTATGCCGGAAAATAAAAGCACAAGTGTGAAAGTACCCTAAGCTGGAGTGACGTAGCGCTGCATGTAACTCTGCTGTGCTTAGTGTAGGGATAGGATGCTGCTCCTGTGAGGGAGAGAATAGGAAAGAATCTATCTGATATCAAAACTTGTTGTTAACTATGCGATCTACAGCAATTTTTTTATTTTTTTTTTTTTTTGGGTGCAATGCAACATTTTTGTACCCTGCCCTGAGCCCAGTGACACAGAAAAATAAGTTTTATCTGTCTGTTAGTTAGGTGGGTGTCGGCGGCCATTTTGTGCAAATTCAATGCACCAGCACTGCATATGTGCCAGGGACAATAATTTAATCCTGTTCTTTTAGTTCAGTGGCCATCATATATCCATTTTTGATGTGCACCTGCACTGCATATGTGCCAGGGGAAGGGAAAATAATATAGGTAATCCGTCCGAGAGGTCAGGGACCCAGGGGGTGACACATTCACATTTTCTTCTGTAAAGTACAATCCAAGTAAATCCATCTGTTAGGTTCTGGGGGGGCAAATGATTTTTTTTTATTTTTTTGCTAAAAAGTAAATTTGCTCCCTGCACTGCATTTGTGATAGTGAAAGAAAATCTGTTAACTCCATCTGTTTAATTGTGGGTTAAAAAATCCTATATTTTTTCCCCCCATATAGTACCTTTGCGGCCTGCACTGCAAATCTGATACTACATTTGTGGCCTTTGCTGCATTTACGACAGTCCAATACAAGCGTTAAATACTGCTGTTATATTGTGGTTTTAAAAAAAAAACATACATTTTGTGCTAGATTCTACATTTGCGGCCTTTAATGCATTTCCGACAGTCCAATACAAGCATGAAATACTACTGTTAAATTTTTGTTTGAAAAAAACACCCATTTTGTGCTAGATACTACATTTGCGTCTTTGCTGCATTTCTGACAGTCCAATACAGCCATTAAATACTGCTGTTATATTGTTGGTTGGCAAATTATAATTTTTTGTGACTGTGAAGTAATTGTATAAAATTTGCCTGTCACACTGTTGTGTGACCTCAAGAATTTTTTTTCTCTTTATGACACTGGCACAGCCTTACTGTCAGTGAACTTAATTGTTGACTTTAGGTGGTTACATTGTCTCCTGACATAAACCATCTGTTAGTTTGGTGGGTGAATGCAAAGAATGAGGAGAGCGTCAAATAAGGGACGTGGTCCTGGTCGTGGTGCTGCTGATGTTGGTGGAGCTCCTGCTGCAGGGAGAGGACGTGGTCGATCTGTGGCAGCTACACGCACAAGTGAAACACCTTCCTCAGGTGCGAGTATGCGACAGAACCTGCAGCGGTATTTGGTCGGGCTGAATGCGGCTCTACGAATGGTGAGCCCAGAACAAGTACAGTCAATAGTAGATTGGGTGGCTGACAGTGAATCCAGTTCCTTCACATTGTCTCCCACCCATTCCCTTGCTGAAAGATCAGAGTTGGCATCTGCAGCCCATGGCCATCAGTCTTTCACCTCACCCCCTTGCAAATCTGCCAAGCAGTCTGAGCCCCAAGTCATGCAGCAGTCTCTTCTGCTTTTTGATGACTCTGCTAGCAGTGTTTCCCAGTACCATCAACATAGCCCTGCCCCAAAGTGGAAGAGATTGAGTGCAACGATGCCCAACCACTTATGTTTCAGGATGATTTCATAGGAGGATCACCGCAGCATGTTTTTGATGATGATGAAACACAGGTGCCAACTGCTGTGGCTTTCTGCAGTGTGCAGACCGACAAGGAGGGCAGGGATGAAGACTGGGTGGAAGATGATTTGGAGGACTATGAGGACTCCACATGGAATCAAGGTCATGCGAGTGACCTGTCTAGTTCGGAGGAAGGGGCGGTGGTCGCACAGAGCCACCAGCTCAGCAAAGGAGGGAGCAAAAGTATCTGTTACATTGTCAGGTGACATTTTACCATTTTTGCCGTCTACAAACCCCTGCTCTGCATAGGTGACAGGGACCTAATTTTTGTAAAATCGTCTGTTCAATTGGTGGGTGACATGTACCCAGTTTTGCCGTAAATAAACCCCTGCTCTGCTTAGTTGACAGGGACCAAAATTTTTTAAAATCATCTGTTCCATTGGTGGGTGACATTAACCCATTTTTGCTGTTGAAAAACCCCTGCTCTGCATAGGTGACAGGCACTTAAATTTCAAAATTTGGTCTTTGATTGACGCACGCCCCCCCTCCTTTCATTCGATCCTTCTCCTTTAATAACTTGTCCCACATTTCCGCTCGATCGCATTTCAGCCTTTGACCTCCCTTGGATGTGGTATACTTTTCTCACGCTCCCTCTCCGGCATGGGACCCTGATTCCCCATTACCCGTGATCACCGTGGTAGGTGTATAAAAGAAAGTTGATAGAGATGATAGCCAATTGGATCGTGGACGTCAAGCTGATGTGCGATCAGGCAAAAGTTATCTAGAATCAACAAAGCGGCAGCAGGGCCTATCTTATCTAACATTTCCTAATCTAAAATACCGCAGTGACATTCCCTGTAATTTTTTATTAATCATTCTAATAACAGGGCATCTTAACAGTCCTGTATTGTAATTTATCATCACTACCTCCCCAAATCGGGAGTGGGTAACTGCCGCACGCCCCCTCCTTTACTTTAAGCTTCGGCTTCAATAATTTGTCCCACATTTCTGCTCGATCACATTTCATTTCATCCATTAACTTCCCTTGGATGTGGTATCCCTTTCTCATGCTCCCTCTCTTTCCGGCGTGGAACCCTGATTCGCCGCTAATTGTGATCAACATGGTAGGCGCAGAAAAGAACATTGAAAGTTGATAGAGCAGATATCCTATTAGATCATGGACCTCACTGGAACGTGCGAAATGGTGGAGCAGTATGTGTGCACATGTCTACACGTACTGACTGATGGGTCTGCCCCATTCAACTTCTGGGTCTCTAAATTGGGCACATGGCCTGAGCTTGCCCTTTATGCCATGGAGGTGCTGGCCTATACTGAATCCAGTGTATTGTCTGAACATTTGTTTAGCACGGCAGGAGGGGGTTATTACAGACAAGCACAGCCGCCTGCCCACAGCCAATGTGGACAAGCTCACGTTCATTAAAATGAACCAGGCAGGGATCCCATAGGACTTGTCCGTCCGTACCGTGTGCAAAATAGACATGTATACCGGCCTCACCCAGCCATTGTTGTACTCCAGCACGCTTTCTCTTTGTTTTATTTTTTATATTTCACTATGTTTTGGGGTCTACCCAAATTCAAACAAAAATAATAATAATAAAATAAAAAACAAAAAACAGCGTTGGCTACCTCCTCCTCCACCGCCGCTTCCACCTACACTGCCACATCCACCGCCTCCTCAACCTCCTACTCCATATGGACCTCCTCCTCCTAGATCAAGATTTGCTTTTTTTATTTTTACGTATTTTGTTATTTGAAGTCATTTCCCTATCCACATTTGTTTGCAGAGCACCTGTCATGCTCTTAACCACATTTTGCTGGCATTTGCAGTCCTCTAGACATTTCCATGACTTTTTTAGAGCCATTTTAGTGCTCCAAAGTTTGGGTCCCCATTGACAATGGGGTTCAGGATTCGGGGTCAAGTTCCGGTCAAGTTCGGATCCTGAATTCGAATATTTTTGTGAAGTTTGAACCCGAACAACCAGGTGTCCGCTCAACTCTAATCATGGTTTCATTAGAAAAAAATAAAAATCTAGAATATTCAAAAATATGAATATATATCACTATAAAATAAATATTCACAAATTCTCAAAGTGCTGATATTCACAATATTTGTGCCCAACATTAGTGTGACTAAGGAACTACCTGGTCTTCACTAGAGCCTTTTGATGGTGAGGATAGGCTTGAGCCATTTGTGCAGTCATCAGGTACCATTTCAGATCAGTCCCCTGGCCAGTGGCAGCTGACCTGTGGGTCAGAGATACTGGTGCAAATCACAGAGGAGAAAGACATGGTCAGGAAGTCCGGAGTCAGGGCAGGCAGCGATCAAGCAAAGTCAATAATCAAAGTCCAAGGTCAGGGGCCGGCGGCAATCAAGCAAAGTCCATTTAATCAAGAAGCAGGGCCTGGTACATAGTAAAGCAGAAACTTACAAAACTCCATCACACAAGGAACTAGACTAGTGAGTGACACTTCCTGAGACAGGAAGCGCCTTTAAATACATCCTGCAACATAGCCAGAGGCTGAGGAGATCAAGGTCATGCATGTGCTGCCTGAGAAAAGGAGGAGAGACATGCTCAGGTAAGCCCTATCAAACAGTACAGAACTCCAAGCAGGAAGAAAGCTCTGGCACAGAGCGCAGATACAACGATTTAAGCTACCTGCAGCATGGTGCACTGCAACAGGAGGGAGTGAGGGAGCCCGGAGACCATCCTTTAATACTTAGGCACAGTAGTTCTATATATAAAGAAATAAAGTGGGATTTCTTCAGCAGTTTAACAAGATGCAAATGGTGATATATTAACATGGTCAATAATCCAACACTTCAAATCTTTCTCTACATGATCAGTATGTATATACACATGCGCTGGCTCATAGGCACTTGAATACCACTACCAACATGGTGCCTGCTGGCTCATGGCTCAAGTGCGCAGGCGCAGGGAGGGAGGAGACAGTACAGGTTACAGCACGCCGAGATTTCGGCATCATGTATGCATGGGGTCGCCTCCACACCTGAATGGTATGTACAGTGGTTAGTCCACTCCCACGCTCTGCTGTGTCACACCATGATATGGATTACCGGTAACATTACCTGGTATTAATTGAGCACTTATTACGATACACATTAAATAAACACTATGATACATTATATTTTTAATATGGATATATTTTTATGTATTAAGGTATTTTCTATGATGGAATCATGTGATAACTGTTCAAATATATGTCTCTAATCATGTTTTTGATGTAATTTTACTATATTGCTTGTCATTATCATCATTTATGCACTTGTGTTTTTTTAAATTGATTTGCATATATATATATATATATATATATAATGTCACTAGCCAAATGTGTTATTTGCTTGAGGAAGGCTCTATGGATGGATGTCGCTGCTGCTATTTTGTTCCACATGGGTGAATACATTTTCGTATATTTTATTACCTTTGAGTGCTGTCCATCTTTCCATATATTCTCTGTGCCCAAGCACTTTGTTGAGGCTGGACACAGAGAGATAGATCTCAAATTCAGGGTGATTGACCATATTCCTCCTCTGAAAAGGGGAGGTAATAGAGAACATATATTGAAACAGCGAGAAATTATGTGGATTCACCGGCTACGTATACTTAAACCTGATGGCCTGAGCACAGAATGCAGATGGGATTTGTGTGGATAGGATGGGCCTAATGGCCTTTTGTCAATTGTTAGTGGACAATGCCGTTAATGAATTCTGGGTGTCCGCGAGTTTGGCTGTTTTCACCGTATGAAGAAGAGGTGGACATCAGTGGGAGCAACCTTGAGTGTGCAGTTACTTGCATGCTGTCTTTGTGATAACAGTACAATAATTAACAAGTTTACAGTGGTGGTGATGGAAGTGCAGAGAAACTGGCCGCAACATTGTGGTGCCAGTTAGCATGAATTATACACACCATGATACACTGTATGCTGGAGGTAAGGGGTAATACCCATTGAAGTTACCTACTAGTGTAAGTGGAGTGGATGGGGGTGGTAGAGGGTGACACTACGATCCTCAGGTTGTCGGCTGGGAAACCAGGGGACGGCCGGGGAAACGGTGCTGAACGTTGAGACCAATGAGGTCGGCACTGTCAGCATAGTGCACCCCCTTAGCCCTTCTTGTTATCCACTGAGGCATATGTGATGTTTGTTTGCGCTTACGCGAACATCCCGATTTCTCCCACTGATGTTTAGCCTGGATGTAAACATTCCAGGTTACCATGACCATAGGCACGCCCCTTGCAGCTGAGTGGATGTGGCCATATCACATGGTCTCCCCTCTCCTCCTGAAGCTGACGTGGGCTGGGAGGGGGGTGAGGACTGTCGGGCCTGGTGCATGCACAGAGTAAAAATGGGGACACCAATACTCGCGGCCACGGTGGAAACATTGATGGTAGGCGCTATGATTTTAAAACTATATTAGATGCAGCTGTACCTTATTTGTTAAGAGATGTTTTTAACCCTTAATACACTGAGCACTTTTGTTTTATGATCTATTCAGACCCTTGGCTCTGATATGTTGGATGAAAAGGGGTATAGACTCACGTATAAGACATACACTATGCACTGTATATTAATGAGTGTCATATGACCGAACAGGGATGAAGATCATATGATTGATTATTTGTGATTGCTAACATCTGTATCCACTAAATGCATAATGTGACCGCACTGGTTTGTGGGTATATATATATACCCTAATTTTTGCACTGTTGTATAGCTTGACAAAGGCCTCATTGAGTAGGCCGAAACATTGCTGGGGAATAAAGTTTGGGGTCTTCACCTGTTCACCGAAGTCTGGAAATGCTGCCTCGTTTTTGGAACGTATATATACACTTTCCTAAAGAATTATTAGGAACACCATACTAATACGGTATTGGACCCCCTTTTGCCTTCAGAACTGCCTTAATTCTACGTGGCATTGATTCAACAAGGTGCTGATAGCATTCTTTAGAAATGTTTGCCCATATTGATAGGATAGCATCTTGCAGTTGATGGAGATTTGAGGGATGCACATCCAGGGCACAAAGCTCCCGTTCCACCACATCACAAAGATGCTCTATTGGGTTGAGATCTGGTGACTGTGGGGGGCCATTTTAGTACAGTGAACTCATTGTCATGTTCAAGAAACCAATTTGAAATGATTCGAGCTTTGTGACATGGTGCATTATCCTGCTGGAAGTAGCCATCAGAGGATGGGTACATGGTGGTCATGAAGGGATGGACATGGTCAGAAACAATGCTCAAGTAGCCCGTGGCATTTAAACAATGGCCAATTGGCACTAAGGGGCCTAAAGTGTGCCCAGAAAACATCCCCCACACCATTACACCACCACCACCACCAGCCTGCACAGTGGTAACAAGGCATGATGGTTACATGTTCTCATTCTGTTTACGCCAAATTCGGACTCTACCATTTGAATGTCTCAACAGAAACTGAGACTCATCAGACCAGGCAACATTTTTCCAGTCTTCAACAGTCCAATTTTGGTTAGCTCATGGAAATTGTAGCCTCTTTTTCCTATTTGTAGTAGAGATAGGTGGTACCCGGTGGGGTCTACTGCTGTTGTAGTCCACCTTTCTTTCCCAATCTGACATTCAGTTTGGAGTTCAGGAGATTGTCTTGACCAGGACCACAACCCTACATGCATTGAAGCAACTGCCATGTGATTATCTAGTCAACCAATCGCATTAATGAGAAATAGAACAGGTGTTCCTAATAATTCCTAATAATTCTTTAGGTGAGTGTGTATATACATACATATATATTTATATATATATATATATATATATATATATATATATTGTATATATAACCGGATTCCCAAAAAGTTGGGGCACTAAACAAATTGTGAATAAAAACTGAATGCAATGATGTGGAGATGGCAAATATTTTATTTGTAATAGAACGTAGATGACAGATCAAACGTTTAATCCGAGTAAATGTATAATTTTAAAGAAAAAAAAAAGTGTCTGGAGGTACATTAAGCGGTCACTGGATAACATTTTTTATTGTAGGTCACTGGATTAGAGGCCCCAAAATTTAGGCATTCACATGACAGAAAAAGCCTTTTATGCCACTGTATATACAAGACAAGGACCATTCTTTGTTTTGGGTGGTTGCGGACAATAATGGCCAGTTTGCAGTGTTCACCAGCGAACACAGGCGGGCTGCCATCTTGACTCACAAGTCCGGTGATGCACAGGAAAGCCCTTACCTGTGCCTGTGCCGGGAGCCGGTCTGAAACAAATGCGGTCACCGGGAGCAGGCAGTTCCGAGAACAGCCCGATGAAGGCCCCCGGCGGCTGTTCTCGGAACTGCCTGCTCCCAGTGACTGCATTTGATTTCAGACCGGCTTGTGGCACAGGCACAGGTAAAGGCTTACATGTGCATCGCCGGACTTGTGAGTTTTAAGATGGCAGCCCACATGTGTTAATAACTGGCTATCACTGATGGTGGATAAGTGTGGGCTGGCATGAGGAAATCCAATTACAGGTGGTTGTCACAGGTGTTGAATTCCTCCGAGATCCATGCCTCATTTATTTTTAGAAATGTGAGGTAGTTCACTCACTGTCGTCAGCTAGGCGAGTGCGCTTATAGGTCATGATCCCCGCTGTTGAGCTGAACGTCCTTTCAAACAGCACACTCGACGAGGGGCAAGCCAAGAGTTCCATGGCAAATTGTGCCAGCTATGGCCACAGGTCAAGCCTCCACATCGGCAGTTAACCCGATGTAGTTGGACACCTGTTGGTCTAGGCGTTCTCTGGGCCTAGATCCGTAGGGCAGCTGTCGATGGGTTGGCTGTAAGAATGTTCTCATATCCAAAGTGAACAACACATATTCAAACTGCCCTATTCTTGCAGGCACGGTAGAATTGGAACCTGCACCTCTTTCGCTGTGGGTAGAAATTCCTCTGCCAGCGCCGGCAACAGCAGAATGCAGCATCCCTCGCAGTAAGGCCTGGAATTGCTGCATTCTTCAAGCCCTCTGTGATGATGGTAACATGTCTGCCATTTTGTTTGTACAGGGGGTCTATGTAAGTTGCCATCCAGTACTGGTCTTTGCCCTTTATGCTTTTTATACTAGGGTCCCTCTTCAAATACTGGAGCATGAAGGCCCCCCATTTGCATTAAACTGGAAGTGGTGGATCGCCCAGTGTCCCCCCCTGCCAACAAAGCCTGCTCTTCTTGCTTCTCCTCCTCCCCCCAGCCATTATCCTCCTCTGACTCCTCTTCACACTCCTGCTGACTTGTATCAGATGGAGTAGCCCCCCTGGGAATTTATTCAGCATTGCAACTTCCTCATCTTCCAGCTCCTGCTCCTCGACGGCTTGATCAATGACACAACACAAAGCATGCTCCAGAAAGAAGGCATAAGGCATGATGTCACTGATGGTACCCTAGCTGTGACCTACCAGTTTGGTGATCTCATCAAATGGCCAAAGTCTGCATGTGTCATGCATGAGCAGCCACTGGCGCCGTGAAAAGTAGCTCCCCAGAACCTGTCCTGCTGCATAGTTCATATAGGTAGTCGTTAGTGACATATTGCTGCTAGAGCAGCCTATCAAGCATATACAAGGTGGAGTTCTAGCTCGTCGGGCTGTCACAAATCAGATGTCTGATAGGCAGAGGGTGTCGTCACTGAACCTCACCAAGGCGAGCCATGGCTGTGTAAGATCTTCTAAAATGGCCAGAGATTTTCCTGGCCTGCCGCAAGACGTCCTGGACCCAGGGGTATTTGGCAATGAATCGCTGCACGACTAAGTTCTGAGTGTGTGCCATGCACGGCACATGTTATTTTGCCCTGTTTCAGCGTGCTCAGCAGATTGGCACCATTGTTGCACACCACTTTATCAACTGTCAAATTGAGCAGGGTTAGCCACTGATCGGCCTGTGATCGCAGAGCTGAAAGCAGTTCAGAATCAATGTGGCTCTTGGCTTCCAGGCACAACAGCCGTTCCACAGCATGACAACGTCTCACCTGGCACGTTGAATAGGTTGTGGGGAGCTTGGGGGGTGCAGCGGAAGAGGCAGTAGCAGTGGAAAAGGAGGAGTCAGCTGAAGAGGAGACGGAGGATGGAATAGGAGGGGGAGAAGAAGAGACAGGGCTGCATGCAATCCATGGCGGTAACACCAAATCCGCAAGGGTGCCACGGGTTGCATGCTTGACAGCCATCAGAAGGTTCACCCAGTGGGCAGTAAAAGTTATGTACCTTCCCTGACCGTGTTTGCTAGACCATGTTTCTGTGGTCAGATGTATTTTGGCAACGACATTGTGTGCCAGAGATAGATTCATTTGCTGATGTGTCCATATAGCTCTGGGATGCCCTTCTGGGAGAAATATTTCTTTCTGGGGACTTTCCATTGCTGTGTGCCAATGGCCACAAATTTTCTAAAGGCCTCCGAGTCCACCAGTTTATAGGGCATTAGTTAGCGAGCTAGCAGTTCTGACAAGCCAGCGGTCAGCCGTTGGGCAAGAGGGTTATCCGGCGTTATCAACTTTTTACGCTCGAACATTTGGTCTACGGAAGCATGCCTACTCTGCTAGATGAACACGACAAAGGCATGGTGGAAGGTGGAGTGGAGGACAAATGGGAGGAGAGAGGAGAAGGAGAAGAGGCAGGACGTGGAGCACCGGGAGTGTGGCTTTGTGGGTTCTGATGGCATTGCTCCAACTGGGCTTGGTGATGGGAGGCCAGGTGTCATGATCAGTGTGGGGGGAAACTCCACACTTAACACAGGAGGGAAGGGGAACAGTAACTGGGTCTGGAAACTAGGGAAGAAACAGGTTACGTCCTAGACAACCCTAATCCGGGCCCCTAGCTTTCTATCAATATGAATAGACCTTGAAGGTAGGAATATTCATATGCAGAATACCTAGGCCTTAATTTCCCTATAAGGCCCTGGAAAAGGTTAGGATCACAGACAACCTATTGCTCCCCAGATGGACCAATGGAAGTCTTTCTCAGGCCTAGATACAAACAACAGGGTATATAACAAACACAAACAAACGCAACACTTAACTTCTGTAGAGACGGATGAACTTGAACACCAGAGACAAACTCATACCAGCTCAGCCAAACCCAAATGAAGCTATCTACTGCATAGTCAGTAGTGATGAGTGTCAGGGATCATATTCAAATTCGCAATATTTCACGAATATTTTGTAGAATATTCGTAAATTTCGAATATTCGTTAGGAGTAGTGTTGAATGCAAATTTTCGTAATGCAAATTTTCATAATGAGAATCAATGAGATTGTGAAAACTCAGATCCGATGGTATATTCTAACCCCCAGGCGTTCCCATGGTGACAGGGACGCTTGTCGGGGAGGAGTATGCCAAACAACAATTGTACAGATTTTTTTTTAAAAAGACGAATATTCTAAATAACAAATATATTTGTTTTTTAGAATATTCGTAATATTCTAAAGCAAGAATATATAGCAATATAGCGAATATTCAAAAAAAAAAAGTAGAACAATTTTGCTAATATAGTGCTATAATCTTTTTTTTTTTCTAATAGTTGTAATTTTTTTCCAATCTGAACTTCAGATGAGAAAAAAATACAACTATTAGACAAAGAAGATTATAGCACTATATCAGCTAAATTGTTCTTTATTCTTTTTTTTTCTTTTTGAATATTCGCTATATTGCTATATACAGTTGCAAGAAAAAGTATGTGAACCCTTTGGAATGATATGGATTTCTGCACAAATTGGTCATAAAATGTGATCTTATCTTCATCTAAGTCACAACAATAGACAATCACAGTCTGCTTAAACTAATAACACACATATAATTAAATGTTACCATGTTTTTATTGAACACACCATGTAAACATTCACAGTGCAGGTGGAAAAAATATGTGAACCCCTGGACTAATGACATCTCCAAGAGCTAATTTGGTGAGGTGTCAGCCAACTGGAGTCCAATCAATGAGATGAGATTGGAGGTGTTGGTTACAGCTGCCCTGCCCTATAAAAAAACACACACCAGGGTTTGCTTTTCACAAAAAGGATTGCCTGATGTGAATGATGCCTTACACAAAAGAGCTCTCAGAAGACCTACGATTAAGAATTGTTGACTTGCATAAAGCTGGAAAGGGTTATAAAAGTACCACCAAAAGCCTTGCTGTTCATCAGTCCACAGTACGACAAGTTGTCTATAAATGGAGAAAGTTCAGCACAGCTGCTAATCTCTCTAGGAGTCGCCGTCATGTAAAGATGACTGCAAGAGCACAGCGCAGACTGCTCAATGAGGTGAAGAAGAATCCTAGAGTGTCAGCTAAAGACTTGCAAAAGTCTCTGGCATATGCTAACATACCTGTTAGCGAATCTACAATACGTAAAACACTAAACAATGGATTTCATGGGAGGATACCACAGAGGAAGCCACTGCTGTCCAAAAAAAACATTGCTGCATGTTTACAGTTTGCACAAGAGCACCTGGATGTTCCACAGCAGTACTGGCAAAATATTCTGTGGATATTCTGTGGACAGATGAAACCAAAGTTGAGTTGTTTGGAAGAAACACACAACACTATGTGTGGAGAAAAAGAGGCACAGCACACTAACATCAAAACCTCATCCCAACTGTGAAGTATGGTGGTGGGGGCATCATGATTTGGGGCTGCTTTGCTGTGTCAGGGCCTGGACGGATTACTATCATCGAAGGAAAAATGAATTTCCAAGTTATCAAGACATTTTGCAGGAGAACTTATGGGCATCTGTCCACCAGCTGAAGCTCAACAGAAGATGGGTGTTGCAACAGGACAGCAACTCAAAGCATAGAAGTAAATCAACAACAGAATGGCTTAAACAGAAGAAAATACACCTTCTGGAGTGGCCCAGTCAGAGTCCTGACCTCAACCTGATTGAGATGCTGTGGCATGACCTCAAGAAAGTGATTCACACCAGACATCCCAAGAATATTGCTGAACTGAAACAGTGCTGTAAAGAGGAATGGTCAAGAATTACTCCTGACCGTTGTGCACGTCTGATCTGCAACTACAGGAAACGTTTGGTTGAAGTTATTACTGCCAAAGGAGGTTCAACCAGTTATTAATCCAAGGGTTTGCATACTTTTTCCAGCTGCACTGTGAATGTTTAAATGGTGTGTTCAATAAAAACATGGTAACATTTAATTCTTTGTGTTATTGTTATTAGTTTAAGCAGACTGTGATTGTCTATTGTTGTGACTTAGATGAAGATCAGATCACATTTTTGACCAATTTGTGCAGAAATCCATATCATTCCAAAGGGTTCACATACTTTTTCTTGCAACTGTATTTGTTTTTTAGAATATTCGTAATATTCTAAAACAAGAATATATAGCAATATAGCGAATTATTATATTACTAAAATTCACAATTAACACTACTCCTAAAGTCAAAGATATTGCAGCCTTCTCATTGGCCCACAAGCTAGAAGCAAGGAGGGATCATGTGTACTGATTAAAAAAAAATCTTGAATATTCAAAATTACGAATATATATCACTATATTCTAAATATTTGCAAATTCTCAAAGTGCCGATATTCGCAATAAAAATTAGCAATTCGAATATTTGTGATCAACACTAATAGTCAGAAGGGTGGGGTCAGACTATAAAGAGTAGAAGTGATAACCACTGAGCAACAGCTGAGAAAATGGAAGTGGTCATTAACCCTATCAATACTGAATCAAGAGAAATCAAGGAGGCTGTTAGATTCCTCCACGCTCAGCCAATCTCCTGGATTTATGATATCAGTCACCTGAGGGATCGTGACACCAGGTGCCTTCTTAAGGCAGTCATCCCTAGGTCAGTGTTGGTCTTACCGCGACTTATGCGTTGACAGCACAGGCTGCAGATGGAAACACTATTGTCAGCAGCTGACACTTTAAAAAAAGCCCACACTGCGGAGCCATGTGCCGGCATCCTGGGAGCGCAAGATGTGACCGTGCATGTTGGATGGCTTGCTCCAGATACATTTGCAGTCTGCTTTTAGCCTCTGGTGCACTGCGAGTTCTGCCTGCTTCTCCTCCTTCTCCTCCCTATCTGCTGCTCCGTCTCTCCCTCTGAACTCCCCTCCTCTTCCTCTCTTGTGGGCACCCACTTGACCTCCATCGACATGTCATCATCGTCACCTTCACTAACACTGACATTAAAGATCTCGGAGTAGGCAACAACAGCAGGGACCACCCTCCTTGGGCTGATCTAGGTACTGTTAGACCGCTGGGTGGCGGCCGTTGCTAACTCCTCTTCCTCCTCCGATGCCAAGAATGGCTGTGTATCGGTAAGGTCTGGGAATAGATGGGAGGGGCTATGGCGGTAGTGGTATCTTTGGGGGTGCACACAGCAAAGAGGGTGCAGATACAGAGGATGAGGAGGGTGCAGAAGCGCAAGGCTGATTGAGCCACTGAACCAACTCTGGTGTGTCCTTTGACGTAAACTCACTCACCTTTTCCAACTTCCCAATTAGGCTCTGGCCTGGAGCACCTGCCAGTCCCTAAAAACCCTTGCGGAACGGCCTGCCTCTTCCTCTGCCTGTCATTTTCAAAATGACCCTGTGCCAAAGTCCCTGGAGAAGAGCAGTATTTGAGGAACCAGGTGTATCTCAGGCATCAATTTGTGGTGGAAGCTGGTATATCAAACCACTTAATAAATCAAAGGAGCCCAGCATGCATGTGGGACCTGCACTTCCTGGATTCATGGTCGCTGTTATGGCACCCAACAAGTGAGCTTTAGTGTTAGGACTAGAGTTGAGCGGACACCTGGATGTTCGGGTTCGAGAAGTTCGGCTGAACTTCCCGAAAATGTTCGGGTTCGGAATCCGAACCCGATCCGAACTTCGTCCCGAACCCGAACCCGAACCCCATTGAAGTCAATGGGGACCCGAACTTTTCGGCACTAAAAAGGCTGTAAAACAGCCCAGGAAAGGGCTAGAGGGCTGCAAAAGGCAGCAACATGTAGGTAAATCCCCTGCAAACAAATTTGGATAGGGAAATGAATTAAAATAGAAATTAAATAAATAAAAATTAACCAAAATCAATTGGACAGAGGTCCCATAGCAGAGAATCTGGCTTCACGTCACCCACCACTGGAACAGTCCATTCTCAGATATTTAGGCCCCGGCACCCAGGCAGAGGAGAGAGGTCCCGTAACAGAGAATCTGTCTTCATGTCAGCAGAGAATTAGTCTGCATGTCATAGCAGAGAATCAGGCTTCACGTCAGCCACCAATGCAACAGTCCATTGTCAGATATTTAGGCCCAGCACCCAGGCAGAGGAGAGCGGTCCCGTAACAGAGAATCTGGCTTCATGTCAGCAGAGAATTAGTCTGCATGTCATAGCAGAGAATCAGGCTTCACGTCAGCCACCAATGCAACAGTCCATTGTCAGATATTTAGGCCCAGCACCCAGGCAGAGGAGAGAGGTCCCGTAACAGAGGATCTGGCTTCATGTCAGCAGAGAATCAGTCTGCATGTCATAGCAGAAAATCAGGCTTCACGTCAGCAACCAATGCAACAGTCCATTGTCAGATATTTAGGCCCAGCACCCAGGTAGAGGAGAGAGGTCCCGTAACAGAGGATCTGGCTTCATGTCAGCAGAGAATCAGTCTGCATGTCATAGCAGAAAATCAGGCTTCACGTCAGCCACCACTGCAACAGTCCATTGTCAGATATTTAGGCCCAGCACCCAGGTAGAGGAGAGAGGTCCCGTAACAGAGGATCTGGCTTCATGTCAGCAGAGAATCAGTCTGCATGTCATAGCAGAAAATCAGGCTTCACGTCAGCCACCACTGCAACAGTCCATTGTCAGATATTTAGGCCCAGCACCCAGGCAGAGGAGAGAGGTCCCGTAACAGAGGATCTGGCTTCATGTCAGCAGAGAATCAGTCTGCATGTCATAGCAGAAAATCAGACTTCACGTCAGCCACCACTGCAACAGTCCATTGTCATAAATTTAGGCCCAGCACCCAGGCAGAGGAGAGAGGTCCCGTAACAGAGAATCTGGCTTCATGTCAGCAGAGAATTAGTCTGCATGTCATAGCAGAGAATCAGGCTTCACGTCAGCCACCAATGCAACAGTCCATTGTCAGATATTTAGGCCCAGCACCCAGGCAGAGGAGAGAGGTCCCGTAACAGAGGATCTGGCTTCATGTCAGCAGAGAATCAGTCTGCATGTCATAGCAGAAAATCAGGCTTCACGTCAGCCACCACTGCAACAGTCCATTGTCATAAATTTAGGCCCAGCACCCAGGCAGAGGAGAGAGGTCCCGTAACAGACAATCTGGCCTTATGTCAGCAGAGAATCAGTCTTCATATCATAGCAGAGAATCAGGCTTCACGTCACCCACCACTGTAAGTGTCCATTTTCATAAATTTAGGCCCAGCACCCAGGCAGAGGAGAGAGGTCCCGTAACAGACAATCTGGCTTCATGTCAGCAAAGAATCAGTCTTCATGTCATAGCAGAGAATCAGTCTTCATGTCATAGCAGAGAATCAGGCTTCACGTCACCCACCACTGTAAGAGTCCATTTTCATAAATTTAGGCCCAACACCCAGGCAGAGGAGAGAGGTCCCGTAACAGACAATCTGGCTTCATGTCAGCAGAGAATCAGTCTTCATGTCATAGCAGAGAATCAGTCTTCATGTCATAGCAGAGAATCAGGCTTCACGTCACCCACCACTGTAAGAGTCCATTTTCATAAATTTAGGCCCAGCACCCAGGCAGAGGAGAGAGGTCCCGTAACAGACAATCTGGCTTCATGTCAGCAGAGAATTAGTCTGCATGTCATAGCAGAGAATGAGGCTTCACGTCAGCCACCACTGCAACAGTCTATTGGCATATATTTAGGCCCAGCACACAGGCAGAGGAGAGAGGTCCCGTAACAGAGGATCTGGCTTCATATCAGCAGAGAATCAGTCTGCATGTCATAGCAGAAAATCAGGCTTCACGTCAGCCACCACTGCAACAGTCCATTGTCAGATATTTAGGCCCAGCACCCAGGCAGAGGAGAGAAGTCCCGTAACAGAGGATCTGGCTTCATGTCAGCAGAGAATCAGTCTGCATGTCATAGCAGAAAATCAGGCTTCACGTCAGCCACCACTGCAACAGTCCATTGTCAGATATTTAGGCCCTGCACCCAGGCAGAGGAGAGAGGTCCCGTAACAGAGGATCTGGCTTCATGTCAGCAGAGAATTAGTCTGCATGTCATAGCAGAGAATCAGGCTTCACGTCACCCAACATTGGAACAGTCCATTGGCATATATTTAGGCCCCGGCACCCAGACAGAGGAGAGGTTCATTCAACTTTGGGTAGCCTCGCAATATAATGGTAAAATGAAAATAAAAATAGGATTGAATGAGGAAGTGCCCTGGAGTCCAATAATATATGGTTAAGGGGAGGTAGTTAATGTCTAATCTGGACAAGGGACGGACAGGTCCTGTGGGATCCATGCCTGGTTCATTTTTATGAACGTCAGCTTGTCCACATTGGCTGTAGACAGGCGGCTGCGTTTGTCTGTAATGACGCCCCCTGCCGTGCTGAATACACGTTCAGACAAAAACGCTGGCCGCAGGGCAGGCCAGCACCTCCAAGGCATAAAAGGCTAGCTCTGGCCACGTGGACAATTTAGAGACCCAGAAGTTGAATGGGGCCGAACCATCAGTCAGTACGTGGAGGGGTGTGCACACGTACTGTTCCACCATGTTAGTGAAATGTTGCCTCCTGCTAACACGTTGCGTATCAGGTGGTGGTGCAGTTAGCTGTGGCGTGTTGACAAAAGTTTTCCACATCTCTGCCATGCTAACCCTGCCCTCAGAGGAGCTGGCCGTGACACAGCTGCCTTGGCGACCTCTTGCTCCTCCTCTGCCTTGGCCTTGGGCTTCCACTTGTTCCCCTGTGACATTTGGGAATGCTCTCAGTAGCGCGTCTACCAACGTGCGCTTGTACTCGCGCATCTTCCTATCATGCTCCAGTGCAGGAAGTAAGGTGGGCACATTGTCTTTGTAGCGTGGATCCAGCAGGGTGGCAACCCAGTAGTCCGCACAGGTTAAAATGTGGGCAACTCTGCTGTCGTTGCGCAGGCACTGCAGCATGTAGTCGCTCATGTGTGCCAGGCTGCCCAGGGGTAAGGACAAGCTGTCCTCTGTGGGAGGCGTATCGTCATCGTCCTGCCTTTCCCCCCAGCCACGCACCAGTGATGGACCCGAGCTGCGTTGGGTGCCACCCCGCTGTGACCATGCTTCATCCTCATCCTCCTCCACCTCCTCCTCATCCTCGTCCTCCTCGTCCTCCAGTAGTGGGCCCTGGCTGGCCACATTTGTACCTGGCCTCTGCTGTTGCCAAAAACCTCCCTCTGAGTCACTTCGAAGAGACTGGCCTGAAAGTGCTAAAAATGACCCCTCTTCATCCTCCTCCTCCTCTTCCTCCTGGGCCACCTCCTCTTCCATCATCGCCCTAAGTGTTTTCTCAAGGAGACATAGAAGTGGTATTGTAACGCTGATAACGGCGTCATCGCCACTGGCCATGTTGGTGGAGTACTCGAAACAGCGCAACAGGGCACACAGGTCTCGCATGGAGGCCCAGTCATTGGTGGTGAAGTGGTGCTGTTCTGTAGTGTGACTGACCCGTGCGTGCTGCAGCTGAAACTCCACTATGGCCTGCTGCTGCTCGCACAGTCTGTCCAGCATGTGCAAGGTGGAGTTCCACCTGGTGGGCACGTCGCATATGAGGCGGTGAGCGGGAAGGCCGAAGTTACGCTGTAGCGCAGACAGGCGAGCAGCAGCAGGATGTGAACGCCGGAAGCGCGAACAGACGGCCCGCACTTTATGCAGCAGCTCTGACATGTCGGGGTAGTTGTGAATGAACTTCTGCACCACCAAATTCAGCACATGCGCCAAGCAAGGGATGTGCGTCAAATTGGCTAGTCCCAGAGCTGCAACGAGATTTCGCCCATTATCACACACCACCAGGCCGGGCTTGAGGCTCACCGGCATCAACCACTCGTCGGTCTGTTGTTCTATACCCCGCCACAACTCCTGTGCGGTGTGGGGCCTGTCCCCCAAACATATGAGTTTCAGAATGGCCTGCTGACGTTTACCCCGGGCTGTGCTGAAGTTGGTGGTGAAGGTGTGTGGCTGACTGGATGAGCAGGTGGAAGAAGAGGAGGAGGAAGCCGAGAAGGAGGAGGTGGCAACAGGAGGCAAAGAATGTTGCCCTGCGATCCTTGGCGGCGGAAGGACGTGCGCCAAACAGCTCTCCGCCTGGGGCCCAGCTGCCACTACATTTACCCAGTGTGCAGTTAGGGAGATATAGCGTCCCTGGCCGTGCTTACTGGTCCACGTATCTGTGGTTAGGTGGACCTTGCTACAGATGGCGTTGCGCAGTGCACACTTGATTTTATCGGATACTTAGTTGTGCAGGGAAGGCACGGCTCTCTTGGAGAAGTAGTGGCGGCTGGGAACAACATACTGTGGGACAGCAAGCGACATGAGCTGTTTGAAGCTGTCTGTGTCCACCAGCCTAAATGACAGCATTTCATAGGCCAGTAGTTTAGAAATGCTGGCATTCAGGGCCAGGGATCGAGGGTGGCTAGGTGGGAATTTACGCTTTCTCTCAAATGTTTGTGAGATGGAGAGCTGAACGCTGCCGTGTGACATGGTTGAGACGCTTGGTGACGGAGGTGGTGGTGGTGTTGGTGGTACATCCCCTGTTTGCTGGGCGGCAGGTGCCAACTTTCCTCCAGAGGCGGAGGAAGAGGCCGAGGCGGCAGCAGCAGAAGAGGCCGAGGCGGCAGCAGCAGAAGAGGTAGCAGGGGGAGCCTGAGTGACTTCCTTGGTTTTAAGGTGTTTACTCCACTGCAGTTCATGCTTTGCATGCAGGTGCCTGGTCATGCAGGTTGTGCTCAGGTTCAGAACGTTAATGCCTCGCTTCAGGCTCTGATGGCACAGCGTGCAAACCACTCGGGTCTTGTCGTCAGCACATTGTTTGAAGAAGTGCCATGCCAGGGAACTCCTTGAAGCTGCCTTTGGGGTGCTCGGTCCCAGATGGCGGCGGTCAGTAGCAGGCGGAGTCTCTTGGCGGCGGGTGTTCTGCTTTTGCCCACTGCTCCCTCTTTTGCTACGCTGTTGGCTCGGTCTCACCACTGCCTCTTCCTCCGAACTGTGAAAGTCAGTGGCACGACCTTCATTCCATGTGGGGTCTAGGACCTCATCGTCCCCTGCATCGTCTTCCACCCAGTCTTGATCCCTGACCTCCTGTTCAGTCTGCACACTGCAGAAAGACGCAGCAGTTGGCACCTGTGTTTCGTCATCATCAGAGACATGCTGAGGTGGTATTCCCATGTCCTCATCATCAGGAAACATAAGTGGTTGTGCGTCAGTGCAGTCTATGTCTTCCACCGCTGGGGAAGGGCTAGGTGGAAGCCCTTGGGAAACCCTGCCAGCAGAGTCTTCAAACAGCATAATAGACTGCTGCATAACTTGAGGCTCAGACAGTTTCCCTGATATGCATGGGGGTGATGTGACAGACTGATGGGGTTGGTTTTCAGGCGCCATCTGTGCGCTTTCTGCAGAAGACTGGGTGGGAGATAATGTGAACGTGCTGGATCCACTGTCGGCCACCCAATTGACTAATGCCTGTACCTGCTCAGGCCTTACCATCCTTAGAACGGCATTGGGCCCCACCATATATCGCTGTAAATTCTGGCGGCTACTGGGACCTGAGGTAGTTGGTACACTAGGACGTGTGGATGTGGCAGAACGGCCACGTCCTCTCCCAGCACCAGAGGGTCCACTAACATCAACACGACCATGTCCGCGTCCGCGTCCCTTACTAGATGTTTTCCTCATTGTTATGGTTCACCACAACAACAAAAATATTATTTGGCCCAATGTATTGTATTCAAATTCAGCTGAACATAAATTTGAGGCCTAGTATTTAGGCGCTGGGTGACCGGTATGGATTTACTGACAGAATTAGACTTGGAAATGCACAGTAGCGTGTGTGTGAAGTTATTCTGAATGACCCTATGTGCACCTTGAATATTATATACCCTTTTAGGGATAGATTTCAAATAGCTCTGATATAGCAGAAACCACTAAATTATGAAATTGCTAAATTGGGAATTGTATTGCAACCCTGAACAAAAAATGTGCTTTGACGGACACTAAATAACTTGCCCAGCCACAACAGTACAGCGGTAACGACAGATTTAGCGGGATATAAATTTGAGGCCTAGTATTTAGGCGCTGGGTGACCGGTATGGATTTACTAACAGAATTAGACTTGGAAATGCACAGTAGCGTGTGTGTGAAGTTATTCTGAATGACCCTATGTGCACCTTGAATATTATATACCCTTTTAGGGATAGATTTCAAATAGCTCTGATATAGCAGAAACCACTAAATTATGAAATTGCTAAATTGGGAATTGTATTGCAACCCTGAACAAAAAATGTGCTTTGACGGACACTAAATAACTTGCCCAGCCACAACAGTACAGCGGTAACGACAGATTTAGCGGGATATAAATTTGAGGCCTAGTATTTAGGCGCTGGGTGACCGGTATGGATTTACTAACAGAATTAGACTTGGAAATGCACAGTAGCGTGTGTGTGAAGTTATTCTGAATGACCCTATGTGCACCTTGAATATTATATACCCTTTTAGGGATAGATTTTAAATAGCTCTGATATAGCAGAAACCACTAAATTATGAAATTGCTAAATTGGTAATTGTATTTCAACCCAGAACAAAAAATGTGCTTTGACGGACATTAAATAACTTGCCCAGCCACAACAGTACAGCGGTAACGACAGATTTAGCGGGATATAAATTTGAGGCCTAGTATTTAGGCGCTGGGTGACCAGTATGTATTTAGTGACAGAATTAGACTTGGAAATGCACAGTAGCGTGTGTGTGAAGTTATTCTGAATGACCCTATGTGCACCTTGAATAATATATACCCTTTTAGGGATAGATTTCAAATAGCTCTGATATAGCAGAAACCACTAAATTATGAAATTGCTAAATTGGGAATTGTATTTCAACCCTGAACAAAAAATGTGCTTTGACGGACACTAAATAACTTGCCCAGCCACAACAGTACAGCGGTAACGACAGATTTAGCGGGATATAAATTTGAGGCCTAGTATTTAGGCGCTGGGTGACTGGTATGGATTTACTGACAGAATTAGACTGGGATATGGCCAAAAAATAACCACACTATTGCTGGTTAAATGCACTTGGTGTGACAGCTTGACCAACCACACTACTGAGGGTTAAATGCACTTGGTGACGGGCGCAGCTTGCCCCTGATGTAGTATATGGCCAAAAAATGAACAGACTATTGCTGGTTAAATGCACTTGGTGTGACAGCTTGACCAACCACACTACTGAGGGTTAAATGCACTTGGCGACGGGCGCAGCTTGCCCCTGATGTAGTATATGGCCAAAAAATGAACAGACTATTGCTGGTTAAATGCACTTGGTGTGACAGCTTCACCCTGATGTAGGCTTTAGCCAAAAAACAACCACACCATTGAGGTTAAATGCACTTGGTGACAGGCGCAGCTTGCCCCTGATGTAGTATATGGCCAAAAAATGAACAGACTATTGCTGATTAAATGCACTTGGTGTGACAGCTTGACCAACCACACTACTGAGGGTTAAATGCACTTGGTGACGGGTGCAGCTTGCCCCTGATGTAGTATATGGCCAAAAAATGAACAGACTATTGCTGGTTAAATGCACTTGGTGTGACAGCTTGACCAACCACACTACTGAGGGTTAAATGCACTTGGTGACGGGCGCAGCTTGCCCCTGATGTAGTATATGGCCAAAAAATGAACAGACTATTGCTGGTTAAATGCACTTGGTGTGACAGCTTGATCAACCACACTACTGAGGGTTGAATGCACTTGGTGACGGGCGCAGCTTGCCCCTGATGTAGTATATGGCCAAAAAATGAACAGACTATTGCTGGTTAAATGCACTTGGTGTGACAGCTTCACCCTGATGTAGGCTTTAGCCAAAAAACAACCACACCATTGAGGGTTAAATGCACTTGGTGACAGGCGCAGCTTGCCCCTGATGTAGTATATGGCCAAAAAATGAACAGACTATTGCTGGTTAAATGCACTTGGTGTGACAGCTTGACCAACCACACTACTGAGGGTTAAATGCACTTGGTGACGGGCGCAGCTTGCCCCTGATGTAGTATATGGCCAAAAAATGAACAGACTATTGCTGGTTAAATGCACTTGGTGTGACAGCTTGACCAACCACACTACTGAGGGTTAAATGCACTTGGTGACGGGCGCAGCTTTCCCCTGATGTAGTATATGGCCAAAAAATGAACAGACTATTGCTGGTTAAATGCACTTGGTGTGACAGCTTGACCAACCACACTACTGAGGGTTAAATGCACTTGGTGACGGGCGCAGCTTGCCCCTAATGTAGTATTTGGCCAAAAAATGAACAGACTATTGCTGGTTAAATGCACTTGGTGTGACAGCTTCACCCTGATGTAGGCTTTAGCCAAAAAACAACCACACCATTGAGGGTTAAATGCACTTGGTGACAGGCGCAGCTTGCCCCTGATGTAGTATATGGCCAAAAAATGAACAGACTATTGCTGGTTAAATGCACTTGGTGTGACTGCTTGACCAACCACACTACTGAGGGTTAAATGCACTTGGTGACGGGCGCAGCTTGCCCCTGATGTATTTTATGGCCAAAAAATGAACAGACTATTGCTGGTTAAATGCACTTGGTGTGACAGCTTCACCCTGATGTAGGCTTTAGCCAAAAAACAACCACACCATTGAGGGTTAAATGCACTTGGTGACAGGCGCAGCTTGCCCCTGATGTAGTATATGGCCAAAAAATGAACAGACTATTGCTGATTAAATGCACTTGGTGTGACAGCTTGACCAACCACACTACTGAGGGTTAAATGCACTTGGTGACGGGCGCAGCTTGCCCCTGATGTAGTATATGGCCAAAAAATGAACAGACTATTGCTGGTTAAATGCGCTTGGTGTGACAGCTTGACCAACCACACTACTGAGGGTTAAATGCACTTGGTGACGGGCGCAGCTTGCCCCTGATGTAGTGTATGGCCAAAAAATGAACAGACTATTGCTGGTTAAATGCACTTGGTGTGACAGCTTGACCAACCACACTACTGAGGGTTAAATGCACTTGGTGACGGGCGCAGCTTGCCCCTGATGTAGTATATGGCCAAAAAATGAACAGACTATTGCTGGTTAAATGCACTTGGTGTGACAGCTTGACCAACCACACTACTGAGGGTTGAATGCACTTGGTGACGGGCGCAGCTTGCCCCTGATGTAGGATATGGCCAAAAAATGAACAGACTATTGCTGGTTAAATGCACTTGGTGTGACAGCTTCACCCTAATGTAGGCTTTAGCCAAAAAACAACCACACCATTGAGGGTTAAATGCACTTGGTGACAGGTGCAGCTTGCCCCTGATGTAGTATATGGCCAAAAAATTAACAGACTATTGCTGGTTAAATGCACTTGGTGTGACATCTTGACCAACCACACTACTGAGGGTTAAATGCACTTGGTGACGGGCGCAGCTTGCCCCTGATGTAGTATATGGCCAAAAAATTAACAGACTATTGCTGGTTAAATGCACTTGGTGTGACAGCTTGACCAACCACACTACTGAGGGTAAAATGGACTTGGTGACGGGCGCAGCTTGCCCCTGATGTAGTATATGGCCAAAAAATAAACAGACTATTGCTGGTTAAATGCACTTGGTGTGACAGCTTGACCAACCACACTACTGAGGGTTAAATGCACTTGGTGACGGGCGCAGCTTGCCCCTGATGTAGTATATGGCCAAAAAATGAACAGACTATTGCTGGTTAAATGCACTTGGTGTGACAGCTTGACCAACCACACTACTGAGGGTTAAATGCACTTGGTGACGGGCGCAGCTTGCCCCTGATGTAGTATATGGCCAAAAAATGAACAGACTATTGCTGGTTAAATGCACTTGGTGTGACAGCTTTACCCTAATGTAGGCTTTAGCCAAAAAACAACCACACCATTGAGGGTTAAATGCACTTGGTGACAGGTGCAGCTTGCCCCTGATGTAGTATATGGCCAAAAAATTAACAGACTATTGCTGGTTAAATGCACTTGGTGTGACATCTTGACCAACCACACTACTGAGGGTTGAATGCACTTGGTGACGGGCGCAGCTTGCCCCTGATGTAGTATATGGCCAAAAAATTAACAGACTATTGCTGGTTAAATGCACTTGGTGTGACAGCTTGACCAACCACACTACTGAGGGTTAAATGCACTTGGTGACGGGCGCAGCTTGCCCCTGATGTAGTATATGGCCAAAAAATAAACAGACTATTGCTGGTTAAATGCACTTGGTGTGACAGCTTGACCAACCACACTACTGAGGGTTAAATGCACTTGGTGACGGGCGCAGCTTGCCCCTGATGTAGTATATGGCCAAAAAATGAACAGACTATTGCTGGTTAAATGCACTTGGTGTGACAGCTTGACCAACCACACTACTGAGGGTTGAATGCACTTGGTGACGGGCGCAGCTTGCCCCTGATGTAGGATATGGCCAAAAAATGAACAGACTATTGCTGGTTAAATGCACTTGGTGTGACAGCTTCACCCTAATGTAGGCTTTAGCCAAAAAACAACCACACCATTGAGGGTTAAATGCACTTGGTGACAGGCGCAGCTTGCCCCTGATGTAGTATATGGCCAAAAAATGAACAGACTATTGCTGGTTAAATGCACTTGGTGTGACAGCTTGACCAACCACACTACTGAGGGTTAAATGCACTTGGTGACGGGCGCAGCTTGCCCCTGATGTAGTATATGGCCAAAAAATGAACAGACTATTGCTGGTTAAATGCACTTGGTGTGACAGCTTGACCAACCACACTACTGAGGGTTAAATGCACTTGGTGACGGGCGCAGCTTTCCCCTGATGTAGTATATGGCCAAAAAATGAACAGACTATTGCTGGTTAAATGCACTTGGTGTGACAGCTTGACCAACCACACTACTGAGGGTTAAATGCACTTTGTGACGGGCGCAGCTTGCCCCTAATGTAGTATTTGGCCAAAAAATGAACAGACTATTGCTGGTTAAATGCACTTGGTGTGACAGCTTCACCCTGATGTAGGCTTTAGCCAAAAAACAACCACACCATTGAGGGTTAAATGCACTAGGTGACAGGCGCAGCTTGCCCCTGATTTAGTATATGGCCAAAAAATGAACAGACTATTGCTGGTTAAATGCACTTGGTGTGACTGCTTGACCAACCACACTACTGAGGGTTAAATGCACTTGGTGACGGGCGCAGCTTGCCCCTGATGTATTATATGGCCAAAAAATGAACAGACTATTGCTGGTTAAATGCACTTGGTGTGACAGCTTCACCCTGATGTAGGCTTTAGCCAAAAAACAACCACACCATTGAGGGTTAAATGCACTTGGTGACAGGCGCAGCTTGCCCCTGATGTAGTATATGGCCAAAAAATGAACAGACTATTGCTGATTAAATGCACTTGGTGTGACAGCTTGACCAACCACACTACTGAGGGTTAAATGCACTTGGTGACGGGCGCAGCTTGCCCCTGATGTAGTATATGGCCAAAAAATGAACAGACTATTGCTGGTTAAATGCGCTTGGTGTGACAGCTTGACCAACCACACTACTGAGGGTTAAATGCACTTGGTGACGGGCGCAGCTTGCCCCTGATGTAGTGTATGGCCAAAAAATGAACAGACTATTGCTGGTTAAATGCACTTGGTGTGACAGCTTGACCAACCACACTACTGAGGGTTAAATGCACTTGGTGACGGGCGCAGCTTGCCCCTGATGTAGTATATGGCCAAAAAATGAACAGACTATTGCTGGTTAAATGCACTTGGTGTGACAGCTTGACCAACCACACTACTGAGGGTTGAATGCACTTGGTGACGGGCGCAGCTTGCCCCTGATGTAGGATATGGCCAAAAAATGAACAGACTATTGCTGGTTAAATGCACTTGGTGTGACAGCTTCACCCTAATGTAGGCTTTAGCCAAAAAACAACCACACCATTGAGGGTTAAATGCACTTGGTGACAGGCGCAGCTTGCCCCTGATGTAGTATATGGCCAAAAAATGAACAGACTATTGCTGGTTAAATGCACTTGGTGTGACATCTTGACCAACCACACTACTGAGGGTTAAATGCACTTGGTGACGGGCGCAGCTTGCCCCTGATGTAGTATATGGCCAAAAAATGAACAGACTATTGCTGGTTAAATGCACTTGGTGTGACAGCTTGACCAACCACACTACTGAGGGTTAAATGCACTTGGTGACGGGCGCAGCTTGCCCCTGATGTAGTATATGGCCAAAAAATGAACAGACTATTGCTGGTTAAATGCACTTGGTGTGACAGCTTGACCAACCACACTACTGAGGGTTAAATGCACTTGGTGACGGGCGCAGCTTGCCCCTGATGTAGTATATGGCCAAAAAATGAACAGACTATTGCTGGTTAAATGCACTTGGTGTGACAGCTTGACCAACCACACTACTGAGGGTTAAATGCACTTGGTGACGGGCGCAGCTTGCCCCTGATGTAGTATATGGCCAAAAAATGAACAGACTATTGCTGGTTAAATGCACTTGGTGTGACAGCTTCACCCTGATGTCGGCTTTAGCCAAAAAACAACCACACCATTGAGGGTTAAATGCACTTGGTGACAGGCGCAGCTTGCCCCTGATGTAGTATATGGCCAAAAAATAAACAGACTATTGCTGGTTAAATGCACTTGGTGTGACAGCTTCACCCTGATGTAGGCTTTAGCCAAAAAACAACCACACCATTGAGGGTTAAATGCACTTGGTCGCAGCTTGTGCTGGCGCACCACAAGACACAAAATGTTCGCCGATCACCCCAGAAAAAAGTGACTGACAAACGGTCTGGGCAGCCTAAAAACAGTGAGCAATTGAATTTCAGCAGCTCAATAATGCACAGCTGCAGATCGATCGATTAATCAAGTCCTTTGGAGGAGTTAATCTGCCTAATCTCGCCCTACTGTCGCAGCCGCAACCTCTCCCTACGCTAATCAGAGCAGAGTGACGGGCGGCGCTATGTGACTCCAGCTTAAATAGAGGCTGGGTCACATGGTGCTCTGGCCAATCACAGCCATGCCAATAGTAGGCATGGCTGTGACGGCCTCTTGGGGCAAGTAGTATGACGCTTGTTGATTGGCTGCTTTGTAGCCTTTCAAAAAGCACCAAGAAAGTGTCACAAAACTGCCAAGAAAGCGACGAACACCGAACCCGGACATTTACGAAAATGTCCGGGTTCTGGTCCGTGTCACGGACACCCCAAAATTCGGTACGAACCCGAACTATACAGTTCGAGTTTGCTCATCCCTAGTTAGGACCCGTCTTATAGAGGTCGCCTTGACGTTCGGCAGACGGGCTCAAATGATTTTGTACAAAATGTATTTGCTAAGCATCTCTAAGTTATGAGCATAGCATTTGCAATTTAATATACTTTTGTACTCTACTTTTGGTTTGTAGAGTGCTGTTGCACCATGTGTTTGTTAAATGTATATTTGCAGCCACTGGCAACGTGCACCTGCGTATTGGGATGTGCTGACCCCCTTTGTGTGGTTCTAGTATAATATATATAGGAGTAGAAAAAAAAATTCTGCCTTGCTAGATTTGAGTGTGTTTGCCTTTACTTGGCACTCTAACACTTTTTTGCACCTGGTAACCTCCATCACATGGTCTGGTGTGGGTGTGGCTCACGGCCTGGCTTCATCCACATTGTACAACCACAGTATTCATGCTGGGCAATTGTGGGGAGCTTGGCTGTGAGCTGAATTATATCACCCCCAGACCGTGTTCACACCATAGTTAGAGCAGTGGTTAGGACCACTTGCCATGCTGAGAACCGTTACGTGGTGCATGATGGGCTCCAATATCTCCATGACTGGAACATATTGGCAAAAGTCTCAGCTTTTAATACCTGCATTTATGTCTTGCCAGCATTGTCAGTGTTATATCTGTTTGGTGCATTCTCTCTGTGTGTTCTATATATATAGGAGTAGTGGCTGACTCCTATATGCTGGGTCGTGCACTCCCTTCTGCCCCTCCCCTGCCTCGCAAGCATGATTTTAATTAGATTGAGTATATAGTTTGCTCAGCATGCATGCTGGTACTTGTAGCCCCTGTATTCAATGAAGGCCATTTTGGCTCCACATAGACATAAATCAAAGGGGCCCAGCATGCATGTGGGACCTGCACTTCCTGGATTCATGGTCGCTGTTATGGCACCCAACAGGTGAGCTTTAGTGTTAGGACCCGTCTTATAGAGGTCGCCTTGACGTTCGGCAGACAGGCTCAAATGATTTTGTACAAAATGTATTTGCTAAGCATCTCTAAGTTATTAGCATAGCATTTGCAATTTAATATACTTTTGTACTCTACTTTTAGTTTGTAGAGTGCTGTTGCACCATGTGTTTGTTAGATGTATATTTGCAGCCACTGGCAACGTTCACCTGCGTATTGGGATGTGCTGACCCCCTTTTTGTGTACCCCTCAATCTGTATGTTGCAGAAGCAGGTATATCGCACCCCTCAATCATTACTTTGTGTAAGCATGTATACCAAAAACCCTTAATAAGTATTTTTGCAAGCAGGTATACCACATCCCTCAATCAGTATTTTGGGGAAACAGGTATATGAAAACCCCTTAATCAGTATTTTGTGGAATTACAGTAGGTACAGTGAGGTCCATAAATATTTGGACATCAACACAATTCTATAATTTTTGGCTCTATACACCACCACAATGGATTTAAAATGAAACAAACAAGATGTGCTTTAACTGCAGACTGACAGCTTTAATTTGAGGGTATTTACATCCAAATCAGGTGAACGGTGCAGGAATTACAACAGTTTGCATATGTGCCTCCCACCTGTTAAGGGACTAAAAGTAATGGGACATAAGAATAATCATAAATCAAACTTTTACTTTTTAATACTTGGTTGCAAATCCTTTGCAGTCAATTACATCCTGAAGTCTGGAACGCATAGACATCACCAGACACTGGGTTTAATCCCTGGTGATGCTTTGCCAGGCCTCTACTGCAACTGTCTTCAATTCCTGCTTGGTCTTAAGGCATTTTCCCTTCAGTTTTGTCTTCAGCAAGTGAAATGCATGCTCAATCGGATTCAGGTCAGGTAATTGACTTGGCCATTGCATAACATTCCACTCCTTTCCCTTTCCCTTAAAAAACTCTTTGGTTGCTTTTGCAGTATGCTTTGGGTCATTGTCCATCTCTCTGAAGTCTTCTCTTGATTGTTGACTTTGACACACATACACCGACCTCCTGGAGAGTGTCCTTGATCTGGCCAACTGTTGTGAAGGGTGTTTTCTTCACCATGGGAAGAATTCTTCAGTCATTCACCACAGTTGTTTTCTTTGTTCTTCCGGGTCTTTTGGTGTTGCTGAGCTCACCGGTGCGTTCATTCTTTTTAAAACTGTTCCAAACAGTTGTTTTGACCACGCCTAATGCTTTGGCTATCTCTCTGATGGGTTTGTTTTGTTTTTTCAGCCTAATGATGGCTTGCTTCACTGATAGTGACAGCTCTTTGGATCTCATCTTGAGAGTCGACAGCAACAGATTCCAAATGCAAATAGCACACTTGAAATGAACTCTGGACCTTTTATCTGCTTATTGTAATTGGGATAATGAGGGAATAACACACACCTGGCCATGGAACAGCTGAGAAGCTAGTTATCCCATTACTTTTGGTCCCTTAACAACTGGGTGGCACATATGCAAAATGTTGTAATTCCTACACCGTTCTCCTGATTTGGATGTAGATATACTCAAATTAAAGCTGACGGTTTGCAGTTAAATCACATCTTGTTTGTTTAATTTCGAATACATTGTGGTGGTGTATAGAGCCTAAAATTTTACAATTGTGTCAATGTCCCAATATTTATGGACCTGGCTGTATATTTCACCCCTCAATCTATATTTTGCGGAAGCAGGTATATAGAACCTATTAATCAATATTTGGTGGAAGCAGGTATATTGCACCCCTCAATAAGTATTTTCTGGAAGCAGGTATAGCGCAGGCCTCAATCAACATTTGGTGGAAACAGGTATATCGCACCCCTAAATCAGTATTTTGTGAAAGAAGGTATATCAAGCCCCTTAATCAGTATTTTGTGAAAGCAGGTATATTGCACCGCTTAATCAGTTTTTTGGGGGGCAACAGGTATATCACACCCATTGCAAATAGTTGTTCCAATAGCGCTTGTCCCTCATTATACCTGCGGTATCGTAGCAGAACCACACACAACTGCTGCACAATACAAATACACTATATACTTTCTATGTTAGAAAGTATATTATATGTATATCACACCCCTCAATCAGTTTTTTTTTTTGGGCAGCAGGTACATCACACCTGTTGGAATTATTCATTCCATTAGTGCTTGTCCATCTATATAGCTGCAGTATCGCTGCAGTACCGCACACAACTGCTGCACAATACAAATGCACTATAATATACTTTCTATGTTAGAAAATATATTATAAGTATATTACACCCCTCAGTATATCACACCTATTGATAGCACACCTATACCACTCCTTAAAAGGACTTTTGTGGCCCTATTAGCTTGCGTTTAGTGTTCCTAACAGTCTGTCCCTGCTCCACAAAGCATCCTCTCCCTACACAGGTTTTGTTATAGGGTGGGGGGGTGTCCATGTGCGGAAACATCTCAATTGGCTGTCCTGTCCCACCTGATGAATGTGTCATGGGTCATAGTTCGGTGTGATGCAAATGAATATAGCGCATGCGAACATCGCCATATGTTCGTATGTTCGGTGAATCGCGAAGCTCGCCATGAAATGACCTACGGGCGAACCGCAAGGCCATCTTTAATGGTGATATATTAGATCGCATTTAAATACTGAGGCACAATAAGTCTATATACACGCACCTAAAGAATTATTAGGAACACCATACTAATACGGTGTTGGACCCCCTTTTGCCTTCAGAACTGCTCAGGTAGCCCGTGGCATTTAAACGATGGCCAATTGGCACTAAGGGGCCAAAAGTGTGCCCAGAAAACATCCCCCACACCATTACACCACCACCAACCTGCACAGTGGTAACAAGGCATGATGGATACATGTTCTCATTTTGTTTACGTCAAATTCGGACTCTACCATTTGAATGTCTCAACAGAAATCAAGACTCATCAGACCAGGCAACATTTTTCCAGTCTTCAACAGTCCAATTTTGGTGAGCTCGTGCAAATTGTAGCCTCTTTTTCCTATTTGTAGTGGAGATGAGTGGTACCCGGTGGGGTCTTCTGTTGTTGTAGCCCATCCGCCTCAAGGTTGTGCGTGTTGTGGCTTCACAAATGCTTTGCTGCATTCCTCGGTTGTAACGAGTGGTTATTTCAATCAACGTTGCTTTTCTATCAGCTTGAATCAGTCGGCCCATTCTCCTCTGACCTCTAGCATCAACAAGGCATTTTCGCCCACAGGACTGCCGCATACTGGATGTTTTTCCCTTTTCACACCATTCTTTGTAAACCCTAGAAATGGTTGCGCGTGAAAATCCCAGTAACTGAGCAGATTGTGAAATACTCAGACCAGCCCGTCTGGCACCAACAACATGCCACGGTCAAAATTGCCTAAATCACCTTTCTTTCCCATTCTGACATTCAGTTTGGAGTTCAGGAGATTGTCTTGAGCAGGACCACAACCCTACATGCCTTGAAGAAACTGCCATGTGATGTGATTATCTAGTCAACCAATTAATGAGAAATAGAACAGGTGTTCCTAATAATTCTTTAGGTGAGTGTATAAACTAAAGGATTAAAGGGGATTGTGTCAGCAGTTTAACAAGATGCAGATGGTAATATGAGACTGCCCTTTAATATTGAGGCTCAGTAATTCTCTGTATAAACTAGGAGATTAACTGTAAGTGTGCCAGCAGTTCAACAAGATGCAGACAGCGATATATTACACCGCCCTTTAATACTTTGGCACAGAAATTTTATATATAAACTAAGAATAACAGTGATTGTGTTAGCAGTTTAACAAGATGCAGACAGCAATATATTAGACCACCCTTTAATACTTAGGTCATATTATTTCTATATATAAACTAGGAGATTAACTGCAATTGTGTCAGTACATCAACAAGATGCAGATGGAGATATATTAGACCGCCCTTTAATACTGAGGCACAGTTATTCTATATATTAACTGAGAGATTAACAAGGATAGAGTCAGTAGTTTAACAAGATGCAGGCAGCGATTTATTAGACCACCCTTTAATACTGAAGCACAGTAATTCTGTATATAAACTGAGTAATTCTGTATATAAACTGAAAGATTAACTGTGAATGTGCTAGCAGTTCAACAAGGTGCAGACGGAAATGTATGAGACCGTACTTTAATATTAAGGCACAGTAATTATATTTATAAACTAAGATTAACTGAGAATATGACAGCAGTTCAGCAAGATACACATGTCAATTACACTCAACCATCACTGTCCTTACAGTCTCCCTTTGCTCTCCCTGCAGTGTCTAAAAGCTTTCCCTATTACCTGCCTACACTGCCCCTGCACTGTCCCTGCACTCTCCCTATACGATTAAAATATGTCTGCAACACTGTCCCTAGTGCATAAGTACTTGTCATGTATTTACCTATTCTTACCTCACAGTGAAGTGGTGGAGATGAGGCTTTTTATAGGGCTGATTGGCTGACTGTGCGGCATTATGGATTATATTGCGTTCCCGGGCATCTTCTTTTCACTTTGTGACACCTGTACAGCCATTTTAGAAAACAATATGTTACCACGATGTAAAAGGAAATTTGGTCTCGCAGCTAATCAAATTTTTCCTAAACTACAGATGCTTTGATTCGCTCAACACTAATTATGAAGTTCTGCAATAGCCGAGTTGTGTATTATGAGGTCCTGCAGCAGCTGAGCTGGGAATTAGGAGGTTCTGCAACAGTCAGGAAAACATCATTTGTAATTGAGTGGGTTAAATCCTTTAGTATTCTGTGTCTGCACCTTGTAAAAAGATTTAAAATTCATATTAGAAAATATGGTCGTTTTGAATTATTTCTACAAAGGGGTCACCATTTGTCTAATCTACCTGGGCCACCAAAATACCTTGTGCCAGCTCTCTTTCACTGTCAGCATGCATTACAAAGTGACCTGTCTGATCAGTCCAAACCTGACCTGAATCAGCAGCGTCACTGGTCTAGACTCTAGTCCAGCATTATGAAGATCTGACCCAGGCCATTAACGCATTCTGCAAAAGTGACATCCAACTACAGCAGCACAAACAGTAATTCAGCTCTGGGACAGGACGGGGTGGGGGTCTGAAATAGCAGCAGGCACAGTTTATGAGGTTGTTTGACACACTATATAATAAACAGCAGCTGGCACACTCCATGAGAAAAAATTATACACTATTTAAAAGGCAGCAGGCACAGTACTGGTAAGGCTTAAAATCAGTTCCTGGTATAACGTTTTATCGTATGAGCAAAAATACCCAAATCGCCAGATCCATCATGTGCTGAACACTGCAAGCACCTGCCAGATGTGATTCACAAAAAAAGTATTCAGCGTGAATACAGGTATTTTGCCGGACAAAATACCGCTGCATGCAGCCCTCTTTTGCCAGAATCTATGACAGAGGCTTTTGCCTTGGTAGTCCATGGGCAGTCAGATAGTGAAAGGGATTACGAGTGGTTAATTGGAGAGAACAGGGCATGTGGGCCCAATTCAGCCCATTCAGATTCTTTCTATGGGGCCTAATGGTTTCTATGTATGCCCCTGGCCATGAGTATATAAAGTTCAAATGTTGCGATTGCCCTGGGAGTTGGCACCTCAGGCAGCCTAATGGTTCATTTGTCACATGAGAAGATAGTAATGCTACAAATTGCCTTTA
The DNA here is from genome assembly GCF_014858855.1 of Bufo gargarizans. Classification (NCBI taxonomy): domain Eukaryota; kingdom Metazoa; phylum Chordata; class Amphibia; order Anura; family Bufonidae; genus Bufo; species Bufo gargarizans. The sequence goes on along the minus strand of NC_058082.1, from coordinate 438,529,586 downwards.
GGCCTCGTTATAGTTTTTCATTGCAGACATCAGATTTGTCCTTCCTTAGCTTTTCTCTTGGCTTGAGATTTGGCCCGAGATGAGTGGCACAAGATAACCAGCTTTGAAAAAAAAAAATTTGCATTTGCCTCGCAGAATAATGCAAACAATTTTTTCAAAAGCTCATCATTGTATATCACTTATGTTCAGGTATTTTGAGACAAGAGGGAGGTTAAGGACACATCTGTAAGTGTTCTGGAAATGCATCTCCATCATCACTATGGGAATAAGTTCTTTATTTCACAATAATTTTTTGAATACTGAGGGAAAATAAACCAGGCTGGTGTAGTGAGCTTCATTTATTTTTATATAAGCAGATGTATGACGTGAGTTTGACTGCAACGCATGGTTGATTAAGTGTGTAGTTGTGTAAGTGTGTGACTTAAAGGGCTTCTGTCACCCCAAAACACAATAATTTTTTTTTGGGGGGGGGGGCTTGTTAAAATCCTTATTTAACCCCTTAAGGACCAGGCTCATTTTCACCTTAAGGACCAGGCCATTTTTTGCAAATCTGACCAGTGTCACTTTAAGTGCTGATAACTTTAAAACGCTTTTACTTATACAGGCCATTCTGAGATTGTTTTTTTCGTCACATATTGTACTTCATGACACTGGTAAAATAAAGTCAAAAAAATTAATTTTTTTGCATAATAAAATACCTAATTTACCAAAAATCCGGAAAAATTAGCAAATTTCAAAGTTTCAGTTTCTCTACTTCTGTAATACATAGTAATACCCCCAAAAATTGTGATGACTTAACATTCCCCATATGTCTACTTCATGTTTGAATTATTTTGGGAATGATATTTTATTTTTTGGGGATGTTACAAGGCTTAGAAGTTTAGAAGCAAATCTTGAAATTTTTCAGAAATTTACAAAAACCCAATTTTTAGGGACCACTACAGCTCTGAAGTCACTTTGCGAGGCTTACATAATAGAAACCGCTCAAAAATGACCCCATTCTATAAACTACACCCCTCAAGGTATTCAAAACTGATTTTACAAACTCCGTTAACCCTTTAGGTGTTGCACAAGAGTTATTGGCAAATGGGGATGAAATTTGAGAATTTCATTTTTTTGCCTAATTTTCCATTTTAACTCATTTTTTCCACTAACAAAGCAAGGGTTAACAGCCAAACAAAACTGTATCTTTATTGCCCTGACTCTGCCGTTTATAGAAACACCCCATATGTGGCCGTAAACTACTGTACGGCCACACAGCGGGGCGTAGAGTGAAAGGTACGCCGTATGGTTTTTGAAAGCCAGATTTTGCTGGACAGTTTTTTTGACACCATGTCCCATTTGAAGCCCCCTGATGCACCCCTAGAGTAGAAACTCCATAAAAGTGACCCCATCTAAGAAACTACACCCCTCAAGGTATTCAAAACTGATTTTACAAACTTCGTTAACCCTTTAGGTGTTGCACAAGAGTTATTGGCAAATGGGGATGAAATTTGAGAATTTCATTTTTTTGCCTAATTTTCCATTTTAACCCATTTTTTCCACTAACAAAGCAAGGGTTAACAGCCAAACAAGACTGTATCTTTATTGCCCTGACTCTGCCGTTTACAGAAACACCCCATATGTGGCCGTAAACTACTGCACGGCCACACAGCGGGGCGTAGAGTGAAAGGTACACCGTATGGTTTTTGGAAGCCAGATTTTGCTGGACAGTTTTTTTGACACCATGTCCCATTTGAAGCCCCCTGATGCACCCCTAGAGTAGAAACTCCATAAAAGTGACCCCATCTAAGAAACTACACCCCTCAAGGTATTCAAAACTGATTTTACAAACTTTGTTAACCCTTTAGGTGTTGCACAAGATTTAATGGAAAATAGAGATACAATTTCAAAATTTCACTTTTTGGGAGATTTTCCATTTTAATATTTCCAGTGGGTCTGATGTCTGTAAAATACAGTACAGAACCTATATAGGTTTCTGTACTGTATTTTACTTACACTGAACAGATCTATGCTTTCAGCACAGATCTGTTCAGCACCATAGACAGCAGGACGCCCGAGAAGACGTCATCGTCTGAGAATGCTCGGACTGGGAGAAAATGTCTGTATGTGGGTAAGTAATTGGCTGGTTAATAGAAAACAGAGGGTGGTTATTAGGGTTGAGTGAACCGGAGCTGTAAAGTTCAGGTTCGTACCGAACTTTAGGATTTTTTTTACCACAGACCCGAACCCGAACATTTCAGTAAAAGTTTGGGTTCGGTGTTTGGCAATTTCTTAGAGCTTTTTTTTTTTTTTTTTTCAATGCTTTATTTAAAAAAGTAATTCAGTATTACATATAAAGTAAAGAAACAAAGTGCAGCAGTATGCAATATTATGCTGCTTAGCAACATTTACAGTAATTATGATAAAAAGGTAGATGTTGACTCTGGTCACAGTATATATTCCAAATAGGTAGAGTGACGGGATTTTAGAGTATCGGATAGATGCAGGGATACTTTGCTTCAGTTCTGGTGGGGCCAAGTCAATTAGGGCAGTGGGATGCCCCTATCAGATTTTTGGAATGTGTCCCATGCTTCTAGTGTCATCCACAGTACCATATAAAGGAGCATATTTCTCTAGTGAGGGTTTTAAGGTAGGAATTGGGAATAGAGAGAGGTAAGACTTGTTGCAGGTAATTTAGTCTAGCAAGAACTAATGAAGTGAAAATATTTTTGCGACCAAACCAAGAGAGTGTCAGGGGGGCGGAGCTAGCGCCTGAGCTTAATGGCAGCGTCCGACTGAGGCTCCATCTTACAACCTGCTGTGGGGACGGCAATCTTTAGCTTAAAGAGCGAAAAATGGTCAAGTACGGTGGACAGAAGCACGGAGATGCTACCCTGCAAGCTAAACCTTCTCCTGCTGTGTCAGACATGACAAAATATTTGAAAAAACAGCAAGCAGCCTGACCGGCCAAGGAATCTAAGATGGCCGCGGCTCCCTGCAGCGTTACACGCGGCCGTACATCGAGTCAATGAGAGGGGGAAGATGACATGGGGGAAGCTGGTGAGTCACAAAACCTCACGATTTCACGCCACTTTATTAAACAAGCTTTAGAAGAAGCTGTTCACCCCATCTATTCCAAACTACAGGAGGTAGCGCATGATATCCAACAGATAGGCCACAGAAAGGACTCGCTGGAGACTATCCAGACAGAGGCGCTGGACCATAGTGCTGCAGTCACACAATCCCTGTCAGCTTGCCAGTTCCATGTTAACCAGCTATATGCATCCCTGAAAGACCAGGAAAATCGAGGCAGGTGGAATAACCTCCGGTTCAAAGGGATCCCAGAAATCGGTTTCGGCCTCTAAAATCCCAAGTGCTATCATGAAGATAGTTGCCTCTCTGCTAGGGGACTTTGACCCTGCCATGCTAATAATTGAACGGGCTCATAGAGCTTTACGCCCACGTCCTAAGGACAGTGACCCCCCCCCCCCCAGGGACGTTATATGCCGATTCCTGAATTTTCAGGATAAGGAATCGATTTTAAAAGCGGCTAGAATCACACCCACGATTCTCCTGGAGGAGGCCCCTATACAAATATACCAGACTTTTAAGGCCTCTCACATCACTGCTCAAGGAAAAAAATATCTTATACAGATGGACATTTCCGTTTGGGCTCTCTTTTCTGGTAGCTGGAAAAAGGATCACTATTTCCTCCTTCTCAGATCTCTCAGAAGCATGTACAGCTCTGGACTCTCCTCCACTGAATATTCCTGACTGGGATAAAGCACAAGATATTTCATCTTTACCTCCTCTACCTGTTCTCCAGCCCTGGGAGCTTTCTGCAACACCAAAGAAGCAAAGATCCAAGAAGTCTAAAGACTTAGCAATACCCAAGAAGATTCACTCCTCCCAGGATGGCTCCTGAGGACTATGTATTTGTTCCAACATCCTATATTGAAAGTTGATTTTAAACTGTCCTATACTTTACTCAGCTTTCTCCCCCTATTTATCTGGTAAAGATATATTTGGGATACACCTAACACAATCTTCATTGCTCCTTCTACCTTATCATTTCATATCTCTCCTTTTATTTATCTCTCCCCCATGTATTTCCACTTACTGGCACCTCTGTCTTATTAATGCCTCCTCTAATACCCCCATTTTGAGCTCTTTTGTCTCTATCCTTATAGTTTTTTCTCTTGCTTATCCCCACCTTGATGCAGGTTACTTGTAAATGGAAATTCACTTTCCCCCTATTCATTACTGGTTGTTAATCATACAACCATTCAATATGTTAACTTTCTACTCAGTGTGGTTTCAAGTTTTAGTTCCTTCTACAACATGTTATAATGCTGGGCTTTTTGTATTTGCCATGTTACCTGCTCTTAGCTACATTCCTTGCCATATGGAACCAGGACCATGTCTGACTTAAACATAGTTTCCTACAATGTAAAGGGTTTGAGATCCCCCTCTAAACGCAGCCAAATCGTTTCTCTTCTCTGGAAGGAAAGAAGTTCTGTGGTTTTTCTACAGGAGACCCACTTCAAGCATAATAAGTACCCAGATCTCTAATTTTCTAGATTTCCCATATGGTATCATTGTGGCGCTAATGGGGCGGCCTCTAGGGGGGTCAGCATTGGTTTTCGCAGAGGCACCCCTTTCACTTACATAAGTCATATCCAAGACCCAGAGGGTCGCTTCATTATTCTTAAAGGTAAAATCGGCCAAACGTTATACACTTTTGTAAACGCTTATGCCCTCAATGCTGACCAACCTAGATGGCTAGCTGAACTTCTTTCCCTAGTGGAGACACATAGTAAGGGCATTCTAATCCTAGCGGGTGATCTGAACATGACTTTTAACCCCCTGCTCTATCTAGGGCAATCCGCGCTACTCTGGATAGATTGTTTAACCTAGGGCTTACTGATGTTTGGAGATGTCTTAACCCTAATGCTATTGACTATTCCTTTTTCTCCTCAGCCAACAATTCTTATAGCAGAATTGACTACATACTGATCTCAAAGGAATACCTGCAACTCTGCCCCTCTGCAAGAATAGGGTCCATGACGCTTTCAGATCATTCACCAATCCTCAGGGACTGGGTAATAAAACCGGTTGGAGGTTCCATGAGTCTATTCTGAACAATGCAACCCATAAAAATCGTATACTGACCCTTCTAAGACAATACTTTCTCATAAACCAAACACCTGACACCTCTCCTAGCACCTTGTGGGATGCCCACAAAGCGTATATAAGAGGGCAACTAATAAGTCTTGGCTCATATCTAGGAAAAGAATCCGACAAGAAGATAAACTCCCTCCTCTCCAGGATTAATACCTTAGAGAAGACCCATAAAATATCCCTGCTCCAACTGCATTTATCAGAATTATTACTTCTTAAAACTGAGCTAAAAAATCTGTTTAACGATAGCTCTGCTAAATTTTTCTTAGCCTCCCAGCAAAAAATCTTTGCCCATGGGGATAAAGCTGCAAAATACCAAATACAGAGGATTAAACGCAGAAAAATGGCGAGCTACGTGCAAACTTCTCCTCTGGGTTCCACACTATTCAGAACTGAAGAAATAGCAGAGCAATTCAAACTCTATTATGAATCCCTTTATAACCTTCCCTCCCCAACACTCCCAAACCCTAAACTTGACAAAATACATAATATATCCTCTTTTCTTAGTACACTAAATCTCCCAGCTCTTTCAGATGAACAACGTGACCAACTTGCTGCTCCCTTCACACTGTCTGATATTCAAGCGGTACTAAACTCCTCTCCTACTGGGAAGAGCCCAGGCCCAGATGGCCTTCCTCTGTCCTATTACAGAGCCTTTTCAGATATCCTACTTCCTCAACTTCTCCCAATTTGCTTAATACCCCTGTATCACCTGACATGTCCAGAGCCACAATTACGATTATCCCCAAACCCGGTAAAGACCCTTCATTATGTTCAAACTACCACCCCATCTCGCTGCTCAATGCCGATTGAAAATTATTAGCTAAAATGTTAGCCAATAGACTACAAAAATTCCTTCCCTCTTTAATCCATCCAGACCAGGTAGGATTCATAAAAGGGAGAGAGGGGAAAGATAATGTAATGAAAATATTGAATGCTATGTATTTCTCCTCCCTCAAAAAGATCCCTATAGTCCTTCTAGGTACTGATGCTGAGAAAGCATTTGATAGAATAGACTGGGTTTTTATTAACCTCACACTTTCTAAATTTAACATCCCGGAACAATTTTCCAATGCGATCGCAGCTATGTATCACTTTTCCTCAGCATCAGTATCAGTTAACGGTACTTTATCCCCCAGTTTCCGCATGCAAAATGGTACTAGGCAGGGATGCCCCTTTTCCCCCCTTATATTTGTACTAGTTATGGAAATGCTTCTACAAGCTCTAAGACAGCAGAAAGATATCTTCGGACTTAGAGTTGGGGAATAAGAAATCAAATTGGCTGCATTCACAGATGATCTCTTGATTCTCACAACTAATCCGAAAAAATCCCTCCCATCCATCCTATCCTTGTTGGAATTATTTGATTCCCTATCTAACTTTAAAGTCAACATCGCCAAATCTCAACTCCTACATAGAGGCTTTCCCCCCTCAGAAATTAAATCTCTCAAACTTCAATCACCATTTAATTGGTCCACACAACTACTAACCTAACTAGGGGTAAAAATTTCACCTAATACCGCGGACTTGTACAAACTTAACTTTGTCCCACTCCTACATTCTATTATTGCTCAGATGGACTCATTGGACCTCCCTTACCTCTCATGATTTGGCAGAAAAAATATGGTATCTGCACTGATCTTACCCAGATTAACATATGTCATGCAAACTCTCCCTATCAAACTACCGAAATCCTTTTTCAATAGGTTTAACAAAGCAGTTCGCAAGTTTGTCTGGAAAGGTCGTAGATCCAGAACCACTTTTGACACTCTCACTAACCCCAAACACCTAGGAGGTATCAATCTTCCTGATCCTGAAAAGTATATGAAAGCTATACATCTAGCCAGAGTAGTGGACTGGATTAGAGCTCCTTCTCATAAGATTTGGGTACACATGGAAAAAAGTTTCCTCCCCTCCTCCCCTAGAGCTTTATTACTAGCTGGGAAACCCTTCCCCTTACCCCATCTAATCCAGAACCCCTTGATAAGGTGTACGTTAGCAGTATGGGACTGGTTCTCATCTCATAATAAGGTGTTAACCATTCCTTCACACTTCTCACCCTTAAAGATATTATAGACTTAGCTCCTTCAGATTTGAAAGGGATATGCCACCCCCAGATCAGACGCTCAGATTTACTTATCTCTGAAATTCTAAACGATGATGGTAAAGTCCATCCCCTATCATCTCTCTCTGTAAATCTGAAGGATTCTTTGGCCCTCTCTTTCACACAAAATTTCCTCATAACTGAGGTCTCATCTATACTCAATTCCTCCTCTCTACAGCATCTGTCTTCTTGGTTTGACACAACAATTGGGTCAAAACAACCACCCCAAAGAATCATTTCATCCCTATATAAGCGATTGAAAACTCCCATATCATTTACCAAACCAGCAATAGTCGGTACCTGGGAAAAAGATCTAAACCACTCCTTAACGCCTACAGAAATCAAATTGATGTTCTCTATACCTCGCAAAATTTCTAGATGTGTCCGTATACAAGAAAATGGCTACAAAGTTATGGTGAGATGGTATAAAACCCCAGAAAATATAGCTTTATACTTCCCTAATGTTTCTAATGTTTGCTGGAGATGTAAAACCTCTAAGGGCACCTTTTACCACATTTGGTGGAGCTGTCAAATCATCAAAGACATGGTTTAAGATAATCAAAAAATGTAATAGCATTTGTAACACCACCCTTCAGTGTTCCCCAGACCTAACCCTTCTCAGTTTGGGTTTAAATATGATTAGCAAAAAAGGTTAGATATTTGATTCTTATACTCTTAGCTGCTGCCAGAATCCTAGTAGCGGCTGCTTGGCTCTCTACTGAAGCCCCTGTGGAAGCCAAATGGGTCCAAAAGGTAGACCAGATATATAGATTAGAAGAACTCTCCCATTGGGAAGCACATACACGTTACGTTTTCTTGGCTGTATGGTCTCTTTGGAAAAAATGTAGGGGTTTCTCTTAATCCCCTTAATCCCCTTTGTCTGACTACCCTGCTGGTTCCTGATCCAGGCTTCGTCTGACTACCCTTCTGGTTCCTGACCTCTGTCTACGCAAGACCCTGCTTCGGTTTAGCCATCCGTTCGGACTTTTGCTTACAGCTTGATTTTCAATAAAGGCTTCTTATTTCCACTTATCTCTTGTTGTACGTCTGGTTCATGGTTCCATGACATTAGGACCAAGCCATGAATTTTGACGGTACAGGGCCATCCTCGCTACCTACGCTGGTTGCCAGACTTGATCAGCAGGATCACCTGTTGGGTCGGTTCGCTGTGGCGTTGCAAACCCTGCTTGAACGCACGGCTCATTTCGCTTCCGTTGCCGATGGGTCGGTTGTCGCTCCTGGGCCCGCTCCTACTGCCGCTCCGGTTGTTGCGCCAGAGTCTACCCCGACACCGTGTTGCTGCGCCTGCGGTGTCTCGGGGTATGACCGGTTCTGCCCCCCTTCCACAGCGCTTTGGGGGAGAGCCAACTCAGTGCCGAGGTTTCCTTAACCAGGTGGGCATTTATTTCGAGTTGCTGCCACATGCCTTTCCCACTGAGAGATCAAAGGTGGGCTTCTTGATCTCGCTGCTCTCGGACAAGGCCTTGGCCTGGGCCAGCCCTTTATGGGAGAACAACAATCCGGTGGTTGCCGAGTTTTCCGGTTTTGTTGCTTCTCTTCGGAAGGTATTCGATGTGCCGGCTCGTGCTGCCTCTGCTGCGAAGCTCCTTATGTCCATCAGACAGGGTTCACGATCCGTAGCTGAATACACCATTGAGTTTCGTACCCTGGCAGCAGAGGTGGGCTGGAATAATGAGGCTCTGCTCGCTGCTTTCTCTCATGGTCTCTCGGATGCCTTGAAGGATGAGGTTGCAGCTAAGGACCTACCAGTGGAGCTCGAGTCTCTTATTTCTTTCCTGATTTTGATTGACACCAGACTCAGGGAGAGACCTTCCTTTAAGGAGAGCCTGCGGAGGTCTTCTAACAGATTGGCGCCTACGTTTGCTGTCCCACCCGTGCCTCCCTCTCCTCCCACGCCTCCTGGGGATGACTCGTCTGGGGGTGAACCCATGCAGCTGGGGTTTGCTCGCCTGTCCGAGGGGGAGAGGGTACTCCGGAGACGCGAGGGCCGATGCATGTACTGTGGTCTCGGTGGGCATTTTTGGTTGGCATGTCCGAACCGTCCGGGAAACGCTCGCACCTGAGATCCTGTCGGGGGCAGATCTTGGGTGGAGTCTCCTCGTCCCCGGTTTCCCGTGTTGACAAACCACTGATCACTGTTGTCCTCTCCTGGGTCAGGGGGCTCGGTGACGACCCAGGCGTTGGTGGACTCTGGTGCTGGTGGTTTGTTCATTGATAGTGTGTTCGCTGCCGCCAATTCCATTCCTCTGCAGCCTCGAGGTTCCCCACTGGCTCTTGAGGCGATAGACGGCAGACCCCTTCTGCCGCCACACGTGACTCATGAGACCCTTCCAGTGGGGATAGCCATTGGTGCCGTTCACAGAGAGTCGGTCTGTCTCCAGGTGATTTCGTCTCCACACTACTCGGTGGTCTTGGGGTACCCCTGGCTCCAGAAGCATAATCCGACTTTCGATTGGAGATCGGCCGAGATCCTCTCGTGGTCACCGCAGTGTGGGGCTAGTTGCATCCATGGGCCTGTCAAGTTGCTGTGTACTTCCTCGGACTCTCTGTTGCCTCCTGAATACGAAGAGTACCGGGATGTATTCGATAAGGTGCGCGCGGTTGCCCTACCTCCGCACCGCCCATACGATTGTGCCATAGAGTTACAATCTGGTGCCGTTCCTCCTCGTGGCAAAGTCTATCCACTGTCGGTAGCGGAGAATGAGGCCATGGAGGAGTACGTGAGGGAGGCGCTTTCACGCGGACACATTCGCAAATCCTCGTCCCCGGCAGGGGCTGGATTTTTCTTTGTGAAAAAGAAGGGCGGTGAGTTGAGGCCTTGCATCGATTACAGGGGTCTCAATCGCATCACGATCAAGAACGCTTACCCGATACCCTTGATTTCCGAGCTGTTCGATCGCCTCAAAGGGGCCACGGTCTTTACCAAACTCGACCTGAGGGCGGCATATAACCTGGTAAGGATCAAGGCGGGCGATGGGTGGAAGACCGCGTTAAACACCAGGACCGGTCATTATGAATCCTTGGTTATGCCCTTTGGGTTGTGCAATGCGCCCGCAGTCTTCCAGGAATTCATCAACGATGTTTTCCGTGACCTGTTGCAGCAGTGTGTGGTGGTCTATTTGGATGACATCTTGGTATATTCTGAATCCATGGAGGCCCACATTATGGATGTCAGACGAGTGTTGCAACGGTTACGAGAGAACAGGCTGTTCGGTAAGCTTGAGAAATGCGAATTTCACCGATCCCAGGTAACCTTCTTAGGTTACATCATTTCCGCTGAGGGGTTCTCCATGGATCCTGAGAAGGTTTCGGCTGTCTTACAGTGGCCCCAGCCCAGTGGTCTCCGTGCCCTGCAGCGCTTTTTGGGCTTCGCCAATTATTATCGGAAGTTCATCAGGGACTTTTCTATGCTAGCCAAGCCTCTCACGGATCTGACCAGGAAGGGCAGTAATTTCCAGGTCTGGCCGCTCGAGGCCATCCGAGCTTTTGAGGCTCTAAAGTCCGCCTTTGTGTCGGCTCCGATTCTGTCGCATCCCAACCCTGGGTTGCCCTTTGTCCTCGAGGTGGACGCGTCTGAGACGGGAGTAGGCGCCCTTCTGTCTCAGCATAGAACACCAGAGGGTCCTCTGCTTCCTTGTGGGTTTTACTCCTGGAAACTGTCTTCCGCGGAGTGCAACTATCAGATTGGTGACAGGGAGTTATTGGTCATCGTGCAGGCCCTTAAAGAATGGAGGCACTTGCTCGAGGGTTCGGTGGTTCCGGTTCTCATCCTGACGGACCACAAGAATCTGACCTACCTTTCTGAGGCCAAGAGATTGACACCACGTCAGGCCAGATGGGCTCTGTTCTTGTCACGTTTTAATTACGTGGTCTCCTACCTACCCGGTTCCAAGAACATCAGAGCGGATGCCTTATCACGGCAGTACTCCGAGCTGTCCGGGGAGGAGTCGATTCCGACTTCGGTCATACCTCCGAATCAGATCCTGGCCGCCATTCGCACCAGCCTGACCTCTCCCCTGGGTGAGCAGATTTTGGCGGCTCAATCTGGTGCTCCCTCTGGGAGACCCAACGGCAGGTGTTTTGTGCCTGAGGAGTTGCGCACTCGGTTGTTGCGAACCTACCATAACTCCAAGGCCGCGGGGCATCCTGGAAAGAATCAGCTGTCCTGGGCTGTTTCACGTCTGTTCTGGTGGCCTTCTCTACGTTCCGACATCGCCGCATATGTAGCGGCATGCTCCGTTTGTGCCCAGAGTAAGTCCCCTCGGCACCTTCCGTTGGGCCTTTTGCAACCCATAGCCACCGGGGAGCGCCCATGGTCACACCTGGGGATGGATTTCATTGTGGACCTCCCTGCATCCCGAGGCCATACGGTCATTCTCATGATTGTGGATCGGTTTTCCAAAATGTGCCACTGTGTTCCTCTCAAGAAGTTACCCTCTGCACAAGGGTTGGCCACGATTTTCGCCAGGGAGGTCTTCCGGTTGCACGGTTTGCCCAAGGAGATTGTGTCGGATCGGGGGAGTCAGTTTGTGTCCAGGTTCTGGCGCGCCTTTTGCTCCCAGTTGGGGATTCATCTCTCTTTCTCCTCGGCCTACCACCCTCAGTCCAATGGGGCCGCAGAACGATCCAATCAGGCCTTGGAGCAATTCCTTCGTTGCTATGTCTCCGATCACCAAGACAATTGGGTTGACCTCCTGCCTTGGGCTGAGTTTGCCAGGAACACGGCGGTGAACTCTTCCTCTGGGACGTCTCCCTTCATGGCCAATTATGGGTTCCAACCTGCCGTGTTACCGGAGGTATTCTCTCCCCAGGATATTCCGGCTGTGGAGGATCACCTTTCCGTCCTACGTGCTTCTTGGGTACAGATCCAGAGGTCCCTTGAGGTTTCTGCGCAGCGCCAGAGACTCCAGGCTGATCGCAGACGAGCGCCCGCTCCTTCCTACCAGGTCGGAGACCGTGTATGGTTGTCCACCCGCAACCTCAACCTTCGAGTGCCCACTCCCAAGCTGGCGCCTCGCTTTGTTGGTCCCTTCCGAGTGCTTCGCAGGGTAAACCCGGTAGCCTATGCCCTTGCGCTTCCTCCTGGCATGCGGATCTCCAACGTGTTTCATGTCTCCCTGTTGAAGCCATTGGTGTGTAATCGTTTCACTTCCTCGGTTCCTCGGCCCCGTCCGGTCCAAGTGGGCAATCGTGAGGAATATAAGGGTGAGCAATATCCTGGACTCACGCCTGGTCCGCGGTCGGTTGCAGTTTTTGGTCCATTGGCGTGGTTATGGTCCAGAGGAGCGTTCCTGGGTTCCCTCCGCAGATGTCCATGCTCCTGCTTTGCTCCGAGCCTTCCACGCATGCTTCCCTCAGAAACCGTTCCTTACTCCGCGGAGGAGGGGCCCTTAAGGGGGAGGTACTGTCATGGTCTTACCTTCTTACTGTTCTCCTTCGTTTGACATGTGCTGGCGGCCATCTTGGTTTCTGGGTTTCTTGTAGCCTCCCACCCTGCGGCTTCTCCTTCCCACTGGGAGGAGCTGGATGCCTAGCTCATATATATAGGAGGTCTGTGGCTTCAGTTCCTTGCTTGGTCCTCCTGTGTTCACATGCTTCTAAGACTGCTGCTGCTTCTGGTTCCTGATCCTGGCCTCGTCTGACTACCCCGTTGGTTCCTGATCCTGGCTTCGTCTGACTACCCTGCTGGTTCCTGATCCAGGCTTCGTCTGACTACCCTTCTGGTTCCTGACCTCTGTCTACGCAAGACCCTGCTTCGGTTTATCCATCCGTTTGGACTTTTGCTTACAGCTTGATTTTCAATAAAGCCTTCTTATTTCCACTTATCTCTTGTTGTACGTCTGGTTCATGGTTCCATGACACCACCCTACCTACCCTTTACAACTCGAAGCATCCTTTGGCTATTTGTACTTTGTTGATCTACATTGGTAGCTAGGAATTCTATTCAGGCATAATTAAGCCCGCATATATGGTTTAATTTTTGTTAACTTTTTCTTTATGTTAATTTATGACTTTTTGTAAAACGTATTTCAGAGATGTTCCCTATGGGTATACTTTAATACCATATGCCTTTTAAATGTCCTTATGAGGATTGTATTCATTCATTGCAGATATACGTATGTCTTTTGACTGTTTTATACTATTAAACAATAAAAATTGTTTATAAAAAAAAAAAAAAAAAACAAGAGAGTGTCTGGAGGTGGAGGTTGTTTTGTTGATTTTGCATGGAATGTAATAATGGGACATAGTTGAGATGGAATAATTTGGTGAGATTAGTACCAATTTTGACTCCTAAGAATGTTATGAATGGGGTGTCCCAATTGAAGGGAAAGCGAGCAGCAAGGTCAGCTTTAGTTTTGGAACTTAATCCTATGCTCAGTATGTGTGATTTTTTCATATTTTCTTTAAAATTGGACAGTGCAGAAAGATTTTCTAGGATGTCATATTAGTGGTAAAAAAACTTTGGGATTAGAGGTGAGGAGTAGTTCCATAGTCACCACAAAGACCAGAGGGGAGAATGGGCAGCCCTATCACGTTCCATTTCTAATAGGAAAGGAAGGGGAGTTAGTCTCACTCAAGGCCTTTTCGGCGTCGGTGCTAAGAAGAACTAGGGGATGGGAGAATTTTGTAGCATAATTCTGGCTGAATTATCCTTGAATTATCCTTGCCCTCCCTGCCAACCACAAAGCCTGTCTGGTCTACATGAATTTGTGATGGAAGAATAGGGAAAAGACGGTTGGCCAACATTTTAGCCAGGAGTTTTAGGTCAAGATTCAATAAAGAAATGGGGTGGTAGTTAGCGCAATGAACTGGGTCCTTACTTTCCTTGGGTATTATGGAGATATGGGCTCTCGTCATATCTAGGGTAAGAGGAATGCCATTAAGAGATTGGTTGCATATAGTTAGTAGGTAAGGGGTAAGGGATTCACTGAATGAACTATAAACAGAGGGCAGGGAGGCCATCCGGGCTCGGAGCTTTATTTTTTAGGAGTTGTTTAATGGCATCTTTCAATTCATCAGGAGAGAAGGGAGTTTCTAATATCTTCTTATGGGAGGGGGTGAATTTGGGGAGTGTGACTGTGTCATGAATCTGTTAATGGCCTCTGTATTAGATGGTACATTGACTGGGGGAACAGATTTGGGAAGGTTATATAGTGACTCATAGAAAGCCTGGAATTGGGAGGCAATGTCTTTAGATGTTACGGTTATTTCTCCATTTTTTTTATAGATTTTGCAAATATAGTTGTGTGATATTCTTTGTTTTATCCTATTCATTACAAACTTAGATGCTTTATCGTCATGGGCAAAGTATTTGAATTGGGAGTTGAGGAAAAATTTGGCCGACACTGAGTTCAAATGGTTTCTTAGTTCAGAGTGTAGTGTGCTAAGCTTAGAAAGGTGTTGTTCTGAGAGGGATTTTTTGTGGAGAGATTCTAATTTTCAATTTCCAATAGGAGAGTGTCAATTCAGGCCTTTTCTTGTTTTTTAAAGTGGGAACCTAGACTAATGAGTTGGCCACGTATGTATGTACTATGGGTGTCCCAAAGAATGTGGGGGGAGGTGTCAGGGAGAGCATTTAAGGAGAAGAAATCATTAAGGGCTTTTTGGACTATGGTTCTATTTTTATTTGAGGAGATCAGCTGTTCATTAAGTCTCCATCTAGATGCCTTAGGAGAAACTTGGGGGGTGGATATAGTAATAAAAACTGGAGAGTGCTCTGATAGGTGAATAGAATCTATGTGAGCTTTAGAGCATAGTTGGAGAGTGGTCTAGTCTCAGTGGGGTTGAATAGTCTCCAGACGTCAACCAGGCTTAAGTTGTGGAGTTTATTACAGAGGGAGTTGAGAGCTCTCTGTGATAGAGCAGATTTTTGTGTTGAGGAGTCTAAAATAGGGTTCAGGGTGACATTAAAGTCACCTCCCGTGATGACCGTACCTTCTTGGAAGGATTCTATAATTGGATAGATATCGTTGAACCAAAAAACCTGGTTGACATTGGGAGCGTAGATATTGATAAAAGTGTAGACATGGTTGGCTATACAACCTTTTAGCATTATATACCTTCCATCTGCATCCTAAATGTGGGAGCAGTATTGGAATGGTGTATTCTTGCTGAAGCCAATGCTAACCCCTTTGGAAGCGGAGGAGTTTGATCCACAGTGGAACCACCTAGGGAAACTGGAGCGAGAGAGGTCCGGATATCGGTTAAATTGAGTTTCTTGTAGAAAATGAATGGAAGCGTTCCTCTTTTTCAAAAAAAGAAAATTTGGCACCTTTTGATGTTAAATGAGGCTATCGTCAGGTCTGTCATCTCGCTTCAGTTTGTGTAATGGGCCACCGCAAATTAAACTTCCAAAGGTATAGATTATGTTCCATGGAAGGTATATCAGCATAATTACAAGTTAGCAATGAAAATGCAGTTAAAAGGTTCTGTGACTGAGAGGGAGTACTGAAGCAACTCGAGAAGCAACTACATAACAAATATGTAAAATATAAACCAAAACAGAAAATAAATAAAGTTATACGAAAAAAACAGATGCGCTAGTGCGCAGAACTTCGAGTAAATGAGTAGTAGGGGAATTTCAATAACATGTTAAGACACAGTAAAAGGTCTGGAGAGGGATTAAATGAATCCCATAGAAGAGAAACAGAAGCGAAAGTCCATCTCACTCTCCTAGGGGTAGTCTTTTGGGAGTAGAATGTGAGGCGTCTCTCCTGTTCTTGGAGGATCTTGGGGTAAGTTGTTTTTTTCCCATAGGTTAGGGGCAGGTAGATCTGGTAAGGATGATAAGTCCTGGACCAAGTCCCAATTCTGTATATCCAATGGGCTGATGTTTAGGTGGTCGTACACCTGGTCTAGGTCTGCAAACGTGGAGATATTGATCCTGCGACCTTCATAGAAGAATAACTAAAAGGAAAAGTCCATCTGTATGGCGTGTTATGAGATCTGAGCCAATCTCTCAGAGGTTTCAGGGTTCTCCTTTTCTTCAAGGTAGTTTGGGCTAGATCCTGAAAGATAAATATATTGTATCCGTCCCATGATATCTCTCTTGCTGAGCGTTAGTTAAAATGGCTTCTTTAAACGGGAAGCTCAGAAATTTGCATATAATGTCCCTTGGTGGGGCTGAAACAGCTGATATGGGCCTTAGGGCCCTGTGTGCCCTTTCAAGGATCACTTTGTGAGCTGAGTCAGGTCCCAAGATAGATTTGAGTTATTGTGTGCGGGGTTTTGCTTGCGGCTATCGATTCTGACACACCACGGAAGCGCAGATTGTTGCGCCTGCCGCAATTTTCCTGGTCCTCAATGGCTACAAAAAAGTGCACAGGTCAAGCTTAGAGCCTTGACCAAAAATCCCAAATTGAATGAGTTAAATGACCTGATCCATTACTGGGGATCAAAGGGATTAAAACTTAACATTTAATGGTAATAGATTAGAAAAAATGGCACAAAAAAGGATACACAGAAATAGTATAGACAAGCCCGAATGGGCCAAACACAATTGCACGAATGAGCACCAGTGTCAATAATAGAACGTTCTCACCCGGATGGTTGATGGACGGACCGATCTGTGTGGATGGAACCTGAGTGGTGATGTCACAGGCAAGGAGTCCGGTTCATGACGGGTGCTGGTCACTGGAGCGCGTGCAATAAGGATGGTACCATAAGATGCAAGACGGTAGGCAGAGTCGGGAATGGTTGGTCCCTATTGTGTCCCTGGTGGAGGGGGCTAGTCGACCCTACCTACCTATACGGAGTACTTGCTCCGCAAGGAGCGACCCCGTCCGGATACCTAACCCTGTTACGAGCCGGTGTCCCTAATAAGCCCTAACAATGTCCCGACGTGTCACGTTTCCGTTTAGACAAACTCATCAGGGGACGTCAAAAATACAGGGTAACAGGCACTTAATGCCTGAAAAACGAACAATGCTGGTGGCTAGACCTGCTACAGAGACTAGCCGCAGATGTGGGAGCTAAATCAGTAAAACAGAAAGATGGCTGATGAATACTGCAGAATGGTCCAGTGGGGCCTATTCAAACTCCGGGTACAGTGGCCAGGCCGGTGGGACCGGACCACAAAAGATCCTACAAACAGGACCGCAGGTGCTGGCTAACCAGTGGGCTGTCCAGGCACATAAACAGGAATGCCAAAAAGCGTGGTGCGGTCACTGTGGGGCCCAAGTCAAGGGGTATGAAATCAGGGGCTGTCGGCACTGTTTACCTGGAGAGTGCCGTTTAAATGAGGAAGGCCGCAGCGCGCCCCTTAACGAGGCACGACCCCCCCGGATGTCACGTGGAGACCAGGAAGGCTACGTCATGTGAACAGTAATCCTGCATGTGTTGGAGCGCAGCGTCGGACAGCGCGTGCGTTCCACATGCCGCCACAGGGGCCGCACCGATGGATCTCTGTGCAGGACCGGGGGTGGAGACACGTGGAACGCAGACGTCAGCCGCCGGCGCTGCGAAGACACGCAGGAGAGCAGGAGGGGCTGGGGTGAAAAAACCTGGGGGCGGGTCTGGCTTCCTAGCAACTGGATGCCGCGCAGGGACGCACGGTGAAACAGTGGCTGCAATATGAGACCAGCGTGTCAGCGGTCTCAAGGATAAAGCGAGAATGATGCTCTCAACATTAGAGATTCTTTGGGAGGGAAGACATAAGCAATGAGGCCCAGCTGCCGTAACAGAGGGCCGGCGGAGAGGTCAGGAGGCATAGAGGACAAGAATTATAATGACTATGTATAATCAATTTAAATGATACAAGAGGGGCTGAACGTTGGGACAAAATAATGTGATCAGATGGTCACAAAAAACTGCTAAAATTGAGCTGTTCATTAAGCCCCAATGGTGTCATGGATTTAAGATAGTAAATCCAGCGGAGTTCACGCCTCAATAGCACAGTAGAGGGAGTTCAGGTTGTTTTGTATAGAGATTATGTAGTTAGCGACCCCAATTTGGTGTCTCACCAGGGCCGATTGAGATTCTTTTAGGGACTCGACTCTTCTTCCGATTTGTCGGATGTCCTGTTTTATTGCTGTTAGATCGGTGCTTAACCCCTTAGGGACCCATGACGTACCGGTACGGCATGTTTCCCGAGTCCTTAAGGACCCATGACGTACCGGTACGTCATGAGTTTAAATAGAGATTGTGGCGCCCCAGGGGTTAATCCGCACAGGATGCCGGCTGAAATCATTCAGCCGGCATCCTGTCACAACGCCTGGGTGGGTAATATGACCCCCCCGTATCGGCGATCGCAGCAAACCGCAGGTCAATTCAGACCTGCGGTTTGTTGCTATTTCTGCTGTTTCTGATCGACGCGGTCCCTGACCGCGGCGATCAGAAACTATAGTGTGGCACAAATCTATAGTGATCACCCCCCCCTGCACACCTGCATGATTTTAGCCTGGTGGGAGGTGCAGGGGGGGTGTTTCGGGCGGTGTGGGCGGAGGCTGGCGGTGCGGCAGGCGGGATCGCGATCCCCCGCCCGCCTCCCGCCGAATAATCGTTGGCTTCTAGTGGGTATACCAGGGTGCCAGCACATTGCTGGCACCCTGGTATAAACGGCTGACATCTGTGAATGGATGTCAGCCGTTTAACCCTTTCCATACAGCGGTCCGTACGGACCGCTGTATGGAAAGAGTTAACAGTAAGATGCGGCTCCCTCCCTCTCCCATCGGGGGGCTGCTGTGCCTTTGCAGCCCCCCGATGGGAGAGGAAGAGAGCCCCCAGACAGCCCCCCGAAGCCCCAGTCCTTACCCTTCCCCGTCTGCGAAGTTGTGGCAGATGGGGAAGGTTCCCATGGCAACAGGACGCCTGCTCAGGCGTCCTGCTGTCCATGGTGCTGAACAGATCTGTGCTGAAAGCATAGATCTGTTCAGTGTAAGTAAAATACAGTACAGAAACATATATAGGTTCTGTACTGTATTATGCAGACACCAGACCCACTGGATCTTCAAGAACCAAGTGGGTCTGGGTAAAAAAAAAGTAAGAAAAAGTGAAAAAAAAGTGAAAATCAAAAAAACACATTTATCACTAAATAAAAATGAAAAAAATAAAATTCCCTACACATGTTTGGTATCGCCGCGTCCGTAACGACCTGATCTATAAAACGGTCATGTTACTTTCCCCGCACGGTGAACGCCATAAAAATAAAAAAATAAAAACTATGAGAAAATTTAAATTTTGCCCACCTTACTTCCCAAAAAAGGTAATAAAAGTGATCAAAAAAGTCGCATGTACGCCAAAATAGTGCCAATCAAACCGGCATCTCATCCCGCAAAAAATGAGACCCTACCCAAGATTATCGCCCAAAAACTGAAAAAAACTATGGCTCTTAGACTATGGAAACACTAAAACATCATTTTTTTTGTTTCAAAAATTAAATCATTGTGTAAAACTTACATAAATAAAAAAAAGTATACATATTAGGTATCGCCGCGTCCGTATCGACCGGCTCTATAAAAATATCACATGAGTTAACCCCTCAGGTGACCACCGTAAAAAAATAAAATAAAAACGGTTTAAAAAAAGCAATTTTTGTCATCTTACGTCACAAAAAGTGCAATAGCAAGCGATCAAAAAGTCATATGCACCCCAAAATAGTGCCAATAAAACAGCCATCTCATCCCGCAAAAAATGAGACCCTACATAAGATAATCGCCCAAAAACTGAAAAAACTATGGCTCTTAGACTATGGAGAAACTAAAACTTTTTTTGTTTTAACAATGAAATCATTGTGTAAAACTTACATAAAAAAAAAAAAGTATACATATTAGGTATCACCGCGTCCGTGACAACCTGCTCTATAAAATTACCACATGATCTAACCTTTCAGATGAATTTTGTAAATAAAAACAAAAAAAAAACGGTGCCAAAAAACTATTTCTTGTTACCTTGCCGCACAAAAAGTGTAATATAGAGCAACCAAAATTCATATGTACCCTAAACTAGTACCAAGAAAACTGCCACCTTATCCCGTAGTTTCTAAAATGGGGTCACTTTTTTGGAGTTTCTACTCTAGGGGTGCATCAGGGGGGCTTCAAATGGGACATGGTGTAAAAAAAACAGTCCAGCAAAATCTGCCTTCCAAAAACCGTATGGCATTCCTTTCCTTCTGCGCCCTGCCGTGTGCCCGTACAGCAGTTTACGACCACATATGGGGTGTTTCTGTAAACTACAGAATTAGGGCCATAAATAATGAGTTTTGTTTGGCAGTTAACCCTTGCTTTGTTACTTGAAAAAATATATTAAAATGGAAAATCTGCCAAAAAAGTGAAATTTTGAAATTGTATCTCTATTTTCCATTATATCTTGTGCAACACCTAAAGGGTTAACAAAGTTTTTAAAATCAGTTTTGAATACCTTGAGGGGTGTCGTTTCTTAGATGGGATCACTTTTAGGGAGTTTCTACTCTAGGGGTGCATCAGGGGGCTTCAAATGGGACATGGTGTCAAAAAACCAGTCCAGCAAAATCTGGCTTCCAAAAACCAAACGGCGCACCTTTCACTCTACGCCCCGCTGTGTGGCTGTACAGTAGTTTACGGCCACATATGGGGTGTTTCTGTAAACGGCAGAGTCAGGGCAATAAAGATACAGTCTTGTTTGGCTGTTAACCCTTGCTTTGTTAGTGGAAAAAATGGGTTAAAATGGAAAATTAGGCAAAAAAATTAAATTCTCAAATTTCATCCCCATTTGCCAATAACTCTTGTGCAACACCTAAAGGGTTAACAAAGTTTGTAAAATCAGTTTTGAATACCTTGAGGGGTGTAGTTTATAGAATGGGGTCATTTTTGGGTGGTTTCTATTATGTAAGCCTCGCAAAGTGACTTCAGAGCTGTAGTGGTCCCTAAAAATTGGGTTTTTGTAAATTTCTGAAAAATTTCAATATTTGCTTCTAAAGTTCTAAACCTTGTAACATCCCCAAAAAATAAAATATCATTCCCAAAATAATTCCAACCTGAAGTAGACATATGGGGAATGTAAAGTCATCACAATTTTTGGGGGTATTACTATGTATTACAGATGTAGAGAAACTGAAACTTTGAAATTTGCTAAATTTTTCCACATTTTTTGTAAATTTGGTATTTTTTTACGCAAAAAAAAATTATTTTTTTACTTCATTTTACCAGTGTCATGAAGTACAATATGTGACGAAAAAACAATCTCAGAATGGCCTGGATAAGTCAAAGTGTTTTAAAGTTATGAGCACTTAAAGGGACACTGGTCAGATTTGCAAAAAATGGCCAAGTCCTTAAGGTGAAATAGGGCTGAGTCCTTAAGGGATTAAGGGCTCCAGAGCTGCTGCTAGAGAGGAGGTTAGAGCATCTTTAAGGTACGATATTTATATAGGGAGAGTGTCTCATCCTCACCCTCTTGCGTTGGGTCCGACGGCTCTATCTGCGAGCGGCCTGTAGCTCATGGTGAGGACGGCGCCATCTTGCTATTTCAAGCCACATAAGCGAAAGGCAGCTTTTTTGATAAATGTATCCATGTCACCTTTGCACAGGGTGTCTTGTGCTGTTCTGCTGTAACACCGGACTTGGATCCTCCGATTTTCACCATGGCTGGATCTCCAGGCGGTATAAACAGGCTGGTGATTTTATGTACGGAGCCGTTCACTCAAGCAGCCATCCACTGCAGGCGCTAGCTCCACCCCCTTCTTAGCGCTTTTTGAAAAGCTGCAGAGCAGCCAATCAACAAACATTTAACTGTGTGACCTTAGAAGCCATCACAGCCATGCCTACTAATGGCATGGCTGTGATTGGCCAGTTCAGCATGTGACCCAGTCTCTATATAAGCTGGAGTCACGTAGCGCTGCATGTCACTCTGCTGTGCTTAGTGTAGGGAGAGGATGGTGCTGCTGCTGTGAGGGAGAGAAAAGGACAGAATCTGTTATCAGAACTCTAATTGAACTCAGCGATCTACATACATTTAGTTGTGTGGGTGCAGTGCACAATCTTTTTACCTTGCCCTGAGCCCAGTGACAGAGAAAAATTACTTTTATCCATCTGTTAGTTAGGTGGGCGGCAGCGGCCATTTTATGCAAGCTCAGGGCACCAGCACTGCATCTGAGCTTTTGTGACATTCAAATCCAAGCTTAAAATACTGCAATGATAATCTGGCTTTGAAAAAAACACCAATTTTTGGCAATATCCAACATCTGGTGGCTTTGCTGGATTAGTTAGTGTGCAATTTAAGCTAGAAAAACAGCTATAATATTCTGGGTTTAAAAAAACACCCTTTTTGGGAAAAATACACTATTTTACAGCCCTTGTTGCATCTGCACATGTGAAATTCAAGCGTTATATACAGCTTTCATATTCTGTTAGTAGAAAAAACACCTTTTTTTTTTTCCAAAATACTTAATATTGCAGCCCTTGCTGCATCTGTGATTGTTAAAAACAAGTTTTAAAAACTTCAAAAATTTTCTGGCTTTAAAAAAAACACCAATTTTTGGCAATATCTGGTGCCTTTGCAGGATTAGTCAATGTGCAATTTAAGCTCGAAATACAGCTATAATTTTCTGGGTTTTTAAAAACAAATACACTATTTTACAGCCCTTGCTGCATCTGCACGTGTAAAAAATCAAGCGTAATATACAGCTTTCATATTCTTTTTTTGCTAAATGCTTAATATTGCAGCCCTTGCTGCATCTGCTATTGTTTAAAACAAGTTTGAAATACTTCAATAATTTTCTGTCATTGAAAAAAACACCCATTTTTGTCAATAACCTTCATTTTGGGCCTCTGCCACATTAGTCAGTGTGCAATTTAAGCTAGAAATACAGCTAGAATTTTCTTGGTTTTAAAAAATACCCTTTTTGAGAAAAATACACCATTTTACAGCTCTTGCTGCATCTGCAAGTGTGAAATTTAAGGGTTATATACTGCTGTCAAATTCAGTTAGTAAAAAAAAACACCCATTTTGGGCAAAAAACTTAACTTTGCAGCCTTTGCTGCATATGTCATTGTGAGATACACACTTTAAAAACTGTGGTTCTATTCAGTTATTTGAAAAACAAAAGTTTTGGGCAACAAACTTAATTTGCGGCCTAGTCTGGATCTGTACATGTGAGATACACACTTTAGATATTGCGGTTATATTCTGCTATTACTAAAACACCCTTTTTGGGCAAAATACACAATTTTACATCCCTTTCTGCATCTGCACGTGTGAAATTCAAGGGTTATATACTGCTGTCATATTCTATTATTAAACAAACACCAATTTTGTTCAAAAAACAAAATTTTGCAGCATATGTCTGTAACGGGGTGCCGAAGGCGCACTCAGTCTCCCATCAGCCGCAGACCTGCTGCTTAGCTTCGGGAGTGAGGATCTATGTTTGGCCTCGTTCCCAGGGCAGCTTTGCTAGCTGGACGGCTCCCTGCTCCTAGGTCTGCCTTGAGCGCCGAGCTGATCACTCGGTGCTCGACTTGTCTGTCTGTCGGTCATGTGACGCTGGCCACGTGACATGACCCTCACTCCCCACTATAAATACAGACGGCCTGCTGGCTACAGGTTGCCTGTGATTTTAGTCTCTTAGGCTGTGTGTATTGTTAGCTACTCTATTGATTGACCTCTGGAATTTGACCTTGACTGTTTCCTGACCTCTCTTTGCCTGCTCCCTTGTTTTTGACGCTACATCTTAGATTCTGACCTCGGCTCAATCTCGGATTTGCCACCTGCCTCTTCCCTTTGTATTGACATGACCTCCCGGACTGACCTTGGCTAGCTGACCCACCTTTGCCTTCTCCTTCACAGGGTACCTCTCTCTTGTCCACTTCCTTGTCCATTTGTCTGCCTGCATCTCGCGTACTGTTCTCTGTCTAGCTGTCCGATACCCTCGATACCATCGCCCATTTGCTCCCCGTCACCTAGGGCGGGTGGTGCAAGTAGGCAGGGACAGAATTAAGGGTGGCAGTCTAGGGGGTGCACTTCCTTCTACCTTCTCTTCCCGTGACAGAATCACAGGCCTAATTAGCATGGACCCTCTACAGAATCTTACCGAGCATGTGCAGGGTCTTGCTCAAATTGTGCAAGAATTATGGGAAAGATTACAGGCACAGGAGACTGCCCGTACACCCCCCGTTCTTGCTCCTGCCGCCATTCAAGTGGAACCGCATATTAAAATTACCCGATCGGTTCTCGGTTGACCGCAGGAGTTTTTAGCTTTCAAAGAAAGTTGCAAGCTCTATTTCCGACTACGACCTCACTCCTCTGGTCCTGACCAAAAAAGGGTTATGATAATCATCTCTCTACTTCAAGGGGACCCCCAGGAATGGGCCTTTTCCTTGCCGCCAGATTCCCTGTGTCTTAATTCTGTTGACCTCTTTTTCCCGGCCCTAGTGGTCCTTTATGATGAGCCTAACCGAGCGTCTGTAGCTGAGTCTAATCTAAAGGCCTTACCCAGGGGGATCGTCCCGTGGAGCATTATTGTACCCAGTTCCGCAAGTGGTGCTTTCCTTCGGGTTGGAAAGAACCAGCCCTTAAATGCCAGTTTAGGGCAGGGTTGACAGAGAGGTTAAAGGATATGCTGGTCTGTTACCCTAGTCCTGACTCCTTAGAGGAAACAATGACGTTAGCCATCAGACTAGAGAGACGGATTAGAGAGAGACAGCGGGAGCATTTGTTTTCTCCTCATAGCCTTCCAAGGTTTCTCCTATCGAACCCAAGGTGGGGACTCAGATGGATGAACCAATGCAGCTCGGGATGACATGAGGAGAACTACGCAGTCGCCAGGGATCTTGTTTTTATTGTGGCGATTCCCACCACTGGGTCTGTCAGTGTCCCAAGGCTCCTCCTTCCGGAAGATCTTTCAAGTCTGAGGGATCCAAAGACAAGGTACTCCTGGAGGTGGTAAGAAGCAAACTATTGCTGCCTGCCTCAATTGTCTTTGGAGTCTTAAAGGGGTCAGGAAGTGCTTTTGTGGATTCAGGGTTAGCATTTAGTTTTATTGATCTCAAATTTGTTGAATGGGTAGGTATCCCAATACTAAAATTGTCCACCCCGATTTAGGTGGTCGCCATCGACTCTACCTCCCTGCTGGGGGGAAAGGTTAAGCTCCGTACTCCCGAGATAATCCATACTGTTGGGGTCTGCCACTCAGAGAAATGTTCCTTTTTTGTTCCAAAGAATCTTCCTGTTCAGGTAGTACTAGGCATGCCGTGGCTTCAGCAACATAACCCGGTCATCAACTGGAGTTCGGGCGAGTTAGAGAAATGGGGTTCCAACTGTAGTTCTTGCTTAACTGTAATTCAAGCTGGGGTTTCTGTAGATGTCATTCCTCACTTTATTGCTGACTTTCATGATGCTTTTTCCACTGCTGAGACAGATATACTCCCTCCCCATAGGTCTTATGACTGCGCCATTGAGTTGGTTCCTGAGTCTAAATTTCCTAAGGGGCGGATTTACAATCTTTTTGGCCCTGAACGCAGTGCCATGAGAGATTATATCCAGGAAAGTCTTAAAAAGGGGCATATTCGGCCCTCCAACTCGCCTCTGGGAGCAGGGTTCTTTTTTGTTAAGACCCTGCATTGAATATAGAAACTTGAATAAAATCACTATTAGGAATCAATATTCCATCCTGTTGATTCCTGATTTATTCAACCAGGTTTTGGGTGCTTCTTGGTTTTTTAAACTCGATCTGAGGGGGACTTATAACCCGATTCGTATTAAGGAGGGTGATGAATGGAAGACTGCCTTTAACAGTCCAGAGGGACACTTTGAGTATCTCATAGTAACATAGTAACATAGTACATAAGGCCGAAAAAAGATATTTGTCCATCCAGTTCGGCCTGTCATCCTGCAAGTTGATCCAGAGGAAGGCAAAAAAAACCTGTGAGGTAGAAGCCAATTTTCCTCACTTTAGGGGAATAAAAAAATAAAAAATAAAAAAATATATGCCATTTGATATGCCATTTGGTCTCTGCAATGCCCCAGCTGTGTTTCAGAACTTTATGAACAACATTTTCCGAGAGCTTATCGGCAAGGTTTTGATTGTTTATCTTGATGATATTCTTGTCTTTTCATCGGATTGGAAGACCCATGTTTTGCACGTCAGATTGGTTCTTAAAATCCTCAGAGAGAATCATCTATCTTTTAAATTGGAAAAATGTGTATTTGGAGTTCAAGAGATTCGCTATCTCGGGAATATTCTTACTCCTCATTCATTTAAAATGGATCCCAGTAAGGTTCAGGCTATCCAAGACTGGGTAAGAACATCCTCCTTAAAGGCACTTTAACGCTTTTTAGGATTCTCCAACTTTTATCGTAAATTCATAAAGAATGTTTCGGTCATTGCCAAACCCCTTACTGATTTGACTAAGAAAGGGTCTAACCATGTCATCTGGTCATTGGAGGCCTGCCAGGCCTTTGAGACTCTAAAAATTTGTTTTCAAAAGACCCCAGTCTTGGTTCAGCCTAATCCAGAGGAACCTTTTGTGGTGGAGGTGGATGACTCGGAGGATGGCGTGGGGGCCATCCTCTCCCAGGGGTCTTCCAACTTCACAAATTTAAGACTGTGTGCATTCTTTTCTCGCAAGTTCTCTCACTCGGAGAGAAATTACGATATTAGAAACCGTGAGTTACTGGCCATTAAGTGGGCATTCGAGGAATTGAGACATTTTTTAGAAGGGGCTAAACACTTTTACTGTTCTCACAGATCATAAGAATTTAGTGTTTCTTGAGGCGGCCAAATGCATTAACCCTAGACAAGCTAGGTGGGCCCTGTTTTTTACTCGTTTTTAATTTTCTGTTACTTTCAGACCAGGAAGTAAAAATATTTAAGCAGATGTCCCGAAGTTTTAATGCCGTCCAACCTCCTGACACCCCTCCTGAACCCATCTTGCCGGCAAGCATCTTTGTGGCAGCGATTTCTTTGGCTCTTTCCTCGGAGATTCAACGGGCTCAGAAACTTGCTCCTCCACAAACACCTTTAGATAAGTTGCTTGTTCCTGAGCATTTTCGTTTTCGACTATTGGGTGAGTGTCATGACTCCGTTCTGTGTGGTCATGCAGGCATCGCTGCCACTAAAGAATTACTGTTGAAGTCTTTCTGGTGGCCCACTTTATCTAAGGATGTGCGATCTTATATTTTGGCTTTTGAGGTATGTGCCAGATCTAAAACCCAGAGGTCACATCTAGCTGGTGAACTACAACCACTACCCATTCCCTGCAGGCTATGGTCACACATTTCCATGGATTTTATCTCTCACCTGCCCCCCTCTGAGGGGACGTCAGTGGTTTGGGTGGTGGTTGACCGTTTTAGAAAGATGGTGCACTTTGTTCCCTTAAGTAAGCTCCCTAATGATAAAAACCTTAGCATCCTTGTTTATTGAACACGTTGTATGCCTGCATGGTGTTTATGAAAATATCATCTCTGATAGGGGCGTTTAGTTTGTCTCTGGATTTTGGAGAGCCTTTTGCCAAAGATGCAACATCACAACATTTATCCTTTTCATCCGCCTTCCATCCAGAGACTAATGGGCAGACGGAACGGTTAAACCAGGCAGTGGAGCTTTTTCGAAGGTGTTATGTATCACACAATCAGCTCTTGTGGGTGAGACACCTCCCGTTGGCAGAATTTGCAATCATCCACGGGGGTATATCCTTTTTTTTTTTGCAATGGTGGTTTTCATCCTTGTTTTTGCTCTAATTCTTCTGTGTTCTCAAACTGTGTTCAAGTGAACCTCGAAAAGGCCCAGGAGATTCAGCGTAGACAGGCCAATAAGAAACGCTCTAAGGGAGTAAATTTTGTAATTGGCGATAAAGTTTCGCTGTCGACTAAAAATCTTTCTTTGAAACATTGTTCAAGGAAATTCTCTCCGTGTTTCATAGGACCATATAATATTATTGAGGTTATTAATCCGGTGTCTTTTAGAGTGAAACTACCCAACTCCCTTCGTATACATAATGTGTTCCATAAATCGTTACTCAAGAAATATGTGTCACCAGTGGTTCCTTCCAAAAAACCTCCCCCACCTGTGGAGGTTGAAGATCAGGAGGAATTCATCATCTCTAGAATCATTGATGTTAGAAAGGTTAGGAACTCCATTCAATACCTGGTCCACTGGAAAGGTTTTGGACCTGAAGAGAGGTCCTGGGTTCCTGTGTCTAGGATGCATGCCTCCGAGTAAATTGCTAAACTTCACCGGGAACACCCTGAGAAGCCCTCTCCACGATTGTTGGGTCCAGAGGCCAGGGGGGTACTGTAACGAGGTGCCAAAGACACACTCAGTCTCCCATCAGCCACAGACCTGCTGCTTAGCTTCAGGAGCAAGGATCTGTGTTTGGCCTCATTCCCAGTGCGGCTTTGCTAGCTGGGAGGCTCCCTGCTCCTAGATCTGCCTTGAGCGCAGAGCTGATCACTCGGTGCTCGACTTGTCTGTCTGTCGGTCATGTGACACTGGCCATGTCACATGACACTCACTCCCCACTATAAATACAGGCGGCCTGCTGGCTACAGGTTGCCTGTGATTTTAGTCTCTTAGGCTGTGTGTATTGTTAGCTACTCTATTGATTGACCTCTGGAATTTGACCTTGACCGTTTCCTGACCTCCCTTTGCCTGCTCCCTTGGTTTTGACGCTACATCTCGAAATTAGTGATGAGCGGCAGGGGCAATATTCGAATTCGCGATATTTCATGAATATTTGGGCAAATATTCGCCATATATTCGAGAATTCGCAAATTCGTGATCTCCAGGCATTATTTTCTTGATTGCGAAAATTCGCATAAAATTTGCATACAAATTTTCGCGTAAAAATTTGCATGAACTGGTATTTTTGGTAAAAAAATGAATATTCGTAATTACGAATATATTTCGCGATATTCTAAATATTCGCAAATTCTCGAAGTGCTGATATTCGTGATTAAAATTTGCAATTCGAATATTCGTGATCAACACTACTCGGAATCTGACCTCGGCTCGTTCTTGGATTTGCCACCTGCCTCTGCCCTTTGTATTGACATGACCTCCCGGACTGACCTCAGCTAGCTGATCCGCTTTTGCCTTCTCCTTCACAGGGTACCTCTCTCTTGTCCACTTACTTGTCCATTTGTCTGCCTGCATCTCGTGTACCGTTCTCTGTATAGCTATCCGATACCCTCTCTGTTCCTTCCTCCCCTACCCGGCACTTACAGAGGTTAGGAACCGTCGCCCAGTTGTGCCCCATCACCTAGGGCGGGTGGTGCAAGTAGGCAGGGACAGGGTTGAGGCTGGCAGTCTAGGGGGTGCACTTCCTTCTACCTTCCCTTCCCGTGACAATGACATTGTGAGATACACACTTTAGATACTGTGGTTCTATTTAGTTATTTGAAAAATAGCCATTTTGGGCAAAAAAAATTGCGGCCTAGTCTGGATCTGTACGTGTGAGATACACATTTTAGATACTGTTGTTAATATCTGCTATTAATAAAGCACCCTTTTTGGGCAAAATACACAATTGTACAGCCCTTGCTGCATCTGCACGTGTGAAATTCAAGGGTTATATACTTCTGTCATATTATGTTATTAAACAAACACCCATTTTGGGCAAAAAAACTTTAATTGCGGCCTAGTCTACATCTGTACGTCTGAAATACACCCTTTACATACTGTTGTTCTATTCTGCTATTAATTAAACACCCATTT
This sequence comes from Bufo gargarizans, assembly GCF_014858855.1. Classification (NCBI taxonomy): domain Eukaryota; kingdom Metazoa; phylum Chordata; class Amphibia; order Anura; family Bufonidae; genus Bufo; species Bufo gargarizans. The sequence continues at coordinate 438,499,677 of NC_058082.1, read as the reverse complement.
AGGGAAAGATCCTAAATTCGAAAAATATGAGGAGAGCGTCAAATAAGGGATGTGGCCCAGGTCCTGGTGCTACTGGTGGAGCTCCTGTTGCAGGGAGAGGACGTGGTTGATCTGTACCAGCTACACGCACAAGTGAAACCCCTTCCTCAGGTGCGAGTAGGCAACAAAACCTGCAGCGGTATTTGGTAAGGGCTAATCAGGCTCTACGAATGGTGAGGCCTGAACAAGTACAGGCGATAGTAGATTGGGTTGCTGACAGTGGACCCAGTTCCTTCACATTGTCTCCCACCCAGTCTCCTGCTGAAAGACCACAGTTGGCACCTGCAGCAGATGTCCATCAGTCTTTCACCTCACCCCCTTGCAAATCAGCCAAGCAGTCTGAGCCCCAAGTCATGCAGCAGTCTCTTCAGATTTTTGATGACTCTGTTAGCAGGGTTTCCTAGGGCCATCCACCTAGCCCTGCCCCAGAAGTGGAAGAGATTGAGTGCACTGATGCCCAACAACTTATCTTTCAAGATGAGTACATGGGAGGACCATCGCAGCACGTCTCGGATGATGACGAAACACAGGTGCCAACTGCTGGGGCTTTCGAAATTGTGCAGACCGACAAGGAAGGCAGTGGTGAAGACTGGGTGGAAGATAATGTGGAGGACGATGAGGTCCTCGACCCCACATGGAATCAAGGTCATGCGAGTGACCTATGTAGTTCGGAGTAAGAGGCCGGGGTCGCACAGAGCCACCAGCACAGCAGAAGAGGTAACAAAAGCGGAGCGGCCGTCTCTAGACAGTACGCCTGCTACTGCCCACCGCAGCAAGGGAGTGAGCACACCAAAGCCAGCAACAAGGAGTTTCCTGGCATGGCAGTTCTTCAGACAATGTGGTGACGACAAGACACGAGCTGTTTGCATGCTGTGCAATCAGAGCCTGAAGTCAGGCATAAATGTTCTCAACCTGAGCACAACCTGCATGACCAGGCATTTAAGTGCAAAGCACGAGCTGCACTGGAGTAGACACCTCAAAAACCAAGAAAGGTCTCTGGCTCCCCCTTCTTCCTCTTCTGCTGCAGTCTCGGCCTCTTCATCCACCTCTGCAGTCACATTGCCACCTGCCACCCCGCAAACAGAGGATCTGCCAGCAACACCAACACCTGGGTCACCAAGCATCTCCATAATGTCCCACAGAAGCGTACAGCTCTCCATCTCCCAAACGCTGGAGAGGAAGAGATAGTACCCCCCTACCAACCCATGATCCCTAGCCCTGAATGCCAGCATTTCTAAATTACTTGCCTTTGAAATGCGGTCATTCCGTCTGGTGGAGACGGATAGTTTTAAAGGCCTTATGGCAATGCCTGCCCCACAGTACGTCGTGCCCAGCTTCCACTACTTTTCAAGGCGAGCCATCCCTTCCCTGCACAGCCAAATAGGGGACAAAATCAGGTGTGCACTACGCAATGCTATCTGTGGCAAGGTGTACCTGACTACGGTTACGTGGACCAGTAAGCACGGTCAGGGACGTTATATCTCCATAACAGCACACTGGGTAAATGCAGTGGCGGCTGGGCCCGAGGCGGATAGCAGTTTGGCGCATGTACTTCCACCACCGAGGATTGCAGGGCGCTTCAGTTTGCCTCCTGTTGCTTCCTACTCTGCTTCCTCATCCTCTACCGGCTACTCATCCGATCAGCATAGCACCTTTACCACCAACTTCAGCACAGCCAGGGGTAAATGACAGCTGGCAGTTTAAAAACATATCTGTTTGGGGGACAAACCCCACACCGCGCAGGAGCTCTGGACGGGCCTTGAACAACAGACCGATGAGTGGTTTGTGCCAGTCAGCCATAAGCCCGGCCTGGTGGTGTGCGATAATGGGCGAAATCTCGTTGCAGCTCTGGGACTAGCCGGTTTGACGCACATCCCTTGCCTGGCGCGTTGATGCATTTGGTGGTGCAGAGATTCCTTAAAACTTACCCCGATATGTCAGAGCTGCTGCATAAAGTGCGGGCCGTCTGTGCGCACTTTCGCCGTTCTCACCCTGCTGCTGCACGCCTGTCAGCGCTGCAGCGTAACTTCGGCCTTCCCGCTCACCGCCTCATATGAGACGTCCCCACAAGGTGGAACTCCACCTTGCACATGCTGGCCAGACTGTGCGAGCAGCAGCAGGCGATAGTGGAGTTTCAGCTGCAGCACGCACGGGTGAGTCGCTCAGCAGAAGAGCACCACTTCACCACCAATGACTAGGCCTCCATGCGAGACCTGTGTTCCTTGTTGCGCTGTTTCGAGTACTCCACCAACATGGCCAGTGCCAAAATAGCGTCTCTCAGTGTTACTATCCCACTTCTTTGCCTCCTTGTAAAAACGCTCCTGGCGATGATCGAAGAGAATGTGGCACAGGAGGAGGAGGAGGAGGAAGAGGGATCATTTTGTAGGGTTTCCGGTCAGTCATTCCCAAGTGGCTCCGAGGGTTGGTTCCTGCACCCACAAACCCAGGGTACACAATTGTCCAGCCAGGGCACAGTTCTGGAGGATGACGAGGTGGAGGGTGAGGAGTAGATGGAGGAGGAGGAACCATGTTTACAGCTGGATGGCACCCAGACCAGCTCATGGCCATCATGGTGCGTGGCTGGGGGGATACAAAGGACACAGACAATACAGAGGACACAGCTTTTCGCTGCCTCTGGGCAGCCTGGCACACATGAGCGATGCTGCAGTGCCTCCGCAACCGCCGAGTTGGCCACATTCTAACTTGTGCTGATTACTGGATGGCCATGCTACTGGATTCCCGTTACAAGGACAACGTTCCGTCCTTAATTCCGTCACTGGAGTGTGATCTTAAGATGCGCAAGTACAAGCACACGTTTGTAGACGCGCTGCTCGTGGCATTCCCACCTGACAGCTGGGGCACAGTGGAAGCACAAGGCGAAGACAGAGGATGAGGAAGAGGTCGCCAATGCAGCTGGTGCACCGTGAGCACCTCAGAAGGCAGGGTTAGCATGGCCAAAATGTGGAAAAGCTTTGTCAGCACGCCACAACAACCAGCACCACTAGCTGACATGGAACATCTTAGCAGGAGGCAGCATTTCTTCAACATGGTGGAGCAGTATGTGTGCACACGCCTACACGTACTGATTGACGGGTCTGCCCCCTTCAAATTCTAGGTCTCCAAATTGGGCACATGGCCTGAGCTTGCCCTTTACGCCTTGGAGGTGCTGACCTGCCCTGCAGCCAGTGTATTATCTGAACGTGTGTTTAGCACAGCAGGGGGCATCATCACAGACAAGCACAGTCGCCTGTCCACAGCCAATGTGGACAAGCTCACGTTCATTAAAATGATCCGGGCATGGATCCCTCAGGACTTGTCTGTACCTTGTCCAGAATAGACATGTATACCAGCACTAACCAGCCATTGTTATACTGTAGTACAATTGCTCATGTTTGTATTTTGTATATTTTACACTCTTTTGGAGTGTACCCTAATTAAAAAAAAAAATATTAAAACCAAAAACCTGTGTTGGCTACTTCGTCCTCCTCCACCGCCCTTTCCACCTACACCGCTACGTCCATCGCCTCCTCAAACTCCTACTCCATATTGAACTCCACCTCATAAATATTTTTATTTTTTTGTAAGTGTTTTATTTTACAGTATATCATTTCACTACTTTGGCATTTACATTTTTGGGTGAAATTCACCGATTTTTGGGTGTATAGTACCACGGCTATACCTAGTAGGCCGGTTAAAAGTATAAAAAAATAAATAGTCATTAACATTTTCGGGGTAAAATTCACAAATTTTGGGGTGTATAGTACCACTTTTAACCTAGTAGACAGGTTAAACAAATAAATAAATAGTCATTTTACATTTTCTGGTAAAAATCTGCAATTTTAGGGTGTGAAATACCATTGCTATACCTAGTAGACCGGTAAAAAAAACAAAAAAACAAGAACATTTGTCAGTTACATTTTAGGGTCAAATTCACAAATTTTTGGGTGTAATATACCCCTCCTCTACCTAGTTGACAGCTTAGTAAATTTCAATAATTTTTATTTTACATTTTCGGATGACAATTAACAATGTTTTCTGTCATAGACCCCTGCTCTACCAAGTAGACAGGTTAATTAATTTCTGTAAATTTTCTGCTACATTCTTGGGTTGACATTATACAATTTTAGATGTGAATAAACCCCTGCTCTGCATAGGTGACAGGGCATAAAATTTCTGAAATGCTTCTTTAATTGATGCGCACCACCTCCTTTGATTCAATGCTTAAACTTAAGCAAGTTGTACCACATTTGCGCTTCAATACTTTGTCCCACATTTGCGCCTCAATAGCTTTTCCCACATTTTTGCTCGATCCCACATTTTTAAAATAAATGTATCTCCCTTAAATTTGGTCTCTTTTTCTCATGCTCCCTCTCCGGCCTGGAACCCTGATTCCCTGCCACCCAAGATCACCATGGTAGGCGCATAAAAGAACATCGAAAGTTGTTAGAGTAGATATCAAATTGGATCGTGAACATCACGGGGACGTGCAACATGGTGGGGCAGTAAGTATGCACACACCTACACGAACTAACTGACAGGGGTCAGCACCTGCAACTTCTGGGTCTTCAAATTGAGCACATGGCCTGAGCTTGCCCTTTACGCCTTGAAGGTGCTGGCCTGCCCTGCAGCCGGTGTATTGTCTAAACGTGTGTTTAGCACGACTGAAGAGTTATATTTCCCAATGTTTTGGGGTGTACCCTAATTTAAAAAAATACAAATACATTTAAAACCAAAAAGTAGTGTAGGCTACCTCCTCGTCCTCCACATCCACCGCCTCCTCAACCTCCTACTCCATATGGACCTGGTCCTCCTAGAGCAAGATTATTATTTTTTATTTTTACGTATTTTATGTTATTTTTGGTCATTTCCCTATCCACATTTGTTTGCAGAGCAATTGGGTCACCATTGACTTTAATGGGGTTCGGGGTCAAGTTCAGGGCAAGTTCGGGTCCCGAACTCGAACTTTTTTCTGAAGTTCGTCCGAACCTGGAACATCCAGGTGTCCGCTCAACTCTAGACGTGAATAAACCCCTTCTCTGCATAGGTGACAGGGACAGAAATTTTTAAAAATAATCTGTTCAATTGGTGGGTGACATTAACCCATTTCTGGCTCTGAAAAAACCCTACTCTGCATAGGTGACAGGGACTTAAATTTCTAAAATTCGTCTTTAATTGGCCCTTTCATTCGATTCTTCTTTAATAATTTGTCCCACTTTTCCGCTTCATCCCATTGCAGCCATTGACCTCCCTTGGTTGAGGTCTCCCTGTCTCACGCCCCCTCTCTGGCGTGGAACGCTGATTCGCCGATAACCGATGACATGGTAGGCTCAAAAAAGAACATTGAAAGTTGATAGAGAAGATATCCAAATGGATGGTGGATGTCACGGGGGCACCTCTGCATAGGTGACAGGAACATACATTTCTAAAAATGTTGTCTGTTACATTGTCAGGTGACATTTTAAAAATTTTGCCAGATAGAAACCCCTGATCTGCATAGGTGACAGGGAATAACATTTCAGAAATTCTTCTTTAATTGATGCATGCAACCTCCTTTCTTTCAATGCTTAAATTTTAACAAGTTGTCCCACATTTGCGCTTCAATAATTTGTCCCACATTTGCACTCTATAATATTTAATTTGGAACAATTAACCTCCCTTGGATGTGGTCTCTCTTTCTGATGCTCTCCGGCGTGGAACCCTGATTCGTCGATAACTGTGATCAACATGGTAGGCTCAGAAAACATTATCAAAAGTTGATAGAGAAGATATCCAAATGGATGGTGGACGTCACAGGGACGTGCGATTAGGCAGAAGTTATTTAGAGTCAACAAAGCGGCAGCAGGGCCTCTCCTGGCTAACGATTCCAAATTCAAAATACCCCAGTGACATTCTCTATAATTTCTTATTAATCATTCAAATAACAGGGCATCTTAAGAGTCCTGTATTGTTATTTATCGTCACTACCTCCCCAAGTCGGATGTGGTTTCTGTTTCTCACGCTCCCTCTCCGGGGTGGAACCCTGATTCGCCGCTAACCGTGATCAACATGCTAGGCGCAGAAAATAACATCAAAAGTTGATAGAGCAGATATCCAATTGGATCGTGAACATCATGGGGACGTGCGACATAGTGGGGCAGTATGTTTGCACACGCCTACACAAACTGACTAATGGTTCTGCACTGACTAATGGTTCTTCCCCCTGCAACTTCTGGGTCTCCAAATTGGGCACATGACCTGAGCTTGCCCTTTATGCCTTGGAGGTGCTGGAGTGTATTGTCTGAATGTGTGTTTAGAACAACTGGAGGGGGTTATCACAGGTTATATTTCCCAATGTTTTGGGGTGTACCCTAATTTAAAAAAATAAAAATACATTTAAAACCAAAAAGCACTGTAGGCTACCTCCTCCTCCTCCTCCACCGCCGCTTCCACCGCCTCTTTAACCTCCTACTCCATATGGACCTCTTCCTCCTAGATCAATATTATTATTATTTTTTTTTACGTATTTTATGTTATTTAAAGTAATTTCCCTATCTACTTGCAGAGCACTTGCCATGCTCTTAACCACATTTTGCTGGCATTTGCAGCCCTCTAGCCCTTTCCATGACATTTTTACAGCAATTTTGGTGCTTAAAAGTTTGGGTCCTCATTGACTTCAATTGGGTTCGGGTTCAGGGTCAAGTTCGGGTCCTGAACTCAAACTTTTTTGTGAAGTTCGGCCGAGTCCGTCGAACCCGAACATCCAGGTGTCTGCTCAACTCTAGTTATTAACGGTCCACACTCCAATTGGGTCACTGTCACAAGTGGGGTACCTCAAGGGTCAGTATTGGGCCCTATTCTCTTCAATAATTTTATTAATGATCTTGTAGAAGGCTTGCATAATAAAATATCAATTTTCGCAGATGACACTAAACTGTGGAAAGTAACTAACACTGAAGAGGACAGTATACTACTACAGAGGGATCTGGATAGATTGGAGGCTTGGGCAGATAAGTGGCAGATGAGGTTTAAGACTGACAAATGTTATGTACATGGGAAGGAATAATGCAAGTCACCAGTACATACTAAATGGTAAAACACTTGGTAACACTGACATGAAAAAGGATCTAGAAATTTTAATAAACAGCTGCAAAAACCAGTGTCAGGCAGCTGCTTCCAAGGCCAATAAGATAATGGGTTGCATAAAAGGGGGCATAGATGCCCGTGATAAGAACATATAATAGAGTAATTGCAGCACACAGCTTTTCTTGTTGCTTATTAAATTTTAATTTTTAATTTTTTGTCATCATATGACCAAGTTTCAGTGCATGTTAAACAGCTCAATCTTATAGACGAAAAAATGACCAGACGTTTCAGGCCTGTCAAGGCCTTCTTCAGTGGTCTTAAATCTTACAATGCTGTCCTTCAGGTGCTGTCCTTCTTAGGATAGTCCTGATGGGTGTGGCAGATGATCCACTAAGCTCAGGGACTCCTGTGCAGGCCCCAGGAGCTCAGGATACAGAACATGCACCAAAAATACAAGAGCAGTCAGAACAATCACAAAGGGTTAAATGCAGGTTACTAGACTGCACACCGGTAGTGTAGATGAATAAAAGCACAGGAAAAACTGTAAGGCTGGGTGGTAGTGAAGACACAGGCAGGCTGAGTATTCAACAGCAACACAGACAGACAGGGTTTACAAACACAAACAGAATTGAAACTGAAAGTGTAGGAGCGAACATGCATTATGGGTACAGGGCTAGAACACAAACAGCAACAAACACAGGCTAAACGCAGACAAAATTCAGGAGCATTTGTGGCATTTTATTGATATTGGATGACCTTAGTTCACTAATTTGTTTCTCTTAGAGAACTGAATTATGATGTCCATCTAATTAATTTCTTCTGCAAATGTCACAACTCTGGTATTTTCTTTCTTGTTTAATTAAAGGAGGCTCCATTTGCTAGTCTTTAAGGTTACCCTTTATCTTACTATACCCATAGTGATTATTGTCTATATTCCCATTTCTGTTTAAAATTTTGCTTTTTGCTCTATGGTTTAGTATCTTTCTATCTATCTATCTATCTATCTATCTATCTATCTATCTATCTATCTCATTATTGCTACCTTGCCTCTGGAACATTTTAGTTTTAATTTTACATGTCAATGAAATAAGTCATGAGAAAGTAACTATTGAAGTTCAGAGGTTCCAATAGAATAAAGGTGGAATTAATTGGGCTCAATATTCTGGACAATTATCATGAATGAACGTTCCTACGAATTCTTGTTCCCGATTAATCTGTTCATGTAAATGTGCCACAGATCACCCAAAGAGAAAAACGCTTGTTTATTGGGTGAAATGATCGGAGGTGCAGCCACCTTAATCATCATTCCCGGGCAGCAGGTTTGCTGTCTAAACAGCACTCTACTGCCCAAGAGCAATGATTTTGTATGGGGATGAGCAATAGCAGCAACAATCACTTGTCCTCATACTGTGGGGGTTATTGATGCATGTAAATGGAGTGCGTCACCTCCACCTAATGAGAAGTTGACTGTCTGGAAGGAATGCTCCTTACCCAACAATCCGCTTCTCCTCACTCAGTGTAAATCCAACTTAAGGCTCTAACTCAGTAATGTGCTCAGGAGAATGAATGTAACTAGCACTCAACAAACAATTGCTATTAAACTGCATTTTCAGTATTTTACCTTTTCCTTCCAATTCACTTTATTACTGAAACACAGATGAAGTTCTGTGGTCTAGTAAATTATTTTCTATCAATTTTTAGGTTCTATGATTTTTTTTTGTTTTCTATATAAATCATTGCTTAGAAGATGACAATAGCTTGAGAGAAAAGCAAAGCACATTTCTCAAAATCTGAAATGCCTGCAATGAACATAGAATGAGTTTATATCCAGTGGAATCAACGGGAACTGTGCCTATGGAAATAATGCAAGCTTCATTATCTTTAGACATTTTTTCTTCCATTTGTTCTAGTTGCAGCCTCATCATTTCAATTTGCCTAAACCCAAAATTAATCTGATTTTTAAATTGTGTTGTTCTTGTCAAGTTAGTTAATTCTTGGTGAAGTCTTGTAGAAACTAATTAGTTTCATTGGTGGCAAGCTGTAAATTGGATTGTTGTATTATGGTTGCACAGCAATATTTGGACTTTATAAAGCTATTGATGTGGTTTTGTATAAGATTAATTTAATGTCTAAGGGACAAAAAAAGTTTTCTGCATTGCACATTCTTCGAATGTTAATATAAAATAATGTGAAAAACTTCTATATGATTTCATGAAAAATTGAAGATGTATAGGAAAATGAGGTCTACATTAAAAGTATCATGCCGTAGATAAGTATAAGTAACACACTTATAAAACTATCACATGGTGACTTTCGTACACTGTTATCTCACTCCAGAATGGCCATTATTCCTTCAGATTTTATGACAGAAAAATGTGTTCCTGTATAGATTAAAAAAAAATACACTATTGGTCATGGCAGCACTAAAATGTCTAGCTCTTAGCCACCTAATGAGGATTTACATTTGTGTGTAAAGCCTTTATAAGCTCTATATGGTATGTCAGTCAATGAAATCATTGAGTTCATGGTTGATCACATCAGAGTGTATGACTAAAGGTGGTCACAAATAGAGATGGCCTTGCAGTTCGCCCGGCGGTCGTTTTGCGGTGAACTTTGTGTGTTTGCAATTCGCCGAACATGCAAACATATGGAGAAATTTGCCCCTGCCATATTCTTTTACATTGTGAAGAACGTTGACCCATGACACATCCATCAGGTGGTACAGGACAGCCAATTGAGACAATTTCAGCACATGGACATACCCCCTACCTTATAAATAAACCTGATCTGGCCCCCATTTTATATTCAGTGTTTTGCCAGTGTAGGGAGAGGTTGCTGTGTGGAGCAGGGACAGGCTGTTATTGACACCGAACGCTAGCTAATAGGGCCACAAAAGTCATTTTAAGCACTAGTATAGGTGTGCTATCGATAGGTGTGATACACAGAGGGGTGCAACATACTTATAATATACTTTTATAATGAGCCAAAAACACATAGATCTATATATAGTGATCACCTGGAAGTCAGGGGCCTAGGGGCTAGGGGCTTACTAGGGCCATTTTTATATAGGGTAAGGTTCCGGATGGGGTCGCTCTTATCAGGGAGGGTGGTCTGTGGTTAGGCTATCAGGGCCAGAATAGCAGAATAGCACTCTGCAATTTTGCAAAATGGGTGCAGACCCATTAATTTTCAATGGGTCCGGAATGTGCTGTCCGCATCCGCATTTGCGGATTTGCACTTCCACATCTGTGCTTCCGTTTCCGCAAAAAAACATGCAATTGCAGACAAGAAGAGGCATTTTCTATTATAGTGCCAGCGATGTGTGGTCCACAAATTGCGGAAAGCAAATTGCAGGTGTCCGTCACTTACGGACGTGTGAATTGACCCTCATAGTAAAATTATTAAAGGTTACGTTTTATCTTCATGTATATTCTAATGGATTGCCTTCCTTGCACAATTTTATAATATACTTTCTATGTTATAAAGTATATTATATTGTATTTGTATTGTGCGGCAGTTGTGTGCGGTTCTGCTGCGATACTGCAGGTATATAGAGGGACAAACGCTATTGGAACAAATACTTTCTACTGGTGTGATATACCAGTCGTCCCCCCCAAAAAACTGATTGAAGTGGGGTGTTACATACCAATATACTTTCTTTATAGTGCATTTGCGCACTGTATAGTGCATTTGCGCATGCGCGTACGCGGAAATTATATTGCCGATATTTCACATTTAAAAATTTTTTTGATGGAGATTGCAAATTCGAATGATACATCTGGTATGTCACTGTCCATGTTGTCGGACTATTTGTGCACTTTTAGTAATTATTTCTTGGCTGCAAATATGAGCTGAAGGTTTTTCAGGTTCACCTGCTATTAAAGTGAATGGGAACATTTGATCCCGTTTGCGCAATCGCGTTCGCGAACCGTCCTGGCAGATGTTCGTCCAGCACTAGTCACAAACATTAGATAGAAGTAGGTTGATAGTTGAACAACAGTTGAACAAATGAGCGTCTGGTGAACAACCATTTGCCAGATACTGCCATACACATTTGGGTTCTCATTGGCCATGGTAATTGTTCTAACTGGCCAAACATGTTAAAAGAAACTAGACAATGGACAAATGGTGTTTCCTTGAAATACATTCTGAATGTATGGACTGTTTATTTGGATTTCAAAGGCTGTATTCCCAATCTTAGATTTTTAGTGGAGCTATTCTGAGTTATGCAGAATCGCAAAAGTTGAATTCTGCAGTGAAAATCAGCTACAAGTACTTTTCCATAATGTAGTGAGCATGCTGCAGGTTTGAAAATTTGCAGAGTGCTGATATTTCTGCACTTTTTTTTCTACATGGAGTGACATTTTGAAAGCCTAATACATACGTATTTTACTGTGTATTATAACTCAGCAAAAATTCTATTCGCTGCAAATTAGTTTGCCAAATCGCTTATTGTGTGGAGTGGGCACAATTAGTGGGAACGGTGATCACGCCGCCCCCCCATTCTGTCATTTAACACCTCAGATGCCATGTTCAATGTTCATGTTCAAAGCTGAACGCGGCATCTAAGACTCACATTCAGGTGCTCAGGAAGTTAATCAGGAGTTTAAAAAAATTATACTCGCTTTATCTACTTGCTCGCGGAGAGGCCGTCAGTTCCCATCTTGATTGAAGAAAACCCGCCAAAGGACCTGTGGCAAGCATGTTGACATCACAACATGATCATGATGACCAAAGGCAGGTCCTGTGGTGGGTTTTCTCCACTCAAGACTGAGTGGATGGCCTCTCTGCAATCAAGCGGATGAGAGGAGTATAATTAATTTTTTTTATTTTCAACCATCATTTAAAGGGAATCTGTCACCTGCTTTTACCATTTTAAGCTATCACCATAGCTATGCTCACTAAAGTACCTTATTTCCTGCAGTCTTCCTTACTTTATTTTGTTTTGTCCTTTTGATATAAAAGCGCTTTTTATTATATGCTAATGAGGCTTCAAGGTGCCCAGATGGGCATTTTTTTCCTTCTCCGATGCCCAGTGACGCCCCCAATCAGGAGGCGTCACTGGGCACCGGAGAAGGAAAAAAAAACGCTTTTATATCAAAAGGACAAAACGAAATAAAGTCAAAAGAAGACTGCTGGAAATAAGGTACTTTAGTGAACATGGCGATGGTGACAGCTTAAAATGGTAAAAGCAGGTGACAGATTCCCTTTAAGTAGAAAATCAATTTGTTACCAAAAAATGTGGGGAAATTCAACTCTTTTCCTAAACTTTGGATAAAATTCTGCTTTGTATGCTTCAATTCGCTTAACACTAGTACTAAGGTTACTATACGTGATATGACTGTACTCAAAGTAGCAATGCACAGTTCTAGCCAGTGATTTTTTTTTTTCAGAACAAAATATGTCCAAATTTTCTAGGTTCTCCAGTTTCCTCACATACTCCAAAACATACCAATAGGTAAAAATGCTAATTGTGCATAACGGATGTGAATTGTGACAATATCTGTACTGTTGGTGCTATATATATAAGGACTGGTATTACCTAAATTATAAATCTAACATTTTGTAAATTAAAAATATTCCCTTATAATATATTGAACATGACTCAAAATAATACATTTCAATAGCAATTTATTAATACATCCAACAGTTTCAAGACTAAAAGAACTTAAAGGGGTTTTCTGGTTTCATGATATTGATGACCTATCTTAGGTCATGGTGTTTGTTTGTGTGAGTGCGCCTCTTCAATATTTAACTGCACAGAGTCTAGATTGTAGCTGTGCAGTGTAATTACAGCTGTTATTCCCACTCACATGAATGAGGGTGCTGTAATTAAACTATACTGTCACTATAATAGTCACTAGTGTTAAGCAAATCGAACTTTGGATCATAGATCCAAAGTCAATTTGTTCTAACACTTAGTTTTATAGCTATACCAGTCTCCTTACAGCAATAAAATGTATTGTCTTCGTTGAGGCAAAATTTGTTTAAATCAGAGACTTTGGTGAATTAATTCTGCATTTATATCTTTAAAAACATTTCAAATTAGCAATCCGAAGTCGGTTTGGTACCAAAGTTTTTAAAGATGTAGAACTGAATGCCAAATCCATTTAACAAAATCTCTTGTAATTTCGAGTGAAACTAATTTCACTACATTTTAATGCTGTACAGAGACAGGTCTCTGTAGTAGCATTAAAATTAAGTGTTAGAATTAATTGACTTTGGATCTATGATCCGAAGCTCGATTCTCTCAACACTATTAGCTGTCATAGGGAAATACATGTTCTGTCATACCTAAACCATTATGCTGCTTTGGTTGTTTTTACTGTGGCACACAATGTATAATATAATGATATTGATGTTCCAAAAACAGTTGGATTTTTGTGGTTGTCCTACAAAAAATATACATTTTTAATCCAGCAGGAAGACCAGAATAATTTTGTAATTAAATGTAATAAAAAAAATAGTTATTCAATAAAATGTACATGTATAGAAGAGATGAGTGAAATTCTCAAAAAAATTGATTCGGATGGTTGACCCAATTTTCCAAAAAGATTTGATTCAATCCGATTTTATTTGTGGTGAATCACATAAAAAACTGCTATTTCCTGGCTGCAGAGAGCCTGTATAGTGGTGTAGAACACTATGCATTGCAGAAACACGCATAGGGAGTCTGCTGTAGTAGTGAAATAATACTGTGAGTCAGTATGACACGCACATGACAGACATCACTCTTAGAATCACTGCACACTTCACTTATTTGGGCAGTTACAGTGCCAAAACTGACCAAATAACTTAAGTGACCTTACAGTTCCATGTTAGCATCAAGAAGAAGTGCGCTCCTTTTTACACCGTCATCAGCTGATTCCACATAAATGTCTACAGAACCTGTTATATTAAACACAATACAAGTAGAAATATAAAATTCCATTGTATTCCTTGATTTTTATCATATTTTAGATTTCTATTTTCCAGTTGTTTTACATGATATTACTGCATGTTGGTTGTTTTATGTGTTTTTTTGTGATATAGTGTTGATTATTTCCGCTAATATATACTGTTGTTCAGCGCTATTGTAATATATGCTAATAAATTTCAATTGGTGCAGATAGCCTGAGAGTGCCCAGCCAATTTTATTCTATACAATACAAGTAGAGCCACCTAACAGGGAGAGGGTGTCAGCAGTAAGTTTGTGTTAACGTCACTGATTATTTTGGACTTCCTCTGATCTGTCAGAACAATAACCCACAAAAAATGGATCAAAAGCATCTGCCTTCACTCATCATTTTGTCAGTTATCCATCAGTATTGCTAAAGCAAAAACAAAACAAAAACAGGAGTGGATCCAAAACAGAGATGACACGTGAATAGAATATTTGCATGTCTTCTATGTTTTGTACCAACTCCTGCTTTTTTGCTACCAAATCATAAGCCAATTCTGATGGGACCATACAGGCTTTACAGCTTCTACATAGACAGGATCAATTGTACATATAATCTTTCCTTCCTTCTGACAGATCAGAAGAAGGGTCAAATCAATGAAAATGTTGATGTCAACCAGGCCAAAAAGGCAAAATAGTGGCCCAGTCATGAAGTAGGGAGGGTGGGAACAGTATGAGAAGTCAACAGAGTGGCCTAATGACATAGTAGTGAGGTGGCAGCAGCATGAGGAGACCACAGAGTGGTGATGTGGCAGCAGCATGAGGATACCACAAAGTGGCCCAGAGACATAGTGTGGAGGTGGCAGCAGCATGAGGAGACCACAGAGTGGTGATGTGGCAGCAGCATGAGGATACCACAGAGTGGTGAAGTGACAGAAGCATGAGGAGATCACAGAGTAGTGATGTGGCAGCAGCATGAGGAGACCAATGAGAGGTGAAGTGCCAGCAGCATGAGGAGACCACAGAGTGGTGAAGTGGCAGCAGCACAAGGAGACCACAGAGTGGTGAAGTGGCAGCAGCATGAGGATATCACAGAGTGGCTAACAGACATAGTGTTGATGTGGTAGCAGCATTAGGAGACCACAGAGTAGTGATGTGGCAGCAGCATGAGGAGACCATAGACAGGTGAAGTGCAAGCAGCATGAGGAGACCACAGAGTGGCCCAGTGACATAGTGGTGATGTGGCAGCAGGATGAGGGGACCACAAAGTGGTGATGTGGCAGAAGCATGAGGAGACCACATAGTGGCCAAGTGACATAGTGGTGAGGTGGCAGGAGCATGTGGAGACCACAGAGTGGTGATGTGGCAGCAGCATGAGGAGACCACAGAGTGGTGAAGTGACAGAAGCATGAGGAGACCACAGAGCGGCCCAGTGACACAGTGGTGATGTGGCAGCAACATGAAGAGATCACAGAATTACCTAGAGACAAAGTGTTGAGCTGGCACTAGCTTGAGAAGTTGTCAACATGAAGACAGGACAGCACCACTTATTAATCGATTTCAGTCCAAAAAATGGCGGCAGTGCTTGCAGTGTCAGGCTCCGACCTGAGGGCCCCCTTGGTAACCAGAGAAGATATAACCAGAGAAGATTCCAATCTTGTGTTTTATTAACACCAAAAAAGATAGCAAAGTTTCGACAGCAAGGTCTTTTTCAAGCTACAGATTATCTGTAGCTTGAAAAAGACATTGGTGTCGAAACATTGCTATCTTTTTCGGTGTTAATAAACACAAGATTGGATTTAAGACTGGGAGTGCTGCAGTTTTTCATATCCTCTCTGATTACCAGCTTGAGGAGACCACAGAGTGCTGAGGTGGCAGCAGCATGAGGAGACCACAGAGTGGGAAGGTGGGGGGCAATACCAGTACCAGCTGAAGATGGTGGCTGACAGTAGGAGCACCTGGCTGCAGGTGTGGAATCAGGCGGGTGGCAGCATCAGAATAGTAGCTGAAGCAGGTAGCTGTCACCGCCAGATATCTGAGAAACTCTGACAGACGTTCTTCAGAACCTCTTCCTTGAGGTTCTTTTGTTTTGCTTTCGTTTTGTCATCTCGTTTCCCTCTCTCAGCTGTCATCTAGTTGCACTGATTGCATCCCTTTAAATCCCCTCCCATACTGCATCACTTTGCTTTTTATACAACTTCCTCGATTGTGCTTATGCTGGATGCTGCAACTGATGCTTCTACAGATAAGTCTGTTCCTTTATTTGTGTTTTCCTGTTGGCTTGATCCTAGGTGACCCTGACTCCCTCCGTATTAAGTGTATGGAGTCGGTGGTCATGTCCCCTCACTATTATAGGGTGTTCAGGTGTCATACAGTCAAGGCACGAGGGCATGCAATTATCTATCATAGAGATCTTTGCATGGGCTGAGAAGTCAGGGAGAGCACTAGGGATTTTTCAGGGCTCACCATTATGTTCCTTAGTTTGGGATCAAGTCAGTCGGATCTTCATTTGCTGTCCTCTAGTTTTCTGCAACACCATACGTGACAGTAGCCAGAAGAAACTGGTCTCTTTTGTTGTGTTAGTTTGGCACCATGGATGATCTAGTCCAGTGTTCCCCAACCAGTGTGCCTCCAACTGTTACAAAACTACAACTCCCAGCATGCCCGGACAGTCTTTGGTTGTGCAGGCATGCTGGGAGTTGTAGTTTTGCAACAGCTGGAGGCACACTGGTTGGGAAACACTTATCTAGTCTAATGCAGGCATTGGTGTTTAAAAATCCTGGCTGATCCATGCCTGATTCATTTTAACAAAGGTCAGTTTCTCTACATTTTGCATGGACAGGCAAGTACTCCTTGGGGTAACTATGCCCCCCCCCCCCGCACTAAACAACCGCTCTGATGTCACACTGCTGGCCGGGCAGGAAAACTTGTCTAGGGCAAACTCGGCCAGTTGTAGCCAAAAATCTAGTTTAACTGCTGAGTAGTCCAAGGGATATTCAATGTGGGATGGCAGGGTGCACTCCAAGTATGCCATAACGCTCCCCCTCCTGCTTCTTCTCCTCCTCTTTCCTCACAGTTATCCTCCACTCCACCTTGCACCATGCCATTGTTGCATTCATCTGGCAAAAGGCAGGCTTCCTTGCCCCAAATGTTCGAGTGGAAAAAAAATGACGACGCTGACCGCTAGCTTGTCAGAACTGCTAGGCCGCCAACTACTGCCATATAAACTTGTGGACTCAGAGGCCTTTAGAAAATTTGTGGCCATTGGAACACCACAATGTAAGGTTCCCGGAAGGAAATATTTCTCCCAGAAGGGCATCCCAGAGCTTTATGGCCATGTTCAGCGGCAAGTGAATGTATCTCTGGCACATAGTGTCGGTGCCAAGATACATCTGACCACAGACAGGTGGTTTAGCAAACACAGTCAGGGAAGGTACATAACTTTTACTGCCTACTGGGTGAACCTTCTGATGGCCGTCAAGCACGCAACCCGTGGCACCTGTGTAGAATTGTTGTTACCGCAACGGATTGCATGAAGGCTTGCCTCTTCTTCTCCTCCTCCTACTCTATCCTCCCTCTCCTTCTCGGCTGAATCCTCCTTTTCCGCTGCTACGTCTCTTCTACTGCGCCCCCAGAGCTCCCCAGAACCTATTCAACGTGCCAGGTGAGATGTTGCCATGCTCTGCTGCATTTGTTGTGCCTGGAAGCCAAGAGCCACACCGCTCCTGCACTCCTTTCAGCTTTGCGGTCACAGACCGATCAGTGGCTAACCCCGCTCAATTTGACAGTTGGTAAAGTGGTGTGCGACAATGGTGCCAATCTGCTGAGCATGCTGAAACAGGGCAAAATGACACACGTGCCATGTATGGCACATGTCCTGAACTTAGTCGTGCAGCAATTCGTTGCCAAATACCCTGGGGTCCAGAACGTCTTGTGGCAAGCCAGGAAAATCTCTGGCCATTTTAGAAGATCTTACATGGCCATGGCTCGCCTTGCAGACATTCAGCGGCAACACCACCTACCTGTCAGACGTCTGATTTGTGACTGCCCGACGCGATGGAACTTCACCTTGTATATGCTTGATAGGCTGCTCCAGCAGAAACGTGCAGTTAACGACTACCTGTACGAACTCTCGGCAGGACAGGTTCTGGGGAGATTGTTATTTTTTTCACCGTGACGCATGCAGACTTCTGCGGCCATTTGATGAGATCACCAAACTGGTCAGTCGCAGCCAGGGTGCCATCAGTGACATCATACCTTACACCTTCTTTCTGGAACATGAATTGCGTTGTGTCATTGATCAAGCCATCGAGGAGCAAGAGTAGGAAGATGAGGAAGTCGCAATGCTGGATGAATTCCCAGGGTAAGCTACTCCATCTGATACAAGTCAACAACAGGAGTCTGAAGAGGAGTCAAGAGGATGGTGCCGGAGCAGAGGAGGAGCATGCATTAAACATTTCTGGGATCCCTGGTGTTGTCTGTGGCTGGGGGGAGGAGAACAAAGACGACATTATCCTGGATGATGAGCAAGAGCCAGGCCATTCCACCGCTTCTAGTTTAGTGCAAATAGGGGCCTTCATGCTCCAGTGTTTGACGAGGGACCCCTGTATAAAAAGCATAAAGTGCAAGGGCCAGTACTGGGTTGCAAAGTACTTAGACCCCAGTACAAACACAAAATGGTGGAAATGTTACCAGCATCACAGAGGGCTGTCAGAATGCAGCACTTCCAGGCTTTGCTTCGAGAAATGCTGCATTCTGCTTTTGCGGGCGCTGGCAGTTGAATTTCCACTCACAAATAAAGAGTTGCGGGTACTAATCATTCCGCGTATGCAAGAAGAGGGCGGTTTGAACATGTGTTGGTCACATCGGATATGAGCTAATTCTTGCAGCCAACCCATCGACAGCCGTCCTCCAAATCCAGCCTTAGGGAATGCCTAGACCGACAGGTGTCAAACTACATTGGGTTATCAGCCTATGTGGACTCTCTGAGAAGCAATGAACCCCTGGACTACTGGGTGTGCAGGCTTGACCTGTGGCCAGAGCTGGCACAATTTTCCATGGAACTGTTGGCTTTCCCCTCGTCCAGTGTCCTGTCCGAAAGTACGTTTAGCGCAGCAGAGGGGATTATGACCAATAGGCGCACTCGCCCAGCTCACGACTGTGTGGACTACCTCACATTTCTAAAAATGAATGAGGCATGGATCTCAGAGGAATTCAACACGTGATGAGTCGACCACGTTTGATTGAATTTCCTGATGACAGCCCACAAATATCTGCCACCACCCAGAACAAATCATTGTCCCTGTCTTAGATAAATACAGCAGCATAAAAAGCCTTTTATGTCTGTTGAATGCCTAATTTTCGGGGCCTGTACTGGCCAACAGTTACATATTTATCCTGTGATCGCCTAATGTACCTCCAGCCACAGAATCCAAAGTTCTTTGCTGTCAGGTAATTCCTATTGCCAATTTTTTTAGGCCTGTACTGGCCAACAGTTAAATTTTTATCCTGTGAACGCCTAATGTACCTCCAGCCACAGAATCCAAAGTTCTGTGCTGTCAGGTGAATGCCTATTGCCTATTTTTTGGGGCCTGCGCTTGCTGACAGTTACATTTTATTTCTCTAGCCACATAATCATACCCTTGTCTCACTCCTCTGCCTCTCATTATGGTGTCATATGAACCACATTCACCATAAGGACCTTCTAATGACACAGGATCATGTGACTGTGCCCCCCACCCTGTACTGTGCTCCTCACCCCTTACTGTGCCCCCTTATACCCTGCATTGTGCCCTCTTACCACACCCTGTGCAGTGCCCCTACTCATTCCCTGTACTGTGCCCTCTTATACTCTTTTATCTGGTCACGGTATGGCGATGTTATCCGGTCACTCTGCAGAGGTGTTATCCGGTCATGTATGGGGGTGGTATCCAATATCTGGATGGCCATAACTGCATCTTTTTCCCTGCCGACGCCATCCTTTTTTAGACCTGGCATGAGTGGGAAAAATATGCAGATTGCGATGCTAAGGACCTTTGCACCACAATCTGTGTCAGAAATACGCCTAAGATAGACGTATTTCTATATAATAAATTATCACCTAATTGTATTATCATTTGGGGGTAGGGCTAATATCTTTATATTATATAGATTCTAGTGTAATATACTGTGCCCTGTATTTCCCAGTAGAAAATGATCCTTGGGAAACACAGTCCTCATCCCTGACCACCAGGACTAGTTAGCGCTCTGTCAGTACATGGAGGCCTCCCCTCTCCGCCACACTGCTCCGATGTGTACTGGTGCTTATTCTCACACTAGGGCTGGGTTCACATCCTATTTTGCCATCCGTTTAATGCATACCATAATATGTTTGTCTGGGAATTTTTGTTAATGAGTCTGACCCCTCTCTGGTATATCACTGTCCATGTTGTGGGACTATTTGTGTACTTCTAGTAAGTGTTTTCTAGCTGCAAATATGAGCTGAAGTTTTTTCATGTTCTGCTGCCATTAAAGTGAATGGGGCCCGCCGCAAACTTGCGGTTTGCAAACATTCGATCGCGTTTGCGAATGGTCCCGTTCATCTATCACTAGTGAGAATGCATCGGGCCATTTGCACAAGTGGTTTGAATGGACTCCATCTTCACTGCATACTGCCAGGGTGTGCCTGGGTCCTGTGCCTCATCTTCTTCATCGCCCTGTAGCACCTCAGGTTGCACCTGTGTAGAAAATCCATCCATTTCTCTACACATTACATGTGCTCCAATGTCATCCTCTTCCTCTAGTTCAGCCCCGAAAGGGCTCAAGTGGCCGTGAGATATTGTCGCCATGTCTTCTATCCCCTGGCCATCCAAATTTAACAGCATCTGTTCCAGGAAATGAATCAGTGCAATAATGTTGTTCATCTCATAGTCCTGACAAATAAAGTGGCCTCCTCAAAAAGCCAGAGCAAACAGCACGTGTCATGTATGAGGTGCCACTGGCTAACATAGAAGTAACACAGGGGAGTACCTCTGTCTGCCTGTATCATTAAGAAAAAGTTTATGGCCTATCTCCGTTCTTATAGTCAGTCCAACATATGGAGGGTGGAACTTCAACTGGTGGAAACATTGCATATCAGCCTATGTTGAATAATGCCATTCTGCCACTGCAGCTCAAGAAGGGTGTGCTTGGCGGTGTACGAGTGGCATTTTCAGGATGTCTTGCAGATGGGCAGACTTCAGGAACACGTGCGCCATGCAGGTCTCATGGCTCAGCCCTCCTTGACGCAGCGTCGACACCATGTTCTCCCCGTTGTCGGTCACCATGGTTTGGATTTTGAGCTGTTGAGGAGAAATCCAGGATTAGTGAAAGGAAAAAAATCAATTGAGTTGTCCTATAAGGGTGAGAACGGTGCGAACGCACCTCTCACCAAGATACTGCTGTCAAGCGTAAGAGAAAAATCAAAGGGGCAGTAACAATTAAAACGTGATGTTTATTATTATAACTAAAACAAGTAAAGTCCCCTTACAAGACAAACAAACAGATACGGTCGGGTCCTGTGTACAGGTGTGTCACTGGATCAGTGACCCACTGTACCCAGGATCCCTAGGGCGAGCCCTTTATAAGATTGTGCGGACCCCAAAGGTCAGGAGGTGCCACAAACAGTGCTAATAAACCCCGGCAAGGGTGTCCTAGATCCCACTTGGAGAGCAGGAACGAACCCAGGTGGGATAGAAAATAAGGATGGGTCTTACCGGTACCGGGGCAAACCGTGCTTGATTGTAAACAGTCACGGCAGACGACCAAGGTAAGTTCTTATTCTAGCACATAGATACGGTGTTCCGGTCCGGGGGAAGGGTACTTCGTAGGTAGGAGGTTGCCTTTTGGAGAAGGGGCCGCAGGGGGAACAACTGTCCCTGTAGCGCCCTACTTGACCTACTGTGACCCTGTTACCCTAACACGGGATCCGTGCCCCGCAAGGGGTGGTCCCGTCCGGAACCTTTCCCTGCAATAAGGTCCCTAAGAGACCCTGTCAGGGTAATGGAGAGGGGAACACCTAATCTAGTTGGACTAAGATGGTAATAACACCTTGGGCAAATTGAGGAAATGCTCATATGCCCCTAAGTGTAAGTGGTATGCTCATATGTCCCTACGCGTTTCGTCAAAAATGGAACATACATAAAAAGAGTACTAGTACTGACAACCTCTTGAGTCATCAGGGGACAGGGGTTGGTACTAGTGGCTGTGGTCCAAGTCACCAGGCGACGGTGTTGTAGTGCTGAACGCCCGTGGCCTAGACCAGACTAGAAAAGGTCATTAGGTATACTTAGTCTATTTACGAGAGTCCTAACAGCCACATAAGAAACTAAGCTTATGCTGGGCTAGTAGGAGGGAGGTACTGGCTACCTCCAACCACTTAATGGTGAATAACGTGGTTGATTCTGTAGCTAGAGTGCGTATGGCATATCCAGGTACATCTGAAACACAAAGAATAAAAAGTGTACAAACGCCCCATGAACTACTGAAATAAGAAAAGGCAGCATACAAAAGTACAATGATCCCCTAAAGCAATATGTGGATACATAATCTCCAAACATAAAGGTGGGGATTCTGGCAATAAAAGATGCTTGTACTTACAGTCAAAGCCTTGGTGCGTATGGCATCCAACTGGCTAGGCCGGCGTCATTCCGTTTTATTGAGGCCGGATGTATGGCGTCTGGCAGCGCTACTCTGTGCGCCGCTACTGTTTTTAAATCGTAAGGGGACGCTGCGCATGCGTGCACCACTCTCCAATGGGTGGCGCAGGTTGATGATGTAGCGCAGTCAGAAGACCTGACGGTCCCAGTCTGATGACGCGGCCCAAGTTCTGGGTCACGTGTGCAGCGTCATCAGTCAGGAGCGCCGCGGCCGTCCCTCCGCTATGTATACGCCCACATCCCAGTCCGTCCATCACCAGGCCGATGACTGCTGCTGAATGGGCGGAGCTGGCTGACGCTGGGAGGGCGGAGATCGCGGCATCTCCGAGAGGCTGAGAGGGTGGAGCTGAGTGTATCCTTCAGACTCAGCTGCTACAAGCCACTCGCAGGTAGTTGGTCCATGGAGGATCGTAGTTACAGGACCTCCATACCGGACAACAAAGTGGATATTTAATGGCAGGGAAAACCACCATGACTAGCAATAGGTACCCTATCTTTATTGTTAATACAGAGACAAGCAAATAAGCAGCAATATATAAAGAAAAAAAGGGGGGTTGCTGCATACCCTAGCAGGATTAGACGTCACATATGGTACAATGGTTATGAGTAGAGTTGAGCGAACACCTGGATGTTCGGGTTCGAGAAGTTCGGCCGAACATCCCGGAAATGTTCGGGTTCGGGATCCGAACCCGATCCGAACTTCGTCCCGAACCCGAACCCCATTGAAGTCAATGGGGACCCGAACTTTTCGGCACTAAAAAGGCTGTAAAACAGCCCAGGAAAGAGCTAGAGGGCTGCAAAAGGCAGCAACATGTAGGTAAATCCCCTGCAAACAAATGTGGATAGGGAAATGAATTAAAATAAAAATTAAATAAATAAAAATTAACCAAAATCAATTGGAGAGAGGTTCCATAGCAGAGAATCTGGCTTCCCGTCACCCACCACTGGAACAGTCCATTCTCAGATATTTAGGCCCCGGCACCCAGGCAGAGGAGAGAGGTCCCGTAACAGAGAATCTGTCTTCATGTCAGCAGAGAATTAGTCTGCATGTCATAGCAGAGAATGAGGCTTCACGTCAGCCACCACTGCAACAGTCCATTGGCATATATTTAGGCCCAGCACCCAGGCAGAGGAGGGAGGTCCCGTAACAGAGAATCTGTCTTCATGTCAGCAGAGAATTAGTCTGCATGTCATAGCAGAGAATGAGGCTTCACGTCAGCCACCACTGCAACAGTCCATTGGCATATATTTAGGCCCAGCACACACACAGGCAGAGGAGAGAGGTCCCGTAACAGAGAATCTGGCTTCATGTCAGCAGAGAATCAGTCTGCATGTCATAGCAGAGAATGAGGCTTCACGTCAGCCACCACTGCAACAGTCCATTGGCATATATTTAGGCCCAGCACACACACAGGCAGAGGAGAGAGGTCCCGTAACAGAGGATCTGGCTTCATGTCAGCAGAGAATCAGTCTGCATGTCATAGCAGAGAATCAGGCTTCACGTCAGCCACCACTGCAACAGTCCATTGTCATAAATTTAGGCCCAGCACCCAGGCAGAGGAGAGAGGTCCCGTAACAGACAATCTGGCTTCATGTCAGCAGAGAATTAGTCTGCATGTCATAGCAGAGAATGAGGCTTCACGTCAGCCACCACTGCAACAGTCCATTGGCATATATTTAGGCCTAGCACACAGGCAGAGGAGAGAGGTCCCGTAACAGACAATCTGGCTTCATGTCAGCAGAGAATCAGTCTGCATGTCATAGCAGAGAATGAGGCTTCACGTCACCCACCACTGCAACAGTCCATTGGCATATATTTAGGCCTAGCACACAGGCAGAGCAGAGAGGTCCCGTAACAGACAATCTGGCTTCATGACAGCAGAGAATCAGTCTGCATGTCATAGCAGAGAATGAGGCTTCACGTCACCCACCACTGCAACAGTCCATTGGCATATATTTAGGC
The DNA here is from genome assembly GCF_014858855.1 of Bufo gargarizans. NCBI lineage: Eukaryota > Metazoa > Chordata > Amphibia > Anura > Bufonidae > Bufo > Bufo gargarizans. The sequence continues at coordinate 438,475,058 of NC_058082.1, read as the reverse complement.
CTAGCACACAGGCAGAGCAGAGAGGTCCCGTAACAGACGATCTGGCTTCATGTCAGCAGAGAATCAGTCTGCATGTCATAGCAGAGAATGAGGCTTCACGTCAGCCACCACTGCAACAGTCCATTGGCATATATTTAGGCCTAGCACACAGGCAGAGGAGAGAGGTCCCGTAACAGACAATCTGGCTTCATGTCAGCAGAGAATCAGTCTGCATGTCATAGCAGAGAATGAGGCTTCACGTCAGCCACCACTGCAACAGTCCATTGGCATATATTTAGGCCCAGCACCCAGGCAGAGGAGGGAGGTCCCGTAACAGACAATCTGGCTTCATGTCAGCAGAGAATCAGTCTGCATGTCATAGCAGAGAATAAGGCTTCACGTCACCCACCACTGCAACAGTCCATTGGCATATATTTAGGCCCAGCACCCAGGCAGAGGAGGGAGGTCCCGTAACAGAGAATCTGTCTTCATGTCAGCAGAGAATTAGTCTGCATGTCATAGCAGAGAATGAGGCTTCACGTCAGCCACCACTGCAACAGTCCATTGGCATATATTTAGGCCCAGCACCCAGGCAGAGGAGGGAGGTCCCGTAACAGAGAATCTGTCTTCATGTCAGCAGAGAATTAGTCTGCATGTCATAGCAGAGAATGAGGCTTCACGTCAGCCACCACTGCAACAGTCCATTGGCATATATTTAGGCCCAGCACCCAGGCAGAGGAGGGAGGTCCCGTAACAGAGAATCTGTCTTCATGTCAGCAGAGAATTAGTCTGCATGTCATAGCAGAGAATCAGGCTTCACGTCACCCACCACTGCAACAGTCCATTGGCATATATTTAGGCCCAGCACCCAGGCAGAGGAGGGAGGTCCCGTAACAGAGAATCTGTCTTCATGTCAGCAGAGAATTAGTCTGCATGTCATAGCAGAGAATGAGGCTTCACGTCACCCACCACTGCAACAGTCCATTGGCATATATTTAGGCCTAGCACACAGGCAGAGGAGAGGTTCATTCAACTTTGGGTAGCCTCGCAATATAATGGTAAAATGAAAATAAAAATAGGATTGAATGAGGAAGTGCCCTGGAGTCCAATAATATATGGTTATGGGGAGGTAGTTAATGTCTAATCTGGACAAGGGACGGACAGGTCCTGTGGGATCCATGCCTGGTTCATTTTTATGAACGTCAGCTTGTCCACATTGGCTGTAGACAGGCGGCTGCGTTTGTCTGTAATGACGCCCCCTGCCGTGCTGAATACACGTTCAGACAAAACGCTGGCTGCCGGGCAGGCCAGCACCTCCAAGGCATAAAAGGCTAGCTCTGGCCACGTGAACAATTTAGAGACCCAGAAGTTGAATGGGGCCGAACCATCAGTCAGTACGTGGAGGGGTGTGCACACGTACTGTTCCACCATGTTAGTGAAATGTTGCCTCCTGCTAACACGTTGCGTATCAGGTGGTGGTGCAGTTAGCTGTGGCGTGTTGACAAAAGTTTTCCACATCTCTGCCATGCTAACCCTGCCCTCAGAGGAGCTGGCCGTGACACAGCTGCCTTGGCGACCTCTTGCTCCTCCTCTGCCTTGGCCTTGGGCTTCCACTTGTTCCCCTGTGACATTTGGGAATGCTCTCAGTAGCGCGTCTACCAACGTGCGCTTGTACTCGCGCATCTTCCTATCACGCTCCAGTGCAGGAAGTAAGGTGGGCACATTGTCTTTGTAGCGTGGATCCAGCAGGGTGGCAACCCAGTAGTCCGCACAGGTTAAAATGTGGGCAACTCTGCTGTCGTTGCGCAGGCACTGCAGCATGTAGTCGCTCATGTGTGCCAGGCTGCCCAGGGGTAAGGACAAGCTGTCCTCTGTGGGAGGCGTATCGTCATCGTCCTGCCTTTCCCCCCAGCCACGCACCAGTGATGGACCCGAGCTGCGTTGGGTGCCACCCCGCTGTGACCATGCTTCATCCTCATCCTCCTCCACCTCCTCCTCATCCTCGTCCTCCTCGTCCTCCAGTAGTGGGCCCTGGCTGGCCACATTTGTACCTGGCCTCTGCTGTTGCCAAAAACCTCCCTCTGAGTCACTTCGAAGAGACTGGCCTGAAAGTGCTAAAAATGACCCCTCTTCCTCCTCCTCCTCCTCCTCCTCCTGGGCCACCTCCTCTTCCATCATCGCCCTAAGTGTTTTCTCAAGGAGACATAGAAGTGGTATTGTAACGCTGATAACGGTGTCATCGCCACTGGCCATGTTGGTGGAGTACTCGAAACAGCGCAACAGGGCACACAGGTCTCGCATGGAGGCCCAGTCATTGGTGGTGAAGTGGTGCTGTTCTGTAGTGCGACTGACCCGTGCGTGCTGCAGCTGAAAGTCCACTATGGCCTGCTGCTGCTCGCACAGTCTGTCCAGCATGTGCAAGGTGGAGTTCCACCTGGTGGGCACGTCGCATATGAGGCGGTGAGCGGGAAGGCCGAAGTTACGCTGTAGCGCAGACAGGCGAGCAGCAGCAGGATGTGAACGCCGGAAGCGCGAACAGACGGCCCGCACTTTATGCAGCAGCTCTGACATGTCGGGGTAGTTGTGAATGAACTTCTGCACCACCAAATTCAGCACATGCGCCAAGCAAGGGATGTGCGTCAAATTGGCTAGTCCCAGAGCTGCAACGAGATTTCGCCCATTATCACACACCACCAGGCCGGGCTTGAGGCTCACCGGCAGCAACCACTCGTCGGTCTGTTGTTCTATACCCCGCCACAACTCCTGTGCGGTGTGGGGCCTGTCCCCCAAACATATGAGTTTCAGAATGGCCTGCTGACGTTTACCCCGGGCTGTGCTGAAGTTGGTGGTGAAGGTGTGTGGCTGACTGGATGAGCAGGTGGAAGAAGAGGAGGAGGAAGCCGAGAAGGAGGAGGTGGCAACAGGAGGCAAAGAATGTTGCCCTGCGATCCTTGGCGGCGGAAGGACGTGCGCCAAACAGCTCTCCGCCTGGGGCCCAGCTGCCACTACATTTACCCAGTGTGCAGTTAGGGAGATATAGCGTCCCTGGCCGTGCTTACTGGTCCACGTATCTGTGGTTAGGTGGACCTTGCCACAGATGGCGTTGCGCAGTGCACACTTGATTTTATCGGATACTTGGTTGTGCAGGGAAGGCACGGCTCTCTTGGAGAAGTAGTGCCGGCTGGGAACAACATACTGTGGGACAGCAAGCGACATGAGCTGTTTGAAGCTGTCTGTGTCCACCAGCCTAAATGACAGCATTTCATAGGCCAGTAGTTTAGAAATGCTGGCATTCAGGGCCAGGGATCGAGGGTGGCTAGGTGGGAATTTACGCTTTCTATCAAATGTTTGTGAGATGGAGAGCTGAACGCTGGCGTGTGACATGGTTGAGACGCTTGGTGACGGAGGTGGTGGTGGTGGTGTTGGTGGTACATCCCCTGTTTGCTGGGCGGCAGGTGCCAACGTTCCTCCAGAGGCGGAGGAAGAGGCCGAGGCGGCAGCAGCAGAATAGGCCGAGGCGGCAGCAGCAGAAGAGGTAGCAGGGGGAGCCTGAGTGACTTCCTTGGTTTTAAGGTGTTTACTCCACTGCAGTTCATGCTTTGCATGCAGGTGCCTGGTCATGCAGGTTGTGCTCAGGTTCAGAACGTTAATGCCTCGCTTCAGGCTCTGATGGCACAGCGTGCAAACCACTCGGGTCTTGTCGTCAGCACATTGTTTGAAGAAGTGCCATGCCAGGGAACTCCTTGAAGCTGCCTTTGGGGTGCTCGGTCCCAGATGGCGGCGGTCAGTAGCAGGCGGAGTCTCTTGGCGGCGGGTGTTCTGCTTTTGCCCACTGCTCCCTCTTTTGCTACGCTGTTGGCTCGGTCTCACCACTGCCTCTTCCTCCGAACTGTGAAAGTCAGTGGCACGACCTTCATTCCATGTGGGGTCTAGGACCTCATCGTCCCCTGCATCGTCTTCCACCCAGTCTTGATCCCTGACCTCCTGTTCAGTCTGCACACTGCAGAAAGACGCAGCAGTTGGCACCTGTGTTTCGTCATCATCAGAGACATGCTGAGGTGGTATTCCCATGTCCTCATCATCAGGAAACATAAGTGGTTGTGCGTCAGTGCATTCTATGTCTTTCACCGCTGGGGAAGGGCTAGGTGGATGCCCTTGGGAAACCCTGCCAGCGGAGTCTTCAAACAGCATAAGAGACTGCTGCATAACTTGAGGCTGAGACAGTTTCCCTGGTATGCATGGGGGTGATGTGACAGACTGATGGGGTTGGTTTTCAGGCGCCATCTGTGCGCTTTCTGCAGAAGACTGGGTGGGAGATAATGTGAACGTGCTGGATCCACTGTCGGCCACCCAATTGACTAATGCCTGTACCTGCTCAGGCCTTACCATCCTTAGAACGGCATTGGGCCCCACCATATATCGCTGTAAATTCTGGCGGCTACTGGGACCTGAGGTAGTTGGTACACTAGGACGTGTGGATGTGGCAGAACGGCCACGTCCTCTCCCAGCACCAGAGGGTCCACTAACACCACCACGACCATGTCCACGTCCGCGTCCCTTACTAGATGTTTTTCTCATTGTTATGGTTCACCACAACAACAAATATATTATTTGGCCCAATGTATTGTATTCAAATTCAGCGGGATATAAATTTGAGGCCTAGTATTTAGGCGCTGGGTGACCGGTATGGATTTAGTGACAGAATTAGACTTGGAAATGCACAGAAGCGTGTGTGTGAAGTTATTCTGAATGACCCTATGTGCACCTTCAATATGATCTACCCTTTTAGGGATAGATTTCAAATAGCTCTGATATAGCAGAAACGACTAAATTATGAAATTGCTAAATTGGGAATTGTATTTCAACCCAGAACAAAAAATGTGCTTTGACGGACACTAAATAACTTTCCCAGCCACAACAGGACAGCGGTAACGAGAGATTTAGCGGGATATAAATTTGAGGCCTAGTATTTAGGCGCTGGGTGACAGGTATGGGTTTAGTGACAGAATTAGATTTGGAAATGCACAGTAGCGGGTGTGTGAAGTTATTCTGAATGACCCTATGTGCACCTTGAATATTATATACCCTTTTAGGGATAGATTTCAAATAGCTCTGATATAGCAGAAACCACTAAATTATGAAATTGCTAAATTGGGAATTGTATTTCAACCCAGAACAAGAAATGTGCTTGAACGGACACTAAATAACTCGCCCAGCTACAGCACTAGGGACAGATTTAGCGGGATATAAATTTGAGGCCTAGTATTTAGGCGCTGGGTGACAGGTATGGGTTTAGTGCCAGAATTAGACTTGGAAATACACAGTAGCGGGTGTGTGTGAAGTTATTCTGAATGACCCAATGTGCACCTTGAATATTATATACCCTTTTAGGGATAGATTTCAAATAGCTCTGATATAGCAGAAACCACTAAATTATGAAATTGCTAAATTGGGAATTGTATTTCAACCCAGAACAAGAAATGTGCTTGAACGGACACTAAATAACTCGCCCAGCTACAGCACTAAGGACAGATTTAGCGGGATATAAATTTGAGGCCTAGTATTTAGGCGCTGGGTGACAGGTATGGGTTTAGTGCCAGAATTAGACTGGGATATGGCCAAAAAATAAACAGACTATTGCTGGTTAAATGCACTTGGTGTGACAGCTTCACCCTGATGTAGGCTTTAGCCAAAAAACAACCACACCATTGAGGGTTAAATGCACTTGGTGACAGGCGCAGCTTGCCCCTGATTTAGTATATGGCCAAAAAATGAACAGACTATTGCTGGTTAAATGCACTTGGTGTGACAGCTTCACCCTGATGTAGGCTTTAGCCAAAAAACAACCACACCATTGAGGGTTAAATGCACTTGGTGACAGGCGCAGCTTGCCCCTGATTTTGTATATGGCCAAAAAATGAACAGACTATTGCTGGTTAAATGCACTTGGTGTGACAGCTTCACCCTGATGTAGGCTTTAGCCAAAAAACAACCACACCATTGAGGGTTAAATGCACTTGGTCGCAGCTTGTGCTGGCGCACCACAAGACACAAAATGGCCGCCGATCACCCCAGAAAAATGTGACTGACAAACGGTCTGGGCAGCCTAAAAACAGTGAGCAATTGAGGATCAGCAGCTCAATGATCCACAGCTGCAGATCGATCAGTTAATCAAGTCCTTTGGAGGAGTTAATCTGCCTAATCTCGCCCTACTGTCGCAGCCGCAACCTCTCCCTACGCTAATCAGAGCAGAGTGACGGGCGGCGCTATGTGACTCCAGCTTAAATAGAGGCTGGGTCACATGGTGCTCTGGCCAATCACAGCCATGCCAATAGTAGGCATGGCTGTGATGGCCTCTTGGGGCAAGTAGTATGACGCTTGTTGATTGGCTGCTTTGCAGCCTTTCAAAAAGCGCCAAGAAAGCGTCACAAAAGCGCGAAGAAAGCGACGAACACCGAACCCGGACTTTTACGAAAATGTCCGGGTTCGGGTCCGTGTCACGGACACCCCAAAATTCGGTACGAACCCGAACTATACAGTTCGAGTTCGCTCATCCCTAGTTATGAGCCCAAATGAGGTCCAATCAAAAAAAGGGGGAGGGGGGGGGGGAGAACCAGATGAGGAGGGTTTGCCTGGAAGAGAGTATATTCATAAGTAGGCGATGTACACTTATGGTCCTTTCACAGGAAACAACCAAAATGCAATTGTTCGTTTAAGCCTAGTGGGTGGGTGGTTTTTAATTTAAAAATCCACCAACACTCACAATGAAGTATACGTTTATCCCAATCGCCTCCACGTTGGAGCTTCTGGACATGTTCAATGCCCAGGAAGGACACCGCAGATGCACGGCCCCCATGGTGATGCTGGACTTGCCTTGCCACTGGAGTGTCCCTATCGTTCCGTATGTCCCCAAGGTGCTCACCCATCCTTTTGCGCAGTTCCCTGCGGGTCTTCCCGACATATCGCTTGCCGCACTCACAGGTGATAAGATAAATTACACCTGTGGTACGACAATTGATAAAATCACGTATGTGATAGGCACGGCCACCTGGGTCCAACGCGAAGGATTTGCTTTGGGTGAGCTGACCACAGAAACTGCAATGTCCGCATCTAAAGCAGCCCTTGACCGGATTATCCAGCCACGTTCTGGGTTTCTCAGGTGGACAGTAGTGGCTGTTCACCAATTTATCTCTCAGGTTTGTGCCTCTCCTAAAGGTCACGGAGGGTTGAGGGCTTAGTACCGTGGTCAAGTCCGGGTCCATCAAAAGGGTCCCCCCAGTTGCGGCCTATGATCTCTCTTACGTTGGTGGATGCCGCATCGAAAGTCCCTATGACCCGTATCAGTCTCCTAGACTCACTGACCAGGTTCTTAATGGGGTGTAAAAGAGAGGTGCGTGTTTCAGTGCACGCTCTCTGATAGGCCCCCTTAAGTGTCCTGTCTGGATAACCACGTTCGCGGAAGCGCCTTCTCAGGTCGTCAGCCTGGCGCTTAAATTCCAGGATTAGATTTCTTGATGAAGGATGCGGAGCAGTTCCTCCCCTGTGTGACTCAGTTCACCCAGACAAACTAGGTGCAGAACAACATGACACTGCCACGCCCTGGACATGTGGTATGCTGGTTTGGCACTGTGAATTGTCCCTGCAGTGGAGGCTAAGAACACGGTGGAGGATGTTGAGGCAGAGGCGGGCATTGTAGCAGAACGAACCGCATGAGAACATGGAGGCGGAAGCAGCACCACCTGGCCAAGTTGCTGGTGTGACTGGGCAGGAACCACATTTAACCAGTGGGCCCTAAAGGACATATATTGTCCTTGACCATACTTAAAGCTCCACATGTCGGTGCTGCCATGCACTTTGGCAGACACGACAGGCTCAAGTACTGGCCCACCTTCTGTTCTACATATGTGTGCAGGACTGTTACTGCCTTTTTGGGAAATAAATTATGGCACAAGTTATCAGTTCTCTGAAAGGTGCAAAGTTCACAACTTGAAAATGGAGGGACTGCAGCACCAGCAACTTGGCTAGGAGCACATTCATCTTCTGAACCATTGGATAAGTGCAGGCATAAAGTTGTCTCTTCACAATCGTTTTGGTGACCGATTGCTGATGGAGTGATTGACGAGGAGTAGAAGGAGCAGGAGCATCAGAACCATGATGATGGGAAGGACAGACAGCTCGTTTCGGCTGAGGTGGTGGAGCTTTGACTGCCTGAAATCGGGAGCTTGCCATTGGGCGATGCAGAGGTTGCTGCGGCAAGCTGGACCACCACATCAGAGCCACGGGTCTCCCAGGCCACTTTATGGTGACGCTGCATGTGTTGATGCAGGGAGGTGGTGCCAACATTGGCACCCTGGCCACGCTTGACCTTCTGCCCACAAATATGGCAAATGGTCATGTTCACCTCCTTTGGCGGCCTAACAAAAAATTGCCAGAACGCCGAGTATGGCATTTTCCCACCAACGCTACCGCTGCCTCCGTGAACCGCTGCACCGCTACTTTCTGGTAGGCTTCTGCTGATTGGGTGGTCTACCCCGGGCACATTTAGCTCCCACTGCTGCCACTTTGCTGACTAATAACCATGCTATGACCCTGCTGGCTCAGCTGCTGCCTCACGAGCAAGCTGAGACCCTCTTCTCCTGATGATGATGATGATCCCAAGTGCGATCGGCTAAATCATCATCATCATCCGCTACTGTCTGCAAGTCACTGATTTCCCCATCAAAGGTCTCAGGGCCAGAAGCCTGACCGCTTACAACACCTACTCCCACGCGACTCTCCTCATCACTACTTGCCCGCCTACCAAAGGAAGCTGCAGATGTCTCCTCCAGATCTTGGCTGGGCAGTAGCTGCTGACTGTCCTCTAGTAGCTTGTTCTCGCTGAAAAATGGAGCCAAGCCTACAGCATATAATACCGTATGGTTCAGAATAGGTGGGGGCACAGAACCTGCTCCCAGCACATACCAACTAAATGTTGTGTAAGGCTGCTTTCACACTAGCGTTCGGGTGTCCGCTCGTGAGCTCCGTTTGAAGGAGCTCACGAGCGGACCCGAACGCAGCCGTCCAGCCCTGATACAGTCTGAATGGAGGCGGATCCGCTCAGACTGCATCAGTCTGGCGGCGTTCAGCCTCCGCTACGCTCGCCTCCGCACGGACAGGCGGACAGCTGAACGCTGCTTGCAGCGTTCGGGTGTCCGCCTGGCCGTGCGGAGGCGTGCGGATCCGTGCGGATCCGTCCAGACTTACAATGTAAGTCAATGGGGACGGATCCGTTTGAAGATGCCACAATGTGGCTCAATCTTCAAGCGGATCCGTCCCCCATTGACTTTACATTGAAAGTCTGGACGGATCCGTACTAGGCTATTTTCACACTTAGCTGTTCTATGCTAAAAATAATGCAGACGGATCCGTTCTGAACGGAGCCTCCGTCTGCATTATTATGAGCGGATCCGTTCAGAACGGATCCGCCCGAACGCTAGTGTGAAAGTAGCCTAAGAGGAACCCACCGACTCTTGACGAACTCGAAGACCGAGTCAACCATTGAATCACTGCTGGGTTGCTGGTCAAGACACGACTGCTAGATGGCACCGGGAGTTCAGGCCTCTAGCTTTCACTTGACTCCTGCTGTCCCCCTCCTTTATTCTGCTGCCTTCGATAGAAACATTTTGGCCACTGACCGTTCCCTTTGAAGGACCTGTCACCTGTCTGTCTGACAAACTGTATAATAAAATAATTAAATTTAAATTTAAATAATACCCCCCAAAAAGGCTGTAGTACAATGCAACTTCACTACTTAATGCCAATTATGACATATATTTTCTCCTTTTTTTTCCTATTTCTACACCCCAAAAAAGACATATAACAATCGCAATTTACTGCAGAATGGCTAATGGGACGTACGCATATTTTCTTTTTCTACACCACGTAAATGGCTGTAGTACAGTATAACTTCACTGCTGAATGGCACTTTTGATAGCATATATATATATATATATATATATATATATATTTTTTTTTTTTTTTTTTCTATTACTACACCCCCCCAAAAAAGTAAAACAATGTAAAATCAACGCAGAATGGCTAATAGGACGTACGTATCTATCCTATTAATATACCCCATAAATGGCTGTATTACAGAACTTGCACCCCAATCACAAGCAAAATTAGCTGTAATTAGTGATGTATCATATGGTGTAAACAACCTAAAAGCAATTTAGATCCCCAATAAGTACAGCAAGCTGTAAAAGAATCACTGCTATTGCACCCTCTTCTCCTTTTATAGTGTAGATCATGCCTCCCTATTCTTTCCCTAAACCTTGACTAATCTTTTCCTGAACTTGTAAATCTTTTTTTAGCACAATAAAGCATTTCCTAGCACTGTCCCTAGCACTTGCTAACGGCTCTCCCTGCACCAAGCACACTGGAAGATGGTAGAATCAAAAATGGCTGAGGCTTTTTACAGTGCTGTGACATCACAGGGGCTGGCTGGCTGCTGATTGGCTGCATGCATGACATTGTGGGTGATCCCTCGTTCCCAGAGTTCTTTGCTCCATTTCCTAATGTGGAGCAGCCATTTTAGGAAAAAATGTGATTCGTTACCGCAAAGCGTGAGGAAATTCGAATTTGGTGATAATAGAATTTTTCCACTTCGTCAACTTCGATTCGCTCATCTCTAATGTATAGTGTCACTTGTTTTTTTGCTTTCCTTATTTCTCTGTCCACCTCAGTAACATTGCTGGGTTGAACTCACATGTTCAGTTCCATCCTTGCCCAATCTACTATTAGAAGCCGATAGATATGGGCAAAAACTGCCAGCTTGAAATAAATCTAGCAGAGCAATTGGAGTAATGAATGTGGAGATCTCTGGATCCATGTGAGATACATGGCTAGTTCTAGCTTGGTTAGAAAGAGATCATCATGCACTGTATAATTTTTATTTATTTTTTACATTAATTATAGGACAACCCTTTAAGCAAAGCCAAAGCCATTTTTTTAAAATATTCAAATTAAACAGTTACAGAATTTTACTTCTCATTTTTATCCTCTTCTACCAACTTTCTTTCCTTCAAAATCTAACTGTAGCACCACCCTGGTAAATCGTCTCTGGGCTATATTTCTGAAGGACATAGATAAATGTTGGCCTAGTTACAGTAAGATATTGCTCCAACTAATCACAACTGCTACTGCCTAACACCGTCACCTTATTCCATATTTCACCTTAAAAGTGCTGTCATTGATCCATAAACAAAGTGCCAAAAAAGTGCATCAAAGTTTACACAACGTCTCACTTCAGGTCGTTTTACAGAATTTTCTGTATTTCAAAAGATACCAAGAAACAATTATCCGTGAGTAAGAAGCCAACATTTAAAAGCTTCTTTCATCTTCTTTACAGAGCAGATCAAAAGGTACACGAAAGTTAAATCTTCTCAAATAAAAAAAGCAGTGTCTGATTACTTTCTATATCTAAATTAATACACAGGTCTGTTTTTAAGGTAAAGGCAGAATGGGGGCAATGAGCTGAAGGCATTTGAGATGAAAGATCAGCCTTATTCGTATTAGCCCAAGGTCAGGATTATGACAGCTTTCTTTTTAATAAAATTAAACCTTCAATCAGTGTGTTATTTTACAAGATTTGCAGTCACAATTTTGTATAATAATATATTCTGAAGACCATTGCATCATTTGATATATATCAGCTACCTGTATCTCAACTGATATAGTTTACCTCAACCATATTTAATATTAACCCCTTCAAGACCAAGACCATTTTCACCATAATGTGAAATCTGACATGTGTCACTTTATGTGGTAATAACGCTGGAATGGTTTATTTATCCAATTAATTCTGATATTGTTTTCTAGCGACAAATCTTACATCAAGGACAGAGGTCCTCGCTGTTGCTCCCTACTCCGAGATCTCTAATGTCAGAGGTGGTGAAGGTGATGATGATGACATGTCGATGGATGTCACATAAGTACCCACAAGAGAGGAAGAGGAGGAGAGTTCAGAGGGAGAGACAGAGCAGCAGATAGGGGGTAGAAAGGATGAGAATCAGGCAGAACTAGTAGTGCACAGGAGGCAAAAAGCAGACTGCAAATGTATCTGGAGCGAGCTATCCACCATACACGGACACATATGGCGCTCCCAGGACGCCGGCACATGGCTCCGCAGTGTGAGCTCTTTTTAAAGTGTCAGCTGCTGACAAAAGCATTGCCATCTGAAGCCTGTGCTGTCAGCGCATAAGTCGCGGTAAACCCGATACTCACCTAGGGACGACCACCTTAAGAAGACACGTGGCCTCCTATCAACGAGCCCTGTGGGAGCAACACCGTCAGAACCTACAAAGCCACACTCCCTGCACTCCATGTCCTGCGCTCTTCTCCTCTCTCCTCCCATTTATCCTCTACTCCACCTTTCACCGTGCCGCCGTTGCGTTCATCTGGCAAAAGGCAGGCTTCCGTGGCCCAAATGTTCAAACGTAAGAAGTTGATGATGCCGGATAATCCTCTTGCCAAATGACTGACTGCTGGCTTGTCGGAACTGCTAGCCCACCAACTACTGCCATATAAACTGGTGGACTTTGAGGCCTTTAGAAAATGTGTGTCCATGGGTACACCACAATGGAAGGTCCCTGGAAAAATATATTTATCCCAGAAGGGCATCTAAGAGCTATATGGTCACGTTCAGCGACAAGTCAATGTATTTCTGGCACACAGTGTCGGTGCCAAGATACATCGGACCACAGACATGTGGTCTAGCAAACACGGTCAGGGAAGGTACATAACTTTTACTGCCTACTGGGTGAACCTTCTGATGGCCGTCAAGCACGCAACCCGTGGCACCTGTGTAGTATTGTTGTGCACAAAAATTCAATTTACAAATATTTATTGTGAATATCGCAAATTTGAGAATTCACTAATATTTCAAATATAGTGCTATATATTAGTTTTTCAAATATTCGTCAAGCAACTTAAGAAGGGAGGAATCATGACTTCAGATGGAAAAAAAATTACAAATATTCTAAAAAAATGAATATATAGCACTATATTCTATAGTACAAGAAAACCTTCAGAATCACAGGTGCATATCCATGAAGCAAACATAATTACAAAAAAACAAAATGGCTGCACACCATTGTATATGCAAACAATAGAGCTAAGGAATGGGGGTCATTCTAGTTAAAAGTGGTACAATACCGACTATAAATGAGTAATGGAAGCTCTTAGCGCACATACGTGTCGGCCCACCTACCAAGCGTCAAGGTGGCTTCCGCAAATGGGTCCCTATCACTAAAGATACTGCCTCACTTTGGACTTACTAAAGTCTCCAATATTCAGGGCTGTGTAGGAACCAGCTACAAAAGTACTCTGCTCAGAAGTCCCAGGTAGATGGGTGTGTCCAGTCTAAAAGGGGTGCCACCCCCCAATATATTACAAGAAAATTTAGACTAAAACCTTCAGAATCACAGGTGCATATCCATGAAGCAAACATAATTACAAAAAAACATAGTGCTATATATTCATTTTTGACCTACGCCTGTATTGATTGTGTAATATTTGCATATTACGCGATCATTACCTTGACAATTTTTCGAGTAAAAAGAAAAGTTTAATATAATGAATATTCAAAGTCGCGAATATTCAATGAATAGCATACAAAATATAAATATTGTGAATTTGAATATGACCCCTGCCGCTTATCACTACTAGCAAACACGGGCAGGGAACATACATAACTTTTACTGCCAACTGGGTGAACAGTGGGCAGTCAAGCATGCAACACATGGCATCCATGTGGATTTGGTGTTACCGCCGCGGATTGCATGCAGACCTGCCTCTTCTTCTCCTCCTCCTACTTCATCCTGCATCTCATCCTCGACTGACTCCTCCCTTTCCACTGATGCCGCCTCTTCCGCTGCACCCCTCAAGCTCCCCAGAACCTATTTGACAGGCCAGGTGAGATGTTGTTATGCTGTGCTGCGACTGTTGTGCCTGGAAGCCAAGAGCCACACTGGTCCTGCACTCCTTTCAGCTCTGCGGCCACAGGCCGATCAGTGGCTAACCCCACTCAATTTGAAAGTTGGTAAAGTGGTGTGCGACAACGGTGCCAATCTGCTGAGCGTCCTGAAACGGGGCAAAATGACACACACATGGCACACGTCCTGGACGTAGTCGTGTAGCGATTCTTTGCCAAATACCCCGGGGTCCAAGACATCTTTCTGTAGGCCAGGAAAATCTCTGACAATTTTAGAGGATCTTACACTGCCATGGCTCACCTTACTGACATTCAGCGGCAACACCACCTGCCTGTCAGACGTTTGATTTGTGACAGCCCGACGTGCTGGAACTTCACCTTGTATATGCTTGATAGGCTGCTCCAGCAGCAACGTGCTGTTAACGACTGCCTGTACGAACTCTGCAGCAGGACAGGTTCTGGGGAGCTTGGTTTCTTTTCATCGCACCAGTGGCTGTTCTTGCACGACACATAGAAACATAGAAACATAGAATGTGTCGGCAGATAAGAACCATTTGGCCCATCTAGTCTGCCCAATATACTAAATACTATGGATAGCCCCTGGTCCTATCTTATATGAAGGATGGCCTTATGCCAATCCCATGCATGCTTAAACTCCTCCACTGTATTTGCAGCTACCACTTCTGCAGGAAGGCTATTCCATGCATCCACTACTCTCTCAGTAAAGTAATACTTCCTGATATTACTTTTAAACCTTTGCCCCTCTAATTTAAAACTATGTCCTCTTGTAGCAGTTTTTCTTCTTTTAAATATTCTCTCCTCTTTTACCTTGATGATTCCCTTTATGTATTTAAAAGTCTCTATCATATCCCCTCTGTTTCGTCTTTCTTCCAAGCTATACAGGTTAAGGTCCTTTAATCTTTCCTGGTAAGTTTTATCCTGCAATCCATGTACCAGTTTAGTAGCTCTTCTCTGAACTCTCTCCAAAGTATCAATATCCTTCTGGAGATACGGTCTCCAGTACTGCGCACAATACTCCAAATGAGGTCTCACTAGTGCTCTGTAGAGCGGCATGAGCACCTCCCTCTTTCTACTGGTAATCCCTCTCCCTATACACCCAAGCATCCTGCTAGCATTTCCTGCTGCTCTGTGACATTGTCTGCCTACCTTTAAGTCTTCTGAAATAGTGATCCCTAAATCCCTTTCCTCAGATACTGAGGTTAGGACTGCATCACTGATTTTATATTCTGCTCTTGGGTTTTTACGTCCCAGGTGCATTATCTTGCACTTATCAGTCCTTTTCCATTTGGTGTATCCCTCCAGGAACATCAACCCTGTTACAAATCTTTGTGTCATCAGCAAAAAGACACACCTTACCATTGAGGCCTTCTGCAATTTCACTGATAAAGATATTAAACAATATGGGTCCCAGAACAGATCCCTGAGGTACCCCACTGGTAACAAGACCTTGGTCTGAATATACTCCATTGACTACAACCCTCTGTTGCCTGTCCCTCAGCCACTGCCTAATGCATTCAACAATATGGGAGTCCAAGCCCAAAGACTGCACTTTATTGATAAGCCTTCTATGTGGGACAGTATCAAAAGCCTTACTAAAGTCAAGATAAGCGATGTCTACTGCACCTCCTCCATCTATTATTTTAGTCACCCAATCAAAAAAATCTATAAGATTAGTTTGACATGATCTCCCTGAAGTAAACCCATGCTGTTTTTCATCTTTCAATCCATGGGATTTTAGAAGTTCCACAATCCTCTCCTTAAGTATGGTTTCCATTAATTTCCCCACTATTGATGTCAGGCTTACTGGCCTATAGTTTGGACAACATTTGCTAATTTCCAATCTTCTGGGACGACTCCTGCTGCCTGTTGCAGACTTCTGCGGCTATTTGATGAGATCACCAAATTGGTCAGTCACAACCAGGGCACCATCAGTGACATTGTACCTTACGCCTTCTTTCTCGAGCATGCATTGCATTGTGTCATTGATCAAGCCTTTGAGGAGCAGATGCTGGAGGAAGTTGCAATGCTGAATGAATTCCCAGGGGGGCTACTTCATCTGAGACAAGTCAGCAGGAGTCTGAAAAGGAGTCAGAGGAGGATGGTGGCTCTGGGGAAGAGGAGGAGGAGGAGCAAGAAGAGCAGGGTTTGAGGGGGACTTTAAACCTATCAGAGATCCCTGGTGTTGTCTGTGGCTGGTTGGAGGAGACCAAGGACAACAGTCTCCTAAGCGATGAGCAGGAGCCAGGGCACTCCACTGCTTCCAATTTAGTGCAAATGGGGGCCTTCATGCTCCAGTGTTTGAAGAGGCACCTCAGTATAAAAAGCATAAAGCGCAAGGACCAGTACTGAATGGCAATGTACTTAGACCCCCATTACCAGCATCACAGAGGGCTGGCAGAATGCAGCATTTCCAGGCCTTGCTGCGAGATGCTGCATTCTGATGTTGCGGGCACTGGCAGAGGAATTTCCACCCACAGTGAACCGGTTCGGGTACCAATCCTACCACGCCTGCAAGAAGAGGGTGGATTGAAGAAGTGTTGGTCACTTCAGATGTGAGATCATTCTTGCATACAACCCATCGACAGCCGCCCTTCGGATCCAGCCTCAGGGAACGCCTAGACCGACAGGTGTCCGACTACATCCGGTTAACGGCTCATGTGGACACTCTGAGAAGTGAGGAACCCCTGGACTACTGGGTGTGTAGGCTTGGCCTGTGGCCATACCTGGCACAATTAGCCATGAAATTCTTGGCTTGCCCCTCGTCGAGTGTCCTTTCTAAAAAGACATTCAGTGCAGCAGGGGGGATAGTGACCGATAAGCGCACTCGCCTAGCTCACGACAGTGTGGACTACCTCACATTTCTAAAAATGAATGAGGCATGGATCTCGAAGGAATTTAACACCTGTGACGACCACGTGTTATTGAATTTCCTCACGCCAGCCCACACATATCCGCCACCACCCAGAACAAAGAATGGTCTTTGTCTTATGTATATACAGTGGATTAAAAGGCCTTTTCTGTCAGGTAAATGACACATTTTTGGGGCCTTTACTCTAGTGGCCTACAGTAAAATTTGTATCCAGTGACCGCCTAATGTACCTCCAGCCACATCATCACAAGTTATTTTCTGTCAGGTGAATGCCTAATTTTTGGGGCCTGTACTGTCCTACAGTAAAAAAATTTATCCAGTGACCACTTAATGTACCCCCAGCCACATCATCACAAGTTATTTTCTGTCAGGTAAATGCCTAATTTTGGGGGCCTATACTCCAGTGGCCTACAGTAAAAAAAAAAATATCCAGTGTCACCTAATGTACCTCCAGCCACATAATCACAAGTTCTTTTCTGTCAGGTAAATACCTAATTTTTGGGGCCTGTACACCAGTGGCCTACAGTAATATATTTATCCAATGTCACCTAATGTACCTCCAGCCACATAATTACAAGTTCTTTTCTGTCAAGTGAATGTCTAATTTTTGGGGCCTGTACTGGCCTACAGTAAAAATTGTATCCAGTGACCGCTTAATGTACCTCCAGCCACATCATAAGTTCTGTTCTGTTAAGTGAATGCATAATTTTTGGGACCTGTACTGGCCTACAGTACAAATTTTATCCAGTGACTGCCTAATGTACCTCCAGCCACATAATCGTGAGTTCTTTTCTGTCAGGTGAATGCCAAATTTTTGGGGCCTGTACTGGCCTAAAATACAATTTTACTAGGCTCCAGCAAGGCACATTTTTGATAGTTTCTCTTAAAGACGCATAAAAATGCCCCTGATTAAAATACATATTTTTTGTGGGAATTTTTGCCAATGATCCCTCTCTGGTATGTCACTGTCCATGTTGTGGGACTAATCTTGCACTTCTAGTAAGTATTTGGTGGCTTTCGCGCCAATGATTAAAATACATATTTTTTGTGGGAATGTTCGTCCATCACTAGTTATGATGTCATTGTGCGCCGCGCAAGATTTCACACTGGATCTTCAAGCCACGGTGGCCTCTTCATGATCAAATGGACGAGGTAAGTATGATTTTATTTTTTATTTTTTTATTAGTAAACACTAAAATGTTTTATAAGGATCTCATATGCCACAATCAGCAATGGATGCAGCTTCTGAGAGGTTCAATTACAGGGGGCGGCACAATTGCCATTTTCTGCTATTGTACCCTCTATTTACAAAGAAACGCGTTTAGTGACGAAGTAATTCGTCACAAAACATTATTTTTTTTTATTCACTGAATTTTAGTAAACTTTGCACATCACTAGCTATTAGAATAGTTAACAAGTTCCACAATCTCAACCGGGAAACGCTGTTGCCTGTTACGGGAGCTTGAAAGTACATCGACCAGGGCATCTGAAGGGTGAAATGTATGCGATTAGCCTTATGGCCGATCGCATACATGTGCCACGGGTCTCTGCTAAAACACCAGAAACCCCACGGCTAAGGCGTCGGCTGCACACTCGAGCTGGTGCCATGTTTAAATACGTGACTTCCATCCTACATATACAGTGGAGGTTACAAAGCGGTTAAGGATATGACTTGCACCATACATAAAAGGGCTCATGCACACGACTGTTGTTGTTTTTGGCAGATTTTCACGTATCCGTTGTTCCTTATCTGAGGTTTATTTATTTTTTCCTCTGATTTAAGCCCTCTTCCATTCCATTCTTCCACAAAACATATCCATAGGGTTTCCGTATGCAAGCCATTTTTTGCGGATCGGAAACAGTAACTTCTTATTCACCAAACACATGAGCAATATGGGCTGGGCATAGCATTTCTACAGTATGGATCTGCAAAATACAGATTAAATATGGATGACGTCCCGTGTGCGTTCCGTATTTTTTGCGGACCCATTGACTTGAATGGGGCCTCGGATCGCAATCTGCGGACAATAATTAGACATGCACTACTTTTTTGCGGAACGGAAATATGGAAACGGAATGTACCTTCCTTTGTTATTGTGGACCCATTGAAGTGAATGGTTCTGCATACAGTCCGCCAAAAAAATGGAAGGGAAGCAGAAAGAAATACGTTTGTGTGCATGAACCCTAAGGCACATGTTGTTAAGGGGTTAAGTGAGTTGTTTGTGCATTCTTGTTACTTTATATCATAAGCAGCTGCCATTAGATTATTTTTTCCTGAAGTTGAAAAACCCTTTTAAGATATATGCCTCAATGCCAGAGTTTGACCAGAACAAATAGTACAATAAGCAATTCATACTGTTTTTGAAACATCTCGTTTTGAACATATGATTGAGTGAATTTTTTTGCTTGAGTTATGAGCATCTTTAGAACCATAAATCACTCCAGAAATCATATGTATAATAAAAAATATAAAAGATCCAAGAGCATAAGCTACTAAAGTCAGTGACTGATGAGAAAAAATACATCTGCCCGTCATTCTATGTATATTGAAGTTTTATGTATGACAGATTTGATTGCCACTTGCGCTGCTGTTTGAAGGAGGAAGATGGGATATAGCTGCATGTTTACTTTGTGGAAATCAATAGCAAACATTGGAGACTAACAGACAAATGACAGAAATCGGCACCATGAGCACCGTGGCTGGTACTTTGTTGCTGTCACATCTAATGGATGTGACGATGCTCAGGGATTATAGAGTGTCGAGGCATTTACTCCAGCGCTGTGTTTGTCCTCTGGGCAATGAAGAAGAACTATGCAGCCTGCACTATATAATGACTGCGACATATTGATATTCCATCCCACCACATCACAGTATTTGGAGAGGGAACCTTATATTTAGCTTACATAGTAGCACTGGGACAGTCAATGTAGTGCTGTTAGTGTATTATCAAGAAAAGTACAAAAGCTGAGATAGCGAGACTTAAGATTTCTACCATAATCCAAATAACCCTATACTGTATAATAAATGTGTTATACAGAAATAGGAGAATAGTGCACCCTCCCCATGTGCGCTCCTGGCCTACTGTACATTAAGACACAACGGAAGGTGCATTCATTAACAGAATAAAATACTGTGCAGTCAATTTTCATACACACATAAAATTAATGTATTTCTTAGTATGACTTTTATAAATGTAAGGTTAAAAAAAAAAAAAAAAAAGCTCACGCAGCAGCATGTACACAATACAAGTTATTCTTAGGGTATGACTACGCTGCATGGTCATGTCACATTCGGGATGCAGCCAGACTGCGATCAAGAACTGCACAGTAAGGCCTCATGCACACGACCGTTCCGTTTTTTGCAGTCTGAAAATTGAGGATCTGCAAAAGATGGAGGACACCCGCGTGCCTTCCGCATTTGCGGAACAGAACAGGCGGCCCATTGTATAAAGGCCTATTCTTGTCCACAAAACGGACAAGAATAGGACATGTTATATTTTTTTCGCAGGGCCACGGAACGGAGCAACGGATACGGACAGCACATGGAATGCTGTCCGCATCTTTTGCGGCCCCATTGAAGTTAATGGGTCCGCACCCGAGCCGCAAAAACTGCAGCTCGGATGCGGACCAGAACAACGGTCGTGTGCATGAGGCCTAATAGGACATGTTCTTTATTTCAACAGAATGGAAAAACAGAAATACGGAAACGTAATACATACAGAACGATTGAAATGAATGGTTCTGTATACGGAACGCAAAAAACATCCTGTAAACGGGAAAAAAAAAAGGTCATGTAAAAGAGGCCTAAGACCTCTTGCATACGACTGTATGGCTTTTTCAGTATTTTGCATCCTCAAAAAACGGATCCGCAAAAAAAACAGAGGACGTCCACGTGCATTCCGTTTTTTTGTGGAATGGAACAGCTGGCCCCTGATAGAACAGTACTATCCTTGTCCGTTATGCGGACAATAAGGCTCCATTCACACGGCCGTATAATGGGTCCACATCTTTTCCGCAAATTGCTTAACGGGTGCGGACCCATTTATTCTCTATGGGGACGAAATGGATGCAGAGAGTACACTATGTGCTCTCCGCATCCGCATTTCCGGAGCGCGCCCCCGATCTTGCGGTTCGCGGCTCCGGAAAAAATAGAACATGTCCTATTCTTGTCCTCAATTGCGGACAAGAATAGGCAATTCTATGGGGGTGCCGGCCGGCTGTATTGCGGATCCGAAAAACACATATGGACGTGTGAATGGACCCTTAATTGAGCTGCAACAAGGCCCTAGTTTAACTGAGACTGAATGTTTAGCCGGTCTACATTGCAGGGGTTACGGGGCCATTTACAATGGAGACTTGCTTAAGCAGTGTGGTCTTACAGCCTGGTGCGGCCCGTTCAGCAGTGCAGTTCTTGATCCCAACTTGGCAACGTCCTGAACACCACAGGACCGTACAGTTCAGTTGGGTGAAATGTAATAAAATGCATGTTATGAAATGATTGTATTGCAAATAATATTGTACTGAGAAAACAAGTCAATATTGTATTATTGTTAACCACTTCAGCCCCGCTAGGTGAAACCCCCTTCATGACCAGGCCACTTTTTACACTTCGGCACTACACTACTTTCACCGTTTATCGCTCGGTCATGCAACTTACCACCCAAATGAATTTTACCTCCTTTTCTTCTCACTAATGGAGCTTTCATTTGGTGGTATTTTATTGCTGCTGACATTTTACTTTTTTGTTATTAATCAAAATGTAACGATTTTTTTTGCAAAAAAATGACATTTTTCACTTTCAGCTGTGAAATTTTGCAAAAAAAAACGACATCCATATATAAATTTTTCGCTAAATTTATAGTTCTACATGTCTTTGATAAAAAAAAAATGTTTGGGCAAAAAAAAAAAATGGTTTGGGTAAAAGTTATAGCATTTACAAACTATGGTACAAAAATGTGAATTTCCGCTTTTTGAAACGGCTCTGATTTTCTGAGCACCTGTCATGTTTCCTGAGGTTCTACAATGCCCAAACAGTAGAAAAACCCCACAAATGACCCCATTTCGGAAAGTAGACACCCTAAGGTATTCGCTGATGGGCATAGTGAGTTCATAGAACTTTTTATTTTTTGTCACAAGTTAGCGGAAAATGATGATGATTTTTTATTTTTATTTTTTTTCTTACAAAGTCTCATATTCCACTAACTTGCGACAAAAAATAAAAAATTCTAGGAACTCACCATGCCCCTCACAGAATACCTTGGGGTGTCTTCTTTCCAAAATGGGGTCACTTGTGGGGTAGTTATACTGCCCTGGCAATTTAGGGGCCCAAATGTGTGAGAAGAACTTTGCAATCAAAATGTGTAAGAAATGACCGGTGAAATCCGAAAGGTGCACTTTGGAATATGCGCCCCTTTGCCCACCTTGGCAGCAAAAAAGTGTCACACATGTGGTATCGCCGTACTCAGGAGAAGTTGGGGAATGTGTTTTGGGGTGTCATTTTACATATACCCATGCTGGGTGAGAGAAATATCTTGGCAAAAGACAACTTTTCCCATTTTTTTATACAAAGTTGGCATTTGACCAAGATATTTTTCTCACCCAGCATGGGTATATGTAAAATGACACCCCAAAACACATTGCCCAACTTCTCCTGAGTACGGCGATACCAGATGTGTCACACTTTTTTGCTGCCAAGGTGGGCAAAGGGGCACATATTCCAAAGTGCACCTTTCGGATTTTGCAGGGCATTTTTTACACATTTTGATTGTAAAGTTCTTCTCACACATTTGGGCCCCTAAATTGCCAGGGCAGTATAACTACGCCACAAGTGACCCCATTTTGGAAAGAAGACACCCTAAGGTATTCCGTGAGGGGCACTGCGAGTTCCTAGAATTTTTTATTTTTTGTCACAAGTTAGCGGAAAATGATGATTTTTTTTTTTTTCTCTTTTTTCCTTACAAAGTCTCATATTCCACTAACTTGCGACAAAAAATAAAAAATTCTAGGAACTCGCCATGCCCCTCACGGAATACCATGGGGTGTCTTCTTTCCAAAATGGGGTCACTTGTGGCGTAGTTATACTGCCCTGGCAATTTAGGGGCCCAAATGTGTGAGAAGTACTTTGCAATCAAAATCTGTAAAAAATGACCGGTGAAATCCGAAAGGTGCACTTTGGAATATGTGCCCCTTTGCCCACCTTGGCATCAAAAAAGTGTCACACATCTGGTATCGCCGTACTCAGGAGAAGTTGGGGAATGTGTTTTGGGCTGTCATTTTACATATACCCATGCTGGGTGAGAGAAATATCTTGGCAAAAGACAACTTTTCCAATTTTTTTATACAAAGTTGGCATTTGACCAAGATATTTTTCTCACCCAGCATGGGTATATGTAAAATGACACCCCAAAACACATTGCCCAACTTCTCCTGAGTACGGCGATACCAGATGTGTGACACTTTTTTGCAGCCTAGATGCGCAAAGGGGCCCAAATTCCTTTTAGGAGGGCATTTTTAGACATTTGGATCCCAGACTTCTTCTCACACTTTCGGGCCCCTAAAAAGCCAGGGCAGTATAAATACCCCACATGTGACCCCACTTTGGAAAGAAGACACCCCGAGGTATTCAATGAGGGGCCTGGCGAGTTCCTAGAATTTTGTTTTTTTTGCATAAGTTAGCGGATATTGATTTTTTTTGTTTTTTTTCTCACAAAGTCTCACTTTCCGCTAACTTAGGACAAAAATTTCAATCTTTCATGGACTCAATATGCCCCTCACGGAATACCTTGGGGTGTCTTCTTTCCGAAATGGGGTCACATGTGGGGTATTTATACTGCCCTGGCTTTTTAGGGGCCCTAAAGCGTGAGAAGTCTGGAATATAAATGTCTAAAAATGTTTACGCATTTGGATTCCGTGAGGGGTACGGTGCGTCCATGTGAGATTTTATTTTTTGACACAAGTTAGTGGAATATGAGACTTTGTAAGAAAAAACGAAAACAAAAACAAACAAAAAATTTCCGCTAACTTGTGCCAAAAAAAAATGGCTGAATGGAGCCTTACCAGGGGGGGAGTGATCAATGACAGGGGGGTGATCAATGACAGGGGGGTGATCACCCATATAGACTCCCTGATCACCCCCCTGTCATTGATCACCCCCCCTGTAAGGCTCCATTCAGACATCCGCATGATTTTTTACGGATCCATGGATACATGGATCGGATCCACAGAACGCATGCGGACGTCTGAATGGAGCCTTACAGGGGGGTTATCAATGACAGGGGGTGATCAGGGTAATCACCCCCCTGTCACTGATCACCCCCCCTGTAAGGCTCCATTCAGACGTCCGCATGATTTTTACGGATCCATGGATCGGATCCACAGAACGCATGCAGACGTCTGAATGGAGCCTTACAGGGGGGTTATCAATGACAGGGGGTGATCAGGGTAATCAGGGTGATCACCCCCCTGTCACTGATCACCCCCCCTGTAAGGCTCCATTCAGACATCCGCATGATTTTTTACGGATCCATGGATACATGGATCGGATCCACAAAACGCATGCGGACGTCTGAATGGAGCCTTACAGGGGGGTTATCAATGACAGGGGGTGATCAGGGTAATCACCCCCCTGTCACTGATCACCCCCCCTGTAAGGCTCCATTCAGACGTCCGCATGATTTTTACGGATCCATGGATACATGGATCGGATCCACAGAACGCATGCAGACGTCTGAATGGAGCCTTACAGGGGGGTTATCAATGACAGGGGGTGATCAGGGTAATCAGGGTGATCACCCCCCTGTCACTGATCACCCCCCCTGTAAGGCTCCATTCAGACATCCGCATGATTTTTTACGGATCCATGGATACATGGATCGGATCCACAAAACGCATGCGGACGTCTGAATGGAGCCTTACAGGGGGGTTATCAATGACAGGGGGTGATCAGGGTAATCAGGGTGATCACCCCCCTGTCACTGATCACCCCCCTGTAAGGCTCCATTCAGACATCCGCATGATTTTTTACGGATCCATGGATACATGGATCGGATCCACAGAACGCATGCGGACGTCTGAATGGAGCCTTACAGGGGGGTTATCAATGACAGGGGGTGATCAGGGTAATCAGGGTGATCACCCCCCTGTCACTGATCACCCCCCCTGTAAGGCTCCATTCAGACGTCCGCATGATTTTTTACGGATCCATGGATACATGGATCGGATCCACAGAACGCATGCGGACGTCTGAATGGAGCCTTACAGGGGGGTTATCAATGACAGGGGGTGATCAGGGTAATCAGGGTGATCACCCCCCTGTCACTGATCACCCCCCCTGTAAGGCTCCATTCAGACGTCCGCATGATTTTTCCGGATCCATGGATACATGGATCGGATCCGTAAAAATCATGCGGACGTCTGAATGGAGCCTGACAGGGGGGTGATCAATGACAGGGGGTGATCAGGGAGTGTATATGGGTGATCACCCCCCTGTAAGGCTCCATTCAGACGTCCGCATGATTTTTACGGATCCATGGATACATGGATCGGATCCGTAAAAATCATGCGGACGTCTGAATGGAGCCTGACAGGGCGGTGATCAATGACAGGGGGTGATCAGGGAGTGTATATGGGTGATCACCCGCCTGTCATTGATCACCCCCCTGTAAGGCTCCATTCAGACGTCCGCATGATTTTTACGGATCCATGGATACATGGATCGGATCCGTAAAAATCATGCGGACGTCTGAACGGAGCCTGACAGGGGGGTGATCAATGACAGGGCGGTGATCAATGACAGGGGGGTGATCAGGGAGTTTATATGGGGTGATCAGGGGTTTATAAGGGGTTAATAAGTGACGGGGGGGAGGGGTGTAGTGTGGTGTTTGGTGGGACTGTACTGACCTACCTGAGTCCTCTGGTGGTCGATCCTAACAAAAGGGACCACCAGAGGACCAGGTAGGAGGTATATTAGACGCTGTTATGAAAACAGCGTCTAATATACCTGTTAGGGGTTAAAAAATTCGGATCTCCAGCCTGCCAGCGAGCGATCGCCGCTGGCAGGCTGGAGATCCACTCGCTTACCTTCTGTTCCTGTGAGCGCGCGCGCCTGTGTGCGCGCGTTCACAGGAAATCTCGCGTCTCGCGAGATGACGCGCCGATGCGTCCAGGAGGAATAAATCAACCACCTCCCGGACGCATCGGCGCGTTAGGCGGTCGGGAGGTGGTTAAAGGGGTTCTCCAGTACTTAAAGGGGTTGTGTCACTTCAGCAAATAGCATTTATTATGTAGAGAAAGTTAATACCAGGCACTTACTAATGTATTGTCATTATCCATATTGCTTCCTTTGCTGGCTGGATTCATTTTTCTATCACATTATACACTGCTCGTTTCCATGGTTATGACCACCCTGGAATCCATCAGTAGCAGTTGTGCTTGTAGACTATAGGAAAAAGCACCGGCCTATGTGAGGACCCACGGTTCCAGCCACCAAAGAGGCGAGTCCTTTTTCCTATAGTGTGCAAGCACGACCAACACTGCTGGATTGCAGGGTGGTTGTAACCATGGAAACAAGCAGTGTATATTGTGATAGTTACATTAGTAATTGGTTTGTATTAACTAGTGTTGAGCGAGCATGCTCGGCCCAATACCAGTCTCCTCCCTGCATCTTTCGCGGCTGCTAAGCAGCTAATAAACGTTCAGGTAAGTACTGAAAAATTGCCATCACTGTAATGCCAGTAGCCATGTTGGCTACTGGCATTATAGTGATTGGCTGGTCCGAATGCATCATAGGGTGCTATAAAGCACCCGATGACACGGTTTCGGCTCATTGGGAATCAGGGAGAGCTGCACTGAGTAAGGGACAGATAGTTTCGGAAGTGTGATGGCAATATATTTGATAGAAAATACTTTTTCGATAGAGGGTGTCTGCAGTGACATCTGTGCTGCAATACCTTCTGTGTGTCAGCGCCAGATATTGGGAAAAATATTACTGACAACAAATATATATTTCTTTCCATAATTTATCCACACTTTGCCTATAAACGGTCCCTGCAGTGAATTTTCACATCTGCGCTGCAAGCGTGTGTGTGTGTCAGGGCCAGATATTGGCAAATATATTACTGGCAACAAATATATATTTTCTATAATTTATCCACACTTTGCCTATAAACGGTCCCTGCAGTGAATTTTCACATCTGCGCTGCAAGCGTGTGTGTGTGTCAGGGCCAGATATTGGCAAATATATTACTGGCAACAAATATATATTTTCTATAATTTATCCACACTTTGCCTATAAACGTTGTCTGCAGTGAATTTTCACATCTGTACTGCAAGCACGTGTGTGTTTTTCAGGGACAGATATTGGGGAAAATATTACTGACAACAAATATATATTTGGTGGGGGGAACCACAGGCCTTGAGCAGGATCTGGAGAGGGAGGAGAGCGGAGGAGCTTCCTGGCTGTAGCCTGCTGTTGTTTATTGTATAATGTGAAGCAGGCATTGCAGCCAGGACAGGCCTTCCCCTCTCTGTATGATGTGTAGAGACATGCCTCAACAATAGAATTTCAGCTGTACAGTGTTTGTTGGGAGTGGCCTATTATATATAGGAGGGGCTTTTAATAATGGGTGGGGCTAAAAAAATGTGCACTGCGCTGTGCGCGATGCATTGTTCCACTCCTGCAGGGCTTTTAGAAATGGCCAGACTAAAGAATCAGTGCAGCATGCTATGCGCCCCCGCATTTTTAAATATCAAGAAGGCTTTAAAAAATGGGCAAGCAAAAGAATTGGCACAGTGCACTACACGTGCCACATTTTTTGCCTTTCGGACCCATTCTAGACAAAACTCCTGGGTGCTCCCCTGTCTGCAGTAAATTGTCACATCTGCACTGCAAGCGTGTGTCTGGGCCAGATATTGGGAAAAATATTACTGACAACAAATATATATTTTCCATAATTTATCCACACTTTGCCTATAAACGGTCCCGTATAACATATAACATATAAGATGAAGAAGGCAAGCATTAAGGGATGGGGAAGTGGCTGATGGTGCACGCAGAGGCCATGGCCCTGGGCGTGGTAAAACTGTGCTGGCTGCCAGAGCACAAGAAAAGCAATCATCCAAGATACCTAGCTTCATGTCCCAGTTTGCAGGGCGGCGCAGGACACCACTCTTGAAGTCAGCCCAGTGTGAGCAGGTGGTCAATTGGATTTCAGCAGATAGTGCTTCCAGTCGGTTAAGCACCACCCTGTCTTCCACCAAGTCCAGTCTCAGTAGCCAGAAGTCTGGTCCACACAATCCTCACCATGATCCTCCTTCCTCCCACAATTTACAGTCTGGCCAAACAAGTGATCCCACACTCGGATATTCTGAGGACCTCTTTGCATCGCCATTAATTGATTTGGCCCTCTCGTCAAGCATGCTTGAAGAGGGACCTGAGATCTTGTGCCCTGATTCCCAACCTCTTGAGCATCCAGAGTCATAAGAACATGACGCTGGGGAATGGCAATTAGTATGTAATGAGGTGGATGATGATGAGACACAGTTACCAATGACTCAACCGCAATTAATGTCTCAAGAGGTTGAGTAAGAGGATGACACACAGTTGTCAATCACTGAGGTTGTGGTTAGGTCAACAAATCAGGAGGATGATCAGAGTGAGGAAGTGGAAGAGAAGGTGCTGGACGACAAGGTCACTGACCTAACCTGGGAAAGTGGCAACAAGCCGAGCGAGGAGAGCAGTACAGAGGGGGAGGGATCTTCAGAACTGCAACAGGCACCACCAAACAGGCCCGCAACTGTTCCACGGAGCACCCCCTTGCATTAATGTCCCTTACCAAGGGGTAGGTGTTCAGCAGTATAGAGCTTTTTTGAGGAAAGTACGGACGACAAATGAATAGTAGTTTGCGACCTGTGCCACACCAAAATGAGCCGGGATGTGAACACTAGCAACTTCACCACCATCACCATGATCGGCCACATGGCATCAAAGCACCCTAATATGTGGGCCGAATGCCTGGGTCCGCAATCTGTCTGCGGGTCACACCACTGCCTTCTCTTCCCCTGTGTTATAAACTGGCCAATCCCCTGTCCAAGACGCAGGCCCGGATACCTCCCGCCCTGCACCTGGACCTTTGCAAGCACCATCAGCGACCACATCCACTTCCCTGTCCCAGCGCAGTCGCCAAATGTCATTACCCCAGGCATTTGAACGCAAGCACAAATACCCAGCCATCCACCCACAGGCTATAGTACTAAATGCGCAGCTTTCCAAATTACTGGCCCTGGAAATGTTGCCATTTAGGCTTGTGGACACTGAGGCCTTCCGCAGCCTGATGTCGGTGGCCGTCCCTCGTTACGCAGTCCTCAGCCGCCACTATTTTCCAAGGTGTGCCATGCCAGCCTTACACCAACTTGTGTCTCTTAACATCAGACGTGCCCTGACCAACGTAGTTACTGGGAAAGTCCACTTAACCACAGACACATGGACAAGTGCATTCGGCCAGGGACGCTACATTTCCCTGACGGCACACTGGGCGAATGTTGGAGGCTGGGAGCGACTCTGTCACACAAACAGGGGGTGGGAAAGTGACCACTGAACTCAACCCGCACCCCTGTCCCTGTCTGATTGCCTCGCAAGTCCTAGTGACAAGGGACTACTGGTCGACAAACCCTCAACTAGGATAAGTGCAGGGAAGACGTACAAAACACACAACAGAGCAGTCAAACAAGCAGAGTCAAAACCTGGAGAGAAGAAAGGTACCAGAGGAGCAAGCAGAGGATCGACAGGAGGAAGCCGAAGTCAGAACCAGGAGGGAACGCCAAGACCAAGGGATGAGACAGACGGAAGTCTAACATGATCAGGAGAACAGCAAACCAGGTAAGTAATCGCAGGAAAGACCTCAATAACAGGAAATCTGTGGCCAGCAGATTGCCTGCTTAAATAGGGCGCCGGTAGAGTCATGTGACGTGGCCAGCGTCACATGACTGCTGAGTTCTAATACAGCCGAGTGCAGAGTGAGCAGCTCGGCGCTCAGCCCTATTGCAGTTATAATGAGCGCACTGATGACGCGAGCGCGCGTCGGACGTCCCCGCCTCTGCACAGAGCGCATCGTGACAGACTCGTACCCTGGGATGGCACAGGTGCTACCAACGTCAAGGATTGCGGGCCCTACTACCATCAGGGTTTCACCACACCTACATTAGTGGATACACCCCCCCCCCTTCTCCTCCTCCACCTCCTCCTCCACTTCAACCTCCGAATTATCCACGTGCAGCACCAGTCAGTCATCAGTCGGTAGCTGGAAGCATTGTTGCACTACAGTGGGGAAGCGTCAACAGGCTGTGCTGAAGCTGATCTGCCTAGGTGACAAACAGCACATTGTCGCAGAGCTGTGGCAGGGGATTAGAGACCAGACTGAGCTGTGGCTCTCACAACTCAACCTAGAACCAGGCATGGTTGTGTCTGATGGCCGTAAATTGGTGGCGGCTTTGGAGCTGGGCAACCTTAGACACACCCCATGCCTGCCCACGTATTCAACCTTGTGGTTCAGCGGTTTCTAAAAAACCTACCCCAATTTGCCTGAGCTACTGGTGAAGGTGTGCCGCGTGTGTGCACATTTCCTTGTCATTTCCAAGTCATCGTCAGCTTCAGCCGGTCTGTCAACGTTGCAGCAGTGCTTGAAATTGTCAGCTCACCGGTTGTTGTGCGACGTCAGCACGCGCTGGAACTCCACGTTCCACATGTTGGCCAGGCTTTGCAAGGAGCAGAGGGCAGTGGTGGAATACCAGCTGCAACATGGTCATCACCTTTCCAGTCAGCTTCCGCTATTCACAAGCGAGGAGTGGGCATGAATGTCTGACCTCTGTGAGGTTTTACATAACTTTAAGGAATCAACACAAATGGTGAGCGGCGATAACGCTATTATCAGCATCACCATCCCACTTCTGTGTCTTCTCAAACGCTTGCTGCTCACAATTAAGGACGACACTGTGCATGTGGAAGAGGTGGAAATGGGGGAAAACATTACACAGGTTAATGATAGACAGACCACCTTCAGTTCGCCTTCTCAGCATGAATTGGCGGCTGAAGAGGAGGAGGAGCAGAAGACGGTTGCCTCAGCTACAGCGGGTAGTACCCATGGAAGTTTAATTCCACCTGTTCTGCTTGGGTGGGCAGAAGAGGAGGAAGAGGATGAGGAGATTGGGAGTGATCCTCCTGATGACAGAGAAGTCTCGTCTGTACTCTGGCACACATGGCTGACTTCATGCTAGGCTGCCTTTCCCGCGACACGCGCATTATACGCATTTTAAACAACACAAATTACTTGTTGTTCACTCTTCTCGACCACTACTACAAAGAGAACTTCTCATCTCTCATTCCTCTGATGGACAAGCAAAATGGCGCAATACCAAAAGATCCTTGTAAAATTGCTCCAAAATTTTCCATCTGACAACGCTGGCGGTAGAGTCCGTGCTTCCTTGGCCAACCGAGGAGGGGAGAAGAGGGGAACACACAGCAGTTCCAACAGAGGCAGGGCAACACTCTCACTGGGTGAGATAAATATCTTGGTCAAATGCCAACTTTGTATAAAAAAATGGGAAAAGTTGTCTTTTGCCGAGATATTTATCTCACCCAGAATGGGTATATGTAAAATGACACCGCAAAGCACATTCCCCAACTTCTCCTGAGTACGGCGATACCACATGTGTGACACTTTTTTGCAGCCTAGGTGGGCAAAAGGGCCCACATTCCAAAGAGCACCTTTCGGATTTCACAGGCCAATTTTTACAGATTTTGATTTCAAACTACTTCACACGCATTTGGGCCCCTAACATGCCAGGGCAGTATAACTACCCCACAAGTGACCCCATTTTAGAAAGAAGACACCCCAAGGTATTTTGTGATGGTCATAGTGAGTTCATGGAAATTTTTATTTTTTGTTCCAAGTTAGTGGAATATGAGACTTTGTAAGAAAAAAAAAAGAAAAAAAGAAAAATCATCATTTTCCGCTAACTTGTGACAAAAAAAGAAAATTCTAGGAACTCGCCATGCCCCTTACAGAATACCTTGGGGTGTCTTCTTTCCAAAATGGGGTCAATTGTGGGGTAGTTATACTGCCCTGGCATTTTAGGGGCCCTAATGCGTGAGAAGTAGTTTGAAATCAAAATCTGTAAAAAATGCCCTGTGAAATCCGAAAGGTGCTCTTTGGAATGTGGGCCCATTTGCCCACCTAGGCTGCAAAAAAGTGTCACACATCTGGTATCGCCGTACTCAGAAGAAGTAGGGCAATGTGTTTTGGGGTGTCTTTTTACATATACGCATGCTGGGTGAGAGAAATATCTGCGATACAACATGTGTGACACTTTTTTGAAGCCAAGGCGCCCGGTAAAATGTATAAGGGAATCGTCTACGCAGATGTTTTGCTCAGGCATATACAAATCTGCAAATTTGGTGTTGAAGTGGTCTACAAGGGGCCGAATTTTGTGGAGCCGGTCAAAAGCTGGGTGGCCTCTGGGACGAGAGGTGCTGTTGTCGCTAAAGTGCAGGAAACGCAGGATGGTCTCAAATCGTGTCCTGGACATAGCAGCAGAGAACATGGGCATGTGATGAATTGGGTTCGTGGTCCAATATGACCGCAATTCATGCTTTTTGGTTAGACCCCTGTTGAGGAGAAGGCCCAGAAAAATTTTAATTTCGGAAACTTGGATGAGTTTCCACTGGGCATAAAAGCTTCCCGGGTTGGCGGCTATAAATTGAGTGGCATACCGATTTGTTTCTGCCATGACTAAGTCCAAGAGCTCCGCAGTCAAGAACAGCTAAAAAAATCCCAGTGCCGAACCGATCTGAGCTGTCTCAACCCGAACTCCAGACTGGGCGGTGAAAGGGGGGACTCTTTGTGTGGCTGAAGTTGGGGGCTGCCAATCAGGGTTTGCCAGCACCTCAGGGACTCTAGGGGCTCTACGGGACTGTCTGTGCGGTGGCTGCGACGGGGCAACTATTGCACGTGCCACTGTACCAGCTTCAACTGCCCTTCTGGTGCTCGCCACTTCACCATGTTGTACGGCAGTGCTGGTACTAGGTCCAGGATGGGCTGCGCTGCTGCTGTATGCCTCACCACATAATCCGACAGCGCCAGCCCCACTCTGCTGCCCTTGAAGCGGATCCTGTGCAACCTGTGGTCTAGCAACACTGGGCCGGGTACGCCTGGTGCTATCAGGGACCGCAACCTCCTAGTTTGAACTTTGGGTCAGACTGCCACTGCTTTCTACAGGTTCATATTCTGACCCGCTAGATTCGTCAGATGAGGGTTCCCATTCCTCATCCGACTGGGTCAGAAGCCTGTAGGCCTCTTCAGAAGAATACCCCTTATTTGCCATTTTTTCAACTAAATTTAGGGGGTATTCCCTGAGACTACCCAAGAAAAAAAGCAAGCCTGTCTTACAAATGGGAGGCAAGCGAAGTACCGGAGGCCGCTGCGATTGATAAAAAATATCAAAACTGATTTTTTTTCACAAAGTGATTGTGCAGTGATCAAAAAAAAAAAATGTTGGCACTGCGGCGGGGCGGGCGTGGGTGAACACACGTGTGGGCGACCGATCAGGCCTGATCGGGCAAACACTGCGTTTTGGGTGGAGGGCGAACTAAGGTGACACTAATACTATTATAGATCTGACTGATAGGGGCCTAAACGATCCTAAAACTTAACAGTCAATACCAGAGGAAAAAAAAAAGTGACAATTTACACTGATCACTTTTTTCCCTTTCACTAGGTGATTGACAGGGGCGATCAAGGGGTGATCAAGGGGTTAATTGCGGTGCTGGGGGTGGTCTGCGGCTAAGTGAAGTGTTTGGTGGCTACTCACTGTGATCTGTTCTCCTCTGCTGCGACCAACCGACGAAAAGGACCAGCAGAGGAGCAGAGAAGCCATTTAACACCATATATTTATAAATATAAGGTGTTAGATGGCTTCTGATTCGATTTTTTTAAAATCACTAGCCTGCCAGCGATAATCATTGGCTGGCAGGCTAGTGACGAAACGCTCCTTTAACTTTTGCCGGCCCGCAATCCGCATGCGCGGGCCGGCTGTGAGCGTAATCTCGCGTCTCCTGAGATGACGTACTGGCGTGTCAAGGAGGAATGAATCGACCGCCGCCAGGATGCATCCGTGCGTTTGCCGGTCGGGAAGCAGTTAATTAGATTGTGGGCCTGATGATCACTTTAAGGTCTTTTAAGCAGCATCAGCAACAACATGGTGATAAAAATTAGTGGCAAGGTGACATACTGTGGAGATGACAGCATGAGGAGGCCACATAGTGGCACAATGACTGAGTCTGGATAAAAGACTAAGGCCACAGATTGTTTAGAAATATGCAGATGGAACAATCTGTGGAGCTGTATGACGGTCACCTGCAGGGGCGTAGCTGTATGGGAAGCAGGGGAAGCTGCAGCTTTGGGGCCCTGACCCAGAAGGGGCCCATCCAGGAGAAGGAGGACTAAAGGATTTGGTCAGGGCCCCCTCAACAGTATCACACAATTAAATTATATACAGTGACAGTATAGACAGTGTATAAAATGGATAGAGCAGCTGCCGGCCCTGGTCTGAGCGAGTGATCTTTACTAGCCACAGGAATGGGGGCGAAATGAAAGGAGCCCCATTAAAAAATTTG
The DNA here is from genome assembly GCF_014858855.1 of Bufo gargarizans. NCBI lineage: Eukaryota > Metazoa > Chordata > Amphibia > Anura > Bufonidae > Bufo > Bufo gargarizans. The sequence continues at coordinate 438,440,552 of NC_058082.1, read as the reverse complement.
TTGTGGGGCCCAGTCATTTCTATCTATGCCACTGATGCAGCCACAAAAGCAAGTTGGGTTTATCAATTCCAAAACCTTAATTAAATTGTGGGCCTGGTGGCCAATTTAAGGTCTTTTAAGCAGCAGCAGCTGCACGAGGAGGCCACAGTGGCACAATGACAGTCTGAATAAAAGACTGAGGCCACAGATTGTTGAGAAAGATGCAGGTGGAAACTAATTCTTTGAGCTGTATGATGGTCACCTGCAGATTAATGCAGCCATCAAAATCAAGTTGGGTTTGTTGGTTCCACCTCAGCTCACCAGCAGGCCCGCACCAAAAATCTTTTACTGGGTCAGCTCAACTGCAGGCCCGCGACTCAAATCTTTTACAGGGTCAGCTTTTTGAGGTTCAGCTCGGCTGCAGGCCCTTGCATATAATGTTTTACAGGGTCAGCTCACCCACAGGCACTCACATATAACGTTTTACAGGGTCGGCTCACCAGCAGGCCCGCACCTAAAATCTTTTACAGGGTCAGTTCACCTGCAGGCTCGCAACTCAAATCTTTTACAGGGTCAGCTCAATTGCAGGCACGCAACTTATGCTGCCTTGCTTAGAAGTAGTAGCCGTAGCCGTTTATCAGGCTCCCTCTCCGAAATCAAACAATGATTCCCTGTTACCGGTGGTCATTATGTTAGGTGCATAAAAGAGCATCAAAAGTTGATAGGTAAGATATCCAAATGGATTGTGGACGTCACGGGGACGTGCAATCAGTCAACAAAGCGGCAGCAGGACCTCTCCTGTATAGCGTTTCCTCATCCAAACCGCAGTGACATTCCTTGTAATTTTTTATTACTCATTACAATAACAGGGCATCTTAAGAGTCCTGTATTGCCCTGTATTGGGTCCGGAGTGTGTGACTTGCGCAGCACCCGCTTGCCTTCTTTGAATGTGTTAGCCATTTCTCAGGCTCCCTCTCCAGAATCAAACACTAATTCCCCGTTACCCGTAGTTTACAATGGTTTTGAGCTGACAATTACATCGAAAGTTGATAGGCCAGACATCCGAATGGATCACCGCCGTTACAGGGACGTGCCATCGGCCCCAGGTTAACTAGAGTCACCAAAGAGGCAGCAGGCCACTGCCCATAATGTTTTAGATGGTCAGATCAGCAGGCCCTTGCTTCTAATTTTTTTGAGAGTTACCAGCAGGACATAAATCACAATTCTTAAAGGTTGTGTATGATGCCCTACTTTATGTGTAACTAAGGGTGTATCAGAGTGCCTCTTCCTTGTAATTTTTGGCAGCACTTGCAATTATTCAGGAAATAATGTTTTCAATCAATTTTTCTTCTAAAATCAATGGTTTCCCCTTGGCTTCGTGTGTATTATTGTCATTATGTAAAAGTGGCGTACTATTCAGACAACATAGTTCCCAGCAGCGAGTCCAAAATGCTTACATACATCCTCCCAATGCTGTTACAGAACCATTTCGTGGTGTTATCAACAATTTCTGACATTTTCTTATGAACCAAGCACCCTCCCCTCTTCAGAGCAGGGGGTACCTGGTTTAATGCTCGGGTTCTCCCATTGACTCCCATTATACTCGGGTGCTCGGTCTAGCACCCAAATATCACGGTGCTCGGTCAACACTAGTATTAACCTTCTCTACATAATAAATGCTATGTATTTGCTGAAGTGAGACAACCCCTTTAAACATCCATTGCTTATCTGTAGAATAGGACATATGAAGAAGCTACTATGTATGTGCAAATAATAAAGGGAATGCCCCCTTTAGAGGGGTTTATCAGTATAAAGAGTAAATATAAAAAAGAAAGCTGTTTAAGGTAGGGGACAGGAGAGGTAACACTTTCATCTCATGGCAGCCTGAGCCCTGTGGGGACTGAACTGTTGGAGGAGGACATTCACACACAAGCAATGTATACAGAAATGAGTGGTTTATCTGCACAAGTGACAGGAGAAGCAGGAGGAGTATAAGGAACTAGAGAGTGATGAGGAAGTCCAGGCAGTATGAGGACACACTGTGGCAGTATGCAGTAGAGATGGAGGCAGGGAGTTCCTCCAAGTCCCTTGCGCAAATGGCCACATACATGTTGAGTTGTTTGCGTAGTGACAGCCGTATTATCACCATTCGGCAGAGGGATGAATACTGGCGTTCTACCATGTTGGACCCTTGCTACTGGTCTAAAATGAAATGGGGACTATTTTCCACATGCTGAGAGGGAGGATAAACTTAACTACTAGAGACATTCTAGTAGTTGAGGTTTTATTTGGCCTTAGCAATGCTGATGAAATACAGGTGCAAAATACTGACCAAATACTGACCATGCGATAGAGGCCATTAAAGTCCTGCCTGTAGTACTTCTTTTCCATGTGAATAAAACCAATTTCAGAGGCAAATGGCCAAAACTCATGCAAATGGATCATAAGGCCTCTATCATGTGGTCAGTATTTTGCATCAGAATTTGCTCATGATTTGGAAGCCAAAAGCAGGAGTGGGTACAAAACACAGAAGACATGCAAATATTCCATTCACGTGTCATCTCCTTTTTGGACCTACTCCGGCATTTTTGGCCTTAGCAATACTGATCAATTACTGACCAAATGCTAGCTGTGTGAAGGGGGACGCTCAAAAGACATGATCCATTTTTGGGGTTATTCTTATAACGGATCAGAAGAAGAGAAAAATAAACAGTAAAATCAACACAAACGTACCCCTGACACCCTCTCCACTCTGTCAGGGGGACACTACTTGTCTCAGCGTGTAACAGAACAGGTTCTGTAGAAATCTATGTGGAATCAGCTGACAACAGTATGAAAGGAGAACTCTCACTTTACAGTAGAATCTTGGGCCACTGTACGGTTCTTTATACCCAACGCTAGCATTGACCTATAAGGATAAGTTCACACTTCAGTTATTTAGTCAGTTTTTGACCTGTAACTGACCAAATAAAGTGAACTGTGAACCGAGTCTAAGAGTGACGCCTGTCACCTGTAGTGATGAGCGGCATAGGCAATATTCGTTTCTGCGATACTTCACAAATTTTTTGCATAATATTCTCAATAAATTTGCGATTTCTAGAATACGTTGTCTCGTCATTATTTTTGTGATTGCACAAATCAGCACTAATGATGCGCATATTTTTTGTGCAATGCATGCAACTTTACATTTTATCAGGCCTGAGTAGAAATTACTGATTACACTAAGTATTGTTGTGACATTACAGCACTGTGTCTAACAGAGACACTAATCCCTATCAAAGCACAGTAATTCCTATCACACTACCTAACACCCTGCACTGGAACCTATCAGCTACACTATATCACTATCTAACCTACACTGACTATCTCCCACTAACTATCTGTATTATATATATTAGCTAACTAACTATCTAATGTAATTGTATAAGGAATAGGACCCAGATGAAAGCACAGAGCACAGCAATGTCACTGCTCTCACTCTCAGAACTGCAAAAAAACTGCAGAAAATGGCTGCTGGAGAGTATCCAGTATAGTAAAGGGGTAGGCAACTTTACTATTGGTTGCTGGGGATGTTGTTACGCTCTGACAAAGATATTGCAGCCTTCTCATTGGCCCACAAGCAAGAAGGGAGGTTACTGATGAAATGAAAACTAGAATATTAGTGATTACGAATATATAGCACTATATTCTACATCTTTGCAAATTCTAGAAGTGCCAATATTCGCGATAAAAATTTGCGATTAGAATATTAGCGATTACTAATAGTCACCTGTTTATCATATTGACGCACAGTAACTGTTTCACTACCACAACGGACTGTGTAATATACATAGTATGAAAGTAACAGGCAGCCTATTATGTTTTTCCTTAGACAGGACTTAATAGGCCTTATTAAGTTATGGACCTGAGAGACTAGGTCCTTGGCTGCCATGTCAACCCCTCAGCACTCCATGACCATGTGGCAGAGGCTCTTAAAGGTTTGCAGAGGTAGCTCTTTCCCTCTGTAACACCATTTATATGTCACAGTCTAGACTGTATATTTGAGCTGATACCCCCTGTGGATGGTACAGGCACATGTCTTGTACTGTGCCATCTACTGAATATATCATTTATACCCGGTTGTGGTAAGAATAATGCAATCAGTATGCATTGATACATCTATTTCCAGGAATCAGCTAAACTTCAGGACAACTTCTTTTAGTAGTAAAATCCAAAAATGTATCCTTAAAGGGAACCTGTCAATGCTTGTTTCACTCAAAGCTGCCACCAGTAGCTGTAGGTTCTGCTTATGAGCATTCTAACAATGTCCTTAATAGCCAAGAATAGAACTTTCATTCTTACATACGCCATATGCAATTTGCGGTTTTCAGTTAACCATAAGGAGGTACTCAAGTCAAGCTGGCCCTGCCTTAATCCAGCCCCATTGCACCTTGACTGAAGTCCCTGAGAAAAGGGAACACTTTTCCCCCCACTTGTTGGAAATCTCAGGATGGACCATTGTTTTCACGTCTTAGGACATGTGCAGTGAAGCAGTAATTTATTTTTTACCCTATTTATTTACTATAGAGAATGGCGATATGTGGGTTTTTAAGTTACTGTATTGAAGTATATTTAATAATTCCAAGCGCTACCGGTACTGTTATATTGATAAATTATTAGGCATATGTGTACATTGTCACAAAGCGATTCATTTACAGTAAGTTTACATAGTCTAGTAAGAAGCTGTATTCTACCACCGTTAATTATCATAGATAGCCCTCTCATTTCTAGCAGAAATAGATATAACTGGTCTTATTCTAATTTACCCTTGATGTTCTTGTCATTCTATACCTATTACTCACAATGGTCTGATGGCTCTTTGTTCATGAAAGCCTATCAAAAAGGTTTGAGTTGGTTGCATTAGATTGAACACTTATTGAATTATGTCTACAGTTCTGAAAAATGTCATTCTAAAAGTCCATTACACACTGTGTATATCGTCTGGTCGTAGCAAAAAAAAAAAAGTCTATATAGTTCAATGGAGTATAGCCTGCTATTTCATGGTTTAGTAGGAAGCATTTTTTTTAAAAAGTTAATGAGCATAACTCATCCTGTGCAAATTCAATGTCTATGACTGAAACTTGTAACTATAGCGTATTTAGGTATAAAGAAAAAAATCTTTAAATTTGACACCTGGTGGTTTATATTTTAAAGTGGTCTAATATCCTCTTTTATCCTAAATAAACTAATAGTTTATGATTTCTGGGATCCAAAGGTGTAAGAGTGGGTGCAGCAGAATAAATATAAAAAATGGTTTCTTACCATGGCAACCATTTTTTTGTTTGAAATCAGCCAATTAATTGGTTTTGTTTTAAGAAGAAAAAAGACGGCAATCAGCTGTTATCACTGGGTGAAATGTGGCCTCTGTAATGTAGTATTATATGCTGACCATTCAAATGAATAGCCGACCATGTAATATACAAGGATAGCAGAAGAAAAAAGCACCGCGGCACTCACCACTGGTCACAAAGTTGCTGTTTGCAGTTTTATTTTTCAAATACACATCGTGGACGCAGACAGGACACAGGTGAATGAACAGGCTACAGCTGTTTCGCGCTGTGTTGCGCTTTGTCAAGCCTCGCTTGACAAAGCGCAACACAGCGCGAAACAGCTGTAGCCTGTTCATTCACCTGTGTCCTGTCTGCGTCCACGATGTGTATTTGAAAAATAAAACTGCAAACAGCAACTTTGTGACCAGTGGTGAGTGCCGCTGTGCTTTTTTCTTCTGCTATCATTATAATTACTACAGGTCCTTCTAAAAAAATTAGCATATTGTGATAAAGTTCATTATTTTCTGTAATGTACTGATAAACATTAGACTTTCATATATTTTAGATTCATTACACACCAACTGAAGTACTTCAAGCCTTTTATTGTTTTAATATTGATGATTTTGGCATACAGCTCATGAAAACCCAAAATTCCTATCTCAAAAAAGTAGCATATCATGAAAAGGTTCTCTAAACGAGCTATTAACCTAATCATCTGAATCAACTAATTAACTCTAAACACCTGCAAAAGATTCCTGAGGCTTTCAAAAACTCTCAGCCTGGTTCATTACTCAAAACCGCAATCATGGGTAAGACTGCCGACCTGACTGCTGTCCAGAAGGCCATCATTGACACCCTCAAGCAAGAAGGTAAGACACAGAAAGAAATTTCTGAAGGAATAGGCTGTTCCCAGAGTGCTGTATCATAGCACCTCAGTGGGAAGTCTGTGGGAAGGAAAAAGTGTGGAGGAAAACGCTGCACAACGAGAAGAGGTGACCGGACCCTGAGGAAGATTGTGGAGAAGGACCGATTCCAGACCTTGGGGGACCTGCGGAGCCACCGTGTACAGGCGTGTGCAGGAAATGGGCTACAGGTGCCGCATTCCCCAGGTCAAGCCACTTTTGAACCAGAAACAGCGGCAGAAGCGCCTGACCTGGGCTACAGAGAAGCAGCACTGGACTGTTGCTCAGTGGTCCAAAGTACTTTTTTCGGATGAAAGCAAATTTTGCATGTCATTCGGAAATCAAGGTGCCAGAGTCTGGAGGAAGACTGGGAAGAGGGAAATGCCAAAATGCCTGAAGTCCAGTGTCAAGTACCCACAGTCAGTGATGGTCTGGGTGCCATGTCAGCTGCTGGTGTTGGTCCACTGTGTTTTATCAAGGGCAGGGTCAATGCAGCTAGCTATCAGGAGATTTTGGAGCACTTCATGCTTCCATCTGCTGAAAAGCTTTATGGAGATGAAGATTTCATTTTTCAGCACGACCTGGCACCTGCTCACAGTGCCAAAACCACTGGTAAATGGTTTACTGACCATGGTATTACTGTGCTCAATTGGCCTGCCAACTCTCCTGACCTGAACCCCATAAAGAATCTGTGGGATATTGGGAAGAGAAAGTTGAGAGACGCAAGACCCAACACTCTGGATGAGCTAAAGGCCGCTATTGAAGCATCCTGGGCCTCCATAACACCTCAGCAGTGCCACAGGATGATTGCCTCCATGCCACGCCGCATTGAAGCAGTCATTTCTGCAAAAGGATTCCCGACCAAGTATTGAGTGCATAACTGAACATAATTATTTGAAGGTTGACTTTTTTTGCATTAAAAACACTTTTCTTTTATTGGTCGGATGAAATATGCTAATTTTTTTATATAGGAAATTTGGGTTTTCATGAGCTGTATACCAAAATCATCAATATTAAAACAATAAAAGGCTTGAACTACTTCAGTTGGTGTGTAATGAATCTAAAATATATGAAAGTCTAATGTTTATCAGTACATTACAGAAAATAATGAACTTTATCACAATATGCTAATTTTTTTAGAAGGACCTGTATATCACCGACAGAGCACCACCGCGAAGGTTCGGGATCCAAGTGTTTTATATGCTCCAGTGACTGCATGGGTGCATGTAGCAGTGCCGGTTGCGTTCTTTTCTCTCATTCCCTGTGACATGTAATATACAAGATATTGAAAGAAAAAGGAAAAAGACTGGTACCGTGTTAGCCAGTAGAAAACTAGTTTAGTGCTCTCATTAAGAGAAACAAAATAAGAGTACTGCAGGTTTGTTACCTTTTAATGGCTAACAAAAATAGAAGTAATGATGTTACATAGCGAGCTTTCGAGACATCACCAGTCTCTTCATCAGGCACACTACAAGAATATATAAAGAAACAGCAATATATATACAATAAGAACAGAGGTATGGGGGGAATGAATGGACATTTGAAAAAAAAAAAAAAACAGAACAACATATTAAAGATCTTGAGAATGAGTCCTTAATTATCTTACAGATAAGGGGTGTGAAAGTTTTATGATCTCTAAATTGATGTTATCTCAGAGACCTGGTGCCCAGACTATGTCTATAGAAGACTCTTTAGATATGTAGTGTGTCATAAATCCCGGGGACAAATTCAGTCCAGTATTCAAAGTGTCAAGCAGTGTTATAAATTTGTATTTCCAAATTCTTCTAGCTTTTAGCCACAGGAAAGTGTAGCTTCTTCTCTTTAATTGTGTGGCGGTGGGACCTCTTAGACATAGTCGGGGCACCAGGTCTCTGAGATAACATCAATTTAAAGACCATACAACATTCACACCCCTTACCTGTAAGATAATTAAGGACTCATTCTCAAGATCTTTAATATGTTGTTCTGTTTAGTTTTTTTTTCAAATGTCCATTTATTCCCCCATGCCTCTGTTCTTATTGTATATATATTGCTGTTTCTTCATATATTCTTGTAGTACGCCTGATGAAGAGACTGGTGATGTCTCGAAAGCTCGCTATGTAACATCATTACTTTTATTTTTGTTAGCCATTTAAAAGGTATCAAACCTGCAGTACTCTTATTTCTCTTAATGAGAGCACTAAACTAATATACAAGATGCGAATGGAAAGGATTTACTTTAGCAGATGTCTGCCTTCTCTCATGGAAGGAGGATCAGGCGAGAAATGTATTTTATAATGTTAATACAGTAGTATGCCCTAATAGGTCATATGGAAAGAGGTTGTCTTCATGAGGCAATAAATTTACTTGGAACATGCATTTGTATACAAAATTTTCTGTTATATTTAATTATAGCTTTTATTTTGTAGTGTAATGGACACCAGAAATCTGTCCACTGCTTTCCTTCCAAGAAAGCTTGGCTATTAATATACTCTACATCACATTTACATTACAGTATTCATTAAAATTATCCTAAAATAAAAATGCATAAAGGGAACTATTGATTGTATGTAATGCTAGGGTAGTATTGGACTCAGGTGACGGCCATAGTTCTAAATTCGAAGAAATATAACCTAACCACATGTATTCAATGGTATGATCTGTAGACTTTTCTCCTTCTCCTCTAAGGCTTGGGCCATTGCCCTATATCCTTTCATCACTTTTCACCTTGTCAAATCATCTGGTTTCAAAATGGCAATTAAGAAATTAATACTTCCTGCCTGCATTCAGCAAGGATGAGTTCTCAGCTCAGATAGCTTCTAGTAGTTGGAGGAGCTATGTGATCAAGTAACGTTGCAAACCACAGACTTCTGTTATCTTGTCATTCTAATTACCAGACTGTGACTTTGGCTGAAGACTCGGTACTATGTAGGCTCAGCAATATCTTCTGATTTTGCTAGAGATTATAAAATATACCACATGTTTTGTCATCAAGTGGCTTTATCTATGGACTAAATTTACTTTGAGGCCTTATGAGACTTCCAGTGGAAATCTGAGGTTCTGTATTTCCTTCTAGACTTTACTTTTTCCATAATAATTGAAATATTCAGAGAAAAAAAATAATAATATTTTGCTGTGATAAAAACCATGTGGTTAAGGAAGATATAATTGTGTCATTCCTATTTATGTCAATTATGTCAATCATTAAACATTAACTAGAAACGCTTGCCAAAATGAACTGTACTGTAAAATATTTTTGTTTTGTTATACACATCTACATAGTTTGATGATAAAGATTTCTATAACTGAACATCTCAGATACACATTGGTACATTGATACATTGAGGCAGATTTAATAATTCTTTCAATTTTTTTTAACAGTATAAACTTAGTCCCTATTAGACTGCCCGATATTAAGCAGTGATGGCCAGTTCACATTGTTCTCCCGCAAACATATGCGGGCTGCCATCTTTTTTCACAAGTCCGGCGAGGCACAGGTAAACCCTTACCTGTGCTGCAAGCCGGTCTGCAAACCAATGCGGTCACCGGGAGCAGGCAGTTCAGAGAACAGCCCGATGGAGGCCCCCGGTGGCTGTTCTCGGTACTGCCTGCTCCCGCTGACCGCACTTGTTTTCAGACCGGCTCACGCACAGGCACAGGTAAGGGCTTACCTGTGCCTCGCCGGACTTGTGAAAAAAGATGGCAGCCAGCATATGTTCGCAGGCGAACAATGCAAACTGACCATCACTGATGATAAACACTACCATCAGAGGTTATTTGTATCAATGTATTACACAGGCCAATGCAAAGTGGCTGCTGTAGCAATCGTTCCTCCCGCATTCAGTTCCACTGATTGTCAGCAGCACATCCCTTATAACACTTGGAGATGTGCTGTCGATAATTGTGCATCTTTCATCCTGAATGAAAAATGCAAATCAGCTGACAAATGAGCATTTGTGAGCTATGAATAGGTAAAAAAATGAAAAGTTTAAATATAATTTTGATCACCCTACTCTTGCAACAAATTCAACAAAACTGTAATATGCTGTATTACATATTAACTATAATAAAAACTAAAGCATAATGAATAAATGAAGCATCCTATAACTTAAAGGGACACTGACAGGCACAATAAGCATATTTAGGTATATATATCACAGTACAGGTCTTCTAAAGTGTATTAAAATCATCTAAGTATCCCTCCTGTCCACCTTATAAATACAGTAAACCGAAGTTTTATAACCTGGGTGAAGCGTCTTCAATCTGCCCAAGGGGCGGCGTTTCATCTCCACTTGTGCCCAGCCAGGGGGGATACTTAGATTATTTTAATACACTTTAGAAGACCTGTACTGTGATATATATATATATATATATATATATATATATATACACCTAAATATGCTTGTGCCTATCAGTGTCCCTTTAAAGATCTGTCACTAGTCTAACATTTTAACATTGCCTTCCTTCATATATTACTGCAACTCCTCTTATTTTTACTATGTGATTTTTAGGGGGCGAGTTCTCTCTATTTCTGAGATATCAAGGCAGCTAGTTTTGGGCACAATATACTAAGTAGGTGGTGTTTTGCCAAGGAAGTGGCCAAGTGCCATCTGACCAGAATTATTCAAATTCCTTAAACTTCTGCCAAGGGGAAATATGGGACCTGCTGACGGCTCTGAGAAGGATGAAAATACAGGATATGGTTAGCATAACTCAGTGCCGTGCCTGGGGTGTTTAGCATCTGGGGAGGGTCCTTTCTCTGTCAGCCTTCCCCCCATTTTGGAAAAATTGTACCCCTTCACAGTAGTACTGCCTTCTTTGTGCAACCTTCACAGTAGTTATGTCCAGATATGTGCCCCCTCACGTTAGTTATGCCCATATTGTGCCCACTGACAGTATTTATGCCTCACTGTAAAACTTTGACCCTTCATTGTGCCCCCTTCACAGTAGTTATGCCCTCATTGTGCCCACCTAACAGCAGTTATGCCTTCCCTGTGACTCTTTCACAGTAGTAATGCCCCATCGGTGCCCCCTTCACTGTTCTAATGCCCTTTTGTACTCCCTCACAGTAGATATGCCCCCTCTGTGCCCCTTCATAGTAATAATGCTCATTGTGCTCCATAACAGTTATGCCCACCCACTGCACAGGAGTAATGCCTTCTGTGCCCCCTTCACAGTAGTAATGCGCTCTGTTTCTTTTCATAGTGGTAATTCCCATTGTGTCCCCTTCATAGTAGTTATGCCCATTGTGTCCCCTTCATAGTAGTAATGCCCATTGTGTCCCCTTCATAGTAGTAATGCCCATTGTGTCCCCTTCATAGTAGGAATGCCCTCTTCCCCCCCTTCTTAATAGTAATGCCTATTATGGCCCTTTTGTAGTAGTAATGTCCATTGTGCCCCCTTCACAGTAGTAATGTCCATTGTACCCAGCAATGAATGCTTCCATCTGTATTGATGGAAGCGCTCATTGCTTCTGGGCTCTGGCACACCCCTGAGAGCGGGCACCCGATACGAACCACCCCCTCCTCTTAGCACACCACTTGGATAATTATTAGTGGATAAACAATGCATTTTTCAGAATCATACTAAAACACACCTGAATATTTTAAAGATATCCTCACTATATCCGAGATTTTCATCCTTTGCAGTACCGCCAGCAAGTTCCATATTCCTCATACCTAGATACTATCATATATTCCAGATTCCCCTCACCGGAGGGACCAGCAGCTAAGACAATCCCTTCTACATATTCTACAGGCTGTTGTGCCCTTTGCACAAAAGCACAAGGTGCTATTCCTATTATCTATTCTAACAGGCCTACCTATGATGCTCTCCTCTCCCTTCTCTCATTGATTTCCCACATACAGGAATCTAGTGCATGTAAACTGTGGTCCATGAAGGTTACTTGAGATTACTGATAGGATAATGTCAGAGAAAAATCTAATCAGGGGGTGTATACAATGTGAACAAACTGTTCAGAACTGCTAATGAACATACCTTTTAAGGTCTTGGGACAGAATGATTTTGGGACTAACTTTGAATATATAACATGGTTTTAGTTTTAATAGGTAAAGACAAGTTCACTATCACTAATGCAAAGAAACCTAAGTATAGTTACAGTAGTGCATAGCGTACAACCGGAATGCACATATCAACTGTATGGTGAAACACTTGAATAAAATAATTGATAATAGCAAGTAAAATTACTGCATTTTGTAGTTGTTATATGTCACACTGTTGGGCATGAAGACAATTGCCTAGGCTTATATATTTATTCACTTTACTGCCCTCAAAAGCTTGTGTATAACAACATCCATAAATAGTGGCACATGCTTGGTTATAAAAGGTGAAGCTAGAAGCTACAAAATCAATGTTCATAGTAAACAATGTTAAGTTATCCTTGACGACAGGGTTAATCTTCCGAGCAATGCTCCATGAGATATCTAAATATACAACATTAAGATCAAAGTGTGAATCATAAATCATCGTTATTTTATCTTGCTGAGCAGGGAGTAGATTAATTACATGTTCCCTGTAAGGAACAACATAGGAGTAACAGAAAGCTGCAAGGTCTGACATTGACTGCATAGATGTAAGCATATATTATACCCCATGATTTATTGGAACCCCCTAGCCTAGGTAAACCCAACTTAAACTTAAAAAAAAAATATTACTCTATAATGGAAATTTAAATAATAAATAAGTAACTATTGATACATTTGGTACATTCAGTATACATTCAGTATACTCTTTATTATGTGTGTATTCCTTCTCATAAAACATGCAATGAGCATCAATTCTGAGGGGGAAATGCCCTTTTTTGGTTTAAATTACACCGTATTTTATATATTGTTGGCAGCATAAGTCTGAAAAAAGATATCCAAACTTATTCTATAATTAATCCAAGGACTCTAAGGTAAAATGTTTTCAAGTACATTGTACGTTTTTTGTTACATGTTTTGAAATAACAATAATATAATCTGAGATACCATAAAACATAACATTTATTTGGTCCGGTAAAATCCCTCAATAATGTGATAACACCATAACACTGCGCAATTGGTGACCAGAGGCTAGGGAGGGGGGAGACTAATACTGGGTCTCTAAAAACTAGTCTCATCCTAAACTAGATGCACCTTGGATGAAAGGTATTACCAAATCCCCCAGCTGGCTGGTGGACACCTATAAGACCCTTCCCTGTCCCTGCACAGCAATGGAGAATGCCCAGCTTTGTCTTGCTGTGGTGGGGGGCCCTGTCACCAATGTATCATTGATGAAAAATAGCACTAATGTATCCTAGTGTTACGTTCCAACGCGATTCGTTGGACATGGGTGCAACTCATCAGGGACCTATTCGTCAGTATCCAGAGGTGATAATACCTTTAATCACCTCTTACAGCTGACTAACACTTCACAGTGCACAAGCCACAATACAGCCTACATCCATGTGGATCAAGACATGGGAGGCATAAGATAAGTGACATGAATGCACTATTGCAAAACAGCACGTTAATTTAAGCACTGTGAACTGTTAATCAGCTGTAAGAGGTGATTAAAGGTATTATCACCTCTGGATACTGACAAATAGGTCCCCTGATGAGTTGCACCCATGTCCAACGAAACGCGTTGGTACATTACATTAGGATACATTAGTGCTATTTTTCATCAATTGTAAATTGGTGACAGGGCCCCCCACCACAGCAAGACAAAGCGGGGCAGTCTCCATTGCTGTGCAGGGACAGGGAAGGGTCTTATAGGTATCCACCAATTGTGCAGCGTTATGGTGTTATCACATTATTGAGGGATTTTACCAGACAAAATAAACGTTATGTTTTATGGTATTTCAGATTATATTATTATTATTGCTAAATACAATACCAATCTTTTATCAGGTAGTGATCAATGCACAATTTGGTTGTGTCATAAACCTACATGTTTTGAAAACAACAGGACACAACAAGCAAACATTCATGTTAACCGGTAGAGGACCCTTGCCGTACATGTACGGCACTGGTGGACTTGACTTAAGGATCAGCGCCGTACATGTGTGGCAAGCTGAACGGGTGGGTGCAAAAGCTGCAAACTTTGAATACCTTGAGAGGTGTAGTTTCTAAAATGGGGTAATTTATGGGTGGTTTCTATTGTGTAACAGAAGGATTGCAGCACACAGTTTTTCTTGTTGCTTATTACATTTTTATTTTTGTCATCATATGATCAAGTTCCAGTGCACGTTTTACAGCTTAATCTACAGAAGAAAAATTGACTTCAGACTTGAACTGGTCCTTAAAAAGTGGGTTTTGGAAATTTTCAGAAACATTTCAAGATTTGGTTCTAAACTTCTAAGCCTTCTAACGTCCCCAAAAAATAAAATGCCATTCACAAAATGATCAGTAGACATATGGGAAATGTAAAGTAATAACCATTATATGAGGTATCACCATCTGTTTTAAAAGTAGAAAAATGTAAATTAGAAAATAATATGTTTTTTGTAAATTTGGTATTTTATTATTTAAATAAAAGTGAAAAATATTGACTGAAATGTACCACTATCATGATGTACAATGTGTCACAAGAAAACAGTCTCAGAAAGGCTGAGTAAAAGCGTTCCACAGTCATTATCACATAAAGTGACACAAATTTCCCAAAAATGTCTCGGTCCTTAAAGAGAAGAATGGCAGGGTCCTGAAGGGGTTAAAGGGGAAGTTCAGTTTTGAAAACCCAAACTTTATTAGTGAATTTAAAGTTAATAGAAAAAGGTTCCTTGTTCAGTGAAAATGGAGAGCACTACTACAAGTACCTCTCCCAATCTGGAGGACCTGTCCTGTTCTGCATTAGATAGATAACGTTTGTTAAGGTAAAAAATATATTGGTACCATGTTAGCCAGTAAATATTTTTCTATAGAAAAGTCATGACAATATGATTGGAATAAACATTGTATAATTCCTCATATGTTAGCTCTACTGCCAGGTGGCCCCCCCCCCCCCCCCCAGCTGATTGTCCGGTATCTGAGCAGAATGACAGTTTGGAATCATTTTATTGACTGGTGCCATGTTGTTTTCTCTTTTATAAGACATTACCACTGACCTTTACCACATAACAGGAGCCAAGATCATATCTTATCAGTGTATCTCAAAAATGCTTTGTATCAGCCAGTTAAATATGTTTATCTTGGATACCTTTTGATGCTTCTGCATTAAAAAGATCGTCCAAATATAGGGGGGAAAAAACATTTTTTAGCTTATAATTAGGGATGAGCGAACTCGAACTGTATAGTTCGGGTTCGTACCGAATTTTGGGGTGTCCGTGACACGGACCCGAACCCGGACATTTTCGTAAAAGTCCGGGTTCGGGTTCGGTGTTCGTCGCTTTCTTCGCGCTTTTGTGACGCTTTCTTGGCGCTTTTTGAAAGGCTGCAAAGCAGCCAATCAACAAGCGTCATACTACTTGCCCCAAGAGGCCATCACAGCCATGCCTACTATTGGCATGGCTGTGATTGGCCAGAGCACCATGTGACCCAGCCTCTATTTAAGCTGGAGTCACATAGCGCCGCCCGTCACTCTGCTCTGATTAGCGTAGGGAGAGGTTGCGGCTGCGACAGTAGGGCGAGATTAGGCAGATTAACTCCTCCAAAGGACTTGATTAACTGATCGATCTGCAGCTGTGGATCATTGAGCTGCTGATCCTCAATTGCTCACTGTTTTTAGGCTGCACAGACCGTTTGTCAGTCTCATTTTTCTGGGGTGATCGGCGGCCATTTTGTGTCTTGTGGTGCGCCAGCACAAGCTGCGACCAAGTGCATTTAACCCTCAATGGTGTGGTTGTTTTTTGGCTAAAGCCTACATCAGGGTGAAGCTGTCACACCAAGTGCATTTAACCAGCAATAGTCTGTTCATTTTTTGGCCATATACAAAATCAGGGGCAAGCTGCGCCTGTCACCAAGTGCATTTAACCCTCAATGGTGTGGTTGTTTTTTGGCTAAAGCCTACATCAGGGTGAAGCTGTCACACCAAGTGCATTTAACCAGCAATAGTCTGTTCATTTTTTGGCCATATACAAAATCAGGGGCAAGCTGCGCCTGTCACCAAGTGCATTTAACCCTCAATGGTGTGGTTGTTTTTTGGCTAAAGCCTACATCAGGGTGAAGCTGTCACACCAAGTGCATTTAACCAGCAATAGTCTGTTCATTTTTTGGCCATATACAAAATCAGGGGCAAGCTGCGCCTGTCACCAAGTGCATTTAACCCTCAATGGTGTGGTTGTTTTTTGGCTAAAGCCTACATCAGGGTGAAGCTGTCACACCAAGTGCATTTAACCAGCAATAGTCTGTTCATTTTTTGGCCATATCCCAGTCTAATTCTGTCACTAAATCCATACCGGTCACCCAGCGCCTAAATACTAGGCCTCAAATTTATATCCAGCTAAATCTGTCCCTAGTGCTGTAGCTGGGCGAGTTATTTAGTGTCCGTTCAAGCACATTTCTTGTTCTGGGTTGAAATACAATTCCCAATTTAGCAATTTCATAATTTAGTGGTTCCTGCTATATCAGAGCTCTTTGAAATCTATCCCAAAAAGGGTATATAATATTGAAGGTGCACATAGGGTCATTCAGAGTAACTTCACACACACCCGCTACTGTGTATTTCCAAGTCTAATTCTGTCACTAAATCCATACCGGTGACCCAGCGCCTAAATACTAGGCCTCAAATTTAATTCCCTCTAAATCTCTCGTTACCCACCGCTGTACTGTTGTTGCTGGGCAAGATATTTAGTGTCCGTCAAAGCACATTTTTTGTTCTGGGTTGAAGTACAATTCCCAATTTAGCAATTTCATAATTTAGTGGTTTCTGCTATATCAGAGCTATTTGAAATCTATCCCAAAAAGGGTATATAATATTGAAGGTGCACATAGGGTCATTCAGAATAACTTCACACACACCCGCTACTGTGTATTTCCAAGTCTAATTCTGTCACTAAACCCATACCTGTCACCCAGCGCCTAAATACTAGGCCTCAAATTTAAATCCCTCTAAATCTCTCGTTACCGTTGTCCTGTTGTAGCTGGGAAAGTTATTTAGTGCCCGTCAAAGCACATTTTTTGTTCTGGGTTGAAGTACAATTCCCAATTTAGCAATTTCATAATTTAGTGGTTCCTGCTATATCAGAGCTATTTGAAATCTATCCCAAAAAGGGTATATAATATTGAAGGTGCACATAGGGTCATTCAGAATAACTTCACACACACCCGCTACTGTGTATTTCCAAGTCTAATTCTGTCACTAAATCCATACCGGTGACCCAGCGCCTAAATACTAGGCCTCAAATTTAATTCCCTCTAAATCTCTCGTTACCCACCGCTGTACTGTTGTTGCTGGGCAAGATATTTAGTGTCCGTCAAAGCACATTTTTTGTTCTGGGTTGAAGTACAATTCCCAATTTAGCAATTTCATAATTTAGTGGTTTCTGCTATATCAGAGCTATTTGAAATCTATCCCTAAAAGGGTATATAATATTGAAGGTGCACATAGGGTCATTCAGAATAACTTCACACACACCCGCTACTGTGTATTTCCAAGTCTAATTCTGTCACTAAACCCATACCTGTCACCCAGCGCCTAAATACTAGGCCTCAAATTTAAATCCCTCTAAATCTCTCGTTACCGTTGTCCTGTTGTAGCTGGGAAAGTTATTTAGTGCCCGTCAAAGCACATTTTTTGTTCTGGGTTGAAGTACAATTCCCAATTTAGCAATTTCATAATTTAGTGGTTCCTGCTATATCAGAGCTATTTGAAATCTATCCCAAAAAGGGTATATAATATTGAAGGTGCACATAGGGTCATTCAGAATAACTTCACACACACCCGCTACTGTGTATTTCCAAGTCTAATTCTGTCACTAAATCCATACCGGTGACCCAGCGCCTAAATACTAGGCCTCAAATTTAATTCCCTCTAAATCTCTCGTTACCCACCGCTGTACTGTTGTTGCTGGGCAAGATATTTAGTGTCCGTCAAAGCACATTTTTTGTTCTGGGTTGAAGTACAATTCCCAATTTAGCAATTTCATAATTTAGTGGTTTCTGCTATATCAGAGCTATTTGAAATCTATCCCTAAAAGGGTATATAATATTGAAGGTGCACATAGGGTCATTCAGAATAACTTCACACACACCCGCTACTGTGTATTTCCAAGTCTAATTCTGTCACTAAACCCATACCTGTCACCCAGCGCCTAAATACTAGGCCTCAAATTTAAATCCCTCTAAATCTCTCGTTACCGTTGTCCTGTTGTAGCTGGGAAAGTTATTTAGTGCCCGTCAAAGCACATTTTTGTTCTGGGTTGAAGTACAATTCCCAATTTAGCAATTTCATAATTTAGTGGTTCCTGCTATATCAGAGCTATTTGAAATCTATCCCAAAAAGGGTATATAATATTGAAGGTGCACATAGGGTCATTCAGAATAACTTCACACACACGCTTCTGTGCATTTCCAAGTCTAATTCTGTCACTAAATCCATACCGGTGACCCAGCGCCTAAATACTAGGCCTCAAATTTAATTCCCTCTAAATCTCTCGTTACCCACCGGTGTACTGTTGTTGCTGGGCAAGATATTTAGTGTCCGTCAAAGCACATTTTTTGTTCTGGGTTGAAGTACAATTCCCAATTTAGCAATTTCATAATTTAGTGGTTTCTGCTATATCAGAGCTATTTGAAATCTATCCCTAAAAGGGTATATAATATTGAAGGTGCACATAGGGTCATTCAGAATAACTTCACACACACGCTTCTGTGCATTTCCAAGTCTAATTCTGTCACTAAATCCATACCGGTGACCCAGCGCCTAAATACTAGGCCTCAAATTTAAATCCCTCTAAATCTCTCGTTACCCACCGCTGTACTGTTGTTGCTGGGCAAGATATTTAGTGTCCGTCAAAGCACATTTTTTGTTCTGGGTTGAAGTACAATTCCCAATTTAGCAATTTCATAATTTAGTGGTTTCTGCTATATCAGAGCTATTTGAAATCTATCCCTAAAAGGGTATATAATATTGAAGGTGCACATAGGGTCATTCAGAATAACTTCACACACACCGCTTCTGTGCATTTCCAAGTCTAATTCTGTCACTAAATCCATACCGGTGACCCAGCGCCTAAATACTAGGCCTCAAATTTAAATCCCTCTAAATCTCTCGTTACCCACCGCTGTACTGTTGTTGCTGGGCAAGATATTTAGTGTCCGTCAAAGCACATTTTTTGTTCTGGGTTGAAGTACAATTCCCAATTTAGCAATTTCATAATTTAGTGGTTTCTGCTATATCAGAGCTATTTGAAATCTATCCCTAAAAGGGTATATAATATTGAAGGTGCACATAGGGTCATTCAGAATAACTTCACACACACGCTTCTGTGCATTTCCAAGTCTAATTCTGTCACTAAATCCATACCGGTCACCCAGCGCCTAAATACTAGGCCTCAAATTTATATCCCGCTGAATTTGAATACAATACATTGGGCCAAATAATATATTTGTTGTTGTGGTGAACCATAACAATGAGAAAAACATCTAGTAAGGGACGCGGACGTGGACATGGTCGTGGTGGTGTTAGTGGACCCTCTGGTGCTGGGAGAGGACGTGGCCGTTCTGCCACATCCACACGTCCTAGTGTACCAACTACCTCAGGTCCCAGTAGCCGCCAGAATTTACAGCGATATATGGTGGGGCCCAATGCCGTTCTAAGGATGGTAAGGCCTGAGCAGGTACAGGCATTAGTCAATTGGGTGGCCGACAGTGGATCCAGCACGTTCACATTATCTCCCACCCAGTCTTCTGCAGAAAGCGCACAGATGGCGCCTGAAAACCAACCCCATCAGTCTGTCACATCACCCCCATGCATACCAGGGAAACTGTCTCAGCCTCAAGTTATGCAGCAGTCTCTTATGCTGTTTGAAGACTCCGCTGGCAGGGTTTCCCAAGGGCATCCACCTAGCCCTTCCCCAGCGGTGAAAGACATAGAATGCACTGACGCACAACCACTTATGTTTCCTGATGATGAGGACATGGGAATACCACCTCAGCATGTCTCTGATGATGACGAAACACAGGTGCCAACTGCTGCGTCTTTCTGCAGTGTGCAGACTGAACAGGAGGTCAGGGATCAAGACTGGGTGGAAGACGATGCAGGGGACGATGAGGTCCTAGACCCCACATGGAATGAAGGTCGTGCCACTGACTTTCACAGTTCGGAGGAAGAGGCAGTGGTGAGACCGAGCCAACAGCGTAGCAAAAGAGGGAGCAGTGGGCAAAAGCAGAACACCCGCCGCCAAGAGACTCCGCCTGCTACTGACCGCCGCCATCTGGGACCGAGCACCCCAAAGGCAGCTTCAAGGAGTTCCCTGGCATGGCACTTCTTCAAACAATGTGCTGACGACAAGACCCGAGTGGTTTGCACGCTGTGCCATCAGAGCCTGAAGCGAGGCATTAACGTTCTGAACCTGAGCACAACCTGCATGACCAGGCACCTGCATGCAAAGCATGAACTGCAGTGGAGTAAACACCTTAAAACCAAGGAAGTCACTCAGGCTCCCCCTGCTACCTCTTCTGCTGCTGCCGCCTCGGCCTATTCTGCTGCTGCCGCCTCGGCCTCTTCCTCCGCCTCTGGAGGAACGTTGGCACCTGCCGCCCAGCAAACAGGGGATGTACCACCAACACCACCACCACCACCTCCGTCACCAAGCGTCTCAACCATGTCACACGCCAGCGTTCAGCTCTCCATCTCACAAACATTTGATAGAAAGCGTAAATTCCCACCTAGCCACCCTCGATCCCTGGCCCTGAATGCCAGCATTTCTAAACTACTGGCCTATGAAATGCTGTCATTTAGGCTGGTGGACACAGACAGCTTCAAACAGCTCATGTCGCTTGCTGTCCCACAGTATGTTGTTCCCAGCCGGCACTACTTCTCCAAGAGAGCCGTGCCTTCCCTGCACAACCAAGTATCCGATAAAATCAAGTGTGCACTGCGCAACGCCATCTGTAGCAAGGTCCACCTAACCACAGATACGTGGACCAGTAAGCACGGCCAGGGACGCTATATCTCCCTAACTGCACACTGGGTAAATGTAGTGGCAGCTGGGCCCCAGGCGGAGAGCTGTTTGGCGCACGTCCTGCCGCCGCCAAGGATCGCAGGGCAACATTCTTTGCCTCCTGTTGCCACCTCCTCCTTCTCGGCTTCCTCCTCCTCTTCTTCCACCTGCTCATCCAGTCAGCCACACACCTTCACCACCAACTTCAGCACAGCCCGGGGTAAACGTCAGCAGGCCATTCTGAAACTCATATGTTTGGGGGACAGGCCCCACACCGCACAGGAGTTGTGGCGGGGTATAGAACAACAGACCGACGAGTGGTTGCTGCCGGTGAGCCTCAAGCCCGGCCTGGTGGTGTGTGATAATGGGCGAAATCTCGTTGCAGCTCTGGGACTAGCCAATTTGACGCACATCCCTTGCTTGGCGCATGTGCTGAATTTGGTGGTGCAGAAGTTCATTCACAACTACCCCGACATGTCAGAGCTGCTGCATAAAGTGCGGGCCGTCTGTTCGCGCTTCCGGCGTTCACATCCTGCCGCTGCTCGCCTGTCTGCGCTACAGCGTAACTTCGGCCTTCCCGCTCACCGCCTCATATGCGACGTGCCCACCAGGTGGAACTCCACCTTGCACATGCTGGACAGACTGTGCGAGCAGCAGCAGGCCATAGTGGAGTTTCAGCTGCAGCACGCACGGGTCAGTCGCACTACAGAACAGCACCACTTCACCACCAATGACTGGGCCTCCATGCGAGACCTGTGTGCCCTGTTGCGCTGTTTCGAGTACTCCACCAACATGGCCAGTGGCGATGACACCGTTATCAGCGTTACAATACCACTTCTATGTCTCCTTGAGAAAACACTTAGGGCGATGATGGAACAGGAGGTGGCCCAGGAGGAGGAGGAGGAGGATGAGGAAGAGGGGTCATTTTTAGCACTTTCAGGCCAGTCTCTTCGAAGTGACTCAGAGGGAGGTTTTTTGCAACAGCAGAGGCCAGGTACAAATGTGGCCAGCCAGGGCCCACTACTGGAGGACGAGGAGGACGAGGATGAGGAGGAGGTGGAGGAGGATGAGGATGAAGCATGGTCACAGCGGGGTGGCACCCAACGCAGCTCGGGTCCATCACTGGTGCGTGGCTGGGGGGAAAGGCAGGACGATGACGATACGCCTCCCACAGAGGACAGCTTGTCCTTACCCCTGGGCAGCCTGGCACACATGAGCGACTACATGCTGCAGTGCCTGCGCAACGACAGCAGAGTTGCCCACATTTTAACCTGTGCGGACTACTGGGTTGCCACCCTGCTGGATCCACGCTACAAAGACAATGTGCCCACCTTACTTCCTGCACTGGAGCGTGATAGGAAGATGCGCGAGTACAAGCGCACGTTGGTAGACGCGCTACTGAGAGCATTCCCAAATGTCACAGGGGAACAAGTGGAAGCCCAAGGCCAAGGCAGAGGAGGAGCAAGAGGTCGCCAAGGCAGCTGTGTCACGGCCAGCTCCTCTGAGGGCAGGGTTAGCATGGCAGAGATGTGGAAAACTTTTGTCAACACGCCACAGCTAACTGCACCACCACCTGATACGCAACGTGTTAGCAGGAGGCAACATTTCACTAACATGGTGGAACAGTACGTGTGCACACCCCTCCACGTACTGACTGATGGTTCGGCCCCATTCAACTTCTGGGTCTCTAAATTGTCCACGTGGCCAGAGCTAGCCTTTTATGCCTTGGAGGTGCTGGCCTGCCCGGCAGCCAGCGTTTTGTCTGAACGTGTATTCAGCACGGCAGGGGGCGTCATTACAGACAAACGCAGCCGCCTGTCTACAGCCAATGTGGACAAGCTGACGTTCATAAAAATGAACCAGGCATGGATCCCACAGGACCTGTCCGTCCCTTGTCCAGATTAGACATTAACTACCTCCCCATAACCATATATTATTGGACTCCAGGGCACTTCCTCATTCAATCCTATTTTTATTTTCATTTTACCATTATATTGCGATGCTACCCAAAGTTGAATGAACCTCTCCTCTGCCTGTGTGCTAGGCCTAAATATATGCCAATGGACTGTTGCAGTGGTGGCTGACATGAAGCCTGATTCTCTGCTATGACATGCAGACTAATTCTCTGCTGACATGAAGCCAGATTGTCTGTTACGGGACCTCTCTCCTCTGCCTGGGTGCTGGGCCTAAATTTATGACCATGGACTGTTGCAGTGGTGGCTGACGTGAAGCCTGATTCTCTGCTATGACATGCAGACTGATTCTCTGCTGACATGAAGCCAGATCGTCTGTTACGGGACCTCTCTGCTCTGCCTGTGTGCTAGGCCTAAATATATGCCAATGGACTGTTGCAGTGGTGGGTGACGTGAAGCCTCATTCTCTGCTATGACATGCAGACTGATTCTCTGCTGACATGAAGCCAGATTGTCTGTTACGGGACCTCTCTGCTCTGCCTGTGTGCTAGGCCTAAATATATGCCAATGGACTGTTGCAGTGGTGGGTGACGTGAAGCCTCATTCTCTGCTATGACATGCAGACTGATTCTCTGCTGTCATGAAGCCAGATTGTCTGTTACGGGACCTCTCTGCTCTGCCTGTGTGCTAGGCCTAAATATATGCCAATGGACTGTTGCAGTGGTGGGTGACGTGAAGCCTCATTCTCTGCTATGACATGCAGACTGATTCTCTGCTGACATGAAGCCAGATTGTCTGTTACGGGACCTCTCTGCTCTGCCTGTGTGCTAGGCCTAAATATATGCCAATGGACTGTTGCAGTGGTGGGTGACGTGAAGCCTCATTCTCTGCTATGACATGCAGACTGATTCTCTGCTGACATGAAGCCAGATCCTCTGTTACGGGAGCTCTCTCCTCTGCCTGGGTGCTGGGCCTAAATTTATGACAATTGACTGTTGCAGTGGTGGGTGACGTGAAGCCTGATTCTCTGCTATGATATGAAGACTGATTCTCTGCTGACATGAAGCCAGATTGTCTGTTACGGGACCTTTCTCCTCTGCCTGGGTTCTGGGCCTAAATTTATGAAAATTGACTCTTACAGTGGTGGGTGACGTGAAGCCTGATTCTAGGCTATGATATGAAGACTGATTCTCTGCTGACATGAAGCCAGATTGTCTGTTACGGGACCTTTCTCCTCTGCCTGGGTTCTGGGCCTAAATTTATGAAAATTGACTCTTACAGTGGTGGGTGACGTGAAGCCTGATTCTCTGCTATGATATGAAGACTGATTCTCTGCTGACATGAAGCCAGATTCTCTGTTACGGGACCTCTCTCCTCTGCCTGGGTGCTGGGCCTAAATTTATGACAATGGACTGTTGCAGTGGTGGCTGACGTGAAGCCTGATTCTCTGCTATGACATGCAGACTGATTCTCTGCTGTCATGAAGCCAGATTGTCTGTTACGGGACCTCTCTGCTCTGCCTGTGTGCTAGGCCTAAATATATGCCAATGGACTGTTGCAGTGGTGGCTGACGTGAAGCCTCATTCTCTGCTATGACATGCAGACTAATTCTCTGCTGACATGAAGCCAGATTGTCTGTTACGGGACCTCTCTCCTCTGCCTGGGTGCTGGGCCTAAATTTATGACAATGGACTGTTGCAGTGGTGGCTGACGTGAAGCCTGATTCTCTGCTATGACATGCAGACTAATTCTCTGCTGACATGAAGCCAGATTGTCTGTTACGGGACCTCTCTCCTCTGCCTGGGTGCTGGGCCTAAATATATGCCAATGGACTGTTGCAGTGGTGGCTGACGTGAAGCCTCATTCTCTGCTATGACATGCAGACTAATTCTCTGCTGTCATGAAGCCAGATTGTCTGTTACGGGACCTCTCTGCTCTGCCTGTGTGCTAGGCCTAAATATATGCCAATGGACTGTTGCAGTGGTGGGTGACGTGAAGCCTCATTCTCTGCTATGACATGCAGACTGATTCTCTGCTGACATGAAGCCAGATTGTCTGTTACGGGACCTCTCTGCTCTGCCTGTGTGCTAGGCCTAAATATATGCCAATGGACTGTTGCAGTGGTGGGTGACGTGAAGCCTCATTCTCTGCTATGACATGCAGACTGATTCTCTGCTGACATGAAGCCAGATTCTCTGTTACGGGACCTCTCTCCTCTGCCTGTGTGTGTGCTGGGCCTAAATATATGCCAATGGACTGTTGCAGTGGTGGCTGACGTGAAGCCTCATTCTCTGCTATGACATGCAGACTAATTCTCTGCTGACATGAAGACAGATTCTCTGTTACGGGACCTCCCTCCTCTGCCTGGGTGCTGGGCCTAAATATATGCCAATGGACTGTTGCAGTGGTGGCTGACGTGAAGCCTCATTCTCTGCTATGACATGCAGACTAATTCTCTGCTGACATGAAGACAGATTCTCTGTTACGGGACCTCTCTCCTCTGCCTGGGTGCCGGGGCCTAAATATCTGAGAATGGACTGTTCCAGTGGTGGGTGACGGGAAGCCAGATTCTCTGCTATGGAACCTCTCTCCAATTGATTTTGGTTAATTTTTATTTATTTAATTTTTATTTTAATTCATTTCCCTATCCACATTTGTTTGCAGGGGATTTACCTACATGTTGCTGCCTTTTGCAGCCCTCTAGCTCTTTCCTGGGCTGTTTTACAGCCTTTTTAGTGCCGAAAAGTTCGGGTCCCCATTGACTTCAATGGGGTTCGGGTTCGGGACGAAGTTCGGATCGGGTTCGGATCCCGAACCCGAACATTTCCGGGATGTTCGGCCGAACTTCTCGAACCCGAACATCCAGGTGTTCGCTCAACTCTACTTATAATTCTTTCCAAGCAAAAATAAAAGCTAAAATATTGATCGTTATACAAGTTTTAAAGGAGAACTAAAGCCAGAATCCAAACACAAAAAAAAGAAAATCAACAAAACATAACAATCTCCTTATGTGTCTTTTGTTCTTTGCCTTTGTTTCATCAGATATAACAACTGCAGACAATGAAAAATAAACTAGGAAAGCATTGCATTGTTATCTCTGTCTGGAGTGGGGTCTACTACCCCTGCTTCTACCCATCATCAGGTACCCTATCATGCCACTGACTTTGTTTTCCTGCCTATCATTATGTTCTGTACTGTATGGCTGCTGCTTCCGCCATTTGTGCAGCTCCTGCTTCCTGACGCTAATCCCCCTTCTGGCACTTCTATTACTTCTGCTGCCACTACCATTAGCACTACACAGCCGCCACCACTATTACTACTATTTCTACCCATATCTGTAGTCTGCTTGTCTTCAGGAAACTGTTTGCAGGCTTTTTGTGCTTCATCTTTAGAAGAGGCTTTTTTTCTGGGACAACAGCCATGCAGACCAATTTGATTCAGTATGGTCTAAGCACTGACAGGCTGACCCTCAACCCCTTTAACCTCAGCAATGCTGGCAGCAGTTATATGTCTATTATGAAAAGGCAACCTCTGGATATGACGCTGAGCACATGCACTCAACTTCTGTGGTCGACCATGGCAAGGCCTGTTCTGAGTTACCACATTTTTGTTTATATGTTTTAACTATTGAAACTATTTGCATATCTTTGTTAGAAAACTCCACAATGTGATGGTACATCAGTATTCTCTGTATTGCGGCAATTAATGATTGGATGCTCTAAAGGGGCTGACCTTATGAAATTATGCAATTTTTAATGGAATTATTAAGCAAAATAATGCCATGAATTTTAACTCATTGACCTAGGGCTGTTAAAATCGATATTGCTGTGTGAAAATGGGCTTTGTCAATATTTAATTTTTTTAATAACTAGATTGAAACATTATTCATTTTTCTCTTTATGGAAGCATTAAGCTTAATGAAATCCACAAAAAGAAATATCTTTATATTTTAATACAATGTGTAATTAGCAATATTGTAATTAGTTCTATTCCTATGGAAATTAATCCCCGTAATGTAGTAAAATGGAAAAAAAAAAATTACTGGCAGTGAGTACTGTAGATTTATTATCACTCTAAGAAATTGGCTGTCAGTAGCGTACACAGATATCATAGGGTCCTATAGCAAACCATAATATATTTTTTTTTATTAAGTGGAACAATTTTTTAACCCCTTAGTCACCAAACTGTTTTGGGCCTTGCTGACCAAGAGTTTTTCTTCCTTTTTTTCATCGTCGCATTCCAAGAGCTATAACTTTTTTTATTTTTCCATCTATATAGCTTTATGAGGGCTCGATTTTTGCAGGACAAGTTGTAGTTTTTAATGGTGCCATTTTAGGGTACACATAACTTTCTGATTAACTTTTATTAAGTCTTTCTGGGAGGGAGATGGGAAAAACTACAATACTGCCACTGCGTTTTTACGTTATACATTTTACGGCATTAATTGTTTTGGTATAAATAGCATAATATATTTATTCTCTAGGTCAGCAAGATTACCGTGATACCAAATACAGTTTTATAGTTTTATGTTTTACTACTTTTTTTGCAATAAAACCCCCCTTTTTAAAGAAAAAAATGTTTTTGCATTGCCGCTTTTTCTATTGAGTTGTGTGAGGGCTTAACTTTTGCGGGCCGACTTGTATTTTTAATTGGTATCATTTTGTAAATTATGCTTTTTTATTTCTTGTTATTGCGTTTTTTCGGTGGCAACTAGGAATAAATGAGCAATTCTGTCTTTATTTTTTTTTTTTACTGCATTCACAGTGGGGGGAAATTTTTATTTTATTTATGTTGTCTGGGTTATTATGGACGTGTCGATACCAAACATATGGAGGAGATTTATTTTGATTTATTTTGTCGGTCTTTTTTTATTGAAAAGCGTATTTTCAATGGGAATTTTTTTTACCACTTAATAGTTCCACAAGGGGACTATAACAGACAGCTTTTTGATTGATTTTAAAATGCAATGCACTATCCCTATAGTGAATTTCATTTTAATGTCAGTGCTATTCTGACATTGACCAGCAGACTCCGCCAGAGAGGCACAGCCTGCTGGAAATTACTCAAGGCTGGTCTGGGGCCCACATAAGACCCCTTCCAGCCTTCACACACATCAGCATCCTGGGATCGCATTTGCGGGGTGCAGGTGGGAGACAGAGGGAGTCCGCAGCATGTAAAGTGTTAAACAGCTTGGATCAGCACTCCTGTTGGTCCAGGCTGTTAGAGCAGGGCTGCAGCTCTCACGTAAAAAAGCGGTGGCCCAGCCTAGGCCCCTTAGTGACCACCGTAAAAAGGTGTATGGGTGGTCACTAAGGGGTTCATAGAAAAAAAAGTTGTGCTCCACTTCATGCACTTCTAAGGTGCTTTAAAATTAGGGAACTCATTCTGAAAACAATTTTTCTAAATGTATTTGCACCAGACATAAATACACTGATAATTCTTCCACATTCAGCTCTGTCTCCTGCTTCCTTTCACATACAGCCAGGTCCATAAATATTGGGACATCAACATAATTCTAAAATTTTTGGCCCTATATACTACCACAATGGATTTGAAATGAAACAAACAAGATGTGTTTTAACTGCAGACTGTCAGCTTTAATTTGTGGGTATTTACATCCAAATCAGGTGAACGGTGTAGGAACAGTTTGCATATGTGCCTCCCACTTGTTAAGGAACCAAAAGTAATAGGGCAGAATAATAATCATAAATCAAACTTTCACTTTTTATTACTTGGTTGCAAAGCCTTTGCAGTCAATTAAAACCTGAAGTCTGGAACACATAGACATCACCAGACACTGGGGTTCATCCCTGGTGATGCTCTGCTAGGCCTCTACTGCCACTGTCTTCAGTTCTTGCTTGCTCTTGGGGCATTTTCCCTTCAGTTTTGTCTTTAGCAAGTGAAATGCATGCTCAATCGAATTTAGGTCAGGTAATTAATTTGGCCATTGCATAACATTCCACTTCTTTCCCTTAAAAAACTCTTTGGTTGCTTTTGCAGTATGCTTTGCATCCATCTACAATGTGAAGCGCTGTCCAATGAGTTCTGAAGCATTTGGCTGAATGTGAGAAGATAATATTGCCCGAAACACTTCAGAATTCATCCTCCTGCTTTTGTCAGCAGTCATATCATCAATAAATACAAGAGAACCAGTTCTATTGGCAGCCATACTGTACATTCCCACACCCATGACCCTACCACCACCATGCTTCACTGATGAGGCAGTATGCTTAGGATCATGAGCAGCTTCTCCAAACTCTTCTCTTCCCATCACTCTGGTACAAGTTGATCTTGGTCTCATCTGTCCATAGGATGTTGTTCCAGAACTGTGAAGGCTTTTTTAGATGTTGTTTGGCAAACTCTAATCTGGCCTTCCTGTTTTTGAGGCTCACCAATGGTTTACTTCTTGTGGTGAACACTCTGTATTCACTCTGGTGAAGTCTTCTCTTGTTTGCTGACTTTGCCACACATACACCTCCTGGAAAATGTTCTTGACCTGTCAACTGTAGTGAAGGGTGTTTTCTTTACCAGGGAAATAATTCTTCGGTCATCCACTACAGTTGTTTTCCGTGGTCTTCCGGGCCTTTTGGTGTTACTGAGCTCACCGGTGCGTTCCTTCTTTTTAAGAATGTTCCAAACAGTTGTTTTGGCCACGCCCAATGCTTTTGCTATCTCTCTGATGGGTTTGTGTTGTTTTTTCAGCCAAATGATGGCTTGCTTTACTGATAGTGACAGCTCTTTGGATGTCATCTTGAGAGTTGACAGCAACAGATTCCAAATGCAAATAGCACACTTGAAATGAACTCTTGAGTCTTGACCTTTTATCTGTTCATTGTAATTGGGATAATGAGGGAATAACACACACCTGGCCATGGAACAGCTGAGATTATGTTATAATTCCTAGACTGTTCACCTGATTTGGATGTAAATACCTTCAAATTAAAGCTGACAGTCTGCAGTTAAAGCACATCTTGTTTGTTTTATTTCAAATCCATTGTGGTGGTGTATAGAGCCAAAAATGTTACAATTGTTTTGATGTCCCAATATTTATGGACCTGACTGTACATAGTTTTATAGTTGGAAATGTTGGAAACAGACACCAGTCTATAAAATTCAACCTATAATTCTACTGTGTTGACTCAGAAGAAAGCAAAAATACCCCTCAGAGGCAGATGCCAATTTGTTCCTGAAATAAAATATGACAATCAGGATAAATCCCTTGATCTGTATCCCATCTCCAAAAATATACTACTCAACCTGTAATATTCTGACATTTAAGAATGACATTCAGGCCCTTCT
Source organism: Bufo gargarizans (assembly GCF_014858855.1). Classification (NCBI taxonomy): domain Eukaryota; kingdom Metazoa; phylum Chordata; class Amphibia; order Anura; family Bufonidae; genus Bufo; species Bufo gargarizans. The sequence continues at coordinate 438,410,089 of NC_058082.1, read as the reverse complement.
TGAACTTGTTCAATGGATAAACCATCACAGCTTCATCTTGAAAAAAGTTCCATATTTTCACTGCTCTTCCTATCTATACTCATGGTGATACCTTTTTTCAGTATGCCTTCTTGTCCTGGTTGTAAATCTAGGTAGAAAAAGATCATTAGACCTTGTTCACAAGGGGGCATTCAATATCAGGATTTTGGTGCAGATTTTGTGCTAATAAGCCTCCAGTGCTGCAGCAGTTATAGCCATAAAATGTTATCTTGGTATGGTCATGGGCATAAACGCCAGCTTTTTTAGGCAAAATCTGCACCAAAATGTCACTGTCAAAAGCAACTGTATGAAAGATCTCTGCATTGGCTGTTCATGTACTGTACACTGTATTTAGATCTCCCCTGAACCATAGTTTTCTAGGGCAAACAAACTCAAGTTTGACAGCCTGTCTTGGTACCACAATCATCATCTTAAAGAGGACCTCTAACCTCTCCTGTAATGTTTGGTTTTTCAATGACTTGCTTGTCTCTTGTAATAACTATTCTGGAACATTTATTCTCATTAATCTATAATGTGTAATTTCTTTCTTATTCCTGCTGGAATTTATGAATAGATTACTTGGTGGAAATGAATGAAAGTGGAAGAACCAGGGATGGAATGTGTTGTAAGGGTATTTTTAAGTATTGATTGGTTCTGTCCCCTTTAATTTTGTCTCATTTTATATTACCTTCTATACTATGTGGAAGCCAAATTCCTGAGTGGTGGTTATCTCAGAGACATGTGTGCTTCACACAGGAGGAGGGGCTGAAAGGTAAAAATCTGATACACACAGACATTTAATTGGTACTACATTGAAGAAAATCATCCAGGTAGGATGTGATTGAAACACTATTTTCTTTTTTGTATCACCATAGGGTGTCGGCCATGAGCCCTTTCTCTGCCACATACCCTGTGCCCCAACCAAAGGACTTCTGGGGAGGCAGATTGGAACAGTAGCTGGAACTGTCCCAGTTTTCTGTCACTGGACTGTTTTTATCCAGCCTCCAGTGTACTATCAGATTTAATTCATTACAATTTCCATACATCTCCGGCTGATGATAATGAATAGATCTGTAACTGCTGACATCAGCTATTTATTGCTCAGTGATACAACTGCCACTGTCTGCCTGTTCAAAGTGTTCCATACTGCACTGCAGCTGCTGCTGCCACAGCTGCTGCTATCCTCTGATGCCTCAACAACTGCCAAATGACTGCACTTCTGTCATGTCCGTGAGGTTTATCACTGCACTGTTGCTGGTCCCAAAAAAGGGAGAAATTGTGGGTGCTTGCTTAGAGCAATCCATAGTTTTTTCTGAAGCTACCCTGTGTGTATAAACATTGGCAGGCATTTGCCCACAATAATGGACAATTTTTATTTTAAAATACCAATTTTCAGGCAGATTGTTGCACTTTTGATTAAAACCTGAATTGAATTTACTACTGAATCATACTGGCCTTAAAATGTAACCTTAATAATCAACTAGTACACAGATAAAAGAAAACATGGGACCTTTATACAACAAGTGTGATATATAGTCACAAGTAGTGTATTGCGAATAATCTCTATGTCTATCCCCATTGTCCTTTAAACTGAGCATAGGGAGAGACGTGGCAAGCACTCATTGGCTAGACACAGTTTTGCTGAAAATTGATTAATAAAATAATTTTGGAGATGGAGAGTTATGCTGCTTCTGTTTTTATTTATTTTTTCCTACATTTACTTATTCCTATGTCAACCATAAATGTAATTCAATACCAATAGGATAGAAGACTTTATTATTCCGGTGCCAGAATGCCAACCAATAGCATCCAGTCTGCACCACTTAGGGAGCCAGGTCTTAATGATGACCATCCTTATTTTTTGCTGGTTTTACTTCTTACAAATGATCCTTCAAAGTCTTCATGTCCTAGAAAAGCCAACAAGATACAGAGAGAAGAGCTGGATGTTCCTGATGACATATAGTGATGAGCGGGAGGTGCCATATTCGATTTCGCGATATTCTGCGAATATTCGATTGAATATTTGTGTTATATTCGCCGAAATCGAATATTCATAATTATTCCAATTATTGCGAATAATATGCGATTTAATTAATCGCACATTGCGATTTTTTTCTTTTAATAGTATAAGGCAACGTTCCTATGACTAATTGACTATGGCTAGGCTAATATGTGTATTTTACGAAATTTCGTAATATTGCTCTAACTTTGTATTTTAGAATATTATGAATATTCTAAAAGACGAAGTTAGAGCAATATTACGAAATTTCGTAAAATACACATATAGATTGTAATTTAGCTAATATAGTGCTATAATCCTTTTTTTTTTCCTCTATTTTTTTTGCCTCTTCTGAACTTAAGTTTTGTAAAATATGTACACTATTAAAAAAAATTACTATAGCAGTATATTAGCTAAATTACAATCTATATGTGTATTTTCCGAATATACTTAATATTGCTCTAACTTCGTCTTTTAAAATATTCGTAATATTGCTCTAACTTCGTCTTTTAGAATATTACGAATATTCTAAAAGACGAAGTTAGAGCAATATTAAGAATATATGTAAAAAGTTGAAATTGCAATTTGATTATTATAACTTGAATTAATCGGATTGCGATTTCAACTTAGCTAAGTTAGCACTGCTATATTCCATATTAGGCTAGAATTAACGAATATGGAATATAGCAGTGTTAAGTTGAAATCGCAATTCGATTATTATAACTTGAATTAATCGGATTGCGATTTCAACGTAATTCTCAAATCCGACAGTACATTCTAGTATATGGAGACGTTCCCATGGTGATGGGGACGCTCCATGAGCACGGAAGTCGGCAGAAGCGGCAACGGGCACTGACTGGAGCAGCCAGGAATCCAAAGGACAGGTAAGAACAACTTTAGGGAAGTGGGAAAGAAAAAAATATAACAATAAAAAAAAAAAAGAATATTCGATTTCGCGAATATATAGAACAATATTCTAAATATTTGCAAAATCTCAAAGTTGCGATATTCAAGCTCAATACTAATGACATACTCTCATTAATATTAGATAATGTGGAAAAGGACAAAAAGCAGATGGCAGAAGAAGGGCTCCAGCCTGTAGGGCAGGAGAATGCTGGGGTTGGAGAAATAGGTATGCCAGAGCTGATTAATATTCAGTGTTTACTGTCAAATAACCTGCAGGAGATTGCAGGCTAGAACATCAATAAAATGCATATTGTCCCCCAACCTACTCAGTCACATTAAAATTGTAAAAACCTTCCCAAAAAATGTCACTTTTTTAGATTTTTAATATGGGTCGGAAGTAAATCTTGTTGGCGCACAACTCAGTGTTATTTAATAGGGTTCGGCGAACCCGAACTGGAAAGTTCAGGTTTGTGCCGAACTTTAAGTTTTTTGGACCACGGACCCGAACATTTTAGTAAACGTTCGGGTTCGGCGCTCAATGATTTGAAAAGGCTGCAGAGCGGTCAATCAACAAGTGTTTAACTGAATGACCTTGGAAGGCATCACAGCCATGCCTACTAATGCCTTGGCTGTGATTGGCCAGTGCAGCATGTGACCCAGCCTCTATATAAGCTGGAGTCGCGTAGCGCTGCACGTCACTCTGCTGTGCTTAGAGTAGGGAGAGGATGCTGCTGCTGTAAGGGAGAGAATAGGAAAGAATCTTTAATCAGAACTCCAATTGAACTCAACAATCTAAATAGATTTAGTCTTTTTACCCTGCCCTGAGCCCAATGCCAGAGAAAAATTACTTTTATACGCCTGGAGGTTATGTGGGCGGCAGCGGCCATTTATGCAAGCTCAGTGCCCCAAATACTGCAATAATAATCTGGTTTAAAAAAAATAAAAAATTTTGGCAATATCCCCCATCTGGAGCCTTTGCAGCATTAGTCAGTGTGCAATTTAAGCTAGAAATACAGCTATAATTTTTTGGGGTTTTAAAAAACACCCATTTTGGGCAAAAAAATTAATTTTGCAGTCCTTGCTGCATCTGTTATTGTTAAAAACCAGTTTGAAACACTTTAATAATTTTCTGGCTTTGAAAAAACACCTATTTTTGGCAATAACCTTTATTTTGGGCCTCTGCCGCATTAGTCAGTGTGCAATTTAAGCTAGAAATAAAACTATAATTTTTTAAGGGCTTTCAAAAACACCCTTTTTGGGCAAAATACACAATTTTACAGCCCTTGCTGCATCTGCACGTGTAAAATTCAAGCGTTATATACTGCTGTCATATTCTGTTATTAAAAAAACACCCATTTTGGGCAAAAATCTTTAATTGCGGCCTACTCTGGATCTGTACTTGTGAGATACACTCTTTACATATTGTTGTTCTATTCTGCTATTAATAAAACACCCATTTAGGGCAAGATCCTAAATTTGAGAAATATGAGGAGAGCGTCAAATAAGGGACGTGGCCTAGGTCGTGGTGCTGCTGGTAGAGCTGCTGTTGCAGGGAGAGGATGTGGTCGATCTGTGCCAGATACACGCACAAGTGAAACCCCTTCCTCAGGTGCGAGTAGGAGACAGAACCTGCAGCGGTATTTGGTCAGGACTAATGCAGCTCTATGAATGGTGAGGCCAGAACAAGTACAGGCAATAGTAGATTGGGTTGCTGACAGTGCCTCCAGTTCCTTCACAATGTCGCCCACCCACCCAGTTTCCTGCTGAAAGATTAGAGTTGACACCTACAGCCGATGTCCATCAGTCTTTCACCTCACCCCCTTGCAAATCAGCCAAGCAGTCTGAGTCCCAAGTCATGCAGCAGTCTCTTCTGCTTTTTGATGACTCTGTTAGCAGGGTTTCCCAGGGCCATCCACCTATTCCTGCCCCAGAAGTGGAAGAGAATGAGTGCACCGATGCTCAACCACTTATGTTTCAAAAGGAGTACATGGGAGGACAATCGCAGCACATCTCGGAAAATGACGAAACACAGGTGCCAACTGCTGGGGCTTTTGAAAGTGTGCAGACTGACAAGGAGGGCAGGGGTGAAGACTGGGTGGAATATGATGTGGAGGACGATGAGGTCCTCGACCCCACATGTATTAAAGGTCATGCGAGTGACCTGTGTAGTTCGAAGGAAGAGGTGGTGGTCGCACAGAGGCACCAGCTGTCACGCCTTGCCCTGTGAATGTTTGGAGATCTGTCAGACTGGCTGCACATGTCTGACATATTGGTTTGTTTTGATTTGGATTTGAGCTGGATTCACCTTTCCTCAGGTGTACTGGGTTTCATCGTTAGTGAGGCTATTTATCTCTCCTCCCAATAGCCTGTGCGGGTTACAGTTCTTTTCTAGGAGCTATTGATTTGTGGTGGATCGTCTGTTCCAGCTCTACTCAAGATAAGTCCTCTCCTTCCTTTCCCTGTTTGTGTGTTATCTAGGCCTCTAGGGAGACACTTACTTATTCCTGGTTGGAAGAAGCAGTTCACCTCTTCCCTTTTCACTGCTGCTTAGAGTTTGCCCAGGGTGTTCAGATTTAGGCACAAGGGCATGTGCATATCCACCCTAAGGGTATGCACATGGGTACAGCAGTCTAGGGAAAGCTTTTAGGGATCGCTAGGATGTGACCCTTTTCTCCCTAGCTTTTGGGCCTAATCATTTGTTCTGTTGGTTTTCCCTGTGTTTGTTTATTTCCCCGCTTACCCACCTGTCATGACACCAGCACAGCAGATGAGGGAGCTGGGTGCAAAAGCAGAGCGGCTATCCCATAGAAGGTATGCCTGCTACTGCCCACCGCAGCAAGGGATTGAGCACACCAAAGCCAACTCCAAGGAGTTCCCTGGCATGGCAGTTCTTCAGACAATGTGCTGACGACAAGACACGAGTGGTTTGCACGCTGTGCAATCAGAGCCTGAAGTGAGTGCTCGTTCTCAACCCGAGCACAACCTGCATGACCAGGCATCTAAGTGCAAAACACAAGCTGCAGTGTAGTAGACACCTCAAAAACCAAGAAAGGTCTCTGGCTCCTCCTGCTTCCTCTTCTGCTGCAGTCTCGGCCTCTTCATCCACCTCTGGAGTGACAGTGCCACCTACCACCCTGCAAAGAGAAGATATGCCAGCAAAACCACCATCTGGGTCACCAAGAATCTCCACAATGTCCCACGGAAGCGTTCAGCTCTAAATCTCCCAAACACTGGAGCCGAAGAGGAAGTACCCCCCCCCCCCACCCAACCATGATCCCTGGGCCTGAATGACAGCATTTCAAAATTACTGGCCTTTGAAATGCTGTCATTCCGTCGGATATAGACTGAGAGTTTTAAAGGCCTCATGGCGTGGCTGTCCCACAGTAAGTCGTGCCTAGCCGCCGCTACTTTTCCAGATGAGCCATCCCTTCCCTGCACAGCCAGGCGGGGTACAAAATCAGTTGTGCTCTGTGCAGCCCCATCTGTAGCTAGGTGCACCTCACTACGGATATGTGGACTCGAAAGCACGGTCAGGGACGTTATATCTCCCTAACAGCACATTGGGTAAATGCAGTGGCGGCTGGGCCTGAGGCAGATAGCAGTTTAGCGCATGTCCTTCCACCATGGAGGATTGCAAGGCGCTTCAGTTTGCCTCCTGTTGCTTTCTCATCCCCTTCTGGCTCCTCATCCGGTCAGCGTAACACCTTCACCACCAACTTCAGCACAGCCAGGGGTAAACGACAGCAGGCAGTTTTAAAACTTATCTGTTTGGGGGACAAATCCCACACCACACAGGAGATGTGGACGGGCATTGAATAACAAACCAATAAATGGTTGGTGCCAGTCAGCCTCAAGCCCGGCCTAGTAGAGTCCGATAATGGGAAAAATCTCGTAGCAGTTCTGGGACTAGCCGGTTTGACGCACATCCTTTGCCTGGCGCATGTGCTGAATTTGGTGGTGCAGAGATTCCTTAAAAATTACCCCGATATGTCAGAGCTGCTGCATAAAGTGCGGACTGTCTGTGCGTGCTTTTGGCGTTCTCACCCTGCTGCTGCTCGCCTGTCAGCACTGCAGTGTAACTTCAGCTGTCCCGCTTAATGCCTCATATGCGACGTGGAACTCCACCTTGCACATGCTGGCAGGCTGTGTGAGCAGCAGCAGGCGATAGTGGAGTTTCAGCTGCAGCACTCACGAGTGAGTTGCTCTGCGGAAGGGCGCCAATTTACCACCAATGACTGGGCCTCCATGCGAGACCTGTGTTCCTTGTTGCGCTGTTTTGAGTACTCCACCAACATGGCCAGTGCTGATAACGCCGTTCTCAGCATTACTAGCCCACTTCTATGCCTCCTTGAACAAACGCTACTGGCGATGATGGAAGAGGATGTGGCACAGGAGGAGGAGGAGGAGGCTAGTCATTCACAAGTGGCTCAGAGGGTGGGTTCATGCACCCACAAAACTCCAGGAACACAATTGTCCAGCCAGAGCACAGTTGTGGAGGATGACGAGGTGGAGGAGGAGGATAAGGAGATGGAGCAGGAGGAACCTTGTTCACAGCTGGGTGGCACCTAGACCAGCTCATGGCCATCACTGGTGCGTGGCTGGGGGGATACAGAGAACACAGACTATACACCTCCCACAGAGGACAGCTTTTCGTTGCCTCTGGGCAGCCTGACACACATGAGCGATTACATGCTGAGGTATCTCCGCAAAGACCGCTGAGTTGCCCACATTCTAACTTGTGCTGATTACTGGGTGGCCATGCTGCTGGATCCCCATTGCAAAAAATAAAATAATTAAAACCAAAAAACAGTGTTGGCTACCTTGTCCTCCTCCACCGCTGCTTCCACCTTTACCACTACTTCCACCGCCTCCTCAAACTCCTACTCCATATGGACTTCCACCTCATAAATCAAGTAATTTTATTTATTTTTTGTACGTATTTTATTTTGTTTTATGTAATCTCACTAAGATTTCTGTTACATTTTCAGGTGAAATTCACAATTTTTTTGGGTGTGATATACCATTTCTATACCTAGTAGTCAGGTCAAAAAAAATTCTATAATTTCTCTGTTTACATATTAGGGTGAAATTCAGCAATTTTTGGGTGTGATATACCACTCCTATACCTAGTAGACAGGTAAAAAAAAAAAATCACAAATTTGTCTGTTACATTTTCGGGTAAAATTCACCAATTTTTGGCCGAATGCACACGGCCATGGAACATGGACGTGGTATCAAGGCCTGGCATCCTGCTGACAGTAGGAGCTCAAGGCGTCATTGGTTGCTATGACACCGTGCGCTACATGCCGCCAATGCACTACGGTAATACACTCGTATTGATCATACGAGTGTATTACTGTAGTGCAGCGGCAGCATGAAGCGCACAGCGTCATATCAACCAATGCCAGGCTCACGTCCGTGTTCCATGGCTGTGTGCATTCCTCCTTTGGGTGTGATATACCACTGCTATACCTAGTAGATAGGTAAAAAAAAAAACACTAATTTGTCTGTTGCATTTTCGGGTGAAATTAACCAATTTTTGGCTGTGATATACCCCTGCTCTACCTAGTAGACAGGTTAATACATTTCACCAATTTTTCTGTTACATTCTTGGGTTGACATTTTACAATTTTTTATGTGAATAAACCCCTGCTCTGCATTGGTGACAGGGACCGCAATTTTTAAAAATAGTGTTCCATTGGTGGGTGACATTAACTCATTTCTGGCGTTGAAAAACCCCTACTCTGCATAGGGGACAGGGATTTAAATTTCTAAAATTTGTTTTTAATTGGCCCTTTCCTTCGATCTTTCTGCTTTAATAACTTTTCCCATATTATGTTTTATCCATTTATCTCCCTTGGATGTGGTCTCTCTTTCTCACGCTCCCTCTCGGGCGTGGAAACCTGATTCGCCGATAACCGTGATCAACATGGTAGGCTCAGAAAATAACATTGAAAGTTGATAGAGAAGATATCAAAATGTATGGTGGACGTCACAGGGACATGCAATCAGGCAGAATTTACTAGAGTCAACAAAGAGACAGCAGTGCCTCTCCTGTCTAACGTTTCCTAATCCAAAATACCGCAGTGACATTCCTTGTAATTTTTAATTAATAATTCAAATAACAGGGCATCTTAAGAGTCCTGTATTGTTATTTATCGTCACTACCTCCCCAAGTCGGGAGTGGGTAATTGCCGCGCGCACCTCCTTTCCTTCAATTCTTCCATTTTTATAGCTTCTCCCACATTTCTGCTCGTTCACAAATAAATTTCTTTCATTGATCTCCCTTGTATGTGGTCTCTCTTTCTCATGCTCCCTCTCCGGCGTGGAACCCTGATTTGCTGATAACCGTGAGCAACATGGTAGGCTCAGAAAAGAACATCGAAAGTTAATAGAGAAGATATCCAAATGGATGGTGGATGTCACGGGGGCACCTCCTGCATAGGTGACAGGAACATAAATTTCAAAAAGTCGTCTGTTACATTGTCAGGTGATATTTAACAAATTTTGCAGGATAGAAACCCCTGCTCTGCATAGGGGACAGGTATAAAATTTCAGAAATTCTTCTATAATTGATGCACGCCACCTTCTTTCATTGAATGCTTAAACTTTAACAATTGTCACACATTTGCGCTTCAATAGTTTGTCCCACATTTATGATCTGTCATATTTAATTTGAAACAATTAACCTCCCTTGGATGTGATCTCTCTTTCTCATGCTACCTCTCCGGCGTGGAACCCTGATTCTCCGATAACCGTGATCAATATGGTAGGCTCAGAAAAGAACATCAAAAGTTGATATCCAAATGTATGGTGGACATCACAGGGAAGTGCGATCAGGCAGAATTTATCTAGAGTCAACAAAGAGGCAGCAGTGCCTCTCCTGTCTAACATTTCCTAATCCAAAATACCGCAGTGACATTCCCTGTAATTTTTAATTAATCATTCCAATAACAGGGCATCTTAAGAGTCCTGTATTGTTATTTAGAAAAAAATGTGGGGGGTTCAGCAAGCACAACCTTGTATGCAGGTGCACATTGCTATGGCGAAATACAGATACAAACGTAAAAACACAAATGCAATTGTACTCTGCAACCAGCACTCTGCCTCTATGCTGGATGTTGAATGAGGCAGGGCAGAAGAAGTATATAGTGGGTTTAGCATGCATGTTGGTACTTGCATCCCTGGATCCGATGAAAGCTGTAATGGCACCGGACGGGGTTAAAAGCAGAGTGTGCTTGGCGTGCAATGTGCACCTGCATACAGGGTTGTGCTGGCTGAACCCCCCACATTTTTTTCTTTGCAGTATATATTGGAGGCGTGGCGATCTCCATGGAGTCATGCACACCTGACCAGTTAGTCTGCCCTGGAGGCTGGTTTTAAAGTCAGTATAAAACTGAGTCTGCTTATATAGCACCTACCTTTAGCCATTTGGCTCCAGGAGAAGTATATAGTGGGCTCAGCATGCATGTTGGTACTTGCATCCCTGGATCCGATGAAAGCTGTAATGGCACCGGACGGGGTTAAAAGCAGAGTGTGCTTGGCGTGCATGCTGTACCTGCACTCCCTGGACTTTGTGTGGCTGTCATGGCCCATAACAGGTAGGAACTAGTGTTAGGGACCACTCATGGAGGCGACCTTGACGTGGTGAGTGGCTTATTACGCTTTGGTCAAAATGTACACCAATGCCTCATTCAACATCCAGCATAGAGGCAGGGCAGAGTGCTGGTTGCAGAGTGCGATTGCATTTGTGTTTTTACGTTTGTATCTGTATTTCGCCATAGCAATGTGCACCTGTATACAAGGTTGTGCTGGCTGAACCCCCCCCACATTTTTTTCTTTGTAGTATATATTGGAGGCGTGGCGATCTCCATGCAGTCATGCACACCTGACCTGTTAGTCTGCCCCAGAGGCTGGTTTTAAAGTCAGTATAAAACTGAGTCTGCTTATATAGCACCTAGCAGTAGCCATTTGGCTCCAGGAAAAGTATATAGTGGGCTCAGCATGCATGTTGGTACTTGTATCCCTGGATCCGATGAAAGCTGTAATGGCACCGGACGGGGTTAAAAGCAGAGTGTGCCTGCATGCTGTACCTGCGCTCCCTGGATTTTGTGTGGCTGTATTGTTATTTATCGTTACTACCTCCCCGAGTTGGGAGTGGGTAATTGCCGCGCGCCCCCTCCTTTCCCTCAATTCTTCAGTTTTATTAGCTTCTCCCACATTTCCGATCGTTCACAATTAAATTTCATCCATTGATCTCCTTTGGGTGTGTTCTCTTTCTCACGCTCCCTCTCCGGGGTGGAACCCTGATTCGACTATAATCGTGATCAACATGGTAGGCGCAGAAAAGAACATCGAAAGTTGATAGAGCAGATATCCAATTGGGTCGTGAACATCATGGGGACGTGCGACATGGTGGGGCAGTAAGTGTCACTACCAGAGCTTTGAGACGTTCTCATAGCTCTGTTTCCACACCCCTGTGATGATGTCACTACTAGAGCTAGGAGGAGTTCTCTTCCCTGTTTCTCCGCCTCTGTGATGAGGTCTTTACTTTTGGTTTCCTTCCTCCCAGCTGTTCCTCCTGTGTTTGATTTCGCTGCCTTTAAATCACCCCTCCTCCTTTGCAGAGGTGCGGATTATACTCTTCATTTTGAGCTGTATCTCTCGCTTGAGTGTCTTCACCTGTGTTACTTCTCTTCACTGGATCTGTGTCCTGCTGATGCGAGTACTTCAGATATCGTCTGCTGTCTTCGGATCTGTTTGCACTGCGGCTGCAGCACCTCAGTTAAGTGTACAGACATTGTGTTTATCTGTTCTTTGCTGACTGGATCCGAGGCGACCCCGGTTCCGTCCATATACTGAGCAGGGCACCGGTGGCCGTGCCCCTTCCACTATTGTAGGGGTTTCAGTGGTCTTCAGCCTTAGGTACGCGGGCATGTCTCGATCTACCATTCGGATCCGGACATGCGCATAGCAGCTTAGGGAGAGCTTTTAGGGTCTGGCAGGGGTCACCCTTATTCCTCCCTAGAGTGGGTCCGTCAGTTGTTATTCTCTGTGTACACTCTTGTTGCTCATTCACAGCCATGACAGTAAGTTTGCAAACGCCTACACGAACTGACTGATGGTTCTGCTCTCTGCAACTTCTAGGTCTCCAAATTGGGCACATGGCCTGAGCTTGCTCTTTACGCCTTGGATTTGCCTGCCTGCCCTGCAGTAAGTGTAATGTCTGAACATGTGTTTAGCACGACTGGAGGGGGTTATAACAGGCTATATTTCCCAATGTTTTGGGGTGTATCCTAATTGAAAAATATATAAATACATTTAAAACAAAAAAGCATTGTAGGCTACCTCCTCCTCCACCGTCGCTTCCACCTACATTGCCACATCCACCGTTTTCTCAACCTCCTACTCCATATGGACCTCGTCCTTCTAGATCAAGATTATATTTATTTTTTATTTTTATGTATTTTATGTTATTTAAAGTCATTTCCCTATCCACATTTGTTTGCAGAGCACTTAACATGCTCTTAACTACATTTTGATGCCATTTGCAGCCCTCTAGCCCTTTCCATGACATTTTTACTGACATTTTAGTACTCAAAGGTTCGGGTTCCCATTGACTTCAATGGGGTTCGGGTTTGGGGTCAAGTTCGGGTCCCGAACGCAAACTTTTTTGTGAAGTTCGGCCAAACCCGTCGAACCCGAATATCTAGGTGTCTGCTCAACTCTACGGGTGAGTCCTGTCTATATTGGGCCTATATATCTTTTTGTTTGTTTGTTTGTTTTCTTTTTGTGTGTGCTTTCTCCCTCTCTGGCTTTTTCTCTTGGTGCCTTGGTGTATCTAAAAGAATACAATATTGCTGAACTAGACAAACTCCTCCTCGATTAATACTAAAAACTGGTCTTGTAGAGTTGTTAAGGTGGTGATAAGAAAGGGAAGAGGGGAAAGAAAATAGAAAAGAAAGAAAAGAAGGGAAAGGAAAAAGGGGAAAAAAAGAAAAAAGTAAAGGGAGAGAATAGGAAAAAAAATGAGAAAAAAAATGGGTCATAAGCAAAATAGGTGATGAGCAGACTATTCTTAAATGGGGTAAAAGTCTCCAGTCTCAGCAAAAATTCATCAGTTTAAAAAAATCTCCTAATGTAATAGCAAGAGCAGGTCAAAAGGGGATGCACGATCCTAATGTTAAAATAAATGCTGGATCTACAGTGGAAGAAGTAATTGATTATTACTCTCAGGAGGAGGGGCAGAGAGAGAGGACATAAATTATCTGTCTTTTGCTGATTCTGCCCCACTAAAAGACATTTTGGTGGCAGTAAAAAAATAATAGAGAACTAATAGAAGATATTTCAATGCAGCTTGGGGCAATCCAGACTGATGTGATTCTGATAAGGGAGAATGTCTCAAAGATACAGGACAGAGCTACAACTATAGACAAATCTGTGGGGGCCCATGGAGAATTAAGCTAAAATATTTAAAACTGAAATCTCAACCCTAAGTATGGATACTAATAGTGATGAGCGGGAGGTGCCATATTCGATTTTGCGATATTTCGCGAATATTCGTCATTTTTCTATTTATCGCAAATAATATACGATTTAATTATTTGCGTATTGTGATTTTTCTTTTGACAGTATAAGGCAATGTTCCTATGACATTGACTATGGCTAGGCTAATATGTGTATTTTACGAATATTCATAATATTGCTCTAACTTCGTCTTTTAGAATATTCGGAATATTCTAAAAGACGAAGTTAGAGCAATATTACGAAAATTCGTAAAATACACATATAGACTGTAATTTAGCTAATATAGTGCTATAATCTTTTTTTTTTTACTCAAATTTTTTTGCCTCTTCTGAACTTCAGTTTTGGAAAATATATACAATATTAAAAAAAATTACTATAGCACTATATTAGCTAAATTGCAGTCTATATGTGTATTTTGTGAATTTTTGTAATATTGCTCTAACTTTGTCTTTTAGAATATTACGAATATTCTAAAAGACAAAGTTAGAGCAATATTACGAATATTTGTAAAATACATATAGACTGTAATTTATGTGTACTGTTATTTCACTTTGGCATACTGCACCCCGACAAGCGTCCCCGTAACCATGGGAACGCCTGTGCGTTAGAATATACCATCGGATCTGAGCTTTCACGATCTCAGGGAAAACTCATATCCGATGGTATTTTCTAACCCACAGGCGTTCCCATGGTGACGGGGACGCTTGTCGGGAAGGAGTATGCGAACAACTGTACAGATAGGAAAAAAATTATGCCAAAATTCAAAATAACGAATATATTCACTATATTGCTATGTATTCGTTTTTTAGAATATTGGTCATTTTCTTTTCCATATAAACATGATTCCCCCCTGCTTAAGTTGCTTGTGGGCCAATGGCTTATTGACCCACAAGCAAGAAGCAGGGAGAAATCATATTTTCTGATGAAAAAAAAAAAAAAAATTCAATTTCACGAATATATAGAACTATATTCTAAATATTTGCGAAATCTCGAAGTTACGATATTCGAGAAAAAAAAATTAGCAATTCGAATATTCGCGCTCAACACTAGATACTAATACTCTTAAAAATAAAAGTGGTGGATCTGTAGGCTAGGTTGAGGTGAGGCAATGTCAGAAATATAGGTCTACCTGAAGGTGCAGAAGGAAAGAAATTTGGAAAGGAAAATTTCTCGCCAATTTTTTTGGGTGGAAAGAGCACATCGGGTCCCAGGGGGAAAACCAATCCTGGGAAGGCATCCACAGGTACTTCTGGAGAAAATACTGGTCTCACGAGACAGGGATATGATTTTGAGAAGGCCTAATTAATAACATCCCCCCCCCCCAAAAAAAAAAATATATATATAACAATACCAATTCACGGCAGAACAGATAATAGGAAGTAGGTTTATTTCACTTCAATACACCCTGTAAATGGCTGTAGTACAATGCATCTATTCTAGAGATGGCCTTTGTGGAGAATTTTCCTCGTTCGCATGCGCCGTATCTTGCATTGCGCCGAACTTTGACCCATGGCACATCCATCAGGGACAGGACAGCAAATTGAGATGTTTCAGCACTTGGACACACCCCCACCCTTTAACAGAACCCGATCTGGTAGCCATTTTACATTCTATGTTTTGCCAGTGTAGGGAAAGGTTGCTTTGTGGAGCAGGGACAGTCTGTTAGGGACATCAACTGCTAGCTAATAGGGCCACAAAAGGACTGGTATAGGTGTGCTATCGATAGGTGTGATATACTGAGGGGTGTGATATACTTACAATATACTTTCTAACATAGAAAGTATATTATAGTGCATTTGTATTGTGCAGCAGTTGTGTGCGGTTCTGCTGCGATATTGCAGCTAGATAGAGGGATAAACGCTATTGGAACAACTATTTGCAACAGGTGTGATATACCTGTTGCTCCCAAAAAAACTGATTAAGCAATATACCTGCTTCCACAAAATACTGTTTAAGGGGTTTGATATTCTTGCTTCCACAAAATACTAATTAAGGGGGCCACGACCACACCCGTTTAAATCAGACTTATGACCGCCAGGACGTCCCAGTGGGGAGAAAAGCCCAACCGAGGGTGGACTGTGACAGGGGAGAGATACAGAATTATCCAAACAGTCATCCTGGACCCCCCTTTATTTTCTGTTGCCACCACATTCGTGAGTGAACGACTCTTTAATTGTATGAATAGGGGTTCGGACCACTCACAGATCAGCCCGGTACTACGCTACAAGCTAACACCAATCGAGTCATAAAACAGATATGTCTCTAATATAAGTCGACTATAAAACAGGTAGGTCTCTTCAAGGCGTACAAGTACTTTGTTGCAGTGGGGCTTAGAGCGTTAAGAGAGAGACAATTTAAAAGATATAAAAACTATCTTTTATTTTAAGTAACACAGAAGTGAAACAAACAATGCATAAAAAAAATTACAGAAAAGGATTACAATAGCAAGCTGGGAAGCATGTGGAAAAAAATAAACGGGGATAAAATGAGAAATTACTATCTTGGACCTTGCCTATGCAAAATCCTGGCACAAAACATACGTTCCATGGACAGCCAATCGGTGACCACAGGGCAAAAAACTCTCCTCTCCCAATGCCCACAGATTTTCATGCCCAACTTTGTGGGAGGGTAAGGGGGGTTGGCCCAGCCAATCGCTTGCCAAGGGCTTGTTCGCCCCTCCCTGCTGCTGGCCAGGCAAGTTTTCCCTAATTTTACAAAAAATGGACCATAACTTTGCCGGCATAAGAAATGTGAAAAACCGGGCGCTGGTGCTGGGTCCCTCATGAATTTATGGATGATTCGATGGGTGACACCACACCTCTCTCCCCTCTAGGTGACTAGTAACTCATTTCCCAGTCTGGGAAGACCCCAGAGCTACCAAGTTTGGACTTGCCCGGTTCCTCTGGGTAAGAGGTGCATTTTGAGTGTACCTACATTTGTGTCAAAATTTCATATAGCCCAAATATGCTTTTTGGGGTTCTCAGAGCACGGTTCACATGTCTCTCCTTATGCGCTCCCCCCTCCCAGCTCTCTCTGCTTCTGATGTGTAAATTGACCAGGCTGCAAGGAAAGGGCAACTAGCATGTGTTTAAGAGTACATTCACACGGCGTATTTTTGGCTCCACATCCATTCTGCAATTTTTCAGAACGGGTGTGGACCCATTCATTTCAATGGGGCCACAAAAGATGCGGACAGCACACAATGTGCTGTCCGCATCCGTAGATCCGTTCCACTGCCCCGCAAAAAAGATAGAGCATGTCCTAATTGCGGACAAGTATAAGGCATTTCTATCATGGGGCCGGCTACAATCACACGGCCGGTATCCGTGTTTTGCGGATCCGCAATTTGCAGACCGCAAAACATATATGGTCGTGTGAATCTACCCTAACTTTCGTGGTTTCAAAGTTGCCAGGAGACGCATGGTCTGGTATTTGTCCTTTGAAGCTGTCCGAGGTGTGAGGTGATCTCAGCAGGGGGTGATTAGAGCCTGTGGTCTACAAAGGGCTACAGGAACGCCCATATTTGGATGTCCTGTTTTCTGGCTAGAAGCGGTTAATTTTTTTTTTAACTGACAGTTAACAGGATTCTACTCATAAAACATTTTAATGAATAAGATCCGGATGGGGACGTGACATTGCGTCACAGAGGGTTGCAATATACCTGCTACCAGAAAATAATGAATAAGGGGTTTGATATACCTGCTTCCATCAAATATTGATTAAGAGGTTCTATATACCTACTTCCACAAAATACTGATTGAGGGGTACAATATATCTGCTTTCACAAAATACTGATTAAGGGTATTGATATACCTGCTTCCACCAAATATTGATTGATGCCTGCAATACACCTGCTTCCACAAAATACTGATTGAGGGGTGCAATATACCTGCTTCCACAAAATGTTGATTAAGGGGTTCTATATACCTATTTCCACAAAATACAGATTGAGGGGTGCGATATACCTGCTTCCACAAAATACAGATTGAGGGTTCCATATACCTGCTTCCACCAAATACTGATTTAGGGGATTGATATACCTGCTTCTACCAAATATTGATTGAGGCCTGTGATATACCTGCTTCCACAAAATACTGAATGAGGGCTGCAATATACCTGCTTCCATAAATACTGCTCTTCTATAGGGACTTTGTCACAGGGTCATTTTGAAAATGACAGAGGAAGAGGCAGGCCGTTCTGCAGGAGTTGTAGGCCTATTTGGGAAGTTGAAGAAGGTGCGTGTAATTATGTCAAAGGACACACCAGAGTTGGTTGAGTTGCTCACTCAGCCTTCTACTTCAGCACCCTCCTCATCCGGTGCATCTGCACCTTCCTCACTCTCTCTGTTGTGCACCCTGAAAGACACCATCACCACTATCATAGCACCTCCACTCGAGTCAGAGGAATTATTTTCCCATCCATTCCCAGACTTTACCGATGGGCAGCCATTCTTGGCATCGGATGAGAAAGAGGAGATAGCAATGGCCGCCACCCAGTGGTTTGACGACAGTACCCAGATCAGCCCAAGGAGGGTGGTCCCCGCTATTGCTGCCTACTCCGAGATCTCTAATGTCAGTGGTGGTGAAGGTGACAATGATGATGTGTTGATGGACCTCACGTGAGTGCCCACAAGAAAGGAACAGGAGGGGAGTTCAGAGGGAGACACGGAGCAGCAGATAGGGATGAGAAGCAGGCAGAACTCGCAGTGCACTGCAGGCAAAAAGCAGACTGCAAATGTATCTGGAGCAAGCCATCCACCATGCACGGTCACATCTGGCACTCCCAGGTATTGATGAGCGGTAGGGGTCATATTCGAATTCGCTAAATTTCACTAATATTTTGTAGAATATTTGTTGAATATTCAAGGATTCGAATATTTGCTATATTCTACATTTTTTACAAAAAATTGCCAATGTAATCGCGTAATATGCAAATATTACGCAATCAATACAGGCGTGGGACAAAGGAATGTATAGCACTATAGAATATAGTGCTATATATTTGTTTTTTAGAATATTCAGCATTTTTTTCCATCTGAAGTTATGATTCCTCCCTGCTTAAGTTGCTTGTCAAGCAACTTAAAGGGAACCTGTCACCAGTTTTATGGTGTCCTAACTAAGGGCAACATAAATAAGTGACTGGTTCTCTTAGCAAACTGCTGGGTCACTTTCTTTAATCGACCCAGTCAATCTGCCAACATCTTGTATTGAAAAGCTCCGGCTGATAATGATGAGTTATGAATATTTATGAGCTCCTGACTCTCCCCGTCTACCTGCTGCTGATTGACAGTTATTTTTCATATGAATCAGCAGCAGGTGGGCAGGGGAGTGGCTATATCTCTGAATTAAAAAAACACTGGACTCACTGACATCACGCTAGACTCAAATCAGCTCATTAGCATGCGGAATGTGGCATCTTTGTGTGTATATTATGAGGTAACCATCTGTCGGACCAGTAAGTAAATACATCTAAGGGACTTTTTAGTAGTTAATGATTGTATATAATTAGTTAGATTATAATCAAATATCCACATGACAGGTTCCCTTTAAGCAGGGAGGAATCATAACTTCAGATGGAAAAAAATGACGAATATTCTAAAAAACTAATATATACCACTATATCGAAGATAGTGCTATATATTAGTTTTTTAGAGCATTCGTCATTGAGGAATACTCTAAAAAATGAATATATAGTACTATATTGAATATAGTGCTATTGTTTTTTTTTTATATTCATAGTTTTTTTCCATCGTAAGTCATGATTCTTCCCTGCTTGAATTGCTTGACAAGCAACTTAAGCAGGGAGGAATCATAACTTCAGATGGAAAAAAAATGACGAATATTCTAAAAAACGAATATACAGCACTATATTCTATAGTGCTATATATTCCTTTTTGATCCATGCCTGTATTGATTGCATAATATTAGCATATTACGCGATCATTACATTGCCAAATTTTCGAGTAAAAAACAAAATGCAGAATATTCAAAAATCAAATATATAGCACTATATTCAAAATATTAGCAAATTCTTGAAGTTGCGATATTTGCAATAAATATTCGGAATTCTAATATTTGCGCTCAACACTACTCCAAGGATGCCGCCACATGGCGCCCCAGTGTGGGCTTTTTTCTAACGTGTCAGCTGCTGACAATAGTGTTCCCATCTGCAGCCTGTGCTCTCAACGCATAAGTCGCAGTAAGCCCAACACTCACCTAGGGACGACCACCTTAAGATGGCACCTGGCCTCCCTTTACAGAGCCCAGTGGGAGCAACGCCGTCAGAACCCACAAAGCCACACTCCAGGCGCTCCACTTCCTGCCTCTTCTCCTTCTACTCTCTCCTCCCATTTGTCCTCCACTCCACCTTCCAATGTTCGAGCCAAAAAAGTTGATGACGCTGGATAACTCTCTTGCCCAACAGCGGACCGCTGGTTTGTCGGAACTGCTGGTCCGCCAACTACTGCCATATAAACTGTTGGACTCAGAGGCCTTTAGAAAATTTGTGGTCATAGGCACGCCACAATTGAAAGTCACCGGAAGAAAATATTTCTCCCAGAAGGGCAAAAGGGCATCCCAGAGATACAGTATATGGCCATGTTCAGCAGCAAGTGAATATATCTCTGGCCCACAGTGTCGGTGCCAAGATACATCTGACCACAGACACGTGGTCTAGCAAACAAGGGCAGGGAAGGTACATAACTTTTACTGCCCACTGGGTGAACCTTCTTACGGCCGTCAAGCATGTAAACTGTGGCACCCGTGTGGATTTGGTGTTACGGATTGTATGCAGGCCTGCCTCTTCTTCTCCTCCTCTTACTCCATCCTCCGTCTCCTCCTCGGCTGACTCCTTCTTTTCCACTGCTATCGCCTCTTCCGCTGCACCCCCCAAGCTCCCCAGAACCTATTCGACGTGCCAGGTGAGACTTTTCCATGCTGTACTGCGGCTGTTGTGCCTAGAAGCCAAGAGCCACAATGGTCCTGCACTGCTTTCAGCTCTGCGGTCACAGGCCGATCAGTGGCTAACCCCGCTCAATTTGACAGTTGGCAAAGTGGTGTGTGACAACGGTGCCAATTTCCTGAGTGTGGTTAAACAGGGCAAAATGACACACATCCTGAACTTAGTCATGCAGCGATTCGTTGCTGAATACCCCAGGGTCCAGGACATCTTCCAGCAGGCCAGGAAAATCTCTGGCCATTTTAGAAGATCTTACAAGGCCATGGCTCGCCTTGCTGACGTTTAGCGTGGACACTACCTTCCCATCAGATGTCTGATTTGTGACAGCCCAATGCACTGGAACTCCACCTTGTATATGCTTGATAGGGTGCTCCAGCAGCAACGTGCCATTAATGACTACCTGTACGAACTCTGCAGCAGGACAGGTTCTAGGGAACTTGGTTTCTTTTCACCGCGCTAGTGGCTGCTCATGAGCGACACATGCAGACATCTGCGGCCATTTGATGAGAGCACCAAATTGGTCAGTCACAGCCGGGGCGCCATCAGTGACATCGTAACTTACACCTTCTTTCTAGAGCGTGCATTGCGTTGTTTCATTGATCAAGCAGTCGAGGAGCAGGAGCAGGAAGATGAGGAAGTTGTGCAGTATGCAGACCTAACAGGGGAATTATACGTGAGATCACGGTGTGAGTAATAGGTGGGCCGAGGTAAATACAGTTCTGGTTACTTATGGTTACGTCGTCCCTGGGCAGGCTTGCGCAAGTGAAGAGGAGAACGGCACAAGGATTCTCTGGGGCACACTCTGGTGTAAGGGACACAGGCCAGATGGTGGTTCGATGTGCCCTTGGTGGTCTGTTTTAATGTGCCTATGGCAAGGTCCCTTGTAGTCGTGACGCCAGTACCTTTTCTGGTGGTACAACCATTTACTGTAGTGTTAATTGAGGAACTGAAGACTTAGACGAGGATGGAGCAATTGAACATATAACTTTTACTGAACATTGCTCCTGGTAACAGTAACATCTAAGTAATAAACAGTCTCTTGGTACAGCCAGATATTAGGTACATTCTCCCGTGCATATGGGGGAAAGGGAAAATGCAAGTCCTTAGTGGAAACAGGCTCTTGGTAATAATTATGAAAGTTACTGCTTCAGACTAGTAGTAGACAACCACAAAAATACTATGCTAAAAGCCAGGTGTGTGCAAGCCATTAATCTATCCATGAGACAGATGACAGGCTTAGTCAGCATACCTTACAATGGCAGCCCTGTGCACTATGAGAAATTCATCTGTATGAGAACCAGAAAACCTCAAAGTGATTTTGCATCTATTGGATGACTTGGGTGGACCTGCACACCTACATCAGTATCATTAGGGCAACAAACAGTTTTCCAATTTTCCTAACATAATATTTAATAACCTTTCTATACAGTTTTGTCATGTAAAAACTAATTTGCATAAACATGGGCATATGGGAAAGACATGCAAATGAGCAGAATCTGCCTTGTTTTTCAGCTGACTATGAAACCAATAGATGGCGCTCTTGAGTTATGAACAGTGATCTCTATTGGTTTCACAGTCTTATGACAAATATTCTTGTCAGAAGACTATGAAACCAATAGAGGGTGCTGTTCTTAACTCAATAGCGCCTTCCATTGGTTTCATAGTCTTCTGACAAGAATATTAGACTGAGTCTTATGACAAGCTTATTAGTGTAGCCTTTTGCATGGAAAATTTGAGATAAAAATTAGCGATTAGAATATTAGATATCTACACTATGATGATATCTGACACTGGGAAAGCTGGGTAATAACTCAGTGATAAAATATGACACTGGAAAAGCTGGGTAATAATTTGCGAACTACACTGAGTTATCACCCAGCTTTTCCAGTGTCAGATATCATCACTGACTTACTACATAATTATTACATAATATTCGCTATCTTGCTATATATTCATTTTATAGAATATTCATAATATTCTAATAAACAAATATATAGCAATATAGCGAATATTATGTAATAATTATGTAATAAGTCAGTGATAATATCTGACACTGGAAAAGCTGGGTGATAACTCAGTGTAGATTGCGGGTTATTACCCAGCTTTTACGGTGTCATATTGTATCACTGAGTTATTACCCAGATTACCCAGTGTCAGATATCATCCTAGTGCAGAGCGCGAATATTCTAATCAAAATTTTTTATCGCAAATTTTCCATGCAAAAGGCTACACTAATAAGACAGTCTAATATTCTTGTCAGACTATGAAACCAATAAAGGGCGCTATTGAGTTATGAGCATCACCCTCTATTGGTTTCATAGTCTTCTGACAAGAAAATTTGGGTGTTCATAACTCAATAGCGCCATCCACTGGTTTTCATAGTCTTATGACAGCTGAAAAACAAGGCAGATTCTGCTTATTTGCATGTCTTTCCCATATGCCCATGTTTATGCAAATGAGTTTTTACATGACAAAACTGTATAGAAAGGTTATTGAATCTTATGTTTGGACAATTAGAAAAATGTTTGTCGCCCTAATGATATTGATCTAAGTGTGCAGGTCCACCCAAGCCATCCAACAGATGCAAAATCACTTTGAGGTTTTCTGGTTCTCATACAGATGAATTTCTCATAGTGCATAGGGCTGCCATTGTAAGGTATGCTGACTAAGCCTGTCATCTGTCTCATGGATAGATTAATGGCTTGCACACACCTGGCTTTTAGCATACAGTCTTTTTGTGGTTGTCTATTGTATGTTGTACATAATAGCAGACTAAGAAGCATCCAGCTATCCTCGTAATGCTGCTTCCAAACCATTTTGATGGGGTTTCCATCAATTTTTAACCTTTTTTTTGAACCAGACACTCTCTTCTCTTCCGAGCAGGGGGTGCCTGGTTGACTCCCATTGACTTCTGTGGCGAAAATAATCTCGCCACTAGGTTTTGGATTGGCCTGCTTGCCAGCCTCTTGCCTCAGGATTATGGCCCATATACTAACTTTGAAGGAGAAGGTAGTCCGGCCGCACAGCCTAAATCTGTGGAACTGTTTTGGGCAGGAAAGTCATGCTTGCGGTCGGCCAAATGTGACTTCCATGTAATTCAGGAACCCCTGCTCGGATCTGGGTGATTTTTTGATATGTTGTTCACCCAGATCAGAGCTATCCATGGATGTATACATTATAGGTATATGTGGGGTTTTGAGGTGTTTTCTGTGTTCTGGGGAAAAATTTGTGTTCCTTCCTGTGAGTGATTAAGTTAGCCCATTATGTTTGGTAATTGCATCACAGACAGAGGCCATTGTGTTTTGGTAATTGTATTTTGTTGATTGCATCCAAAACAATGCCTATTCTGTTATTGAGTGCTATTCCTGGTTCCTGTGGTGGTTAGTGTCGAGTGGAGTGCTTGGAGTCCTCAGGAAGCACTAGGAGCATCCATCAAAGGAGGTACCCATTAAGGGTGCCAGGAGATCCGTTACAACTTCCATTATATTCAAGTGCTCGGCCGAGCACACAAATATAGCAAAATATACAGCGGCATAAAAGGCCTTTTCTGTCAGGTGAATGCCAAATTTTTGGCGCCGGCACTCCACTGGCCTACAGTAAAATTGTTATTCAGTGACCGCCTAATGTACCTCCAGCCACATAATCACTTGTTCTTTTCTATCAGGTGAATGCCTCATTTTTGAGGCCTGTACTGGCCTGCAGTAAAATTGTTATTCAGTGACCGCCTAATGTACCTCCAGCTACATAATCACTTGTTCTTTTCTGTCAGGTGAATACCTAATTTTTGGGGCCTGTACTGGCCTACAGTAAAATTGTTATCCACTGACAGTCTAATATAACTCCAGCCACATTATCACCTTTTCTTTTCTGTCAGGTGAATGCCAAATTTTTGGGGCCGGTACTCCACTGGCCTACAGTAAAATTGTTATTCAGTGACCGCTTAATGTACCTCCAGCCGCATAATCACTTTTTCTTTTCTGACAGGTGAATGCCTAATATTTGGGCCTGTACTCCCGTGGCCTAAAATAAACATTTTATAGGCTCCAGCATTGCACATTTTTTGAGAGTTTTCCTCTAAGACGCATAAAAATGGCCCCTGATTAAAATTCATATTTTTTAATGGGAATTTTTGGAATTTATCCCCCTCTAGTATGTCACTGTCCATGTTGTGGGACTATTTGTGCACTTCTAGTAAATATTTGGTGGCTGCAAATATGACCTGAAGGTTTTTCTGGTTTGCCTGCCATTAAAGTGAATGTGGCCCGCCGCAAATGCGCGGTTCGTGAACATTTGATTGCAAACCCACATTTGCGTTTGTGAAACGTCCCGGCCGATGTTCGTCCGTCACTAATCTTTACCGCAGAATCGCAATTAAGACATATTTGTTTTCTTATTTCTACACCCTAAAAAGAAGAAATATAACAATCACATTTCACCGCAGAACGGCTAATGGAACGTACGCATATTTCCTTTTAATACACAGCGTAAATGGCTGTAGTACAATGTAACTTCATCTCTGAATGGCAATTAAGACATTATTTTTCCTATTTCTACATCCCCCCAAAAAAAAACTAAAAAACTTCTCTGCCAGGTGAATGCCGCCAAATTTTTGGGGCCTGTACTGGCCTACAGTAAATTTTTTATCTGGTGACCGCCTAATGAACCTCCAGCCACATCATCACAAGTTCTATTCAGTCAGGTGAATGTCGCCTAAGTTTTGGGGCCTGTACTGGCCTACAGTAAAATTGTTATTCAGTGACCGCCTAATGTACCTCCAGCCACATAATCACTTGTTCTTTTCTGTCAGGTGAATGCCTAATTTTTGGGGCCTGTACTGGCCTACACTAAAATTGTTATCCACTGACCGTGCAATATGCCATTAAGCTATTAAAACATATTCTTTTTCTTATTACTACACCCCCGACAAAGAAATATAACAATCACAATTCACACCCCAAAAAGGAAATATAACCATCACAATTCACTGCAGAATGGCTAATGGGACTTACATATATTTCCTTTTAATACATCCCATAAATGGCTGTAGTTCAATGTAACTTCAGCGCCGAATAACACTTTTTTATTTTTTTTTCCTAAAAAAGTAAGACAATATAAAATCAATTTTTCCTTATTAATACACACCCCAAAAAAATAAAACAATGTAAAATCAACACAGAATGGCTAATGGGACGTACGTATCATTTCTATTAATACACCCCATAAATGGCTGTAGTACAATGTAACTTCACCGCTGAACAGCAATTATGGCATATACTTTCCCTGCAAGCAGCGTTTTTGTGTCCAGCATGGGAAACCTGAACAAGCCAGATCCGGCACGAATTCCATGTAATTCATTCAATGGTGCTGGATCCAGTTTTTACGGACACGAAAAAACAGGATCCGACACCCTTGACTTACAATTGTTTTAGTGACAGATGCGGTTTCTTCATTTTCGACATAATACCGGGACAGATGCAACCAGTTGTATTATTCAAAAGGATATGTTTTGCTGTGGTTTTGAGATCCCCTGCCGGATCTCAAAACCGGATAGCATAATATAGATAGATAGATATATAGATAGATTTGTATATTTGTATAACATATCCTCTGACATAAATCATTATTATTATTGAACTCATTTTACATTACTCACTCATATAAAAATCTAGCTTCTCCCGCAAAAGGTTTTCATAGCTTTTCATAAAAGCTGCGCTTCCAAACCTAAATGACAGTTTTTTCAGCTGTAAACTAATTGCTGGCAGCCTTCTGCCATGAAATTCAGAGCAGCTGTAGACTCACTGAGAGGTTAGTCTATCATGGACTGCTACGCTGACGCAGTTGCCCTTTAAATCTGTTTTCCTATCATTCCACTAAGTGCCTTATAGTAATGAAATGATTGAGACTTTGATAATTTGCATGGGTAATTGATTTGTGCATAAATTGGAGTCTTCACACTAGTGGGTGGCACCATCTGATGTGCAATTAATGCATGCAGCACATCAGCGGAACACTGGAACCCCATTCGTAGGTTTGTGCACGGGATTAATTCGATTTTGATAAATTCCCTTTCTAAATATAAAGGCTGCTTTTCATAGCAATGTGATTATGAGTTCCGATGGTCAGAAAAATTGAACTGCAACTGACATCTTTTTAATATCGGAAACAGTGTAACCTTTAAGTAAGTAACATTGAAATGCAAAACCATGTTGTCAGTCCGATCAGGCTAGACTTAAAGACTAGGTCTGATATCCATGATTATAGTCTGAAAATATGTTTGTGACTTATTTAATTCCTAATTCTTTTTTTTTTTTTTTTTTTTTTTTTTTTTTAAGGTAACCTGTAGCATTGAACAAGGGGGAGATTTATCAATACTAGTTTATTATCACATTATTATCTTGTGGTGTTAAAAAGTTTCAAATTATAGCACGCAACATATGAGTTCCATATTTTGTGACTTTGAGTTTCTCAACGCAATTCTAAAGTAGCAATAAAATGGGGCTTAGTGGAAGGGGTAGGGCCTTCCTGCCTGCCAAATTTACTATAATTTACAACAGGAGTTGGTGCAAGTTATAGCTCACATCTATGCCACAGAGGGTCAGATAACTGCGTCAATTACTAAGAGGCGCCTGCCGCTGAATAAATTAGGTGCATCTCACTTTGGTGCACAGGAGATTAAGACTGGCATAGGAATCACTATTCTTGATAAGTCTCCATCTGTCAGCAACATGTTATAGAGAAGGAGGAGCTGAGATTTTGTGGGATAAAATTCAGTATAATGTGTAATTCATTTTAATGTCTGCTGATTTTGTTTGTAGGAGTCCATTGGTGTTTGACAGCTATCTCAGTATGATTACTCATACGGGGAAGGCTGTCAATCAATGGAAGACCCCTCCAACTGGACTCCTAAGCCTAGAATGAGCAAGGATTTCAAGTAATGAATATTTCTACACAAACTACTACATCTACTCAGCCGGTGACAGCAGATATTGCCAACATCACAATAGCCATGCAGAATACATGACTTGTTCTCTGTACAAATAGATAGATTTGTCATTCAGAAGACTAGGAAAGCGTGATTCCTGTGAGAGCTATATTGTCAATTTTGGAAAATAGAGATGGACAATGCAGAATGGCTAAATGGAATTCATAGTGAAAGGAAACGCCTAGTGATATGCCATCTATGTGAGTAAAACATTGACAGAATATAGCTAGAACATACCATAAATGATTGGAGTCAATTTGAATGCTGTAATCTGAGCCAATCACAAGAACAAACTGGTACAGTGCAGTCATCTTTTCCCTGAAATTTCATGGTCACCCATTGACAATAAGGTGCCATGTGTGCCTCATCATGGCACCTGACTGTACTGTATAGTGTCTAGCAGATATTAAAGTAATGTACGAGTTCTGAAAAAGCCAAACAGGGTCATCAAGAGAAAAAGTGGCATGTTATTTTCTTAGCACCATTGCTATCTCCTACTGGCAACAATGGTCATGGACCACACTGATCAAACATTGAGGACATGCACTAACTATACGTTATCATTTGTCTTTTCCTCATATTGTAATATAGACTTTTAAAGGGAATCTGTCCCCAGGAAATTCACTGTTAAACTAGACACATTTCCATGTAGGGCTAGCTCAGCTTAATGCAATGATACTAGTGATCTGTTGCTACATTTTGGAGAAATAGTACTTTTAATCTCTATACAAATGACCAGATAAGTGCAATGAGGGTGGGCTCAAGACACTGTGTGCACCTTTGCTCCTTCTTCTTTATCTGCCAGTCCCTCCCTCTCCTTCTTGGTTAACAGGGCCAGGCAAGATGACTATGCAGGAACCTGGCCATGTCAATCAAAAAGGAATGCAGCTTTTAGACCCACCCAAAAAAAATGAGAAAATGCTGACAGTGAAACTAAACTACAGGGCAGTCATTAAAATAACAAATGAATCCAACATCCAAAAAAGGATTCATACCCCTTGAACTTTTCCAAATTTTTACACCCACAAACTTAACTTAAAGCGAACCTTTCACCTGCATTTCACTTAATAAACTATCAAAAGTACCTTATAGATCATCCTCATTGTGTTATCATACAGTCTTGTCCCGCTTTTCTGATATGTATATGCATGAAAAAATCGCCTTATAAAGTACTCTTCTCCAGCTCCACAAGTCACGATAGAAGTCAAAGGGGTAGCTCTTCCCTCACTACAGACTGTAACTCCCCTGCCCTAACCCCGCCTCTATGCAGTCTAATTGACACCCGGCTCAGTAGCCGGGACCGCGCTTGTACAGGTGGCGCATGCGCCGTCGGGCTCAGTAGCAGCGCGATCCCGTCTATCGCGCGGACTCAATGCGATCCTGTAATGCACCGCCTGTACAAGCGCGGTCCCGGCGAGTGAGCCGGGTGTCAATTAGACTGCATAGAGGCGGGGTTAGGGCAGGGGAGTTACAGTCTGTAGTGAGGGAAGAGCTACCCCCTTGACTTCTATCGTGACTTGTGGAGCTGGAGAAGAGTACTTTATAAGGCAATTTTTTTCATGCTTATACATGGCAGAAAAGCGGGACAAGACTGTATGATAACACAATGAGGATGATCTATAAGGTACTTTTGATAGTTTATTAAGTGAAATGCAGGTGAAGGGTTCGCTTTAATTTCATTGGGATTTTAGGTGTAAAGTATGTGTGAAGTGAAAAAGTGATACACGTTTTTCATAATTTTCAATATATTCTGGAAAGAGTGGTGTATACTTATATTCAGCCTCCTGTACTCTCATTCCCCTAAATAAAATCCTGTGTAACCAATTGCCTTCAGAAGTCACTAGTGTTGGTTTAAGCGCCAAAGTGCTCGGGTGCTCGAGTAGAACACCTCAGGATGGTACAATGGAAGTCAATGGGAGAACCAGAGCATTAAACCAGGCACCCACTGCTCTGAAGAAGGGAGGGTGTCTGGTTCATAGGAAAAGCTCAGAAATAGATGGAAACACCACTGAAATGGTTCAGGAACAGCATGGGGAGGATGTCTGGATGCATCTTGGACTCCCAGGTCGCTGCTAGGAATGATGTTGTCCGAGTAGTACGCCACTTTTACAGACTGACAATAATACGCACAAAAGCGAAGATAAAATCGATTTTAGAGGAAAAATTGTTAGGAAACATTCTTTCCTGTATATTTACTTGTATAAAAAGTGCAAGTGCTGCCAAAAATTAAAAGGAAGAGGCACTCTGATACTGCCTATATATCACATAAAGGAGGGCCTCATTCACATTGTGGTACAATTGTTCAGGTAGTGGGACTCCTACACTCATAAAGCCTATGCACTAAGTGAAAGGGCTGCCAAAAAATACAAGGAACCTACTCTACAATACACCCTTTATTACACATAAAGGAGGGCATCATACACACCCTTGAAAAATTATGATTGATGGCCTGCTGGTGACCCTCAAACACTATTGGAGCAATGGCCTGCTGATCTGACCATCTAAAGCATTAGGGGCGAGGGCCTGCTGCTGATCTGACCATCTAAAACATTATGGGTGAGGGCCTGCTGGTGTCCGTCAAAAACATTATGGGTGAGGGTCTGCTGTTGAGCTGACTCTCTAAAACATTATGGGTGAGTGCCTGCTGCTGATCTGACCATCTAAAACATTATGGGTGAGGGCCCACTGCTGAGCTGACCCTTTAAAACATTAGGAGCGAGGGCAGCCTAATAAGCATGTTGATATGATGGAGGAAGAGGACGACGAGAAAAGAGAGATTGAACCATATACCCTTTTTAGTGGTGGAAGGGGTGCATGGGAATACAGCAGATCAGTTTAAGATGGCCTGTTGCTGCTTCCCCACTGTAGTGCTACACTGCTTCCAGCTACTGACTGAGGTCTGACTGGTGCTGCAAGATAATTCAGAGGTGGAAGTAGAGGAGGAGGAGAAAGGACGGTTGCAGCCACTAACGTAGGTGGTTGCGGAAATCCTGATGGAAGTAGGGCCCACAATCCTTGGCGTCGGTAGCACCTGTGCCATCCCAGGGTACGACTCATTCCCGGCCTCCACAACGTTCACCCAGTGTGCCATCAGGGAAATGTAGCGCCCCTGGCCAAAATCATTTGTCCATGTGTCAATCGTTAAGTGGACCTTCCCAATAAGGCCTCATGGACACGACCGTTGTTGTGTCCCGTGTCCGTTGTTCGTTTCCGTGATTTTCTGTGGACCCATTGACTTTCAATGGGTCCATGGAAAACTCGGCTAATGCACCATTTGTCATCCACGTCCGTGATCCGTGTTTCCAGTCCGTGAAAAAAATATGACCTGTCCTATTTTTTTTTTCACGGACAACGGTTCGCGGACCCATTCAAGTCAATGGGTCTGTGAAAAAACACGGAGGCACACAAGATTGTCATCCGCGTCCATTTTTTTCCTATCATTTGCATGGCAAACTTGACTTCGATTTTTTTTTACTTTCCTTCATGTCTGGAGAGCCTGGTGTAAGGCTGGGACTGCACACCCTGAAAAATATTGGCGGCTGGTATTATAGTAACGCGGGACGGCCACCGCTATCAGGCTGCGGAAAGCCTCAGTGTCCACAAGCCTAAATGGCAACATTTCCAGGGCCAGCAAATTGGAAAGGTGTTAATTTAGTGCTACCACCTGTGGGTAAGTGGTTGGGTATTTGTGCTTTCGTTTAAAGTCCTGGGGTATAGACATCTGTATGCTGCGCTGGGACACAGAAGTGGATGTGCTAGCTGATGGTGCTTGCAAAGGTCCAGGTGCATGGTGGGAGGCATCCAGGCCTGCGTCTTGGACGGGGGATTGGCTAGCACGTAACACCGTGGAAGAGGAGGTAGTGCTGTGAACCGCAGACACTGATTGTGGACCCAGGCGTTCGGCCCACCTATTAGGGTGCTTTGATGCAATGTAGCGGATCATGCTGGTGGTGGTGAGGTTGCTAGTGTTCACACCCCTGCTCATTTTGGTATGGCACAGGTAGCAAATGACAATTCTTTTATTGTCTGCATTTTACTTTAAAAAAGGGCCAGACTGGGAAACACCTACCCCATGGCAAGTGAGATTGCCGCAAGGGGATGCTCCGGGGAACAGTTTTGGGCCTTTTTGGAGTAGCCTGCATTCTCCCTTTTGCCACCCCATTGCCTCTTCCAGCCTGTTGCGGTACTGCAGATCCATCCCCCTCTGTACTGCTGTCCTCGCTCGGCTTGCCACCTTCCCAGGTTGGGTCAGTGACTTCATCATCCATCACCTTCTGTTCCACTTCCTCACTCTGGTTATCCTCCTGATTTGTTGACCTAACAACAACCTCAGTTATTGACAACTGTGTCTCATCCTTATCATGAACCTCTTGAAACACTAATTGCCGTTTACCACTTCTTCTGACTGTGGATGCTCAAGAGTTTGAGAATCAGAGCTCAATATCTTCTCATATCCCTCTTCGAGCGGGCTTGTCGAGAGGCCCAAATCAAGGAATGACGATGAAAAGAGCTATTCAGAATATCAGAGTGTGGGATCACTTGTTTGTCAAGACTCTCCATGGTGGGAGGAAGGAGTATCAGGGTGAGGATTTTGTTGACCAGCCTCCTGGCTACTGAGACTGGACTTTGTGGAAGACAGGGTGGTGCTTAACCGACTGGAAGGATTATCTGCTGCAATCCAACTGACCAACTGGTTGCACTGGTCTGACTTCAAGAGTGGTGTACTGCGCCGCCCTGCAAACGTAGACATG
Organism: Bufo gargarizans; assembly: GCF_014858855.1. Classification (NCBI taxonomy): domain Eukaryota; kingdom Metazoa; phylum Chordata; class Amphibia; order Anura; family Bufonidae; genus Bufo; species Bufo gargarizans. The sequence continues at coordinate 438,377,949 of NC_058082.1, read as the reverse complement.
AAGCTAGGTATCATGGATGAATGTGTTTCTTGTGCTCTGGCAGCAGGCACAGTTTCACTGCGCCCAGGGCCACGGCCTTTGCGTGCACCATCAGCAGCACGGCTACTTCCCCATCCCTTACTGCTCGCCTTTCGCATATTACATGGTATATATGGTTACAAGTATGTCACATGTACAGTAGCGCTGGTTTTGTAAGTGTATGCACAAATAAAGTACACACAGATATTTTTAGGATGTGCACACGTTAAACAGGAGATGTAGCACAGATAATGTTGCTGTCTGCAGCATCTATGAAAAAGGTACACTGAATGTCACAGATAATTTTAGGCTCTCACTGTCACCAGCGGCTAATAAAAAATTACACTCACTTAATTAATGTCGCTGATATTTAGAATGCACAAACATTATACAGGAGGTATAGCGCAAGTAATGTCGCTGTCACCGACTGAGCCGAACACGTGTCATCGGGTGCTATATAGCGCCAGATGAATCGTTCTGGCCAGCCAATCACTGTAATGTCAGTACCCAACATGGCTACAGCATTACGGTCAATGGCAGCACTTCCCTACACGTTTATTGGCTGCGCAGCCAACAAAGGTGCAGGGAGGAAACTTGAGTAAAATTTGTGTTTGGCAGAGCATGGTCGCCCAACACTAATGAAAACTTCTTAGCTCTAATGTAAAATATACATCAGGCATTCTACCACTATTCTAAGGGTACTTTCACACTAGCGTTTTTCTTTTCCGGCGCTGAGTTCCGTCCTAGGGGCTCAAATCCGTAAAAGAACTGATCAGTTTTATCCTAATGCATTCTGAATGGAGAGCAATCCATTCAGGATGCATCAGGATGTCTTCAGTTCATTCTTTTTGACTGATCAGGCTTTTCAGAAAACCGTAGCATGTTGTATTTTTACCTTAACTTTTTTTTTCACATTTTTCGGGTTAAGTCCATAAATGGCGGATCCGTCTTTTCCAATGCATTTTTTCATTGTGATCCTGATCAGGATTCAAATGTAATCCATTTCACACGTATTTCCAGATCCGGCGGGCAGTTCCAGTGTCGGGATTGAACGCCGGATTTAAACAACGCTAGTTGTTAATGCTACATACACACAACCATATGTGTTTTGCGGTCCGCAAATTGCGGATCCGCAAAAAAAAAACAGATGACGTTCCGTATGGCATCCGTTTTTTTTGCGGATCCATTGTAATAATGCCTATTCTTGTCCGCAAACTAGAAAAAAATAGGACATGCACTATTTTTTTTGCGGAGCAACGGAATGGACATACTGATGCGGACAGCATACGGTGGGCTGTCCGCGTTTTTTACAGACCCATTGAAATGAATGGGTCCGCATCCTATACGCCAAAAAAACGGATCGGACACGGAAACAAAATATCAGACATGGAAAAAAATATGGTCGTGTGCATGAGGCCTAATACAAACTATGTGTGGCCTGCGCTATGAACTGTCCTAAGAGTTTATTGGGGGCAAACCCCCAACGCGTCAAGGACATAAAGGAAATATATATAAGTTTTCCTTGATGGGAAAAAATAAATAAAATTGAAAAGTAAAATTGGAATATGCATAACAATGTGAGATTTTGATATCTGCATACAATGGGTTGTACTTTAGTATTTTCTTCAGTGTTCTGTATTTTTATATGATACACTGTCATTTACCAATGGTGCAGCTTTGTCCCTATTACTGCTCAAATAACAAGTTTGCACAATACTTTCCCGGATAATTGTTAGTATTTTCTTGATCACTTGGGAAATAAAAATGGTTGCTAAATCTTTTATATTCCTGCTGGCAATAGGAGCTTTCATAACATGATTACAGTAACAACATACAGTATTGCATCCGATAGTTATTTTGCATTCTAGAAATGATTCACATTGAACTTATGCACAATTATTTATAATGTTTACTTTTTCATCTAAAACAGTTACTGGCTTTGCAAACATATTTATTTAGGCTTTTTCTCAGATTTGAATATAAATAAATATTCATAATATCCCCATAGCTTTTCAACAAGGCTTTAAAGGCATTTTCCAAGATTGTTTTTTACAGACATGGTCTTGTAGTTGCTTACCCCATGTACATGTTCCTAAGTTTTTTTGTTTTTTTTTGTCTTTTTGAGTCTTTATTTGGACTCTCCTGACCCAGTTTCACCATGTCAACAAATAACTCTGGTTTGGTTCCATCTTGTATGCAGCACTTCCTGTTCCTGTATCCAACCAAACTTGCAATGCACTTCTCCTTTCTCTACCATAGCTCCTTCCCTGTCCCTAACAACTTCCAGCTACTTTATAGCACTTCCCACCCAGCTAGTTACATAGACATTCCCCTATCACTGGCCCTGTTGCTATGCTACTCTGACATGACCATGGACATGTCATCACAGGACACCACAGCATCTGAGTGGTAAAGACGCCCCTTTCCACAAATTAACCCTTTAAGGATCTCCGCTGTACATGTACTGCAGAAGTCCGGTACGCAAACATAGAGTCCCCATAGCCGCTGGGTTTCTGATATTTTAAATAGCAGAGACCCCGGCACATGTATGCGATCAGCCATAAGGCTGATCGCATACATTTTCTGTTTCAAATGCCATGGTCAAATGTGACAACAGCATCTGCGCAGTCCGGAAGCGGAAGTCGGCAGAGATCGAGGAACCTGTTACCTACCGTACCTTGCGCTAATAGGCTGAAACCTCAAGCAGGCTTCAGAGCCTATTAGATAACTATACCAATACTGGCCACTAGGTGGCAGCATTGTATTGGTATAGTGCAAATGAAGTGTTCAATAATGTCTATATACACTCACCTAAAGAATTATTAGGAACACCTGTTCTATTTCTCATTAATGTGATTATCTAGTCAACCAATCACATGGCAGTTGCTTTAATGCATGTAGGGTTGTGGTCCTGGACAAGACAATCTCCTGAACTCCAAACTGAATGTCAGAATGGGAAAGAAAAGTGGGCTACAACAGCAGAAGACCCCACCGGGTATCACTCATCTCCACTACAAATAGGAAAAAGGGGCTACAATTTGCACAAGCTCACCAAAATTGGACTGTTGAAGACTGGAAAAATGTTGCCTGGTCTGATGAGTCTCGATTTCTGTTGAGACATTCAAATGGTAGAGTCCGAATTTGCCGTAAACAGAATGAGAACATGTATCCATCATGCCTTGTTACCACTGTGCAGGCTGGTGGTGGTGGTGTAATGGTGTGGGGGATGTTTTCTGGGCACACTTTAGGCCCCTTAAATAAAAAGAGAAAAGGGTCCAGCTCGATTAAAATGTTACCTTTATTTTTCAGTGCAGATAAAAGCCAGTTACAGTCCAGTCTACATGTTTTGGATCAGAGACAATAGCGATCCTTCCTCATGACATACACATACTGAGGAGGGGGTTGGATATATAGTGGCTCCACCTAAAAGCAGGTGGACACACTAACTACAAGCTCCTTCTTTAAATGAAATTGACAACATGTGCTAAAAAGCATAAAATACAATACACCACATGAGTGGTGTTACAGTGGATGTATTGTTTGATGGAAAACATCAAACAATACATCCATCAAACAATTTTCCATCAAACAATACATCCACTGTAACACCACTCATGTGGTGTATTGTATTTCATGCACTCTCTGAATCGTGAGTCCTTTTGGATCTTCAAAATGGGGTCCACTAAACCAAGTGGGCTCAATCGGAAACATGGCCTGATATTACATTATTGAATTTTTGATCCATGATTTGTGTGTGTTCTTTTGTTTTAATTAATCATGCTTTTTAGCACATGTTGTCAATTTCATTTAAAGGAGGGGCTTGTAGTTAGTGTGTCCACCTGCTTTTAGGTGGAGGCGCTATATATCCAACCCCCTCCTCAGTATGTGTATGTCATGAGGAAGGATCGCTATTGTCTCTGATCCGAAACATGTAGACTGGACTGTAACTGGCTTTTATCCGCACTGAAAAATAAAGGTAACATTTTAATCGAGCTGGACCTTTTTCTCTTTTTATTCAAGTAACGCTGTGGTTCTTGGCATGGTCCGTGCTCGGTGTGACAGGGTTTGAGCACACCTACATTTTTTCTCTCTGCCTACCTGTACTTTAGGCCCCTTAGTGCCAATTGGCCAACGTTTAAATGCCCCGGGCTACCTGAGCATTTTTTCTGACCATGTCCATCCCTTCATGACCACCATGTACCCATCCTCTGATGGCTACTTCCAGCAGGATAATGCACCATGTCACAAAGCTCGAATCATTTCAAATTGGTTTCTTGAACATGACAATGTATTAAAATGGCCCCCAGAGTCACCAGATCTCAACCCAATAGAGCATCTTTGGGGTGTGGTGGAACAGGAGCTTCGTGCCCTGGATGTGCATCCCTCAAATCTCCATCAACTGCAAGATACTATCCTATTAATATGGGCCAACATTTCTAAAGAATGTTATCAGCACCTTGTTGAATCAATGCCACATAGAATTAAGACAGTTCTGAAGGCAAAAGGGGGTCCAACACCGTATTGGTATGGTGTTCCTAATAATTCTTTAGTTGAGTGTAGACATCAATGAACACAATAGGCATTTTCACCCAAGGTGACTTAAACACAGTAAAAAAATAAAGTAAAAAAAATGTTTATACAAATATAAAAAAAATATAAAAAAATAACCCCCCTTCCTTTAAATAAAAATAGTTAAACAATAGAATAAAACGTCATGGGCATCGCCACATGCAAAAAATGCCCATACAATTAAAATATAACAATATTAATGGCATACGGGAAATGGCGTAACAGAAAAAAACTGCTAATTTGCCATTTTCTGTCACTTCAACCACACAATAATTTTTTTTATAAAAAGGGATCAAAAAGATGTACACACTTCAAAAGTTATAGGGGTCAGAATATGTTTATAAAAAAATACATATTTTCACATAGGCTTAAATATATATTTTTTTGTATTAAAACGCAAAAAAAAAAAATATACAAGTGTGGTATCATTGTAACCATACAGACCTGGAGAATGAAGATAACATGTCAATTTTACCTCATAGTGTACAGAATACAGTTTTTTCCCAATTCTACCCCATTTAGATTTTTTTTTACCACTTCCTACAGCATGGTGCCATTAGAAAGTAAGACTTTTCTTGCAAAAAATAAGCCCTTCTAAGGCTATGGGTATGGAAAATTTAAAAAAGTTAGTACCTTAAGGGGATAAAATAAAAATAACAAATAAAAAAAAACATCATAGGCATTGCTGCATCCAAAAAGGCCTGCACTGAAAATATAACAATATTCATCCCATATGGAGAACAGCGTGAAAAAAATTTAATAACTAATTTGATTTTAGTTTTTGCCACTTTACCTCCCTCCAAATTTTTATAAAAAGCAATCAAAGAGTCACAGACAAAATGATATCACTGAAAAGTATAGATCATCCTGCAAGAAAGTTAGTTCTCACACAGGTCTATGGACATAAATATATAAAAGTTAAAAAAATTGAAAAGTTTTTGTTTTGTTGTCATACTCATCTGAAGAATGAAGGTAATAGGACAGTTTTACTGCACAGAGAATGCCATAAAAACAAAACCCATAAAACATTAGCGGAATTGTGTTTTTTTCCATTTCCACCTCATTTTATAGTTTTTTACCTGCTCCCGGCTACATAAAATGTAATATTATATGGTATGATTAAAAAGAACAACTTTTTATACAAAAAACAAGCCCTTATATGGCTGTGTGAGTAAAAAAAAAAAAAAAGTTATGGCTCTGGGAAGACAGAGTGAAAAAATGGTCATTAAAAACGGGAACATTGTAAAAAAAAACGGGTACAGTGTAAACAAAAAAGGGCTATTCACTGGAAAAAATTATAGTAATAAAATAATACTCATCTTATCCACTTGCACACTTAGGGACACCTACTTGTTACTAGAGGCAGCAGGACCTGAAGCACACATCGTTGTGACGCCACATGATGTGACGTCACGATGCTGGGAGCATCAGATTATGTTGCCTCCAGTAAGGAGCAAGTGTCCCTAAGCGTGCAAGTGGATTAGATGAGTATTATTTATATACAGGGGCAACCACAGTATATGGGTTATTATAGATACTGGGTGCACGAAGGGCACAAATATGTATGCAGGGAGCACTAGAGTGACTTTTATATACACTAAGGGCAATGCAGGTATTGGGATATTTTTTTTTAAAAGCCTATAAAATTCAAAAAAATTCTGAAAATGGATATAAAACAACCCTGACATAAAAAAACTGACAGTGTACAGTCGTGGCCAAAAGTTTTGAGAACTACATAAATATTGGAAATTGGAAAAGTTGCTGCTTAAGTTTTTATAATAGCAATTTGCATATACTCCAGAATGTTATGAAGAGTGATCAGATGAATTGCATAGTCCTTCTTTGCCATAAACATAAACTAAATCCCCCAAAAACCTTCCCACTGCATTTCATTGCTGTCATTAAAGGACCTGCTGAGATAATTTAAGTAATTGTCTTGTTAACTCAGGTGAGAATGTTGATGAGCAAAAGGCTGGAGATCATTATGTCAGGCTGATTGGGTTAAAATGGCAGACTTGACCTGTTAAAAGGAGGGTGATGCTTGAAATCATTGTTCTTCCATTGTTAACCATGGTGACCTGCAAAGAAACGCGTGCAGCTATCATTGTGTTACATAAAAATGGCTTCACAGGCAAGGATATTGTGGCTACTAAGATTGCACCTGAATCAACAATTTATAGGATCATCAAGAACTTCAAGGAAAGAGGTTCAATTCTTGTTAAGAAGGCTTTAGGGCAGGGATGTCAAACTCGTGGCCCTCCAGCTGTTGCAAAACTACAACTCCCATCATGCCTGGGCATACTACAGCTATCAGGGAATGATGGGAGTTGTAGTTTTGCAACATCTGGAGGGCCATGAGTTTGACATCCATGCTTTAGGGTGTCCAAGAAAGTCCAGCAAGCGCCAGGATCGTCTCCTAAAGAGGATTCAGCTGCGGGATCGGCGTGCCACCAGTGCAGAGCTTGCTCAGGAATGGCAGCAGGCAGGTGTGAGCGCATCTGCACGCACAGTGAGGCGAAGACTTTTGGAAGATGGCCTGGTGTCAAGAAGGGCAGCAAAGAAGCCATTTCTCTAAAAAAAAACACATCAGGGACAGATTGATCTTCTGCAGAAAATATGGTGAATGGACTGCTGAGTACTGGTGCAAAGTCATATTCTCCGATGAAGCCTCTTTCCGATTGTTTGGGGCATCAGGAAAAAGGCTTGTCTGGAGAAGAAAAGGTGAGTGCTACCATCAGTCCTGTGTCATACCAACAGTAAAGCATCCTGAGACCATTCATGTGTGGGGTTGCTTCTCATCCAAGGGAGTGGGCTCACTCACAATTTTGCCCAAAAACACAGCCATTAATAAAGAATGGTACCAAAACACCCATCAACAGTAACTTCTTCCAACAATCCAACAACAGTTTGGTGAAGAACAATGCATTTTCCAGCACGATGAGCATCGTGCCATAAGACAAAAGTGATAACTAAGTGGCTCGGGGACCAAAACGTTGACATTTTGGGTCCATGACCTGGAAACTCCCCAGATCTTAATCCCATTGAGAACTTGTGGTCAATCCTCAAGAGGCGAGTGGACAAACAAAAACCCACTAATTCTGACAAACTCCAAGAAGTGATTATGATAGAATGGGTTGCTATCAGTCAGGATTGAGAGCATGCCCAGTCGAATTGCAGAGGTCCTGAAAAAGAAGGGCCAACACTGCAAATACTGACTCTTTGCACAAATGTCATGTAATTGTCTATAAAAGCCTTTGAAACGTATGAAGTGCGTGTAATTATATTTCACTACATCACAGAAACAACTGAAACAAAGATCTAAAAGCAGTTTAGCAGCAAACTTTGTGAAAACTAATATTTGTGCCATTCTCAAAACTTTTGGCCACAACTGTATAGTCCTTATTTTTCACTGTTATGTAAATGTAGCCTTAGCAAGGCAGAGTTTTATTACTTGTCAATTGATCCCTGATAAATCTTGAAAGATGTCATTATCATGAAATAATTAATGCTATTCACTTAGCCTTAGTGCTTTCAAAGGAACACTGGATGCAGAAAATGCAAAAATAGAATAAAAATATCCCAGCACTTCCTCCCTTCATCCCTTCCTTTTAGGGCCCAACCACATGACCGTATTTGTCTGCCCACATCTGTTCTGCAATTTTGTGGATCGGATATGGACCTATTAATTTCAATATGGCTTCAAAAGATGCAAACAGCACACAGTTTTGAGGCCCTGCAGAACATGTCTTGTTCTTGTCCATTTTCGCAGACAAGAATAGGCATTTCTGTCATAGGGAAGGATGTTCCGAACCGCAAAATGTGGGAGGCACACGGCCAGTATCCATGTTTTGTGGATCCGCAATTTGCCATCAACAAAAACGAATACGGTTCTTTTGAATGGACCCTTAATCCTATCTTGTCCCAAAAGATCAGTCATGTCTCCTTTCCTCCTCCTCACAATCCTGTAACTGGCTTTAAGGCCGAATGCACACGGCCGTGTTCCGCGGCTGAGATCGGTCCATGGTATGCCAGGCTGGATTCCTGTTCAGAGCAGGAGCTCCCAGCGTCATTGGTTGCTATGACGCCGTGCGCTTCCTGCTGCCGCCGCAGTACAGTAATACACTGGTATGATCTATACCAGTGTATTACTGTACTACGGCGGCAGCAGGAAGCGCATGGCGTCATAGCAACCAATGACGCCGTGCGCTCCAGCTCTGAACAGGAATCCAGCCTGGCATACCACGGACCGCTCTCGGCCGCGGAACACGGCCGTGTGCATTCGGCCTAAAAGGAATGTTTCTCTGAAATTGTTTCTGACAGTTAAAACCAGATAGTTATACATAAAAAAAAAAAAATCTAATCTGCTTTTATTTTCTGATTGCAGATTATTTTTTTCTTATTATATTTCCTGAACATAATTCATCTTGCCTGAGCATTTCCTAACAGCATTTATGCAATGACCCGCAGTTCCGCAGGGATAGCTCGTCAGTAATAAAAATATGTAGAACCCCTTTAAGCCTCTTCCCATAGCAATCTGGTTAGGGGAGGCAGGGAGCCCATTGCAACTCTATTTTAGCCAAAAGTGGCCATGCCTACTATGACGTTCAAGTATGTTAAAGGGGTTTTCTAAGATTTTGATAATGATGGACTATCCTCAGGATAGGATCCAACACCTGGAACCCTGACCGATCTGCTGTTTGTGGAGGCAGTGACCTCCTCACAGCTTACCAAGCACAACGCTGTCCCTTGGCTGTGCTTGGTATTTCAGCTCAGCTCCATTTATTTGAAGGAAGAGGCCACACTGCTCACCGGAGCACCACAATCTCTACAAGAAGCTGTCGATGCCAATCTGATATTGATGACCCATATTGAGCATAGGCCATTAATATCAAAATCTCTGCCTAATAATAATTGCATCATAACTTATTGAAGAACTCATAGTTAATTGCATAATATTATAGCAGACAGTAGAGTCGCCCCACATTTTCAAGGAATAGTGGATCGGAAAGAGTTAAAAACGGTTTAGCTTGACAATATTAAAAGTATTATTTTTCCTTTGAGACAATGACATACATTCAAAGCCTAAAGCCAGTTACCTAACCTTAGAAAAGTCATTTTATTTCCCTGTGCATGAAATAAAACAGCTTTTTATTCTATGACGAACATTCCTTTGTATTCTGACAGCCCAATATAACTGAGTTAATATTACAAATTATTATTATCTCCAGGCAACAAGGCACCTTGTAAAAAGGTCACATTGATGCCTGTAATGTTGGTGACATGATACATTAAGATTCCCATAGTTTCAAGCTGAACTGTTAGATTATCTGTCCGATGGCAGCGGCTTCCTATGCACCTGAAAAATAGTTTTGATGTTTTCGCATAGTTATTAATTGTTCTTGCTCTTCCTAGAATGTCATTATTATAAAACATCATATAATTATTTTTTTTAAAAACATATAATCTAAATTTTTCTATAGTCAATCAAACAGATTAGGAATAGGAATTAATATGTATGTTATCACAACGGAAATAATCAGTGTATAATCTATTCTGTCCATTAGATGGGAAATGCTATGTAGGAATATTTCCCGGACAATATAGGATTAATTACATTTTGAATTATATGCAGTTTCAGCAGTCTGTTTACTTCATAAAGTAGAATATTGCACTAGGTGCAAAGATACGTGATAAATATATGAAGGCTGTCGCTTTGACAGCTCGTACCCTCACTGATGAGGAGAATGGGAGTCCTCATGTTTTCTGTTGGAATGGTGGTGCCCTTGGTGACCATTGCTCTATTTGCTTCTATGGGACTGTCACGTATAGCACTGGTCTATCTCTTTCAGGCCAATAGAAGTAAATGGAGTAACACGTGCAACAAACCATTCTGATATAAGACTCTGGGACCCATCTTCTTGTGATAAATGAGGTAGGTTATAAATACTGTTAATGGGAAAACTTATTTAGATCATGGTACTCCCCTCCACCCCACACCTCCCTCCTATCTCTATCTAGTCCATGGTAGTCCCCTCCACCCCACACCTCCCTCCTATCTCTGTCTAGTCTTTGCCAGTATTTTGTGGACTATTGTTAAATTGGTCTATTTGCCTTCTTTCATGTATGTGATATTGGGTTAGCATTATAACATATTTTCATTTGGAAGTACCTTCTATGACTTGACACTTTATTGTGTGTAAGCTAATTAAAGGGGTTATCTGAGACTAAAAGATGTCCCCCATATACCCGGGCCCCTCACACTGACTGTATTTACTTAGCTCCCTACTCCCTGCGCCACTCCTGGTCCCCATGCTGCCACCGCTGCTTCCTCTCATGCGCAGATAAAAACATCCGGCATCAGGTGGAAGAAGCCAATGGCAGGCAGGGATGGGGACAAGCCTTGCTAGCATCATGAGTGATGCTAGGTAGGCTCATGCCGTCCCTGCCTTTGGCTGCTTATCCCCGACACCAGATGTTTTCATTAGTGATGTCATGAACATAAATTTTCCGTTCGCGAACGGGAATTTTCGCAAATGTTCGCGAACGTGTGAACTGGGCGAACCGCAATGGACTTCAATAGGAAGGCGAATTTGAAAACCCACAGGGACTCTTTGTGGCCATAATAGTGATGGAAAAGTTGTTTCAAGGGGACTAACACCTGGACTGTGGCATGCCGGAGGGGGATCCATGGCAAAACTCCCATGGAAAATTACATAGTTGACGCAGAGTGGGGTAAGTTGAAATCGCAGTGCGATTCATAGAACTTGAATTAATCGCATTGCGATTTCAACTTTCTCAAATCCGACAATACATTCTAGCATGGAGTCGTTCCCATGGTGATGGGGACGCTCCATGAGCACGGAAGTCAGCAGAAGTTCTGTTGAAATCGCAATGCGATTCATAGAACTTGAATTAATCGCATTGCGATTTCAACTTAGAGCTTCTGCCGACTTCCGTGCTCATGGAGTGTCCCCATCACCGTGTAAACGGCTCCATGCTAGAATGTACTGTCGGATTTGAGAAAGTTGTAATCGCAATGCGATTAATGCAGGTTAAATTAATCGCATTGCGAATTCAACTTAGAGCTGCTGGGTTCCTAATGGTTGTATTGCTAGTATATAACGAAGATTGAGAATATAGTTCTATATTCGTTATATTCGTCAATTCTAGCAATACAACCATTAGGAACTTAGCTTGCATTCGCTAGCTTGAATTCGCAATGCGATTAATATAACCTGCATTATTCGCATTGCGATTACAACTTAGATCTGAGTTCCTAATGGTTGTATTGCTAGAATTGACAACGAATATAGCACTATATTATCAATCTTCGTTATATTCTATCAATATAACCATTAGGAACCCAGCTCTAAGTTGTAATCGCAATGCGATTAATATAGCCTGTATTAATCACATTGCAATTACAACTTTGTGACACTGCAGCTCCAGAATTCATCTAAGATGGATGCTGTCCTTGCTTTTTGATAGGCGGTGGGAGGGTCTGGGAGGGAGGGTATGCTGATTGGCTGGAATGTGTCTGCTGACTGTGAGGTACAGGGTCAAAGTTTGCTCAATGATGACGTATAGGAGGCGGACCGAACATCTCATATGTTCGCCTGCTGCGGCGAACGTGAATATGCGATTCGCCGGCGAATAGTTCGGCACATCTCTAGTTTTCATCTGTGCACGGGGAGAAACAGCGGTGGTGGTGTGGGGACCAGAAGCAGCGCAGGGAGTAGGGAGCTAAGTAAGTACATTCAGTGTGATGGGCCCGGGCATATGGGGGACATCTTTTAGTCTCAGATAAGTCAGATAAGCCCTTTAATTTATCAATATTTTTTCAATAAAAACTATTTGAACCATAAAGGGTTGTCAATGTTTAACACATTGACTGCCTATTGTAAGATATACCGTTACTGTTTAATTGGTTAGGGTCCATCCCCCAGAGCTATTTACAGGCTGCTTCGCTTGTCCAGCAGTTTATCTGTGCACAAGACTTAGGCTGGGTTCACACCTGAGCGTTTTACAGCGCGTTCCTACGCGCTGTAAAACGCTCAACAAGGAGAAACCAATGATTCCCTATGGGAATGGTTCACACTTGGGCGTTTTACAGCGCGTACGATCGCGCTGTAAAATGCCCGACGCTCCAAAAAGTACATGAGCGACTTTTGGGGCGTTTGTGGCCATAGGACACTGTAGTGAATCACACAAACGCGCGTCAAACGCGCGTTTACTATTACAAAAACGCGCATAAAAATGCGCGTCAAAAACGCGCGTGAAACGCGCGTTTGCGCAACGCTCAAGTGTGAACCCAGCCTAAGGCTACATTCACACGTCAGTATTTTTCTATATCCCGAATTTCGGTCCGTTTTTTGCGGTTCCGTTGTTCCTGAAAATGTTTCCATATGTCATCCGTTTTTTGCGGATCCGCAAAAACCGGAAACATGTATAAATTTCACAAAGCAAATAAAGTTGTTTGGATTTCTTTGAAAAAAAAAAGTGAATAAGTGATTTCTGTGGTCAGGATTTAATTTCCAGGAACGGATTCCGCATAAAACGGATGACATACGTAATGACATACGAATGTCATCCGTTTTTTGCGGAACCATTGACTTTGTATTGTACCAGGATCCGAATTTTGCGGAAAAGAATAGGACAAGTTTTATATTTAATCGGACATGCGGAACGGAACAACGGAAACGGACAGCACACATTGTGTTGTCCGATTTTTTCCAGGACGCATTGAAAATGAATGGGTCCAGATCTGGTCCAGATCTGTTCCGCAAAAAAACGGAACAGATCAGGAAAGAAAAAACGGACGTGTGAATGGACCCTAAAGGCCACTTTTAGTGTTGAGTGAATCGAAGCATCTGAAGTGGACTTCAATCTCGATGTCAGGAAAAATTTGATTCATTGCAAAGCCAAATGTCCTCATGGTAAGGCACCTTTCACATGGGCGAGATTTCCGCGCGGGTGAACGCATTGCACCAGCACTGAATCCGGACCCATTCATTTCTATAGGGCTGTGCACATGAGCGGTGATTTTCACGCATCACTTGTGTGTTGCGTGAAAATCGCAGCATGCTCTATTTTGTGCGTTTTTCACGCAACGCAGGCCCCATAGAAGTGAATGGGGCTGCGTGAAAATCGCAAGCAAGTATGGATGCGGTGTGATTTTCACGCACGGTTTCTAGGAGACGATCGGGATGGGGACCGATCATTATTTTCCCTTATAACATGGTTATAAGGGAAAATAATAGAATTCTTAATATCACGCTGATTACATTGCTATCTGTCCATAGGCTGAACTGCATTCAAAATATTATATATTTTATATTTATGTAAATGACTTATTTCAATTACTGAGGGGCTGGCCATCACTCTTGGAGCACCACAACTACCACACCCCTTTGCTCTGTACATTCCCCTCTCCTTTGTTATTGACAGGGTTATACATTTCATCTAGCCCTGTCTTCTGGTGCTTGTGATATGGCTCACTGGTGGTCCAGAATTATTGCAGTCAGTGTGTCTTAGAAAAATCATGTTTTTTTCTAGGAATGCATGATTTTTCTACTGTGATGTGGCCATTATGTGCATGCTGGCATTTACTGGTGGAAGCAGAGCCTCTGGAGAAGCGAGAGAGTGCTGTGTGGGGAGGAGAGAATACTGATCTGTCCATCCATCCAGCAGTCTGGCTGGACTGACATTAAAGAGCAGGAGGAAATGTACAGCACCAAGGGGCATAGCAGTAGTGGTGCTCCAAGAGATATAGTAAGCCCCTCGGTGCTCAAAATTCGTAATTTGCATAAATATAAAAAATATTATATCTCGGCAGCAGTACAACATAGGCTGCTTTCACACTAGCGTTCGCTGGTCCGTTCGTGAGCTCCGTTTGAAGGGGCTCACGAGCGGACCCGAACGCAGCCGTCCAGCCCTGATGCAGTCTGAATGGAGCGGATCCGCTCAGACTGCATCAGTCTGGCGGCGTTCAGCCTCCGCTCCGCTCGCCTCCGCACGGACAGGCGGACAGCTGAACGCTGCTTGCAGCGTTCGGGTGTCCGCCTGGCCGTGCGGAGGCGTGCGGATCCGCCCAGACTTACAATGTAAGTCAATGGGGACGGATCCGTTTGAAGATGTCACCCTGTGGCTCAATCTTCAGGCGGATCCGTCCCCCATTGACTTTACATTGAAAGTCTGGACGGATCCGTCCGAGGCTATTTTCACACTTAGCTTTTTTTAGCTAATATAATGCAGACGGATCTGTTCTGAACGGAGCCTCCGTCTGCATTATTATGAGCGGATCCGTTCAGAACGGATCCGCCCGAACGCTAGTGTGAAAGTAGCCATATTGGTAAAATACAGATATCAATATAATCAGCATGATCAACCCTACCAGGAAATATGCCCGTCTTAAAATGGTTGATCATGCTGACAGATGCTCTTTAAAGACTTCATTCACATATGGCTGCAATGCTGCGGCAGAAAGCCACATCAGACACGTGCAATTTTAGTCCCAGTTTTTCCCCAAGTTCTTATTGTTTTCACCCTAGAAGTCAGTTGGAGAAATACAGCCAAACAAGGTAAAACAAAAGTGCAAGTTCTTTTTTAAACATATAACCTGAATGTCATGATTCTTCAACATTTCTGTGTAAATGGGATTTGATTTATTCCCATTCACTACACGGTGTAACCTAACTGCTGACCGTAGTGAAAGAAAAGGCATCATGCATCAATAAGACCAAGAGGGAAACCAATTCCTATACTAAGTTCTGTCAATTATTAATTTCTCTGTATCTACTTTCTGGGGTCCTAGGAGCAAGAGTCGACTTTTACCATATTTTAACTTTTTCTGGTCTTTAACAGACATGCCCATAAAGTTGCTTACTAGTGATGGACGAACATCGGCCGGATGATTCAAGAACGCGATCAAATGTTTGTGAACCGCAAGTTTGCGGCGGGCCCCATTCACTTTAATGGCAGGTGAACCTGAAGAACCTTCAGGTCATATTTGCAGCCACCAAATACTTACTACAAGTGCACAAATCATCCCACAACATGGACAGTGACATAACAGAGGGGGATCAATGGCAAAAATTCCCGCAAAAAATATGTATTTTAATTAGGGGCCATTTTTATGCGTCTTAAAGGGAAACTCTCAAAAAATGTGCCCTGCTGGAGCCTAGGAAAAAAATATTTTAGACCATGGGAGTACAGGCCCCAAACATTAGGCATTCACCGGACACAAAACATCAAGTGATTATATGGCTGGAAGTATATTAGATGGTCTGTGGATATCAATTTTACTGCAGACCAGTGGACTATAGACCCCAAAAATTATGCATTCACCGTACAGAAAATAACAATTGATAATGACGCTGGAGGTACATTAGGCGGTCACCGTATAACAATTTTACTGTTGGCCAGTTAGATTACAGGCCCCAAAAATGATGCATTCACTGTACATAAAAGATCAAGTGATTATGTGGCTGAAGGTATATTAAACGGTCATTGGATAACAATTTTAATGCAGGCCAGTGTAGTACAGGCCCCAAAAATTATTCATTCAACGTACAGAAAAGAACAAGCGATTATGTGGCTGGAGGTATATTAGACGGTCATTGGATATCAATTTTACTGCAGGCTAGTACAAACACATGTCAAATACATATGTTTAAAAGAACTAAAAATATAAAATTGGATTAAAAACATGGTTAACTAAATCCCCCCTCTTGAAAAAACCCAAAATGATAATATTTGAAATTTGATAAAACACGGTCATTATAGGTGTTGAATTCCTCCGTGGCCCCAAACATTAGGCATTCACCGGACAGAAAAAGCCTTTTATGATGCTGCATTTACATAAGACAGGAACCATTATTTGTTCTGTGTGGTGGTGGATATGTGTAGGCTGGCATGAGGAAATTCAATTAAATGGTGGTCACAGGTTTTGAATTCCTCCGAGATCCATGCCTTATTCATTTTTATAAATGTGAGGTAGTCCACACTGTCATGAGCTAGGCGAGTGTGCTTATAGGTATGCTGTGCTGAACGTCCTTTCGGACAGGACACTGGAAGAGGGGAAGCCAAGAGTCCCATGGCAAATTGTGCCAGCTCTGGCCACAGGCCACAGGTCAAGCCTGCAAATCCAGTACTCAAGGGGTTCTCAGAGCGTCCACATCGACCGTTAGGCCGATGTAGTCGGACACCTGTTGGTCTAGGCGTTCCCTGAGATGGACCTGGAGGGAAGCTGTCGATGGGTTGGCTGCAAGATTGATCTCATATCAGAAGTGACCAACACATCTTCAAACCGCCCTATTCTTGCATGCGCTGTAGGATTGGTACCCGCAACTGTTTCTCTGTAGGTGGAAATTCCTCTGCCAGCACCCGCAAGAGCAGAATGCGCATCTCTCGAAGCAAGGCCTGGAAATGCTGCATTCTGACAGCCCTATGTGATGCTGGTAACATGTCCGCTATTTTGTGTTTGTACCGGGGATCTAAGTACGTTGCTACCCAGTACTGGTCCTTGCACCTTTATGTTTTTTATACGGGGGTCCCTCTTCAAACACTGGAGCATGAAGGCCCCCATTTGCACAAAATTGGAAGCGGTTGAGCGGTCTGGCTCCTGCTAATCGTTCAGGAGAATGTCGTCCTTGGTCTCCTCCCCCCATCCATGGACAACACTAGGGATCCCCGAAAAGTTTAAAGCCGGCTCTTCTTGCTCCTCCTCCTCCCCCACAGGCAACATCCTCCTCTGACTCATCTTCAGACTCCTGCTGACTTGTCTCAGATGGAGTAGTCCCCACTGGGAATTCATTCAGCATTGCGACTTCCTTATCTTCCTGCTTCGCAACAGATTCATAAATGACACAACGCAATCCACGCTACAGAAAGATGGCGTAAGTGACGATGTCACTGATGGCGTCCTTGCTGCGACTGACCAGTTTGGTTATCTCATCAAATGGCCGCAGAAGTCTGCATGCGTCGCGCATGAGCAGCCACTGGCTCGGTGAAAAAATACCAAGCTCTCCAGAACCTGTCCTGCCGCACAGTTCATACAGGTAGTCATTAATGGCCCATTTTTGCTGGAGCAGCCTATCAAGCATATACAAAGAGGAGTTCCAGCACGTCGCAAATCATATGTCTGCACCATTGTCGCACACCACTTTACTAACTGTCAAATTGAGCGGGGTTAGCCACTGATCGGCCTGTGACCGCAGTGCTGAAAGCAGTGCAGGATCGGTGTGGCTCTTGGCTTCAAGACAAAATAGCCGCAGCACAGCATGGCAATGTCTTACCTGGCACGTAGAATAGGTTCTGGGGAGCTGGGGGGGTGCAGTGGAAGAGGCGGTAGCCGTGGAAAAGGAGGAGTCAGCCGAGGAAGAGACAGAGGATGGAGTAGGAGGAGGAGGAGGAGGAGAAGAAGAGGCAGGCCTGCATGCAATCTGTGGCGGTAACACCAAATCCACATGGGTGCCACGGGTTGCATGCTTGACAGCCATCAGAAGGTTCACCCAGTGGGCAGTAAAAGTTTTGTACCTTACCTGCCCGTGTTTGCTAGACCACGTGTCTGTGGTCAGATGAATCTTGGCACTGACACTGTGTGCCAGAGATACATTCACTTGCTGCTGAACATGGACATATAGTTCTTGGATGCCCTTCTGGGAGAAATATTTCCTTCCAGTGACCTTCCATTGCAGTGTGCCAATTGCCACATTTTCTAAAGACCTCGAAGTCCAGCAGTTTATGTGGCAGTAGTTGTCGAGCTAGCAGTTCCGACAAGCCGGTGGTCAGCCATTGGGCAAGAGGGTTATCCAGTGTCATCAAATTTTTACGTTTGAACATTTGGGGCACGGAAGCCTGCCTTTTGCCAGATTAATGCCACAACAGCATGGTGGAAGGTGGAGTGAAGGACAAATGGGAGGAGAGAGGAGAAGAAGAGGCAGGACATGGGTCTCCGGGAGTGTGGCTTTGTGGGTTCTGATGGTGTTGCTCCCACTGGGCTCGGTGATAGGAGGTCAGGAGCCTTCTTAAGGCGGTCGTTCCTAGGTGAATGTTGGGCTTACCACAACTTATATGTTGACAGCACAGGCTGCAGATTGCAACACTATTGTCAGCAGCTGACTTGAAAAAAAAAAAGCTCACACCACGGAGCCATGTTCCGGCATCCTGGGGGTTCAAGATGTGACCGTGCATGGTGGATGGCTCGCTCCAGATACATTTTCAGTCTGCATTTTGTCTCCTGTGCATTGCAAGTTCTGCCTGCTTCTACTCCATCATCCTCCCTATCTGCTGCTCAGTCTCTCCCTCTGAACTTCCTCCTCTTACTCTCTTGTGGGCACCAACGTGACGTCCATCGACATGTCATCATCGTTAACTTCACCACCACTGACATTAGAGATCTCAGAGTAGACAGCAACAGCAAGGAAAACCCTCCTTGGGCTAATCTAGGTACTGTTGTCAAACCACTGGGTGGCGGCAGTTGCTACCTCCTCTTCTTTATCCAATTCCAAGAATGGCTGCTATAGCCCCTCCTCGTACTCGAGTGGAGGGGCTATGGTTGTGATGGTGGTGGTCTCTTTGGGGGTGCACACAGCAGAGAGTGAGGAGGGTGCTGATAAAGAGGATGAGGAGGGTGCAGAAGCGTAAGGCTGAGTGAGCCACTCAACCAACTCTGGTGCGTCTTTTGACGTAATCACACGCACCTTCTCCAACTTAACACTTAGGCTCCAGCCTGGTGCACCTGCCCGACCCCTACCACCCCTGCAGAATGGCCTGCCTCTTCCTCTGCCTGTTATTGTCAAAATGACCCTGTGACTAAGTCCCTACAGAAGAGCAGTATTTGTGGAAGCAGGTATATTGCAGGCCTCAATCAATATTTGGTGGAAGCCGGTATATCAATACCCTCTATCAGCATTTTGTGGAAACAGGTATATAGAATCCAATAATGAGCATTAGTTGGAGCAGGTACTGTATATCAAAACCGCTTAATCAATATTTAGTGGAAGCTGGTGTATCGCAGCCCTTAATCAATATTTGGTGGAAGCCAGTATATGAATACCCTGTATCTGAATTTTGTGGAAACAGGTATATAGAACCCAATAATGAGTATTTGCTGGATTCTAGTAAATCAAACCCATTAATCAATATTTGGTGGAGGCCGTTGTATTGCAGGCCTCAATCAATATTTGGAGGATGCCGGTATATCCATACCCTGTATCAGTATTTTGTGGAAACAGGTATATAGAATTCACTAATGAGTATTTGCTGGAAGCTGGTATATCAAACCCCTTAATTAATATTTGGTGGAAGCTGTTGTATCGCAGGCCTCAATCTATATTTGGTGGAAGCTGGTGTATCACACCCCTCAATCAATATTTTGTGGAAGCTGGTGTATCACACCCCACAATCAATATTTTGTGGAGGCAGGTATATCGCATCCCTCAATCCGTTTTTTGGGGGGCAACAGGTATATCACACCAGTTGCAAATACTTATTCGAATAGCGTTTGTCCCTCTATCTAGCTGCAATATCTCAGCAGAACTGCACACAACTGCTGCACAATGCAAATGCATTATAATATACTTTATTGAGAAAGCTCGTTGGAAGAACGAGTGAAACGTTTTCAAGAAATCTACAGTACGTCCAGTTGCCTTGATTTATTCTTTACAGATATGCATTATAATATACTTTCTATGTTAGGTATATCACACCCCTTGTTTCTTTTTTTTTTTTGGAGCAACAGGTATTTCACTCCTGTTGCAATTACTTATTCCAATAACGTTTGTACCTCTATCTAGCTGCGGTCTCTCGGCAGAACCTCACACAACTGCTGCACTATACAAATGCACTATAATATACTTTCTATGTACTA
Source organism: Bufo gargarizans (assembly GCF_014858855.1). NCBI lineage: Eukaryota > Metazoa > Chordata > Amphibia > Anura > Bufonidae > Bufo > Bufo gargarizans. The sequence goes on along the minus strand of NC_058082.1, from coordinate 438,357,491 downwards.
ACCAATAGACCTGACAGAACAACAGATGTGCAAGTTGTGGGACACCTGGGAAATAGTGACCATAAAGTAATAACCTTCCAATTATCAATGAAAAGAGTGTTTCTTCAGGGAGGAACAAAAATACCAAACTTCAAAAAAGCAATATTTAGCAAACTAAGAGTGGCCATAGGCCTAACTCACTGGGACAAAGTCCTCAAAAATAAAAATACAGCCACAAAATGGGATATTTGTAAAAGCATCCTAAAATCTAATTGTGAGAGGTGCATACCTTATGGGAATAAAAGGTTAAGGAACAAGAAGAAACCAATGTGGATAAATAGAACTGTAAAGGAGGCAATAAATGAAAACAATAAAGCATTTAAATCATTAAAACAGGAGGGCAGTGAGGAAGAACTAAAAAACCTATAAGGAAAAAAAATTTAATATGTAAAAAAACAAATAAAAGCGGCCAAACTAGAGACCGAGAGATTAATTCCCAAGGAGGGCAAAACAAACCCAAAAATGTTCTTCAATTATATAAATGGTAAAAAGTATAAATCTGAAGGTGTTAGCCCTTTACAGAGTGATGAGGGGGGAGTTGCAGAGAGGGATGAGGAGAAAGCAAAGCTATTAAATATATTTTTCTCCACTATATTTACTGAAGAAAATAAACTGTCAGATGAAATGCAGATGTAAAAGTAAATTCCCTATTAAAAGTGCCCTGTCTGACCCAGGAAGAAGTACAACAGCGACTTAAGACTAAATATTAAAATAGACAAATCGTCAGGAAAGGATAGCATATACCCCCGTATCCTAGGGGATTAAATAATGTCATAGCCAGACCCTTATTTCTGATATTTGCGGACTCTATACTGACAGGGAATGTCCCACAGGATTGGTGCATGGCAAATGTGGTGCCAATATTCAAAAAGGGTCCAAAAACTGAGCCCGGAAACTATAGGCCGGTAAATGTAACATCCGTCGTGGGTAAACTGTTTGAAGGTTTCTAAGAGATGCTATCTTGAAAATAAGCAAATAACGCAATATCAGCATGGCTTCATGGGATCGGTCATGTCAAACTAATTTAATCAGTTTCTATGAGGAGGTAAGTTCTACACTTGACAGTGGTGAATTAATGGATATCTTATATCTGGACTTCTCCAAAGCATTTGACACTCTACCACATGGAAAGGTTAGTATATAAAATGAGAATGCTTGGACTGGGAGAAAATGTCTGTATGTGGGTAAGTAACTGGCTCAGTGATAGAAAACAGAGGGTGGGTATTAATGGTACACACTCAGATTGGGTCACTGTCACTAGTGGGGTACCTCAGGGGTCAGTAATGGGCCCTATTCTCTTCAATATATATAAGTGTTCTTGCATGGCAAGACCACTTACTGAACACTCACATATATATTCTTAGCATAGCCAAATTTACCACCCTGACCTCCTCCCACAGTTTTTAAACTACATAGACAGTAATATACCGAAACGTTCAGATTGTTCCCGATTGGTGTGCTATTACTTTGTGGAACGTTTAGCCGAATGGTTCACGAAATATCAGCATTTTTGTGGTGAAATTAGTCCTATAGGAATGAATGGCGGATTGTTCAAAACTAGAGTGGGAGCTGACAAAAGCTAGGGTGTGAGCTGAAAAATCAGGACATCATTTCTAAACTGCCACCACTCCCTCATTTTCAAGCCCACCTACACAAATCTTATATTAAAATGTTCAGCTATCCCTGCTGCCACTAAAAATGTCACGGCTAAGCCATAATCCTGACAGTTTTCACAATATGACCATTTATTTGCAACTCATGCTGCCCATTGGCATTCATTAAAACGCCACACTAGTCACCTCAAATTTGAAGGGCAATTTCTAAACTGCGACTGTGCCTTCATTTTTAATGAAGAGACATAAAATTGTAGGTCTGGGTTTTGTGATTCTTACAATATAAAGCTCTTCGCTGTAGGATTTAAAATGTGTAAACTACAACCGTTTGAAGATGGCAACCGCCAGTGAAGTGACCTCTCTTTACTGCTAGGACTGGGGTGTGCTTTATAATGCTGTGTCTGTACATAAGTCTGAGAGGCTCTTGTCTCTATAGGAACAGAGGTGTGTGGGGAGTGTGACTACTTCTCTGAAGATGCTTGCTGCAATGCATGCTGGGATATTTACTTTCACTTTACAGCTGCTGCGCCCACACAGCCTGTCTGAGGAAGCTCCTCAGGGGAACATGTCATGGTGAACAGATTAGAAAAATGACATATAGCCAGCTACAGATGGATTTGGATATATTAGAGGCTTGGGCAGAGAAGTGGCAGATGAGGTTTAATACTGACAAATGTAAGGTTATGCACATGGGTAGGAATAATGCAAGTCACCCGTACATACTAAATGGTAAAACACTGGTAACACTGACATGAAAAAGGACCTAGGAATTTTATTGAACAGCAAACTAAGCTGTAAAAGCTCCCAAGGCCAATAAGATAATGGGTTGCATCAAAAGGTGCATAGATGCCTGTGATGAGAACATAGTTCTACCACTTTACAAATCACTAGTCAGACCACACATGGAGTACTGTGAACAGTTCTGGTCTCCTGTGAACAGGACATAGCAGAGCTGGAGAGGGATCAGAGGAGGGCAACTGAAGTAATTACGGGAATGAGGGAACTACAGTACCATGAAAGATTATCAAAATTAGGGTTATTCACTTTAGAAGAAAGACGACTGAGGGGAGATCTAATAACTGTGTATAAATATATAAGGGGTCAGTACAGAGATCTATCCCATCCTCTATTTATCTCCAGGACTGTGACTGTGACGAGGGGACATCCTCTGTGTCTGGAGGAAAGAAGGTTTGTACACAAACATAGAAAATTATTCTTTACGGTAAGAGCAGTGAGACTATGGAACTCTCTGCCTGAGGAGGTGGTGATAAGTTCACTAAAAGAGTTCAAGCTGGGCCTGAATGTATTTCTGGAGTGTAATAATATTACAGGCTATAGCTACTAGAGAGGGGTCATTGGAATTTTCTTTTCCCCCTTAAGTGGGGGAAATTGGCTTCTTCCTCAGTTTTTTTTTTTTGCCTTCCTCTGGATCAACTTGCAGGATAACAGGCCAAACTGGATGGACAAATGTATTTTTTCGGCCTTATATACTATGTTACTATGTATGCTAGAAAGTATATTATAGGTATATCACACCCCTTCCTCAATCAGTTTTTTTTTTTGGGGGGGGGGGGGCAACAGGTATATCACACCAGTTGCAATTAGTTACTCCAATAGCGTTTGTCCATCTATCTAGCTGCAGTATCGCAGCAGAACCGCGCACAACTGCTGCACAATACAAATGCACTATAATATACTTTCTATGTTAGAAAGTATATTATAATAATATCACACCCCTCTGTATGTCACACCTATTGATAGGTAAATCACTGCGAAAGGTGCAGGAACACATCGGAGCCCTTTTGCATCACCGTCAAGGTATCTCAGTGTAGCATGGATTCCTACCACTAGACTACCTACTGAGTGTGAACATGGTCTGAGAAGTGAAGCGCTAAGATACAACTTACATCCAAGCTCCCACATGCCTACATAGTGAAATCACTCATGTAGTGGGAGAGATGATAAGGCTGTAAACCCCACCTATAGCAGGCCATGTGACAGGCTACCAGGTGCAACAGAATGCTATCAGCTGTACGCAATGGCACATTCCATACATATAAAGAAAAATCACTGAAATAAAGTGGCCTTAATGGGAGGAAATGCTCAAAAACTCCAAACACTGTGGCGTGTTTATAGCCGGGGGAGCAATTCCTCCACATATGATCCGTTGCTAATAGCAATCCCCAGCAAAAATGCATACAATGGTGGATGCCGGCAGTGGACCACATGCACCACAATGGCATCCCACACAAGATGGGATAATGTGTGGATGCAAAAATAAAAAGGGGTCGATACGGACGCGACGATACCTAATATGTATACTTTTTTCCCCTCCTATTTTTTACCAATGTTTTAAAACTTTATTTGGGGAAAATGACGTTTTTGTTTATTTTTACTTGAAACTTTTTTTTTGGGGGGGAAAACTTTATTTTTTCAACTTTTTTTCACTTAATTTTTTTGTCCCACTTTGGGACTTGAACTTTTGGGGGTCTAATCCTTTACAATGCCTTCCAAAACTTCTGTATTGGAATGCATTGGCTGTATGAGTAATACTGTGTATATTACTCATACAGCTTCTGGCCTGTGAGATCCACGGGGCTGGAAAGTCTCAGTTCTTAACATCAGCTTGAGGGATTTGCCAGTGTTGTCAGTTGCATATCATTGTGGTGCACCTTTCGCAGTGATTTATGTATTTTTATATTTGCATCCACACATTGGTCCATCTTGTGTAGGATGCCATTGTGGTGCATGTGGTCCGCTGCCGACATCCTCCATTTTATGCATTTTTGCTGGGGATTGCCGCTGGCAATGGATCACATGCGGAGGAATTGCTCCCCTGGTTATAAACACGCCAAAGTGTTTGGGGTTTTTGAGCATTTCCTCCCATTTAGGCCACTTTATTTCAGTTATTTCACACCTACCTTAAAAGGACTTTTGGGGCCCTATTAGCTAGCGTTTGGTGTCACTAACAGCCTGTCCCTGCTCCACACAGCAACCTCTCCCTACACTGGCAAAACACTGAATGTAAAATGGCTGCCAGATCAGGTTCTGTTATAGGGTGGGGGGGTGTCCATGTGCTGAAACATCTCAATTGGCTGTCCTGTACCACCTGATGGATGTGTTATGGGTCAAAGTTCAGTGTTATGCAAAAAAAATGGCGCGTGCGAATATCGTTATATGTTTGCATGTTTGGTGAATCGCGAACAAGCAAAGTTTGTCGTGAAACGACCGCTGGGCGAATCACAAGGCCATCTCTATTGCTTACCTCATGTACAACTTTAGCATGCTTTTTATTTTACAACTTGGACTCTATTGACCCATTTTCACCATGTAAAGAAATTGCTGTGGTTTGTTTCCATCCTTTACGTAGCACTTCCTCTTGCTGCATCCAACCAAACCCATGATGCACTTCTCATTTCTCTGCCACAGCTCCAGCACCGCCCCTAACAATCCAGGCTAGCCTATAGCCCCTCCCATCGAGCTAGTTACATTGACACTCCCCTATCACTGCCCCTGTTGCTGCTCTGTCACACTCATGGACATGACATCACAGGAAATTAGAAAGAGTTACGCGAACATGGTCATGTGACCACAGCCTAAAATGGAAGGTAGGAGCAATAAAGGCAAAATAAATATATTACAAAATTACAGCTACTTTCATAAATGTAAAACTAAAAATCACACTCAGACTTGTCACCAGACCAGCTGTCTAAGTAGATCTTAAAGAGAGTAATTAAATTCCTGAAATTATTCAACTCAGTGGTTGTCACATATCGTAGAAGACTGCATTGCGATTAAGCTTTTATATTTATTAAAGTATTAGACCCCTGATTTATCTCTTTAAGTCCTCATACTGAAACAAGTGATATTACGTTAATTGTGTTTCTCTTTAATATGACACTAAAGATTTTTCTTTCAAACTTTGGTAGTCAGTCAGCATTTTGCTGAGAACCATGTAAAGGGCACCTGGGGTAGTCAATAACACAATTTCTTTACCTCAGCTTCAATATGACTATTGATTCACATAATAATTATTTCTTTTTATCCAAGGATCCAGGAAAGTGTCAGGGTTACACATTCTGTTCTATCATAGCCCATCCATGCCCCTGGGTACTTCTCCACATTCTTCTAATATAATGCGAAGCCTCTTCCCTCCTCTTAAAATGTAATTGTCAACACTCTTTTACTGCCACGGCAGACAATGTTATCTAAAGGAAGCCTGGTAGAGGAAATAAATTAGTATCCACTGAATGCACAGCAGGAACAAGGACACTATAAACATATATTATGTTCTCAGTAATTAGGTGGCTTGCATTTCTCTCTAAATGCTGCGCTACCTGAATGACAGCTTATATTAAGGAGGCAATAAAGTTAAACTCTTTTAACACTTTCCATAAAATCCTGGGTTCACCAATTGCATGCAAATACCATTGAAATGTTGCTTGCCTAGACAGAACACTGTATATACATTAGATAAACAATAATTAGTTGAAGGAAATTACTAACCACTGCCATCCTTTAGGCTATGCCTTTAAAATCCAACATGGTGAACTAAACTACAGTATACTTCATATACTATTACATGCAGCGATCTCCTCCTCAGTATCGGGAAGAGCGATTGTTGTCTCATTGTTTGCCGACAGTAGAGCGCTATACGGTGTGATCTACCACAGGCTAACAAGGATTTTTTTTTACATGTTGAGCATTTACTCATTCATCAGGTAATCAGCGGCAGTATTGAACTGCAAGATCATCGCTAATGAGTGTTAATGTGCATGCTCATTATTGATCATGTGAGCAATTATCTTCATGTGTAATAGGGCATTTAGGCCCCTTTCACACGGGCGAGTTTTCCGTGCGGGTGCGATGCGTGCGGTGAACGTTTTGCACCCGCACTGAACCCTGACCCATTCATTTCTATGGGGCTGTGCACATGAGCGTTGAATTTCACACATCACTTGTGCATTGAGTGAAAATCGCAGCATGCTCTATATTGTGCGATTTTTCACGTGACGCAGGCCCCATAGAAGTGAATGGGGTGCGTGCAAATCGCATAGCATCCGCAAGCAAGTGCGGATGCGGTGCGATTTTCACGCATGGTTGCTAGGTGACAGTCTATTCACTGTATTATTTTCCCATTTAACATGTTTATAAGGGAAAATAATAACATTCTGAATACAGAATGCATAGTATAATAGTGCTGGAGGGGTTAAAAAATAAATTTAAAAAAGTTAACTCACCTTCTCCTCTTGATCACGTAGTTCCCGGTCTCTTTACTTCTTGAATGATGAGCTGTGGGCTAAAGGACCTGTGGTGACGTCAGATCACATGCTCCATCACCACGGTGATGGACCATGTGATTGGAGCATGTGATCTGACGTCACCACAGGTCATTTAGCCCACAGCTCATCATTCAAGAAGTAAAGAGACCGGGAACTACGCGATCAAGAGGAGAAGGTGAGTTAACTTTTTTTTTTTTGTTTACCCCTCCAGCACTATTATACTATGCATTCTGCATTCAGAATGCTATTATTTTCCCTTATAACCATGTTATAAGGGAAAATAATACAATCTTCAGAAAATCAATCCCAAGCCTGAACTTCTGTGAAGAAGTTTGGGTTTGGGTACCAAACATGCGCGATTTTTCTCACGCGAGTGCAAAACACATTACAATGTTTTGCACTTTCGTGGAAAAATCGTGCATTTTCCCGCAACGCACCCGCCTCTTATACGGGCCAAAAATAAGACGCCCGTGTGAAAGAGGCCTTAGAGTTAATTCTAAGGGTGTTTTCCTGAAGTCTCCGATGTTCACCTTTCAACCCTTAAACAAAGGTCAGAAACACCAATGCAAAGAACCATGTATTAAGGCATTTCTTGTAGTCAGGAAACAGGCAGATGTCAGGGCAGACAGAGTTTGTATGAATCCATAAAACAAATCCAATGTCTGAGCAGGCAGCAATGGGAAATGAGGCAAGATGGATATTCTAAAGCTCAGGAACCTTGCTATAGGGTATAATGAGCATTATACACCCTCACATGGCCAACCATAGGCTGGGGCAAACCAGGGTGCGTTCTGGAACTTTAAGAGTCATCAATAGTACACGCACCCTTGGGATAGAGAGAGGAGCTATGCTGGCAGAAGCAAACAATGGCCTACAGACAGGAAACACGTGGGACTGGCAGGACTAGTGCCTCAGGACTATGGCGGCATCAGTGGCAGAAGGAGGGTGAAAGATGCAGTGCCTGTGCTTGTTTCAGACAGCAGGACAGCAGAAGGCACAGACTGTAACCATAACACTCCTGGTGTAATTATAAAATAAGTCCATATATGTAGGTCCCATCAATAATATACTGTCGTCTCTGCAATTCTTATTCTTAATCCTTAATAAAGGCAACATTTCAGGAACACAGGGCCCTTTTATTAATGCTAAGATAAATAAATCCAGTGCCATGGAGTTTTTCCAATTAAACATAAAATGAGTATACAAAACAAAAGAGACTGCTTGGCCTAGGGCACTTGGACACTGATGCCATTTGTTGCACTGACAGACATTAGTGTTGATCGAGCATCAAAGGAAACACCACTGAAGTGGTTCTGAAACGACATGGGGAGGTTGTCTGGATGTATCTTGGACTCCCAGGTCGCTGCTGGGAATGATGTCCGAGTAGTACGCCATTTCTACAGACTCACAATAATACGCACGAAAACCAAAGATAAAATCGATTTTAGAGGAAAAATTGTTAGGAAAAATTATTTCCTATATATTTACTTGTATATAAAGTGCAAGTGCTGCCAAAAATTACAAGGAAGACACTCTCCGATACAACCTGTATATCACATAAAGGAGGGCCTCATTCACATTCTGGTACAATTGTTCAGGTAGTGGGACTCCTACACTCATAAAGCCTATGGACTAAGTGAAAGGGCTGCCAAAAATTACAAGGAATCGTCACGCCAATACACCCTTTATTACACATAAGGCATCAAACTCCCTTGAAAAATTATGATTCATGGCCTGCTGGTGAGCTGACCTTTTAAAAAAATTGTATGAGAGAGACTGCAGGTGAGCTGACCATGTAAAAGATTGTAGTTGAGGGCCTGCTGGTGAGCTGACCCTGTAAAACATTATATGCGAGGGCCTGCAGGTGAGCTGAGCTTTTAAAAGATTGAAAGGTGAGGGTCTGCAGGTGAGCTGACCGTAAAAGATTGTAGGTGTGGGCATGCGAGTGAGCTGACCCTCTAAAAAACTATATGTGAGGGCCTGCAAGTGAGCTGACCCTGTAAAAGATTGCAGGTGAGGGCCTGCAGGTGAGTTGACTCTGTAAAAGATTATATGCGAGGGCCTATAGGTGAGCTGACCCTGTAAAACATTATATGCGAGGGCCTGCAGGTGAGCTGAGCCTTTAAAAGATTGAAAGGTCAGGGCCTGCAAGTGAGCTGACCGTAAAAGATTGTAGGTGTGGGCCTGCTGGTGAGCTGACCCTCTAAAAAATTATATGTCAGGGCCTGCAAGTGAGCTGACCCTGTAAAACATTATATGTGAGACATCCGACATCTGACATCTGTCGATGACTTGCGGGAATGTGCACACAAGGTACACCTTCACCGGTAGCTCAGGCAAACTGGGGTAGGTTTTGAGAAACCTCTGAACCACTAAGTTGAAAACGTGGGCAAGGCATGGGATGTGTGTGAGCTTGCCGACCTTTAAAGCCACCACCAAGTAACGGCCATTATCAGACACAACCATGCCTGGTTCTAGGTTGAGTGGCGAGAGCCACAGCTCAGTCTCTTATCCCCTGCCACAGCTCTGCGGTGGTGTGCTGTTTGTCCACTAAGCATATTAGCTTCTGCAAGGCCCGTTGCTGCTTCCCCACTGCAGTAATACACTGCTTTCAGCTACCGACTGATGGCTGACTGGTGCTGCACGCTTATAATTCAGAGGTGGAAGTGGAGGAGGAGGCGGAGGAGGAGAAGTGGGGGTTGGAGCCACTAACGTAGATGGTGGCAGAAACCCTGATCGACGTAGGGCCAGAAATCCTTGGCTTTGGTAGCACTTGTGCCATCCCAGGGTACGACTCTCTCCTGGACTCCACAATGTTCACCCAGTGTGCCATCAGGGAAATGTAGTGTCCCTGGTGGAATGCACTTGTCCATGTGTTCATGGTTAAGTGGAACTTCCCAGTAACTGCGTTGGTTAGGGCACGTGTGATGTTACGGGACACACGTTATAAGGCGGACACCTTGAAGAATAGTGGTGGCTGGGGACTACGTAATGAGGGATGGCCGCCAACATCAGGCTGCAGAATGCCTCAGTGTTCACAAGCCTAAATGTCAACATTTCCCAGGCCAGTTATTTGGAAAGCTGCACATTTAGTGCTATGGCCTGTGGGTGGGTGGCTGTGTATTTGCCCTTGCGTTCAAATGCCTGGGGTAAGGACATTTGGACGCTGCGCTAGAAGGCAGAAGTGGATGTGGTCACTTATGGAGCTTGCGAAGGTCCAGGTGCAGGGCGGGAGGCATCTGGGCCTGCACCTTTGACAGGAGATTGGCAAGCATGTAACACAGGGGAAGAGGAGGCAGTGGTGTGACCCGCAGACACAGATTGTGGACCCAGGCATTCATCCCACTTATTACAGATCTTGTATGCCATGTGGCGGATCATTCTGGTGGTGGTGAGGTTGCTAGTGTTCACACCCCGGCTCATTTTGGTACAGCATAGGTTGCAAACTACTATTCTTTTGACGTTCGCACTTTCCTAAAAAAAAGCGCCATACTGTGGAACATCTACCCTTTGGTAAGGGAGATTTACACAAGGGGGTTCTCCGTGGAACAGTTGCGGCCTGTTTGGTGTGGCCCGCCTTCTTTTTTTTGTCACCCCACTGACTCTTCCAGCCTGTTGCGGTGCAGCAGGTCCCTCCCCTTCTGTACTGCTGTCCTCGCTCGGCTTTCCACCTTCCCAGTTTGGGTCAGTGACTTCATCATCCACCACCTCCTCTTCCACTTCCTCACTCTGCTAATCCTCCTGACTTGTTGACCTAATCACAACCTTAGTGATTGACAACTGTGTCTCATCCTCTTCATCAACCTCTAGAGACAGTAATTGCCGTTGACTTATTGTTAACTGTGTATTATCATCATCCACCTTATTAAACAGTAATTGCCGTTCCCCAACGTTATCTTCTTGTGCCTGTGGATGCTCAAGAGATTGGGAATCAGGGCACAAGATCTGTCCCTCTTCAACCGTGCTTGGCGAGAGGGCCAAATCAAGGAATGGCAGTGAAAAGAGCTCCTTGGAATATCTGTGTGGGATCAATTGTTTGCCCAGACTCTCCATGGTGGGAGGTAGGAGGATAAAGGTAAGGATTGTGTTGAACAGACTCTTGGCTACTGAGACTGGACTTGATGGAAGACAGGATGGTGCTTAAACGGCTAGAAGCATTATTTGCTGCAATCCAACCAACCACCTGTTTACACTGTGCTGACTTCAAGAGTGGTGTCCTGTGCTGCCCTGCAAACTGGGATATGAAGATAGGTATCGTGGATGATTGTTTTTCTTGTGCTCTGGCAGCAGACACAGTTTCACCGCGCCCAGGGCAAGGCCTCTGCATGCACCATCAGCATCACGGCCACTACCGTCCCTTACTGCTCGCCTTCTTCATATTAAATGTTATATATGCTTGAAAGTCTGTCGCACGTACAGTAGCGTAGGATTTGGAGGTGTATGCGCAAACAAATTTAAAAGGTATTTGGGATGTGGAAACATCACACAGGAGATATCCTGCAGATAATGTCAATGTACACTGTATGTCACAGATACATTTTTTTCAGCGCACACGTTACACTGCAGATGTGGCACTGGTAATGTCACTGTCAGAAGCAGGCACCGTCTATTAAAAAGTACACTGTATGTCACAGATATTTTTTGAATGCGCACACTTTACACAGGAGATGTGAGGCAGCTAATGTCACTGTCCACAGAGGACACTGTCTATTGAAAAGGTACACTGTATGTCACAGATTAAAAAAAAATCAGCGTACACAGTAAACTGCAGATGTGGCACTGGTAATGTCACTGTCAGAAGCGCACACCGTCAATTGATAAAAGTACACTGTATGTCACAGTGTCACGGGCAGCTGGCTGCGCACTCTTCATTCATAGCGCCGCCAGCATTCCACGCATACAGCGGAGCAAGGATGCGGTCTGCATCCTCGTCTCCATGGGGACCAGGGGGTGAGGAGGACCTAGCTGCGCACACCTCTTCAGAATGGCTGGCGTCCTCCGTCCCCTAGACAATGAGCAGCAGGGGATCTGAGCGCCAATATTAATTAGTCGGCGCTCAGCTGTGTTATGAGCAATCAGTCACGTGACTCACCTGTAGGGGTGTTTTAAACAGGCAGCCTGCTGGCCACAGGTTGGCTTTGATTGGTCTTGCTACCCTCACCAGCATTGTGTACTCTGTGTGTTTTGACCTCGGCACTGTGTTTGACTTCGACCTTGTGACCTCCCTGGATTTGATGTGACTTCCTGGCTTCTGACTCGGATTGTGTTTTGACCTTGTTATTGTATTGCTCCCTGTGTACCTGCGTGTCCTCCTGGTTTGACTTTGGCTTGCCTATGGTATTCCTTTTACCTTCTTAGGCCCCTGCACGTATCTAACCAAAGGAACTGCCACCAAGTTGTACGCTGTTGGTTAGGATGGGCCATGCAAGTAGGCAGGGACAGAGGTGGGCTGGAGTTTAGGGCAGAACTTATCCCTCCCCTCTGTCATGACAGAATCACAGGCCTTACCTATACCATGGACCCTACGCGAGTACTCACAGACCAGGTACATAGTCTCAACCAAATGGTGCAGGATTTGGCGGAGAGACTACAGCAGCAGGAATTGCATCAGGCCCCACCTATAGTGGCCTCTTCCGCTCAAAATCTCGAACCCTGTGTTAAACTGCCTGACCGCTTTTCCGAGGATTGTAAGTGTTTTCTGACATTTAAAGAAAGTTGTAAAATGTATTTTCGTTTACGCTCTCATTCTTCAGGTTCCGAACAGCAAAGATTAGGAATAATTACCTCTTTGTTGCAGGAATACTGTGCTTATTCCCTCTCCATGAACTCCCCTTGTCTATTTTTTCAAGCCTTGAGGGTACTTTATGATGAACCCGAAAAGTTGACTGTGGCAGAATCTCAGTTGAAGGCTCTCACTCAGGTGGAGGAATTCTGCACTCAGTTCCGGAAGTGTTGTGTTCCCTCTGGTTGGAATGAGGCAGCGCCTAAGTGCTAGTTTAGGTGAGGGCTCTCTGAAAACCTTAAGGATATGTTGGTCAGCTATCCCTGCCCTGACACCTTAGAGTAGACTATGACTCTGGCTGTTAGGCTGGACCGACGTATAAGGGAAAGGCAACGAGAACATCTGACCTTTCCGCAGGTGGTGGTCAAGCCAGACTCCTTACCCATGGGAGTCAAGGTACAGAATTATCCTGAAGAACCCATGCAGCTCGGAATGACCAGAAGGGATCAGAGATGTCTAAGGGGTTCCTGCTTTGAATACGGAGAATCTGACCACTGGGTACGACAATGCCCAAAGACTAATCTCTCCCAAAGATCATCACGGCCGGAGATCTTAATGGTTAATATACTCCCAGAAGTGGGTAATAAGAAAGTATTAGTACTGGTGGCTATTTATTTTGGTTCTTGTAAGGGTTCTGGGAAGGAGTTTATTGACTAAGGGTCTGCTTCTAATTTTATTGACCATAATTTTGCACTTTCCATTGGGGTACCCATTTTGTCTCTTCCTAACCCTGTCCATATTATTACCATTGAATCTACTGCTTTGGTGGGCGAAACTGTGGAATTTTGTACTCCTGAAGTAATTTGTTCTTTTTTTAATACAAAAAAATGTACCTGTGAATGTAGTTTTGGGCATGCCTTGGCTCCAGATTCATAACCTAGTCATTAACTGGTCCACGGGTGAACTAGAAAAATGGGGACTAAAATATAATTCATACTGTCTGCCTGTTATTCAAGCTGGAAAACCCTTCCCCATACATCAGTGACTTCGCTGATGTTTTCTCCATGTCCGACACTGAGTTTCTTCCCCCTCATAGACCATACGATTGTACCATGGATCTTATTCTGAGATCCAAATAACCCAAGGGTCATATTTATAATTTGTCCAGTACTGAATGACAATCTATGAGGAATAATTTGAAGGAAAGTGTGCAAAAAGGTCATATTAGACCCTCAGTTTCCCCTATGGGGGCAGGATTTTTCTTTGTTGAAATAAAATGAGGATTCAGACCGTGTATTGAGACCAGTATTCTTTGCCGTTGATTCCTGACCTGTTCAATCTAGTTCTTGGGGCTCACTGGTTTACCAAACTCTATCTCAGGGGGGCCTATAATCTCATTCGAATTAAGGAGGGGGATGAGTGGAAAACAGGCTTTAATACCCCTGAGGGCCATTATGAATATTTAGTGATGCCATTTAGTGATGCCGTTTTCCAAAATTTTGTCAATGATATTTTAGACAGTTTATTGGGAAATTCATGATTGTGTATTTGGATAATATTTTGATTTATTCACCTGACTGGGATTCTCACATTAACCATATTAGACACGTACTGGAGGTTCTTTGTGAAAACCAACTATTTGCTAAAGGTGAAAAGTGTATCTTTTGGGGTACAGGAAATTTTGTTTTTGGGATATATTCCCACACCCCAATCCTTTAAGATGGATCAAGGGAAGGTGGGGGCTATTCTGGAATGGGTAAGACCTTCCTCCCTTAAAACATAACAATGCTTTTTGGGTTTTTCAAATTATTATGGAAATGTATTAAAATATTTTCTTTCTGTGATAGCCAAGCCTCTCACTTACCTAACTAGAAAGGGGCGGATCTAGTGAATTTGTCACCAGAGGCCATAACAGCTTTCAAAACACTCAAGAGGTGTTTTGTTAACACCCCAATATTGGTGCAACCAGACCAAGAGAGGCCCTTTGTAGTTTAGGTTGATGCCTCCGAGGATGGGATAGGAGCAGTACTCTCTCTCTGGGGCCATCAACTCTATTGGCAACCGAGAGTTACTTGCTATTAAATTGGGCTTTGAAGAATGGCATCATATTTTGGACAGGGCTCAACATCGTATTACGGTTGTTACGGATCATAAGAATCTATTGTTTTTGGAATCTGCTAAAGGTTTGAATCCCAGACAGGCTAGGTGGGCATTATTCTTTACACGTTTTAATTTTTGTATTACTTTCAGGCCAGGAAGGTGTCATTGTGGCTTCGGTCTCCTCCCACCTGACGACCAAAATAACTGCGGGACAACACATGGCTCCGGTCATTTACGTCTCCGACTGTTGGCTGAGTGCCATAATTCTGTGTTTAATTGACATCCAGGTATTAATACCACCAAGAAACTCGTCTCAAGGTTTTACTGGTCGCCCACTTTGTCAAGAGCTGTCCTCATGTGAGGTATGTGCATGTATCTAAGCGAGGGACTACCGCCAAGTTGTATGCTGTTGGTTAGGACAGGCTATGCAAGTAGGCAGGGACAGAGGTGGGGTGGGGTTTAGGGCAGGACTTATCCCTCCCCTCTGTCGTGACACACAGATATTTTTGGGATGCGCACACTTTACACAGGAGATGTGGTGCAGCTAATGTCACTGTCCGCAGCGGATCCCGTCTACGGAAAAGGGACACTGGATGTCACAGATCTTTTTTGGATGCGCACACTTTTCACTGGAGATGTGGCGCAGCTAATGTCTCTGTCAGGAGCATACACAGTCTTGGGAAAAAGTTCACTGGATGTCACAGATATTTTTTGAATGCGCACATTTTACACTGGAGATGTGGTGCAGCTAAGGTCACTGTCCGCAGCGGACACTGTCTATTGAAAAAATGCACTGTATGTAACAGATACCTTTTTTCAGCGGACACGTTACACTGCAGATGTGACACTGGTAATAAAATTATTCCTATATCACTCCCTACACTGTTTGTCCCTTCCTCAGCACAGCTCTCCCTGACTAAGACTGAGCCAAACACGTGTCATCGGGTGCTATATAGCACCCGATGACTCGTTCCGGCCAGCCAATCACTGTAATGCCAGTAACCAACATGGCTACTGCATTACAGTGAGGGCAGTACTTACCTGCACGTTTATTGGCTTCGTAGAAGCCAAGGAACGTGCGGGGAGGAGACTCGAGCATTGCTCTTGAGCACTTGCGGTATACGGCCGAATACCGCCATGTGCCGAGCATCGAGACGCTTGAGCCAAACTGGTGTTCGGCCGAGCATGCTCGATCAACACTAATAGACATGCTAACAAAAGTTAGCTTTCAATACTTTAAACAAGTAATTTTACTGGCGATAGCAACTCAACTCAGATATTATATCTAAAGCATTTGCAGGACAAGGGCAGTGCTGCTGACTTGTGCAACACCATATAAGACTATTAAATCTAAAGGGCTTTTCTATGTTACAACAATTATAACTTTGTGCAAATGTCTTCCTTACTGGAAATAAAGAAGGAGCTAGTTTGGGCTATTTACAGTATGTAGCATAATAATATCTGCATTTGGGCCTTTGAGTAAAAAAATTAAAAAATACATGGGTTGGGCATATTCCAGGGCAACAAAGATATGGAAACTAGCCCTCTTTGTAAAATAAATTAAAGCTGTGCCTCTAGTGCCACCAAGGTAGCACTTGATGTTAGGTAGCTAGTCTATAAGTGAATGTTCTACTTTTTAAAGAAATTGTACCTAGCTTCAAGTTATCCTCTATCCACTGTGAAAAGGAAATATCTTGACAGATGAAGAAACTATGCCGTGGCCTGTAGACAGGAGACACTTGGGACTGGTTAGACCAGAACCTAAGGGCCATGGCAGCATCAGCCACAGAAGAAGAGTGAGAGATGCAGCATTCATACCTCTACCTGAACAGCGAGCAAGTTATCCCCTATCCAATGAGGAAGCGGATATCTTAAAAACTCTTCAACAAAGTTTTGAGACATATCTTAGGATAATAGATCAGCTAGAACCTTATCTGCAGACAGATATCTTGGGATAATTGCTCCTCATCAGCGCAGAGAACTGGCTAAACCTTTTCCAGGATTGGGGACATACTATTTATCCTTGTGGAAAGTGCATAGTAGGTGTAAAGAGTTTTTTAGGCCATGCAATGCACTATATACAGTTATATTTTACGGCATTTGGTCACAAAGTAATTAAAGGCAATGGTATCCTATCTGCATGTTGTATATGATATTATGTTGTAAAATATTTAAAACTAACATTGAGTCACATCTCTTCAGGAGACCAGCCACAAGGCTAAACTAAAGCAATACCTACTCTGGATCATTTATAATGCATGTTCTTCCAACATCTTCATTTCCTCCAAATTGCTATTTCCTACCAGCAGGCCTTCAACTCATTAGTGTTAGCTTCTATAAATCTACCTGTCTTACAGGTCTTATATATGGATTTCCTATTCATCAATACAAAGTATATTGATGCTTTATAATTAAAATAATACAAGAGGCTTTGAAAATAATGGCTGTCATTTTACATTGCTCATTGGATCAAAATGCTACTATAATCTCACAGCATCCACATTGCAATGTAAGACTCACATTTCAAACAAATGAGCAAATAGCATTTTTTTTTTCTATTATGCTTAAATTCAATTAGGCTTTATTCTATGCTGCCCCAATTCTGGAATTTCTCTCCTATTAGCCCAATAAAAAATATTGTGTCATCTGGCCTATAGACCACTCACAGCATACAGCGGATTCTCCTCTCCCCACTTCATCCTTCCCTCCTCATAGTGATTGACAGACTGAGCGTGTACATACAAATACACTTCAGTCTTCGGCCACTACTAAGAGGGGCAGTTGTTAAGGGTGCAGTCCTCCACTGAAATCAAGTGAACAGAGCTTAGCCGCGCCCACTCTAGTTGATACAAGTCGTGACGTCAGTGGGCGGGCGGCCCGGCGGTAAACAGTGAGAAGGCCGCGGCGCTGCTGGAGCGCCGCTGCCTTCTCAAACAGCTGATCGGCGGGGGTCCCGGGTGTCGGACCCCCGCTGATCAGAAGCTGATGATCTATCCAGAGGATAGATCATCAGTTAAATGAAAGTGAAGAACCCCTTTAAGACTGAATCCAACCCATCTGCACATACACCAAAGAGAGGTACAGTTCTGATCCCATTCACAGCAGAAGTGATATCCCACACATAGCCCAAGCACAAAACTCTAGTAAAAGTTGTAATGTTGACGCTAGGTAATAGGGCCACAAAAGTTATTTTAAGGACTGGTATAGGTGTGCTATCGATAGGTGTGATACACAGAGGGGTGTGATATACTTATAATATACTTTCTAACATAGAAAGTATATTATAGTGCATTTGTATTGTGCAGCAGTTGTGTGCCGTTCTGCAGCTATATAGAGGGACAAACACTATTGGAACAAATAATTTCTACTGGTGTGAAATACCAGTTGCCCCCCAAAAATCAGATTGAATCAGGGGTGTGATGTACCAATAACATACTTTCTATATAGTGCATTTAGGTAGTGCAGCATTTGTTTGCGGTTTTGCTGTGTTAACTCAGCTACAGATAGTGACAAACGACATTGGAACAAATAATTTCTACTGGTGTGATATACGTACCAGTTGCCCCTCCCAAAAAAAACTGATTGAAGCAGGGGTGTTATATACCAATTACAGTGCCTTGCAAAAGTATTCACTTCCCTTGACTTTTTTTGTATTTTGTTAAATTATAGCCTTAAGTTCAATGTTTTGCTAATCAGAATTTTATGTAATAGATCAGAACACAATAGTCTAAGTTGGTGAAGTGAAAGGAGAAAAATATATAAATAAAACTATTGTTTAGAAATATAAAACAGAAAATTGGCATGTGCGTATGTATTCACCCCCTTTGTTAGAAAGCCCATAAAAAGCTCTGATGCAACCAATTACCTTCAGAAGTCACATAATTAGTAAAATGATGTAAACCTGTGTGCAATTTAAGTATCACATCATCATCAAAGAACACCATCCCCACAGTAAAACATGGCGGTGGCAGCATCATGCTGTGGGGATGTTTTTCAGCAGCTGGGACTGGGAAACTGGTCAGAGTTGAGGCAAAGATGGATGGTGCTAAATACAGGGATATTCTTGAGCAAAACTTGCACCACTCTGTGCGTGATTTGAGGCTAGGACAGAGGTTCACCTTCCAGCAGGACAATGACCCCAAACACACTTCTAAATCAACACTTGAGTGGTTTAAGGAGAAACATGTAAATGTGTGGGAATGGCTAGTCAAAGCCCAGATCTCAATCCAATAGAAAATCTGTGGTCAGACTTAAAGATTGCTGTTCACAAGTGCAAACCATCCAACTTGAAGGAGCTGGAGCAGTTTTGCAAGAAGGAATGGGCAAAAATCCCAGTGGTAAGATGTGGCAAGCTCATAGAGACTTATTCAAAGCGACTGGGAGCTGTGATTGCCGCAAAAGGTGACTCTACAAAGTATTGAGTTTAGGGTGGTGAATAGTTACGCACATTGACTTTTTCTGTTATTTTGTGTATTTGTTGTTTGCTTCACAATAAAAAAATAAAATACAATCTTCAAAGTTGTGGGCATGTTCAGTAAACTAAATGATGCAAATCATCAATCAATCCACGTTAATTCCAAGTTGTGAGGCACCAAAATGCCAAAAAAGGTCAAGGGGGGTGAATACTTTTGCAAGGCACTGTATATACTTTCTATATAGTGCATTTGGGTAGTGCAGCATTTGTTTGCAGTTTAGCTGCATTACCTCAGCTACAGATAGTGACAAACGACATTGGAACAAATAATTTCTACTAGTGTGATATACCAGTTGCCCCCCCCCCCAAAAAAAAAAAATTGATTGGAGCAGGGGTATTATATACCAATTATATACTTTCTATATAGTGCATTTGGGCAGTGCAGCATTGGTTTGCTGTTTTTCTGCGTTACCTTACCTACATATAGAGACAAACTACATTGTAACAACGTACTCCCGCGGCCTAAAATAAAATTTCCCTTTAGGACACATAAACATGTCCCCTGATTAAGATACATATTTTGTGTTGGAATTGTTGTCATTGATCCCCCTCTAGTATGTCACTGTCCATGTTGTGGGACTATTTGTACACTTCTACTAAGTATTTGGTGGCTGCAAATATAAGCTGAATGTTTTTCAGGTTTGCCTGCCATTAAAGTGAATGGGGCCCGCTGCGAACTTGCGGTTTGCAAACATTTGATCGCATTCACAAATCGTCCTGGTCGATGTTCGTCCATCACTGGTTATGACATATCAAATTTTTTTTGTCTTTTTTAGTGTTGAGCTTTTTTAGTGTTGAGCTCAACAGTAACAATGATGCTTAAATTAAATTATATTTTTGAAGAAGCTCATGTTAGAAGATAGAAGTCAAAAACTAATTCACCCAGTATAGATAATGACGTTTTCACCCTATTTCACCCATTAAGGCCCAATGGACACCACCATATCCGCAAACCACTGATCCACAAAATATGGATGCAGTCCATGTGCCATCCACATTAACTTCAATTGATCCGTGGTGTTGTAGAAATATGTAATAGTTGTAATCAGCTCGCATCAAAGTTTGTGTAAGGAAAAAGGTAAATCCATCTTCCATCAGCTGCAGTTAGAGAAAGACCCATATGCTACTCTCTTGATTGAATTCTTGCTGAGCACTCCTTCCCCCCCTTGCCCAGTCTCCGTCTTTTATCAACTAACAAAAGGTGTAAAAGGGGCTGGCCCAAGACAAGGGAACAGGAAGTGATGACATACAGGAAGTGATGACATAGGAAGACAAGACACCATCATTTAGAATAACATAGCCAGCTAACAAACACATGTATACAATAATCTAACATTACCACTGGAGCGAACTTTATCCAGCCTTGCTCAGTGATCAATGCCAGATAAAGTTACTATGATCCACATGCATGTTTATTTATAGTACAGCGTTATTATCTCCAGCGGCTGATCAGGCGCACTAGAGACAACAAACACACGTTTCTTTACAGGACATACACGGGAAGATATCCACTCCAATGGTTTACCCTGACACAGAGAGATGATGACAATACACAATATCCTAATAAAATTTCCACAACAGTAGTCCCCATCTTGTGGACATAATCTATCTTTTTGAGGAAAGGACATAATGATGCAGAAAGCAGATGGATAATTTATGTGCTTTCCACATCCCTATGCCCTTTATGCAAAAAGATAGAACATATCCTATATTTGTCCATAAAATGCAGACCACAGACCCATTGAAGTCGATGTGCAGTCCTAAAATGTATATGACCGTGTGCTTGAGGCCTAATAGTGAATGTCATTGTCACAATATAGTTAACTATAGACATGTTTCAGGGCTTATCCAGATTCAAAATCATCATGGACACTGGTAAAAACTTCCCAATTTTTATTGACTACAAATTTACAGATAGTTGGCAACCTTGGTAGTCCCCCTCGAGCAACTAAAACTGTTCTGACTCATAGAGGCATGAACTTCACAACATTATTTAAGGTGTCCTGTGGTATTTGGCACCAAGACGTTAGCAGCAGATCCTTTAAGTCCTGTAAGTTTTTATGTTAGACTTCCAAGGATTGAACTTTTTTTTTTTTAGTAAATCTCACAGAAGCTTGATTGGAATGAGAGCTAGGGAATTTAGAGGTCAAATGAAAAACATTGTGAACTGTTTGTCATGTTTATCAAACCATTCCTGAACCATTTTTGCAGTGTGGCAGTGTGCATTATCCTGCAGAAAAATCCCAATGTTGTTAGGGAATGCTGTTGCCATGAAGCAGTTTTTTTTTTTTTGTCACTTACTATGTTTACATACTGTAGGTAGTGTAGGAAGGCGCAAGGGGCCGTTGTTGATGGAAAGTATGTGTCACTGAGATTCCTGGCCTCGGTGAGGTAAGAGCCAGCAGTTTTAAGTGTCAGCGGCAGCTAGTGCTGACTGACACTGTTTGTTGTTAGTATGACTGTAAAGCCGATCTGGGCCGGCTCTTACTGGGAGTAGCCAAAGTGCTGGGTGGGTGGATTCTCCCTACGCTCCAGGCCGGGTCTTTTTTGGCCTATATAAAACCCAGCCAGCAGTCTCAGCTGTGTGTGGTTTATCCTCCATATGACAGAGAAGCTGGGGAGTCTCTGTGTTTTGGGACCTGTGAATTTGTGCCGTGCTAAAGGGCTGAGAGACGCATGCCGGGAAACAGGCCCCTAAAGCCTGCTGTGGACTGCTGGTGAAAAACTGCTAACCAGGTGAAGATTTTGTTCTATGGACATTGCATGGTGTGAACAAACACCAAGACTGTGAACGGTCATTTTGTTTTTCCTTATGTGTGAATAAACACCGAACTGTTTAAGTTAAAGACTTTGTGATTGCCTCTATACTGTGTCCGCGAGCCTGTCTACCAGAGCAAAACCCCATAGTAGTAAGTATCAATTTAACATCCACAGAATTGCCAGGACCCAAGAATTCCCAACAAAACATTACCTAAATCTGGTTTGCTTGCTTCCCATTAGGTGTAATCTCTTCAAGTAAGTGATACGTAAACAACTTACCATCCATATGAAAGGTGAAAAAAAAAAAGGATTTATAAGACCAGGCTATCTTCTTTCAGGGTCCACTTCTAATGCTCATGTGCCCATTGTAGGTAACAAACAGAGAACATAGGTCATTATGGGTGTTCTGAGCAGTCTGTAGCTACACAACTACATATACCAAGCTGCAATGCAGTGTTGTGACACATTTATATCTATTTCTATAGACAAATTGTGCTACAATAGATTTTCTGTGGGATCAGACAAAATTTGCTAATTTGCTAGTCTATGTACGCCACATGCATCAATGTGCCTTGTGCACCTATGACTTTGTAGCTGATATGCCACTTTTATTTCCTACTAGGTACTAACCTCTGCATGCTTGGAACACTGCACAAGACCTGTTGGTTTCGAGATGCTCTCACCCAATCATCTAGTCATCACAATATGACTCTAGTCAAAGACGCTCAGATCCTTTCTCATGCCCATTTTTCGTGTTTCCAACATATAAACTTCAAGCACTGACTGTTCACTTCCTATCTAGTATATTCCACCTATTGACAGCTGCAATTGTCATAAAATGATCCCTTGTGACAGGTTGTTGTGGCTGGTTGGCCTACTCCTTCATATTTTCTGTTTTGCTTTTGGTGTATTTTAGGAAATGTAACATTATGTTCTACAGACGTGGACAAAATTGTTGGTACCCTTTGGTCAATGAAAGAAAAAGTCACAATGGTCACAGAAATAACTTTAATCTGACAAAAGTAATAATAAATTAAAATTCTATAAATGTTAACCAATGAAAGTCAGACATTGTTTTTCAACCATGCTTCAACAGAATTATGTAAAAAAATAAACTCATGAAACAGGCATGGACAAAAATGATGGTACCCCTAACTTAATATTTTGTTGCGCAACCTTTTGAGGCAATCACTGCAATCAAACGCTTCCTGTAACTGTCAATGAGACATCTGCACCTCTCAGCAGGTATTTTGGCCCACTCCTCATGAGCAAACTGCTCCAGTTGTGTCCGGTTTGAAGGGTGCCTTTTCCAGACTGCATGTTTCAGCTCCTTCCAAAGATGCTCAATAGGATTGAGGTCAGGGCTCATAGAAGGCCACTTTAGAATAGTCCAATTTTTTCCTCTTAGCCATTCTTGGGTGTTTTTAGCGGTGTGTTTTGGGTCATTGTCCTGTTGCAAGACCCATGACCTGCGACTGAGACCAAGCTTTCTGACACTGGCTAGTACATTTCTCTCTAGAATTCCTTGATAGTCTTGAGATTTCATTGTACCCTGCACAGATTCAAGACACCCTGTGCCAGACGCAGCAAAGCAGCCCCAGAACATAACAGAGCCTCCTCCATGTTTCACAGTAGGGACAGTGTTCTTTTCTTGATATGCTTCATTTTTTCGTCTGTGAACATACAGCTGATGTGCCTTGGCAAAAACTTCGATTTTTGTCTCATCTGTCCACAGGACATTCTCCCAGAAGCTTTGTGGCTTGTCAACATGTAGTTTGGCATATTCCAGTCTTGCTTTTTTATGATTCGTTTTCAACAATGGTGTCCTCCTTGGTCGTCTCCCATGTAGTCCACTTTGGCTCAAACAACGACGGATGGTGCGATCTGACACTGATGTTCCTTGAGCATGAAGTTCACCTTGAATCTCTTTAGAAGTCTTTCTAGGCTCTTTTGTTACCATTCGGATTATCCGTCTCTTAGATTTGTCATCAATTTTCCTCCTGCGGCCACGTCCAGGGAGGTTGGCTACAGTCCCATGGATCTTAAACTTATGAATAATATGTGCAACTGTACTCACAGGAACATCTAGTTGCTTGGAGATGGTCTTATAGCCTTTACCTTTAACATGCTTGTCTATAATTTTCTTTCTGATCTCTTGAGACAGCTCTTTCCTTTGCTTCCTCTGGTCCATGTCGAGTGTGGTACACACCATATCACCAAACAACACAGTGATTACCTGGAGCCATATATATAGGCCCAATGGCTGATTACAAGGTTGTAGACACCTGTGATGCTAATTAGTGGACACACCTTGAATTAACATGTCCCTTTGGTCACATTATGTTCTGTGTTTTCTAGGGGTACCATCATTTTTGTCCATGCCTGTTTCATGAGTTTATTTTTTTACATAATTCTGTTGAAGCATGGTTGAAAAACAATGTCTGACTTTCATTGGTTAACATTTATAGAATTTTAATTTATTATTACTTTTGTCAGATTAAAGTTATTTCTGTGACCATTGTGACTTTTTCTTTCATTGACCAAAGGGTACCAACAATTTTGTCCACGTCTGTATATAGAATTCTTTCACTAGAAAATGTAAAGTATCAGCCCTTACTTTTGAGTTCTACCTATTCCTAGTAACTTTGGGTTTTTTACTAACTGGAACAGCACTTGTATTATATGCAATTCTTAATCAAAATCCTAAAATCTGAACGTTGGTAAAAATAAAAATTTACATTCCATGTTTACAATGCTGTAACATATATGTTCTCATTTTAGTATGTTACATTCAACAATTCTGACATTATCTGGTTTCATATGTCTAGAAGAAAAGAATATCAAAAACATTAAATCAGGCTTTTCCCGGTATAAAAATGGACAGAATGCAGAGGTTTACATTAATATGCACATCAATTACACACGACATATCCAACATTCTGTCACTTTTACAAGCCATGGGTAAGTTACTTTTTAGCACTAAAACTGTACAATAAACCTCCATCTGTTCTAAATGTTATATTGTAAGATCCATCTCACATGAATTGGACATTTTTTTTAAATGGATAGATGACAGTCAAGTAGATAGATATAGAAAAATACAGTAGATAGGAATGAGATAGATGCAGATAGATGATACAGTAGATAGAACACAAACTACAATGCAACATTATCTGTAATTTATGTTGACATCAGGAGAAGTGTTAAAAAGTATAACGGAAATAAGATATTAACGGGGAAATCAAGAACTCTTTTCTTTTTTGTGCAATCACTATTTGTTTGATACATTTGTCAAATGTTTCTTTTAATCTGTCATGAAGGAAGAAATCTCAGCACCAACACCATGAATTATGAATGGAGGCTTCAGATACCGAGCGCCTTGCTCGGCAGCATGTTGTGAAATGTCAGGTAGTGTGGAGCAGAGCAGTGAATCTCCAGTCCTGCTGTTCATCTGAAGCTCAGCATATATTACATATGTATTGACATAGCTGACATTGATCTTGTGTCCACTAGCTTATTTAACTGGTGTCCCCAGCCTCTCCAGAAAGCGTAAAAAACAATCTGTAGTCAGAAAGAAAAAAAAAAATCCTTCAGAGGTTCCTACTGTTTAAGGAATTCATAAATTCATCTGAATATCTCTCATAAGTGATACAAGGCAAGTCACCTGGTTGAAATATGTCAAACAGTGAATAATCAGCTGGCATAGATTCTGGGTATCAATATGTAAATTCATATCGAACATACATCACATTTTTCATTTGCACCATAACTATTTCCCTCGGGTTTTCTTTTCTCATGCAGCATTGGGAACATTAATGACTTGTGCAGACGGCTTGCAGAGAAGAGTACCTGCTTGACGTTGAATTAGGAGCAAAACCTCCTTCCTTATTAGGCACAGGACTGACATGGTTCTAATTTTGTTGTACAAGAATTAGGCATAATGTCCAGGTCACTGGTTTCAGGGCTGAAACTTGTATCTTTGTCAGGAGACTGCAGAGGGCAGTGATTGTATGAATGATCTAAGTGAGATTGTTAATGCAGCACTGGCAGGGTCTACAGAAGCAACAGCCCTGGAGCAGCCTGGGATTTAACAGTTGACTTATGGTTGTTTTATTTAATTTTGTATCATTTTGCTCTTAGGCAACAATCCTAACCCTTTAAATTCTACACACTGTATACATTAATGTTGCTAACATCATTCATTCCAGCAGCACAACTGCCTGTGTACTTTATTTTTTTTTGTATTTAGCTTCCTTTATCTTATCTTTCCTTAGTTTCTAAGTAGGTGTCCAATGTTAAACAGGACATTCCCAGTACATTGAGCATATTACTGTTTTTCACTACTGAAATAATAGGGGTAAGCGTGCCTATAATGGTCATTTTGAGCACACCCCTTATCAGTAAGTCTGCCATACACATTCAAAAGCGACTCCTTAACTCCCTCACGTTGGTTCTGCCACACGAGTATGGGTATTTAATGGAGAGGAGGAGGAGGAAGCCGCTGGCAGACACCTGTGTTGGTGGCTTATCTACTGGGATTAGAAAAGGAACAGGAAAAAAGATTCATTTCGCCCAATCCTTTTCTTCCCTCTCATTATTTGCTGGGGTAGAGTTGGGAGCTTCCCATACACATTAGACTGTTGGCTTGAACTGCCATATTGTCTATGGCGGCCTTAAGAATTAAAAAGAATCAAGAGCACATAATTGTTGATAACAGTCAAATCTTCCACTGTGTATCAGCTGTGTATACAGTCAGGTCCATAAATATTGGGACATTGACACAATTCTAACATTTTTGGCTCTAGACACCACCACAATGGATTTGAAATGAAACAAACACGATGTGCTTTAACTGCAGACTGTCAGCTTTTATTTGAGGGTATTTTCATCCAAAGGAGGTGAACGGTGTAGGAATTACAACAGTTTGCATATGTGCCTCCCTCTTGTTAAGGGACCAAAAGTAATGGGACTGAATAATAATCATAAATCAAACTTTCACTTTTTATTACTTGGTTGCAAATCCTTTGCAGTCAATTACAGCCTGAAGACTGGAAAGCGTAGACATCATCAGACGTTGGGTTTCAACCCTGGTTTCATCCCTGTCAGGCCTCTTCTGCATCTGTCTTCAGTTCCTGCTTGTTCTTGGGGCATTTTCCCTTCAGTTTTGTTTTCAGCAAGTGAAATGCATGCTCAATTGGATTCAGCTCAGGTGATTGACTTGGCCATTGCATAACATTCCACTTCTTTCCCTTAAAAAAACTCTTTGGTTGCTTTTGCAGTATGTTTTGGGTCATTGCCCATCTACACTGTGAAGCGCCATCCAATGAGTTCTGAAGCATTTGGCTGAATATGAGCAGATAATATTGCCCGAAACACTTCAGAATTCATCCTGCTGCTTTTGTCAGCAGTCACATCAATAAATACAAGAGAACCAGTTCCATTGGCAGCCATACATGCCCACACCCATGACACTACCACCACCATGCTTCACTGATGAGGTGGTATGCTTAGGATCATGAGCAGTTCCTTTCCTTCTCCATACTCTTCTCTTCCCATCACTTTGGTACAAATTGATCTTGGTCTCATCTGTCCATAGGATGTTGTTCCAGAACTGTGAAGGCTTTTTTAGATGTTGTTTGGCAAACTCTATCTGGCCTTCCTGTTTTTGAGGCTCACCAATGGTTTACATCTTGTGGTGAACCCTATGTATTCACTCTGGTGAAGTATTCTCTTGATTGTTGACTTTGACACACATACACCTACCTCCTCGAGAGTGTTCTTGATCTGGACAACTGTTGTGAAGGGTGTTTCTTCACCAGGGAAAGAATTTTTCCGTCATCCACCACAGTTGTTTTTCGTGGTCTTCCGGGTCTTTTGGTGTTGCTGAGCTCACCGGTTCCTTCTTTTTAAAAATGTTCCAAACAGTTGTTTTGGCCACACCTAATGTTTTTGCTATCTCTGATGGGTTTGTTTTGTTTTTTCAGCCTAATGATGGCTTGCTTCACTGATAGGGACAGCTCTTTGGATCTCATCTTGAGAGTGGACAGCAACAGATTCCAAATTAAAATCACACACTTGAAATGAACTCTGGACCTTTTATATGCTCATTGTAATTGGGATAATGGGGGAATAACACACACCTGGCCATGGGAAAGCTGAGAAGCCAACTGTCCTATTACTTTTGGTTCCTTAACAAGTGGGAGGCACATATGCAAACTGTTGTAATTCCTACACTGTTCACCTTATTTGGATGTAAATACCCTCAAATTAAAGCCGACAGTCTGCAGTTAAAGCACATCTTGTTAATTTCATTTCAAATCCATTGTGGTGGTGTATAGAGCCAAAAATGTTAGAATCATATTGATGTCCCAATATTTATGGACCTGACTGTATAACTGGGTATAAACAAAGTATACACAACTATATATATATATATATATATATATATATATATATATATATATCTATCTCAATACCCACGTTTAGATACTTCATTCAAGGGAACAAAATGGTAATACACTCTACTACAAAGCTACTTTATTTGGCTCTATTTACAAAGTTACTTTTTATGGCTCCATATACAGTTATTTTTTGGCGGTACATACAAAGCTACTTTAATTGGATTTACGTACAGAGTTACTTTTTTTGGCTCTTTATACTTAGTTACTTTGGAACTTGTTTTCTGTGTTTGTATTGGATTTACTTTAAAGGGGTATTCCAGTTATAGTTAGTTATCCCCTATCCTCAAGACCATTCACTGGCCCCTCTGAAATGAACAGAGCAGCAGGTCGAGCATGCCCACTTCCACTCTATTCATCTCTATAAGAATTCTAGAGATAGCAGAGTACAGGGCTCTGCTACATGCTGAACACCCATTGAGATTAATGTAACGGCAGTGACTACGGTCAACCTGCTGCTAAATTCATTTAGAGTACCCTGTGGGGTATGAGGTCCCCATTCTTCTGATTGAGGTTAGTCCCAATGGTAGGACCCAGACTGATCTAATAGCTATCCCCATAAAAGTTCTACACTCACTGCTCTTGGCAAAAAACTGTGCAATTGTCTAGGAGCAATATAGTTTTATTAATATTTATATAATATTAGCAGGATGACCCGGCTTCAAACAGGTATCTTTTGACTATTTAATTTACTATTTGTGCATGAGTTTAAAATATATCCACACTGTTCACCATAATAGTGACCTCTACAGCACCACCCCCTCAACTTTGACCTACACAGCAGCCCACCCCTTTAACAGTGACCTCCACAGTGCCCCACCCTGTTAACTGTAACCTTCACACCCCCCCGCCCCCATAACAGTGTTCTCCACAGCGGCCCGTCCCCTTAATATTGGCCCTTCACAGCATCCTGCCCCTCACATTGGCCTTCACAGCAGACCCCCCCTTAACTTTGACTTTCACAGCAAGCAGATCCCTTAACAGTGAATGTCACAGAGGCTTGCCCCCTTAACAATGACATCACAGCACTTTGTCCCCTTAACAGTGACCTACAAAGTATACTGCCCCCTTAACAGTGACCTTCACAGCGGTTCAACCTCTAACAGTGACCTGCACAGAGCCTGCTTCCTTAACAGTGACCTCTACAGCGGCCTACCCACTTAACTGTGACTTTCACAGCCTCCAACCCCATAACAGTGTTTTCCACAGTGGCCCATCCCCTTAACACTGACTCTCCACAACACCCTGCTCCTTAATATTGACCTCCACAGCATTCCACTCCCTTAACTTTGACCTTCACAGCAACCTGATCCCTTAACATTGAATTTCACAGAGGTTTACCACCTTAACAATTACATCCACAGCACCTTGTCCCCTTAACAGTGACCCCACAATGCCCTGTCCCCTTAAAAGTAATTTCTACAGCGCCCCATCCTCTTAATAGTGGCCTGACCAGTGGCCCACACCCTTTACAGTGACCTTCACAGAGCCCGCTTCCTTAACTGTGACCTCCACAGAACTCTGTCAAACTGTAACTGTGACCTCCACAATTCCCTGCCCCCTTTACACTGACCTATACAGTGGCCGCTCCTTTAAAGTGGCCTCTACAGTGGCCCATTCCCTTTTCACAGTGGCCCACCCCCTTAACAGTGGCCCCCCTACCACAGCCCACCCCCTTAACAGTGACGTCCACATCATTCCGCCCCCTTAATAGTGACGTTCACAGCAACCCCCCCCTCCATGGTGCCCTGCACAGCAGCCTGCCCCCTTAACATTGACCTGCACAGGGCCCCTCCCCTTTAAGAGTCCCCCATCCACTGCATCATGTATGTCCCCTTAATATAGGATTTTCACAGCACTCTGTCCCCTTAATATAAGACATCCACAGCATCCTGCCTCCTAACAGGTGTAACTGTGTATGTCCAGACTGAAGGGCCTGCAAGTTTCTTTTGGATAATAAGGGTCATGTGACTGTGTGAATGGCAATTAGAATGTGATTGAAGCTGCAAGCTCCTATTGGCAAATACATTTTTTGGAAATACCGCTGGAACTGTACGTCGTAGAGAGCTGAGACCTTCCTGGGCACCTGATGTACCTATGTGCCAAAATGCCAACAGACAGAAATTCATTTTTATATAAATAAGATTGGGTTCACATTTATGTGCCTGCTTAGTGTACGAATAAAGATTTTTATTGGTCTGTTTATTGGAGAGCTACTTGTTTTTGTGTTCACTGTTGCATATTAACAGATGATCTGATTTAAATTATTACTCAGTGTACTCTTTATGTATAAAGATATCCCGATTCTGATGTGTTCAGGTGTGTCTCCTGAATGTGTATGTAAAACCACAGAGGTTGAGTAAACAGTTGCATATTTAAAGGGAATGTATCATCAGAAAATGACCTATTGTTTAAATCACATTATCATGTTTAACATATTTTTAAAGAATGTTTAGTATTTTTATTTTTTATTTTCCATTTCAGGCTACTTTCACACTAGCGTTGTTTGAATCCGGCGTTCAATTCCAACACCGGAACTGCCCGCCGGATCCGGAAATTGTGTGAAAACTGATTTACATTTGAATCCTGATCAGGATTTCAATCACCATGGAAAAATGCATTGGAAAAAACGGATCCGCCATTTATGGACTTTAACTTTTTTTTTCCTTTTTTTCGGGTTTAACATGCAAAACCGGATCCGGTTTGACTGAAAACACGGCGCCGGATCCGGCGTTAATGCAAGTCAATGGGAAAAAGGCCTGATCCGGCGTTCAGTCAAAGTGTTCAGGATTTTTGGCTGGAGCTAAAAATACTGCATGCTACGGTTTTCTGAAAAGCCTGATCAGTCAAAAAGACTGAAATGAAGACATCCTGATGCATCCTGACGGACTCTCCATTCAGAATGCATTAGGATAAAACTGATCAGTTCTTTTCCGGATTTGAGCCCCTAGGACGGAACTCAGCGCCGGAAAAGAAAAATGCTAGTGTGAAAGTACCATCAATATCAATATTTAAACAAAAATCTTGCATTTTTTGCACTGGCCACTAAGCCTAATAATAAGCAGCACTTCTTGGTCTATACAGATCACTTTACTGCAGTTATATATTATTCTAAACCTTCCTGTAGTTTTTAAGTAAATATCACCTCTGTGTAAAGACAAGATCCATTATTCACAATAGGAGATTTTGACAATCACCTATTGTGAATGGAGGATCCTATTTTTTCCTTGTATAATGACCTCTGCATAAGTCACAGAGCATGCCTAGAGAACTCTCCCATAAAAGTCAATGAGGTTCCCTCCTGATCATTGTGTCTGTGGATTATGGGGCTGCCATAAAGCAATTTTTTTAATGCAGTGTAAATGCTGTTAAGAACAGCTCAGGCAAGATGGCCGCCCCCATAGCCTTGTTCTGGGAATAGAATAAAATAATTTGTAATCAGAAAATAAGAACAGATTAGGAAAAAATGTATATGTGTCAGTAACTGGTTTTAACTAGGACATAAATATTTGGTGACACATTTCCTTTAATACTAAAATTTGCCGGTTAAAACAGCAACAAATACATTTTTATTCTGAAGCCATTATCCTATTACCAGTTTTAAGGGATATTGAAAATCAGTTTAAGAAGTAGGTCATAAAACAATGTGATGTACTTTTCAATGACAATTAGTATAGTCAGGTAGATGCCAATCTCTTAAACAGTGCAGCCAACAGATAGACAGGGACAAAAAAGTGCATCTGTCAGCAGATTTGTACCTATGACACTGGCTGACCTGTTACATGTGAGCTTGGCAGCTGAAGACATCTCTGTTGGTCCCATGTTCATATGTGCCTGCATTGCTGACTAAAAAGTGTTTTAATATATGCAAATGAGGAGCATCGGATGTTGTGCCATTACACTTAGATGCTCAGCTCTCTCTGCAACTTTTGCATCCTCTGCACTTTAATTGACAGGGCCAGTCAGCCTCTAGTTATAACAGCAAAGTCCCATTTGCTCCTTGAGGCTCATTTATTTATACTAAAACATCATTTTTTTCAGCAATGAGGGCACCTATGAACATGGGACCAACACAGATACCTTCAACTGCCAAGAGCACATGCAACAGGTCAGCCAGTATTATAGGTACAAATCTGATGACAGATGTCCTTTAAAGGAATACATAGAAATTCATTATATAAAACAAAAACAAAAAAAACTGTGGATAACCTACCTTCAGTGTTTGTCATTTGGTAGGATTTACTGCATGTTCCTGAAGCTAACTAACAGAAATCTTGTGGGGTTGATGTCCTTTTGAACTCTGCAGTTTTCAGCTGGGAGATGCAGATGAGGCAGGACTTGAAGTCCAAATCCTACCAAATCCTAACTGATTTTACAAACTTTGTTAACCCTTTAGGCGTTGCACAAGATTTAATGGAAAATAGAGATACAATTTCAAAATTTCACTTTTTTTGCAGATTTTCCATTTTAATATTTTTTTTTTCAAGTAACAAAGCAAGAGTTAACAGCCAAACAAAACTCAATATTTATGGCCCTAATTCTGTAGTTTACAGAAACATCTCATATGTGGTTGTAAACCGCTGTACGGGCACACGGCACGGCGCAGAAGGAAAGGAATGCCATACAGTTTTTGGAAGGCAGATTTTGCTGGACTGTTTTTTTTGACATTATGTCCCAATTGAAGCCCCCCTAGAGTAGAAACTCCCAAAAAGTGACCCCATTTTAGAAACTACGGGATAAGGTGGCAGTTTTGTTGGTACTAGTTTAGGGTACATATGATTTTTGGTTGCTCTATATTACACTTTTTGTGCGGCAAGGTAACAAGAAATAGCTTTTTTGGCACCGTTTTTTTTATTTTTATTTACAACATTCAGCTGAAAGGTTAGATCATGTGGTAATTTTATAGAGCAGGTTGTCACGGAAGCGGCGATACCTAATATGTATATAATTTTTTTTATTTATGTAAGTTTTACACAATGATTTCATTTTTAAAACCAAAAAAGTTTTAGTGTCTCCATAGCCTAAGAGCCATAGTTTTTTCAGTTTTTGAGCAATTATCTTAAGTAGGGTCTAATTTTTTTGCGGGATGAGATGGCTGTTTTATTGGCACTATTTTGGGGTGCATATGACTTTTTGATCGCTTGCTATTGCACTTTTTGTGACGTAAGATGACAAAAAATTTCTTTTTTTAAACCGTTTTGATTTTTCTTTTTTACGGTGGTCACCTGAGGGGTTAACTCATGTGATATTTTTATAGAGCCGGTTGATACGGACACGGCAATACCTAATATGTATACTTTTATTTTATTTATGTAAGTTTTACACAATGATTTCATTTTTGAAACAAAAAAAATCATGTTTAAGTGTTTCCATAGTCTAAGAGCCATAGTTTTTTCAGTTTTGGGGCGATTATCTTGGGTAGGGTTTAATTTTTTTGCGGGATGAGATGACGGTTTGATTGACACTATTTTGGCGTACATGCGACTTTTTTGATCACTTTTATTACCTTTTTTGGGAAGTAAGGTGGGCAAAATTTAAATTTTCTCATAGTTTTTATATTTTTATGGCGTTCACCGTGTGGGGAAAGTAACATGACCGTTTTATAGATCAGGTCATTATGGACGCGACGATACCAAACATGTGTAGGGAATTTTATTTTTTTCATTTTTAATTAGTGATAAATGTGTTTTTTAATTTTCACTTTTTTTCACTTTTTCTTACATTTTTTTTTACCCAGACCCACTTTGTTCTTGAAGATCCAGTGGGTCTGATGTCTGTATAATACAGTACAGTACAATATATATTGTACTGTACTGTATTTTACTTACACTTTGTTTGAACAGATCTATGCCTTTAGCATAGATCTGTTCAGCACCATGGACAGCAGTACAACTGAGAAGGC
The DNA here is from genome assembly GCF_014858855.1 of Bufo gargarizans. Lineage (NCBI taxonomy): Eukaryota > Metazoa > Chordata > Amphibia > Anura > Bufonidae > Bufo > Bufo gargarizans. The sequence goes on along the minus strand of NC_058082.1, from coordinate 438,323,141 downwards.
GTCTTGTTGCCATGGGAGCCTTCCCCCACTGCGAAGTTGTGGCCACAACTTCGCAGACGGGGAAGGGTAAGGACTGGGGCTCCCTCCCTCTGTTACCCCATCCTGTCGGGGGGCTGCAAAGGCACAGCAGCCCCCCAATGGGAGAGGGAGGGAGCCGCATCTTACTGTTAACTCTTTCCATACAGCGGTCCGTACGGACCGCTGTATGGAAAGGGTTAAACGGCTGACATCCATTCATAGATTTCAGCCGTTTATACCAGGGTGTCAGCAATGTGCTGACACCCTGGTATACCCACTAGAAGCCAACGATTATTCGGCGGGAGGGGGATCGCGATCCCGCCTCCCGCACCGCCCGCAACACCCCCCCTGCACCTCTCACCAGGCTAAAATCATGCAGGGGTGCAGGGGGGGGATACATATATATTTGAGCCACACTAAAGTTTCTGATCGCCGCGGCGATCAGAAACAGCAGAAATCGCAACAAACCGCAGGTCTGAATTGACCTGCGGTTTGCTGCGATCGCCGATATGGGGGGGTCATATGACCCCCCCAAGCGTTGTGACAGGATGCCGGCTGAATGATTTCATCCGGCATCCTGTGCGGATTAACCCCTGGGGCGCCACGATCTCACTTTAAACTCATGACGTACCGGTACGTCATGGGTCCTTAAGGACTCGGGATCCATGCCGTACCGGTACGTCATGGGTCCCTAAGGGGTTAAAGGCTACCGTTTTGCAACCCGTCCTAAAATTAAATGAATGGCATAGTCCATTACCTAACACACATTCTGTGAATCGAAATCTCCTGATGTAAGTGAAAACTACTAAATAATGGGGTATCTTTGTATGTTGTCTATACTGTATACTGGATGTGTGTATATGCTAAATAGTTGAAACCAGAAGTTTGCATACACTATATAAAAGACACATATGCATGTTTTTCTCAATATCTGAATCATGAAAACAGAATAAACCCTTCTTGTTTTTGGTCAATTATGATTACCATAAGTATTATTATTTGCCAAATGCCAGAATAATGAGAGATGAATAATGTTTTAAGGCATTTTTATTACTTTCTGCAATGTCAAAAGTTTACAGACACTAAGATTACTATGCCTTTAATCCTTTCTACCAGTTTTCCCTTTCCTGCCCAGGCCATTTTTGGTCATAGAAACATAGACTGTGTCGGCAGATAAAAACCATTTGGCCCATCTAGTCTGCCCAATATACTGAATACTATGGATAGCCCTTGGCCCTATCTTATATGAAGGATGGCCTTATGCCTATCCCATGCATGCTTAAACTCCTCCACTGTATTTGCAGCTACCACTTCTGCAGGAAGGCTATTCCATGCATCCACTACTCTTTCAGTACAGTAATACTTCCTGATATTACTTTTAAACCTTTGCCCCTCTAATTTAAAACTATGTCCTCTTGTAGCAGTTTTTCTTCTTTTAAATATTCTCTCCTCTTTTACCTTGTTGATTCCCTTTATGTATTTAAAAGTTTCTATCATATCCCCTCTGTCTCGTCTTTCTTCCAAGCTATAGATGTTAAGGTCCTTTAATCTTTCCTGGTAATTTTTATCTTGCAATCCATGTACCAATTTAGTTGCTCTTCTCTGAACTCTCTCCTTCTGGAGATATGGTCTGCAGTACTAAGCACAATACTCCAAATGAGGTCTCACTAGTGCTCTGTAGAGCAGCATGAGCACCTCCCTCTTTCTACTGGTAATGCCTCTCCCTATACACCCAAGCATTCTGCTAGCATTTCCTGCTGCTCTATGACATTGTCTGCCTACCTTTAAGTCTTCTGAAATAATGACCCCTAAATCCCTTTCCTCAGATACTGAGGTTAGGACTGTATCACTGATTTTTTATATTCTGCTCTTGGGTTTTTACGCCCCAGGTGCATTATCTTGCACTTATCAACATTACATTTTAGTTGCCAGATATTTGACCATTCCTCTAGTTTTCCTAAATCCTTTTCCATTTGGTGTATCCCTCCAGGAACATCAACCCTGTTACAAATCTTTGTGTCATCAGCAAAAAGACACACCTTACCATAAAGGCCTCTGCAATTTTGCTGATAAAGATATTAAACAATACGGGTCCCAGAACAGATCCCTGAGGTACCCCACTGGTAACAAGACCTTGGTCTGAATATACTCCATTGACTACAACCCTCTGTTGCCTGTCCCTCAGCCACTGCCTAATCCATTCAACAATATGGGAGTCCAAGCCCAATGACTCCAATTAATTGATAAGCCTTCTATATGGGACAGTATCAAAAGCCTTACTAAAGTCTAGATAAGCGATGTCTACTGCCCCTCCTTCATCTAATATTTTAGTCACCCAATCGAAAAAATCAATAAGATTAGTTTGACATGATCTCCCTGTAAACCCATGCTGTTTTTCATTTTTCAATCCATGGGATTTTAGATGTTCCACAATCCTCTCCTTAAGTATGGTTTCCATTAATTTCCCCACTATTGATGTCAGGCTTACTGGCCTATAGTTGCCCGATTCCTCCCTACTACCTTTTTTGTGAATGGGCACAACATTTGCTAATTTCCAATCTTCTGGGACGACTCCTGTTGCCAGCGATTGGTTAAATAAATCTGTTAATGGTTTTGCTAGTTCACCGCTGAGCTCTTTTAATAGCTTTGGGTGTATCCCATCAGGCCCCTGTGACTTATTTGTATTCATTTTAGACAGCTGACTTAGAACCTCTTTCCTCTGTAAAGACACATGCATCAAAAGATTAATATATCTTCTTTCCTAACTGAGGTCCTTTTCCCTAATTTTCCTTTGTAAAAACTAAACAGAAGTATTCATTGAGGCAGTCAGCTAGTTCTTTATCTTCTTCCATATACCTTCCTTCTTTTGTTTTTAATTTGGTAATTCCTTGTTTTAGTTTCCTTTTTTCATTTATGTATCTGAAGAATGCCTTATCGCCTTTTTTCCCTGCCTGAGCTAATTTCTCTTCTGCCTGTGCTTTAGAAGCTCTTATAACTTGTTTGGCCTCTCTCTGCCTAATCTTATAAATTTGCCTGTCATCCTCTTTTTGTGTTTTTTTATAATTCCTAAATGCTATCTTTTTGTTTTTAATGATTTTGGCCACTTCTGCTGAGTACCACAGTGGTCTCTCCCTTTTTTTGCTTTTACTGACAAGCCTAAGTCAATTTTTTGTTGCCTTCAATAGTGCCACTTTTTAAGTAGTCCCATTTCTCCTGGACTCCAATGAAACTGTTCCAATCTGATAGGGACTCGTATACCACTAATCTAATTTTAGAAAAGTCAGTTTTTCTAAAATCTAAAACTTTTGTTTTTGTGTGGTGTGACTCAGTCACTGTACTTATAGTAAACCACACTGACTGGTGATCACTAGATCCCAAGCTTTCCCCTACAGTAATATCATATACCAAATTCCCATTTGTGAATACTAAATCTAAAATGGCCTCCTTCCGGGTTGGCTCCTCAACTACTTGCTGTAGAGATAATCCCAGTAGGGAATTTAGAATATCTGTACTCTTGGCAAAACTAGCTATTTTGGTTTTCCAGGTTAACATCTGGAAGATTGAAGTCTCCCATAATGATAACTTCCCCCTTCAATGTCATTTCAGCTATTTCCTCAACTAGTAGATCATCTAATTCTTTGACTTGGCTAGGTGGTCTATATATCACACCTACACAAGTTACCTTATGAATATCAAGCTGCAAGGTAACCCAAACTGACTCTAAATTGTTCTCGCTAACTTGTATCAAATTAGATTTTATGTTATCTTTCACATACACACCACCCCTGCCCCCTTCTTGCCTTCTCTGTCTTTCCTGTATAGAGAGAACCCTGGTATTGATATATCCCAGTCATCACTCCCCTTGAACCACGTCTCAGTAACAGCCACTACATCTATATTCTCAGATGCCATTATAGCCTCAAGTTCATTGATCTTATTCCCTAAACTGCGAGCATTTGTAGACAAGAATCTGAGCTTGTCGTTTCTTAACCTTTGTGCTACTGGCATCTTCTGGCATTGTTCCGGGGGGCAGTTAGACTGCTGGATTATCACTATTCCCCCCCCCCCCCTGTGTCACTTTATGTGGTAATAACTTTGGAACACTTTTACTTATCCAGGCCATTCAGAGACTGTTTTCTCATGACACACAGTGATGAGAGGCAGGGGCACTATTCAAAATATTTTTCGAATATTTGGGCAAATATTCATCATATATTCTCAAATTCGAGAATTCATGATCTCCAGTCATTTTCTTAATTGCAAAAATCGGAAATTGGAAAATTTTCAATAAAAATTTGCGATACGAAAATTTGCAATCAGCACTACTCCTGAAGTCAAAGATATTGCATCCTTCTCACTTTTGCCTTATGCACATGACTGTTGTGTGTTTTGCGGTTTGCAAATTACGGATCCGCAAAGCACGGATGGCGTCCATGTGTGTTCCGCAATTTGCGGAATAGCGCAGACAACAATTATATAACTACCTATTCTTGTCTACAAAACGGACAAGAATAAGACAGGTTATATTTTTGGCGGACCACGGAACGGAGCAACGGATGCGGAAAGCACACGGAGTGTTGTCCGCATCTTTTGCGGCCACATTGAAGTGAATGGGTCTGTATCCAAGCTGGAAATACTACGGCTCGGATGCGGACCAAAACAACGGTCGTGTGCGTGAGGCCTTTATTTGAGGCAAAGTGAAAAAAAAAGACTGTTTTGGTGTAGTTGTTTTTTTTTTATTTTTTTACAGTATTCACATGAGGAGGCATATCATGTGATATTTTTATAGATCAGGTGGTTACGGACGCGGCGATACCCAATATGTCTATAATTTTTTTGGGGGGTAAGTTTTACACAGTAAATGCATTTTTGAACACAGTTAAATCTTGTTTTTGTGTTGCCATTGTCTGAGAGCCATATTTATTTTTTATTTTTTGCACGATTGTCTTAGGTAGGATTTAATTTTTTGTGGGATGAGATGGTGGTGTGATTGGTATCATTTTGGGGTACATAAGACTCTTTGATCGCTTGGTAATACACTTTTTGTGAGGCAAGGAGACAAAAAATGGCTGTTTTGGCATAGTTTTCTTTTTTTTACGACATTCACCTAAGGGAGCATCTCATGTGATATTTTTATAGAGCAGGTTGTTCAAATGAAACTTTTATTTATTTCTGATAAAATAAATGAGACACTAGATATAGCATACAACTGCACTATTTAGAGGGGGAGCAAAGGGATATTGACACATATATGACCTATATCAGTTCCTTGTTTTGAGGGGGAATGGCCTAACAATGGATAATGAGGCGGGTAACTCTCAACCTTATCCATTGTTAGGCCATTCCCCCTCAAAACAATGAACTGATATAGGCCATATATGTGTCAATATCACTTTGCTCCCCCTCTAAATAGTGCAGTCACATACTTTATCTAGTGTCTCATTTATTTTATCAGAAATAAATAAAAGTTACATTTTAACTGTCATTAAAAAAGCACACTCAGTTTATTAATATACAGATACCTATTATATCTATTATTTTTGATAAATTTAACACAGTAAATGCATTTTTTAACAGAATTAAATCTTGTTTTTGTGTTGCCATTTTCTGAGAGCCATTTTTTTTTTTGGGGGGGGGGGGCGATTGTCTTAGGTAGGATCTCAATTTTTACGAGAAGAGATGACTGTTTGATTACTATCATTTTGGGCTAAATATGCTTTTCTGATCGTTTGTTTTATTTTTTTATTGCATTTACCCGATAGGGTGGATCATGTGATATTTTTATAGAGGCGGTCAATACGGATGTGGCACTACCTAATATGTATACTTTTCTTTTTTTTTTCTATTTTTTACTATTTTTTTATTACTTAATTATGGGAAAATAACTTTTATTTTGTTATGCAAAACTTTATTTTAACTATTTTATTTTAACTTTTTTGTACCACAACTTTTGGGGGTCTGATCCCCTGTTGTAATGCATTGGCTGTAAGTGTATTACACACTGTAATACACTTACACGCTTCCTGCCTGTGAGATCCAGGGGGCTGGATCTCACAGGCTTACATGGAAGGCAGCCCCAATGCTTGTGGAAGGCATTGGGCTGCTTTCCCTGCCATCGGGTGACCAAAAACAGGAAAGGTTTATTCTGATTTCATATCAGATATTGAGAAAAACTTGCATATGTATCTTTTATACAGTGTATGTAATCTTCTGGTTTCAACTGTATGTATGTGAATATGTTCTGTGTAGGCTGTGTATGTGTATATTTGTTACAAGCTGGTCCCTCTAAATGTTAGTGAGTAGAGATGAGCGAAGTTATCAAAAATTTGATTCGACTGTCACGAATCGCATCCCATTGTAAATAACCGGTGCAATGACAGGGAACAGCGATTGTGTTGCCCCCGTCACTGAAACTGTCAAGTGCTTTGTTCAATAAGCAAATGAATGAAGTAAGTATGCATTTTTTTGTTTTTTTACCTCCATTTCAGAAAAAAAATATTTTATTCCATTAAGCGCGAGGAAATTCAGCTTTTTGAATAATTAAATTTGTACTGAAATTCGGATAGAAGTCCACTTCATTAACTTTGACTTGTTCAACACTAATAGTGACCCCTCACCTATTGCTGGTTGTCTCTATGGCAGGATCCTTGGAATTAGCTTTGCCCAGCCTAGTTGTAGACTAAGGATTGGAGCACCAGACAGAGCTGAGGCCTGGAGAGGTGAGTAACCACTGGACACCAGGTACTTCACACATTTCTTTCCATAGATAGTTAACCAATTGAATAACACCACAAAAGATAATAATACACATAGAAAGTTTATTTTTATTTTTATTTTTTGCTGAGGGTCAGCCCCAGAAATTTGCAGCAAAGTCTGAATGTTCTATGGTGGGTTTTTGCCATGGGGCTTTTCCCAATATTGACCTTACATTGCAAAGTGTAAAATTCAAGACCAGATCTTAAGCAGCATTCTGCAACCTAAACATTTTCTGCCGGCCTGAAATAAATCTACCAGAACAGTTGGAGCCACAAATGGGTAGATCTCTGGTTCCATGTGACAGGGCTGATTCTAGGTTTGCTAGACAGAGATCATCATGTACTATATGATGTCTGATTTTCATATTATTTTTTTTTTTAATCATTCATGACATAATCTCTTTAAAGAGGACTTTGTTTGCCAAGTCTGTTTTAGCAACGAATTGCATTCCTTATGTAATAACAGTTCTGAAGCCTCTATTCCTTTATCATTCCTGCTAGAAGTTATGAAAAAATTGCTAACAGTTTGCTTTGAAGGGTGTTACCAGTTGGGTCAGCTCTGATTTGATAGTGTCATACTGTGCAGAGACATAACCAATTGTTAACACCCATCTGAACATTCAGGGCAAACTGCTAGAAATTCAGTGATCACTGCTAGAATAATAATAAAGGAATGACACAACATGGAGTCAGAAGAACACATACTCCAGAATTATTACACGAGGAATGCAAATAGTTGCTAACACAGACATGCCAGGAATGGTTACAGGTCCTCTTTAAAAATGGCTGGAACTAACATGTTTTTGTCTCTATTGCAGATAATACATTAGTTACAATACAGCCTGGAAAATTTATGTATATATGTTTTGTTGCAATATGAGACACAGGATGTTCAAAGAAGTGAAGAGATTAAGGAAGATTTTATTTTAATGTATATTTTTGGTTAAGTATTTTTTGTTTTTGAAATAAATAAAAAAAGTAAAGTCTTGAAGGTCATTATCTTACTGTGTAGTACTCTAATAAACTACAACAACATCACTAAGCCAGCACAACATGACAATCGGCAGGCATATTAATTTGCATGTAGCGATAGGTAAATAACAACACAGATGCTTCCAAAGCCTTCGTTCATATGATCTGTATATTTTCATACAATATTGGCAGCTGTTGGTAAAATATTTTTTTTTCCTGTTAAGAGTATTCCTATAGAACAAAATTAGAGCACTCAGAAGAGGATTTTAGAGAATCTAGCCCCTGTAGGGATGAAAAATATTCTCAGTGTGATTCACGGCTTTCATTAGAGACTTAATACAGCTTCAAATCTAAATGAGGAAAGACGATGGCATCAATGAAATAAAGAATATTAGTCTTAAATAAAATGTGCAGAATATATGTATTTGTTACACTTATGTATGCATAGCCCAGAACATCCAATGTGTGACTATCATAATTAATATAGAGACTAACTGTTGATCTACGGCAAAGGTTAACCAATTGTATAGTTGAACACTGGGCAAGCCCCACTGGCAAGTAGACCATTAATCATTTTAGCTTCAATTATTTAACATAATAATCAAACTGAATTGCCTGCAAACCAACCCAGATTCACAAGCTTTGCAATTATTTATGATGATCTTTCCAATGTATTTTAGTAGATACTGCTACATGTTTTTCCCTTTCTCCTCTTTTCACTGAAGGCTTACATTCCATTAGACCTTTCTTTAATTAATATATCATGATGATTTAAGGTCTTAAGTCAGACATTATTAATATTTCATTTATAATTCACTACATATGGGAGAGAGAGCACCTAGTAGGCTACTCTGGGTTTTTAAGGACAATATATGCATAATTTTTTGGCTAATCTTTTTTTTTTTATGAAGAGTGGTTTATAAGGTGTACTGTAGTCCAACCAAATTTGTCCTGCGTTTATGGGAAAAATATATATGAATTAAAAGATCTTTGTTCTGCTGGCATCGATAGGCTTAGTATTTTTTTCTTTTTGGAAGGAGAGTTAATTTGAATGTCTTTCTTAGAAACCTCTTACGAATGCAAATTACTGATTGAACGTTATAGTCAATGCATATAAAATGCACACACAGATGTTGGTGCATACCTTATATATCCCTTAACGCTTTCATGACCAGACCTAAAAAAGGCCTGAATGTCCATGCAATTTTTCGTGATTTAGTGAACCTAACATTTTTATTTGTTTGGCTACCAAAATAATTTTTGCAAAGTTTTTTTGGACTTTTTATTAGCATGTTTTTATAGATTTTTTTAGGTTTAATTTGGGAGAAAAACGCAAATTCTTATTAAAATGTAACTTTTTAAATTATAGCTTTTTATTTTATTTTTTATATTAAAACTGACACAAGAATTATTGAAATGGTCTCCCTATTTTGTGACAATTGTTTAAATATATAACATGTATAGGTTTGAGTGAACGGGGCGACTATGGTGATGGTTTCCGTTAGCAGCAGCATTTTTTATTTATTTATTTTTTCATTTTTTTTATTTGTATTGTTTATTATTTTTACTTATATTTAATTTTTTTTTGCCACATATGTCCCCCAGGAGTTCATTAAAAGACCTCCAAAGGATATTTTTTTTTTAACTTTTTTTCCCCACAGTTTCCACTGTAACTGGGGCATCCACATGAGCTCCAGTTATAGGGGAAAACATCCCCCTGTGGGGAGATTACACATAGACAGAGCTTATCAGGGTCTTCTTAGACCCTGCAGCTTCTCTTCTGCCCCAAGACACCCGATTAACAAAGAAAGCGGCTCGGCCTCCTACTCTCACTCACTGCGCTCATGTACTGCTCTTCTGTTGGCACAGAAGAAGGCAGAAGCTGCAATAAACCACTCCTATCAACTTCTATAGGCCTTGTTGGGGTCTCACAGCCAGGACCTGACCTACTCCTGCTAGATTGCAAGAGCAGGAGCTTTATTTCCAGCTCTGTACAGTGTATATCTGCCTATGGTATGCAGACAGGATGTATATAGCCAGTGGGCTATCGGGTAGGGGTTAACATGGATTCTCTTTAGACAGCCATGGGACCGATCAATCATTATTATTGGCCTGATGTTAAGGAAAGTAAAGGGAACCCATTGTTTCTGGAACTACAATGCATATTGATAATGGTATCACATGGGTTAAACAGTGCAGACTATATTTTTTTCAATCCTGTCCCATTTCTGCAGGATGAATACAGTAAATCACAATCAATTACCCCCTTAAGGACCGGGTCATTTTTCACCTTAAGGACCAGACTGATTTTGGAAAATCTGACATGTGTCACTTCAGTCAAGGTAACCAAAAAATAGTTGTTTTGGCACTGTTTTTATTTTTTGTTATTTACAATGTTCTTCTAATAGGTTAGATCATGAGAAGGTTGTTACGGACACAACAGTACCAAATATGTTTGTTTGTTTCAGTTTTACATAAAGCATCTTTGAATTTTTTTTGGTGTATCCATATTCTGTTTTTTGGGCGACTTATGTAAGGGCTCATTTTTTTCAGTATGAGATGAGGGTTTGATACTATTTTAGGGTGTGTATGACTGTTTGATCGCTTGCTGGTACACTTTTTGTGATGTAAGGCGACAAATATTTTTTTACGGTGTTCACCTGAGGGGTTAGGTCATGTGATATTTTTATAGAGCAGGTTGTTACGGACATTGCAATACCTAATATGTATGCTTTTTGTATTTAAGTTTTACACAATAACAACATTTTTAAACAAAAACAAAATCATGTTTTAGTGTCTCCATAGTCTGAGAGCCATAGTTTATTTTTTATTTTTTGGGCAATTGTCTTAGGTAGGGTATAATTTTTGCAGGATGATATGATGGTTTGATTGGTGAAATTTTGGGGTGCTTATGACTTTTAGTTTGCTTGCTATTACACTTTTTGTGATGTAAGGTGACAAAAAAATTGCTTTTTTGACACACTTATATTTTTTTTTTTACAGTATTCACCTGAGGGGTTAGGTCATGTGATATTTTTACAGTGCAGGTCGTTACAGACGTGCCAATTCCTAATATGTATACGTTTATTTATTCAAGTTTCACACAATAATATCTTTTTTGAAACAAACAAAAAAATCATGTTTTAGTGTCACCAAAATCTGAGAACCATAGTTTTTTTTTATTATTTGAGCGATTGTCTTAGGTAGCATATCATTTTTGCGGGATGAGATGACGGTTTGATTGGCATTTTGGGGTGCGTATGACTGTTTGATAGCTTGGTATTACACTTTTTGTGATGTAAAGTGACAAAATGGCTTTTTGATATCATTTTTATTCAGTTTTATTTACAGTGCTCACCTGAGGGGTTAAATCATGTGATATTTTTATAGAGCAGGTCGTTACGGATGAATTGATACCTAATATGTATACTTTTTGTTATTTATTTAAGTTTTATACACTAATATTTTGAAACCAAAAAAATATGTTTTAGTGTCTCCATAGACTCAGAGCTATAGTTTTTTAAAAAAAATTGGGGCGATTGTCTTAGGTAGGGTATCATTTTTGCAGGATGAGATGATGGTTTGATTGGTACAATTTTGGGTGCATGTGACTTTTGGATTGCTTGCTATTACACTTTTTGTAATGCAAGGTGACAAAATGGCTTTTTGACACATTTTTTTTTCTTTTTACGGTGTTCACCTGAGGTGTTAAATCATGTGATATTTTTTAGAGACGGTTGTTACGGACGCGGATAAACGAAATATGTGTACTTTTTTATTTATTTAAGTTTCATACACTAATATTTTTGAAACAATCATGTTTTAGTCTCTCCATAGTCTGAGAGCCATATTTTCTTTATTTTTTGGGCGATTATCTTAGTTAGGGTATTATTTTTGTGGGATGAGATGAAGGTTTGATTGGTACAATTTTGGTGTGCGTATGACTTTTTGATCTTTGATCACTTCCTATTACACTTTTTGTTATGTAAATGACTTTTTTGACATGTTTTTTTTAAATCTTTTTATTTACGGTGTTCACCTGAAGGGTTAGGTCATGTGGTATTTTTATAGAGCAGGTTGTTACGGATGCAGCGATACCTAATATGTATACTTTTGTTTTTTTTTAAACACACTAAAATCATTTTTGAAACAAAAAAATGTTTTTGTGTCTCCATAGTCTGAGAGCCATAGTTTTTTGGGGGGCGATTGTCCTTTGTAGGGGCTCATTTTTTTTGCGGGATGAGGTGACGGTTAGATTGGTACTATTTTTGGGGGCATACACCTTTTTGATCGCTTTGTGTAAGGTGAGAAATATCGCATTTTTTTTTTACACAGTTTTTTTTTCTTTTTTTATGGTGTTTATCGGACGGAGTGGATCATGTGATATATTTATAGAGTCGGTCGTTTCGGACGCGGTGATAACTAATATGTGTGTTTTTTCTTTTTTTCTCTATTTTTTATTATAAATTCAGGCAAAAGGGACTTTTTTTATTTTTTAACTTAAATCTTTTTATTAAAAACACTTTTATACTTTTTTTTTTAACTTTATTTATGTCCCACTATGGGGCTTCAACTTTTGGGGGTCTGATCCCCTCTGCAATGTATGCATCTGTATTGTAATGCATTGCCTGTTAGTGTATTACACAGAATAATACACTAAAAGGTTGCCTAGGAGACCCAGTTTGAGGCTGGATCTCCTCGTCACCCATAGAAGGCAGGTCCTGATGCCGTGCAAGGCATTGGGCAGCCTTGTCACACACTGGGTCCCCGCCACAGCAGCGTGGGGACCCAATGCGCTCCTTCACCCGCCACAAACCACTGCTATGTTGCAGTATCGTGGCATAGAAGTGGTTAATCCGCCAGCATCTCTGTAAACAGCGATTTTGGCAGATCCCTGCAGTGATCGGGCGGGCGTAGCTACTGTACCCGACCAATCAGACGCCGTGCATGCACAGCGTTTTGCATTAAGCGGTTAACACCCTTACACACACACACATACACATGTATGTGATTGTGTAGACATATAAAATAGAGGGTCAAATAAGTTGTGCCCCTACAGATTAGAGTGCTAGAGTATAAACCAATTCAACCATTTTATTCTAAATTAATATAATGGTTAAAGTATTAAAGTAATATAGAAAAAATATATTGAACCAAAGTAGACTTTTTGTCACTGGAAAAATTTGCCTACTTAAAACTTAACTTTTATAATTACTTTCTAAAAATAAGTCCCACAAAAAGATAAATCATATAGATGACTGTAATAACTGCATAGGTTATCTCTAAAATGATATAGATACAGATACAGGGCACCACATTCAACATGCAACAGATGTAAATCTTGACATTGCATTTTTAGTCACTCACGGTTATGATGAAAATTCTATTCAAGCTGATGTGGTGGCTCTGGGTCAGCTATTATGCTGTAACTTTATCAACTTTATCCCCTGATGAATCTGTCAGATATTTTAACAGAGGAAATTCGTTGGGATGAGATGGTATATCTGGAAAATATAAGCATCATCTGGGAGTACCTATATATAGGGCTAGTTACTGCTAGGGTCAGCCATCGATAAGTGGGGTCGCTCCCTTGGGGTGATTCTTCCGCATCTAGGCGGGGGATCTCTCCGCTTTTAGGCAGGGCTAAACAGACCAAGTAGGGACAATTCTCCCAATACCCTACCTATATTTCTTAAAAAGAGGGGTTACCAATATCTTGGAAATACTTCCATATCTAAAATCTTTGGACCCTGTCTACAGCAGATGATTCAGCAATCAAGTTCCACAGACAAGGTGAAAAACACAAATGGAATCAGAGACACCTCTTTTCTCAAGACCCAGAGCCACCACATCAGCTTGAATAGAATTTTCATCATAACTGTGAGTGGCAAAAAATTACAATGTTCTTGATTTACATCTGTTGCATGTTGAATGTGGTGCCCTGTATCTGTATCTATATCATTTTCCAGATAACCTATGCAGTCATTACAGTCATCTATATGAATTATCTTTCTGTGGAACTTATTTTTAGAAAGTAATTATAAAAGTTAAGTTTTAAGTAGGCAAATTTTTCCAGTGACTAATATTTGATATAAACTTACACATAAACGTATCATACTACACCTGTGAAATACAAATTATATTTTTAATTGGACAAAAGTAGAATTGCTCAATGTACAGATGTGTCCATGACCTGAGATTTATGTGTGTCATGAAATGACGTTATATCTAAATTGGATAAATTGCAATACAACGATCAAACAGAAGGTGGCGCTTTGTGTTGCGAGCTATACAACGTTCAGACAGCAGGTGGCGCATTGTGTTACTAGCTAAATATCTGAGCTTAAGGTAAAGACCTGGAAATGGAATTACAATTGTGAAATTTTTCCGGGTTCACATCAGGTCTTTGTCTTACATTTAATTACATTTAATATATAAAAAATATATTGTATACATTTAACAAATCCCTCCAAAGGATGCTCTTTTTTTTTCCTGTGCAAAGATTACCATATATTTTGACCAGTGCCATTGTTCGCTACAACTCTATATACCGTATACTATGATTTTGATACACTTGGTGTCAGTATACAGTGCTAGTCTAGCATTATGTTTATTATATTCAAAATAACATACCAACCACAGTATTATGCAGAGATTATTATATACTTTTAACAGTCCCATTAAATGTTACAAATGCACATAATACAATTCATAAACATTGGGTGTCAGTATATACTGCTATTGATTACATTTAAAATACTTATTGATTGTCTGCTGAGATGTGTATCTAATCATATCATGTGTGATACTGTCTACATAGTTGTGTGTCTAAGCCTATTATGTTTGATACAGTTTGCTGAGCTGCGTATCTAATCCTATCATGTGTGATACTGCCTGCTGAGCTGCGTAGCTAATCCTACCATGTGTGATACTGTCTGCTCAGCTGTGTATCTAATCCTACCATGTGTGATACTGTCTGCAGAGTCGTGTGTCTAAGCCTTTTGTGTTTGATACTGTCTGCTGAGTTGTGTATCTAATCATATCATGTGTGATATAGTGTTGAGCATGAATATTCGAATAGCGAATATTATTCGCGAATATTGCAACTTCGAGAAGTTGCGAATATTTCAAATGTAGTGCTATATAAAACTAATATTTGTCATTTTTTCCATCTGAACACAAGATTCCTCCCTGCTTCTTGCTTTTGAGCCAATGAGTCATTGGCCCACAAGCAACTTAAAGGGGTTGTCCGGGTTCAGAGCTGAACCCGGACATACCCTTATTTTCACCCCGGCATGCCCTTTGAGCCTAGCATCGGAGCATCTCATGCTCCAATGCGCTCCCTTGCCCTGCACTCTTTTGTTTTCAATAACACACTGCCGGGCGGTAACTTCCGCCCGGCAGTGTGTTCTGTGACGTCACCGGCTCTGAGGGGCGGGCTTTAGCTCTGCCCTAGCCGTTTTACTGGCTAGGGCAGAGCTAAATCCCGCCCATCATTGCCAGTGACGTCACCAGGGTTCCTGTCAGCCCCATGGAGAGCCCCGGTACGTCACCGGAACTCCTAAAAATGCCTTTGCCCTGCGCAATTTAGCGCAGGGCAAAGGAGAGCATCGGAGCATGAACTGCTCCGATGCTCCTGTCAGGGGGGCTGCCGGGGTGAAAATGGAGGGAAGTCCGGGTTCAGCTCTGAACCCGGACAACCCCTTTAAGCAGGGAGGAATCATGATGACTTTAGATGGAAAAAAATGACGAATATTCTAAAAAACAAATATATAGCACTATAGCGAACATATTTGTTTTTTAGAATATTTTTTATCCTGTACAGTTGTTCGGGCATACTCTTCCCCGACAAACATTCCCGTCACCATGGGAATGCCTGGTGGTTAGAACATACCATCGGATCTGAGTTTTCACGATCTCACTGCGTTTGCGGGGTGATGATGTGTTGGGAAGCTTACCTTGCTTCTGATCAGGGCCCGAGCCTGTCTTCAGTTATCTCCAGCAGGCTGTGCCTCTCTGGCGCAGCCTGCTGGTCAATGTTTGAATAGCATTGCTATTATTGAAATGTAATGCATTATAGAGATAATGCATTACATTTTAAAAGAAATCAAAATACTGTATATTATAGTCCCCTTGTGGGACTATTAAGTAGTAAAGAAAATATAAAAAAAAAAATATATACATTTATTAAATTAAAAAATTCCATAAAATAAAAAAGAGCTTTTTTTCCATTGAAAAAACGCTTTTCAATGAAAAAGATTGCAAAAAGAAAATAGCCTCCATATGTTTGGTATTGCCGCCCCCGTAATGACCCGGACTACATAAATGCTACGTAAATTATCCCCTATGGTGAACGCCGTAAAAAAAAAAAAAAAGACAGAATTCCTAATTTATTCTAAGTTTCCACCGAAAAAAAAAAACGGAATAACAATCGATCAAAAAGCGGCATTTACTGCAAAATGATACTAATGAAAAATACAAGTCGTCCGTCAAAAATCAAGCCCTCACACAACTCCATAAAAAAAGTTATGGGTCTTGTGAAGTGGCAATGCAAAATCATTTTTTGGGTTAATAAAAGGGGTTTTATTGCAAAAAAAGTAGTAAAATGTAAAAAAAATAATAATAATATTTAGTATCGCTGTAATTGTACTGACCCAGAGAATAAAGATAGTATGTTATTTTTACCGAAAAATGAACGCCATGAAATTTATAATGTAAAAACGCTGTGGCAGTATTGCTATTTTTCCCCATCTCCCTCCCAGAAAGAGTTAATAAAAGTTAATTAGAAAGTTATGTGTACCCCAAAATGGCACCATTAAAAACTACAACTTGTCCCGTAAAAACCAAGCCTTCATAAAGCTATATAGACCCCCCAAGTTAGAGCTCTTGGAACGAGACCATGAAAAAAAGAAGAAAACGCTTGGTCATAAAGGCCCAAACAGACTTGGTCACTAAGGCTGGGTTCAGACCTGAGCGTTTTACAGCGCGTTC
Organism: Bufo gargarizans; assembly: GCF_014858855.1. NCBI lineage: Eukaryota > Metazoa > Chordata > Amphibia > Anura > Bufonidae > Bufo > Bufo gargarizans. The sequence goes on along the minus strand of NC_058082.1, from coordinate 438,306,405 downwards.
CTACGCGCTGTAAAACACTCAACAGGCAAGAACCAATAATTCCCTATGGTAATGGTTCTCACCTGAGCGTTTTACAGCAAGTACGATCGCGCTGTAAAACGCCCAACGCCCCAAGAAGTACATGAGCTTCTTTGGGGCGTCTTGTCACGCGTTCCCGTACATAGACTTCAGCGGGAACGCGCGACAATGGGCGTTCGCTTGTCTCTGTATGCGAGATTGCAAACGCCCGTACAATCGCGCATACAGAGCGCTCCATCGCGAACGCTCAGGTCTGAACCCAGCGTAAGGGGTTAAGGTACACTAACCAGACATCAGGTGCTTGTACATGCGGTCGCCCGTTGTCTGGTTAGTGTACCTTAATCCTTCACCTACTCCTTGTTTAGCACATATAATGTAATGCACATGGCCAAAATGTCGCTGTACCACATAGGTGAATAAAAGGTTTTATATTTTTGTATTTCTCGGAGCGCTGCTCGTTTTTTTTTTATATTTTGTATTATGGGTAATGGCTTATTCCTTACACGGTTTTCTTTTTCACTGCATGTAACTTCACTTGCACTTAGCACTTTCACTGCACTTGCACTTTTTTGTAGCACAATTAGTTTAGGTCGTTTTTATTTTAATATTGAAGCATTAAGCATTTATATGGCTCACAGTGAATTTATATTTGTTTATTTATTAATTTATGTATATTACACTAGAGCACCTTATAATGTATAATGTGTCATCAGAAGTTATTACATATGAGAACTAATGTCCTCTGACGTTTGGTTATCCAGGCAAATGTATTTGCTAGTATGCTGTGTATCTAGCACAATTTATAAAGTATTTTATTATTTACAATATACTACCATTGTATCACATGTTGATTTTGTTAACTCCTCCCCTTTTTTTTACAATGTATTTATAATACTATACCTATGTGGCTGAGATCCTGTTTCTCTGGGAAGAGATGGTTCGGGTGCGATCATGTGATTTGCTGGGTGACGTCACGGTCGTGTGTCCGTGGCCACGGCCGGGTGAAACTGTTTTGAGCGTAGTTTCGAGCACAAATACAAATCAAGTGTCTGCAGTTATATAGGTGAGTTAATTGAATTACAAATCATGTGATCACTACACGTCCCACCCCAGGGGGCGTGTTCAAAGCTTACCAATACATAAACATGGTTACATAAAATACATGTGCAAAAAGTAAAGCAAATGTCATCAATTACATATATCAGATATTGATACAAAGTGAAACACCAATCAAGTGCGTGCATCAGACATTTGCAAACTTATAATGAATAAAAGAAGGAGGAAGAGGGCGGACCCATCGGCTGCACACTTGAACAAGTACACAGCCGGTGGATGCGTCCAAAGCGTGTAAGACATGCTGAGGGAGGAGCTGAGAGACGAGTCAAAGGACACTTAAAAATTGAAAGCCACAGCTATGCAATCACTGGATCCTATGTAAATTGAAAACCGCAGCTGTGCGATCGCTGGGTCCCGTATCCAACTCACTGCTGTCTCGGCCTGGCACCAGGAGGGGGATGATGTCTGTTGTCCATCGCCATGTGTCATCAAAGACCGCCCTCCGCTACGTCACCACTGCGTCATTGCATCCGGCCTAGGTGCTTCACGGCGCACGTCCCGTTCACGTCCCATCTCGGGACGCCATCTTAGAGACTGGAAAGATGCCCTTTACCCGTATCTGGACACCCATAGTAAGGTACATCAGGGTATAGCAGACCAGACCGGCACGGACAGCCCGGAAACCAGATTGTCCTCATGCCATGCCTAGATTGGAGTCCACCATCACAACGATAAACGTTATGTATATGGGGTTAACCATTACAGGTGTCCGGTCGCTTACATACCCAAGAGGGTTCTCCTCCAGTTTGTACCCAGGTGTTACAGGGAGCAAATCTAAACTATATAGATGATAGAACAGCCGTGACACCATATCGGCCCAGCTGTGGTGCCCCTGGTGCGTGCCAGATCGAGCAGTGAAAAATACCAATATGAAAACAAAACAAAAAAGAAAAAGAAAAAAAGCATAACTGTCAGAGGTATCAACCTCCTGTATGTAATAATGTGTCAACTTCGTCCTCTGGCTCCACCCCTCGGCATGGTAAGTGCTGGTGATCTGTGAACAAAAAGAAAAAAAGAGGAAGAATCAAATTTACTGTTGATTCAACAGTTTTTAATAAATGCATATTCTGCGTGTACACAAACACACCTAGGCATAATCTGCATGCCACAGAGGGCAAGCCACTCATCACAACACCTCTCCAAAGTTGAACTCAATGTTCAATCCATTGGGTTTAAGGCTGTTAAGCCTGTGGATCCAGCAGAATTCCCTATGTTTAAGTAATTTAGACCTGTCACCGCCACGTCTGGGCTGGGGTACATGGTCGATGATCCAAACCTTCAGATCACACTCCCTGTGCCCAGCCTCAGAAAAATGTTTGGAGACCGGTAAATCAAGGCGTTTCTTCCGAATGCTCAGGCGGTGATTATTAAGGCGGGTCTTCAGGTCAGTTGTCGTCTCACCCACATAGAGTAGTTTGCAGGGACATGAAAGTACGTAAATAACGTAACTAGAATTGCACGTAAGATGGAACGATATACCATGTGATTCACCTGTGAGAGGATGTGTGAATGTTCTCCCTTTGCGAATGTACCTACAATTGACGCACCCCAGGCAGGGGAAGCACCCCAGGCCCGGTTGCGCCAATGTGGTTTGTCTACAGGACCCTTTGGGGCCAATGTCGGCCCTGACCAATTGGTCATGAAGATTTCTTGACCGGTGGTAGGAGAATAAAGGTGGGCATTGAAACTCTGGTATCCCCTTGAAACAAGATCCAAGGAGATCCCAGTGTTTCCTAACAACCCTGTTGATAGATGGGCTGAGTTCATTATACACTGACACAAACGGAATCCTGGCTGATCTCTGCACAGTCTTCCGCTGGGTCAGCAATGTATCCCTATCCATACTGCGTGCCTTGGTCATATGTTGATCTAGCAGGCGTTTAGGGTATCCCCTTTCACGGAATCTCATTGCCATGGACTTCAGGGTTGTGTTAGACTTCTGTTCGTCAGAGACGACCCGTTTTACCCTCAGGAACTGTGAGAAGGGTAGTGACTGCACCATTCTTCTAGGATGGGAGCTGTTGTAGCATAGGAAGGTATTGGTGTCCGTGGGTTTAGTGAATAGTTCTGTATGTAGTGTTCCCTCCCTATACACAACCCTGGTGTCCAGGAACTGAATGTCCGTTCTGGAATATACGAGAGTGAATTGTAAATTGGAATCATAACCATTTAAAAAGGCTTGAAACGCAATCAATTCCGTCTCGCTGCCTGTCCATATGAGGAAGATGTCGTCGATATATCTCCACCACCTCAGCACATGGCTGAAGTGGTGGGACAGATAGACGACATCCTCCTCATACATGCGCATAATTATATTTGCATAAGTGGGGGCCACGTGGGACCCCATGGCCACACCCCGCTGTTGCAAATAATAGACATCTTTAAAAAGAAAATAGTTATGACGAAGAACAATATTAAGCAAATCGATGATAAACTCCAGAGCGTCCGTAGTATACGAGGACTGCATGAGTATTTTCCTGACTGCCTGGACACCACTCTCATGTGCAATGGACGTGTAAAGTGATGTGACGTCAAATGATGCCAGCGTCAATGACTCAATTTGTGACACATCTGTATCACGTAATTTCACAAGAAAATCCGATGTGTCCTGTATGTAAGAGGACCCACCGGTGGAAAAATCCCGCAATACTTTGTCAAGAAAGATGGCTATGTTGCTGAGGATGGAATCCGAACCCGAGACGATAGGACGTCCCGGGGGATCGATGAGGGTCTTGTGGATCTTGGGCAGCACATAGATCACCGGAGTGACCGGATGTGCCACCTCAAGAAACTCCACAAGACCCCCATCGATAATACCAGCAGCCATAGCATCCCTTAGACGATTGCGGATGATACCAGCTATTTTGAACCTTGGGTCAGAGTCCAAGACCTTATAGACATCTGGGTCACCAAGCTGTCGCATGACCTCTTGTGTGTACTTATTGGTGTCCATCACCACTACAGCTCCACCCTTGTCTGCAGGTTTCAGAACAAGGGTGGAGTCAGACCTCAAAGCATCAAGAGCCTCAACCTCAGCACTGTGGCATGCAGATTATGCCTAGGTGTGTTTGTGTACACGCAGAATATGCATTTATTAAAAACTGTTGAATCAACAGTAAATTTGATTCTTCCTCTTTTTTTCTTTTTGTTCACAGATCACCAGCACTTACCATGCCGAGGGGTGGAGCCAGAGGACGAAGTTGACACATTATTACATACAGGAGGTTGATACCTCTGACAGTTATGCTTTTTTTCTTTTTCTTTTTTGTTTTGTTTTCATATTGGTATTTTTCACTGCTCGATCTGGCACGCACCAGGGGCACCACAGCTGGGCCGATATGGTGTCACGGCTGTTCTATCATCTATATAGTTTAGATTTGCTCCCTGTAACACCTGGGTACAAACTGGAGGAGAACCCTCTTGGGTATGTAAGCGACCGGACACCTGTAATGGTTAACCCCATATACATAACGTTTATCGTTGTGATGGTGGACTCCAATCTAGGCATGGCATGAGGACAATCTGGTTTCCGGGCTGTCCGTGCCGGTCTGGTCTGCTATACCCTGATGTACCTTACTATGGGTGTCCAGATACGGGTAAAGGGCATCTTTCCAGTCTCTAAGATGGCGTCCCGAGATGGGACGTGAACGGGACGTGCGCCGTGAAGCACCTAGGCCGGATGCAATGACGCAGTGGTGACGTAGCGGAGGGCGGTCTTTGATGACACATGGCGATGGACAACAGACATCATCCCCCTCCTGGTGCCAGGCCGAGACAGCAGTGAGTTGGATACGGGACCCAGCGATCGCACAGCTGCGGTTTTCAATTTACATAGGATCCAGTGATTGCATAGCTGTGGCTTTCAATTTTTAAGTGTCCTTTGACTCGTCTCTCAGCTCCTCCCTCAGCATGTCTTACACGCTTTGGACGCATCCACCGGCTGTGTACTTGTTCAAGTGTGCAGCCGATGGGTCCGCCCTCTTCCTCCTTCTTTTATTCATTATAAGTTTGCAAATGTCTGATGCACGCACTTGATTGGTGTTTCACTTTGTATCAATATCTGATATATGTAATTGATGACATTTGCTTTACTTTTTGCACATGTATTTTATGTAACCATGTTTATGTATTGGTAAGCTTTGAACACGCCCCCTGGGGTGGGACGTGTAGTGATCACATGATTTGTAATTCAATTAACTCACCTATATAACTGCAGACACTTGATTTGTATTTGTGCTTGAGAAAGGCTCAGTATTGGAGCCAAAACGTTGTACCGCAAGGTTGATTAAAGACTAAATTTTACTTCACCAAGACCGGAGTGCCGTCCTTTTTCTGGATTCATTGATTGGGGTAAGAGGTCGATTCCCCCGGAACGTGCACCCATTTTTTCCATCTTTGCAGTCAGTGCCGCCATTTTTCGTATTTATTTATATATATATATATATATAATCAGTATACTAGCTTTGCACAATTGTTTTTTTGTTTGTTTTTCTGCTCTGTTTTTTTTATATGTCTTCCACTGAACTGGATTCACCGGGTAGTTTTGCTTATACGCAAGAGGAAGCAGACCGGAGATAGAGGGACATGCCACCTTTCTCAATACCCCATCTATTAAGGAATTAAGAAGGAAATATAAGTTTTTATCTAGAAGATCACTTTGTTTACATATGACCACACTTGGGGAAAAATACAAAGCCCATACCTAGAGGTATGAGGTCACACCTCTGACCGAATTTATTTTTGGTAATCCCAATTTTTGCTAAATATTTGAGGCCTTCTCCAACAGATAAGCTTTGGACTTTATTTTGCTCAATATTGATTACTTGCAACATGGACTTTCAGTTGTGGTTTCTGAATTTATTGTTGAACAACAACTTGCCAGTTTGATATCTACCGATGATCTTATGAAGTTTAAGGAGTATTTATATGTTAAACTCCAAAAGTTCCAACTGAAATCTGAGAAAGGGAAACGGATTAAATGGAACAGAGACTTGGAGGACTATAAGAAAGGCACTATATACAGTACAGATCAAAAGTTTGGACACACCTTCTCATTCAAAGAGTTTTCTTTATTTTCATGACTATGAAAATTGTAGATTTACACTGAAGGCATCAAAACTATGAATTAACACATGTGGAATTATATACATAACAAAAAAGTGTGATACAACTAAAAATATGTCATACTCTAGGTTCTTCAAAGTAGCCACCTTTTGCTTTGATTACTGCTTTGCACACTCTTGGCATTCTCTTGTTGAGCTTCAAGAGGTAGTCACCTGAAATGGTCTTCCAACAGTCTTGAAGGAGTTCCCAGAGATGCTTAGCACTTGTTGGCCCTTTTGCCTTGACTCTGCGGTCCAGCTCACCCCAAACCATCTCGATTGGGTTCAGGTCCAGTGACTGTGGAGGCCAGGTCATCTGGCGCAGCACCCCATCACCCTCCTTCATGGTCAAATAGCCCTTACACAGCCTGGAGGTGTGTTTGGGGTCATTGTCCTGTTGAAAAATAAATGATGGTCCAACTAAACGCAAACCTGATGGAATAGAATGCTGCTGCAAGATGCTGTGGTAGCCATGCTGGTTCAGTATGCCTTCAATTTTGAATAAATCCCCAACAGTATCACCAGCAAAGCACCATCACACCTCCTCCTCCATGCTTCACGGTGGGAACCAGGCATGTAGAGTCCATCCGTTCACCTTTTCTGCGTCGCACAAAGACACGATGGTTGGAACCAAAGATCTCAAATTTGGACTCATCAGACCAAAGCACAGATTTCCACTGGTCTAATGTCCATTCCTTGTGTTCTTTAGCCCAAACAAGTCTCTTCTGCTTGTTGCCTGTCCTTAGCAGTGGTTTCCTAGCAGATATTCTACCATGAAGGCCTGATTCACACAGTCTCCTCTTAACAGTTGTTCTAGAGATGTGTCTGCTGCTAGAACTCTGTGTGGCATTGACCTGGTCTCTAATCTGAGCTGCTGTTAACCTGCGATTTCTGAGGCTGGTGACTCGGATGAACTTATCCTCTGCAGCAGAGATGACTCTTGGTCTTCCTTTCCTGGGGTGGTCCGCATGTGAGTCAGTTTCTTTGTAGCGCTTGATGGTTTTTGTGACTGCACTTGGGGACACTTTCAAAGTTTTTCTTAATGTAATGATGGCCACTCGTTTTTCTTTACTTAGCTGCTTTTTTCTTGCCATAATACAAATTCTAACAGTCTATTCAGTAGGACTATCAGCTGTGTATCCACCTGACTTCTCCACAACGCAACTGATGGTCCCAACCCCATTTATAAGGCAAGAAATCCCACTTATTAAACCTGACAGGGCACACCTGTAAAGTGAAAACCATTTCAGGTGACTACCTCTTGAAGCTCATCAAGAGAATGCCAAGAGTGTGCAAAGCAGTAATCAAAGCAAAAGGTGGCTACTTTGAAGAACCTAGAATATGACATATTTTCAGTTGTTTCACACTTTTTTGTTATGTATAAAAATCCACATGTGTTAATTCAAAGTTTTGATGCCTTCAGTGTGAATCTACAATTTTCATAGTCATGAAAATAAAGAAAACTCTTTGAATGAGAAGGTGTGTCCAAACTTTTGGTCTGTACTGTATGTCTGGCAGTCTGATAACATGAACACTCAAAATTCCAAGGATATTAGGAAAAAAATGAGAAATGCACAGATGTCTACAACTGGTGAGAACTCTTTTTTAGGGGACAACACGAGTGCACAAAGACAGGACGACAGCGAACCCGGCGGTCACAAACATCGAAGATGGAGGAAAACTACGCAACAACATGGTTCGGGCACCCGTGAACAAAACCTTGATGCACAAGAAGAAATGACCATTATTAATCTTTCATCAAAAGAACTTACTAAGCAAGGAATTGTCTTTTTGTAGGAAAACATCTATCAACTGGTTTGATTTTGATTTATTTTCTTTTTTTTCCGGTCTATAAAGCTGAAAGTGTGGTTCAGGGATAAAACTAAGGTTGACCATACCCAGTTGAGTGATTTCTCCCTGGAGATGTTCAATCTGTCGAGAAATAGTAGTTTTAACCCTGTGATTAATGAGCCAGCTGTTGATGCCTATATTTCTTCTGTTAGATCTGAGATAGAGACAATTCGAAAATGACATATATAAATATCCTAATCTTACCTCGGCTGACATAGAGGCACTTGTTGAACTTAAAATAGATAGTGAAACCAGCAGAAAAAGGGGGCAAAATGGGGGCTATGGATAGGGTTGAGCGAACCCGAACTGTAAAGTTCGGGTTCGTACCGAAGTTTAGGATTTTTGGACCCCAAAACCGTACCCAAACTTTTCAGTAAAAGTTTGGGTTCGAGTTTGACGATTTAAAAGGCTGCAGTGCTTTTTGAAAGGCTGCAGAGCAGCCAATCAACAAGTGTTTAACTCTTGTGCCTTTAGAAGCCATCACAGCCATGTCTACTAATGGCATGGCTGTGATTGGCCAGTGCAGCATGTGACCCAGCCTCTATATAAGCTGGAGTCATGTAGCGCCGCACATCACTCTGCTCTTACTAGTTGTAGGGTAGGATGCTGCTGCTGTGAGGGAGAGAATAGGAAAGAATCTGTAATCAAAACTTTCTAACTCTGCAATCTACAGCGATTTTGTTTTGTGGGTGCAGTGCAACTTTTTTTACCCTGCCCTGAGCCCAGTGACACAGAAAAATAACTTTTATCCGTCTGTTAGGTGGGTGTCGGTGCCCATTTTGTGCAAGTTCAGAGCACCAGCACAGCATATGTGCCAGGGGCAATAATTTATGTTCAGTGGGCAACATATAACCATTTTTAAGTGCACCTGCACTGCATATGTGCCAGGAGAAGGTAAAATAATATAGGGAATAGTTCTGTGAGTTCATGGACCCAGAAGGTGACATATTCACATTTTCTTCTGTAAAGTACAATCCCAGTAAATCCATCTGTTAGATTCTGTGGGGACAAATTATTTTTTTGCTAAAAAGTACATATGCACCATGCATTGCATTTGTGACAGTCCAGCACAAGGGTTAAATACCGCTGTTATATTCTGGTTTTATAAAAATAAAAAAAAACACCCATTTTGTGCAAGACCCTACATTTGGGGCCTTTGCTGCATTTGTGACAGTTCACTACAAGCGTTAAATACTGCTGTTATATTCTGGTTTTATTCTGTTATGTTCTGTCCCAAAAGTGGAAGAGACTGAGTGCACTGATGCCCAACCACTTATGTTTCAGGATGAGTAAATGGGAGGACAACCGCAGCACATGTCAGGTGATGACGAAACACAGGTGCCAACTGCTGTGGCTTTCTGCAGTGTGCAGACTGACAAGGAGGGCAGGGGTGAAGACTGGGTGGAAGATGATGTGGAGGACGATGAGGTCCTCAAACCCACATGGAATCAAGGTCATGTGAGGGACCTATCTAGTTCGGAGGAAGAGGCGGTGGTCGCACAGAAGCACCAGCACAGCAAAAGAGAAAGCAGGGTGCAAAAGCATCTGTTACATTCTCGGGTGACATTTTACCATTTTTGCTCTGAATAAACCCCTGCTCTGCATAGTTGACAGGGACCGAAATTTTTTAAAATTGTCTGTTCCATCAACCCATTTTTGCCAATGAAAAACCCCTGCTCGGCATAGGTGACAGGGACTTAAATTTCTAAAATCTGTCTTTAATTGACGCGCGCCCCCTCCTTTCATTCGATCCTTCCGCTTTAATAACTTGTCCCACATTTCTGCTCAATCACATTTCATCCATTCACCTCACTTGGATCTGGTATCCATTTCTTAGGCTCCCTCTCCGGCCTGGAACCCTGATTCCCTGTTACCTGTGATCACCATGGTAGGCGCATAAAAGAACATCGAAAGTTGATAGAGAAGATATCCAATTGTCACGGGGATGTGCGATCAGGAAAAAGTTATCTAGAGTCAACAAAGTGGCACAGGGCCTCTCCTGTCTAACGTTTCCTAATCCAAAATACTGCAGTGACATTCCCTGTAATTTTTAACTAATTATTCCAATAACAGGGCATCTTAGGAGTCCTTTATTTTATTTATCGTCACTACCTCCTTGAGTGGGTAATTGCTGTACGCCCTCCTTTCATTCGATCCTTCCGCTTTTATAACTTGTCCCACATTTCCACTCGATCACATTTCCTCCATTGACCTCCCTTGGATGTGGTATCCCTTTCTCAGGTTCCCTCTCCGGCCTACACGTACTGACTGATGGGTCTGCCCCTTTCAACTTCTGGGTCTCCAAATTGGGCACATGGCCTGAGCTAGCCCTTTATGCCTTGCCCTGCAGCCAGTGTATTGTCTGAATGTTTGTTTAGCACGGCAGGAGGGGGTTATCAAAGAGAAGCGCAGCCGCCTGTCCACAGCCAGTGGACAAGCTCACGTTCATTAAAATGAACCAAGCAGGGATCCCACAGGACTTGTCCTTACCTTGTGCAGAATAGATATGTATACCGGCCTCACTAAGCCATTGTTGTACTCCAGTGCACTTTATCTTTGGGTCTACCCAAATTTGAAAAAAATAAATAAAAATTATATATATATATATATATATATATATATAATTATATATATATATATATAATAAAATGTAAAACAAAACCAAAAACCAGTGTTGGCTTCCTCCTCCTCCACTGCCGCTTTCACCAACACTGCCACATCCACCTTCTCCTCAAACTCCTACTCCATATGGACCTCCTCCTCCTAGATCAAGATTATAATTTTTTTATTTTTACATATTTTGTTATTTTAAGTCATTTCCCTATCCACATTTGTTTGCAGAGCACTTGTCATGCTCTTAACCATATTTTGCTGCCATTTGCAGCCCTCTAGCCCTTTCCATTACTTTTTTAGAGCCATTTTAGTGCTCCAAAGTTCAGCCTTTTTGACTTCAGTGGTGTTCAGGGTCAAGTTCGGGTCCCAAACTCAAATTTATTTGTGAAGTTTGGCCGAACTCGTCGAACCCGAACATCCAGTGTCCGCTCAACTCTATTTATGGACATGGAGATATGTTGCGGAAATATTGAGGCAACTCAATTATTCCAATGTGTACGAGGTTATCTATACTGATTCTAAGTTTAATATTTAATAGGTTATTAAACAATGTCTATCTGATGCAGTGGTGGCTGGAATAATTGACACTGACCTCGCAGACTATCTTACAGTGGCACATCCGGTTACCCCGGTAATATATGTGTTACCTAAAATTCATGAATCTTTGATATATCCTCCTGGATGTTCGATTGTGGCGGGGTCAGACTCTATTTTCAGCCACATTGCTCTTTTCCTTGACAAGGCGTTACGCAATTTCAGTACAGGAGGGGCCTCCTACATACAGGATACATCTGATTTTCTGTGCAAATTGGAACAAATTGTTTTACCTCATGAACAAACAATGATTCTGGCCTATATAAATATATATGTTTAATGCTCTTCCAATTCCACCAGTAGTGCTAGTATATAATCCTCTTTCGACCTCCCTCCTCATATTGCGTGCTTTGCCAATAAATATCTATTGACCACTATGTGTTGCCAATGGAGAATTCCCCCTGCAAAACATACAAGAATAGGACAGGTTCTATATTCTTGGGGGGGGGGGGGGGGCACAGAACAGACATTCATATGCAGACAGCACATGATGTTGTCCACATCTTTTTTGCCCCACTGAAATGAGTGGGTCCTCAAAAAATGTGAATCGGATGCAGACCAAAAATATGCTAAATGTGCAAAGTTTTTTGGATGAAGATTTGAAGCAGACCTGCCTACAGAAATGGATTGGAAAGGAATTAGAAATATACAGTAAAGGAAGGATTTATACTTCTGGCTTTGGCTGAAAATCGTCTGTGTTTAGCCCTGGTATGTTTAGCATTTAGCATTATAGGTTCTCACAAATTTCCCATCATCAAAGTGTCCAGGCCTCATATTTACTGCTTATGTCAAGGTTCCTGTCTCCAGGCCCCGTCTCTATATTAGCAGTTTGTTCAGTGGCGTAACTAAAAATTACAGGGCCCCACAGCATATTTTTGAATGGGGCCCCCCTCCCCCAGTAATTTTTTCACAACCTTTTCCTTTCATGCCGCCCCCATTCCTGTGGCTAGTAAAGATCGCTCTCTCAGACCAGGCCCGGCAGCTGTTCCATCTATATTGTACACTGTCTATACCATCACTGTATATTATTTCATTGTGTAATACTGTTGAGGGGGCCCTGACAAAATCTCTTAGTCCTCCTCCTCATGGATGGGCCCCTTTCTGGGTCAGGGCCCCAAAGCAGCCGCTTCCCCTGCTTCCCCTATAGTTACGCCCCTGGGTTTGTTTGCTCTGACTATTAACCATTGTGTCCAGCTTTTCTTTGATTAGTCCCTGAGTAAGTTAAATCCAGCCCCTCCTCTATTGTTCACACCTACAGTAGAAGTGTAAATGTAAGGCTTTAGTTCTTCTGAGACATTGGTTTTCATCCAAAAAGCAAACTTCCTAAGTGCACAAAATTAAATTATGCCAGAATTGTAACTAATGAAATATACACTGCAAACAATGTTTCTGTTTTCCATAACTATTACCTCTATTTTCTTGCACTGTCGAAAACCCCTGCACCCAGCAAGGAACTTCTTATCTCTCCCTCCATCTGACCTCCTGCTTATATCTGTTCCTTAACATAAAACCTTCCTCTCTAGAGGCGATTGTAAGAATGATAGAGACAGAAAAACCTGGGAATGTAAAATGAGCCACTGTATCACACATGATAAGATTAAACAGGATTAGATACACAGCTCCGCAGACAGTATCACACATAATGGGATTGGATACGCATCTTAGCAGACAGTATCACATAGGATTAGATACGCAGCTCAGCAGGCAGTATCACACATGATAGGATTAAATACACAGCTCAGCAAACAGTAGCACACACGGCAGGATTAGATACACATCTTAGCAAAATATATCAGACATGATAGGATTAGATACACAGCTTAGGAGACAGTATCACACATGATAGGATTAGATACCCAGCAAAGCAGAAAGTATCACACCTAATATATGATTAAATATGCTTCTGAGCAGACAGTATCACACATGATATGATTAGATACACAACTAAGCAGGCAATATCACACATGATACACTGCCTGTCCAATAAATAGTCGCCACCAAAAAAAAAAAAAAAAAAAGTCACACACTAATATTTCGTTGGACCGCCTCTATCTTTGATTACGGCAGGCATTCGCAAACTACTTTCACAATTTGAGCCCGATGAATCCTGGCATTGTCATCTTGGAATATGCCTGTGTCATCAGGGAAGAAAAAATCCATTGATGAAATAACCTGGTCATTCAGTGTGTTCAGGTAGTCAGCTGACCTCATTCTTGGAGCACATACTGTTGCTGAACCTAGAGCTGACCAACTGCAGCAACCCCAGATCATAGCACTGCCCTACAGGCTTGTACAGTAGGCACTAGGCATGATGGGTGCATCACTTAATTTGCCTCTCTTCTCACCCTGATGCGCCCATCACTCTGGAACAGGGTAACTCTGGACTCAGACCACATGACCTTCTTTCATTGCTCCAGAGTCCAATCTTTATGCTCCCCAGCAAATTGGAGCCTTTTTTTTCTATTTTGCCTCACTGATTAGTGGTTTTCTTACGGCTACACAGCTGTTCAGTCCCAATCCCTTGAGTTCTCTTCACATTGTGCGTGTGGAAATGCTCTTACTTTCACTATTAAACATAGCCCTGAGTTCTACTGTTGCTTTTCTTTGATTTCACCAAACGTTTAAGTGATCACTGATCATGATCATTCAGGATTTTTTTCCAGCCACATTTCACTTCCTTGAATCTATAAAAGTCCACACTATCCTTCCAGTTTTTAATAATGTGTTGGACAGTTCTTAACCTAATTTTAGTAGTTTCTGCAATCTCCTTAGATGTTTTCTCTGCTTGATGCACGCCAATGATTTGACTCTTCTCAAACAGGCTAACATCTTTTCCACGACCATGAGATGTGTCTTTTGACATGGTTGTTTAAGAAATGAGAAGCAACTCATTGCACCAGTTGGGGTTAAATAACTTATTGCCAGCTGAAAGATAATCGCCCATGCAGTAATTATCCAATAGGAGGCTCCTAACTATTTGCTTAGTTAAATCCAGATGGCAACTTTTTTGGGGGGACAGGCAGTGAATTTGTATTCTGGATTTAGTGTTCCTTTATTCTCATGTGTTTGACTTTCGCACATTTAATATTCTCAAAAGATCTCCCCAAATCTAGCTAGGTCTGCCGCTAAATATCTCATATTTGAGGCTAGCTTTTCTGCTGCTTAAGCAATAAGCTAAATGTGGAGCACTCACCACCCAGTGGTTACGATGTGCATTGCAGCTTTTTAGAGTTTAGTTACAGTCTCTCAATATGTTGTTTTGTTGTCAGGACAAAATTGATACCATTTTCAGTTTGGAGATCAGGTAAGAGAGGATGCATCTGTATAGCTGCATGTGTGTTAAATACATAGAATTTAACAGATTGTATCCATATATACACTATTGCATTTGGAAAGTCTTAATTCACTCTTCAAATTTTATGTTGCAGCCTTGTTCAAACAAAATTACATTTCCCCATCATTCTACCCCTCAGTAACCCATAATAAACTGAAAATGGAATGTTTAGAATCATTGCCAATTCATTGAAAAGACAATACCAAAATATTGCATTGACATAAGTATTCAGACCCTCTGCTCAGTACTTAGTTGACACACCTTTGTCAGTGATTACAGCCTTCAGCCACAAGGTTTGCACATCTGCCATCTGCTGTCTCTGCAGATCTTTGGAAGCTCTGTCAGTTTGTATGGGGACTGTTGGTGTTGCCATTTTCAGGTCTCTCCAAAGATGTTTGATTGGGTTTATGTCTGGGCGCTGGTTGGTCCACTCAAGGACATTCACAGAGTTGTTCCTAAGCCACTCTTGTGTTGTCATGGCTGTGGGCTTAGGGTCACTGTCTTGTTGGAAAGTAAACATTCATCTCAGTCTGAGGTCCAGAGCACTGTGGATAAGTTTTCAACAATAATATTTCTTTACTTTGCTCCAATCAGGTTTCCCTCAACTCTGACTAGTCACCCTCCCAGCTGCTGAAAAGCACCCCCCACAGCAAGTTGCTGCCATCACTACTCTGCCCTAAAACTCAGATTGGTGGAGTGTTGTAGTGGTGATTGATCTCCTGGAAGTTTCTCCCATCTGCACACAGGATCTTTGGAGCTCATCAAGAGTAACCATTAGATTCATGGTCATCTTGGTTACCAATGCCCTTCTCCACTGATTACTTTGTTTGGTGGCCCAGATACTTCTAAGAAGAGTCCTGGTTGTGGCAAACATTTTTTCATTTAAGAATTATATAGGCAACTGTGTTCTTGGGAACTTTCAGTACAGCGGACTCTTTTGTACCTCTATACAATCCTGTCTCTAAACTATAAAGGCATTTTTTTCTCCTCATGGCTAAGTTTTTGCTCTAATATGTATTGTCAGCTGTGAGAACTTATACAGACAGCGGTGTGTCTTTCCAAATCATGTCCAATCAACTGGCTTTACCGAAGGTGGACCCAAATCAATGTGTAAATACTTATCAAAGATGATAAAGAGAAATTAAAGTCCATCAAAGCTACAATACATTTTAAGTGTCATAGCAAAGGGTCTGAATACTTATGTCCATTTAATATTTTAAAGCTGGGGTGACTCAATTAGGTCCTGCTAGGTTGTCACAGGTATCTGGAGCCATGCTGACTGCTCACAGCTGCCGGGAAGTGCATTGAGGAGGACACATAGAGCAAACGCGATAATCAAGGTGGTCCCACAGATTATCATTTCAGTTCAAGTCTGGAGACTAAAGGGGTCAGGGTACTACTTAGAAGTTGTTATCATGCTCAAATGTCAGATATTTCTAGGATGTAACATTGCATAGTGTGCATGGAACATCCCATCCACCCCAGGCAAGACAATCAGCATGTATGGGTTTATGTGATCTACAGGGAGGGATTGTTACCCAAATTGGTTGAACGTGCCTTCCACATGGATGAGTAGGCCCAGAGAATGTCACGAGCACATTCCTCAGATCCTAACACTGCCACCACCAGCTTGTGTTCTTCCAGTAATGGTTGCTGGGTGTTTGTTATTTTATGTTTCTCATCTGACAAAAACATCCATTCATTTGATCAAGCAGAGAACGTGACTCAGTGACTCCTGGGAGAAGGCAACCCTTTGCCAATCACTAGAGGTCCAATGACAATACTGCCACAAAAATTGAAGCCCTTTCTGCTGATGCAACTTCATTAGCAGAGGTGATGTGCCCATCCATCTGCTTCAGAGCCTTGTACACAGTAGGGTTCGCTGAACTGTTATTTTAGAGACACTTTTGATAGCCCCTGGTTCATTCTGGCAGTGAGCTGCTCCACTGCAGAATGTCAATCCTTACCCATATATCTTTGTAACCAACATTCACCGCTCATATCAATGACATGTGCTGCTCCACAGTTTCCATGTTGCTTATTCCCAGTGGTACCATTTGTGCACTCCTCATGACACACTTTCACAGTTCCAAAATAGTTTTAAAAATAATGTCACTGGCCTGAATGCCAATAACCAATAAGCTTTTATTGGCAACCTATACATAGGCTATTATTAGCCTGAGCACAGCCTATGGTCTATAGCTAAGCTCCTAACCTATAATCCTCACTTGGGTCCGATTACAAGGTCATTATACAAGTAATAATATTTATTTTGACACTCCATGTGGGTTGGGTTTCATGTAGGCAGCTTCCCTATTTTTTGCTCAGTCTTTAGGTGGATGGAACTTTCTTTCACAATGGCTCTCTATATATTGGCCTTAAGCTGAAACTACTTCCATCTTGTCACCATCACTGCCACTTCTCTTCTAGCTCGTGCAGCTATCTTCAGATCTTCTGGTTTTATTTGTACTCTCTTAAAGGTGTTATAACTTATTCCTATTTTCACCACTGCCAGACCTCCCTTTGAGGCTTTTATAACCCAGCAAGGGGGAGTTGTTATGATGTCATCATGACTCTATACACATAATATTGAGCTTGTAGAGCCACACTCATTTTTGACCTGTCACTATAGGATTAGTAAATTTTCAATACCTCAGTGTTAATTAGCCTACAGTTCCATTCACTTTTAAAATGCCTCTGGGCCATAGATACCATGACTGAAGTCCAGTGGCCCAGCAAAATAACAAAAGCATTTATCACAGCCCATACATACTAGCACTCTTTTACCATATCATTTAGTAAACAGGAGGGTTTTACCCCTTACAGACACATCACAACCCCCACCCTCTGCAATAAAATACTTATGAATGGCTTTTCTTCATTATTTTCCACTTGTTCTAAGCATCCTTCTAGCAGTTATTTATTTATTGCCTCTTCAACAAATTTGAAATTGTAAGTATGGTATTTTCGAGTTAAAAATGAAAGCTTGGCAATATTTCTGAGTACTTATCTAAAGTTAGAGTAATAATATCAACAGGCTCTTTTACAAATTTTTCCAAATGCGGACATTAAACCTGTCAGATGCGGGACATTAAACCTGTCAGATGTCGTGGTCAATTGTGACTTCGGCATCTGAGAGGACAAAAACCTGGATGCGCTGGAAGAGAACGCCTCCCACATGCGGAGATCGGGGAAGGCATTCAAGCAAAGCAATGAGCCCGAGCCTGTACTAGGCTTTCAGGCTCATTACTTGTTCAGGCCAAATTTCCATTATTCTATGAAAATTGCAATGATTGCAAGTTGGGGTCCAATTAGGGACCTAACAAAAAGTAAAAAAAAAAAAGTTTAAAATATAAAAAAAATTCCCAAAAAATCAGTTTACTGTCTAAAAAGTCCCAAAAAATTTATTGAAAAGTGATCAAAAATTTATTAACACCTCAAAATGATACTAGAGAAAACTTCAGATCATCCCCCCCAAAAAATGAGCCCTTGCCCATCTCTGTAGACATAAATATAAAAAAGTTATGAGGGTCAGCATAAAATATTTTTTTCCAAAGTTTCATTTTTTCAGCATTAAATTGCAAGAAAAAATTATATAATAATTACATTTTATATAATAATATATAATTGCAAATGTGGTATTTCCATAATCTTACTGAACTGGAGAATGAAGAGTACAAGTCAGTTTTACTGCATAGTGAACGTCATAAAAACAAAAGCCGTAAAACTGAAGAAGAATTTTTTTCTTTTCAAATTTCGCCCCATTTTAAAAAAAAATCTCCGGATTCTGACTACATTATATGCAATATGGTGGCATTAGGCTACTTTCACACTTGCGGCAGTGTGATCCGGCGGGCAGTTCCGTCGTCGGAACTGGCCGCCGGATCCGCCGATCTGCTGCTGCCTGAAAGCATTTGTGAGACGGATCCGGATGCGGATCCGTCTCAAAAAAGCATTGCAAGGACGGATCCGTCTCTCCGCTTGTCATGCGGACCGACGGATCCGTCTTGTAAATTTTTCGCATTTTTACCGATCTGCGCATGCGCATGCCGGCGCTAATACATTCCTATGGGAAAAAATGCCGGATCCGGCGTTCAGGCATGTCTTCAGTTTTTTTCGCCGGAGAAAAAACCGTAGCATGCTACGGTTTTCTCTTTTGCCTGATCAGTCAAAACGACTGAACAAGACATCCTGATGCAAACTGAACGGATTACTCTCCATTCAGAATGCATGGGGATATGCCTGATCAGTTCTTTTCCGGTATAGAGCCCCTGTGACGGAACTCTATGCCGGAAAAGAAAAACGCTAGTGTGAAAGTACCCTTAGAAAGTACAACTTGTCCCACAAAAAAATGAGCCCTCATACAGTTATGTGAACGCAAAAATTACAAAGCTATGGCTCTGGGAAGGCAGGGAGTGAAAAATTTAAATACAAAAACAGAAAATGGCTACTTCAGGAAAGGGTTAAGTTGAGCAGAACGTAAGATACCTTTTAATATAGATAGATGTGAGTTATTGCACAGATAAATATATATATATATATATATATATATATATCAACCAGATTGTGAGTCAGTCTAAGATGCCATAAATAAAGCATTGGTCATACATATTTACAGCAGTTCTTTGCTACCAATGGATCTCCAGCTGTTGTGAAATTAGAACTTGAAGCATACCATGGAAAAATTAAGTCTATGGTGGCATGCTGGGACTTATGGTTTCTCAACAGCTGTTAAATGATTGCAAATCAATAATGTAAATGTAAGATGTCAAATCATTAATAGTTAAAAATAGATATACACAAAGCACATGAGTAATGCAAGTGACCTCTGAATGCAGACATTGAATAATAAATAGACAAGTATTGATAAATCCCTAGTGATCTACTGTATCTGGCACCTACGTATGCTGGGCAGTGTAAATTAGGGAAGGCTTCATTGGGAGCGTAAATTACTACATGCAGTGGATCCTCATTTCATAGAACTCAAATTTGTGTAGAGGGTATAGTTTGTGTCGTCAAGTGCATTACAATATAGAAAAGCGGAAAGGCACTATTACATAAATAAGATATAGTGATGAGTGGCAGGGGCAATATTCGAATTTGCAATATTTTGTGAATATTTGGTAGAATATCCATCATACAGTATATTTGCGATTTCGAGATTATTTCTTGAGCGCAAAAAATCGGCAATGTAATATTCGTGGAATGGGCATGAAATACAGGCGTGGGTCACTATAGCTACATTTTTCAAGCTGCTATAAGTTTGCGATTGCGGAATCGGCCCTAATGATGCAAATATTTTGGCACAATACGTACAACTTTACATTTTAACAGGTCTGACTACTTAATAGTGATTGGTTCACTAAGTATTGTTGTAAACTTGTGACATCACAGCACTATGTATGCATGTAGCATACATAATGTGATAGTCCGTTATTTAGGGGGGTGCTCCTGCAAGGGGTGGGGCCCCTAAAAGGGACACAAGGTCCAAAGCCGAAATCTGTCCGGAACGATCGGAAAGGTCCAAGTCTGACTTTCTGAGACCAGAACCGAATGCTTCCGGTGTAAGGGACCAGGACATATTGCTGCTAACTACCTGCATCCACCGTTATTTAGCTCACCTTTCCAGAGGTGAAAAGGTAGTGGGATTAGTCAGATTATTTTGCACAAGGAGACCTCATGAGACAGAAGTGCATTTCAACTAGCGTCCTGCCAGCTTTATTTCACAGGTTGCATTAAAACACAAAACATAAATGGAACACCTAGCCTTGTCCAGGCTATAACTAAACAATAGGTCACTCTCTGGGACGTGGCTGAGCTTTTCTCAATCCACCGAAAATAAGCACGCTGTCTGAACAGCAACTTGTGATACTTGCATTTGCAGGCTCTGGACCTTCAGGATCCCTCAGTGAGATGTGTCTTCTCTCACTCCCAGGAAGTTCTGAGCAAGTGTGTTGTCAGCCCAGTTATCTAGCAACTCCCCAGGTGCAGCTCATCAGGACCCAGGCTTAGGTTTTTTAACCCTTTCCTAAATAACTTTCTTCAGCATATGCTAAGCACCTGGGAGACACATATATACCCTCAATTATTTCACCCTGTGAGACACCACATTTCCCCCCCACCTTTGCACTAACCTATGGGTTGGGGCACCCTGGCTTGACAAACAGTAAGTACAAAACAAACCATCTACATTTCCCTGGAGGCTTCCTGCTCGGTGCTGTACTTTGAACCTAAAAGGCTGGAGGGACAGAAAGCACCTGGTAACCCTACTATTCTTTTCCTTGTTATTCTGCATCCACTTTAGGGGGCTATGGTCTGTGATGAGGGTGAATTCTCTGCCCAGTAAATAGTAGAGCATCCAGGGCCCATTTAATGGCCAAAGCCTCTTTCTCCACATACCTCTTTTCATGGTCGCTCAGCTTCCGACTTATGTATAAGACAGGGGGTTCTTCCCCTTCAATTATTTGTGATAACACTGCTCCTGACCTGGCCTCCGAAGCATTGGTTTGCAATGAGAAGGGTTTATGAAAATCCGGCATACCAGTACCGGCTGGGAGCACAGGGCTTGTTTTAAGGATTGGAACGCTTTCTCGGCCTCTGGGATCCATTTTATCATCACCAAATTTTTTCCTTTGGTAAGATCGGTTAAGGGAACCTACCTAGATGCAAAATTAGGGATAAGCCTTCTGTAATACCCTGCAATTCCCCAAAACAACCTCACTTGCTTCTTGTTTAGGCGTCTAGGCCAGTTTTGTATGTATCCCAAATACTTGGCTTCTTCCAAGTCGATGGCACACTTTTTAGGGTTTGCGGTGAGACCCGCCTGTCTTAGTGAATCCACGACCGCCTGCACTTTTTGTAGGTGAGACTCCAAGTCGCTACTGTAAATTATTACATCATCCAGATATGCTGATGTATAACCAATATGTGGCCTTAGGATCCTATCCATCATACACTAAAATGTTGCCGGGGCCCCATGGAGGCCAAACGGCAACCTAGTGTATTGATAATGACCGCTGGGTGCAGAAAAAAAAATCTTTTCCTTGGCCCTTTCAGTTAGCGGAATTTGCTAGTACCCTTTAGTTAAGTCCAATGTTGTTAAGTACCGAGCACTACCCAGCTTGTCTATTAGCTCGTCTACTCTTGCCATTGGGTAGGCGTCAAACTTTGAGACCGAGTTTAACTGGCTATAGTCATTACAGAACCTAATGGACCCATCAGGTTTGGGAATTAAAAGAATGGGACTAGACCACTCACTTACAGACTCTTCTATTACCCCTAGGTCTAACATCTTGTTAATCTCTTGGGTAATGACCTCGCGCCTCGCTTCGGGGAACCGGTAGGGCTTAATCTTTACCTTAACACTGGGTTCTGCGACAATATTGTGTTTTATCACATGAGAGAGGCCTGGGAGTTCTGAGATGAAATCGTTATTTCTCATAACAAATTCCTGTGATTTCTGTTTTTGATGGGGAAACAGGGACTCAGCAATTCTAACCTCAGGTACGGTGTAGCTTCGTGGTACCGAGTTTACCACCAGAGCTTCCCTATCTTTCCAGGGCTTTATCAAGTTAATATGATAGTTCTGTTCGGGTTTTCTCTTCCAGGGTTGATAAACTAGATAGTTCACCTCACTTATCTTTTTAATAATTGTGAAGGGCCCTTGCCATTTTGCTAAGAATTTGCTCTCTACTGTGGGTATTAATACAAGCACCCAGTCCCCTGGACTAAAATGACTCAGTTTCACACCCCGGTTATATATTCTACTTTGGGCATGTTGGGCTTGCTGCATATGTTCTCGAACCAAGGGCATGACTGCCTTGATCCGGTCCTGCATCTGTGACACATGCTCAATTATTTTCCTGGTACCGGGTAGATTCTTGCTCCCACGTTTCTTTAGCTACGTCGAATAGCCCTCAGGGCTGCCTGCCATACAGAAGTTCAAAGGGTGAAAACCCTGTAGACGATTGCGGTACTTCTCGTATGGCAACCAGTAAATAGGGAAGTAGGCAATCCCAATCCCTACCATCGTTGGTGATCACCTTTCTCAACATGTTTTTCAGGGTTTCATTGACTCTTTCCACCAATCCATCTGTTTGCAGATGGTAGACCTGTTTCACTCTGAATAGCCGTCTTAATTCTTTGGTCACCCTGGACATAAATGGGGTGCCCTGATCCATTAAGATCTCTTTAGGGATCCCAACCCTACTGAACACTAGGACCAACTCCTTGGCTATGGTATTTGCCGTCATATTTCTTAATGGAATAGCTTCTGAAAATCTGGTAGCGTAGTCTAGGATCACCAGTATGTACTGATGTCCGCGAGCTGATTTCACCACAGGGCCTATCAGATCCATAGCTATTCATTCGAATGGCACTTCCACAATTGGTAAGGGTACCAATGAGCTTCTAAAGTTAGGGGACAGAGCTGTATATTGGCACTTGGGACAAGATGCACAGTAATCTTGTACCTCTGCTACTAGCCCTGGCCAAAAGAAATGCTTTAAAATTTGTTCTTTTGTCTTTTCCATCCCCAGATGTCCCCCCAACAAATGACCATGTGATAGATCCAAGACCATCTTCCTAAATGGCTTGGGAACTATCAGTTGTTCTACGATGTCTTCACCTTGCTTGTCTACCTGATACAGTAAGTTATTTTGCATCACGATATCAACTCCATTTATTATTTTAAGATTTTCCCGGGCCCGAACCAAAGTAGGGTCATTAAGCAGCAGCGGTTTCGGTGTCCCCTGACATTACATCAAAAAGAAAAACGGTCCTATCAGGAGATGACAGAACCTCATGAAGAAGCTCAGGTTCTGTGACTCCTGTTGCACTTTCTCCAGAGATCGTAACCACTGTTGGCTCTTTAACCCTTTTTTCCCCACAATTCCCAGAAAAAAGGAAAATCCCTCCCAAGTATTACGTCATACATGAGAGTGGGTATTATCGCTACCTGACAGGTTACCTGTTTGAGCACAGTTCCTATGGTAACCCGTGCCGTATTATACGCAAGTTTCCCCATGAATACAGGTGACCCTAACACACAGATGAGTTGGTCTCTCTGGTGAAAAGGTATGCTGCGGCAGAGGACCTGTTACAAAAGCCCCCCCTAACCCAGGAAAGTGTCCGGCAGGGGGGTGCTACTGCGAGGGGTGGGGCCCCTAAAAAGGACACAAGGTCCAAAGCTGAAATCTGTCCGGAACGCTCCGAAAGGTCCAAGTCTGACTTTCTGAGACCAGAACCTATCAAATGCTTCCGGTGTAAGGGACCAGGACATATTGCTGCTAACTACCCGCATCCTCCACCAGTTGTGATAGACCGTTATTTAGCTCACCTTTCCAGAGGTGAAAAGGTAGTGGGATTAGTCAGATTATTTTGCACAAAGAGACCTCAGGAGACAGAAGTGCATTTCAACTGGCATCCTGCCAGCTTTATTTCACAGGTTGCATTGAAACACAAAACATAAACTAAAAATAAGCACGCTGTCTGAACAGCAACCTGTGATACTTGCAGTTTGCAGGCTCTGGACCTTTAGGGTCCCTCAGTGAGATGTGGCTTCTCTCACTCCCAGGAAGTTCTGACCAAGTGTGTTGTCAGCCTAGTTATCTAGCAACTCCCCAAGTGCAGCTCATCAGGACCCAGGCTTAGGTTTTTTAACCCTTTCCTAAATAAATTTCTTCAGGATATGCTAAGAACCTGGGAGACACATATATACCCTCAATTACTTCACCCTGTGAGATACCACAATACATACATACATACATAGATACAGCACTATGTATGTAGCATGTATGTATGGACAGCAGAACCTATCAGCTACATTATATCACTATCTAACCTACACTGACTATCTCCCACTAATTATCTGTATTTTATATATAAGCTAACTAATTGCAGTACGCCAGTCTTTCAGGGTGAGCGAATGTGAGGTCACGAGGGTCAGTTAACAGACCGAGGGTTGCTCTTAGTACTCACAGTTTGTAGTATACCCTGGGCAGGCGTACAGCAGTGATGAAGAGGCTAGCACGTAGATCTTATGGGGCACTCTCTAGATATAGGGACCAGGCCGGGTGATTGGTGAGGTGCCCTGGATGTTGAAGGTTTAGCGTGCCTGTGGCAAGTTCCCTTACAGTCCGTGACGGAATAATGGAGGTACACACGATTGTAGTGAACTAGAATTCCTCTTTACTGAACAGTTCAACTATGTACAAGCTTCAGACAGTTCCATATGAATGATATTGGCATCAGGCAGGCTTTACATAAATGGCAGGTAGAATCCTAGCAAGATAACGCAGAGGGAATAAAACTCACAAATCAGGCTGTACTTTCTGCAGAATCCTGTCTGGCTTTCTCCAAGGCCCGTATGCCTAATAGCTGGCTTTATCCATGGGTAGGGAAACCTTCCTCTGGTATAAATCCTCTTGCTGTCAATAAACTTCTGCCCTTCAGCTTTCTACTTAGCTGGATAAGATTAGCACTGCTCTGTACTTTGCAAGATGCAGGATAACTTCAGGAGGAAACTTCTTCTCCTAGACACAGGTTAGGAACCTGGGCTATCTAGCTGCATGTTAGAAGCTGCTCTTCAGCTACCACCTGGCTAAAGTGAACACTGGCTTCTAACCACCCCCACCTCTCCTGAACTGGACCTGTCTATATATACTAGGGGGTTCCCTAGCTCCCTCTACAGCTTGGGAGGAGAAACTACACCCCTAGCAGGCCTGGTACACAGGAGATAACATGAAAATACACATTACAATGCAATACAAAATACCATGACCATGTTCCACAGGAGACCCTTGAGTAGTGCCCACCTTTACGTAGTGGGACACTACATAACTATCTAATGTAATGACACAGGAAAGCAGAGACAATGACAATGCTGTCTCTCTCAGATCGGCAAAATACTGCATGCAAGAGCTGCTTGGGAGGTTCTTATATAGTAAGGGGTAGGCAGCTTTCCTATTGGTTGCAAGGGATGTTGCTAAGCTAAGACAAAGACATTGCAGCCTTCTCATTGGCCCACAAGCGAGAAGGGAGGTTACTGATGAAAAAAAAAAATAATCTAGAATATTCAAAATTACTAATATATATATCACTATATTCTAAATATTCGCAAATTCTCGAAGTGCCAATATTCGTGATTAATATTCACTATTCGAATATTATATTCTAATAATATAGCCAAAATAAGGTCTGTTCAATAGCTACCACAGCTTGACTCTGTGCAAGCTTAGGCTCCATGCAGAATGCATCTACACTGTGTGTTTGGAGTATATGTTGAAAAAAGCTTCTTGTCTGTCCATCAAACGTATCCATAGGGGCACCATTCAACAAATGGAGGTTTCAAAAGTCATTTTCCCCCCATTGGGCTAGTAATGGTATGCATCAGTATACCTTTTTTTATCTATTATCTATATACACTGAACAAAATATAAACTCAACACTTTCGGTTTTGCTCCCGTTTTGCATGAGCTGAACTCAAAGATCTGAAACATTTTCTACATACACCATTACTCTCAAATATTGTTCACAAATTTGTCTAAATCTGTGTTAGTGAGCACTTCTCCTTTGCAGAGATAATCCATACCATCTCACAGGTGTGGAATATCAAGGTGCTGATTAGACAGCATAAATATTACACAGGTGTGCCTTAGACTGCCCACAATCAATGACCACTCTGAAATGTGCACAGTTTTGCATCACTGGGCTGGGGGGGTCAGAAAAACAGTCAGTATCTGGCGTGGCCACCATTTGCTCATGCAGTGCAACACATCTCCGTTGCATAGATTGATTGCGGCCTGTGGAATGTTGGTCCACTCCTCTTCAATAGCTGTGCAAAGTTGCAGAATATTGGCAGGAACTAGAAGATGCTGTCATATACGACGATCCAGAGCATCCCAAGCATGCTCAATGGGTGACATGTCCGGTGAGTATGCTGGCCATGCAAGAACTGGGATGTTTTCATCTTCCAGGAATTGAGTACAGATCCTTGATATATGGGGCCATGCATTATCATGCTGCAACATGAGGTGATGGTCGTGGATGAATGGCACAACAATGGGCCTCAGGATCTCATCACAGTATCTCTGTGCATTAAAAATGGCATCAATAAAATGCACCTGTGTTCATTGTCCATAACATACGCCTGCCTATACCATAACCCCACCGTCACCATGTGCCACTCGATCCACAGCGTTGACGTCAGCAAACCTCTCACCCGTACGACACCACACCCTGTCTGCGATCTGCCCTGTACAGTGAAAGCCAGGACTTATCCGTGAATAGAACACATCTCCTGTGTGCCAGACTCCAGTAAATGTGGGCATTTGCCTACTCAAGTTTGTTATGACGACAAACTGCAGTCAGGTCCAGACCCCGATGAGGACGACAAACAAGCAGATGAGCTTCCCGGATATGGTTTCTGACAGTTTGTGCAGAAATTCTTTGGTTATGCAAATCAATTGTTGCTGCAGATATCCGGGTGGCTGGTCTCAGACGATCATGGAGGTGAACATGCTGGATGTGGAGGTTCTCGGCTTGTGTGGTTACACGTGGTCTGTGGTTGTGAGGCTGGTTAGATGTACTGCAAAATTCTGAAACGCCTTTGGAGATGGCTTACGGTAGAGAAATGAACATTAATTGCACGGGCAACAGATCTAGTAGACTTCCTGCAGTCAGCATGTCAATTGCACGCTCCTTCAAACGTTACAACATCTGTGGCATTGTGCTGTGTGATCAAACTGTGCATTTCAAAGTGGTCTTTTATTGTGGGCAGTCTAAGGCACACCTGTGCAATATTCATGCTGTCTAATCAGCACCTTGATATGCCACACCTGTGAGGTGGGATGGATTATCTCGGCAAAGGAGAAGTGCTCACTAATGCAGATTTAGACAGATTTGTGAACTATATTTATGGTGTTGAACTGCGACATGTGACATGCTGCAACTGCAATGTGACAGTCGCAGAAAAATCCATCTTTGATGGATATTTTTCAACTGTCTTGTTGCAGTCGCAGCATGTCACATGTTGCGGTGCGACACCATAGCCTATCATTATAAAAATTGTTGAGACAAAATGCAGCGTAAAGCATGTCGACGTGTAGCCTTAGCATTAAAGGGCAGGGAGCTTTGGAGGTCACTGTTAAAGAGAAGTTCACTGTAAAGAATACTGTTAAGGGGGCAGACTGCTGTGTAGGTAACTGTTAAAGGGGTGGACACTGTGGAGGTCACTGTTAAGGGGGCAACTGCTGTGGAGGACACTATTAAGGCAGCAGGGTACTGTGAGGTCATTGTTAAAGAGGACCTTTCACTAGTATACAAACTAAAAACTAACTCTATCTGTGGGCAGAGCGGCGCCCAGGGGTCCCCCTGCACTTACTAGTAAGTCTGGGCGCCGCTCCGTTCGCCCGGTATAGGCTCCGGTGTCTCAGCTCCGTCTGTTGTACTGGACTGATTTTTTGTAGGAGGCGTGTCCCTTGCTGCAGTGCTGGCCAATCGCAGCGCACAGCTCATAGCCAGGCTATGAGCTGTGCGCTGCGATTGGCCAGTGCTGCAGCAAGGGACACGCCTCCTACAAAAAATCAGTCCAGTACAACAGACAGAGCCGAGACACCGGAGCCTATACCGGGTGAACGGAGCGGCGCCCAGGCATACTAGTAAGTGCAGGGGGACCCCTGGGCGCCGCTCTGCCCACAGATAGAGTTAGTTTTTAGTTTGTATACTAGTGAAAGGTCCTCTTTAAGTCAGCGGGGTACATTGTTAAGTCAGCGAGTGGTGTGCTGTTAAACTCACTGTTAAAGGGACGGGCTGCTCTGAAGGTCAAAATTTAGGGAATTGGCTGCTGTGGGGGTCCCATTTTAAAGTGGCAGGGCACTGTGGGGGGATCAGTGTTAAGGGGTGGGGTACTGTGGAGTTCACTATTAAAGGGGCAGGGTGCTGTAGAGGTCACTGTTATGGGGGATACTGTTGATATCTTTTAACGAAACACACAAACGATAAATGAAATAGATTAAATATACCCGTGCAAAGCCGGGTCCTTCTGCTAAATTGTATATAAGGCTACTTTCACACTAGCGTTTGATCGGATCCGTTCTGAACGGATCCGATCATATTAATGCAGACGGAGGCTCCGTTCAGTACGGATCCGTCTGCATTAATAACTTAGAAAAAAATCTAAGTGTGAAAGCAGCCTGAGCGGATCCGTTCAGACTTTCAATGTAAAGTCAATGGGGGACGGATCCGCTTGAAGATTGAGCCACAGGGTGACATCTTCAAGCGGATCCGTTCCCATTGACTTACATTGTAAGTCTGAACGGATCCGCTCGCCTCCGCACGGCCAGGCGGACACCCGAACGCTGCAAGCAGCGTTCAGCTGTCCGCCTGTCCGTGCGGAGGCGAGCGGAGCGGAGGCTGAACGCCGCCAGACTGATGCAGTCTGAGCGGATCCGCTCCATTCAGACTGCATCAGGGCTGGACGGAGGCGTTCGGGTCCGCTCGTGAGCTCCTTCAAACGGAGCTCACGAGCGGACCAGCGAACGCTAGTGTGAAAGGAGCCTTAAACTGGTATGGGTGGATGTGTATGGGGGGAGGTTAAAAAAAAATACTTGAAAGTTTGACAACCACTAGTGATTTCTACATTTAACTTAGTGCTTCATTAATCCAAAAGTTGTATTTAAATATTTTCGAAGAAAAAAAAAAAAGTATGCCCCAATGGGAAGGTGCGTGTCGCCATGGCTAATAATACAAAAACAAGAACAAACACTATGCAACAGCACTCTGCAAACAAAATGGCAAAATATATCAAATTGTGTCATACTAGACATAGATGAGCTGGAGAGGGTACAGAGGAGGGCAACTAAAGTAATAACTGGAATGGGGGGACTAGAGTACCCTGAAAGATTGTCAACATTAGGGTTATTCACTTTAGAAAAAAGACGACTGAGGGGAGATCTAATTACTATGTATAAATATATCAGGGGTCAGTACAGAGATCTCTCCCATCATCTATTTATCCCCAGGACGGTGACTGTGACGAGGGGACAACCTCTGCGTCTGGAGGAAAGAAGGTTTGAACACAAACATAGAGGATTCTTTACAGTAAGGCCTATTTCACACGGGAGTCATGTTTTTTGTCCCGGATAAGATGCGTGTGCGTCGCGGGAAAATGTGAGATTTTTCTGCGCGATTACAAAACATTTTAATGCGTTTTTCACGCGCGTGAGAAAAAGCGGCATGTTTGGTATCCAAACCCAAACTTCTTCACAGAAGTTCGGGTTTGGGTTAGGTGTTGTGTAGATTGTATTATTTTCCCTTATAACATGGTTATAAGGGAAAATAATAGCATTCTTAATACAGAATGCACAGTACAATAGGGCTGGAGGGGTTAAAAAAATTTAAAAAAAATTTA
The DNA here is from genome assembly GCF_014858855.1 of Bufo gargarizans. Classification (NCBI taxonomy): domain Eukaryota; kingdom Metazoa; phylum Chordata; class Amphibia; order Anura; family Bufonidae; genus Bufo; species Bufo gargarizans. Next base: position 438,276,368 of record NC_058082.1, on the reverse strand, counting down.
ACTCACCTTAATCCACTTGTTCGCGCAGCCCAGAATCTCTTCTGTCTTCATCTGTGAGGAAAAGGACCTGTGGTGATGTCACTGCGCTCATTGCATGGTCCATCACATGATTCAGCACCATGGTAATGGATCATGTGATGAGCGCAGTGACATCACTACAGGTCCTTTTCCTCACAGATGAAGGCAGAAGAGAAGCCGGGCTGCGCAAACAAGTGGATTAAGGTGAGTTAATTTAAAAAAAAAAAAAAATTTAACCCCTCCAGCCCTATTGTACTGTGCATTCTGTATTAAGAATGCTATTATTTTCCCTTATAACCATGTTATAAGGGAAAATAATACAATCTACACAACACCTAACCCAAATCCGAACTTCTGTGAAGAAGTTTGGGTTTGGATACCAAACATGCCGCTTTTTCTCACGCGCGTGAAAAACGCATTAAAATGTTTTGTAATCGCGCGGAAAAATCGCCCTATTGTACTATGCATTCTGTATTAAGAATGCAGTTATTTTCCCTTATAACCATGTTATAAGGGAAAATAATAATGATCGGGTCCCCATCCCGATCGTCTCCTAGCAACCGTGCTTGAAAATTGCACCGCATCCGCACTTGCTTGTGGATGCTTGCGATTTTCACGCAGCCCTATTCATTTCTGTGGGGCCTGCGTTTGCGTGAAAAACTCACAAAATAGAGCTTGCTGCGATTTTCACGCAACGCACAAGTAATGGTGTGCACAGGCCCATAGAAATGAATGGGTCCGGATTCAGTGGAATGCATTGCACCCGCGAGGAAAACTCGCCCGTGTGAAAGGGGCCTAAGAGCAGTGAGACTATGGAACTCTCTGCCTGAGGAGGTGGTGATGGTGAGTACAATAAAGGAATTCAAGAGGGACCTGAATGTATTTCTGGAGTGTAATAATATTACAGGCTATAGCTACTAGAGAGGGGTCATTGATTGAGGGAGTTATTCTGATTGTCTGATTGGAGTTGGGAAGGATTTTTTTTTCCCCATAAGTGGGAAAAATTGGCTTCTACCAAACAAGTTTTTTTTTTCCTTCCTCTGGATCAACTTTTAGGATAACAGGCTGAAATGAATGGACAAATGTCTTTTTTCGGCCTTATATACTATGGGGGACGGAGTGTTCCCACCATCAGGGTTCATCTCCGGGCTGAGAAAAACACAGGGACATCACAGGGATACATTTAGTGACCCATCTGTGTCTGGCCCCAGCATATCACTAGATTGGCCCTCCTTGACCTGGTCCTCAATATGGCTCTATTTTTCTGTGTATGTCTTCTGTTTGTCTATCAGTCCCCAAGTGAGGGATCATATGTGTTCATTTTTTAGCCGATTTTGATTAAAAGTTATATTTTAGGTAGTTGGCTTCTGTGACAGTATGCTACCAAGGTACTATACTTATTATAGAAAAATTACTAATGCTATGCTCAGTATATAAATGTGAGATTCCTGGCAAATACATTTTGTACAAAATCATTTGTTCCTGTCCACCATGGCAAAGTGATCTCTTTTGGACAGAAACCTACACTAAATACTACCACTTTTGTTGCCACAATGGCCTTCATTAAATTTAGGAAAGGCAGGTTCCACATGCATGCCCTGTCTATTTTACCTCTCCTGGTGCCAAATGGCCTCAAGTGAATACAGGCAGAGAGGCTTCAGCTTTAAAGTTGTATTAATTAAAATCATTCTGTGGGACAGAAAGGTTAGTTAGGAGTCACCTGCATTTGGAGATGCGCCTGTCTCCATTGGTTGCGCTGTTGCATTGAGTTTGTTTTTGCATTCAAATATTGTGGGTAGGGATGTGTGAAGTTTTGAAAAAAAAAATTTGGTTGATTCTCAGAAATTCACCAAGAAATTCTATTCGTTCTGAATTAATTTGTCACAAATTGCTCTAAATCAGATATACTCAGGCCACTTTGCCTAATCATATTCTTCTGACTTGGTGGCCCAATCTCAGTGTGAAGGCTTGTAAGTCAATCCTTTTCCGACCACCAACAGTAAATTTATGTCCGTGGCTGGGCATTAAAAATAATGCCCACTGGCATGTGCAGCAGGTGCCATGGCTGCCGAGTGTCTGCTGTTTAAAGAGCAGACACCCAGCATTAATGTCCGCGACTGGTGGCAAAGCTAGTCTCTTACTTTTAACCCTTCAGATGCAGCGGCTCCCCCAGCAGGGATTGGCATCCCTGTTCTCCTGTGTGATGGTACCAGAGATAGTAGTACACAGCATTGAGGCGGGAGAACCTTTCTCAAAGCAATAAAATAGAGGGATTCACAACAGGAATGACCATAATCCATGTGGATCCCTCCATAAGGTCCGGATTACCTCCCTACTAGGAACCTAATGGTATTTCACTTTTAAAATTATTATGGTTAAAAACAGATGCCAAACATGGTGGATAGATCAAACATGGTCGCTGGATTTGTAACATCCCAGAGTTATGTTACCAAACTCTCTTACCCCGCTACCACATGTTAAGTGTATGTGTATCGTCAGTCTGTATAATTTATTGCTATTATATGCATTTTCTAAGCTTGTTATATATATTTGCTGTAGTTCTCTATGTACACCAGCAGGTGGCAGCAATATTTAGCACAACCTTAGACAGTTTAGTATTGCTAGACTGGAATAGTACATTCCAGTTTAGTTCCCCCTCTGTGAGCAGAAGTGGGCCGGTCCCATGTCCTGTCTCATGGGGAGGAGAAGGAAGTTCTAGTTAGTGTATCAGCCTCCCCAGCTAGGGGAAGGTTGTGTTTAGTAGGAGCTCCCAGTTCTAGGGATCCCAAACCAGGATCTTGTCTCGGTTGAGGCCAAAGATCAACATTCCCAGTCTGAGCCATCAGCCTCAGCTGGTTGACAAGCACGCAGCCACCTCCAGTCCTCCAGGAAGAGCATTCCCTGTGAGCATAACTGTGAGTACTTATCCAGAGACCAGGATAAGCCAAATTCCTCCTCAGCTAGTCAGGCCCACACCAAGCAGAAGACAGACAGAGCAGAAGATAGATTCCTGCCATATTCTCCAGGCATATTATAGAAGCAGAAGAGATATTGATCCCTGTCACATATTGCCAATACCTGCTGGGACCTAAAGACTATTGCTGTATCTCGTATGGATTTATGCTGCCTCCAGTAAAGACAAGTTGAATTATACTTCAAGTCTGGATCTCATTCATTCCTCAATTACTCCTACTAACAACACTCATTTATTGCAAGTAAACCAGGACCCAGGAGTTCAGCCGTACCAAGGTAGGAGACACCGTTGACACCATTACTGCTACTACACAGAGACATTATCCCCCTCTGGCATTCCTCATCTGGTACGTGAGTTGCAACACCTTAAAGGGCCCTGAGACTATAACCTGTGCATATTGCAATTGGCGTCACAAACAAAAACTGTTAACTATTACCTACACCTGACCCAGTCAGTGCATATTATTGCGCCAGTGTGCATTAGTCCAATCCGGCTTACTGCAGATTATTGCAGCAACACTGTCCCTAGTGCATAAGTGATTACCACATCTCTCCCTATGCTCAGCTCACAGGACAATGGCGGAGACCAGGTGGGGTGACACTTTTATAGGGCTGTGACATCACAGGGGATGGCTACCTGTGGATTGGCTGGCTGCAGAGAATTATGGGTAATGTTCCCGAGCTTCTTAATTTCACTTTGTAACTCATTCAGCCACCCTTTTTGGAAGACCTGATTCGTTACCTGTTCGGCCGAACATCCCGGAAATGTTCGGGTTCGGGATCCGAACCCGATCCGAACTTCGTCCCGAACCCGAACCCCATTGAAGTCAATGGGGACCCGAACTTTTCGGCACTAAAAAGGCTGTAAAACAGCCCAGGAAAGAGCTAGAGGGCTGCAAAAGGCAGCAACATGTAGGTAAATCCCCTGCAAACAAATGTGGATAGGGAAATGAATTAAATTAAAAATTAAATAAATAAAAATTAACCAAAATATATTGGAGAGAGGTTCCATAGCAGAGAATCTGGCTTCCCGTCACCCACCACTGGAACAGTCCATTCTCAGATATTTAGGCCCCGGCACCCAGGCAGAGGAGAGAGGTCCCGTAACAGAGAATCTGTCTTCATGTCAGCAGAGAATTAGTCTGCATGTCATAGCAGAGAATGAGGCTTCACGTCAGCCACCACTGCAACAGTCCATTGGCATATATTTAGGCCCAGCACCCAGGCAGAGGAGGGAGGTCCCGTAACAGAGAATCTGTCTTCATGTCAGCAGAGAATTAGTCTGCATGTCATAGCAGAGAATGAGGCTTCACGTCAGCCACCACTGCAACAGTCCATTGGCATATATTTAGGCCCAGCACACACACAGGCAGAGGAGAGAGGTCCCGTAACAGAGAATCTGGCTTCATGTCAGCAGAGAATCAGTCTGCATGTCATAGCAGAGAATGAGGCTTCACGTCAGCCACCACTGCAACAGTCCATTGGCATATATTTAGGACCAGCACACACACAGGCAGAGGAGAGAGGTCCCGTAACAGAGGATCTGGCTTCATGTCAGCAGAGAATCAGTCTGCATGTCATAGCAGAGAATCAGGCTTCACGTCAGCCACCACTGCAACAGTCCATTGTCATAAATTTAGGCCCAGCACCCAGGCAGAGGAGAGAGGTCCCGTAACAGACAATCTGGCTTCATGTCAGCAGAGAATTAGTCTGCATGTCATAGCAGAGAATGAGGCTTCACGTCAGCCACCACTGCAACAGTCCATTGGCATATATTTAGGCCTAGCACACAGGCAGAGGAGAGAGGTCCCGTAACAGACAATCTGGCTTCATGTCAGCAGAGAATCAGTCTGCATGTCATAGCAGAGAATGAGGCTTCACGTCACCCACCACTGCAACAGTCCATTGGCATATATTTAGGCCTAGCACACAGGCAGAGCAGAGAGGTCCCGTAACAGACAATCTGGCTTCATGACAGCAGAGAATCAGTCTGCATGTCATAGCAGAGAATGAGGCTTCACGTCACCCACCACTGCAACAGTCCATTGGCATATATTTAGGCCTAGCACACAGGCAGAGCAGAGAGGTCCCGTAACAGACAATCTGGCTTCATGACAGCAGAGAATCAGTCTGCATGTCATAGCAGAGAATGAGGCTTCACGTCACCCACCACTGCAACAGTCCATTGGCATATATTTAGGCCTAGCACACAGGCAGAGCAGAGAGGTCCCGTAACAGACGATCTGGCTTCATGTCAGCAGAGAATCAGTCTGCATGTCATAGCAGAGAATGAGGCTTCACGTCAGCCACCACTGCAACAGTCCATTGGCATATATTTAGGCCCAGCACCCAGGCAGAGGAGGGAGGTCCCGTAACAGAGAATCTGTATTCATGTCAGCAGAGAATTAGTCTGCATGTCATAGCAGAGAATGAGGCTTCACGTCAGCCACCACTGCAACAGTCCATTGGCATATATTTAGGCCCAGCACACACACAGGCAGAGGAGAGAGGTCCCGTAACAGAGAATCTGTCTTCATGTCAGCAGAGAATTAGTCTGCATGTCATAGCAGAGAATCAGGCTTCACGTCACCCACCACTGCAACAGTCCATTGGCATATATTTAGGCCCAGCACCCAGGCAGAGGAGGGAGGTCCCGTAACAGAGAATCTGTCTTCATGTCAGCAGAGAATTAGTCTGCATGTCATAGCAGAGAATGAGGCTTCACGTCAGCCACCACTGCAACAGTCCATTGGCATATATTTAGGCCCAGCACACACACAGGCAGAGGAGAGAGGTCCCGTAACAGAGAATCTGTCTTCATGTCAGCAGAGAATTAGTCTGCATGTCATAGCAGAGAATGAGGCTTCACGTCAGCCACCACTGCAACAGTCCATTGGCATATATTTAGGCCCAGCACACACACAGGCAGAGGAGAGAGGTCCCGTAACAGACAATCTGGCTTCATGTCAGCAGAGAATTAGTCTGCATGTCATAGCAGAGAATGAGGCTTCACGTCACCCACCACTGCAACAGTCCATTGGCATATATTTAGGCCCAGCACCCAGGCAGAGGAGGGAGGTCCCGTAACAGAGAATCTGTCTTCATGTCAGCAGAGAATTAGTCTGCATGTCATAGCAGAGAATGAGGCTTCACGTCAGCCACCACTGCAACAGTCCATTGGCATATATTTAGGCCCAGCACACACACAGGCAGAGCAGAGAGGTCCCGTAACAGAGGATCTGGCTTCATGTCAGCAGAGAATCAGTCTGCATGTCATAGCAGAGAATCAGGCTTCACGTCAGCCACCACTGCAACAGTCCATTGGCATATATTTAGGCCTAGCACACAGGCAGAGGAGAGAGGTCCCGTAACAGACAATCTGGCTTCATGTCAGCAGAGAATCAGTCTGCATGTCATAGCAGAGAATGAGGCTTCACGTCAGCCACCACTGCAACAGTCCATTGTCATAAATTTAGGCCCAGCACCCAGGCAGAGGAGGGAGGTCCCGTAACAGACAATCTGGCTTCATGTCAGCAGAGAATTAGTCTGCATGTCATAGCAGAGAATCAGGCTTCATGTCAGCCACCACTGCAACAGTCCATTGGCATATATTTAGGCCTAGCACACAGGCAGAGGAGAGGTTCATTCAACTTTGGGTAGCATCGCAATATAATGGTAAAATGAAAATAAAAATAGGATTGAATGAGGAAGTGCCCTGGAGTCCAATAATATATGGTTATGGGGAGGTAGTTAATGTCTAATCTGGACAAGGGACGGACAGGTCCTGTGGGATCCATGCCTGGTTCATTTTTATGAACGTCAGCTTGTCCACATTGGCTGTAGACAGGCGGCTGCGTTTGTCTGTAATGACGCCCCCTGCCGTGCTGAATACACGTTCAGACAAAACGCTGGCTGCCGGGCAGGCCAGCACCTCCAAGGCATAAAAGGCTAGCTCTGGCCACGTGGACAATTTAGAGACCCAGAAGTTGAATGGGGCCGAACCATCAGTCAGTACGTGGAGGGGTGTGCACACGTACTGTTCCACCATGTTAGTGAAATGTTGCCTCCTGCTAACACGTTGCGTATCAGGTGGTGGTGCAGTTAGCTGTGGCGTGTTGACAAAAGTTTTCCACATCTCTGCCATGCTAACCCTGCCCTCAGAGGAGCTGGCCGTGACACAGCTGCCTTGGCGACCTCTTGCTCCTCCTCTGCCTTGGCCTTGGGCTTCCACTTGTTCCCCTGTGACATTTGGGAATGCTCTCAGTAGCGCGTCTACCAACGTGCGCTTGTACTCGCGCATCTTCCTATCACGCTCCAGTGCAGGAAGTAAGGTGGGCACATTGTCTTTGTAGCGTGGATCCAGCAGGGTGGCAACCCAGTAGTCCGCACAGGTTAAAATGTGGGCAACTCTGCTGTCGTTGCGCAGGCACTGCAGCATGTAGTCGCTCATGTGTGCCAGGCTGCCCAGGGGTAAGGACAAGCTGTCCTCTGTGGGAGGCGTATCGTCATCGTCCTGCCTTTCCCCCCAGCCACGCACCAGTGATGGACCCGAGCTGCGTTGGGTGCCACCCCGCTGTGACCATGCTTCATCCTCATCCTCCTCCACCTCCTCCTCATCCTCGTCCTCCTCGTCCTCCAGTAGTGGGCCCTGGCTGGCCACATTTGTACCTGGCCTCTGCTGTTGCCAAAAACCTCCCTCTGAGTCACTTCGAAGAGACTGGCCTGAAAGTGCTAAAAATGACCCCTCTTCCTCCTCCTCCTCCTCCTCCTCCTCCTCCTCCTGGGCCACCTCCTCTTCCATCATCGCCCTAAGTGTTTTCTCAAGGAGACATAGAAGTGGTATTGTAACGCTGATAACGGCGTCATCGCCACTGGCCATGTTGGTGGAGTACTCGAAACAGCGCAACAGGGCACACAGGTCTCGCATGGAGGCCCAGTCATTGGTGGTGAAGTGGTGCTGTTCTGTAGTGCGACTGACCCGTGCGTGCTGCAGCTGAAACTCCACTATGGCCTGCTGCTGCTCGCACAGTCTGTCCAGCATGTGCAAGGTGGAGTTCCACCTGGTGGGCACGTCGCATATGAGGCGGTGAGCGGGAAGGCCGAAGTTACGCTGTAGCGCAGACAGGCGAGCAGCAGCAGGATGTGAACGCCGGAAGCGCGAACAGACGGCCCGCACTTTATGCAGCAGCTCTGACATGTCGGGGTAGTTGTGAATGAACTTCTGCACCACCAAATTCAGCACATGCGCCAAGCAAGGGATGTGCGTCAAATTGGCTAGTCCCAGAGCTGCAACGAGATTTCGCCCATTATCACACACCACCAGGCCGGGCTTGAGGCTCACCGGCAGCAACCACTCGTCGGTCTGTTGTTCTATACCCCGCCACAACTCCTGTGCGGTGTGGGGCCTGTCCCCCAAACATATGAGTTTCAGAATGGCCTGCTGACGTTTACCCCGGGCTGTGCTGAAGTTGGTGGTGAAGGTGTGTGGCTGACTGGATGAGCAGGTGGAAGAAGAGGAGGAGGAAGCCGAGAAGGAGGAGGTGGCAACAGGAGGCAAAGAATGTTGCCCTGCGATCCTTGGCGGCGGAAGGACGTGCGCCAAACAGCTCTCCGCCTGGGGCCCAGCTGCCACTACATTTACCCAGTGTGCAGTTAGGGAGATATAGCGTCCCTGGCCGTGCTTACTGGTCCACGTATCTGTGGTTAGGTGGACCTTGCCACAGATGGCGTTGCGCAGTGCACACTTGATTTTATCGGATACTTGGTTGTGCAGGGAAGGCACGGCTCTCTTGGAGAAGTAGTGCCGGCTGGGAACAACATACTGTGGGACAGCAAGCGACATGAGCTGTTTGAAGCTGTCTGTGTCCACCAGCCTAAATGACAGCATTTCATAGGCCAGTAGTTTAGAAATGCTGGCATTCAGGGCCAGGGATCGAGGGTGGCTAGGTGGGAATTTACGCTTTCTATCAAATGTTTGTGAGATGGAGAGCTGAACGCTGGCGTGTGACATGGTTGAGACGCTTGGTGACGGAGGTGGTGGTGGTGGTGTTGGTGGTACATCCCCTGTTTGCTGGGCGGCAGGTGCCAACGTTCCTCCAGAGGCGGAGGAAGAGGCCGAGGCGGCAGCAGCAGAATAGGCCGAGGCGGCAGCAGCAGAAGAGGTAGCAGGGGGAGCCTGAGTGACTTCCTTGGTTTTAAGGTGTTTACTCCACTGCAGTTCATGCTTTGCATGCAGGTGCCTGGTCATGCAGGTTGTGCTCAGGTTCAGAACGTTAATGCCTCGCTTCAGGCTCTGATGGCACAGCGTGCAAACCACTCGGGTCTTGTCGTCAGCACATTGTTTGAAGAAGTGCCATGCCAGGGAACTCCTTGAAGCTGCCTTTGGGGTGCTCGGTCCCAGATGGCGGCGGTCAGTAGCAGGCGGAGTCTCTTGGCGGCGGGTGTTCTGCTTTTGCCCACTGCTCCCTCTTTTGCTACGCTGTTGGCTCGGTCTCACCACTGCCTCTTCCTCCGAACTGTGAAAGTCAGTGGCACGACCTTCATTCCATGTGGGGTCTAGGACCTCATCGTCCCCTGCATCGTCTTCCACCCAGTCTTGATCCCTGACCTCCTGTTCAGTCTGCACACTGCAGAAAGACGCAGCAGTTGGCACCTGTGTTTCGTCATCATCAGAGACATGCTGAGGTGGTATTCCCATGTCCTCATCATCAGGAAACATAAGTGGTTGTGCGTCAGTGCATTCTATGTCTTTCACCGCTGGGGAAGGGCTAGGTGGATGCCCTTGGGAAACCCTGCCAGCGGAGTCTTCAAACAGCATAAGAGACTGCTGCATAACTTGAGGCTGAGACAGTTTCCCTGGTATGCATGGGGGTGATGTGACAGACTGATGGGGTTGGTTTTCAGGCGCCATCTGTGCGCTTTCTGCAGAAGACTGGGTGGGAGATAATGTGAACGTGCTGGATCCACTGTCGGCCACCCAATTGACTAATGCCTGTACCTGCTCAGGCCTTACCATCCTTAGAACGGCATTGGGCCCCACCATATATCGCTGTAAATTCTGGCGGCTACTGGGACCTGAGGTAGTTGGTACACTAGGACGTGTGGATGTGGCAGAACGGCCACGTCCTCTCCCAGCACCAGAGGGTCCACTAACACCACCACGACCATGTCCACGTCCGCGTCCCTTACTAGATGTTTTTCTCATTGTTATGGTTCACCACAACAACAAATATATTATTTGGCCCAATGTATTGTATTCAAATTCAGCGGGATATAAATTTGAGGCCTAGTATTTAGGCGCTGGGTGACCGGTATGGATTTAGTGACAGAATTAGACTTGGAAATGCACAGAAGCGTGTGTGTGAAGTTATTCTGAATGACCCTATGTGCACCTTCAATATGATCTACCCTTTTAGGGATAGATTTCAAATAGCTCTGATATAGCAGAAACGACTAAATTATGAAATTGCTAAATTGGGAATTGTATTTCAACCCAGAACAAAAAATGTGCTTTGACGGACACTAAATAACTTTCCCAGCCACAACAGGACAGCGGTAACGAGAGATTTAGCGGGATATAAATTTGAGGCCTAGTATTTAGGCGCTGGGTGACAGGTATGGGTTTAGTGACAGAATTAGATTTGGAAATGCACAGTAGCGGGTGTGTGAAGTTATTCTGAATGACCCTATGTGCACCTTGAATATTATATACCCTTTTAGGGATAGATTTCAAATAGCTCTGATATAGCAGAAACCACTAAATTATGAAATTGCTAAATTGGGAATTGTATTTCAACCCAGAACAAGAAATGTGCTTGAACGGACACTAAATAACTCGCCCAGCTACAGCACTAGGGACAGATTTAGCTGGATATAAATTTGAGGCCTAGTATTTAGGCGCTGGGTGACCGGTATGGATTTAGTGACAGAATTAGACTTGGAAATGCACAGAAGCGTGTGTGTGAAGTTATTCTGAATGACCCTATGTGCACCTTGAATATTATATACCCTTTTAGGGATAGATTTCAAATAGCTCTGATATAGCAGAAACCACTAAATTATGAAATTGCTAAATTGGGAATTGTATTTCAACCCAGAACAAGAAATGTGCTTGAACGGACACTAAATATCTCGCCCAGCTACAGCACTAGGGACAGATTTAGCTGGATATAAATTTGAGGCCTAGTATTTAGGCGCTGGGTGACCGGTATGGATTTAGTGACAGAATTAGACTTGGAAATGCACAGAAGCGTGTGTGTGAAGTTATTCTGAATGACCCTATGTGCACCTTGAATATTATATACCCTTTTAGGGATAGATTTCAAATAGCTCTGATATAGCAGAAACCACTAAATTATGAAATTGCTAAATTGGGAATTGTATTTCAACCCAGAACAAAAAATGTGCTTTGACGGACACTAAATAACTTTCCCAGCCACAACAGGACAGCGTTAACGAGAGATTTAGCAGGATATAAATTTGAGGCCTAGTATTTAGGCGCTGGGTGACAGGTATGGGTTTAGTGCCAGAATTAGACTTGGAAATACACAGTAGCGGGTGTGTGTGAAGTTATTCTGAATGACCCAATGTGCACCTTGAATATTATATACCCTTTTAGGGATAGATTTCAAATAGCTCTGATATAGCAGAAACCACTAAATTATGAAATTGTTAAATTGGGAATTGTATTTAAACCCAGAACAAAAAATGTGCTTTGACGGACACTAAATAACTTTCCCAGCCACAACAGGACAGCGTTAACGAGAGATTTAGCAGGATATAAATTTGAGGCCTAGTATTTAGGCGCTGGGTGACAGGTATGGGTTTAGTGACAGAATTAGACTTAGAAATACACAGTAGCGGGTGTGTGTGAAGTTATTCTGAATGACCCAATGTGCACCTTGAATATTATATACCCTTTTAGGGATAGATTTCAAATAGCTCTGATATAGCAGAAACCACTAAATTATGAAATTGCTAAATTGGGAATTGTATTTCAACCCAGAACAAGAAATGTGCTTGAACGGACACTAAATAACTCGCCCAGCTACAGCACTAAGGACAGATTTAGCGGGATATAAATTTGAGACCTAGTATTTAGGCGCTGGGTGACAGGTATGGGTTTAGTGCCAGAATTAGACTTGGAAATACACAGTAGCGGGTGTGTGTGAAGTTATTCTGAATGACCCAATGTGCACCTTGAATATTATATACCCTTTTAGGGATAGATTTCAAATAGCTCTGATATAGCAGAAACCACTAAATTATGAAATTGCTAAATTGGGAATTGTATTTCAACCCAGAACAAGAAATGTGCTTGAACGGACACTAAATAACTCGCCCAGCTACAGCACTAAGGACAGATTTAGCGGGATATAAATTTGAGGCCTAGTATTTAGGCGCTGGGTGACAGGTATGGGTTTAGTGCCAGAATTAGACTTGGAAATACACAGTAGCGGGTGTGTGTGAAGTTATTCTGAATGACCCAATGTGCACCTTGAATATTATATACCCTTTTAGGGATAGATTTCAAATAGCTCTGATATAGCAGAAACCACTAAATTATGAAATTGCTAAATTGGGAATTGTATTTCAACCCAGAACAAGAAATGTGCTTGAACGGACACTAAATAACTCGCCCAGCTACAGCACTAAGGACAGATTTAGCGGGATATAAATTTGAGGCCTAGTATTTAGGCGCTGGGTGACAGGTATGGGTTTAGTGCCAGAATTAGACTTGGAAATACACAGTAGCGGGTGTGTGTGAAGTTATTCTGAATGACCCAATGTGCACCTTGAATATTATATACCCTTTTAGGGATAGATTTCAAATAGCTCTGATATAGCAGAAACCACTAAATTATGAAATTGCTAAATTGGGAATTGTATTTCAACCCAGAACAAGAAATGTGCTTGAACGGACACTAAATAACTCGCCCAGCTACAGCACTAAGGACAGATTTAGCGGGATATAAATTTGAGGCCTAGTATTTAGGCGCTGGGTGACAGGTATGGGTTTAGTGCCAGAATTAGACTTGGAAATACACAGTAGCGGGTGTGTGTGAAGTTATTCTGAATGACCCAATGTGCACCTTGAATATTATATACCCTTTTAGGGATAGATTTCAAATAGCTCTGATATAGCAGAAACCACTAAATTATGAAATTGCTAAATTGGGAATTGTATTTCAACCCAGAACAAGAAATGTGCTTGAACGGACACTAAATAACTCGCCCAGCTACAGCACTAAGGACAGATTTAGCGGGATATAAATTTGAGGCCTAGTATTTAGGCGCTGGGTGACAGGTATGGGTTTAGTGCCAGAATTAGACTTGGAAATACACAGTAGCGGGTGTGTGTGAAGTTATTCTGAATGACCCAATGTGCACCTTGAATATTATATACCCTTTTAGGGATAGATTTCAAATAGCTCTGATATAGCAGAAACCACTAAATTATGAAATTGCTAAATTGGGAATTGTATTTCAACCCAGAACAAGAAATGTGCTTGAACGGACACTAAATAACTCGCCCAGCTACAGCACTAAGGACAGATTTAGCGGGATATAAATTTGAGGCCTAGTATTTAGGCGCTGGGTGACAGGTATGGGTTTAGTGCCAGAATTAGACTTGGAAATACACAGTAGCGGGTGTGTGTGAAGTTATTCTGAATGACCCAATGTGCACCTTGAATATTATATACCCTTTTAGGGATAGATTTCAAATAGCTCTGATATAGCAGAAACCACTAAATTATGAAATTGCTAAATTGGGAATTGTATTTCAACCCAGAACAAGAAATGTGCTTGAACGGACACTAAATAACTCGCCCAGCTACAGCACTAAGGACAGATTTAGCGGGATATAAATTTGAGGCCTAGTATTTAGGCGCTGGGTGACAGGTATGGGTTTAGTGCCAGAATTAGACTTGGAAATACACAGTAGCGGGTGTGTGTGAAGTTATTCTGAATGACCCAATGTGCACCTTGAATATTATATACCCTTTTAGGGATAGATTTCAAATAGCTCTGATATAGCAGAAACCACTAAATTATGAAATTGCTAAATTGGGAATTGTATTTCAACCCAGAACAAGAAATGTGCTTGAACGGACACTAAATAACTCGCCCAGCTACAGCACTAAGGACAGATTTAGCGGGATATAAATTTGAGGCCTAGTATTTAGGCGCTGGGTGACAGGTATGGGTTTAGTGCCAGAATTAGACTTGGAAATACACAGTAGCGGGTGTGTGTGAAGTTATTCTGAATGACCCAATGTGCACCTTGAATATTATATACCCTTTTAGGGATAGATTTCAAATAGCTCTGATATAGCAGAAACCACTAAATTATGAAATTGCTAAATTGGGAATTGTATTTCAACCCAGAACAAGAAATGTGCTTGAACGGACACTAAATAACTCGCCCAGCTACAGCACTAAGGACAGATTTAGCGGGATATAAATTTGAGGCCTAGTATTTAGGCGCTGGGTGACAGGTATGGGTTTAGTGCCAGAATTAGACTTGGAAATACACAGTAGCGGGTGTGTGTGAAGTTATTCTGAATGACCCAATGTGCACCTTGAATATTATATACCCTTTTAGGGATAGATTTCAAATAGCTCTGATATAGCAGAAACCACTAAATTATGAAATTGCTAAATTGGGAATTGTATTTCAACCCAGAACAAGAAATGTGCTTGAACGGACACTAAATAACTCGCCCAGCTACAGCACTAGGGACAGATTTAGCTGGATATAAATTTGAGGCCTAGTATTTAGGCGCTGCATGACAGGTATGGGTTTAGTGACAGAATTAGACTTGGAAATACACAGTAGCGGGTGTGTGTGAAGTTATTCTGAATGACCCAATGTGCACCTTGAATATTATATACCCTTTTAGGGATAGATTTCAAATAGCTCTGATATAGCAGAAACCACTAAATTATGAAATTGCTAAATTGGGAATTGTATTTCAACCCAGAACAAGAAATGTGCTTGAACGGACACTAAATAACTCGCCCAGCTACAGCACTAGGGACAGATTTAGCGGGATATAAATTTGAGGCCTAGTATTTAGGCGCTGGGTGACCGGTATGGATTTAGTGACAGAATTAGACTGGGATATGGCCAAAAAATAAACAGACTATTGCTGGTTAAATGCACTTGGTGTGACAGCTTCACCCTGATGTAGGCTTTAGCCAAAAAACAACCACACCATTGAGGGTTAAATGCACTTGGTGACAGGCGCAGCTTGCCCCTGATTTAGTATATGGCCAAAAAATGAACAGACTATTGCTGGTTAAATGCACTTGGTGTGACAGCTTCACCCTGATGTAGGCTTTAGCCAAAAAACAACCACACCATTGAGGGTTAAATGCACTTGGTGACAGGCGCAGCTTGCCCCTGATTTTGTATATGGCCAAAAAATGAACAGACTATTGCTGGTTAAATGCACTTGGTGTGACAGCTTCACCCTGATGTAGGCTTTAGCCAAAAAACAACCACACCATTGAGGGTTAAATGCACTTGGTGACAGGCGCAGCTTGCCCCTGATTTTGTATATGGCCAAAAAATGAACAGACTATTGCTGGTTAAATGCACTTGGTGTGACAGCTTCACCCTGATGTAGGCTTTAGCCAAAAAACAACCACACCATTGAGGGTTAAATGCACTTGGTCGCAGCTTGTGCTGGCGCACCACAAGACACAAAATGGCCGCCGATCACCCCAGAAAAATTTGACTGACAAACGGTCTGTGCAGCCTAAAAACAGTGAGCAATTGAGGATCAGCAGCTCAATGATCCACAGCTGCAGATCGATCAGTTAATCAAGTGCTTTGGAGGAGTTAATCTGCCTAATCTCGCCCTACTGTCGCAGCCGCAACCTCTCCCTACGCTAATCAGAGCAGAGTGACGGGCGGCGCTATGTGACTCCAGCTTAAATAGAGGCTGGGTCACATGGTGCTCTGGCCAATCACAGCCATGCCAATAGTAGGCATGGCTGTGATGGCCTCTTGGGGCAAGTAGTATGACGCTTGTTGATTGGCTGCTTTGCAGCCTTTCAAAAAGCGCCAAGAAAGCGTCACAAAAGCGCGAAGAAAGCGACGAACACCGAACCCGGACTTTTACGAAAATGTCCGGGTTCGGGTCCGTGTCACTGACACCCCAAAATTCGGTACGAACCCGAACTATACAGTTCGAGTTCGCTCATCCCTAATGACAGACCATTTGCCTACTATTAATTTGAAACTGTCATATATCTAAATGAAATACCATAAATTAGTACATTTTAAAGATACAAGTTATGTCAATCTGCAAAAACCTAATAAAGATTGCCTTTGGAGTAAGTTACTAGCAGAAGGACCAGACTTCACACGGGTATATTTCATCTATTTCATTTAATGTATGTATGTGTCGTTAAAAGATATCAACAATATCCCCCATAACAGTGACCTCTACAGCACCCCTCCCCTTTAACAGTGAACTCCACAGTCCCCCACCCCTTAACACTGACCCCCCAGTGCCTCCACAGCAGCCCATCCCCTTAAATTTTACCTTCACAGCAGCCTGCCCCTTTAACAGTGAGTTTCACAGCACCCCACTCCCTTGACAGCGACCTCCTCAGGGGCCCGCTACCTTAACAGTGACCTCCACAGTACCCTGCTGCCTTAACAGTGACCTCCACAGCAGTTACCCCTTTAATAGTGGCCCCTGCCCCCTTAACAGTGACCTCCACAGTGTCTCCCCCTTTAACAGTGACCTCCACAGCGGCCTGCCCCTTTAATGCTAGGGCTACACAACGACATGTGTCACGCAACATTTTGTCTCTACAATATTTATAATGATAGGCTATGGAGTCGCACTGTGTCATGTGACATGCTGAGACTGCGACAAGACAGTTTAAAAAAAAAATCCATCCAAGATGGATTTTCCTGTGACTGTAACGTCGCAGTCACAGCATGTTATATGTCACAGTGCAACACCATATACTATCATTATAAAAATTGTCACGCGACATTGGTGCAATATCAATGTCACGTGCACATGTAGCAGTGTAGTTGTGCCCTATGTGTCATGTGATACATGTAGTGGTGTAGCCCTAGCCTAAAGCTGACCTACAGCAGTGAAGAAAAATGGCTGGGTTGTTATGGAAACCGGGAGTAAAACTGTGTGTATGTGGAGACTAAGGGCCTGCGAGCCTCTATTGGCTGATAAGGGACATGTGACCATGTGTATGGCAGTTGGTATATGAAAAGAAAGACTTGCAGGCTTGTATTGGCTAATGCAGGTCATTTTTATTTATTTTTTTATATCTCAGGAATGGCATGTCCTAGAGAGCTGTGACCCCACAAGATTTCTTTCCAGGTAGCAAGGGATGTGTATATCAAGTTTCGGTGAAATCGATGGTTGTTTTTTTGAGTGATCACGGAACATACATACACATATATATATATATATATATATATATGTATATATATATATATATACTTCCTTATATATATTAGATAGAGTAAACAAAATACAAAAACTTTTTTCTGTGGAAACATACACTTTTGCCCTTGCACTGCTTATAACTGGCTACCAGCGTATAACTGGAGAGGCTGGTTCAACTACAGGGAGTGCAGAATTATTAGGCAAGTTGTATTTTTGAGGATTAATTTTATTATTGAACAACAACCATGTTCTCAATGAACCCAAAAAACTCATTAATATCAAAGCTGAATATTTTTGGAAGTAGTTTTTAGTTTGTTTTTAGTTTTAGCTATTTTAGGGGGATATCTGTGTGTGCAGGTGACTATTACTGTGCATAATTATTAGGCAACTTCACAAAAAACAAATATATACCCATTTCAATTATTTATTTTTACCAGTGAAACCAATATAACATCTCAACATTCACAAATATACATTTCTGACATTCAAAAACAAAACAAAAACAAATCAGTGACCAATATATCCACCTTTCTTTGCAAGGACACTCAAAAGCCTGCCATCCATGGATTCTGTCAGTGTTTTGATCTGTTCACCATCAACATTGCGTGCAGCAGCAACCACAGCCTCCCAGACACTGTTCAGAGAGGTGTACTGTTTTCCCTCCTTGTAAATCTCACATTTGATGATGGACCACAGGTTCTCAATGGGGTTCAGATCAGGTGAACAAGGAGGCCATGTCATTAGATTTTCTTCTTTTATACCCTTTCTTGCCAGCCACGTTGTGGAGTACTTGGACGCGTGTGATGAAGCATTGTCCTGCATGAAAATCATGTTTTTCTTACCTTGCAGACTTCTTCCTGTACCACTGCTTGAAGAAGGTGTCTTCCAGAAACTGGCAGTAGGACTGGGAGTTGAGCTTGACTCCATCCTCAACCCAAAAAGGCCCCACATGCTCATCTTTGATGATACCAGCCCAAACCAGTACTCCACCTCCACCTTGCTGGCGTCTGAGTCGGACTGGAGCTCTCTGCCCTTTACCAATCCAGCCATCTGGCCCATCAAGACTCACTCTCATTTCATCAGTCCATAAAACCTTAGAAAAATCAGTCTTGAGATATTTCTTGGCCCAGTCTTGACGTTTCAGCTTGTGTGTCTTGTTCAGTGGTGGTCGTCTTTCCGCCTTTCTTACCTTGGCCATGTCTCTGAGTATTGCACACCTTGTGCTTTTGGGCACTCCAGTGATGTTGCAGCTCTGAAATATGGCCAAACTGGTGGCAAGTGGCATCTTGGCAGCTGCACGCTTGACTTTTCTCAGTTCATGGGCAGTTATTTTGCGCCTTGGTTTTTCCACACGCTTCTTGTGACCCTGTTGACTATTTTGAATGAAACGCTTGATTGTTCGATGATCACGCTTCAGAAGCTTTGCAATTTTAAGAGTGCTGCATCCCTCTGCAAGATATCTCACTATTTTTGACTTTTCTGAGCCTGTCAAGTCCTTCTTTTGACCCATTTTGCCAAAGGAAAGGAAGTTGCCTAATAATTATGCACACCTGATATAGGGTGTTGATGTCATTAGACCACACCCCTTCTCATTACAGAGATGCACATCACCTAATATGCTTAATTGGTAGTAGGCTTTCGAGCCTATACAGCTTGGAGTAAGACAACATGCATAAAGAGGATGATGTGGTCAAAATACTCATTTGCCTAATAATTCTGCACGTAGTGTATGTTATCCCGAAGACATTTAATCTAGGACATGATCATCAGGGTTGCCAACCAGGGTTGCTGTTTTTCTTTTTCTGGACAACTTTTCCCAAAATCGCAGACAACAAACATTTTTTACGGTCAAATTGGAAAATTATAATGAATGATAAAGATCACACATCTCTAGCTCAATATATATAAGCATTTTCTGTGAGCTGTAAAATGATCATAATTGCCACCAAAATAATCTAGTGAAGTACCACCAGCCTCAAAAAACATCAGGGACACTTTTTGGGGTTTTTTCACGGATACAGGAAAAAAGTCAACTATTTTTACTGACTGTCCGGGAATTTCTGGATGGTTGGCAACCCTGGTGATCACTCAAAAGATAAGTATTTCTACTTTTCAGCCATTCTGTGCTGTATTTACTGGAATGTTGTACATCATTCTTATATTCAAAGGTTCACTTTATAGTAATATTTTAAAATAGAGGAAACCAAACAATATGACTATCCCAAGAGTCTCTCTGATCTCCTCTATGGGTTATAGTTTAGATTATTGAAAGGCAATGAATAACTACAGTTTTATGCATTATTAGTAATGTGCTAGTATTGTTGTACACCCTTTTATATACTGCTATAGATATGACCATATAACGTACAAGGGGATTAAAAAGGATGGTGCAAAAATAAAGGCCTGCAGTTAAACAAATTCTACTCTTGAAAAATGAAAGCTGTGCTTTGATTGGTTGCTATGGGCAGTAAAGTCAGTTTTCTTTTAGACAGTTTTCATGAATTTGCCGCTTTGTGTATAGGTTAGGCTAGGCTCACACTTCAGTTATATGGTCAGTTATTTCCATTAGTTATTTTATGCCAAACCCAATAGTGGAAGCTGCACAGACAAAAGGTATAAGGGAAAGATTGCGCCTGTTCTGTGGTTTTGCCTGACAATAACTGATGGAAATAACTGACCAAATAACCGAAGTGTGAACTCAGAATTAGTTTAAACCTCTACAAAAAATGGACAGGTTTAAAATGGTGATACTGCAGCAAGAAAAAGCTTGTTGTGTATTGGAGTTCACAAGAACAAGCTCTGCTGTGACAGTACAGCAAAATGTTCAGAAAAGATTTGGTTATTGTGCTCCGCATAGAAACTGCATTCCACATTAGGTGAAGCAATTTGAAAACACTGGCTATTTATGTCATGGGAAAAGTCCAGGCTGCCCAGGAGACAGTGTACAGGAGCATAGACCAAGAAAGTCATTTACGAGCATAGTCCTTGAAGGTCAACCAGGCTGACTAATGTGGAACTATAAGTGCCACAAACCACGGTATGGCATATTTTACAAAAATGTCTCCATTGTAAGCCACACAGATTATAAATTGTCCATGAGCTAAAAGCAGATGAGAAACCGAAACGCTGTGACTTTTGCATTAACTTGCAAGTGGGCTACCTTTCACCTCAGTGGGAAGGTCAATTGCTATAACATTACAATCTGTGGCTCAGAAAACCCACATTCCCTTATTGTGCTCATGAGGAACTCATCCAAAGTAAATTTGTTCTGAGCAGGTGCAAGGCTACAGTCCCTTCTTTTTTGAGGAGGGTACTATCACTGGCCACTCCTACCTGTAACTGTTAAGAGAATGGCTTATTCCAGAGATAGAGGAAGATCTGACAAACATAGTCCATCAGCAGAATGTGCTCCTTCTCATTTCTAGATGGATGTTCACCGATGCCTAAATGAAACTCTACCAGAACGTTTTGGCCGTGTTGGAATAAATAATATACCAATGTTGCACTGGCCTCCACAATCACCAAATTTTGCGCCCTGAAACTTCTTTCTGTGGAGCTTCATCAAGAACTCAGTGTATCTGCCCTCAGCCACAGGATCTTAGAAACCTGAGATAACAAATCACTAAAGAGTTAGAGTCTTCATCCAACGATATGCAGGCACAAGTCTGGACAGAAATGGACCACCTCCTGGACATCTGCTGAACATATTAGGATTAGGTTAGGCCCAGGAGAGGCATTTCTGTTAGTGTTAGGTACCCATCTGCAGAAGCCACCTTGACGTTGGTAGATGGGCCAGACAAACATTTGATTAAAAATGTGTTCAATCTGCTTCTATTTTTCATGCATAGTAGGTATAGTACCACTTTAATCCAGAATAATCTGTAATCACTAGTTCTATAGCTTGCATGTATAACAGTGTACTGCCAAAGTATGCTGCTAGACAACTGCCGTTTCCCCCATGGAGCTCAAATTGAACATTTGTAGTATATAGATAAAACTTGTATAGATAGTGTGTCTTTTCATGTTTGTGCTATGTTCTCCCAGTTATGAATGTTGAAGTTATAATTTTGCACCATTCTTCTTGAATCACCCTTAAAAAATTTTTACTTTACAATGTATCTTGTGCTACCTGAGCATGTAGCATGGATTTCAAGAACCCATGAGGCTGTTTCTGTACTTCAATATTAAAGAGATATTTTCTTCTACAATAGCCAATAACATAACATTTGTTTAAAAGCAGAAAGGGTATAACACCTGAAAATGATTTCTTACATCACCTAATTTACTTACTGTAACCTGTGAGAACCCTGGTGTCTTTCTTTATTAACTTAGAGCTCAAGAATACATGAACATTTGAATAGTTTAGTTAACATTTGAATATCCAATAGCTGCATCAAGTATTGATGTCATAATAGATAATGGGAGAAAAAAAGAAATTAATTGCACATCCACTGCTAATGCTATGATCTCATCCCTGCATTTCTGCAGGAGACAGCACTAAATAGCGCATGTGTACTACCTCTAGGCTACATGCTAAATAAGGCATTAGTGTACATTGTTGATGTCATAATGATTGTGTAAAACGGTTAGAAACTGGGTGTGGCCTATGATCATTGCACAGTAATCTACTTAAAGATGGCACTGTATCACAGATAGACATGGCGAGGTTTACCTTGAATAGCGGTTTACTCAGATTGTCAGTTACTATATTTTTTTAACTATAAGACACACTGGACTATAAGATGCACCCCAAGATTAAATAAACAACAGAAAATTTAAAAATAAATAAATAAATAAAATACTTTGCTATTCATTAAACCTTTCCCGATGGTTTAATAAAGTGGACGGGTCAAGGTCATTTTATCACAAGGCACAGAGGCTCCTATTGCTTTAACTCTCTTTACTGTTACCATAGCAGCAAAGAAATGAGCATGTCAATCACAAAAGAAAAACCATAGTAACTGACTCCTCCCCACCATCCCAGTATATAATAGCTCCACACTCTGGGATCATCCTCTTTCTTTGCTGCTGCCATGGCAGATAAGTATCCACTATGTTAGAATTTTAGCTTGTGATTGTTTGCTTCTTTTGAGCGTTTTCTTGACTGTTTTGCTAGCCCAGGTTTTTTCCTTTCCTGTTTTGTTCTTTCCCAATATCCTCATTTGTCTTATTTATTATACCCCGTCAGTTTTTTCCTTGCTTTTCGTCCCCTTTTCTCCAGGACCTTCACTGCCATTTCTGTGAGGTGATCACCCGAGTTAGGCCTTTTCCATCTACCCTATTCTTCCCTTTAGACCCTTACCATCTCCGGTGCTCTGTCTTTTCTGCACCTGTCCATCCCGGCCAAAGTCTCACGATCCACAAGATTTCGGCCGCCATCTTGGGCCTCCCTTGCGCCTGACGCGATTGGCGAGACTTCGGCCGCCATCTTGCCACCGCTCTTTCTCCTGCAATATCGCAGGGTTTTTCCTCTCCGTCCTCTTGCTGCGTCCGCCCAAGATCTCGCGGGATCTTGGCATCTTCCACCGGAGCTTCGCACCCTCACCACGCTCCTCGCT
This sequence comes from Bufo gargarizans, assembly GCF_014858855.1. Classification (NCBI taxonomy): domain Eukaryota; kingdom Metazoa; phylum Chordata; class Amphibia; order Anura; family Bufonidae; genus Bufo; species Bufo gargarizans. The sequence goes on along the minus strand of NC_058082.1, from coordinate 438,253,384 downwards.
CCGGCAGTCCCCGCTACTTTCCCTGTGCCGGCATCTTAGGTGAGTGTGTGCCCCTGCGCTCTCTATTGCCTTTGGCTCTACCTCAGGCCCTCATTAGTGTTTTTCTTTCCTTCTAGGTCTTCCATCCTTTCTTGGTGGTCTGGGGTGACTAACTCCTACCATCACTCACAATGTCTTGCCGTAGTACCTCCTCTACCTCTAGGCAGGATGTTACTACAACCCCTCCTAACCCCTCTAATGCTCTCAGCCGCAATGATGATTCCTCACAGGAGGTGCAAAACGCTGCGCTGCAGCAGTCCATTTCTAATGCGATCATGGCAGCTATAGGTTCTATGTCCTCAGCACTGTCACAATCAATCTCCCAGGCCCTGTGTTCACAGCCCACTAGGTCCATCCAGGACCTGGCAATGGACCTTGAAAGGCCATCAGCCTCCAGAACAGCTAGAACCGATGGTAATCCATCACGTAACCACGCGGTTGTCCCGCGGAAAAGAGCCTGCGCGCGACATGCAGAATGCTCTCGCGCATGGAAAACGGCCAGTACCCTGCCTGAGCCACTATCTGATTCTGACAAGGAATCGATTGAGGAGGCGCAGAACGAGTCACACTACGACTCAGGGGAGGAGCTTGAGGATGTCTGTCGAGTTTGATCCTCTTGATTTATTGCCCCATCCCGTGCCACCCACGCCTGCGGTTACCATGCAAGAGGGCCAGCCTCTCCCAGGCGACCTCCTGGTTGATCCCCCGGGCATCCCTCTTTTCAATCCTGATGAGCTCCATCATCCCCGCTCGGCGGAATGGCTCCCGCCACTCATGTGGCACAATATTTAGAGGCAAAAATCCGTCCTCCTCTAAGTAAGGAGTCCCGCAACAAGTTGCGAGCGGAATGCCCCCGCCCTCTAATTCCCAATAAGGTGTGTGAGACACCTACAGTGGATCCGAAGATGGTCCAGTTCCTCACCAAAACTAGGTTCAACCTGAAAAAAGGGCTAGATTCAGCTCTGCGGGCCGTTCAGGATAAGCTCCTGGACATCACGGGCCCTCTTGCCAGGATCTTCGACATGGCTGAGTCCGCCAAGGCAGAGGGTAGACCTGTAGACCCCGTTGAATTGGGAGGATGGGTCCAGAGGGCCATCTGCATTGCGGGCAATGTAAACACCTCCTTAGCCATAGAACGGCATAAAGCCATCTTGATGAAGGTGGAGCCAAAGCTCTCCAACCTTGCGTTATCCGAAGCGGGCAAGAATGCCCAGGGCCTTCTGTTTGGAGACTCGTTTATCAAAGAGTTGGGCAGATACGTCGGAGCCTTTACGGCTTTAGACAAAGCTCAGATGTCAATTAAAGGAGTATTTAACACCCGTTTTTCCAATAGGGCCGGCAGTTCTAGGGGCCGTCTGTCCGGCCGATCCGATTTCCATTCCCGCGGAACGGGAAGAGGCTCCTTCAACTATAGATCCTCTCTCCAGGATCCCAGGCACCAGCCTTCCTTTTTCCCCTCCAGGGGCGCTTCAGGACATTCCAGAAGTTACCGTGGAGCTCCTTCCTATCGACGACTAGTTGGTGAGTGCCCGTTGTTCTACCGTTGTTTTCTTCAACAGGTTGTGTCGGGAGCAGACTCCGTTTCTTTTTCAATGCCTGGTCCGAGATCACCTCAGACCGGTGGGTGCTGGACACCATCAGGGGTTTCACAATAGACTTGGTAGCCTCCCCAAGCCTGCTACCCGCCCCATCCAATTGACCGGCTCGCTTCAGCGACACTTGCACAGGGAACTGAAGGAATTAGTCCTCAAACAGGCGATAGAACGCACCTCACCTCACTCCGCTGGGGTGATCAGCAGTATGTTTTTAGTACGGAAAAAAGGCGGTCAGATGCGCCCAGTTATCAATCTGAAATCCCTCAACTCACTGGTTCAATGTCGTCATTTCAAGATGGAAGGCATCCATCTTTTGAGAGACATGCTTCTTCCAGGCGATTGGATGGTCAAGCTTTACCTCAAGGATGCGTATCTCACGGTCCCGGTGGCTCCTGCCTCCAGAGACCTGCTTTGTTTTACTTGGGGAGACCAGCTTTGGCGCTTCACTTGCCTTCCGTTCGGTCTCTCGTCCGCCCCTTGGTGCTTCACCAAGGTAATGAAGCCTGTAGTGTCTTGGCTCCGCAGCAGAGGGGTACGCATGATAATTTATCTCGACAATATTCTTATCATGGCACGGAGTCCGTCCCTTCTCCGCTTACATCTTTCCATGACCACCAGTCTCCTCTCAAGGTTGGGTTTTATCATAAACCAGGAAAAGTCATGTCTCACTCCGGCGACTTCAATGGAGTTCCTGGGTTTCAGAATAGATTCCTCTTCCCTGATCCTTCACCTCCCTCTGTCCAAGGTCCGTTCCATTCGCAAGGAACTGCGACATGCACTTCTTCGGCCACAAGTGTCTCTGCGACACTTGGCACACCTAATAGGTCCTATCTCCGAGCTGGGGCCACATACTCAGACATGGTCACGCTGGACTCAGAGACGAGAGACGAGCTACAATTGTGGATCCAGAATCTATCGGTCTGGAATGGCAAGGCCTTATTCGGTCCACTACCGGACTTGATAATAGAATACGACGCCAGCTTGCACGGATGCGGAGCGCACTGTAATGGGATATCCACCGGAGGCCCCTGGTCCCCCGAGGAATCTCGCCTCCATATCAATGGCCTGGAATTACTGACAGGGTCTTTGGCGATTCGCATTTTCGCCAATGGCACGGTCACGACCTGTATCAGACTGCGGATGGACAACGTTTCCGCGGTCTGATACGTCAACGGGATGGGCGGTACACGTTCTTCGGTTCTGACATACCTGGCGCAGGACTTTTGGGAGTTCTGCCTCGCCAGGGGTATTGTGGTGATAGCGGAGAATCTTCCCGGACTCCGCAATGTGGTGGCAGACTGGAATTCACGTTACTTTTCGGATTCCAGCGATTGGAAGTTAGACGAGGAGGTATTCCTAGCTTTATCATCTCGTTGGGGTCCTCCGTCGGTGGATTTATTTGCGAACCGTTTGAACGCCCAGACTTCCAGGTTCTTCAGCTGGCGACCGGATCCGCTGGCGGAGGCGGTAGACGCGTTTCTACAGTAGTGGGGGGGGAACGCTGATGCACGCGTTCCCTCCATTTGCTTTAATTCCCCGGGTTCTCCTTCAAGTTCAACGCCAACGGGCGGAACTGGTCTTGGTCATACCTCTGTGGCGGTCTAGACCTTGGTTCCCGCTAAGCCTGGACCTGTTGGTGGACCTCCCACTCCTCCTCCCAGATCTCCCCTGTCTCTTGCGGGACCCGTTGGGGGAGTCCCACCCCCTCAATCGAGCAGGTTTACTTCGCCTTCTCGCTTGCAGGATCTCGGGTATTCCAGCTCGCTGTCTGGAGTTTCGGACACGACTGTTTTCCTATTGGAAAACGCATGGGCTCCAGGAAACAGACAGGCTTATCGAGCCGCCTGGGACACTTGGGATCGCTGGTGCGGAGAGCGGGATCTGGATCCCCTTCAAGCTCCTGTAATGTCGGTTTTGTCATTTTTGTCCTCCTTATTTGATTCAGGTAAGGCTTATCATACAATTAACCTTTACAGATCGGCCATATCTTCTCGGCACAAGGGTTTTGAGGGTTGTCCTGCGGGTCAACATCCTCTTGTGTGTCGCTTGTTAAAAGGCTGTCGTCTGTCTCGTCCTTCCAGACCTTGTTTCTCTGCGACTTGGGATGTGGGGTTGGTTTTGAACTTTCTGGTTTCTTGATCTTCTAATGACCAGTTGTCTCTACGGCAGTTATCAGCTAAGTTGGTTACGCTATTATGCCTCATTTCTTCTAAGCGGGTTTCCGACGTCCGGGCTCTGGACTATGATGCGCGGTCATTTACTCCTGAGGGGGTTTTATTTAACATTTCCAGACGCACTAAGACGAACATCCGCTCAGTTTCTTACCCTGCTTTGTCCGGTTGCATGCCTACAAGAGTATGAATCTCTTACTGCTCCCTTGCGTGTCTCTACATTTCCTAATCTGTTTATCTCTTTTAGGAGACCCTATGCTCCCGTCTCCAGTGTGACCCTTTCTCGCTGGGTTAAGGAGATTATGAGTCAGGCAGGTATTGACACCAATATCTTTACGGCTCATTCCGTCCGCAGTGCTTCCGCTACCACTATGTCGGTCTCTGGGGCCCGTCTGGAGGACGTTATGCGTTTACCATGGTTTCCACTTTCTGTGAATTTTACTTTCGTCCCGAGTCGCATGCTTTTAATTCTGTCATTTCTCAGCTTTAAACTTGCAATAGGAGCCTCCGTGTCTTGTGATAAAATTTCATGATTTTCCTATTCCATGACGTAAAGTCATGATTTTATTAAAGACACGGAGTCGAGTATTGCCCTCCCTTCCCACCCTGATTGGCTTGTCTTATTTGGATCTATTGCAATTGTCTTTATTTATGCCTTTGTGCCTGTACTATTATGTTTTGATTCGAATGTATGGATTTGTTTTTTTCATGCCGTGGCCTTGTGGTTCTACCTCGTGTATGTTTTTCATCCTGCAGGTTGAGAGGTCACTTTCTCATGCAGTTCTGGTTCAGTAGTACGCTGTTGCTTTTTGCTATCCCAGTGAAGGTCGTTTCCCTGTCTGTTGACGAGTTTGGTTCTAGGGTTCAGGAATGTTGGTTCGTTCAGGAATGTCCAGTTTCCGGAGAAGTCTGCTGTTGGAGTAGCTGCTCAAAGAAAGAGGATGATCCAAGAGTGTGGAGCCATTATATACTGGCATGGTGGGGATGAGTCAGTTACTATGGTTTTTCTTTTGTGATTGACATGTTAATTTCTTTGCTGCTATGGTAACAGTAAAGAGAGTTAAAGCAAAACTCGCCTCCGTGTCTTTAATAAAATCAGGACTTTACGTCATGGAATAGGAAAATCATGAGATTAACTTTTAGGGTAGAGGGAGTTAATAGTTTTGGTCAGCTCCTGTTAATCTTAGTGTGTTATCTGCTGACTATAGTAAAAAACAGCACTGGGGCATGCGGTCATCTCATTAAATGTACCTATCCAAGTAAATGTGTCTACTGCCATTGCTATGTAGCATACATTCATACTCGTTCTTGATAATTTTTCTTTATTTTTTATTTTTTTACTCTCTTATGACGTTATACAAATATACCATATTTTTTGCTTGATAAGACACACTCCACCCCCCCCCCCCCATGACATTGTGTCTTATAAAGTGAATACTAGTTTGCACTTCCATTATGGATGCGGTAGGCATGAGGAGTGGCTGTACTCACTGCTCCCTGTCTTCTTCCCTGGGGCTGCATTGCACTATCCAAACTGCATACAGTACCAGGATGTAGTGCGTGTGCAATGACCTGACATTGTACACAGTCAGGTCACAGTGCATTGTGGGCCGGAGAAGACTAGGAAGCGTGACTGCAGAAGAGAACGCCGGACCTGCAGAGTAGCAGCGGAGCAGGAAAGGTAAGTTTATTTATTTCAAGGTCTTATCTGAGGGAGGTCTAATATGATGTCCTGATGTGAGGGTCTGATCTGAAGTCCTCTTATGGGGTCTGATATGGCGGTCTGATCTGAGGTCTGATGAAAAATATTTTTGTTCTTATTTTCCTCCTCTAAAACCTAGGTGTGTCTTATCATCAGGTGCATCTTATAAAGTAAAAATTATGGTATACACATAGCCCTACAGAATGCACATTATACACACAGCTCTGCAATAGGCACATTATACACAAACTATTCTGCATTCACACAACGCTTTAGAACACAACAGCTCTGCTACATATATACACACACACACACACACACATCTCTGCTGCACATATACACACATACATATACACACATCTGTACTAAAAAGTCACATTTCTGTTCTTCCTCGTCTGTCTCCTCCCATTGGTGACATCATCAAACTCAAACTGCCGGTAATTAGAGCTTTTATCTCTTTTCTCCACAGCTTGGAGACCTTCAGCCTTGAGAGGATGGTGTTTCTCACCATCTTCTCCATGATCATTCAGCCTCCTCTCCTGCCTACACTGATTACACAAATTGGTGTCTGGCAGAGAGAGAGAAAGAGAAGTGTGCAGAAGCACAGCACTCTCAATGATTGGGTACAGAACTGTATGGTCGCTCTGTCGGATCATTAAGGAAGCAGTCAGGGAGATCTGGCACTGCTGGAGCACCCTGAATGCAGAATGTATTTCTTGCTAAAATCTTCAGAGGGGAGCCAGAGCAGAGGATGGGAGTCGTAGTGGCTCTGACTATAGAATGTGTCACAGTAGTTTCCCTCAGACTGTTACTCCCTAGGGCTGGTGCAGTGAGAGGAGGGTGCACCTTTTCTTCCCTCCAGGAACTCCCTGCTACTGGGGTTCCTTTCTGATGGTAGTTTGGGCTCCCTTTGATGTTAAGTGTTCGTATGGGTGCAATGCAAGGATCGTAGAGTATGCAATGGCCAGCATATGGTTTGGTAGGAGTCAGTAAATCAGACCAGCTTTAAATGGAATAATTGTCTCTGTTTACTGTAGTGAAATATTGGAGTTGTAATACATATAACACAGTGGAGTACCTACAATAGAGGCAGACCGCACAGCTGCTATGGGGCCTGTGGGGAAAATTATACTCATTACATCTCCAGTATAGTATCTCTATGATCAGTGAAGAAAGCTAAAGGATTTGTGATGATCACAGGTACTGTACCTCTAATAAATGAACTGCACAAAGATATAGTTCAAAGGTTAGATAGGAGTATCTGTCAGGAACTGTAATATCATCATCTTCAGCATTACAGGTTCTGTACTTCTAGTAAAGTAACTGCACAGAGCTTGGTCTACTTCTCCGGTTAGATAGGATCATCTGCCAGGACCTGTAATGACAACATTATGATTAGAGATGAGCAAACCGATTCGCCTCAAAGCCAAATTTTGTGCTTCATGTTAGCGAATCGATTAGCTAACCCTAACCTGAAATAGTGTAAAAATAAATAAATAAATAAATCAGCTGGCCGGCGTGATGATGTAATCTCACACAACGCAATATTTCGCTCTAGATCTTCAAGCAAGCTGGCGGCGGCCTGCCCGTCGCGAACAAATAGAGGCAGTAAGTTTGATTACATTTTTTTAAATTTTAATTTCACACTGTTTTTACACTCGATCATGTATGAAAGCGCCATCTAAGGGGTACAATCACGGGGGTGGCTCTATCGCTGCTCCTTGTCATTGCACCTGCTACAAAAAAAATAAAAAATTTGCTTAGTGACAAAGTTATTTTATCAGCCGAATCTAACATTTCATAAATTCGCTCATCTCTAATCATCACAGATCCTGTACATCTAGTAAATAAACTGCACAGAGCAGCATCACAGGTCCTTCAACCCCCAAAAGCATAGAGAACTGCAGGATAAGTTCTCCACTGAGACTAGAATGGAGTGGTAAGAGGAGGTCCTACTTCCTTTCTCTTCATTTGCACCCCATTCCCTATTTTTACTCATATCTCACTCATATGTATAGTGCTGCAGATAGTTACAACCACTGTTACCTCATGTACCTCACACAATAAATATACAGGGAGTGCAGAATTATTAGGCAAATTAGTATTTTGACCACATCATCCTCTTTATGCATGTTGTCTTACTCCAAGCTGTATAGGCTCGAAAGCATATTAGGTGATGTGCATCTCTGTAATGAGAAGGGGTGTGGTCTAATGACATCAACACCCTATATCAGGTGTGCATAATTATTAGGCAACTTCCTTTCCTTTGGCAAAATGGGTCAAAAGAAGGACTTGACAGGCTCAGAAAAGTCAAAAATAGTGAGATATCTTGCAGAGGGATGCAGCACTCTTAAAATTGCAAAGCTTCTGAAGCGTGATCATCGAACAATCAAGCGTTTCATTCAAAATAGTCAACAGGGTCGCAAGAAGCGTGTGGAAAAACCAAGGCGCAAAATAACTGCCCATGAACTGAGAAAAGTCAAGCGTGCAGCTGCCAAGATGCCACTTGCCACCAGTTTGGCCATATTTCAGAGATGCAACATCACTGGAGTGCCCAAAAGCACAAGGTGTGCAATACTCAGAGACATGGCCAAGGTAAGAAAGGCTGAAAGACGACCACCACTGAACAAGACACACAAGCTGAAACGTCAAGACTGGGCCAAGAAATATCTCAAGACTGATTTTTCTAAGGTTTTATGGACTGATGAAATGAGAGTGAGTCTTGATGGGCCAGATGGATGGGTCCGTGGCTGGATTGGTAAAGGGCAGAGAGCTCCAGTCCGACTCAGACGCCAGCAAGGTGGAGGTGGAGTACTGGTTTGGGCTGGTATCATCAAAGATGAGCTTGTGGGGCCTTTTCGGGTTGAGGATGGAGTCAAGCTCAACTCCCAGTCCTACTGCCAGTTTCTGGAAGACACCTTCTTCAAGCAGTGGTACAGGAAGAAGTCTGCATCCTTCAAGAAAAACATGATTTTCATGCAGGACAATGCTCCATCACACGCGTCCAAGTACTCCACAGCATGGATGGCAAGAAAGGGTATAAAAGAAGAAAATCTAATGACATGGCCTCCTTGTTCACCTGATCTGAACCCCATTGAGAACCTGTGGTCCATCATCAAATGTGAGATTTACAAGGAGGGAAAACAGTACACCTCTCTGAACAGTGTCTGGGAGGCTGTGGTTGCTGCTGCACGCAATGTTGATGGTGAACAGATCAAAACACTGACAGAATCCATGGATGGCAGGCTTTTGAGTGTCCTTGCAAAGAAAGGTGGCTATATTGGTCACTGATTTGTTTTTGTTTTGTTTTTGAATGTCAGAAATGTATATTTGTGAATGTCGAGATGTTATATTGGTTTCACTGGTAAAAATAAATAATTGAAATGGGTATATATTTGTTTTTTGTTAAGTTGCCTAATAATTATGCACAGTAATAGTCACCTGCACACACAGATATCCCCCTAAAATAGCTAAAACTAAAAACAAACTAAAAACTACTTCCAAAAATATTCAGCTTTGATATTAATGAGTTTTTTGGGTTCATTGAGAACATGGTTGTTGTTCAATAATAAAATTAATCCTCAAAAATACAACTTGCCTAATAATTCTGCACTCCCTGTAATATTATAACTAACCACATATTTCTGTGCACACTGCATCTACTATACCTTAGTACATTAGTACACTGATTATATAAATATATATATATATATATATATATATATATATATATATATACACTCACCTAAAGAATTATTAGGAAGACCTGTTCTATTTCTCATTAATGCGATTATCTAGTCAACCAATCACATGGCAGTTGCTTCGATGCATGTCGGGTTGTGGTCCTGGTCAAGACAATCTCCTGAACTCCAAACTGAATGTCAGAATGGGAAAGAAAGGTGATTTAAGCAGTTTTGAGCGTGGCATGGTTGTTGGTGCCAGACGGGCCGGTCTGAGTATTTCACAATCTGCTCAGTTACTGGGATTTTCACGCACAACCATTTCTAGGGTTTACAAAGAATGGTGTGAAAAGGGAAAAACCTCCAGTATGCGGCAGTCCTGTGGGCGAGAATGCCTTGTTGATGCTCGAGGTCAGAGGAGAATGGGCGACTGATTCAAGCTGATAGAAGAGCAACGTTGACTGAAATAACCACTCGTTACAACCGAGGTCTGCAGCAAAGCATTTGTGAAGCCACAACACGCACAACCTTGGGGCGGATGGGCTACAAAAGCAGAAGACCCCACCGGGTACCACTCATCTCCACTACAAATAGGAAAAAGAGGCTACAATTTGCACTAGCTCACCAAAATTGGACTGTTGAAGACTGGAAAAATGTTGCCTGGTCTGATGAGTCTTGATTTCTGTTGAGACATTCAAATGGTAGAGTCCGAATTTGGCGTAAGCAGAATGAGAACATGTATCCATCATGCCTTATTACCACTGTGCAGGCTGGTGGTGGTGGTGTAATGGTGTGGGGGATGTTTTCTGGGCACACTTTAGGCCCCTTAGCGCCAATTGGCCATCGTTTAAATGCCATGGGCTACCTGAGCATTGTTTCTGACCATGTCCATCCCTTCATGACCACCATGTACCATCCTCTGATGGTTACTTCCAGCAGGATAATGCACCATGTCACAAAGCTCCAATCATTTCAAATTGGTTTCTTGAACATGACAATGAGTTCACTGTACTAAAATGGCCCCACAGTCACCAGATCTCAGCCCAATAGAGCATCTTTGGGATGTGGTGGAACGGGAGCTTCGTGCCCTGGATGTGCATCCCTCAAATCTCCATCAACTGCAAGATGCTATCCTATCACTATGGGCCAACATTTCTAAAGAATGCTATCAGCACCTTGTTGAATCAATGCCACATAGAATTAAGGCAGTTCTGAAGGCAAAAGGGGGTCCAGCACCGTATTAGTATGGTGTTCCTAATAATTCTTTAGGTGAGTGTGTATATATATATATATATCTATATCTATATAGTATATGTACATAATCAAAAGAGGGGACAGCACCACCAGAGATGATTGATTTAAAAGCAGGTGCAACCTACCATAGCAACTATGTATAAAAACAAAAAAGTATCAGCACAGCACTAAATGCACTAAGAATGGGTGGGCCTGACGGTAGGATCGTATGAGATTTGAAAGGCATAGCTGAGGTTTTTCGGGAATACTTTGCAGCGGTCTACAGGGCGGATCCTCCTGTGCCGGACAGCCTTGTGGACGCTTATCTGAATGGTCTTTCTTTTCCGGTTCTTTCAGAAGGCCAGAAGGTCTCCCTGGAGAGGGAGATAACCATCCAGGAGATCCATTTGGCCCTTGGGTCAATATCGGGTAGCTCTTCCCCGGGGCTGGATGGCCTTCTGTATGAATTTTACAGGAAATATGGGGATATAGTTCTCCCGTATCTTTCAGAAGTATTTACAAAGGTGCGGCAGGGAGAAGGCCTCCCGACCTCCATGCATGAGGCACTGATAGTTTTAATTCCAAAAAAAGCATTAGGCATTAAAGCTTAAACCCCGCCCCTTGGGCAGAAAGAACAGGGATTAGTTCAGGTTATAAAACACGAGTTTGCAGTATTCATAATGTGGACAGGGGGGATACTTATATGTTTTAAATGCACATTAGAAGACCTGTGCATGGATATGTACAGCTAATTATGGTTATTGGGCCTGTCGGTGTCCCTTTAATACTAATATTAAGCTGCTCTCCAAGGTCCTGGCTAATAGACTTTCCAAGGTGATTACATCACTAATTCACCCAGACCAAAATGAGTTCATGCCTGGGAGGGGTACCCATTAAAATATACATTGCTTGTTTGCTAATATTCAATCCTCCGGGGGGACCGCCAGCTCAATCCTGTCATTAGATGCCACAAAGGCCTTCAACAGGGTTGTGTGGAGTTTCCTCTCGAGGGTGATGGGAAGAATGGGATTTGGTCCAAGGTTTATAGCCATGGTCCGTTTTCTTTACAAATCCCCTTGGCCAAACTTAGGATTAATGGAACCCTGACTAGGACTTTGATGTTGGAGAGAGGCACCCGTCAAGGATGTCCTCTCTCGCCACTCCTATTTAACATTTATATTGAGCCTTTGGCCATAAAGATCAGACAGGATTCGGGGGTTCTTGGATTCGGGATTGCAACAGACCAATAGTACCCTGCCAAAAGTTATGATGATTGTAGAATCGTACTCCAGGTTCTCAGGCCTGGAGGTAAATTGGTCCAAAACCACCCTCCTCCCTATAGATAAGCTGCAATGGTTAGTGGAGAATCTACCTCTGGACCTGGGGGTCGAGGATTCCATTAAGTATTTAGGGATAAATGTCTCTGCTAACATTCAGGACTATGTTCAACTTAATTTACTCCCGGCCATTATGAAGATTAGATCTAAAATTAAAATATGGCATCAGTTCACCCTTTTGAGAGGAGACGCTGGAACACGGGGGGGGTTGAACCTTCTCAGCTTCAGGGGATATTATATTGCGTCTCTGCTATGTCTTTTCCATGAGTGGGAGACCAGCCCCCTATGCAAAAAATTAGAGGATCAATCTGGTTTTCTTGACTTTTTTACTCTATTAGAGTCAGGATGCCTAATGAGTCGAGGCAGGAGTTTGGAAGTTTCGTTCAGCTGGTTACCAGGGCCTGGAAATTGATCAGGAGCTGGCTTTCTATCACATCCTCATTGGTTTGAACTTCACTATGGCAAAATCAAAGACTTCCAGTGCTGGGGACCTTGATTGCCAGCAGTACTGGAGGTCTAAGAATATTCACTACATAGCATAAGAAGGTGATGGTCAGATCCTCTCTCTTGAGGAGATTGTGCAGAAGGAAAACACAGGAAAAATAGTTTGGTTTAGATATTTTCAGTTACGATTGGCACTTTGTACTATTGTGGATAGAACTTTACTAAGTATAGACACGTCAAGTGTTTTGCACAGTCTAATAAAGAAAAATAATTATGTCAAGGCTAAGATAGCTTATTGTTATTAGGGCACGTTTTTTGGATTGTCTCTCACCTGGACATAAGTCCTGGAGACTCACTTACCCTAACCTATCTTTTGAGGCGTGGGAAAGTGTATTGAAGAATATGGGTTTGGTTTCTTTTAGTTTTAACCACATAGTTGTTCAGTTTAATATTATGCACAGGATATATGTAACGCCGCTGTGGCTTCAGAGGCGTGGACTACGAGATAACTCCAACTGCATACATTGTGGGAGCCCGAATTCAGACCATCTTCATCTGTTTTGAGATTGCCCCCTTTTAGATGGTTATTGGGGAGCAATACAAGAACTTCTTGTGCGGCGACTGCAGATGGAGCTCCCTCGCCAGCCTCAGCTATGGATCCTTGGGGACCTGTCTGATCTAAATTGCCAGAAGCCAGAGCAGTGCCTTTTGACTAGGGTGATGTTTTTGGCCCGCCTCCTGATCTCCAGGTCCTGGTTTGCAGCTACCCCTCCTCACGTTAACCAGTGGCTGAAATTAGTCAATAAAATCAGAGACTATGGGGCCATTTTGTATAGGCAGAGAGGTTCATACAATAGATGGCTCAGGGTTTGGGCAGTATGGAATGGGTGAAAGAATAATTGAAGTCTTACGTTGATTTATTTTTTATATATTTTTTTATGTATATGTGTGTGTATGTATATGTATGTATGTATATTTGTGTGTATGTGTATATATATATATATATATATATATATACGAAAAAATGGCGGCACTGACTGCAGACGGAGAAGATGGGTGCACGCTCCAGGGGAATCGACCTCTTACCCCAATTGATATATCCAGAAAAAGGACGGCACTCCGGTCTTGTAAAGGTGAAGTTATTCTTTAATCAACCGCATGGTTGATTAAAGAATAACTTCACCTTTACAAGACCGGAGTGCCGTCCTTTTTCTGGATATATATATATATATATATATTATTTTTTTTATTTATTTATTTTTTCTTCTCCCGGATATGGCGGAACTTTGGGGGTGGCTGGGAATGTATGTATTTTGTTTTTCTTAATTTTGTGTTTGTTGAGATGAATAAAGAAAAATATTAATAAAAAAAGAATGTGTAAAACATCCCATTGATAACGAAAACTAGGGCAAAAATAGGAATTTGGTTGAGACTCCCTCTATCTAGAGCTGACCAAGTTTCACTGGTCAAGATGGTGATTCTACTCCAATTACTTTATGTTCTTAGGAATATACCTATTTGGATAGAGGATAAATATTTTAAACTTATGGAAAGAATAATAATTGACCTAGTCTGGGGATGAAAACTTGTGAGACTCAAATTGGAATATCTATATAAACCTCTGGAGCATGGGGGTCTAAATCTCCCATGCTTCAAAGGCTATTTTATTGCTGCTCAGTTATGGACGTGTTATGAATGTCAAAATAGTAAATTTTTGAGCAGTTTAGTAAGAAGCTTCTCACATAATAACATCTTTACGCTCCTGGAATCCGGGCTATTGATTAATAGAGACCGGGGCTACAAAGAGACTACAAAATCATTACTGAAAATGTGGTCTACCACTAGAGGATGGTTGGGGTTAAAGGGATCACTTACATTCACGCCTCTTTGGCATAATATTCACTTACAGACCCTAGAGGGTAAAGCAATGGATCAATTCTGCAAAAGAACGGGATTCTTTATATCACACAGATTGTTAAGAATAGAGAGATTAAGTCGTTTGTGGAATTATCACATAATGTAGAGAATCTTTCTTGGTTTAGGTATTTTCAGCTTCGGTTGGCACTTTTTAGTTTGGATGATAAATCACTGTTAGAAGTAGATAATTCTTCTCCGTTAAATGAGTGGTTAGGGAAGATATCACTAAGAATGAAGATTTCTAATATATATATATAAACTACTATATAAACTACTACTTAAGTCACGATTCGGTGAGACACAAATCGCCAGGACAAAGGGCCTGGGAGATGGATTGTCCAAATATACAACTGGTAGGGTGGAGAAGTATTTTTACTAACCCAAATGTACTATCTCACAACTTTAATCATGTTCTAATACAGTTCAATATTTATCATAGATTATATGTCACCCCCAATCTGGTTAACCTCTTCCGGACACAAATCATTGAGCAGGCACCTGGGGCAAATGCGTGTAGGCGATCGCAGCAAACCGCAGGTAACTTCATTTCCGGGTTATTCGGGTCTCTGAGGACCCGATAACCCGGAACAGGATGGTGATCGGTGGTATGATTTTACCCCACAAATCACCATCCTGCGATCCTGAGTGGTGTTGGTGACATAACCTCTCAGGATCGACTCTGATTGGTAGGAGGGCGGGCCGGCAGAGATTCAAATGATAGCAGCGCTCCTCTCCTCCTCCTTTTGTGTCCGGAGCCCGAGGAGAGAAGAGCACTGCCTGCACGTGTCTGATCTGAGCCAGCATCTGTGCCCCAGCACACATCCTTGCCCCAGGACCCGATCTGTGCCCCAGCACCCCCCATCTTATCTGCAGGTAATTAGGGAAAGTCTAGGGAAAGGTTGGGCTAGGCAGGGAAAATAAAGGGTAAGTTAGTGTGAGAAAAGTTTTCTTGCATCACGCTGACTGTGGCCGACACTCTTAGCATCCGGCCACTGTTAGCGCATCGCACACCCCACCGCTGATCAACTTCGGACGGTTGATCAGCAGTTTTGAATTTTTGTTTTAACATTTTTTTAATTTTTTCCCCTTTTTTTAGTTAGTCTTTTTTTTTTCTGTTAGTTTTAGGGATAAAGTACGCAAACACCCGTATGCAAACACCCGTGCCCCCACGCACACCAAATAAAGATTTACACACACGCACATACACACGCAGACACACACTCCCCTATGGCCCGCCGGACGTTCTCGGCCGAGGAGGCATATGCCCAGCTTGCCTCCGAGAGTCCCAGTGAGGATGAGGATGACCCCACTTTCCTGTTGTCATCCACGTCCCCCTTATCATCTAGCAATTAAGATGAGCCCCCAAGACGGCGGAGACGCCGCCAGGTGGAGCAAGGGACCCTGTGGCCCACCCTAGTACGAGCAGCTCTGGGGCTCTTACTAGGTTTCCAGCCCACCAGTTAAATCCACAAACTTGTCTGGTGTACCCCAGAGCGATATGAGCCCGTGATTCCTGATTTTGTAGGCCAATCAGGAATCCAGATTTTTACAGTGGGCTTCACTGAATATTACTTTTTTTGTCATTTTTTCAGTAACTAACTGGTAAATCTAATGGTGGAGCAGACGAACCTGTACGCCCAATAGTTCGTTGCTCAACACCCGGGCTCCTTTTTGGCTAGGCCCAGTGGCTGGACCACGGTCAGTGCAGCTGAGATGAGGACATTTTGGGGCCTCGTGATGCATATGGGCCTAGTCAATAAACCTAGTGTCAGTCATTACTGGAGTGGGGACGTCCTCTACCAGGTCCCACTTTACAG
Source organism: Bufo gargarizans (assembly GCF_014858855.1). Taxonomy (NCBI): domain Eukaryota; kingdom Metazoa; phylum Chordata; class Amphibia; order Anura; family Bufonidae; genus Bufo; species Bufo gargarizans. Next base: position 438,237,449 of record NC_058082.1, on the reverse strand, counting down.
TACGACCATGACATGGTCCCGGTTTGAGGCCATCCGGAAATGTCTGCATTATTCAGATAATGCAGCATGTCCCCCCCAAGGTGATCCTGCATATGACCGTCTGTATAAGAAATGGCCGGTCATCGTTCACTTTGGGGCCAAATTTGTACAGGCCTATGTACCTGGAAGGGAGGTCTCGGTTGATGAGTCTCTCATTGTGTTCAAGGCGAGACTCATTTTCCGCCAGTATGTTCCCTCAAAGCGGGCGAGGTATGGCGTGAAGCTGTACAAACTTTGTGAGAGTACCTCAGGGTACACTTACAAGTTTTGTGTGTACGAGGGGCGAGATTCCCGTATTCAACCCCAAGAATGTCCCCCCACTCTGGGTGTTAGCGGGAAACTTGTGTGGGACCTTATGTACCCACTGCTAGATAAGGGTTACCACCTTTACGTGGATAACTTTTATACTAGTATACCCTTGTTCCAGTCCAACGCCACCAGATCCACGTCCGCTTGTGGGACCGTGCAGAAAAATCAACGCGACCTCCCTGCTCACCCCCTCCAGGTACCTATCCCCAGGGGTGCAACCCGTGCTCTTACCGGGTGAAAACCTATTGCTGGTCAGATTTAAGGACAAGAGGGATGTCCTTGTACTGTCCACAATTCATGGTGACGGCATCACCCCTGTCCCTGTGCGAGGCACCGTGGCAACAGTCATCAAGCCCGATTGTATCGTCGACTACAATCGGTATATGGGAGGAGTTGATCTCTCTGATCAAGTCCTCAAGCCATATAACGCCATGCGCACAACCCGGGCATGGTACAAAAAAGTTGCGGTCTACTTAGTACTGGTAGCCTTGTACAACTCTTTTGTGCTGTCCCGGAGCACTGGCAACACAGGGACATTTCTTCAGTTCTATGAATCAGTCCTCAAGGCCCTGATCTTTTTGGACCGGGAAAGAGCAGGAGTACCTCGGGAACTGGAGGCCCCAGGATTGTCCCTGGCCAACACTTCCCAGGTGTGGTCCCCCATGCTGTAAAGAAGGGATGAACCCCCAAAAAGTGCAGAGTGTGTTGCAGGAGGGGGATACAGAAGGACACCAACTACTGATGGTTGCTTCAGGGAGTATCACACTTCCATGGAGTACTAAATTTATATCCCAATTTAGCCACTGTCTATCGGATAAAAAAACTGGTTCTCAGACTTGAGACATCCCAAAAAATTGTAAAAACGTAAATAATTTTAAAAAAGTATACAAATTAGGTATCGCTGCATCGGTAATAATCTCCTCTATAAAAATACCCCATGACCTAACCCCCAGAATAACATGGTCCCAAAAAAATAAAAAAAGTTGAAAAAAAATAACTTTTTGCGTCACCTAACATAACAAAAATTTTTATAGCAAGCAATCAAAAAGCCATATAGCCACCAAAATAGTGCCAATAAAACCGTCCTCTCATCCCGCAAAAAATGAGCCCCTACATAAGATAATCGGCTAAAAAAAAAATGACTCAGACTTTAGAGATAAAAACAAAAAATTTTTGTATCAAAAAGGATAATATAGTCTAAAACCTAAATAATTGTTAAAAAGTAGACTTATTAGGTATCGCCGTGTCCATAAGAATCTCCTTTATAAAAATACCCCATGACCTAACCCCCCAGATTAACACGGTCCAAAATAAAAATAAAAAAAGCACTTTTCCATTTCAATAGTTTTTTTTCCGGTAACAAAGCAAGGGTTAACAACCAAACAAAACTTAATATTTATTACCCTGATACTGCACTTTACAGAAACGCCACATTTGTGGTCGTAAACTGCTGAATCAGTAAAAGGCAGGGCGCAAAAGGAAAGGACCACCATGGTTTCTGGAAGGCCGATTTTGATGGCCTTTTTTATTGACACCATGTCCCTTTTGAAGCCCCCATGATGCACCCCTAGAGTAGAAACTCCCTAAAAAAAAAATTTCACATATTGTACTTCATGACACTTGTAAAATGAAGTAACAAAAAATAAAAATCATTTTTATTTATAAAAAAAATACCAAATGTACAAAAAAATAGAAAAAATTGCTAATTTCCAAGTTTCAATTTTGGAAGTTTGGAAGCAAATCTTGAAATTTTTCAGAAATTTTCAAAAAGCCAATTTTTAGGGACCAGTTCAGGTCTGAAGTCACTTTGTGAGGCTTATATAATAGAAACCACCCAAAAATGACCCCATTCTAGAAACTAACCCCCTCAAGGTATTCAAAACTGATTTTACAAACTTTGTTAACCCTTCAGGTGTTGCAGAAGAGTTATTGGCAAATAGGGATGAAATTTGAAAATTTCATTTTTTTTTGCCAAATGTTCAATTTTAACCCATTTTTTCCACAAACAAAGCAAGGGTTAACAGCCAAACAAGACTGTATCTTTATTGCCCTGACTTTCAAGATTTCCTTCCAAACTTCCAAAATTGAAACTTGGAAATTAGCAATTTTTTAAATTTTTTGGGTGAATACTGGAATGGTATTAATAATCTCCTTACCCACAAATTAAAAATACGGATTACTCTTGCGCTACAATTGTTTCTACTGAACAATCTTTTGTCATTAAGTAGCCATAAATATCAAAAGATTTTACTAGGTACAATACTATTATTGGCCAGACTTCTGATTACTCGGAGCTGGTTTACATTCCATACCCCACAGGTAAACAATTGGATAAATCTGGTTAATTTAGGTTAAAAACTATGAATGGATTCTTTATAAGCAGAGAGAAGCATTAGAGAAATGGATTAAGATATGGGAGGACTGGAAGTTCTGATTTGATTGTACTTGGAAGTTAATAACAAATATATATATATTTTTTTTCTTCTCTTTCCCCTCTCCTCTTTCTTCCCTTCTCTCTTTTCTTTCTCTGAGGGGGGCCGGACGCATCACAGGATGGGGGGTTGGGGGGGGGGGGAGAATGGGGCTAGGGGGAAAATGGTATTAATTATATTAAGTTTGAACTTCCTTTGTGTATCTGTTTTGTATATCAATAAAGATGTTAAATTAAAAGAAAACAAAGAATGGGTAAACAGGTGAATGTGTGAACAGGGTCAAATACATGACTACCATACTTACTATTAAGTGAAGTATAAGCTCTTAGTGCATATAATTGATCAGAAATATGCCGGGCCCATCTACCAAACGTCAAGGTGGCTTCTCATCAGATGGGACCTACTCTAACACGGAGTGTCCAGCTCCATTGTTACTCTGATTAAAAGCACCAGGGGGTGGGCGGGGAGTGCTAAGTTCCAAAGAGGATGCCTACTCCTCTATTATATTCATAGTCAAAAAAAGGAACAGCACCTCCAGAGATAATTGATTTAAAAGCAGGTGTATATATATATATATACAGTTGCAAGGAAAGTATGTGAACCCTTTGAAATGATATGGATTTCTGAACAAATTGGTCATAAAATGTGATCTGATCTTCATTTAAGTCACAAGAACAGACAATTGCAGTCTGCTTAAACTAATAACACACAAAGAATTAAATGTTACCATGTTTTTATTGAACACACCATGTAAACATTCACAGTGCAGGTGGAAAAAGTATGTGGACCCCTAGACTAATGACATCTCCAAGAGCTAATTGGAGTGAGGTGTCAGCCAACTGGAGTCCAATTAATGAGATGAGATTGGAGGTGTTGGTTACAGCTGCCCTGCCCTGTAAAACACACACACCAGTTCTGGGTTTGCTTTTCACAAGAAGCCTTGCCTGATGTGAATGATGCCTTGCACAAAAGAGCTCAGAGCTCTCAGAAGACCTACGATTAAGATTTGTTGACTTGCATGACACTGGTTGACTGTGTCCTTGCCACAATACTGTTGTAATGGTGCGTTCCACCGGACGGAAATACGTCATGGAAGTATCATTGCGCTTGGGTGACAAGTGATATGGAAAAAGGGAAAAAGAGAAGGGAAAAACATATCAGTAAAACAAGAGAAGTGTGCTTAGATAAGGATGGAGAGGCTGGGATAGAGATGGGGAGAGTGGAAAAGAGTTATTAATCTATATGTATATATATGTGTATATAGAAACACACATATACATAGAGACCCACCTATGGGATATAAGGATATAAATGTCAGTCTCTAAGATAGTTATGTGACAGTCATGTAATACTAAGATGACATCATGAGACAGATAACAGGGAAATGTATACAATGACGACATGTATAAACAGGACATGACTAAAAGTTGAGTATAGACATAAGGTATAACATGACACAAAACTAAACAAAAAGGATACAGTGCAGCACTAGAGTGGGCCTGATGAATCAATGGGCCTGTGGAGAAAAGACGAGAAGAGCAATGAGTAAATCGTCGTATCACTAGTATTAACAATAGAGTTTGTATCTCGTATTCCCTATTGAGCCCCCTTGGTTCCATACTCTCCAATTTGTGAATCCAGAAGGCCTCTCTCAGTTGGAGTTGCTTTACTCTGTCACCACCCCTTCTCGGTGCTGGGATGTGTTCTATTACTTGGCATTTCAGTTGGGAAATGAAGTGCGAGGCTTGCTTGAAGTGGTATGGAACGGGGAGGAGGATATTTTGTTTGCGTATTGAAGATTTGTGTTGGCATATTCTATTACGGATGGTTTGTGTAGTTTCACCCACATAGATCACTCCACGTGGACATTTGAGTGTATAGACTACGAAATCAGAATCACATGTAAAGAAATCATTGATCAGAAATTGTCTGCCTGTGTATGGATGAGAGATGCTGTTGCCTTTTTGTACATGTGAGCACTGTATGCAATGATGACAATGGAATGTGCCCTTCTTCGGTGTCCTTAAGAATGTCTGGTGAGTTGTCTTGGTGGCTGAACCTATATCTGCTCGGACTAGAATGTCCCGTCGATTTTTTGGGCATCTATTACACATGAGGATCGGGTTTTTATATTCTTAATTTTCTGGGTAGGAGGCACTAAATCAGGTGCTCGGAGGCATCAAATCAGAAACCATATGTCCTACCACAATTCGGGAGGTTCCAGTGCACATCGATGAATCCAGGAGAGAAAGCAAAAAAAAACATTTTGATGTGGTATTGAAGGACAGGTTGGGCAAAGAACTGTCCCTGATATTGCCCTACAGAGGGGTGCTATTCTGGCCCTGATAGCCTAACCACAGACCACCCGCCCTGATAAGAGCGACCTCGTCCAGAACCTTACCCTATATAAAAATGGCCCTAGTAAGCCCCTAGGCCCCTGACTTCCAGGTGATCACTATATATAAGTATATTGCACCCCTCAGTATATCACACCTATCGATAGCACACCTATACTAGTCCTTAAAAGCACTTTTGTGGCCCTATTAGCTAGCATTTGGTGTCCCTAACAGTCTGTCCCTGCTCCACACAGCAACCTCTCCCTACACTGACAAAACACTGAATGTAAAATGGCGGCCAGATCAGGTTTATTTATAAGTTAGGGGGTATGTCCATGTGCTGAAATGTCTTAATTGGCTGTCCTGTACCACCTGATGGATGTATCATGGGTCAAAGTTCTTAACAATGTAAAAGAATATGGCGGGCACAAATTTCTCCGTATGTTCGCATGTTCGGCGAATCGCGAACATGCAAAGTTCGCCGCGAAACGACTGCCGGGCGAACCGCAAGGCCATCTCTACATATCAAAAGCGGCAGAATTTAACACCATGCAATCCAAGCAAATGTTTGAGGCCCCTGAGATCAGGAGGTGCCCTGCTGGCCACAAGCGGTTACTAAAGGGGGACGTACTGCATGTGCAGCTGGTTCAGGGTCCTGGGGGGAAAGTGGGACTTCCTAGCTGTAAAGCAGTAGAACAAGTGCACAGGCTCCACTGACAAGCTGAGATTGTTTTGTTTTTTTTGTTGACAGGAAAAGACTTAGCAGTGAGGAACTAAATGGTACAATGAGAGCGCCAAGACAGAAATTAAAGATCAGTCAGCTCAGCTCCTCCTTCGCTATAACATGCTGCCTGGAGCTCAGACAAAATGTTCACATTTTCAAAAGGTTCCCTTTAACCCTTTAGTGATCAGCCTCTTTTGCGCCTTAGTGACCAATTTTTTTTTTTCTTCATCACATTCCAAGAACTTTAACTTTTTTATTTTCCTGTTAATGTAGCCATATTTTTGTGGGAGAAGTTGTAAATTTTTATAGCACAATTTTGGGTTACAAATAACTCAATTAACTTTTATTAGTAAAAACAGCAATACTGCCAGAATTGTTACACTATAAATTATGCAGCATTCATATTTCAGCATAAGTAACATAACTTCTCCAAATCAGTATGATTAACAGTGATACCAAATATTTATAAACTACTAAGATGCTGTGCATCTAAGGATCTAAGGGGTTAAGCAGCCTGGATCGGGGTGTATATATATATATATATATATATATATATACACACATATAAAATTTTGCATTGCCACATTTTTTTTTTTATGACATAGTTTTCATTGGTATCATTTTGACATGGTATCATTGGTTTCATCATGGCACTTTTTGATCAATGTTTATCATGTTTTTTTGTGGTGAATAAGCAAAAATATAGCATTATTTATTGTCGTCCTTTATAGTGTTTACCATGTAGAATAAATGATGTGATAATTGTATGGCACCGGTTGTGATGGATGTGGTGATACCAAATATGTGGAAAGTTTATATTTTTTGCAATTTTTACCACTGCTTCTGGCTCACCCTGATAGGCATACACTGTAGGAAGACCTTGGGGTCTTATTAAGCCCCCAGTTGCCATGCTAAAAGTGGATTGAGAGGGACTGACTGAGCGGCCGATTGTCGGGAAGGAAGCATTCCTTTCCCGACAGTGTTCGTTCAATGAAGGATACTGCACATTTAAATGCAGCAAACTTCTTCACTATATGAGGATGGGGGATCACTATAGCCATCTCTCATCCTCATGCAGAATCATGGCTTCTGAGCAGCAGATCATTGTTTAGACCACACAATCTGCTGCCTAGAAACCATGATCGTTGGTGCCTGCACGAATGACAGAATCACCGGATGAACGAGTGTTTCACTTTTTCGAGTTATCGGCGGTACATTCAGACGGCTAGATGATGATCTGGACGATTATTGGTGAGTCTAAATGCACCTTAAATGCACCTTTTAACCCTTTCCATAGCTTTCTAGCAGCATTACAGTTTATAAAAATGTTACCTTTATAAGCAATCGTGAACTGGCAAAAATCATCTTAGTAGGATATGCAAATTAGGGCTCTCAAGCGTCATGGGGCAGCGTCAACCTCGTAAGTGCCCAGGCAGCTCTGCCTTATCGTCGTTTCCCCCCGCCCAGTCTTTTCCGCTGCCCACCCATCTTCTTACTTCTTCTCTCGCCGAGATCCCACGCCTGCACGCTGAGTCCGTCAGCCGGCACATGCACACTGCAATGTCCATTCCTGGTACAGCATCACAGTAATTAATGCACATGCGCCGGCTAACTTTCGCAGATTAATATCTGTGATGCCGTACCAGTAATGGACATCACAGTGCGCATGCGCCGGCCGACGAACTCGGCGAGAGAAGAAGTAAGAAGATGGGCGTGCAGAGGGAAAGGATGGGCGGGCAGAGGGAAAGACTGGGCGGGGGGAAGCGACGATAAGGCAGAGCTGCCTGGGCAACTACCAGGTTGACGCCGCCCCTGGGCACTTGCAAGCCCTTATTTGCATATCCTACTAAGATGATTTTTGCCAGTTTTATAAGTCCACAATTGCTTATAAAGGTAATGTTCTTATCAACTGTAATGCTGCTAGAAAGCTTTGGGAAGGGTTAAAAAGGTGAAACTGTGATGAAGAACTCCCTTTAAGACATCGACACCCGGGATTTTATTTGAGGCATGCCAATGCATGAGAGAGGGGGTCTGCTCCCTCTAAACCACTATTGACCACAGCATTTAAGGAGTGAAAAAGCCCGAATTGACACTTATTTGAATCCAAGCTGTTAGAGAAGGAGCCTGTCATATGAGAGCCAAGCTCCTGATCTCCACTGCATGGGAGACCCGTGCAGCGCTTAGAGTAGGCACTGTGAAAATGCAGAGGCCTATCCTAAGGACCTTAAGTAATTGCTGTAAAAAGGTGTTTTGGTGGTCACTAATGGGTTAAAAATGGGCAACATATTTTGTGGTAGCTGAAGTTTTTAGCCTTATAATCATAGCCATTGCCATAAACATATTGCTAAGGGCACCTGTCATAACCCATGCTATACATTGCATTTTATTGTCAATGTGGAAGTGGCACAAAAATATGCAGTATATTTTAGTACCAACATATAAACAAATTGTATATATATTTCTGTGATGTAAAAAAATGAGACAAATATAAATCATTTCAGAACTTTTCCACCTTTAATGTGACCTATAAACTGTACAACTCAATTGAAAAACAACCTGAAATCTTTTAGGTGGAGGGAAGAAAAAAAATATAAAAATAAAATAATATGGTTGCATACGTGTGCACACCCTTAAAACAATACTTTGTTGAAGCACCTTTTGATTTTATTACAGCACTCAGTCTATTTGGGTATGAGTCTATCAGCATGGCACATTTTGACTTGGCAAGATTTGCCCAATCTTCTTTGCAAATACACTCCAAATCTGTCAGATTGCGAGGGCATCTCATGTGCATAGCCCTCTTCAGATTACCCCAAAGATTTTCAATCAGATTCAGGTCTTGGCTCTGGCTAGGCCATTCCAAAACTTTAGTCTTGTTCTGATGAAGCCATTCCTCTGTTGATTTTGATGTATGCTTTGTGTCGTTGTCATGCTGAAAGATGAAGTTCATTTTCATGTTCAGCTTTCTAGTAGAAGCCTAAAGGTTTTGTGCCAATATTGACTGGTATTTGGAACTGTTCATAATTCCCTCTAGCTTAACTAAGGCCCCAGTTCCAGCTGAAGAAAAACAGCCCCAAAGCATGATGCTGCCACCACCATGCTTCACTGTGGGTATGGTGTTCTTTTGGTGATGTGCAGTGTTGTTTTTGCGCCAAAAATATCTTTTGGAATTATGGAATTATCAATCTTGGTTTTATCAGATCATAACACCCTTTCCCACATGCTTTTGGGAGACTTCAGATGTGTTTTTGCAAAATGTAGCTTGGCTTGGATGTTTTTCTTTGTAAGAAAAGGCTTTCGTCTTGCCACTCTACCCATAGCCCAGACATATGAAGAATACAGGAGATTGCTGTCACATGTACCACACAGCCAGTACTTGCCAGATATTCCTGCAGCTCCTTTAATGTTGCTGTAGGCCTCTTGGTAGTCTCCCAGACCAGTTTTCTTCTCGTCTTTTCATCAATTTTGGAGGGACGTCCAGTTCTTGGTAATGTCATTGTTGTGCCATATTTTCTCCACCTGATGATGACTGTCTTCACTGTGTTCCATGGTATATCTAATGCCTTGGAAATTCTTCTGTACCCTTCTCCGGACTGATACCTTTCAACAATGAGATCCCTCTGATGCTTTGGAAGCTCTCTGTGGACCACGGCTTTTGCTGTGGGATGTGATTAAGAAAATTTCAGGAAAGACCAACTAGAGCAGCTGAACTTTATTTGAGGTTAATCAGAGGCACTTTAAATGATGGCAGGTGTATGCTGACTCCTATTAAGGCCCCATGCACACGGCCGTGTTTCACGGCCGTGTGCGGGCCGTGGAACCGCGGCCTGGATCCCTCCTGAGAGCAGGAGCGCACGGCGTCACTGGTTGCTATGATGCCGTGCGCTCCCTGCTGCCGCCGCAATACAGTAATACACTGGTATGATCTATACCAGTGTGTTAACTGTACTGTGCCGGCAGCAGGGAGCGCACGGCGTCATAGCAACCAGTGACGCCGTGCGCTCCTGCTCTCAGGAGGGATCCAGGCCGCGGTTCCACGGCCCGCACACGGCTGTGAAACACGGCCGTGTGCATGGGGCCTTAACCTGATTTTAAATGTGATTGCTTAATTCTAAACACAGCTACATCCCGTTATAAGAGGGTGTGCACATTTATGCAACCACATTATTTTATTTTATATTTTGTTTTCTTCTCTCCACCCAATTGAGAGGTTCAGTTTATAGGTCACATATAGGTAGAAAAAGTTCTGAAATTATTATTTTTTTTACATCCCAGAAACCTGACATTTTAACAGGGGTGTGTAGACTTTGTATATAATATATATACATATATATATATATATATATATATATATATATATATGTATACTCTTCATTTAACCTCATATTGTATGCAGAAAACAATAAACAAAGGAGGGATGAAAAATATTTGGTTATAAGCATTTATAGTGAAGTAGCTGGTTATTGGCTCATTATGATCTATAAATACATTGTCCTATTGTATCTTCAGTTGAGTGCATAGATGCCATGTAATGAGATATTCCAATATTCATTCTTGCTTCTCTCTGCCATGGTTCATCTAACACCTCCAATCTAATTCCTGATCCATTTACATTACCTAATTTGCAGGTTACACTAACCTTTTCCATCACAGTAGATAGACTGGTTAATCATATCCTGCATAAAAATGTATCTAAGATTTTTTACACTGTTTTAAGAGTTGTAAAATCTACATTTTTTATTGTGTTTAGCGCAGATAATTATTTCTCGACTTCTAGTGTTTTCACATAAGCATGTTAAAAGAATGAATTCTCAGATTCCAATTATTTCAGTGAGTTCACATCACGTTTTTCCTGTATGTTTAGCATGTACGTCAGGGAACCTCCAGGCATACATGCTAAATGTGTACATCGGTCTTCAATAGTCAAACGGAGGACAAGAGTATGCTTTTGCCGTCTAGCTGGCTAGTATACATTAGTATACTGCAAAAAAAAAACCTGCATGGAATAGCGTAGTAGACTTCACTTTTCCATCCTGCAGTGTCCTGTAAAAAAATCATCCATTTAGCCTATGGGTGAAGAAAATCAATGATTGTCCTGAAGAAGAGGGCTGGTTGCCCTTGAGATGTGTTGATGCTGAATAAATTTAGTTCACCTATACTTACCACACATGAAGTCCCTGCTGACAGCACCAGAACAACGGTTCCATTCTTCTTTTCTCTTCATCCCTGCGTCTGTCTCATTGGTGCGGGAAGGAACTGAGGCAGCAGCGCAGGAACCCCGTGCTGGTCAGGATAAACCACTAAAGCCTTTATAGCTGTTGCATCTCTTCACAACAGTGCTTGGTAAGCGCAACCTTTTATCTATTACATATTCTGATACAACACCACATTTAAGGTGCTGCCTCCTGTCTTTTTAAACATTTTCCTTGAAAAGAACAAAATACAAGGTCACTGGTATTAATGTAGAATGCTGATCGAGGAACCGTTCCAATTGCCAGTAGGGATCAGGAAGGAATTTTTCTACTCGATAGAAAAATTTGTCTCTGCCATTCAGAAATTTTCCAAGTGCCATTCTTCAACTGCAGTAGACTTGGCTTGAGCGGATCGAGCTTCGGATCAAAGATCCGAAGTCGATTAGTTCCAAAACTATGTTGTTAATGCTGTTTCCATACAGCATTAAAATGTATTGGTGTGTAGTCAAACTTTGCATTGCCCAAAGTTGTGCAAGACTCCAATGAATTACTACAGTATTTCTATCTGCGTATTTTAAAATATTTTAAAATAGGAATCCAAAGTGGACTTTGGTACTGAGATAATAGCCAGTAGCAAAGCGCACTCTGGATTCCTATTTTAAAATGTTTTTAAATACACAGATAGTAATACCGTAGTAATTGACCGAAGTCTCGCAACTTTGGGTGACACAAAGTGTGGCTACACGGAGCCAATACATTTTAATGCTGTACGGACGCAGCATTAACATTGATCGGAAGCTCGATTCGCTCAAGCCTGATGAGAGTGCAAAACTTCTGAAATCGCTCTTTTGTCATTTGTTTGCATGGTTAACCACTGAGGAAGAAGTGAGTTGACACTCCGAAACACGTATGGTTAAGAAGCATTATGCCTATGTACCCCAAAACCCACAACCTGATATCCATGGATATAAACTAGAAGAGCGCCATACGAAGAAATAGAAGATTCGCTCTGATGGACAAGCAACATACAAACCTCCCACTCACACTGAGGATAAGACCGTACAGGAGACCAACTCATCAAACACGTGGGACGTCAAACCCCGACCACGTGGGACACCATTCACTGCTCTCGGACTAGTGTACTCAGCGCAGCCGGTGGTGAACTACTTTGTTCGGAGCGGCCTTCAGGAAGGAGGTAATAAACAACCAGATACCGGCTGCTGCGTGGGACGCCACACAGCAGCTGTACCATATTAAATTTTTACCTAAGGTACAAAGGGATAAGTGTTATACTATTACAAGGCAATTTACTTAAGGGGACTGTGCCGCAAGTGAACAGGCACCTCAGTTTCCAGTTACCAGGTTGAACCATCTTAACTGCAATCAGTCAAGATGTAATCTCTATATATTTATATATTCTAAGGAGGATTGGCATAGTTGACTGCAAGTGTGTAACAACACTGACATATTTAACTACTGTACTCCACACCTATCCGGATGATATAATGTCCTCCGGAAGATAGGTTGATATAAAGCAACCTTTTGCAAAGGGGAACCAACTGTGTGGATCTATACCTTACGTATAGGAATATTCTTATGTGGACTACACCGTTTTTTGCTAGAACAATAAAAACCACGTGATTCCACCTTATATGTTGCAGGAACACTTTTACTATTTTTTGCTGCAGGAACAATATAGGTGTATTGTATCTAGTCTATCAACCAATCTATACGCATAGATCAAGATACATTGTTTTTATTCGATTTTGATATATTGTTTTTGTGTTTTTGATACATAGTTTTTACTCCACATTTCTAATTGATTTTGTAACATTGTTTTACCTAATCTTAAGAGATCTTTTAGGCAATACCATTTAATAAATATATTTGTATTTATACACAATCTCTTGGTGTGGTTCCAGAAGTCGAGTGCCTTTTGCTCTTTAACCATTGTTCCGTAAACTTCTGAAATTGCTCTTTTGTTATTTGTTTCCATGGCTTCTATGAAAATGTTAGGTTTTCTTACAGTCGTTCTCACTGGCCATGCTCTTCATAAAGTTATGCATGTACTTACTTTATTTTTGTTTCCTTTTGCTTAGAGATACCATAAAACTGAAAATATACTCATTGACAAAAAATAGGGCACCAAGAAGGAGTTGTGGGAATCAAATTAAACTTTATATGTGTGAATGTAATGATGACATATGTATGGTAAATTATTACATTATTATTGTGAAAAAATTATTGGGAAAAATGTATAATTGAAAGAAAGCTCTAGTACCCTGTTGGGCCGCATCTAGCTTGGATATAAGATGGTAAACGGTTGGGCTGGGAGGCATACAGGTCCCGTAAATAAGTGGGGTCTGTAGATCCTGCACACACATAGGTTGTCGAAGCTATCATCCCAGCTGATCCCATAAATACTCAATTGGCAAGATTTCTTACAACTGATCAGGCTGAGGAAGTGTGGATACATTCCTGGGGATTTCTTGTTGTGTGTAGGCAGCATTGTCCTGCTGCAAAAGTTGGAAGCCCTGCCATTTGGAATCCCTGCTATGAAAAGCAACACATCTGGCTGCAGGATGTCCTGTACATATTGCTAAGCTGTGTTCCTCATATCACTGCTAGGAATGTCTTATGTGATTGTTCCCCAAATCATCACATCAGCAGTTGGGGCAGTATGTTTCTCTGCATAAAAAGACAAAGTTGAAGCACTGACTACAAGGCCTCCATACTCGATCCAGACCATTGTTGGATCCCAAATAGGTCCTGGATTCATCACCAAAGAAGATAAGGTTTCAGTGGTTCCAGTCCTTAGCAGTTCAGATTTCTTATCAATGACACCACTGCAAATTAAGGTGAAGGTGGCTGGCTATCAATAACAGGACACATAATGGGCACTGTGACAACAAAATTTCCATCTGCTAAGCAACTGGAAATCTTCTGGGCAGAGACAGTGGTGTGTAATAAAGGTGCCACCTGTGTATGGATGATGGACAATGAAACTGAGCGAGCTGCTTCTGCTTGTCAGTTAGGGCTCGTTCACACAATCGTTGGTGTCCCGTGCCCATCCTGTGAACTGCAAATTGTGGTCCGCAATTCACGGGCACCTTCCGTGGGGCAGGCGCATAGGGATCGCAGACCCATTCACTTGAATGGGTCCGTAATACCTCTGTTACGCAAAAAGATAGAGCATGTTCTATCTTTTTTGCGGTGCAGAGGCACGTTACAGAACCCCAGAAAGAACTGTGTAGTGCTTCTGCAGTGTTCCGTTCCGTGCTTCCGTTCCGCATCTCCGGATTTGCAGAAAATGAAAGGTTCCATATCCATGATGCGGAATGAAAACGGAACGGTGCCCATGTATTGCGGATCCGGAAATGTGGTCCGCAATACGGGAACGGGACACCAACGGTCGTGTGAATGAGCCCTTAATCCAATTATCCTCTCTACTGGTGGTCTGTCCAGAGCCTGTTCTCTGTGTGTATGCCCTTATGTAACCACCTCTTCCAACATCTTCTAACAGCTAAATCAGGAAAGCCTAGACAGCAGATAATTAATATAAATTACCATCCTGCTTCTCTTAGTCCAATGATGTGCCCCTTCTGAAAGTCTGTGAAAAGTGCTAATTATCTTAGAGTGTGCTATAGAGGCATGTCTAACAGTCAATGATCGTTCACCAAGAGGTACACTACCCAAAAATAGTTTCTGACCACACCTGTAATCATTTATTCATCCACCTGAGTCATAATTGATGGCAGAGTTTTGCAGCAATCTGACATTTCTATCTGGGTGTGTTTTTTTGTTTGTTTTTTTGTCAAACTGATTTAAGCAGAAGAGCACAATAGAATAACTGAAGTCTTCCAAACATCTTTTCTATAGTCAAAGGGAACCTTAAAGCTCAGGTACTGTCTACCTGGAGAGGATGTCTTTAATTCCCAGGGACTTGCAGCCATTTGTTTTGGAATATTTAGTAAGCGCTTGCACTGGCCTTTTAAAAAAAATGCATGGGAGCGCACATGCACCCTAAAGACACACTAGCTAAGATGATGGAGGCAGTAACATGTAGAGGATGCCGGTGGCCAGGATGCTGTATAGCATGGTGAGTGGTGTAGCATTATTACCCATAAGGGATGGCAGGAGGGAGATGGGCATGGACTGCAGATCTAACACATGGTTAATGGTGATCACGGTATCTTAGCGGTTGCAAATTCAGGGTGTCAAGGAATCCCTAAGGACCATATGATAGCCCTCAGGCTTGCATTGGGCAAGACTGAATAGATATTCTGTTAGTCTAACTTTAGCTGACATAAAGCACTACAGTACTTAAGTAATGCACATTGTTATATGGGTTATCATAGGCCTTCATATGAAAAATAAAAATAAAAACATTTGGAGAAAAAAGTTACATGAAAAAACAAGAATTTGCCTTTGTTTATTTAAAATAATCCATGTTTAATTGGTATTAACATGGCCATAATGACCAATAAAATAAAATGATCACATTTGCTGTTGGTCGTTCATTCCACCTCCCAAAAACAAAATAAAAAGTGACAAAAAAAGTAATGTGCACCCTAAAATAGCATCAATGAAAACTGCAACTTACCCACAATCAAAAACCTCAAACAGATCTTTTGATGTTAAAATAAAAAGTTTATAGGTCTGTGAATGCAGCGGTACAGAAATAAATAAATCACTTTAGTAAGTGGCATTTATTATGTAGAGTAAGCTAATACAAGACACTAATATATTGTTATTATCCATATTGCTTTCTTTGCTGGCTAGATTGATTTTATTAATTACATTATACACTGCTCGTCTTCATGGTTACGACCACCCTGCAATCCATTAGTGGTTGTTGTGCTTGCACACTATAAGAAAAAGTGCCGGCCTCTCTAATGGCCAGGACTGTGGGAGCCCACATAGGCTGGTGCTTTTTCCTATAGTGTGCAAACACAGCCACCACTGCTGGATTGCAGGGTGGTTGTAATCATGGAAACAAGCAGGGTATATTGTGATGTAAAAATGAATCCAACCAGCTAAGAAAGCAATTTGGCTAAATACGGTATATTAGTAAGTGGCTTGTATTAACTTATTCTACATAATAAATGTTATTTGCTGACGTGAGACAACCCCTTTAAGAAAAGTTTTATTTTAAAAGGTAGAAAAATCTAAAAAAACTACATAATGTAAATATTTTATTGGCATAATCATTCTGACCTGCAGAATAAGATTATCATCACTTGTTTCGCACAATGAACTTCATAACAACAAAACATATACAATTGGAAGTGGAATTATCACATTTGTTTATACTGCCTTTCCACCAAAAGAAAGTTATACATTACCTACAATATAGTCACAAATGTTGCCACTAAAAAAATTAATTTGTCCCACTAAAAAATAAACCCTTATATGTCATACAGTATGTTAACACAAAAAATGAAAACGTTATGGATTTTTGAATTCAAAGATGATTGAGCTGTGACAGGGTGAGAGTTGCAGCTAAAAGGATACACCTCCTGAGATAGGACACACCTTTAGGCCGCTAGCCTGAAGAGAACCTTGCAGAGATACTAAAGCAATGAACAGAGAGATCCCTGGATCCCTGTGAGGTACAGGGCTGGTCCTAGCTTTGTTAGAGAAAGATTTTCATGTACTATATGATGTCTGATTTTAAAGAGAAAGAGAGAGGCCTACAGCTCTATTCAAAGTGCTAGTTCTGGCACCGGATGCTGCAGGAAACTGCTGATTAGTGGTGGTTCTGGATTCTGTAACCTCACCAAACTGATATTGATGATCTATCCTGAAGATAGATCATTAATACCTGGAGCCCAGAAAACCCCTGTAACATTATCCATAAAGTGACAAGCCCTTTAAAGTTTAGATTTAGGGGGTCATTTTATATGCCGGTCTTAATATGCTCTATAGTTGGCGGTGGATCTGCTGACGTTATGTAGAGGCGTCGACCTCTACATAAGTTTGGCGTATCCATTGCTGCTTCTAAATGTAAGATGGCTTCCTAGCTGTCTTATATTTAGACCATTTTCTATGCCTAAACCCAGAGTTGAAAATGGTAAATGAGATGCCCACTTTTTTAGACCTGGCGTGAGCGAGGAAAAGTCACAGATTGTGCCGTGAAGGACCCAATATAGGCATATTTCTGGTTAGTGCTTACAAAACTAACCCAGTCTTCTAGAACACTGTGTGACATTTTACGAAGTCCATTTCTTGTCAAAGAAATCAAAACCCTGTGCTTTAATAAAAACATGAAAGCAGCATGAAAGAGCAGATTACATTTCCAAGGAATTCTATCACTGTAATTAATACGGTATAAATTAGATGTGTGGCTGTGAAACCCGAAAGTTAACACACAGATATGTGCAAGGCTTATGAATTTTAAATGTTGGCCTCTTGTTGGAGTCTCCTCTCCAGGAGCAGAATATTTAAAGTGCAGAGAAATCACTTGTTTGAGCTTATTTCAGGGCAATAAAAGATGGTTATGCCGTGCAGCAAAATCAAACTCCACATAGAGAAATTTTATGCATGACTCTTGAAGAGCACTGTAGAGAAAATGACATCTTCTTACCGCACAGTCATTGCATTTCATTGGTAATGAATATTTACACTTTTCAGTAATATTTGGTGAGCCTACACATCTGTATATCTGACGGTTCATTTGCGGGTTACTAACGTTTTATTATCAAGAGTAAATTAGGTATTTACATGCATTAAAAGCATTTCTAATGTGACTTAATTAAGCTTTAATTCACTGGTATACACTAGCACTCCCATAACAATCACGAGGTTGTTCCAAAAATGACATATATGACATATCAATTAGATATGTCATAAAAGGCTAATTAGTAGGAATCCAACAACTTGGACCCCCTGATCCAGATTGGTGCCAACTATCGATGGAAAGTAGCCATATGTGTACCGTCGCTTTCAGCAATTAGTAGTTAAAGTCGGGCAGATTATACAAGTTAATCAGGTTGGTTGTTCAAGTGATTCAGTGCTATGAAAAATAGTAGAAAATGTGTTTGTTATGGAAGCTGTCCAGTTTTAAGGCATTTACTAATGTAATTTTATTGCTTATAATTATAGATAAGCAAAGTTATGAAAAAACTCGATTTAGCTGCTTCGCTGAATTTCCCAAAGAAATTAGATTTGTGAAAAATAGCTTAATCACGAAGCGCATTTCATTGTATGTAGTGGGTGCAGTGATGTGGAACGGCGATCGTGCAGCCCCCCTTCATTGAACCCCTCCGATGCTGTGTTCATTGCTGATCGCTACAATTTAGGCCTTTCAGAGGTTAATCAGGGTAATAAATAAATAAAAATAAATAAATATTCACTTTATCCATTTGCTCGCATTGAGGCCATCACGGCCATCTTGATTGAATACACTGTCTGAAATCTCACAAAATGACGGCCATCATATGTCACCCCGCGTGAAATTTTGTATGGTTTCTGCAATCATGAAGGCCGTGACTGCCTCAACACGTGAAATGGATGAGGTGAGTATGTATTATTTTTTTTTTTTACTGCCAGTTCAGGAAAACATAGAATTGTTTCCATGAAGTACAAGGAAATTCGGCTTTACAGCGAATCAAGTTTTTCCTGAAATTCAGAACAAGTCAATTAGTTTGGCTTCTATTTGCTCAACACTACTTATAATCCCAAATATTCATTGCTGACAGTCACATACAGGCCTTTCAGGTGTTAATCAGGCGTTAAAAACCAAAAATACACCTTCACCTCATCCATTTGCGGAGAGGCCGTCGCTGCCCTCGAGGACATCTTGATTAAAGAAAACATGCCAAATCTTGCACGCGCTGCACCAAGCCAGCATGATGGCATGGTGACATCACACGTCTTTCACGAGACATTTAGCACATTTTCTTCAATCAAGATGGTCACAATTGGACCTCCACAAGCAAATGGATGAGGTATGTATTTTTTTTCTTGCCATTTCAGGAACAAATAGTTTATTACCATGAAGCGCCAGGAAATTCAACAATGACAAATCAAATTTTACCTGAAATCTGGATCGAAGTCAATTTGTTTAGCTTTGATTCACTCTACACTACTTATCATCCTAGCTTTTTTTTGCTGGAATTCTTTGTGCCAGTCCACTCCTCTATCAAAAGGTTAAATTTTTAAAGCCTAGCAATGATAGAGACATTTGTCAAACAGGCCCACTCTTTAACATTACACTTATTAGAAATGGGCTATTTTATGAAGGAAGCTTTGGAAAAAGCATTGTTTAGTGGTCACTATAAAAATCAGGCAGTGTTCTTTAAACATAGAGATATGGTACCAATGATCCGCACTGTGATTTATAATAATTGGCATTTGTTGATATGTGAGATTTAGGAGAGCTGACCCCTCATATCTTTCAGAGGAAACCACAATATTCAGGATTTATTTGTAAAAAGTAGTTTTGGGGGACCTCAGAATACATGGCTTGATAGGATGGTACCTAAAGGCTCTTTCATGCGAGCGGATCCCGTGTGGGTAATCCACTGCGTGAAAGAGAGCCAAGCCCCGTTCTGGACAGCAGAGACATGGAGCATTAGCATGATTTTTTTTTCTACTACAAAATCACAGTGAGATAAAGTTGTCACCGTGATTTTGTAGTAAAAAGATCACAGAGAGGCACGGAGCATTATCAGTCATGTTACTGCTCCATGTCTCTACTGTCTGGAACGAGGCTTGGCTCTATTTCACTCACGGGATCTGCTCGTGTGAAGGAGCCCTAACTGTGGTGATTGTTCATATTACCAGTTTAATTGCTGTTCAAGGAATCTCTGATTTGGAGGCATAAATTGGATGGTAAAGGATTTCACAAATTGTTGGACCAGCTTTGCATTGTACGTTAATTTTTATCCTTGTAACAGATTTTAGATTGATAAAGCTATCTGTTGCCTTCATAAGAGAGTCAGTTTCAACGGACTAGTGTTGGTTGATTTGGGGATGAGCGATCCTGGCAAGATTTGTTTTGTTTTACGTTCGCCAACTTTTTTGAAAGTAATAGAGAGAGAGAACCTAGTAGACAAATGTGTGTGTCTCAACAATATATAAACGTTGTCTAAGGGGTACTCTTTCTCATTATCCAGAACCCATGTTACGCCGAGTACATTGGTGCAGTATTGTAGGCCAGGCAATGCCGCTAGTATGCCGAGTATGTGTGCGCAGTATTGTAGGCCGGGCAATGCGTCTGGTACGCCGAGTAACTGTGCGCAGTATTGTAGGCCAGGCAATGCCCCTCTTGGTTTCTGGGAGAGATATTTAAATTGGCTTTTCTAAATCTATCTGATTCCTGTAGATTTTAGACATGATAATTTGCATGTATTTTACCCAGGAATTCAGAGGATCGTTGTCTGACCTACAATAATCCTATACCAACAGGTTTACATAATAGAAAAAGTACCCACCCAGAGCTTTCCCCTAAGACTTTGCTATTTGAAATGGTGTTCTCATCTGCATTTTCTCTGATGAAGGGCCTTTGTTCTAAAAAAACTCGCTTGGCCTACAAAACTTTGCACATGTACTCGGCATCCAGACAAATCGCCTGGCCTACAATATTGCACACCCGTACTTGGCATACTAGGGGCATCATCTGGGCTACAATACTGAGCATACATACTCAACGTACCAGGCACATCTCCTAGCCTGCAACACTGCACACACATACTCTGCATATTAGGGTCATCGCCTGGCCTACAATAATGCGCACGCAGCTTATCATGGGCTCTCCGTAATGAGAAAGAACTCTTAGACAAGACATTTGGGTATTAGGTTCTCTCTCTGTCTTTCTCTCTCACCCCAAAATTTATGTTTGTCTGAATCCAAACTTTTTGAGAAGATCAAATCAAAACATGGCCTCCAGTAATACGAAACTTTATGAGTCTCGTGCATGCACTGTTACTGTAACTGTGCATAGTGATTGTAGAGCAATCAATCAATTATGGTTCATTTTCATTCAGTATGTTATTACAGTATGGTATACAGTACAGATTTGTTATGTAATACTACTTACAGTGATGCACAAGACTCACACTACTGTTCATTCATCAGCAGCAGAGACAAGACAATTTAAAGCAGCTTTGCCAGGATCAACTCTATAAAAACAGACATACTGCCTGGTAGGGCACATCGTGATGATTAGAACAATACCTTTCTTTAGTCTGTATGCTAAACTGCTACAGATACATTTCTGCTTTTATTCATATGCAAATTAGAAAATTTGAGCACCATGAGGCGGGACTGAATCCTTTGAGCACTGCTTTTCAACACCCCCTATGCTCAAATATAAAAGTCCAAATCACCCCCCTTTCCCCAAAATAAAAATACATAACCAATAAAAAATACACATGAGTATCACCGCAAGCAAAAATGCCCATACTATAAAAATATAACAATACTAGCAGAAGGACCAAGCTTCTCATGGGTATATTTCATCGTTTTCATTTAATGTTTGTGTGTGTTGTTAAAAGATATTCACAGTATCCCCCATAACAGTGACTTTTACAGCACCCCGCCCCTTTAACAGTGAACTCCACAGTACCCCATTCCTTAACACTGACCCTCCACAGTGGCCGCCCACTTTAAAATGGGACCTCCACAGCAGCCCATCCACTTAACTTTGACCTTCACAGCAGCCCACCCTTTTAAAAGTGAGGTTCACAACACTCCACTCCTTTGACCTCCTCAGAAGCCTGCCCTTTTATGAGTGACCTCCACAGTACCCCGCTGCCTTAACAGTGACCTCACAGTACCCTGCTGCCTTAACAGTGGCCTCCACAGCAGTTGCCCCTTTAATAGAGGTCCGTGCTCCCTTAACAGTGACCTCCATAGTGTCTGGCTCTTTAACAACGACCTCCACAGCGGCCTGCCCCCTTAATACTAACATCTACAGTGAACAACTCTTTAGCAGTGACCTCCACAGTGCCCTGCCTCTTTAATGCTAGGGCTACACAACGACATGTGTCGTGCGACATTTTGTCTCTACAATATTTATAATGATAGGCTATTGTGTCGCACTGCAACATGCTACATGCTGCGACTGTGACGCGACAGTTGCAAAAATCCATCCAAGATGGATTTTTTTGTGACTGTCATGTTGCAATTGCAGCATGTCACATGTCACATGTCACAGTGCAACACCATAGACTATCATTATAAAAATTGGTGCTACATCAATGTCACACGACACATGTAGCAGTGTAGTTGTGCCCTATGTGTTGTGCTACTAATTGTCGCGCAGCCCTAGCCTAAAACTGACCTACAGCCGTGAAGAAAAATGTCTGGGTTTGTTATGGAAACCTGGAGTAAAACTGTGTCTATGTGAAGACTAAGGGAGTGTGAGCTTCTATTGGCTGTTAAGGGACATGTGGCTGTATGTATGGCAGTAGGGATATAAAGATAAAGACTAGCAGGCTTGTATAGGCTAATGCAGGAAGGGTACATCCTACAGAGCTGAGACCCGGTCGAAAACCTTCCCGGACACCTGATGTAGCTGTGTTCCAAATTTGGTGAAGATCGGTCCAGTCGTTTGGTCGCTCATAAAGAACAGACAGACAGACAGACTTCAGGACAGACAAAAACTCATTGTGTATTGGCATGTTACCTCCACAGTATTCTTTCCCAGATAGTAAGTGATATGTGTACCAAGTTTAGTAGAAATTGATCAATGGAGTTTTTGAGTTACAGAGCAATATGTGTGTAGCAAAAACTGTTGGAGCATAAAAACTCCATGCAGCTGCTGTGTAGGGGCATATGACCCCCACAAGATTAATTTCCAGGTAGCAAGGGATGTGTATATCAAGTTTCATTGAAATCGATGGTTGCGTTTTTAAATGATCGCGGAACATACATACAGACATACACACACACACACACACACACACACACACCCATATATATGTTTTTCTTTTTATATATATATATATATATATATATACAGTACAGACCAAAAGTTTGGACACACCTTCTCATTCAAAGAGTTTTCTTTATTTGCATGACTATGAAAATTGTAGATTCACACTGAAGGCATCAAAACTATGAATTAACACATGTGGAATTATATACATGACAAAAAAATGTGAAACAACTGAAAATATGTCATATTCTAGGTTCTTTAAAGTAGCCACCTTTTGCTTTGATTACTGCTTTGCACACTCTTGGCATTCTCTTGTTGAGCTTCAAGAGGTAGTCACCTGAAATGGTTTTCACTTCACAGGTGTGCCCTGTCAGGTTTAATAAGTGGGATTTCTTGCCTTATAAATGGGGTTGGGACCATCAGTTGCCTTGTGGAGAAGTCAGGTGGATACACAGCTAATAGTCCTGCTGAATAGACTGTTAGAATTTGTATTATGGCATTAAAAAGCAGCTAAGTAAAGAAAAACGAGTGGCCATCATTACTTTAAGAAATGAAGGTCAGTCAGTCCGAAAAATTGGGAAAACTTTGAAAGTGTCCCCAAGTGCAGTCACAAAAACCAAAATACCAGTGACGAAATGAAGGAGCTGTTTTAAAATTGGTGAGTGCCGTAGTCTTCCTTTATTGTACTGCCTGAGGACTATTTATTTTTGTTATTGAGCACCACCGATACACTTCTCACACACAGACCCGTAAATGTGGTGTCCTGACTATATACACGGTAGCTCAACAACCTTGAGGTGCCGATTACTATTTAACTTATTTTGCATCCTTTTACACCAAGCTGCACCATCCAGACACTTGCAATTCTTCACACAACGGGATTACCATCTTCTGCTCGGATGAGTAATGGTGATATGCTTAGTGACAGTGCTATTATTTCAGCAATTTTGGGGTGGAAAAATTTGATAAGCACAAGACTAAAGATTTATGAGTATTGTAACAGTATGAATTTGGAACAATGTATATTCACGTATCCAGATATTTGCAAAATGCATCACGCAAGGTCACTTTTTTATTAATCACAGATGGTACAGTTGTCCTAGGAGAGTGAAATATGTGGGGGAAAAAATTATCTTTAGAATGTCTGAGATGTAAGGCAGATGATGTTGTAGGGATGTTCAAAGTTGCTTAACATTTGTCAAAATGTTTTAGAAATAATAATAGACATCTTAATAAAAGATGTTGAGGCGGCATTCTAATTCTGTTTTATATAGTGGGGGATCCGAGAGGCCAAAGCATATCTGAAACAAATCGGGAAGCAATATATTTGAGCAAATTTACCTATTAATCGCCAAAAACCTAATGGCAGTCAACGTCTCAAATATTAAAGGCTATGTACACCTTTGGGGACATTTTTTTTATTATTACATTGTACTTATTTTGAGCAAAAATCATTTATTTCAAATTATCTTTATTTAACAATATGGAATCCTTTTTGTGTACAGAGCTGAGATGGTCTAGTATCAGCCTGTGGATTTTTTGTCTTGTCTGTCATCTGGGGAGCAGACGGGTTCCTTATCGCTGCTCTCTTACATTATAAACACTTATTATAGCTCAATCCTTATTTAAAATGATAAGAATGTGGCTAAAATAATGTTTAAAAAAAATTGCCTCCAAAAGTGTACATAGCCTTTAATTTGTGAAAACAAGGTAATCAGGCAGCAATCCTGGCTAAAAAGAAAATATCTTAGCCTAAATAAATTAAATCAGACATGGGCATCGTGGATGAAGTATTGGATAAAATATAAATGTTTTTCTTTTCAAAGACTCTTTTTTTTATTTCCCTCCTATCTCCTTTGGGTTCCGCCATTCAAATATTACAGTAGATAGAGAAATGAGGAGATTGATGGGGGTTTACATAATTTTCTTTTTGTATCCTTTGCTGTCAAGTACATTAATTGCTACTCTTTGGTAATGTGAGAAAATCATAAAAAATCTGAATATAAAATAACCACAAAAAATATTCGTGCTAGGCTATGATTGTACACTAAAACCAAGAAAAATGTTTCATACAGATAATATAGAGTTAGAGTTTGTGGAAAGTGTTTACCACCGTAGTTTTTCCACTTTTGTGTATTACAAGCTGGAATTAAAATGCATTTCAATGTAAGGTTTATGTTATGATTAGAGATGAGTGAATCAAAATTGATAAAGTGGAATCCAATCCAAATTTCAGTAAAAATTTGATTCACACCGAATCCGAATTTCCTCACGCTTTGTGATAACGAATCACATTTTTTTTCTAACATGGCTGCTGCACATGTAAGGATATGTAGCAATTAACTCCGGGAATGAGGGATCACCCACAATACCTTGCATGCTAATGTCACAGCCCTATAAATAGCCTTAGCCATTTTCGATTCTGCCATTTTCCAGTGTGCTTAGTGCAGGGAGAGATGTCAGCAGGCGCTAGGGACAGTGCTAGGAAAGACTTCATTGTGCTGAAAAATGATACAAGTTCAGGGAAATATTCGTCAAGGTGTAGGTGAAGGATAGGGAGACATTATCTACACTATAAAAGGAGAACAGGGTGCAATAGGAGCGATTATATTACACCTTGCTGCACTAATTGGAGATCCAAATTGTTGTTATCTGCTGCTTTTAGTTTTTTTGCACTATATGATACATCACTAACTCCAGCAAACCTTGCTTGTGATTGGGGTGCAAGTTCTGTGTGATACAGCCATTTACAGGGTGTATTAATAGAAAAGATATGTACTTCCTATTAGCCGTTCTGTTTTGATTTTATATTGTTTTCCTTTTTTGGGAGGGGTTTATTAATAGGAAAAAAAAGGGAAAATATATGTCATAATTGCCGTTCAGCGGTGAATTTACATTGTACTACAGCCATTTATGGGGTGTATTAATAGGATAGATACGTACGTCTTATTAGCCATCCTGCATTGATTTTGCATTATTGAACTTTTTTGGGGGGTGTATTAATAGGGGGAAAATGAGTCAGCAGGGTGGCAGCAGTGTGAGGTCGGGAGCCAAACATGCCTGGGGTAGACCACCTGCTTTGCAGGAGCCTACCGGTCAGGAAAGTAACGGTGCAGGGGTTCATGGAGGCTGCAGTAGCATGCAGTTAGCGTGGAGTGTTGGTGGGAAAATGTCATACTCGGCGGTGTGGCAATGTTTTGTTAGGCTGCCGGAGGAGGTGAACATGGCCATTCGCCGAATTTGTGGGCAGAAGGTGAAGCGTGGCCAGGGTGCCAATGTTATTGAGGTCCTTCCCGCATGATACTCATCTGGATGTTTGTTCCTGCTTGGCTTCCGATTTCCCATCCGTCTCATCCTCTGGTCTTGGCGTGCTCTCCTGGTTTGACTTCGGCTTGTCCCGACAATTCTCTGCTTGCTCCTCCTGTACCTTTTCTGCTCACTTGGTTTTGACACGGCTTGTTTGACCTTTCTGTTTATGTGTTGTTTGTCTTCCCTGCACTATCCTAGCTAAGGGTTTTTCGACCAGTTGTCCCTTGTCCCTAGGACTTGCGAGACAAGTAGGCAGGGACAGGGGTGAGGGTGGAGTTCAGTGGTCACTACCCCACCCACTGTGTGTGTGACAGAATAACAGGCCAACATTACCACTGTTATCATGAATCCTTTGGTTACCCTGACGGAGCATGGTTCTAATCTGACTCAGATGGTTCAGGAATTAGGGGAGAAACTCCATTTACATGAGTCAGGACAGGGGGCCTCCAGTCCGCATGTATCTAGTCATCATATGGAGCTTCAGATTAAGCTTGCTGAACCGTTCTCAGTTGACCGTAGAAAGTTTCTTTCTTTCAAAGAGAATTGTAAACTTTATTTCAGATTACACCCCGTGTCATCCGGTTCTGAGAGCCAGTGCGTGGGCATTGTAATCTCCCGTCTCCAGGGAGATCCCCAGGATTGGGCTTTTTCCTTGCCTGCTGATGCTGGTTGTCTCAGCTCTGTCAAGGGGTTCTTCTAGGCCCTAGGTACCTTGTATGATGAACCTGACAGGGCCATGGTAGCTGAGACCGCTCTTAAGGCTTTGGTACAGGGAGACCAAAGAGTATTGTACCCAGTTCAGAAGATGGTTTGTTCCTTCTGGCTGGAATAAACCAGCCCTAAAAAGCCAGTTTAGGTCAAGGTTGTCTGAAAATCTCAAAGACCTGTTAGTAAACTACCAGCTTCCTGAGACAGAGTAGACCATGACACTTGCTATTCGACTTGACAGACGTGTTAGGGAGAGACGGCAGGAACGTTTTCTTTTTTCCCAGGAGGTGCTGCTCCAGTCAGAGGTCTGTCCTGTGAGCAGAGCCGATTTCTCTTCTGAGTAACCCATGCAGGTTGGGATGACTCGTAGAGATCAGCATCGATGACAAGGGGCTTGTTTATAATGTGGTGAGTCAGACCATTGGATAAACCAATGCTTCAAGAAACCTTCTTCTGGTAAATCTACCAAGACGGGGGAGCTTAAGAACCAAGTATTTCATAATGTGGTCAAGAAAAAGTTATTAGTACCTATTACTGTCTCCTTGGGTACTAACAAATGTTCTGGTAATGCATTCATTGACTCAGGTTCTGCTGACAACTTTATTGATACAAGATTTGCATTAAAGTTGGGTATTCTGATTTTGACACTACCCACTCCCATCCACATCATGGCTATCAATTCCACCCCCCTGGTGGGTAGTACTGTGAAGTATTCTACCCCGGAGATATCCTTGACTGTGGGGGTGTGTCACCCTGAAATGTGTTCTCTGTTGGTTCTAGAAAAATTACCAGTAGAGGTGGTACTGGGAATGCCTTGGCTCAAAGTTACATAACCCCATTATTGAGTGGACCAAGGGGGAATTGGTGAAATGGGGGGTTGAATGCGACTCGTGCTTGTCTGTAGTGCAAGCGGGGGTCTAAGCAGATTCTTTACTCTTAAAGGAATATATGGATGTGTTCTCGTCCTTGAACCCCGAGTTGCTACTGCCCTATAGACCTTTTGATTGTGTCATTAAATTGGTAGAGGGGGCCAGAGATCCCGAGGGACGTATCTATAATCTTTCCAGACCTGAACGCAAGGCCATGGAAGATTATGTTGAAGACAGTCTCAGCAAGGGACACATTAGGCCTTTTGTATCTCCTATGGGGGCGGGATTTTAATTCTCAAAAAGAAAGATGGAGGCCTCATACCTTGCATAGACTACCGGGAGTTGAATAAGATTACGATCAAGAATCAATACTCCCTTCCATTGATTCTTGATTTGTTTAATCAGGTAATGGGGGCTTCCTTTTTCTCTAAAATTGATCTGAAGGGGGCATATAACGTGATTCAAATTAAGGAAGGAGACGAGTGGAAGACCGTCTTCAATACACCAGCTGGACACTTTGAATATCTTGTGATGCCTTTTGGACTCAGCAATGCGCCAGCTGTGTTTCAAAACTTTATGAATTATATTTTTCGAGAATTCTTGGTAAATTTGTAATTGTTTACCTGTTTAATTGTTTAGATTTTTTCCCTGATTTTGAGAATCATGTGTCTCATGTGAAACAAGTGTTGGAGGTTTTGAGGAAGAATCATATGGTGGCCAAAAAGGAGAAATGTGTTTTTGGGTACAAGATATTCTGTATCTTGGGTATGTCCTCACTCCTCATGCTTTTAAAATGGATCCTAGCAAGGTTTTGGCAATTTTGGACTGGGTAAGGCCGTTATCCTTAAAATCCTCACAACGTTTTTTTGGATTTGTTAATTATTAGCGTAGATTTGTAAAACATTTTTTGGTAATTGCTAGGCCCTTGACCGACTTCTCCAAAAAAGGGGCGGACCTGGAGAACTGGTCTGTTGAGGCTACTGGATACCTTTGAGTACGGAGTGGGGCCGGTCCTCTCTCAAGGTCTCACTAGTCTTACCAATTTAAGGCCTTGTGCCTTTCTTAATGTTTCTTGAGTCTGCTAAGAGGTTGAATCCCTGTCAAGCCAGATGGGCATTGTTTTTCACATGCTTTAATTTCTCCATCACTTTCAGGCCAGGAAGTAAGAACGTGAAGGCAGATGCCCTATCCCGGAGTTTCTGTGCGTTCCAGCCCACGGACGCACTGCCTGAAACCATATTGCCAGCTAGTGTCTTTAACAGCTGTGTCCCAAGATCCTATGGCTCTTATTAAGGCAGAACAACATCTGAGTTTTTGACAACTGTGCCTCATCATCATCCACCTCATTAAACAGTAATTGCCGTTCCCCACGTCATCTTCTTGTGATTGTGGATGATCAAGAGTTTGGGAATCACGGCACGAGATCTGTCCCTCTTCAAGCGTGCTTGGCGAGAGGGCCAAATCAAGGAATGGCGCTAAAAAGAGCTCCTCGGAATATCCGATTGTGGGATAATTTATTTGCCCAGACTCTCCGTGGTGGGAGGAAGGAGGACCAGGGTGAGGATTGGGTTGAGCAGACTCTTGGCTACTGAAACTGGACTTGGTGGAAGACAGGGTAGTACTTAACCGACTGGAAGCATTATCTGCTGCAATCCAACCGACCATCTAATCGCACTGGTCTAACTTCAAGAGTAGTGTCCTGTGCCGCCCTGCAAGCTGGGACATGAAGCTAGGTCTCGTGAATGATTAGTTTTCTTGTGCTCTGGCAGCAGGCACAGTTTCACCGCACCCAGGGCCACGTACAGTAGCGTAGGATTTAGAAGTGTATGCGCAAAAAAAACGCTGAACCACTAAGTTTAAGATGTATGCACAAACAACTATAAAAAGGTATTTGGAATGTGGAAACGTCACACAGGAGATATCCCGCAGATAATGTTAATGCTGTCACCAACAGCTAATAAAAAAATACAGGGAATGTCACAGGTATTTGGGATGAGAAAACGTTATACAGGAGAGGCACCACTGGTATTGTCACTGTCTTCGCTAAAAAGTACAAAGTACACTGTACACATTGTCACAGATACATTTTTGAAGCACACACGTTACACTGCAGATGTGGCCCTAGTAATGTCACTGTCAGAAGCGGACACCGTCTACGGAAAAAGTATACTGGATGTCAGATATTTTTGGGAAGCGCACACTTTACACAGGAGATATGGTACAGCTAATGTCACTGACCACAGCAGAGACCGTTTACGGAAAAATTACACTGGGTGTCACAAATATTTTTTGAATGCGGACACTTTACACTGGAGATGTGGCATAGCTAATGTCACTGTCCGCAGTGGACACCGTCTACAAAAAAAAAATACACTGAATGTCAGATATTTTTTGGATGCGCACACTTTACAATGTAGATATAGCGCAGCTAATGTCACTGTCACTGTGCCTCTGGCGCTGAACTGGTCCGATCATGTGATCATGTATCATGTATTAGACTCACTTCAGGTGTATTAAATAATGACAGGATTGTGTCCAATTTTAGGCAGGATAAAGAGAGCGAAGGGTGGGATATTTACACACGCCCCCAGGAAGAAGCTTAGGTGAAAAGTGCGTTGGGGTTGGTGTGCCCTGTGACTCTCCCGGTCTGTATGACAATGTTAGCTATTTTATCACATGTATTTTGTTAAGGGGTTGCCTTGTGTGTTGGACTTATATGTGGACAGCACATTGAGGACTTTGTCACATTTGTTTTCTGGTAACAGTGCAGCCAACCTGGTGGGCATTTTACCAGTGGCAGATCTAGAGCCTGGTCTCAGGAGGGGCACTTCCAGATTATTTTCTGTCCGCCACCCAAAACAATGGTGCTTATAGAACAGGCTACACAGTGTAGACGTATACTGTATATTGCGTGGCACAGTGTATGCTATATGTGTATAGCAAACATATTTCACATGAAAACTTACAATTATTTGGCTTGGCCCTTGGGGATCTCGGACACCACTTCTACACTTGGCTGGGGTGCTCGGCGGCACTAATGTTGTGTTTTATCCTAATGAGAAAGATTTCATAATAAAGGATTTGGAGAAAGGGCAGTGGGGTCGCAGAGCAGGGAGAGGCTGGTGCTGCTACTAGTGGGTCATACCATGGGGGAGTAATAAAGCCCACCATAAGTCCCCCCAAATTAAAATAACTCTCCTTATAATGTGACAGTGCAAAAAATACCCCCTTGTAATGCCCCCAGTTTGGCTAATGTCCCCATAATGTGCCAGTATAAAATACCCCTATATAGTGCCCCTAGTAAATGCCCCCATAGTGCTCCTCTCCCCCCTTCCTCCTAGTGTCCCCATAATGTGTCCCAGTATAAAAATGGTACTGTACAGAGCCCTCCATATAAAATACCTTTTCTTTGTGGCCTCAGTAGATGCCCCTATAGTGCCCCCAATAATTTGCCAGTAATAAGAGCCCCCCCCATCATGTTCCAGTAACAAGAGCCCCCCCCCCATCAGGTGCCAGTAATAAAAGCACTCCCCCCATGTGCCAGTAATAAAAGAACTCCCCCCAATCATGTGCCAGTAATAAAACCACCCCCCCCCAAATCATGTGCCAATAACAAGACCCCCCCCATCAGGTGACAGTAATAAAAGCACTACCCCCATCATGATTCATGTGCCAGTAATAAAAGCACTCCCCCATCATATGACCGTAATAAAAGCACTCCCCCATCATGTGACAGTAATAAAAGCACTCCCCCATCATGTGCCAGTAATAAAAGCACTCTTCCCAACATGTGCCAGTAATAAAAGCACTCCCCATCATGTGCCAGTAATAAAAGCACTCCCCCATCATGTGCCAGTAATACAAGCACCCCCCCAATCATGTTCCAGTAACAAGAGCCCCCTCCATCAGGTGACAGTAATAAATGCACTACCTCCATCATGTGCCAGTAATAAAATCACTCCCCCCATCATGTGCCAGTAATAAAAGCACTCCCCATCATGTGCCAGTAATAAAATCACTCTTCCCATCATGTGCCAGTAAAAAATGGAAGCACCACTCCCATCATGTGCCAGTAATAAAAGCATTCTTCCCATCATGTGCCAGTAATTAAAGCACCCCCCATCATGTGCCAGTAATAAAATCACTCCCCATCATGTGCCAGTAATAAAAGCACCCCCCCATCATGTGCCAGTAATAAAAGCACTCCCCCATCATGTGCCAGTAATAAAAGCACTCCCCATCATGTGTCAGTAATAAAAGCACTCCCCATCATGTGTCAGTAATAAAAGCACTCCCCCCATCATGTGCCAGTTATAAAAGCACCCCCCATCATGTGCCAGTAATAAAAGCACCCCCCATCATGTGCCAGTAATAACAGCCCTTCCCAATGTGCCAGTAATAACAGCCCCCCCCCCCCCCCAAAAAAAAAAGTTCCAATAAAAGTATTGTATATATATAAAAGAAACACTTATACTTACCTCCATGTCAGCGATGCGATGCAGGCCTCTTCCGGCCTGTGTCCCGCGCTGTACGGCTCAGACGGCCTCTGATAGGCTGTCGGCCTAGTGCCTGCAGCCTATCAGAGGAAGGCTTAATGCACACAACAGTTGTTTTTTTGCAGATGACTATGGAGATGAGCGCTTCCACAATGGAAGCTCCCATCTCCCTGTGCCCCGCCGCCCCCCACTTCTGAGCAGGGCCACACCACGCGCCAGCTCGGGGGGGCAGGGCCGGCCTTTGGGGTGTGCGGCCGCACAGGGCGCTATAGCAACAGGGGCGCCGGGCGGCCGACAGCCCGCCGTGAACTGTCTAGAGGAGTCTGCAACTGCGGGCGGCCAACTAACACAGCGCTCAAAGCACACGGTCCTGACAATTGAAGGAGTGAGGAGGAGGCGGGGCCCATGGCCGCTCTGAGCTCCGCTCTGCTGCCTGGCTGGCCTGCCTGTCTCTTTAAGAGAGCAGACCAGTGGATGCTGGAGCGTAGCTGCCGCACAGGCAAGTCTTCTCTTTTGACGTTGCCACTGAGCTCCGCCCCCAGAGAGAAGACGGAGCGTGCCTGAACGCCAGCCAGCAGCCACAGCAAGGAAGGCCCACGTGGCAGCACTACACAGCAAAAGAACAAGTAGGTATTTGGAGAAATGTGCCATGGGGGGCTGGGGGGGGGGGGCAGAGATGTGCTGATGCTGCAGTGCCAATCTGGAGGGGAGAAATGTGCCATGGGGATGGGGGGACAGAGATGTGCTGATGCTGCCCATCTGGAGGGGAGAAATGTGCCATGGTGACTGGGTGGGGATGTGCTGGAGTGGGAGAAGTGTGCAATGGGGGAGGGGGGCTCAGAGAGGACTCAGGGGGGCTCATAGAGGACAGGGGGACAGTGTGCTTTCTTGCTACTACATCAACCCCCCCCCCCCCCGGGATTTTGGGGGCCATTAAGGGTTTGACTTTAACTCCTTGCTGCTGATGTTGAGTGTGCACCAATCATATTGCTCTCCCCCAGCACATCAGTTACCTTTAGGAGGGGGGGATATGATTGGTGGCTATGTGCACAATCCGCATCATCCAACCCCTTATGCCCCCCAAAATGCCGGTTGTGGGGGGCGGGGGGGTATGACAGGCAGGAGGAGCAATGTGTATGCGGGCCCTTGCCCTGCACTCGCTCAGCTGTGCTTGCATACATATCATGCCCTGTGTCCACTGTCCTGTGCCCACTCTGCTAAAGCCTGGCATAGCCCAGGTATGCCCAGCTTTACCAAAGCAGACAGGCAGGAACTGTGATGTGATCATATTTATTGTATGTGTGTGTGTCCGTCCCTGTGTGTGTCTCTTTCTGTGTGTCACCATCACCATGCCCACAGTGTTCCTATGTCTTGACGCAGCTGCATCAGGACGTTCTGTGCGGAGGAAGAAGGAAGAGGAGGCAGCGCCGCCAGCAGGGAGTCCGTGCGATAGACACAGGAAGGCACACTAAGGACGAAGGTAACACTACCACATTATCAGCACTAGTGTTATCTGTGGTTTTACATAGGACTGCAGGTAACACTGCCACATTATTAGCACTAGTGTTATCTGTGGTTTTACATAGGACTGCAGGTAACACATTTTTTTTCCTCTTTGTGTGTGTTTATGCGACCAGGTATAAGGAGGGGGCGCCACAAGGTTAGTTCGCACAGGGCGCCTGAACACCTAAGGCCGGCCCTGCGGGGGGGAAATTGCCCCATTGCCTACCCCTGTATCAGCCAGTGTGTATTACGTGGTGTGGCGAAACCAACCTCGCCACGGTGTTTTGGAGGGGGCTGTTTGAAGGCCTCTTGCCTCAGGATTATGGCCCATAGTAACTTTAAAGGAGAAAACAGACCGGCCGCACAGCTTAAATCTGTCTGTAGAATTGTATTTTATGTTATTATGCGTTCGGTTAAATTGTATGTTATGTGAGGGCACCCAGATAGCTAATAGTATTGTATTCGTGTATTCTGAGTGCCATTCACCTAATGATATGCACTCAGACTTGAGCTATCTGGGGATATGTTAAATGTCTGTGTTTGCTGTGGGGGTGTGCCATTGTGTGTTTGGGTGGTGATTCCTGTCCTGTTGTCTCCACATGTGTATTGGTGATCTCCCCTTTGTCCTGAGAGATAATTGGATTGTCTTTGGTCGTCTCCGGGACAGAGGGGAGGAAACCATGATGCATTGTGGGGATATGTTGTATCTGCAACAAACTGTAATAAAAACCAGGCTGGGTGTGCCAGCACTTCAGATCACTGCTGACCCTCAAGACGGAGCCTTGTCTCGTTATTGGGGGGATTCCCTGTATGCTGTTGGAGACTGATTGCCAGGAGTGTAAGCTGATTGGATCCTTTTCCTGTTCGTCTGCCGGCAGCTACTCGCGAGGTTCCAGTTTGGAGTGCTATTTTGTATCCAGTTCGGGAGGTTGGTGTTCTGCAGTAGCTGTGCCTGTCTCTCGGAAAGGGGTATATCGCCTAAATGGATTTTAACCCCTTGTCTGCTGAAACGGTGCCGTTACACGTGGTATGGTAGGTTAGCTATCTATGGGACAAATTGGCTTAAATCACAATGTGTAACATGTAAATTGATACAAAGATTTTACCACTGTCTCTTGGTTATGTCATTTTCTGACTGGGAGTGTTTTTGGAGACACACCTATGTGGATCAGTATTTCTAACATTGCTGCTTATATACAGGTCCTTCTCAAAAAATTTGCATATTGTGATAAAGTTCATTATTTTCTGTAATGTACTGATAAACATTAGACTTTCATATATTTTAGATTCATTACACACCAACTGAAGTAGTTAAAGCCTTTTATTGTTTTAATATTGATGATTTTGGCATACAGCTCATGAAAACCCAAAATTCCTATCTAAAAAAATTAGCATGTAATGAAAAGGTTCTCTAAACGAGCTATTAACCTAATCATCTGAATCAACTAATTAACTCTAAACACCTCCAAAAGATTCCTGAGGCTTTTAAAAACTCTCAGCCTGGTTCATTACTCAAAACCGCAATCATGGGTAAGACTGCCGACCTGACTGCTGTCCAGAAGGCCATCATTGACACCCTCAAGTAAGAGGGTAAGACACAGAAAGAAATTTCTGAACGAATAGGCTGTTCCCAGAGTGCTGTATCAAGGCCCCTCAGTGGGAAGTCTGTGGTAAGGAAAAAGTGTGGCAGAAAACGCTGCACAACGAGAAGAGGTGACCGGACCCTGAGGAAGATTGTGGAGAAGGACCGATTCCAGACCTTGGGGGACCTGCGGAAGCAGTGGACTGAGTCTGGAGTAGAAACATCCAGAGCCACCGTGTACAGGTGTGTGCAGGAAATGGGCTACAGGTGCCGCATTCCCCAGGTCAAGCCACTTTTGAACCAGAAACAGCGGCAGAAGCGCCTGACCTGGGCTACAGAGAAGCAGCACTGGACTGTTGCATGTCATTCAGAAATCAAGGTGCCAGAGTCTGGAGGAAGACTGGGGAGAGGGAAATGCCAAAATGCCTGAAGTCCAGTGTCAAGTACCCACAGTCAGTGATGGTCTGGGGTGCCATGTCAGCTGCTGGTGTTGGTCCACTGTGTTTTATCAAGGGCAGGGTCAATGCAGCTAGCTATCAGGAGATTTTGGAGCACTTCATGCTTCCATCTGCTGAAAAGCTTTATGGAGATGAAGATTTCATTTTTCAGCACGACCTGGCACCTGCTCACAGTGCCAAAACCACTGGTAAATGGTTTACTGACCATGGTATTACTGTGCTCAATTGGCCTGCCAACTCTCCGGACCTGAACCCCATAGAGAATCTGTGGGATATTGGGAAGAGAAAGTTGAAAGACGCAAGACCCAACACTCTGGATGAGCTTAAGGCCGCTATCGAAGAATCCTGGGCCTCCATAACACCTCAGCAGTGCCACAGGCTGATTGCCTCTATGCCACGCCGCATTGAAGCAGTCATTTCTGCAAAAGAATTCCCGACCAAGTAATGAGTGCATAACTGAACATAATTATTTGAAGGTTGACTTTTTTTGTATTAAAAATACTTTTCTTTTATTGGTCGGATGAAATATGCTATTTTTTTTTAGATAGGAAATTTGGGTTTTCATGAGCTGTATGCCGAAATCATCAATATTAAAACAATAAAAGGCTTGAACTACTTCAGTTGTGTGTAATGAATCTAAAATATATGAAAGTCTAATGTTTATCAGTACATTACAGAAAATAATGAACTTTATCACAATATGCTAATTTTTTTAGAAGGACCTGTATATGTTTTAATGAATTGATTTGTTAAAATAAAGATATATTAATTTATTATTCATGTGTGTTTTGTTTTTTGGTTATTGTTAATGTCACTGTCCGCAGCAGACACAGTCTACAGAAAAAGTACACTGGATGTCAGAATTTTTGGGGATGCACACACTTTACACTGGAGATGTGGCACAACTTATGTCGCTGTCTGCAGAGGCCTAACTATTGTACGCTATCTAGCGCAGGAATGCGCTAAAAATAGATATTGCTGCCACACACAATCAGTGGCGGATTCAGGGGGGGGTCAACGGGGCAATTGCCCTCCCCCCCCCCCCCGTGCTGGTGGCGGCGGGGCACAGGGAGATGAGCGTTTCCTTTGTGTAAGCGCTCATCTCCAGTCATCTGTATCTTCAGGACAGCGATACAGATGGCTATGCTGCGGCAGGGGAGGGAGAGGTGTGTCCCTTTCCCTTCCTCTGATAGGCTGATGTCATCGCGCCGCCTGAGCCATACAGCGCGGGACAAAGACCGGAAGAGGCCTGCATCGCATCGCTGGCATGGAGTTAAGTATGTTTATTTTTATATATATACAATACTTTTAGGGCTGTTGGTATTGGCACAGGGGGGCTGTTGATATTGGCACAGGGGGGCTGTTGATATTGGCACAGGGGGGCTGTTGATATTGGCACAGGGGGGCTGTTGATACTGGCACAGGGGGGCTGTTGATACTAGCACAGGGGGGCTGTTGATACTAGCACAGGGGGGCTGTTGATACTGGCACAGGGGGGCTGTTGGTAATGGCACGGGGGGGCTGTTATTGATACTGGCACGGGGGGCTGTTATTTATACTGGCACATGGGGGGGTTGTTATGAATACTGGCACATGGGGGGGCTGTTATTAATACTGGCACATGGTGGGACTGTTATTACTGGCACATGATTGGGGGCACTATAGGGGCATCTACTGAGGCCACAAAGAAGGGGTATTTTATATGGGCGCTCTGTACAGTACAATTTTATACTGGGACACTTTATGGTGGGTACTATGGGGAAGGCGGGAGAGGAGTACTATGGGGTCATCTACGGGGGGCACTAAGAAGGGGTATTTTATAATTATGGGGGACACTGAGGGCATCTACTGGAGCATTTTATATTGGTATACTGGGGGGCATTAGGAGTAAGGAGGGTGTGGAACACTAGGGGGCATTTACTGGGGCACTATATAGGGGTATTTATGGGGGCACTATGGGGACATTAGCTCAACTGGGGGCATTACAAGGGGGTATTTTTTGCACTGTCACATTATAAGGAGAATTATTTCTACTGGGGGGGACATTATGGTGGACTTTATTACTCCCCCATGGTATGACCCCCTAGTAGCAGAACCA
This sequence comes from Bufo gargarizans, assembly GCF_014858855.1. Classification (NCBI taxonomy): domain Eukaryota; kingdom Metazoa; phylum Chordata; class Amphibia; order Anura; family Bufonidae; genus Bufo; species Bufo gargarizans. Next base: position 438,199,510 of record NC_058082.1, on the reverse strand, counting down.
GCCTCTTCCTGCTCTGTTATCCCTCTGCTCCTTCTATAAATCCTTATTATGAAATCTTTCTCATTAGGATAAAACACAACATCAGCTCCGCCGAGCCCCTGGCCAAAGTGTGGAAGTGGTGTCCGAGATCCCCAAGGGCCAAGCCAAGTAACTGTAAGTTTTCACGTGAAATATGTTTGTTATACACATATAGCCTACACTGTGTAGTCTGTTCTATAAGCACCATTGTTTTGTGGCGGAGGACAGAAAATAATCTGAAAGTGCACCTCCCGAGACCAGGCTCTGGATCCGCCACTGCACACAATAGTCCTTAGAAGGACTTTTGGGTCTGTAAAGTTTTAGCTATTTAGTGCAGTTTGTGCTAAAAATATAGATTGCTGCTGCCACACACAATAGTCCTTAAAAGGAATTTTGGGGCTCTAAAAAGTTTTGGTGGTAAAAATATTCTTAAATCACTCCCTACACTGTCTGTTCCTTTCTCAGCAGAGCTCTCCCTGACTAAGAAGGAGCTGAACATGCGTCATCGGGTGCTATATAGCACCCGATGACACGTTTCGGCCAACCAATTACTGTAATATCAAAAGCTAACATGGCCATTTCATTTCTATGAAGGGCAGTACTCACCTACATGTTAATTGGCTGCGTTGCAGCCAAGAAACGTGCGGGGCGGAGACTTGAGCATTGTGCTCGAGCACATGAGGTATTCAGCCGAATACCGCCGTGTGCCGACCATCGAGATGCTTGTGCCGAGCTGGTGTTCGACTGAGCATGCTCGAACATCACTAGCTGCTACCTCAACACTGTCACTGGGCCACTCTGTGGTCTCCTCATGCTGCTGCCACCTTGCCACTCTGTGGACTTCTCATGCTGTTCCCACCCTCCCCAATCCATGACTGGGCCACTATTTTGTCTTTTTTTAGCCTGGATGCCATTATCATTTATTTGACCCTTCTTCTGATCTGTCAGAAGGAAGGAAAAATGAAATGCTCAACGGATCCTGTCTAGCTGTAAGACCTGCATGACAAGGTCCCTATTTTCCATCAAAATTGGCATATGATTTGGTAGCCAAAAGCAGGAGTGGGTACAAAACACAGAAGACATGCAAATATCCAATTAACGTGTCATCTGTTTTGGATCCACTCCTGTATTTTTGGCTTTAGCTAAACTGATGGATTACTGACCAAATGCTGACTGAGTAAAGGTGGATTCTCAAAAGACATGATCCGTTTTTTTGTGGGTTATTGTTCTGATGGATCAGAGGAAGGGCAAAATAATCAGTGATGTCAACACGAACTTACTGCTGACACCCTGTCCACTCTGTCGGTGGGCTCTACTTGTATAAGCGTTTAATAGATGTCTACAGAACCTGTTCTATGTGGAATCAGTTGACGATGGTATAAAAGGAGTGCACTTCTTCTAAATGCTAACATTTAACTGTAAGGAGTTCAAACTTCACTTATTTGGGTAGTTATGGGGGAAAAACTGACCAAATAACTCAAGTGTGCAGTGATTCTAAGAGCGACGCCTGTCATCTGCGTGTTGTACTGACTTACACTATTGTTTCACTACCATAGCAGACTCCCTATACATGTTACTGCAAGGCACAGTGTTCTACACCACTATACACAGTCTCTCTGTAGCCAGAAAATAGCTGTTTTTTAACGCAATTCACCACAAATAAATTCGTATTAAATCTATTTGGAAAATTCGGCAAACCGAACGAATGGAATTTGAGAAATTCGCTCATTTCTGGTTATGATATTGTAGTCCTCATTGTTACAGTGGAATTAAATCAGTACAAACTGAAAAGAATGGCATGGAATTAAACAGGCAGGAGGTGCTCAAACCCACATGCAGTTGTGCATATATATACAGGGGAGCAAATCCTGCACTTGTGGCCCGTTGCGAATGACGATCCCCAGCAAAAATGCATACAGTGGAGGATGCCCGCAGCGAACCACAAGTACCACAATAGACATCCTACACAAGATAGCAATTATGTGGATGTGATAATCAATATAACAATATAATAATAGCAAAGACAGGTGCACTCTGCGGTCTTACTAAACCCTCAAACTGATTTTAAAATTGAGAGATTAGCCAACATGTCCTACGGTGTAGGACATGTCTGAGCCCGAGCACCGCGCCAAGGTTTCTCAAGTAGCTCGGGACCTAACACTCACCTACCTGTGCCGTATGGGCAATACCAGGAGCCAGTGGGCAAATTACAGGAACGTGAGGTTCGACTCACAGACAACTCACCAGTTACCTCCAGCATGTAACCATGCTAGCAATGGGAGGGAGGAGTCTGCGAGTCCCACTCAAGACTGGCTGATATGGCCCAGGCCTCGCAGGTGCACCTAAATGTAGCCTTATATTGTTATATTGATTATCACATCCACATAATTGCTATCTTGTGTAGGATGTCTATTGTGGTACTTGTGGTTCGCTGCGGGCATCCTCCACTGTATGCATTTTTGCTGGGGATCGTCATTAGCAACGGGCCACAAGTGCAGGATTTACTCCCCTGTATATATATGCACAACTGCATGTTTGAGCACTTCCTGCCTGTTTAATACCACGCCATTCTTTTCAGTTTGTATATATAGAGATGCCTGGAGGTGTATAAACTCCAATTTAAATGTGCCTGCTTTCCATCCACAGGCTTCATTTAGGTGCACCTGCGAGGCCTGGGTCATATCAGTAAGTCTTGAACGGGACTCGCAGACTCCTCCCTCCTCCCATTGCTAGCATGGTTACATGCTGGAGGTAACTGGTGAGTTGTCTGTGAGTCGGACCTCATGCTCCTGTAATTTGCCCACTGGCCCCTGGTATTGCCCATATGGCACAGGTAGGTGTGTTAGGTCCCGAGCTACTTGAGAAACCTTGGCGCGGTGCTCGGGCTCAGACATGTCCTATTTCAATAGTTGACATGCAATAGGCCCAGCAAATGTATTTTTCTAATGTCACTTATGTGTGGACCGTATATGCAAGATCAGTCTGGGTGCTCCAGATCCTGAACCTATGTATCTGACCTGCTCACTAAACCTGACCAGCATAGAGCGTATGGATTTTCCAATTTAGAAAAAACACAACTGCAGGCTACAGCATAAACCACATAACAAGATATATATGTGATAAAATCCCTGATTGTAAATCCTTGGCCTGCTAATTTACAAATTGGACAGCACATTAGTCTATCACTAAAAACAACATTGTCCACATCTATGATTGCCGATAAACTTCCTCTCTAACACTCCCTTTTTCCTACTATTATTAAAATCGTAAATTATGACTAGAGTTGAGCGAACACCTGGATGTTCGGGTTCGAGAAGTTCGGTCGAACTTCCCGGAAATGTTTGGGTTCGGGATCCGAACCCGACCCGAACTTCGTCCCGAACCCGAACCCCATTGAAGTCAATGGGGACCCGAACTTTTCGGCACTAAAAAGGCTGTAAAACAGCCCAGGAAAGAGCTAGAGGGCTACAAAAGGCAGCAACATGTAGGTAAATCCCCTGCACACAATTGTGGATAGGGAAATGAATAAAAATAAAAATAAAATAAATAAAAATTAACCAATATCATTTGGAGAGAGGTCCCATAGCAGAGAATCAGGCTTCACGTCACCCACCACTGTAACAGTCCATTGTCAGATATTTAGTCCCAGGCACCCAGGCAGAGGAGAGAGGTCTCTTAACAGAGAATCTGGCTTCATGTCAGCAGAGAATCAGTTTGCATGTCATAGCAGAGAATCAGGCTTCACGTCAGCCACCACTGTAACAGTCCATTGTCATATATTTAGGCCCAGGCACCCAGCCAGAGGAGAGAGGTCCCGCAACAGAGAATCTGGCTTCATGTCAGCAGAGAATCAGTCTGCATGTCATAGCAGAGAATCAGGCTTCACGTCAGCCACCACTGTAACAGTCCATTGTCATATATTTAGGCCCAGGCACCCAGGCAGAGGAGAGAGGTCCCGTTACAGAGAATCTTGCTTCATGTCAGAAGAGAATCAGTTTGCATGTCATAGCAGAGAATCAGGCTTCATGTCAGCCACCACTGTAACAATCCATTGTCATATATTTAGGCCCAGGCACCCAGGCAGAGGAGAGAGGTCCCGTAACAGAGAATCTGGCTTCATGTCAGCAGAGAATCAGTCTGCATGTCATAGCAGAGAATCAGGCTTCACGTCAGCCACCACTGTAACAGTCCATTGTCATATATTTAGGCCCAGGCACCCAGGCAGAGGAGAGAGGTCCCGCAACAGAGAATCTGGCTTCATGTCAGCAGAGAATCAGTCTGCATGTCATAGCAGAGAATCAGGCTTCACGTCAGCCACCACTGTAACAGTCCATTGTCATATATTTAGGCCCAGGCACCCAGGCAGAGGAGAGAGGTCCCGTTACAGAAAATCTGGCTTCATGTCAGCAGAGAATCAGTCTGCATGTCATAGCAGAGAATCAGGCTTTACGTCAGCCACCACTGTAACAGTCCATTGTCATATATTTAGGCCCAGGCACCCAGCCAGAGGAGAGAGGTCACGTAACAGAGAATCTGGCTTCATGTCAGCAGAGAATCAGTCTGCATTTCATAGCAGAGAATCAGGCTTCACGTCAGCCACCACTGTAACAGTCCATTGTCATATATTTAGGCCCAGGCACCCAGGCAGAGGAGAGAGGTCCCGTTACAGAAAATCTGGCTTCATGACAGCAGAGAATTAGTCTGCATGTCATAGCAGAGAATCAGGCTTTACGTCAGCCACCACTGTAACAGTCCATTGTCATATATTTAGGCCCAGGCACCCAGCCAGAGGAGAGAGGTCACGTAACAGAGAATCTGGCTTCATGTCAGCAGAGAATCAGTCTGCATTTCATAGCAGAGAATCAGGCTTCACGTCAGCCACCACTGTAACAGTCCATTGTCATATATTTATGCCCAGGCACCCAGGCAGAGGAGAGAGGTCCCGTTACAGAGAATCTGGCTTCATGTCAGCAGAGAATCAGTCTGCATGTCATAGCAGAGAATCAGGCTTCACGTCAGCCACCACTGTAACAGTCCATTGTCATATATTTAGGCCCAGGCACCCAGGCAGAGGAGAGAGGTCCTGTAACAGAGAATCTGGCTTCGTGTCAGCAGAGAATTAGTCTGCATGTCATAGCAGAGAATCAGGCTTCACGTCAGCCACCACTCTAACAGTCCATTGTCATATATTTAGGCCCAGGCACCCAGGCAGAGGAGAGAGGTCCCGTAACAGAGAATCTGGCTTCGTGTCAGCAGAGAATCAGTTTGCATGTCATAGCAGAGAATTAGGCTTCACATCAGCCACCACTGTAACAGTCCATTGTCATATATTTAAGCCCAGGCACCCAGGCAGAGGAGAGCGGTCCCGTAACAGAGAATCTGGCTTCATGTCAGCAGAGAATCAGTCTGCATTTCATATCAGAGAATCAGGCTTCACGTCACCCAACATTGGAACAGTCCATTGGCATATATTTAGGCCCCGGCACCCAGACAGAGGAGAGGTTCATTCAACTTTGGGTTGCCTCGCAATATAATGGTAAAATGAAAATAAAAATAGGATTGAATGAGGAAGTGCCCTCGAGTACAATAATATATGGTTAAGGGGAGGTAGTTAATGTCTAATCTGCACAAGGGATGGACAGGTCCTGTGGGATCCATGCCTGGTTCATTTTTATGAACGTCAGCTTGTCCACATTGGCTGTAGACAGGCGGCTGCGTTTGTCTGTAATGACTCCCCCTGCCGTGCTGAATAAACGTTCAGACAAAACGCTGGCCGCCGGGCAGGCCAGCACCTCCAAGGCATAAAAGGCTAGCTCTGGCCACGTGGACAATTTAGAGACCCAGAAGTTGAATGGGGCCGAACCATCAGTCAGTACGTGGAGGGGTGTGCACACGTACTGTTCCACCATGTTAGTGAAATGTTGCCTCCTGCTAACACGTTGCGTATCAGGTGGTGGTGCAGTTAGCTGTGGCGTGTTGACAAAACTTTTCCACATCTCTGCCATGCTAACCCTGCCCTCAGAGGAGCTGGCCGTGACACAGCTGCCTTGGTGACCTCTTGCTCCTCCTCTGCCTTGGCCTTGGGCTTCCACTTGTTCCCCTGTGACATTTGGGAATGCTCTCAGTAGCGCGTCTACCAACGTGTGCTTGTACTCGCGCATCTTCCTATCACGCTCCAGTGCAGGAAGTAAGGTGGGCACATTGTCTTTGTACCGTGGATCCAGCAGGGTGGCAACCCAGTAGTCCGCACACGTTAAAATGTGGGCAACTCTGCTGTCGTTGCGCAGGCACTGCAGCATGTAGTCGCTCATGTGTGCCAGGCCGCCCGGGGTAAGGACAAGCTGTCCTCTGTGGGAGGCGTATCATCATCGTCCTGCGTTTCCCCCCAGCCACGCACCAGTGATGGGCCCGAGCTGGGTTGGGTGCCACCCCGCTGTGACCATGCTTCATCCTCATCCTCCTCCATCTCCTCCTCATCCTCGTCCTCCTCATCATTTAGTAGTGGGCCCTGGCTGGCCACATTTGTACCTGGCCTCTGCTGTTGCAAAACACCTCCCTCTGAGTCACTTCGAAGAGACTGGCCTGAAAGTGCTAAAAATTACCCCTCTTCCTCCTCCTCCTGGGCCACCTCCTCTTCCATCATCACCCTAAGTGTTTTCTCAAGGAGACATAGAAGTGGTATTGTAACGCTGATAACGGCGTCATCGCCACTGGCCAAGTTGGTGGAGTACTCGAAACAGCGCAACAGGGCACACAGGTCTCGCATGGAAGCCCAGTCAATGGTGGGGAAGTGGTGCTGTTCCGCAGTGCGACTGACCAGTGCATGCTGCAGCTGAAACTCTACTATGGCCTGCTGCTGCTCGCACAGTCTGTCCAGCATGTGTAAGGTGGAGTTCCACCTGGTGGGCACGTCGCATATGAGGCGGTGAGCGGGAAGGCCGAAGTTACGCTGTAGCGCAGACAGGCGAGCAGCGGCAGGATGTGAACGCCGGAAGCGCGAACAGACGGCCCGCACTTTGTGCAGCAGCTCTGACATGTCGGGATAGTTGTGAATGAACTTCTGCACCACCAAATTCAGCACATTCGCCAAGCAAGGGATGTGCGTCAAACCGGCTAGTCCCAGAGCTGCAACGAGATTTCGCCCATTATCGCACACACCACCAGGCCGGACTTGAGGCTCACCGGCAGCAACCACTCGTCAGTCTGTTGTTCTATACCACGCCACAACTCCTGTGCGGTGTGGGGCCTGTCCCCCAAACATATGAGTTTCAGAATGGCCTGCTGACGTTTACCCCGGGCTGTGCTGAAGTTGGTGGTGAAGGTGTGTGGCTGACTGGATGAGCAGGTGGAAGAAGAGGAGGAGGAAGCTGAGTAGGAGGAGGTGGCAACAGGAGGAAAAGAATGTTGCCCTGTGATCCTTGGCGACGGAAGGACGTGCGCCAAACAGCTCTCCGTCTGGGGCCCAGCTGCCACTACATTTACCCAGTGTGCAGTTAGGGAGATATAGTGTCCCTGGCCATGCTTACTTGTCCACGTATCTGTGGTTAGGTGGACCTTGCTACAGATGGTGTTGCGCAGTGCACACTTGATTTTATCGGATACTTGGTTGTGCAGGGAAGGCATGGCTCTCTTGGAGAAGTAGTGCCGGCTAGGAACACCATACTGTGGGACAGCAAGCGACATGAGCTGTTTGAAGCTGTCTGTGTCCACCAGCCTAAATGACAGCATTTCATAGGCCAGTAGTTTAGAAATGCTGGCATTCAAGGCCAGGGATCTATGGTGGTTAGGTGGGAATTTACGCTTTCTCTCAAATGTTTGTGAGATGGAGAGCTGAACGCTGCCGTGTGACATGGTTGAGATGCTTAGTGACGGAGGTGGTGGTGTTGGTGGTACATCCCCTGTTTGCTGGGCGGCAGGTGCCAACGTTCCTCAGAGGCAGAGGAAGAGGCAGAGGCGGCAGCAGCAGAAGAGGTAGCAGGGGGAGCCTGAGTGACTTCCTTGTTTTTAAGGTGTTTACTCCACTGCAGTTCATGCTTTGAATGCAGGTGCCTGGTCATGCAGGTTGTGCTAAGGTTCAGAACGTTAATGCCTCGCTTCAGGCTATGATGGCACAGCGTGCAAACCACTCGGGTCTTGTCGTCAGCACATTGTTTGAAGAAGTGCCATGCCAGGGAACTCCTTGAAGCTGGCTTTGGGGTGCTCGGTCCCAGATGGTGGCGGTCAGTAGCAGGCGGGTGTTCTGCTTTTGCCCACTGCTCCCTCTTTTGCTACGCTGTTGGCTCGGTCTCACCACTGCCTCTTCCTCCGAACTGTGAAAGTCAGTGGCACGACCTTCATTCCATGTGGGGTCTAGGACCTCATCGTCCCCTGCATCGTCTTCCACCCAGTCTTGATCCCTGACCTCCTGTTCAGTCTGCACACTGCAGAAAGACGCAGCAGTTGGCACCTGTGTTTCGTCATCATCAGAGACATGCTGAGGTGGTATTCCCATGTCCTCATCATCAGGAAACATAAGTGGTTGTGCGTCAGTGCATTCTATGTCTTTCACCGCTGGGGAAGGGCTAGGTGGATGCCCTTGGGAAACCCTGCCAGCGGAGTCTTCAAACAGCATAAGAGACTGCTGCATAACTTGAGGCTGAGACAGTTTCCCTGGTATGCATGGGGGTGATGTGACAGACTGATGGGGTTGGTTTTCAGGCGCCATCTGTGCGCTTTCTGCAGAAGACTGGGTGGGAGATAATGTGAACGTGCTGGATCCACTGTCGGCCACCCAATTGACTAATGCCTGTACCTGCTCAGGCCTTACCATCCTTAGAACGGCATTGGGCCCCACCATATATCGCTGTAAATTCTGGCGGCTACTGGGACCTGAGGTAGTTGGTACACTAGGACGTGTGGATGTGGCAGAACGGCCACGTCCTCTCCCAGCACCAGAGGGTCCACTAACACCACCACGACCATGTCCACGTCCGCGTCCCTTACTAGATGTTTTTCTCATTGTTATGGTTCACCACAACAACAAATATATTATTTGGCCCAATGTATTGTATTCAAATTCAGCGGGATATAAATTTGAGGCCTAGTATTTAGGCGCTGGGTGACCGGTATGGATTTAGTGACAGAATTAGACTTGGAAATGCACAGAAGCGTGTGTGTGAAGTTATTCTGAATGACCCTATGTGCACCTTGAATATTATATACCCTTTTTGGGATAGATTTCAAATAGCTCTGATATAGCAGGAACCACTAAATTATGAAATTGCTAAATTGGGAATTGTATTTCAACCCAGAACAAAAAATGTGCTTTGACGGACACTAAATATCTTGCCCAGCAACAACAGTACAGCGGTAACGAGAGATTTAGCAGGATATAAATTTGAGGCCTAGTATTTAGGCGCTGGGTGACAGGTATGGGTTTAGTGACAGAATTAGACTTGGAAATACACAGTAGCGGGTGTGTGTGAAGTTATTCTGAATGACCCAATGTGCACCTTGAATATTATATACCCTTTTAGGGATAGATTTCAAATAGCTCTGATATAGCAGAAACCACTAAATTATGAAATTGCTAAATTGGGAATTGTATTTCAACCCAGAACAAAAAATGTGCTTTGACGGACACTAAATATCTTGCCCAGCAACAACAGTACAGCGGTAACGAGAGATTTAGCAGGATATAAATTTGAGGCCTAGTATTTAGGCGCTGGGTGACAGGTATGGGTTTAGTGACAGAATTAGACTTGGAAATACACAGTAGCGGGTGTGTGTGAAGTTATTCTGAATGACCCAATGTGCACCTTGAATATTATATACCCTTTTAGGGATAGATTTCAAATAGCTCTGATATAGCAGAAACCACTAAATTATGAAATTGCTAAATTGGGAATTGTATTTCAACCCAGAACAAAAAATGTGCTTTGACGGACACTAAATATCTTGCCCAGCAACAACAGTACAGCGGTAACGAGAGATTTAGCAGGATATAAATTTGAGGCCTAGTATTTAGGCGCTGGGTGACAGGTATGGGTTTAGTGACAGAATTAGACTTGAAAATACACAGTAGCGGGTGTGTGTGAAGTTATTCTGAATGACCCAATGTGCACCTTGAATATTATATACCCTTTTAGGGATAGATTTCAAATAGCTCTGATATAGCAGAAACCACTAAATTATGAAATTGCTAAATTGGGAATTGTACTTCAACCCAGAACAAAAAATGTGCTTTGACGGACACTAAATATCTTTCCAAGCAACAACAGTACAGCGGTAACGAGAGATTTAGCAGGATATAAATTTGAGGCCTAGTATTTAGGCGCTGGGTGACAGGTATGGGTTTAGTGACAGAATTAGACTTGGAAATACACAGTAGCGGGTGTGTGTGAAGTTATTCTGAATGACCCTATGTGCACCTTCAATATGATCTACCCTTTTAGGGATAGATTTCAAATAGCTCTGATATAGCAGAAACCACTAAATTATGAAATTGCTAAATTGGGAATTGTATTTCAACCCAGAAGAAAAAATGTGCTTTGACGGACACTAAATAACTTTCCCAGCTACAACAGGACAGCGGTAACGAGAGATTTAGCAGGATATAAATTTGAGGCCTAGTATTTAGGCGCTGGGTGACAGGTATGGGTTTAGTGACAGAATTAGACTTGAAAATACACAGTAGCGGGTGTGTGTGAAGTTATTCTGAATGACCCAATGTGCACCTTGAATATTATATACCCTTTTAGGGATAGATTTCAAATAGCTCTGATATAGCAGAAACCACTAAATTATGAAATTGCTAAATTGGGAATTGTATTTCAACCCAGAACAAAAAATGTGCTTTGACGGACACTAAATATCTTGCCCAGCAACAACAGTACAGCGGTAACGAGAGATTTAGCAGGATATAAATTTGAGGCCTAGTATTTAGGCGCTGGGTGACAGGTATGGGTTTAGTGACAGAATTAGACTTGGAAATACACAGTAGCGGGTGTGTGTGAAGTTATTCTGAATGACCCAATGTGCACCTTGAATATTATATACCCTTTTAGGGATAGATTTCAAATAGCTCTGATATAGCAGAAACCACTAAATTATGAAATTGCTAAATTGGGAATTGTACTTCAACCCAGAACAAAAAATGTGCTTTGACGGACACTAAATATCTTTCCAAGCAACAACAGTACAGCGGTAACGAGAGATTTAGCAGGATATAAATTTGAGGCCTAGTATTTAGGCGCTGGGTGACAGGTATGGGTTTAGTGACAGAATTAGACTTGGAAATACACAGTAGCGGGTGTGTGTGAAGTTATTCTGAATGACCCAATGTGCACCTTGAATATTATATACCCTTTTAGGGATAGATTTCAAATAGCTCTGATATAGCAGAAACCACTAAATTATGAAATTGCTAAATTGGGAATTGTACTTCAACCCAGAACAAAAAATGTGCTTTGACGGACACTAAATATCTTTCCAAGCAACAACAGTACAGCGGTAACGAGAGATTTAGCAGGATATAAATTTGAGGCCTAGTATTTAGGCGCTGGGTGACAGGTATGGGTTTAGTGACAGAATTAGACTTGGAAATACACAGTAGCGGGTGTGTGTGAAGTTATTCTGAATGACCCTATGTGCACCTTCAATATGATCTACCCTTTTAGGGATAGATTTCAAATAGCTCTGATATAGCAGAAACCACTAAATTATGAAATTGCTAAATTGGGAATTGTATTTCAACCCAGAAGAAAAAATGTGCTTTGACGGACACTAAATAACTTTCCCAGCTACAACAGGACAGCGGTAACGAGAGATTTAGCAGGATATAAATTTGAGGCCTAGTATTTAGGCGCTGGGTGACAGGTATGGGTTTAGTGACAGAATTAGACTTGAAAATACACAGTAGCGGGTGTGTGTGAAGTTATTCTGAATGACCCAATGTGCACCTTGAATATTATATACCCTTTTAGGGATAGATTTCAAATAGCTCTGATATAGCAGAAACCACTAAATTATGAAATTGCTAAATTGGGAATTGTACTTCAACCCAGAACAAAAAATGTGCTTTGACGGACACTAAATAACTTTCCCAGCTACAACAGGACAGCGGTAACGAGAGATTTAGCGGGATATAAATTTGAGGCCTAGTATTTAGGCGCTGGGTGACAGGTATGGGTTTAGTGACAGAATTAGACTTGGAAATACACAGTAGCGGGTGTGTGTGAAGTTATTCTGAATGACCCTATGTGCACCTTCAATATGATCTACCCTTTTAGGGATAGATTTCAAATAGCTCTGATATAGCAGAAACCACTAAATTATGAAATTGCTAAATTGGGAATTGTATTTCAACCCAGAAGAAAAAATGTGCTTTGACGGACACTAAATAACTTTCCCAGCTACAACAGGACAGCGGTAACGAGAGATTTAGCAGGATATAAATTTGAGGCCTAGTATTTAGGCGCTGGGTGACAGGTATGGGTTTAGTGACAGAATTAGACTTGAAAATACACAGTAGCGGGTGTGTGTGAAGTTATTCTGAATGACCCAATGTGCACCTTGAATATTATATACCCTTTTAGGGATAGATTTCAAATAGCTCTGATATAGCAGAAACCACTAAATTATGAAATTGCTAAATTGGGAATTGTACTTCAACCCAGAACAAAAAATGTGCTTTGACGGACACTAAATAACTTTCCCAGCTACAACAGGACAGCGGTAACGAGAGATTTAGCGGGATATAAATTTGAGGCCTAGTATTTAGGCGCTGGGTGACCGGTATGGATTTAGTGACAGAATTAGACTGGGATATGGCCAAAAAATAACCACACTATTGCTGGTTAAATGCACTTGGTGACGGGCGCAGCTTGCCCCTGATGTAGTATATGGCCAAAAAATGAACAGACTATTGCTGGTTAAATGCACTTGGTGTCACAGCTTGACCAACCACACTACTGAGGGTTAAATGCACTTGGTGACGGGCGCAGCTTGCCCCTGATGTAGTATATGGCCAAAAAATAAACAGACTATTGCTGGTTAAATGCACTTGGTGTGACAGCTTCACCCTGATGTAGGCTTTAGCCAGAAAACAACCACACCATTGAGGGTTAAATGCACTTGGTGACAGGCGCAGCTTGCCCCTGATTTTGTATATGGCCAAAAAATGAACAGACTATTGCTGGTTAAATGCACTTGGTGTGACAGCTTCACCCTGATGTAGGCTTTAGCCAAAAAACAACCACACCATTGAGGGTTAAATGCACTTGGTGACAGGCGCAGCTTGCCCCTGATTTTGTATATGGCCAAAAAATGAACAGACTATTGCTGGTTAAATGCACTTGGTGTGACAGCTTCACCCTGATGTAGGCTTTAGCCAAAAAACAACCACACCATTGAGGGTTAAATGCACTTGGTGACAGGCGCAGCTTGCCCCTGATTTTGTATATGGCCAAAAAATGAACAGACTATTGCTGGTTAAATGCACTTGGTGTGACAGCTTCACCCTGATGTAGGCTTTAGCCAAAAAACAACCACACCATTGAGGGTTAAATGCACTTGGTGACAGGCGCAGCTTGCCCCTGATTTTGTATATGGCCAAAAAATGAACAGACTATTGCTGGTTAAATGCACTTGGTGTGACAGCTTCACCCTGATGTAGGCTTTAGCCAAAAAACAACCACACCATTGAGGGTTAAATGCACTTGGTCGCAGCTTGTGCTGGCGCACCACAAGACACAAAATGGCCGCCGATCACCCCAGAAAAATTTGACTGACAAACGGTCTGTGCAGCCTAAAAACAGTGAGCAATTGAGGATCAGCAGCTCAATGATCCACAGCTGCAGATCGATCAGTTAATCAAGTCCTTTGGAGGAGTTAATCTGCCTAATCTCGCCCTACTGTCGCAGCCGCAACCTCTCCCTACGCTAATCAGAGCAGAGTGACGGGCGGCGCTATGTGACTCCAGCTTAAATAGAGGCTGGGTCATATGGTGCTCTGGCCAATCACAGCCATGCCAATAGTAGGCATGGCTGTGATGGCCTCTTGGGGCAAGTAGTATGACGCTTGTTGATTGGCTGCTTTGCAGCCTTTCAAAAAGCGCCAAGAAAGCGTCACAAAAGCGCGAAGAAAGCGACGAACACCGAACCCGAACCCGGACTTTTACGAAAATGTCCGGGTTCGGGTCCGTGTCACGGACACCCCAAAATTCGGTACGAACCCGAACTATACAGTTCGAGTTCGCTCATCCCTACTCATATCCTGAAGTGCAGTTTCAATCAAGAATTTATGCATTTTTCATATCAGTCTGGTCCTCATGGGATTGTCACTCAATGAATATCACTAAAGTATTGCCCTAAGTCTATATTTGTATTGTTATACTAGAAATGTACCTGAGAAGAAAGTAACTTGTCTGTTATACTAGTAATGTACCTGAGAAGAAAGTAACTTGTCTGTGCTATGTTATTTACTATTATATGTAATGACAGTATCTTTTCCAATAAAGAATAAAAAAAATATATATATATAAATATAAATAAATAAAAAGGAATCCAAAGTTGGCTTCGGTACAGACATACCAGCTGGTACCAAAGCAGACTTTGGATTACGGTTTTAAAATGTTTGGAAAGTTGTAGAATTAAAGCCCGAAGTTATTCTCTGAAGTCTCATGCGACTTTACATCTGTTTTGAAAGGTGCCCAAGTCTGCTACACTACTAGCAAAACAAAGACCAACGACCTTTTAGAGAGGTCCTTGGTCTTTATATTGCTTGCTTGGTAGTGTTGTAGGCTTCGGAGTCAGAGCAGTAAACTACAAATCAGAAATATAGATCAGGGTTAAGTTATAAAAATATCCCAAATTTTGAATATCCCACAGACGACCATTAAATTGATTCTAACAAAATTGCTACAACTACAAACTTGACAAGAGAAGGTCACCCACCAAAACTCAGACCGGACAAGGAGAGCAATAACCAAAGGTTCAACAAATACACTAATGAAAACACTAAAGAAACTCGGAAATGAAAGTATTTGTCCACAGGATTATTATTGGCCATATGCTTCACATAGTGGGGCTTTATGGAAGAGTGGGGAAAAAAATCCATTACTTAACCCTTTCCTGAAATGTTGATTTCCAATTTTAGCTTTTTTGCTTTTTACTTTATATCTTTCTGCCATAACATTTATTTATTTTTGTCATTCATATAGCATTTTTTTTTTTTTGCAGGACAAGCTTTTCTTTCCAAATAACACTAATTAAAATTTCATAGTAGATAGTGGAAAGCTGGAAAAAAAAATTCAAAATGAAGTGGAATTGGAAAAAAAATACAATTCTGCCAGTCTTACGGGTTTTATTTTTATGGATTTCACTATGCAGTACAACTGACCTATGCCCTTTATTTTCTGGGTCAGTACAATTACAACAATATAAAAATTTAATAGTCCTTGTGTTTTAGTTCAGAAAAAAAATCTAGAATTGGCCATTGATTTATTTATTTTTCTATTTTGGGATGCAGCAAAATCTATGATATTTATTTTTTATTGTTTATTTAATTATAGGGAAAATGGTGAATTGGCTTTTTTTTTTTTTTTTTTTTCCCCTTACACCATTTGCTGCATGGTGTATTTAGTTTCATATAGTACAGGCATTTTCAGACACGACAATGCCTATGATGTTTATTTTTTTAACATTTATATATTTCGATTTTTATTTTGGGGAAATTAAAATTTTTATGTATTTTTATATTTTTAAAACCTTTTTGAACTTTTTATTGCTTTTTGAAAGTAACCCTAAGTCACTATAACATCCAATAATTAAATTGGCATTTGTATTCTGCAACAGATTTTACAGAATTCAGTATGTTCTAATGCTGTGCTGCCACCTGCAGTTCAGCATTGGAATAAACCAGTAATGGGACTGGAAGCCTTGTACAGGCTCAGGCTTGTTATTACTATGGAACGCCTTCCCCAATTTCAGCTAGGGGAAGGCATTTCGGGCCTGGAAACATGCAGCTCATGGTTTTAAAGCTTTGAGATGCCATGGTCACATTTAACCATGGCATCTGAGGGGTTACATTTCTGCAATTTACATTATCACAGATTACAAACATAAGCACCAAGTGTCTGCTATGTGAAACAGTACCATCTTTAAAGACCCGATATCCGCTGTACATGTATGGCAGATGTTGGGAAAGGGTTACAGGAAAACATGACAGCAAATGTGTAGCTCACCAAACAGCACACGGTGGACTTCCCAAACACATGGAAGGTTTTTGGTGAGATAAGACTAAAACTGAAGTTTTTTGGCCATTATGGTAAGTGCTAGGTGTTGCACAAACCAAACACTTCTCATCACTTTAAGAACATTATTACCTCAGTGAAGCATGGTGGTGGCAGTATCATGCTGTGAGGATGCTTTTCATCAGCTAGAATTGAGTGGTCAGGATTGAAGGAATGATGGATGGCAGTACAAACTGGGAAACCTTGAGGAAAACCTGAACACTGCTTATTTATTTTACGCACTTATATAGCACTACTATATTCGGCAGCGCTTTACAGACATTGGCTTCTTGCTGTCCCCAATGGGGTTCACAATCTAATGAAACCCATTTAACTTGAAGGAGTTGGAACAATTTTTGCATGAAAGAAAGGGTAAAAATTTCAGTGTCTAGATGTGCTAAACTAATAAAGACATAGCCAAAGAGACTTGTATCTGTAATTGCAGCAAAAATGGCTCAAAAAATTATTGACTTTCAGAGAGTGAATACACATTGAGGAACATTTATAAAGACTGGTGTATCCATCAAAAATATTTTGCACCTTTAAAGTGGAAGGGATGTTGTGTAAATGATACAAGACCCCGCAAATTCCATTTAATTATAGTTGTAATGCAGCAAAACATTAAAAACACCAAGGGGATGCTGTACGTTAGTACGGGTTCTGTCGCCCTAACCTACTTTTTGCTTTCCTAGGTTACAGACGGGACATTTGCCCATTTCTTTTGTATTGAACCTCTTTCAGGTTCACAATGTTGTATGTTGGTTTAATACTGTTGCCTTGCCTCTTAAGGTTTTGGGGGCTACAACCCTCAGTGGTTCAAATAATGCCTGTATTCATTTGTGCTGCCTATGTCCAGGAGACGCGGACGTCCTTGCTGGGAGACGTCCTGTGTCTAGTATTTCTCTTATTACCTACTAGTGTGAAAATGCTGTTTATTCTGATATACAATGGTAATAACCTTTGCTAGTATGAATGTCAATGGTTTAAATAGTCCTATGCGTAGAGCTCATTTGTGGAGAGAATCAAGGGTGTTGAAATGTGATATCTTGAGTATACAGGAAACGCATTTGCTTCAAGTGGACGCTTTTAGACTGAGGCATTCGCAGTTTCCTCACATTTTTCAATCACACTTTCATTCTAAATCCAGGGGGGTCATGATAGCTGTGAAAAACACGGTTGCATTTACTCATATAGCTGATCATGTGGATCCCTTGGGGCGATATGTCATATTGGTTTGTACCCTGAACAATGTTTTGTGTACGATAGTGTCTTTGTATGCACCTAACCGGGGCAAATTACACTTCCTCCGCAAAGTATTGAGGCTGGTAAAAAAGAAACAACAAGGAAAATTGGTCGTTTGTGGAGATTTTAACATGACTTCTGACCCACTAGTTGACACCTCCTCATCCTCGCCAAGGCCCACCCCTCTCTTGCTGACACTTTCTGGAAGGAGGAGCTATATGACGTTTGGCGTATCCATCATGCATCTGCTAGAGATTACACATTTCACTCTGGAGTTCATAATGTGTATTCCAGAATTGACATGTTCCTAGTGGATAGAGCTCTTCTCCCCCACGCCCAAGCCTCCTCCCTAGAAACTATCAAGTGGTCTGACCATGCGGCTATCACCTTGTCCATCTCTGAAACAGCTAGCTCCCCTCAAACCTACTTGTGGAGAAGCAGTCCATTCTTACTGTCTGATCCTCAATATAGGACAAAAATAGAGGCGGATATACTGGAGTTCTTCCAGCATAATAACTCTTCACACACAGATCCGGTGACCTTATGGAACGCCCACAAAGCTTGTATTAGAGGGTCTTTTATACAACAGAGAGCGATAAGGAAAAAAAGGTTGGAGGCCGGTATGAATGACATCTTATCCCAATTACAACGGGTAGAAGCAAGTAATAAGGCGGGCCCTACTCCGCTTTTGGCTGAGGAAATCAGACGCCTCAGACAAGAGCTGAGAGGATATATGCTTTCCTCATATGAGAAAATGCATCGCAAGTCAAAAGCGACCCATTATTCGCAAGATAATAAGGCGGGTAAGCTTTTAGCGTCACGACTTAAATCCCGACATATCAAGAGCAGGATACCACACATACTCCACCCTCATTCTCAGGAGAAAGTTTACTCCCCTATGGATATAGCTAGTGGTTTCATGGCATACTATGCAGACCTGTATAATCTACGTAACACCCTTCCTGCACCAAGCGAGCTTAATGAACGGATTAGCCTTTATCTCCAGTCACTACAGCTACCCTTACTGAATAGTTCCCAGCTTTTAGATCTCAACTCTCCAATTGAAATAAAGGAGGTGGAAGCAGTAATTGCATCTCTGCCAAAGGATAAAGCACCTGGCCCTGATGGCTTTGCCAGCCATTATTATAAACAGTTTAGAGCGGTCATTAGCCCTTACCTAACGGAATTCTGCCAATCAGCTATGTCCCGAGGCTCTTTCCCAGTCGAAAATCTACAGGCCCTGATAATCACTCTCCCCAAACCGGGCAAGGAACCGGATAGGCCCCAAAATTTCAGGCCTATTTCCCTGTTAAACCAGGATGTAAAGATTTATGCAAAACTTTTGGCCACCCGGCTAGCCAAAATTCTCCCCTCTATTATCCATGTAGACCAGGCTGGATTTGTTCCATCTCGACAAACCTACTATAATACGAGACGTCTCCTGGGTATATTACACCATGTTCAGAAGAATAGAATCCCCACACTGGCCCTGGCTTTAGATGCGGAAAAGGCCTTTGATAGGCTCCGCTGGAATTTTGCCTTTTCGGTGCTTGAGAAGATGGGCTTTATAGGGAATATACTTGTCGCCATTAGGGCGCTATACAGTAACCCCACGGCCAGAACATTCGTAAACGGAGCTTTGTCAGAAGTGTTTGAGCTTACGAATGGAACCCGACAGGGCTGCCCTCTCTCCCCCCTGATCTTCATAATTGCCATGGAACCATTGGCCCAGGCGATCAGACTAGACCCTAATATAATGGGGGTTGACATTGGTGGGAGCTCTCATGTCATATCGCTATATGCAGACGATGTTTGTCTGACCCTGACCAATCCCATAGACTCCTTAAAGGAAGTTATGGCCCAGATTCCCATTTATGGGGACCTCTCCTATTACCATCTAAACTCCACAAAGACGCAGGCGTTACCCATTCATATGTTGGAGCACCAAGTGGTTGATCTTCGAAGTGAATGGAACTTTGATTGGAGGCAGAATAACATTAAATAATTAGGGGTCAATATGTCATCCTCTCAGAGCCTACTTTATACCCATAACTATGAAGCCCTACTACGTTCTATAGAGAAGGAATTCTCAGATTTTGCCAAATTTGATGCATCGTGGATGGGGAAGATTGCTTCATTTAAAATGTTCCTACTTCCTAGGTTTCTCTACTTGTATCGCACCCTGCCTATAATCCTCCCAGACAAGTTTTTCTCCCAAGCACACTCCCTCATATCTAAATATATATGGAACAAAAAACACCCCAGGATTGCCCGAGACATTATGACCAGGGAACGCCGCATGGGTGGCCTAGCGTTGCCAGACTTAAAATTATACTATATTTCCTCCTTGGTTTCCATGCTGAGGGGATGGACTCAGGATTCCAAGGATTTGCCCTGGGTTCAACTTGAAGCCTCCCAAGCTGCCCCTTATTCTCTGGAGGGTTTGTTGAGCTTGCCCTTTTGGAAGATCCCTGCTCCTAAGAACTTAGACCCGGCAGTGTTAGCTTCGCTGAAGGCGTGGTCCACTTATCACATTTTGGCGGATGCAGACACTCCCCCCACGACTGCCTCTTTGCCCTTTTCTTTGCTACGGACCCTACTTCCTCAAACTGATCTGTCACGATGGGCATCGGCTGGCATATATAGGGTGGGTGACATATTAGCGCATGGGGTACTACAGCCATTCCAGTGGATAAGTGAGAATTTCTCTATCCCTAACCGGGATTTTTTCAAATATCTCCAGATTCGGCACTTGATACAGGACCTGCAGCCATCCGGAGTAAGAATGGACAGATTAGCAAAACTATATCTCACTAGCAATACGAAAGGCTTGAAACCCCTTTATAATTCAGTTCTTCACCCAGGGTCCTTTAAACGCTCGCACATGATGTCAGCATGGGAGAAGGACATGAATCTGTCTATCTCTGAAACGGATTGGATGCAGGCCCTCAGGATGCTACATAAATATTTGAGGTGCGTATCCCATGCGGAATCAGCACTTAAAACAATATTGCGGTGGTACTACACACCAGACAAACTGGCACGTATGTACAACTCAGTATCGGACCGGTGTTGGAGGGGTTGCGGCTGTAGAGGGTCCCTGTTCCACATATTGTGGCAGTGCCCTCTGATCCAAGGGTACTGGTCTCAGTGTGGGGAACTGCTAGCCAGAATTGTTCCTTATGGGGGGACATGGACACCGCAATTGGTCCTGTTGTTGATAGGGGTGAACAGTCTTCCTGTCCATATGAGGGCCTTTATCTGTATCTTTTGTGTGACACCATCTGGATTGCCAGTGTAATCTCACAAGCTACTAGCATAAGGGGCTCATTCAACCACAGGGTTCAAGATGTGTATCCCAGGGTGAAAGGTATCAAGGGGATGTATTGGTATAGGAATTTCACCAAACACCACTCCAAAACAGTGAGAGCCAGCGCGCAGACTCTCACTGCACTAATAATCACAGGTGCTGGACTATGGCAGAGCAATAACAATCACTCCAGGTGGATTAAAGGAGCAATGGTTGCCCTGACATGTCCCTTATTGGCAACAGCTCAACGCTGCGTTTCCATGCATTGGGGATGCATTTCATCAGGAGCTATGTGCACCAGGTTAATACTAGAGCCCAGAGCCTCAGTGTTGTTTTAATGACCGAGGTAATGGACAAACAAACAGTCAGTGATAGAGATCCCTGCCTAGCACCGTTTTCCTCTAGTGTGAGGTACGGAGCTTTACAAACAGTCACTATCCTGCCTGAGCTAGCAACCTCTAGGCTGAGGTGCTGCGTGCTAGTGTGCATGTAATCCGGCACTGTGATGGCCGCAAAGCGGCCCACAGAACGCCGAGCTTTACAGGGTGAAGCCCCTCCCTGTTAGACACGCCTCCGTCAATCAGCCAATCCGGCCAGGAGGCGCGGCACAAGGCAAACCAAAGGCTGAGGGGAGGAGGAACACGGTGAGTCACAGGGAAAGCGCAGCAAGCGCCACATAAACAAAACAAGGAATTTACAAAGCGGCTTTATATATTTATCGCAGCATGGACATCTTTATTGTAATTATACAGTAAAGGAGAGTCACTCCAAGAGAAGTGTGTAAAAACGGAACATAGATTCATGTGTGTAGCCACTTGTATCAATGATCACACACATGAATCCACTTCTCATAGTGCATTGTACAGTAACACAAATAAATCAGCCTGGTCACTAGATGAACGGGACGTATGAGATCGCATCATTGAGGCCGGATGGTTTGATGGTATTCAGAGAAAAAATCCATCTCGCCTCTTTTTGCAACAATATGCGATCATAGTCACCGCCCCTTGGTGACGGCTTCACAGAGTCGATCACTTGAAATTTGACCGATGATGTATCCCCCCTGTGAAGGTCAAGAACATGACGAGCAATTGGCGTATCTTTGAGATTGGTAATATCCAAAATATGCTCCCCAATCCGTCTTCTTAGCTCTCTGATGGTTTTACCCACATATTTGATGCTGCATACACATGTCATTAAATACACAACACCAACTGACTTGCAATTGTGGAAAGACTTAATGAAGAACGTTTTATCCGCAGTGCTGTTAGTGAAGCTTTTGGATTTTTTAATGAACCCACAAAATTTACAGGATCCACAAGGAAACGTACCTGTAAGTGGGTTTTGCAGCCATGACTGCGGACGGGGGCTGATGTACAGACTATGTGTCAACATGTCACGTAAATTATTGTTGCGGCGATAAGTGACTGAAGGGTTGGCTGAAATCATCCCACATTGGCCAACCCTTCAGTCACTTAAAAACCTTAAAACCAAATTTCCTTGCAAAAACTATTTTTATTTTTTATGCCTTTCATTACTAATTTTGTGAAAATAACTTTTTTTCAGCACATCCACGAATGTAGCGTAGAGCTGGCTAAGGATAATCTAGAGAAATAAATCAGTCACTGGGGCCTAGCAGCTAGAAATACGAGAAATCAAAGCACAGAAATGAAATCATACCTTTATGCTGAATCAATTTGCCTTTACAAATAAAGTTATACCAGTTATAGATTTTATACTAACAAAGCCTCGATACATTGGCACAAAAGCTTGATTGCAAGGTTGAGTCCTTGAGTTACTGAAAATTTGTAGTGTTTTACAAGAGAGGAGTGTTGGGCTTGCAGCAGCGGAACTTTTGAATGCAGTATGACAGAGTATTAGCACTGGAAAACAGAAGCTCTAGTACTGAATATGAATGTGCAGATGGAATGTTTTGTTCAGAATCTCATTTTTGTGTTCCGATTTGGTTTTGGATTTTATGGGTGAAATTTTTGAAGCCCTTCAATTTAAAAATGATGGTATCAAAAAGTTATAAAATAAGACTTTGTAGTATTTTTGCTTATTTGCTAAAAACTTTGCAACATTTAGCATTTTGCACCACTATCTCAAGTTTTGAACAGTGGGTGGGAGCTGATGGAAACCAGATTTATTAACGCCGACTTAAAGTCAGAAAAATTGACTCAATCTTATTTTCTAAATGGGTAGCTTAGTAAGTGGAGTAGCATCTCAAGACAGAAGTGTTAGACTTAAAGATTATATACAAAGATAAAACAAAAGAACACAGCGCCTCATGTGCAGTATCGCCTTGATAAAAGTAGAAGTATATAGTACTTATTGCGCTTACCGATACTGTTGTCAGGAGTCACAACAGCTATGTGAGCCTTGCTGGCATCTAACCCCACCAGCTTAGGAAATGCCTTGCTGCTGCCCGGTCTCTCCCAGTCTAGTTCCACGAGCTCCAGGAGAATTGCTTGCAGGATATAGGGTGAAAAAAGTGAAAGACCGCTCATACGGTGCTGCTGGCATACAGATGAGTCTTCGGTATAATTAAGGCTGGTTTCACACAGGTGTTGCGGGAAAAGATGTGGGTGCGTTGCGGGAACATGCACAATTTTTCAGCGCGAGTGCAAAACATTGTAATGCGTTTTGCACTCGCGAGAGAAAAATCTGCATGTTTGGTACCCAAACCCGAACTTCTGTAGGTTAGGTGTTGTGTAGATTTATTATTTTCCCTTATATGGTTATAAGGGAAAATAATAGCATTCTTAATACAGAATGCATAGTACAATAGGGCTGGAGGGGTTAAATTTAAAAAAATAATAATTTAACTCACCTTAATCCACTTGTTTGCGCAGCCCGGCTCATCACCATGGTAAAAGATCATGTGATGGAACATGTGATGAGTGCAGTGACATCACCACAGGTCCTTTTCCTCACAGATGAAGGCAGAAGAGAAGCCGGGCTGAGCGAACAAGTGGATTAAGGTGAGTTAAATTATTATAATTTATTTTTAATCCCTCCAGCCCTATTGTACTATGCATTCTGTATTAAGAATGCTATTATTTTTCCTTATAACCATGTTATAAGGGAAAACAATAATGATCGGGTCCCCATCCCGATTGTCTCCTAGCAACCATGTGTGAAAATCGCACCGTATCTGCACTTGCTTGCAGATGCTTGCTATTTTCACACAGCCCCTTTCACTTCTATGGTGCCTGCGTTACGTCAAAAACGCACATCTGCAAGTGATAAGTGAAAATCACCGCTCATGTGCACAGCCCCATAGAAATAAATGGGTCCGGATTCAGTGCTGGCATTGCACCAGCACGGAAAACTCTCTAAATGTTATTTTATTGAATGTCAGTCAACGCGATTCAGGGGAGGAACTCCCCCTTCATCAGGACAATATTACAGAACAACATTTGGTTACATGCTGCATAGTTTAAATAATATTGTTGGCGTGCTCATCTGAGGGGCCGGATCAGATGAGTGACAGGAGTGGGTGTGGTCTGCATAATGAGGTTTACTATCAATGAACCTCTTTCTCAGGACACGTCGCTGTTATGTTTCAGGTTCATTATATTTAGGGATGAGCGAACTCGAACTGTATAGTTCGGGTTCGTACCGAATTTTGGGGTGTCCGTGACACGGACCCGAACCCGGACATTTTCGTAAAAGTCCGGGTTCGGGTTCGGTGTTCGTCGCTTTCTTCGCGCTTTTGTGACGCTTTCTTGGCGCTTTTTGAAAGGCTGCAAAGCAGCCAATCAACAAGCGTCATACTACTTGCCCCAAGAGGCCATCACAGCCATGCCTACTATTGGCATGGCTGTGATTGGCCAGAGCACCATGTGACCCAGCCTCTATTTAAGCTGGAGTCACATAGCGCCGCCCGTCACTCTGCTCTGATTAGCGTAGGGAGAGGTTGCGGCTGCGACAGTAGGGCGAGATTAGGCAGATTAACTCCTCCAAAGGACTTGATTAACTGATCGATCTGCAGCTGTGGATCATTGAGCTGCTGATCCTCAATTGCTCACTGTTTTTAGGCTGCACAGACCGTTTGTCAGTCTCATTTTTCTGGGGTGATCGGCGGCCATTTTGTGTCTTGTGGTGCGCCAGCACAAGCTGCGACCAAGTGCATTTAACCCTCAATGGTGTGGTTGTTTTTTGGCTAAAGCCTACATCAGGGTGAAGCTGTCACACCAAGTGCATTTATCCAGCAATAGTCTGTTCATTTTTTGGCCATATACAAAATCAGGGGCAAGCTGCGCCTGTCACCAAGTGCATTTAACCCTCAATGGTGTGGTTGTTTTTTGGCTAAAGCCTACATCAGGGTGAAGCTGTGACACCAAGTGCATTTAACCAGCAATAGTCTGTTCATTTTTTGGCCATATACAAAATCAGGGGCAAGCTGCGCCTGTCACCAAGTGCATTTAACCCTCAATGGTGTGGTTGTTTTTTGGCTAAAGCCTACATCAGGGTGAAGCTGTCACACCAAGTGCATTTAACCAGCAATAGTCTGTTCATTTTTTGGCCATATACAAAATCAGGGGCAAGCTGCGCCTGTCACCAAGTGCATTTAACCCTCAATGGTGTGGTTGTTTTTTGGCTAAAGCCTACATCAGGGTGAAGCTGTCACACCAAGTGCATTTAACCAGCAATAGTCTGTTTATTTTTTGGCCATATCCCAGTCTAATTCTGTCACTAAATCCATACCGGTCACCCAGCGCCTAAATACTAGGCCTCAAATTTATATCCAGCTAAATCTGTCCCTAGTGCTGTAGCTGGGCGAGTTATTTAGTGTCCGTTCAAGCACATTTCTTGTTCTGGGTTGAAATACAATTCCCAATTTAGCAATTTCATAATTTAGTGGTTCCTGCTATATCAGAGCTATTTGAAATCTATCCCAAAAAGGGTATATAATATTGAAGGTGCACATTGGGTCATTCAGAATAACTTCACACACACCCGCTACTGTGTATTTCCAAGTCTAATTCTGTCACTAAACCCATACCTGTCACCCAGCGCCTAAATACTAGGCCTCAAATTTAAATCCCTCTAAATCTCTCGTTACCCACCGCTGTACTGTTGTTGCTGGGCAAGATATTTAGTGTCCGTCAAAGCACATTTTTTGTTCTGGGTTGAAGTACAATTCCCAATTTAGCAATTTCATAATTTAGTGGTTTCTGCTATATCAGAGCTATTTGAAATCTATCCCTAAAAGGGTATATAATATTGAAGGTGCACATAGGGTCATTCAGAATAACTTCACACACACGCTTCTGTGCATTTCCAAGTCTAATTCTGTCACTAAATCCATACCGGTGACCCAGCGCCTAAATACTAGGCCTCAAATTTAAATCCCTCTAAATCTCTCGTTACCCACCGCTGTACTGTTGTTGCTGGGCAAGATATTTAGTGTCCGTCAAAGCACATTTTTTGTTCTGGGTTGAAGTACAATTCCCAATTTAGCAATTTCATAATTTAGTGGTTTCTGCTATATCAGAGCTATTTGAAATCTATCCCTAAAAGGGTATATAATATTGAAGGTGCACATAGGGTCATTCAGAATAACTTCACACACACGCTTCTGTGCATTTCCAAGTCTAATTCTGTCACTAAATCCATACCGGTGACCCAGCGCCTAAATACTAGGCCTCAAATTTAAATCCCTCTAAATCTCTCGTTACCCACCGCTGTACTGTTGTTGCTGGGCAAGATATTTAGTGTCCGTCAAAGCACATTTTTTGTTCTGGGTTGAAGTACAATTCCCAATTTAGCAATTTCATAATTTAGTGGTTTCTGCTATATCAGAGCTATTTGAAATCTATCCCTAAAAGGGTATATAATATTGAAGGTGCACATAGGGTCATTCAGAATAACTTCACACACACGCTTCTGTGCATTTCCAAGTCTAATTCTGTCACTAAATCCATACCGGTGACCCAGCGCCTAAATACTAGGCCTCAAATTTAAATCCCTCTAAATCTCTCGTTACCCACCGCTGTACTGTTGTTGCTGGGCAAGATATTTAGTGTCCGTCAAAGCACATTTTTTGTTCTGGGTTGAAGTACAATTCCCAATTTAGCAATTTCATAATTTAGTGGTTTCTGCTATATCAGAGCTATTTGAAATCTATCCCTAAAAGGGTATATAATATTGAAGGTGCACATAGGGTCATTCAGAATAACTTCACACACACGCTTCTGTGCATTTCCAAGTCTAATTCTGTCACTAAATCCATACCGGTGACCCAGCGCCTAAATACTAGGCCTCAAATTTAAATCCCTCTAAATCTCTCGTTACCCACCGCTGTACTGTTGTTGCTGGGCAAGATATTTAGTGTCCGTCAAAGCACATTTTTTGTTCTGGGTTGAAGTACAATTCCCAATTTAGCAATTTCATAATTTAGTGGTTTCTGCTATATCAGAGCTATTTGAAATCTATCCCTAAAAGGGTATATAATATTGAAGGTGCACATAGGGTCATTCAGAATAACTTCACACACACGCTTCTGTGCATTTCCAAGTCTAATTCTGTCACTAAATCCATACCGGTGACCCAGCGCCTAAATACTAGGCCTCAAATTTAAATCCCTCTAAATCTCTCGTTACCCACCGCTGTACTGTTGTTGCTGGGCAAGATATTTAGTGTCCGTCAAAGCACATTTTTTGTTCTGGGTTGAAGTACAATTCCCAATTTAGCAATTTCATAATTTAGTGGTTTCTGCTATATCAGAGCTATTTGAAATCTATCCCTAAAAGGGTATATAATATTGAAGGTGCACATAGGGTCATTCAGAATAACTTCACACACACGCTTCTGTGCATTTCCAAGTCTAATTCTGTCACTAAATCCATACCGGTGACCCAGCGCCTAAATACTAGGCCTCAAATTTAAATCCCTCTAAATCTCTCGTTACCCACCGCTGTACTGTTGTTGCTGGGCAAGATATTTAGTGTCCGTCAAAGCACATTTTTTGTTCTGGGTTGAAGTACAATTCCCAATTTAGCAATTTCATAATTTAGTGGTTTCTGCTATATCAGAGCTATTTGAAATCTATCCCTAAAAGGGTATATAATATTGAAGGTGCACATAGGGTCATTCAGAATAACTTCACACACACGCTTCTGTGCATTTCCAAGTCTAATTCTGTCACTAAATCCATACCGGTCACCCAGCGCCTAAATACTAGGCCTCAAATTTATATCCCGCTGAATTTGAATACAATACATTGGGCCAAATAATATATTTGTTGTTGTGGTGAACCATAACAATGAGAAAAACATCTAGTAAGGGACGCGGACGTGGACATGGTCGTGGTGGTGTTAGTGGACCCTCTGGTGCTGGGAGAGGACGTGGCCGTTCTGCCACATCCACACGTCCTAGTGTACCAACTACCTCAGGTCCCAGTAGCCGCCAGAATTTACAGCGATATATGGTGGGGCCCAATGCCGTTCTAAGGATGGTAAGGCCTGAGCAGGTACAGGCATTAGTCAATTGGGTGGCCGACAGTGGATCCAGCACGTTCACATTATCTCCCACCCAGTCTTCTGCAGAAAGCGCACAGATGGCGCCTGAAAACCAACCCCATCAGTCTGTCACATCACCCCCATGCATACCAGGGAAACTGTCTCAGCCTCAAGTTATGCAGCAGTCTCTTATGCTGTTTGAAGACTCCGCTGGCAGGGTTTCCCAAGGGCATCCACCTAGCCCTTCCCCAGCGGTGAAAGACATAGAATGCACTGACGCACAACCACTTATGTTTCCTGATGATGAGGACATGGGAATACCACCTCAGCATGTCTCTGATGATGACGAAACACAGGTGCCAACTGCTGCGTCTTTCTGCAGTGTGCAGACTGAACAGGAGGTCAGGGATCAAGACTGGGTGGAAGACGATGCAGGGGACGATGAGGTCCTAGACCCCACATGGAATGAAGGTCGTGCCACTGACTTTCACAGTTCGGAGGAAGAGGCAGTGGTGAGACCGAGCCAACAGCGTAGCAAAAGAGGGAGCAGTGGGCAAAAGCAGAACACCCGCCGCCAAGAGACTCCGCCTGCTACTGACCGCCGCCATCTGGGACCGAGCACCCCAAAGGCAGCTTCAAGGAGTTCCCTGGCATGGCACTTCTTCAAACAATGTGCTGACGACAAGACCCGAGTGGTTTGCACGCTGTGCCATCAGAGCCTGAAGCGAGGCATTAACGTTCTGAACCTGAGCACAACCTGCATGACCAGGCACCTGCATGCAAAGCATGAACTGCAGTGGAGTAAACACCTTAAAACCAAGGAAGTCACTCAGGCTCCCCCTGCTACCTCTTCTGCTGCTGCCGCCTCGGCCTATTCTGCTGCTGCCGCCTCGGCCTCTTCCTCCGCCTCTGGAGGAACGTTGGCACCTGCCGCCCAGCAAACAGGGGATGTACCACCAACACCACCACCACCACCTCCGTCACCAAGCGTCTCAACCATGTCACACGCCAGCGTTCAGCTCTCCATCTCACAAACATTTGATAGAAAGCGTAAATTCCCACCTAGCCACCCTCGATCCCTGGCCCTGAATGCCAGCATTTCTAAACTACTGGCCTATGAAATGCTGTCATTTAGGCTGGTGGACACAGACAGCTTCAAACAGCTCATGTCGCTTGCTGTCCCACAGTATGTTGTTCCCAGCCGGCACTACTTCTCCAAGAGAGCCGTGCCTTCCCTGCACAACCAAGTATCCGATAAAATCAAGTGTGCACTGCGCAACGCCATCTGTGGCAAGGTCCACCTAACCACAGATACGTGGACCAGTAAGCACGGCCAGGGACGCTATATCTCCCTAACTGCACACTGGGTAAATGTAGTGGCAGCTGGGCCCCAGGCGGAGAGCTGTTTGGCGCACGTCCTTCCGCCGCCAAGGATCGCAGGGCAACATTCTTTGCCTCCTGTTGCCACCTCCTCCTTCTCGGCTTCCTCCTCCTCTTCTTCCACCTGCTCATCCAGTCAGCCACACACCTTCACCACCAACTTCAGCACAGCCCGGGGTAAACGTCAGCAGGCCATTCTGAAACTCATATGTTTGGGGGACAGGCCCCACACCGCACAGGAGTTGTGGCGGGGTATAGAACAACAGACCGACGAGTGGTTGCTGCCGGTGAGCCTCAAGCCCGGCCTGGTGGTGTGTGATAATGGGCGAAATCTCGTTGCAGCTCTGGGACTAGCCAATTTGACGCACATCCCTTGCTTGGCGCATGTGCTGAATTTGGTGGTGCAGAAGTTCATTCACAACTACCCCGACATGTCAGAGCTGCTGCATAAAGTGCGGGCCGTCTGTTCGCGCTTCCGGCGTTCACATCCTGCCGCTGCTCGCCTGTCTGCGCTACAGCGTAACTTCGGCCTTCCCGCTCACCGCCTCATATGCGACGTGCCCACCAGGTGGAACTCCACCTTGCACATGCTGGACAGACTGTGCGAGCAGCAGCAGGCCATAGTGGAGTTTCAGCTGCAGCACGCACGGGTCAGTCGCACTACAGAACAGCACCACTTCACCACCAATGACTGGGCCTCCATGCGAGACCTGTGTGCCCTGTTGCGCTGTTTCGAGTACTCCACCAACATGGCCAGTGGCGATGACACCGTTATCAGCGTTACAATACCACTTCTATGTCTCCTTGAGAAAACACTTAGGGCGATGATGGAACAGGAGGTGGCCCAGGAGGAGGAGGAGGAGGATGAGGAAGAGGGGTCATTTTTAGCACTTTCAGGCCAGTCTCTTCGAAGTGACTCAGAGGGAGGTTTTTTGCAACAGCAGAGGCCAGGTACAAATGTGGCCAGCCAGGGCCCACTACTGGAGGACGAGGAGGACGAGGATGAGGAGGAGGTGGAGGAGGATGAGGATGAAGCATGGTCACAGCGGGGTGGCACCCAACGCAGCTCGGGTCCATCACTGGTGCGTGGCTGGGGGGAAAGGCAGGACGATGACGATACGCCTCCCACAGAGGACAGCTTGTCCTTACCCCTGGGCAGCCTGGCACACATGAGCGACTACATGCTGCAGTGCCTGCGCAACGACAGCAGAGTTGCCCACATTTTAACCTGTGCGGACTACTGGGTTGCCACCCTGCTGGATCCACGCTACAAAGACAATGTGCCCACCTTACTTCCTGCACTGGAGCGTGATAGGAAGATGCGCGAGTACAAGCGCACGTTGGTAGACGCGCTACTGAGAGCATTCCCAAATGTCACAGGGGAACAAGTGGAAGCCCAAGGCCAAGGCAGAGGAGGAGCAAGAGGTCGCCAAGGCAGCTGTGTCACGGCCAGCTCCTCTGAGGGCAGGGTTAGCATGGCAGAGATGTGGAAAACTTTTGTCAACACGCCACAGCTAACTGCACCACCACCTGATACGCAACGTGTTAGCAGGAGGCAACATTTCACTAACATGGTGGAACAGTACGTGTGCACACCCCTCCACGTACTGACTGATGGTTCGGCCCCATTCAACTTCTGGGTCTCTAAATTGTCCACGTGGCCAGAGCTAGCCTTTTATGCCTTGGAGGTGCTGGCCTGCCCGGCAGCCAGCGTTTTGTCTGAACGTGTATTCAGCACGGCAGGGGGCGTCATTACAGACAAACGCAGCCGCCTGTCTACAGCCAATGTGGACAAGCTGACGTTCATAAAAATGAACCAGGCATGGATCCCACAGGACCTGTCCGTCCCTTGTCCAGATTAGACATTAACTACCTCCCCATAACCATATATTATTGGACTCCAGGGCACTTCCTCATTCAATCCTATTTTTATTTTCATTTTACCATTATATTGCGATGCTACCCAAAGTTGAATGAACCTCTCCTCTGCCTGTGTGCTAGGCCTAAATATATGCCAATGGACTGTTGCAGTGGTGGCTGACATGAAGCCTGATTCTCTGCTATGACATGCAGACTAATTCTCTGCTGACATGAAGCCAGATTGTCTGTTACGGGACCTCTCTCCTCTGCCTGGGTGCTGGGCCTAAATTTATGACAATGGACTGTTGCAGTGGTGGCTGACGTGAAGCCTGATTCTCTGCTATGACATGCAGACTGATTCTCTGCTGACATGAAGCCAGATCCTCTGTTACGGGACCTCTCTCCTCTGCCTGGGTGCTGGGCCTAAATTTATGACAATGGACTGTTGCAGTGGTGGCTGACGTGAAGCCTGATTCTCTGCTATGACATGCAGACTGATTCTCTGCTGACATGAAGCCAGATCCTCTGTTACGGGACCTCTCTCCTCTGCCTGGGTGCTGGGCCTGAATATATGCCAATGGACTGTTGCAGTGGTGGGTGACGTGAAGCCTCATTCTCTGCTATGACATGCAGACTAATTCTCTGCTGACATGAAGCCAGATTGTCTGTTACGGGACCTTTCTCCTCTGCCTGGGTTCTGGGCCTAAATTTATGAAAATTGACTCTTACAGTGGTGGGTGACGTGAAGCCTGATTCTCTGCTATGATATGAAGACTGATTCTCTGCTGACATGAAGCCAGATTGTCTGTTACGGGACCTTTCTCCTCTGCCTGGGTTCTGGGCCTAAATTTATGAAAATTGACTCTTACAGTGGTGGGTGACGTGAAGCCTGATTCTCTGCTATGATATGAAGACTGATTCTCTGCTGACATGAAGCCAGATTGTCTGTTACGGGACCTTTCTCCTCTGCCTGGGTTCTGGGCCTAAATTTATGAAAATTGACTCTTACAGTGGTGGGTGACGTGAAGCCTGATTCTCTGCTATGATATGAAGACTGATTCTCTGCTGACATGAAGCCAGATTGTCTGTTACGGGACCTTTCTCCTCTGCCTGGGTTCTGGGCCTAAATTTATGAAAATTGACTCTTACAGTGGTGGGTGACGTGAAGCCTGATTCTCTGCTATGATATGAAGACTGATTCTCTGCTGACATGAAGCCAGATTGTCTGTTACGGGACCTTTCTCCTCTGCCTGGGTTCTGGGCCTAAATTTATGAAAATTGACTCTTACAGTGGTGGGTGACGTGAAGCCTGATTCTCTGCTATGATATGAAGACTGATTCTCTGCTGACATGAAGCCAGATTGTCTGTTACGGGACCTTTCTCCTCTGCCTGGGTTCTGGGCCTAAATTTATGAAAATTGACTCTTACAGTGGTGGGTGACGTGAAGCCTGATTCTCTGCTATGATATGAAGACTGATTCTCTGCTGACATGAAGCCAGATTGTCTGTTACGGGACCTTTCTCCTCTGCCTGGGTTCTGGGCCTAAATTTATGAAAATTGACTCTTACAGTGGTGGGTGACGTGAAGCCTGATTCTCTGCTATGATATGAAGACTGATTCTCTGCTGACATGAAGCCAGATTGTCTGTTACGGGACCTTTCTCCTCTGCCTGGGTTCTGGGCCTAAATTTATGAAAATTGACTCTTACAGTGGTGGGTGACGTGAAGCCTGATTCTCTGCTATGATATGAAGACTGATTCTCTGCTGACATGAAGACAGATTCTCTGTTACGGGACCTCTCTCCTCTGCCTGTGTGTGTGCTGGGCCTAAATATATGCCAATGGACTGTTGCAGTGGTGGCTGACGTGAAGCCTCATTCTCTGCTATGACATGCAGACTAATTCTCTGCTGACATGAAGACAGATTCTCTGTTACGGGACCTCTCTCCTCTGCCTGTGTGTGTGCTGGGCCTAAATATATGCCAATGGACTGTTGCAGTGGTGGCTGACGTGAAGCCTCATTCTCTGCTATGACATGCAGACTAATTCTCTGCTGACATGAAGCCAGATTGTCTGTTACGGGACCTCTCTCCTCTGCCTGTGTGTGTGCTGGGCCTAAATATATGCCAATGGACTGTTGCAGTGGTGGCTGACGTGAAGCCTCATTCTCTGCTATGACATGCAGACTAATTCTCTGCTGACATGAAGACAGATTCTCTGTTACGGGACCTCCCTCCTCTGCCTGGGTGCTGGGCCTAAATATATGCCAATGGACTGTTGCAGTGGTGGCTGACGTGAAGCCTCATTCTCTGCTATGACATGCAGACTAATTCTCTGCTGACATGAAGACAGATTCTCTGTTACGGGACCTCTCTCCTCTGCCTGGGTGCCGGGGCCTAAATATCTGAGAATGGACTGTTCCAGTGGTGGGTGACGGGAAGCCAGATTCTCTGCTATGGAACCTCTCTCCAATTGATTTTGGTTAATTTTTATTTATTTAATTTTTATTTTAATTCATTTCCCTATCCACATTTGTTTGCAGGGGATTTACCTACATGTTGCTGCCTTTTGCAGCCCTCTAGCTCTTTCCTGGGCTGTTTTACAGCCTTTTTAGTGCCGAAAAGTTCGGGTCCCCATTGACTTCAATGGGGTTCGGGTTCGGGACGAAGTTCGGATCGGGTTCGGATCCCGAACCCGAACATTTCCGGGATGTTCGGCCGAACTTCTCGAACCCGAACATCCAGGTGTTCGCTCAACTCTAATTATATTGTTTCAGTATTTCTACAACAGTTTATATAAAGATGCACAGTTTGATACAAAATATTGTTATGGGGTGCTACATCGAGCACCTTCTATACATATCCTTCTATACATATCCTTTGTATCCTATTCTTTGCAATGCTGAGAGGTTCACTGCCTCGTAGTGTCGTTATACTGTTGCCGGGCGCTCTCCTATCACGGAGAGCTCGAGCTGTAGTTGTAAGTCTAGGGCAATCACATTTGATACAAGACCGCCCCTGCTTGTTCTGAACCTGTCATTACTAGCAGGTAATCCCTCTTAAGGGAGTGGTTGCTGAGCTGTGGGGCTTGACCGCATGGATTTTATGCAGGAAGAATAATCTATAAATTCCTGCAAAATAAAGAAAACTCTTTGAATGAGAAGGTGTGTCCAATCTTTTGGTCTGTACTGTAGGTTACACGCTCAAACCTTTTTCTGCAATCCATTGGGTTGGGATAAACAACATAAATAGGGATGCGCAACGCTATCAGGGGATTGTCAACACCCTGAAACGGAAATGCAGAATGGTAGCCAAGACCATAAAGCGGTTTAGCAAGACAGGTTCCACTCAGGACAAGCCTCACCTTGGTCATCCGAAGAAGTTAAGTACATGTGCTCAGTGTCATATCCAGAGGTTGAATTTTAGAAAATAGAGGTATGAGTGCTGCCAGCTTGCTGCAAAAGTTAAGGGGGGGGGGGGGAATCAGCCTGTCAGTGCTCAGACCATGCGCCACACCACACAGTACATCAAATTGGTCTGCATGGCTGTCCTTCCAGAAGGAAACCTCTTCTAATGATGATGCGCAAGAAAGCCCACAAGCAATTTGCTTAAGACAAGCAGACTAAACATATGGATTATTTTTTATTTATTTTTTATTCATATTTTTATTAGTTTTTAATACGTAACAGGGGGTAACAGAGTACCAAGGTATGGCACGCAGGCCAAATCAAAATGCATATGGTAAGCATCGTGAGTACATTGTAGTTGCAAAGGCAAAAAGCAAAAGAGTGAGATCCATACGGCGAAACAGTACATACTGAGACAACTATAAGATGTAGAGGGAACCTCTACTCTTGAGGGAACCTGTAGGACGTCCACAAGAGCCATTTTTTGATAAAAACAGTGTGTGTGCGGTTTTCCCATGAGGAGAGTTCTTCAAACCTGTGGATTTGGTCAACTTTCTGCAACCACTGATCTATAGATGGTGTTAGGCTTTGTTTCCAAAGTCTAGGGAGTACTAGGCGGGCTGCAGTCAATAACTGCAAAAAGATGAAGGGTGCATGTGAAGGATCTTTGTCTTGGTTAAGAAAAAGAAGAGCCAGCTGTGGGGACGGTTTAAAGGAAGTATGACAAATTTTGTTTGCTAAAGAGAAAATTTCAGACCACCAATTAATTATGAGGGGGCATGTCCACCAAATATGAAGGAAGGTCCCTCTCTCTTGGAGGCACCTCCAGCACGTGTCCGAATTGGCTTGAGAAAATATTGCATATTTATCTGGCGTATTATACCACCTTGTAAGTATTTTATAGCCATTTTCTTGAATTCGGACACAGCGGGAGGTCCTGTGGGGGGATTCCAGGATTTTATTGAGCGAGGCAAAGGAAATGGTGATATTCAAATCCGTTTCCCAGTGTTTTATGAAAGCAGGTTTGGCTAATATAGGTGGAGCATATGGATTATTGAGGAGTATAAAGAAAAGAGTATTTTTCCAACAGTCAAGCATGGTGGTGGGAGTGTCATGGTTTGGAGCTGCATGAGTGATGCCGGCTGTGGGGAGCTACAGTTCATTTAGGACCCATGAATGCTAAAATGTACTGTGACATACTAAAGCCAAGCATGATCCCCTCCCTATGGAAACTGGGCAGCGGGCAGTATTCCAACATGATAACAAACCCAAACACACTTCCAAGATGACCATTGCCTTGCTAAAGAAACTGTCACAGAAGGTGTACAGAAAACTAGAAGACACAAAATGAAGATCCGACTGACTGGATCCAAAACTAAGGAACAAAAGGGAGAGCCCTGCAACAGACCTGGCTCTCTCCCTAACTGCTCAGCCTATGCAAAAATCTCAATGGTAGATGATCGCATATCCTTGTACCTCGACTGTATAACACCTGAACACCCTATAATAGTAAGGGGACACGACCACCGGCTCCCTACACTTGATACGGAGGGAGTCAGGGTCACCTGGGATCCAGCAAACAGGAAAACACAAATGAATGTACAAAACTTATCTGTAGAAGACTCATTAGTAGCATCCAGCATGCATACACTCCAGGAAGTTGTATAAACCGCAAAGTGATGCAGTATGGGAAGGGATTTAAAGGGATGCAATCAGTGCAACTACATGACAGCTGAGAGAGGCTAACGAGATGAGAAAACGAAAGCAAAACAAAAAGGAACCTCAAGGAGGAGGTTCTGAAGGACGTCTGTCAGAGCTTCTCAAAAGTCTGGTGGTGACAGTACCCCTCCTTCTACGAGTGGACTCCGGACACTCAGAGCCCACCTTCTCAGGATGGGACCTATGGAAAGCCCTGATGAGACGAGTGGCCTTAATGTCCGTCACTGGGACCCACATCCTCTCCTCAGGACCATAACCCTCCCAATTAACGAGGTACTGGAGAGAACTGCGGACAACACGAGAATCCACAATCCTAGAGACCTGAAATTCAAGATTACCATCAACCACAATCGGAGGAGGAGGCAAAGACGAGGGTACAATGGGTTGGACATAAGGTTTTAATAAGGCCTTAT
This sequence comes from Bufo gargarizans, assembly GCF_014858855.1. Classification (NCBI taxonomy): domain Eukaryota; kingdom Metazoa; phylum Chordata; class Amphibia; order Anura; family Bufonidae; genus Bufo; species Bufo gargarizans. The sequence goes on along the minus strand of NC_058082.1, from coordinate 438,162,423 downwards.
GAAAAACATTGTGAATCTTCCAAGTCTGAGGAAGTTCAAGACGGTAGGCAACAGGATTGATGACGGACAAGATTTTGTAAGGCCCAATAAACTCAGGACCCAACTTCCAGGAGGGAACCTTCAATTTGATATTCTTAGTAGACAACCACACCAGATCACCAACATTCCGGTCCGGACCAGGCACACGTCTCTTATCCGCCACACGCTTATATCTCTCACTCATGCTCTTTAGATTATCCTGAATCTTTTGCCAAATAGATGACAAAGACGAGGAGAATCTGTCCTCATCAGGTAAACCAGAAGACCCCTCTCCAGAGAATGTCCCAAACTGCGGATGAAACCCATATGCACCAAAAAATGGTGACTTATCAGAGGACTCCTGACGACGGTTATTTAAAGCAAACTCAGCAAGGGATAAAAAAGAACACCAATCCTCCTGATTCTCCGCCACAAAATAGCGCAGATATGTCTCCAGATTCTGATTGACGCGCTCTGTCTGACCATTCGACTGCAGGTGGAAAGCAGAAGAGAATGACAACCGAACCCCCAAGCGAGAACAGAAAGCCTTCCAGAATCTGGAAACAAACTGTGTGCCCCTATCAGAGACTATGTCTGAAGGAATACCATGCAATTTGACAATGTGATCAATAAATGTCTGCGCCAGCGTCTTAGCATTGGGCAAGCCAGGAAAAGGAATGAAATGCACCATTTTGCTAAAACGGTCCACCACCACCAGAATCACAGTCTTCCCCGAGGAACGAGGCAGGTCCGTAATAAGGTCCATGGACAGATGTGTCCAAGGACGGGAAGGAATGGGTAAGGGAAGGAGAGGACCTTATGGCCGTGAATGAGGGACTTTGGCACGAGCACAGGTCTCGCAGGCTGCCACAAAACCCTCAACCGACTTACGAAGTGCCGGCCACCAGAATCTCTGAGCGATGAGATCCACTGTGGCTCTTGCCCCCGGGTGCCCAGCAAGGACAGTATCGTGGTGTTCCTTAAAAATCTTGTGTCTTAAAGCGAGAGGCACAAACAACCTCTCAGGAGGACAAAGATCAGGAGCCTCTGACTGGGCTACCTGAACCTCTGCCTCCAATTCAGGATAAAGAGTAGAGACCACCACACCTTCAGCCAAAATGGGACCCGGGTCTTCAAAATTCCCACCTCCCGGAAAACAACGTGACAGGGCATCCGCCTTCACATTCTTAACCCCAGGGTGGAACGTGACAACAAAATTAAACCTTGAAAAGAACAAAGACCATCTGGCCTGTCTCGGGTTCAGACGCTTGGCTGACTCCAAGTAGGCCAGATTCTTATGGTCAGTAAACACGGTAATAGGGTGTCTGGCTCCCTCTAGCCAATGGCGCCATTCCTCAAAAGCTAACTTGATGGCCAACAACTCCCTATCTCCCACATCATAATTTCTCTCTGCGGAGGAGAGTTTCTTCGAGAAAAAGGCACACGGTCGCCATTTGGCAGGAGAGGGACCCTGAGACAAGACCGCACCCACACCCACCTCAGAAGCATCAACCTCAACTATGAAGGGTACAGAAATATCAGGTTGTACCAAGATGGGAGCGGAAGCAAAACTCTCCTTGATATTAGAAAAGGCCTTAAGCGCCTCTACCGACTAGGAGGAAAAATCTACCCCCTTTCTAGTCATATCAGTGAGTGGTTTAACAACAGAGGAATAATTCAAAATAAACTTCCTGTAATAATTGGCAAAACCCAAAAAACGCATCAGCGCCTTCTGATTCTCAGGAAGCTCCCACTCAAGCACAGCGCAGACCTTCTCAGGGTCCATGCGAAAACCAGAAGCGGAGAGAAGAAACCCCAGAAATTGAATTTCTGGAACCGCAAACACACATTTTTCCAGTTTAGCGTACAATTTATTCTCCCGCAGGATGAGCAAGACCTGACATAAGTGTTCCTTATGAGTTTTGAAATCAGGAGAAAAAATCTAAATGTCATGTAGATACACTAATACAAATTTCCCCATTAAATGATAAAAAATGCTGTTCACAAAATGCTGAAAGACGGCTGGAGCATTCATCAAACCAAAAGGCATAACCAAATTCTCAAAATGGCCCTCAGGGATATTGAAGGCCGTCTTCCATTCGTCTCCTTCTCTGACCCTGACCAGGTTGTATGCCCCTCTTAGATCCAACTTGGAAAAAACTTTAGCCCCAACAATCTGGTTAAACAGGTCCGGGATCAGAGGAAGCGGATAAGGGTCACGAATTGTGATACTGTTCAGCTCCCTGAAATCCAGACATGGTCTTAAAGAACCATCTTTTTTCTTAACAAAGAAAAAAACAGCGGCAACAGGTGACTTCGAGGGTCGTATGTGTCCCTTTCTCAGACTCTCAGAGATATAAGCACGCATAGCGACCCTTTCAGGTTGGGAGAGATTGTATAAACAAGATTTAGGCAGCTTGGCGCCTGGGGTGAGATTAATAGGGCAATTGTACTCCCTGTGGGGGGGCAAGTCCTGAACACCACTCTCAGAAAACACATCCGAAAATTCTGAGAGAAAAGATGGTACAATCTTAGTAGAAACCTCATAAACAGATGTCGTGAGGCAATTCTCTCTGCAAAAGTCACTCCAACCATTTATTTGCCTCGCTTGCCAATCAATGGTGGGGTTATGTTTATTGAGCCAGGGTAGCCCCAACACTAGAGGAGTAGGCAACCCGCTTAGGACGAAACATGACACATCCTCAACATGAGTATCACTCACAATCAAACGGATATTGTGCACTATGCCCTTTAACTATTTCTGAGAAAGTGGAACGGAATCAATAGCAAAAACAGGTATATACTTTCCCAAAGTGCATACCTGGAAACCATGAGTTATAGCAAATTGATTATCAATGAGATTGACAGCTGCTCCACTATCTACAAAAATCTCACAAAAAATGTTCTTGCCCTCTAGCGCCACCCTGGCAGGTAGGACAAAACGGGAACTACAAGCAAACGGAAAACCTTCAATTTCCGCATCAACCTTGCCAATAGTAACAGATGGAACATTTTTAGAGGATCTTTTTCTTTTTGTTTCTTTATTACTCTAAAAAAAACTGCCTGAATCTCCTAGAGCAGTGGTTCTCAACCTTTCTAAAGCCGTAACCCCTTAATACAGTTCCTCATGTTGTGGTGACCCCCAACCATTACACTTTTTTCCTTGCTACGTCATAACTAATTTTGCTACTGTTATGAATTGCAATGTAAATATCTGATATGCAGGATGTATTCATTCATAACCACAGAACTTTAGCATAAATACAAAATATTTGTATACCAAATAAATAACTTTAAAATAAATAATAAACAACAAATACCCCCTAAAAATAAATCAGTGGTGCGCACAGTACCCCTCAAATAAATAACTCAGTGGTGCTCACAGTACCCCCCCAAAAAAAAAAAAAATCAGTGGTGCTCAGGGTACCCCTCAAATAAATAAATCAGTGGTGCTTCAAGTCCCCCCCAAAATAAATAAATCAGAAGTGCTCAGGGTCCCCCAAATAAATAAATCAGTGGTGCATCAGGTTTCCCCCAAATAAATAAATCAATGGTGCTCAGGGTCCCCCAAATAAATAAATCAGAAGTGCTCAGGGTCCCCCAAATAAATAAATTAGCGGTGCTTCATGTCCCCCCAAATAAATTAAGCCTTGCTCAGCCAAATAATTAAAATAAAATTAGCCAGGCTCAATTAAATTATTGGTGGCAGTGGTGCTCAGCGGCGGTGTCATTAACGAAAAAATTCGGACCTCAGCAGACAGGCGGCCCGACTTACCCGTCCAGACGTCAGACTCCTTCAAGCACAGGCAGTGATAGGACATCACTTCCTTTGCGCGAGGATAAGGGGCCGCTGCCGTTGTGCGGGCGACCCACAATAGGAAGCCTCCGAAGACCCAGCGGAAAGGGCAGATCGACCCCCAAAGGGGTCGCGACCCCTAGGTTGAGAACTGCTGTCCTAGAGGGACAAACATTTGCCAAATGATTTATACCTCCACAACAGAAACAAACCTTCCTATGAGAGTTGAATCCTCTATTGTCAGAGGCAAGCAAACCCAGCTGCATGGGCCCCTGCTCAGAAGGGATTGAGAGCGACTGAGACCCCTGTGCACTGAATGAGACCGCCACACTGTCCTTGGACTGAGTATGACAGGAAGGAATGATCTCTCCTCTCTCTCTAAGACGCCTGTCAATACGAACGGCCCGAGACATGGCAGAGTCCAAGGAGGTAGGTCTCTCATGAAAGGCAAATGCATCTTTCAATCCCTCTGAAAGACCATGGAAAAATTGACTTCGGAGTGCAGCATCATTCCAACCAGTATCAGCTGCCCATCTCTGAAATTCTGAACAGTATATCTCTGCGGACTGTTGCATAAAAGACGTAGTCTAGACTCAGCCAGAGGCAATACGATCCGGATCATCATATATCTGACCCAGGGCTAAAAAAAATTCATCCACTGAACAGAGGGGCCGTGCCCCCACCGGCAGCGAAAAGGCCCAGGACTGAGCGTTATCCCTGAGCAGAGAGATGGTGATCCCCACCCTCTGCTCCTCATCACCAGAGGAATGGGGAAGTAGGCGAAAATGGAGTTTGCAAGCCTATCTAAAACAAACAAAATTCTTACTACCCCCGGAGAACGTATCCGGGAGCGAGATCTTAGGCTCAGAACAAACTCCATGAACGCAAGCTGAACCGGTCACCTCAAACTGAGAGACAGTCTTACGGAGATCTGCTACCTCCAATGAAAGACCCTGCATGTGTTCAGTCAAAAGTGAAACCGGCTCCATGCTTGAGACGGTTTTGGCGGGTTATAATGTCACAGAAGGTGTACAGAAAACTAGAAGACACAAAATGAAGATCCGACTGACTGGATCCAAAACTAAGGAACAAAAGGGAGAACCCTGCAACAGACCTGGCTCTCTCCCTAACTGCTCAGTCTATGCAAAAATCTCAATGGTAGATGATCGCATATCCTCGTACCTCGACTGTATAACACCTGAACACCCTATAATAGTGAGGGGACATGACCACCGGCTCCCTACACTTAAAACGGAGGGAGTCAGGGTCACCTGGGATCCAGCAAACACAAATGAATGAACAAAACTTATCTGTAGAAGACTCAGTAGTAGCATCCAGCATGCATACTCTCCAGGAGGTTGTATAAACCGCAAAGTGATGCAGTATGGGAAGGGATTTAAAGGGATGCAATCAGTGCAACTACATGACAGCTGAGAGAGGCTAACGAGATGAGAAACGGAGGGAGTCAGGGTCACCTGGGATCCAGCAAACACAAATGAATGAACAAAACTTATCTGTAGAAGACTCAGTAGTAGCATCCAGCATGCATACTCTCCAGGAAGTTGTATAAACCGCAAAGTGATGCAGTATGGGAAGGGATTTAAAGGGATGCAATCAGTGCAACTACATGACAGCTGAGAGAGGCTAACGAGATGATAAAACATAAGCAAAACAAAAAGGAACCTCAAGGAGGAGGTTCTGAAGGACGTCTGTCAGAGCTTCTCAGATGTCTGGTGGTGACAGAAACTGAGAGTAAAGGTGCTGGACTGGTCAAGCTTGACCTAAACCTTATTGAACATCTGTGGGGCATCCTGAATTGAAAGGTGAAGGAGCACAAAGTCTCTAACATCCACCAGCTCTGTGATGTCGTCATGGAGGATTCCTGTGGCAACCTTTGAATCTCTAGCGAACTCCATGCCCAAGGGAGTCAGGGCAGTGCTCGAAAATAATTGTAGCCACTCAAAATATTGACACTTTGGGCACAGTTTGGCCATTTTCACTTAGGGGTGTACTCACTTTTGTTGCCAGCGGTTTAAAAATTAATGGCTATGTGTTGAGTTATTTTAAAATAAAATACTTTTACTATAACAAAGTTATGTTGCAGTAATTTATAATACATTTTACAACACGGGTATTATAATAGTGAATTGATAGTGCCATAAAATGCTTTTCCTATAAAACACCACTCTTAAAAGGGGTTATCCAAGTTCTCCAACATCCCCCCCATGTACCGGGCCCCTGACATGTAATATACTTACCCCGCTTCCTGCGCCACTCTTGGTCGCCGCACTGCTATTGCTGCTTCTCCTTGTACACGGATAAAAACATCCGATGTCGGGGGGGGGGGGGGGAGCAGGCAATGGCAGGCGGGGATAGGCATGAGCCTCCCTAGCATCACCCACGATTCTAGGGAAGCTCATCCCTGCCTGCTATTGGCTGCTCCCCCGACGCTGGAGGTTTTCATCCATGTACAGGGAGAAGCAGCAGCGGCGGTGCGGGGACCAGGAGGAGGGCTGGGAGCAAGGTAAGTATATTATATGTGAGGGGCCTGGCACATGGGAGGCTGTTGGAGAACGTGGATAACCCCTTTAATAACATCCATATAGTATTGTCAGTAGTGTTGATCGAGCACTAAAGTGATCGGGTGCTCGGGTGCTCTACTGAGCACCCAAGTATAAAGGAATTCAATTGGAGAACCTGAGCATTAAACCAGTCACCCCCAGGTAGGGTGCCTGGTTTATAGTAAAAGGTCAGAAATTCATGGAAGCACCACCAAAATGGTTCGGGAACAGCATGGAAAGGATGTCTGGATGCATCTTGGACTCCCAGGTCGCTGCTGGGACCGATGTTGTCCTAGTAGTATGCCACTTTTACAGACTGACAATAATACGCACAAAACCGAAGATAAAATCGATTTTTAGAGGAACAATTGTTAGGGAACATTCTTTCCTTTATATTTACTTGTATATAAAGTGCTGCCAAACATTACAAGGAAAAGGCACTCTGATACAACCTTTATATGACATAAAGGAGGGCCTCATTCACATTGTGGTACAATTGTTCATGTAATGGGACTTCTACACTCATAAAGCCTATGCACTAAGTGAAAGAGCTGATAAAAATTACAAGGAACCGACACTCCAATATGCCCTCTGGTACACAAAAAGGAGATCATCATATATAGCCTTGAAAAATTATGATTGATGGCCTGCTGGTGACCCTCAAACATTAGGAGCAAGGGCCTGCTGATCTGACCATCTAAAACATTATGTGTGAGGGCCTACTGCCGCTTTAGTGACTCTAGATAACCTGGCGCCAATCATACGTCCCCGTAATGCCGACAATCCATTCGGATATCTAGCCTATCAACTTTCAATGTTAGTGTCAGCGCAAACCATGGTGACTACAGGTAACGGGAAATCAGGGTTTGATTCCGGAGATGGAGCCTCCAAGCAAGGCATCATGCGCGCAAATTACCTATTAGGTATAATTAGTCGAGGGCTTGCAGGTGAGATGACACTGTAAAAGATTTTAGATGTGGGCCTGCTGGTGAGCTGACCACGTGAAACATTGTAGGTGAGGGCCTGCTGGTGAGTTTGCCCTCTAGAAAATTAAAGGCGATGGCCTTCTGGTGAGCTGACCCTGTAAAAGATTGTAAGTGAAGGCCTGCTGTTGAGCTGACCCTGTAAAAAATCATATGTGAGGGCCTGCTGATTAGTGTTAAGCGCAAATATTCAAAAAGCAATATTTTTTTGTGAATATCGGTAGTTTGAGAATTCGCTAATATTTATAATATAGTGCTATATATTTGTAATGACGAATATTTGTTTATTTTAATTTTTTTTAACACAGTACATCATTCCTCTCTTCTTCTAGCTTGTGGGTCAATAAGAAGGCTTTGTCACAGCTTAGCAACATCCCTAGCAACCAATAGAAAAGTTGCCTACCTCACGCCGGTATTTTGCGCGCATTACGCAAATACATTTTCAATTTTCGCAATCAAGAATATATTCTCGAATTCGCAAATTCACGAATATATGATGAATATTCTACAAAATATTCGCAAAATATTTCAAATTCGAATATTGCCCCTGCCGCTCATTACTAGTGCTGGTGAGCTGACCCTGTAAAACATTATATGCGAAGGGCATATAGGCGAAGGCATTATATGCTACAAATAAGCATGTTGATATGATGGAAGAGGAGAAGGAGGATGAGAAAAGGGAGATTCAACCATATACCCTTGTTTGTGGTGGAAGGAGTGCATGGGAATACAGTGTATTCAGTACATTATAAACACCACATTTAAAGTGTCTTTATGTTAATCAGCTTTCCTCTGGTGGAGTCAAGAAGTCATGGTAAATCCAGGCCTCATTTTTATAAGAGTCAACCTGTCAGCATTTTCAGTTGACAGGCGGATACGCTTAGCTGTTATAATACCACCAGCAGCACTAAATACCCGCTCAGACAAAACGCTGGTGGCAGGGCAGGCCAGCACTTCCAAGGCATAGAGCGCCAGTTCGTGCCACGTGTCCAGCTTTGACACCCAGTAGTTATAAGGCACTGAGGGATCATTGAGGATGCTGACACGGTCTGCTATGTACTCCTTTACCATCTTCCAAAATTCTTCCCTCCTTGTGACACTAGGCCACGCATCAGGGTGAGGGTGCTGGCATGGTGTCATAAAACTGTCCCAGGCTTTCAAGAGTGTTGCCCTGCTTCTGTTGGAACTGCTGTGTGTTCCCCTTTTCTACCCTCCTCAGTTGCCCAAGGAACTGCAGCCTCTGCCGCCAGCATTGTTAGATGGAAATTTTTGGAACAATTTTTCAACAAGGATCTTCTGCTATTGTGCCATTTTGCTTGTCCGCTACATCAGAGGAATGAGAGATGAGAAGTTCTCTTTGTATCAGGGGTTGATAAGGGTGAACAACCAGTAATCAGTGTTGTCTAAAATGTGTATAATGCGTGTTTCGCTGGAAAGACAGCCTAACATAAAGTCAGCCATGTGTGCCAGAGTACCAACAGGCAAGACTTCGCTGTCGTCATCAGGAGGATTACTCTCAAGCTCCTCATCCTCCTCTTCTGCCCACCCACGTTGATTGAATTAAACTTCCATAGGTACTACCCTCTGTAGCGGAGGCAACTGTCCTGCTCCTCCTCCTCATCGACCAATTTGCTCTGAGAAGACGAACTGAGGGTGGTCTGGCCATCACCCTGTGTAATGTCTTCCACGTCTTGTGAATAGCGAAAGCTGACTGGAAAGGCGACGGCCATGTTGGTATTCCACTACTGCCCTCTGCTGCTCACAAAGCCTAGCCAACAAGTAGAATGTCGAGTTCCAGCATGTGCTAATGTTGCACAACAGTTGGTGAGCTGGCAATTTCAAGTGCTGCTGCAGCGTTGACAGACCGGCTGAAGCTGTTGTACTTGTGGAAATGTGCACACACACACAAGGCGCACCTTCACCGTAGCTCAGTGTCACAACCAGACATCTGAGAAGCTCTGACAGACGTCCTTCAGAACCTCCTCCTTGAGGTTCCTTTTGTTTTTCTTTTGTTTTCTCATCTCGTTAGCCTCTCCCAGCTGTCATGTAGTTGCACTGATTGCATCCCTTTAAATCCCTTCCCATACTGCATCACTTTGCGGTTTATACAACTTCCTGGAGTGTATGCATGCTGCATGCTGGATGCTACTACTGTGTCTTCTACAGATAAGTTTTGTTCATTCATTTGTGTTTTCCTGTTTGCTGGATCCCAGGTGACCCTGACTCCCTCCGTATCAAGTGTAGGGAGCCGGTGGTCGTGTCCCCTCACTAATATAGGGTGTTCAGGTGTTATACAGTCGAGGTACGAGGATATGCGATCATCTACCATTGAGATTTTTGCATAGGCTGAGCAGTTAGGGAGAGAGCCAGGTCTGTTGCAGGACTCTCCCTTTTGTTCCTTAGTTTTGGATCCAGTCAGTCGGTTCTTCATTTTGTGTCTTCTAGTTTTCTGTACACCTTCCGTGACACTCAGGCAAATTTGGGTAGATTTTGAGAAACCGCTGAACCAATAAGTTTAAGAAGTGGGCTAGGCATGGGATGTGTCTGAGCTTGCCGAGCTCCAAAGCCTCCAAAGGTTCTAGGTTGAGTGGCGAGAACCACAGCTCAGTCAGGTCTCTTATCCCCTCCACAGCTGTGCAGCGATGTGCTGTTTGTCCCCTAAGCATATCAGCTTCAGATGGGCCTGTTGCCACTTCCCCACTGCAGTGCTACACTACTTTCAGCTACTGACTGATGACTGACTGGTGCTGCACATGGATAATTTGGAGGTGGAAGTGGAGGAGGAGGAGGAGGAGGAGGAGAAGTGGGGGTTGGAGTTACTAACGTAGGTGCTCTCAGAAACCTTGATTGACGTAGGACCCGCAATCCTTGGCGTCGGTAGCACCTATGCCATCCCAGGATACAACTTGCTCCCAGCCTCCACAACATTCACCCAGTGTACAGTGAGGGAAATGTAGCATCCCTGGCCGAATGCACTTGTCCATGTGTCCGTGGTTAAGTGGACCTTCCCATTAACTGCATTGGTCAGGGCACGTATGATGTTATGGGACACATGTTGGTGTAAGGCGGGCATGGCACACCTTGAAAAATAGTGGCGGCTGGGGACTGCGTAACGAGGGAAGGCCGCCGACATCAGGCAGTGGAAGGCCTCAGTGTCCACAATCCTAAATAGCAACATTTCCAGGGCCAGTAATTTGGAAATCTGCACATTTAGTGCTATGGCCTGTGGGTGGGTGGCTGTGTATTTGCGCTTCCATTCAAATGCCTGGGGTAAGGACATTTGGACTCTGCGCTTAGACTGCCAGCACATAACACATGAGGAGGCAGTGGTGTGATCCATAGACACAGATTATGGACCCAGGCATTTGGCCCACCTATTACGGTGCTTTGATGCCATGTGGCGGACCATGTTGGTGGTGGTGAGGCTGCTAGTGTTCACGCCCCTGATAATTTTTGTATGGAATAAGTTACAAATTGCAATTATTTTGTTGTCTGCACTTTTATTGGCAACCGTGTCTCATCATCATCCAGCTGATTAAACAGTAATTGCCATTCCCCATGGTCATCTTCCTGTGATTATGGACGTTCAAGAGTTTGGGAATCAGGGCGCAAGATATGTCCCTCTTCAAGCATGTTTGGCGACAGGGCCAAATCAAGGAATGGCGCTGAAAAAGAGCCCCTCGGAATATCCGATTGTGGGATCATTTGTTTGCCCAGACTCTCCATGGTGGGAGTAAGAAGGATAAGGGTGAGGATTGGGTTGAGCAGACTCTTGGCTACTGAGACTGGACTTAATGGAAGACAGGGTGGTATTTAAGCGACTGGACGCTACAATCCAACCAACCACCTTGTCGCACTGGTCTGACTTTAAGAGAGGTGTCCTGCACTGCCCTGCAAACTGGGACATGAAGCTAGGTATCATGGATGATTGTTTTTCTTGTGCTCTGGCAGCAGGCACAGTTTCACCACGCCCAGGAACATGGCCTCTGCATGCACCATCAGCACCACGGCCACTACCCCGTCCCTTACTGTTTGCCTTCTTCATATTAATTATATATGATTGAAAGTCTGTCACACGTACAGTAGCGTAGGATTTGAAAGTGTATACGCAAACAAATTAAAAAAGGTATTTTGGATGTGGAACGTCGCACAGGAGATATCCTGTAGATAATGTTAATGCTGTCACCCACCAGTGGCTAATGAAAAATTTCAGGAAATGTCACAGGTGTTTGGGATGAGGAAATGTTATACAGGAGAGGTACCACTGGTAATATCACTGTCCGTAGCGTCCACGCAAAAAAAGTACACTTTATGTCACAGATACATTTTTGAAGCGCACACCTTACACTTCAGATGTGGCCCTGGTAATGTCACTGTCAGAAGCGCACACCATCTATGGAAAAAGTACACTGGATGTCACTGATTATTTAGGGATGCGCACACTTAACACCGGAGATGTGACGTGGATAATTTTACTGTCCTCAGTGGCCTATTAGACGCTATTTAGCGCAGGATGAGCTAAAAATATATATTGCTGCTGTCAGACCTTAAAAGGACTTTTGGGTCTCTGAAAAGTTTTTCAAATAAAAATCTTCCAATAACACTCGCTACACTGTCTGTCCCTTCTAATGCTCAGCTCTCCCTCACTAAGGCTAAGCCAAACACGTGTCATCGGGTGCTTTATAGCACCCAATGAAACGTTCCGGCCAGCCAATCACTGTAATGCCAGTAACCAACATGGCTATGGTTTTACAGTGCATACCAGTACTTCTCTGCACGTTTATTGGCTGCATAGCAGCCAAGAAACGTGCGGGAAGGAGACTAGACCATTGCCATCAATCACATGCAATACTCAGCTGAGTACCGCCATGTGCCGAGCACCGAGATGCTCGAGCGGAACAGGTGTTCGGCCGAGCATGCTCGATCATCGCAGAATGTCAGTATTGCTGTAAAATGTTTATGTTATAATTCAATGCAAATAATAACATGGATATGATACAATGAAATGTGCAATTGCTCAGCGATTGTAGCAGAATGCTATTAGAGCATTGGTAATAAGCCTATAAACTGTGGAAACTTGATAAAAAAAAATAAAAAAAAGTTGTCCGCCAGCGCCATATTCTTTTGCATTGACCCATGAATTTTGACCCATGACACATCAGGTGGGACCGGACAGCCAATTGAGACGTTTCAGCACATTTACACACCCCCACCCTATAAAAGAACCCAATCTAGCAGCCATTTTACATTATGTTTTTTGCCAGTTTATGGAGAGGTTGCTGTGTGGAGCAGGGGCAGACTGTTAGGGACACCAAAGGCTAGGTAATAGGGCCACAAAAGTCCCTTTAAGGACTGGTATAGGTGTGCTATCGATAGGTGTGACATACTGAGGGGTGTGATATACTTATAATATACTTTCCAACATAGAAAGATTATTATAGTGAAATTGTATTGTGCAGCGGTTGTGTGCAGTTCTGCTGCGATATTGCAGCTAGATAGAGGGACAAATGCTATTGGAACAAATCATTTCTACTGGTGTTATATACCTGTTGCCCCCCCCAAAAAAAAATAATAATAAATAAAACTCATTGAGGGGTGTGATATACTTTTAATATACCTTGTAACATAGAAAGTATGATATAGTGCATTTGTATTGTGCAGCAGTTGTGTGCGGTTATGCTGAGATACCGCAGCTAGATAAAAGGGACAATTACTAGGCAACTAGGTGCAATATAGGTGTCGCCCCCCCAAAAAAAAATTATTAAGGGTTGCGATGTACCAGCTTCCACAAAATATTGATTGAGGGGTGTGATACACCTGCTTCCACCAAATATTGATTAAGAGGTTTGATATACCTACTTCCACAAAATACTCATTAAGGGGTTCTATATACCCGTCTCCACAAAATACTGATAGAGGGAATTGATATACTGGCTTCCACCAAATCTAGATTGAGGCCTGCGATACACTGGCTTCCACCAAATATTGATTAAGGGGTTTTATATACCAGCTTCCACCAAATATTGATTGAGTCTGCGATATACCTGTTTCCACAAATACTGCTCTTCTATAGTGACTTTGTCATTTTTAAAATGACAGGCAGAGGAAGAGGCAGGCCATTCCGCAGGGGTCGGGCAAGTGCACCAGGCCAGAGCCTAAGTGGGAAGTTGGAGAAGGTGCATGCGATAACTTCAAAGGATGCACCAGAGTTGCTTGAGTGGCCCACTAAGCCTTCCTCACTCTCTGCTGTGCTCAAAGACACCACCACCAACATAGCCCCTTCACTCGAGTCAGAGGAATTATTTTCCCATCCGATGCACAGCCATTCTTGGCATTGGATCAGAAAGAGGAGGCAGCAACGGCCGTCACCCAGCGGTCTTATGATAGTACCCAGATCAGTCCAAGTATTGAGGACCCAGCTGTTGTTGCCTACTTTGAGATCTCTACTGTCAGTAGTGGTGAAGGTGATGATTATGACGTGTCAAAGATTGTCGCGTGGTTGCCAGATAGGGGTAGAAGGAGGAGAAGCAGGCAGAACTTGCAGTGCACAAGAGGCAAAAAAAGCAGACTGCAAATGTATCTGGAGCGAGCCATCGACCATGCAGGGTCACATCTTGTACTCCCAGGATGCCGGCACATGGCTCCGCAGTGTGGGATTTTTTTAAACGTGTCAGCTGCTGACAATAGTGTTGCCATCTGCAGCCTGTGCTGTCAATGCACAATTCGCTGTAAGCCCAACACTCACCTAGGGACGACTGCTTTAAGAAGGCACATGGCCCCCCATCACCAAGCCCAGTGGGAGCAACTTCTTCAGAACTCACAAAGCCAAACTCCCGGCGCTCCACGTCCTGCCTCTTCTCCTCTTATCTGTCCACTACTACACCAACGTGCCATTGTTGCGTTCATCTGGCAAAAGGCAGGCTTCCGTGGCCCAAATGCTCGAACATAAAAAGTTGATGCCGGATAACCCTCTTGCCTATTGGCTGACCGCCGGCTTGTTGGAACTGCTAGCCCGCCAACTACTGCCACATAAATTGGTGGACTCAGAGGCCTTTAGAAAATTTGTGGCCATTGGCTTACCACAATTGAAGGTCCCTGGAAGGAAATATTTCTCCCAGAAGGGCCATGTTCAGCGGCAAGTGAATGTATCTCTGGCACACAGTGTCAGTGCCAAGATACATCTAACCACAGACACGTGGTGTAGCAAACACGGGCAGGGAAGGAACATAACTTTTACTGCCCACTTGGTGAACCTTCTGACGCCTGTCAAGCATGCAACCTGTGGCACCCGTGTGGATTTGGTGTTACAGCCACAGATTGCATTAGGCCTGCATCTTCTTCTCCTCCTTCTACTCCATTCTCCGTCTCCTCCTCGGCTGACTCCTCTTTTTCCACTGCTACCGCCTCTTCTGCTGCACTCCCCAAGCTCCCCAGAATCTATTAGAAGTGCCAGGTGAGATATTGCCATGCTGTGCTGCGGCTTTTGTGCCTGGAAGCCAAGAGCCATACCGGTTCTGCACTGCTTTCAGCTCTGCGGTCACAGGTCAATCAGTGGCTAAGCCCGCTCAATTTAACAGTTTGTAAAGTGGTGTGCGACAACGGTGCCAATCTGCTGAGCACACTGAAACAGGGCAAAATTGCACACGTGCCGTGCATGGCACACGTTCTGAACTTAGTCGTGAAGCGATTTGTTGCCAAACACCCCAGGGTCCAGGACGTTTTGCGGCAGGCCTAAAAAATCTCTGGCCATTTTAAAAGATCTTACATGGCCATGGCTCGACTTGCTGACATTAAGCGGCAACACCACATGCTCGTCAGACTTCTGATTTGTGACAGCAAGACGAGCTGGAACTCCACCTTGTATATGCTTGATAGGCTGCTCCAGCAGCAACGTGCCGTTAACGACTACCTGTACAGACTCTGCAGCAGGACAGGTTCTGGGGAGCTTGGTTTCTTGCGCCAGTGACTGCTCATGCGCGACACATGCAGACCTCTGCAGCCATTTGAGGAGATCGCCAAACTAGTAAGTCGCAGGCAGGGCACCATCAGTGACATTGTACCTTACACCTTCTTTCTGGAGCGAGCATTACGTCATGCCATTGATCAAGCCGTCGAGGAGCAGGAGCTGGAAGATGAGGAAGTCGCAATGCTGAATGAATTCCCAGGGAGGCTACTCCATCTGAAACAAGTCAGCAGGAGTCTGAAGAAGAGTCCGAGGAGGATGGTGGCTAAGGGAAGGAGGAGGAGCAAGAAGAGCAGGCTTTAAACTTTTCGAGGATCCGTGGTTTTGCCCGTGGCTCGAGGTAGGAGATGGAGGTCGACATTCTCCTGGGCAATGAGCAGGAGCCAGGGCGCTCCACTGCTTCCAATTTAGCGCAAATGGGGGACTTTATGCTCCAGTGTTTGAAGAGGGACCAAGTATAAAAAGCATAAACGGCAAAGACCAGTATTGGATGGCAACATACTTAGTCCCCCGGTACAAACACAAAATGGTGGTTTATCAGCATCAAAGAGGGCTGTCAGAATGCAGCATTTCCAGGCCTTGCTGCAAGAGATGCTGCATTCTGCTGTTGCGGGCGTTGGCAGAGGAATTTCCACCCACAGAGAAACAGGTGTGGGTACCAATCCTAACGCACCTGCAAGAAAAGGGAGGTTTGAAGATGTGTTTGTCATTTCAGATATTAGATCATTCTTTCAACCAACCCATCGACAGCCGCCCTCCGGATCCCTCTTCAGGGAATGCCTAGACCGACAGGTGTCCGACTACATCGGGTTAACGGCCTATGTGGACGATCTGAGAAGCAAGGAACCCCTGGACTACTGGGTGTGTAGGCTTGATTTGTGGCCAGAGGTGGCACAATTTGCCATGGAACTCTTGGCTTGCCCCTCGTTGAGTGTCCTGTCAGATAAGCGCAGTCACCTAGCTCACGGTAGTGTGGACTACCTCATATTTCTAAAAATTAAGGAGGCATGGATCCCGGAGAAATTCAACACCTGTGACGACCACGTTTTCCTCATGCCATCCCACACATATCCGCCACCACTCAGAACAAATAATGGTCCCTGTCTTAGGTAAATATAGCGGCATAAATGGCCTTTTCTGTCCGGTATATGCCTAATGTTTGTGGCCTGTACTCCACTGGCCTGCAGTAAAATTGTTATCCACTGACCGTCTAATATATCTCCAGCCACATAATCACTTGATCTTTCCTGTACGGTAAATGCCTAATGTTTGGGGCCTGTACTCCACTTGCCTGCAGTAAAATTGATATCCATTGACCATCTGATATACCTCCAGCCACATAATCACTTGATCTTTTCTGTATGTTCAATGCATAACTTTTGGGTCCTGTAATCTAACTGGCCAACAGAAAATTGTTATACGGTGACTGCCTAATGTACCTCCAGCCACATAATCACTTATTCTTTTCTGTACGGTGAATGCCTAATGTTTGGGGCCAGAACTCCACTGGCCTGCAGTAAAATGGTGCTAAGCAAAAGCTTCAGATTCACTTGACAAACTTTTTTGAAATTTCAAACAAATGTGATTAGTTTAGCATCAATTCGCTTGTTTCTAATTTGAATACTTCATTTCATGGGCTGTGGCGCCCACTGTGCTCAGAGTGGTTGTTATTTTAAAGACCCTTCTGCTGTACATGTATAGGGGTGGTTGGGAATGGGTTAACAACCTGTTTTTTACTGTCATGTGAAACTACCATTAGAAATACAAAAATAAAAGTAAAATTCAAGGTAGGAATTAGATCTAAAACTGAAACATAAAAACCCCAAATTGAAACACTAAATTGTGGTTGTAGAACACACATCTCCTCTCAGCATACAGTAGTCAATATATTAAATATGAACATTCAGCTATATTTTTTTTATATATATTAGACTATTTTGATTATTTACCATGCATAATGAATACAGTATCCAGAATGTAGCATGCAAATTCAAAATTCATTGAGAATGTATGTATGCAGGCACAGATTTATCCATAAACTAGGGAGCAGGAAAATACACTATTGCAGTTGTTTAGTCTAAAGTTTCATATACTCACCTTTCTTAAAACGAGCAAATGCTGTTCTATGTGATTCATGGTTTGAGCATGAATCCTGGAATATACTTTTTTGTAATTTCAAACAGTGAGAGGTCTGAGCATACCCTCAGGTACTTCACAGGCAGCCTGTTAATCCGCTTTTTCCATATTTGGCTCCTGGCACCAAATTGTCAAACTGTCAGTGACTAGAGACTAAATCAACATAGATAGACAGCAGAAGCTCTAGACTAGTTCCATCTGTTCAGAAAACAGACATAGGAAATATGGACAGTAGTATGCTAACTATACTATAGGAGATGCTGAGCCATGCTAGCATCTGCACTGTACATCTGCTTTTTATGCTTACTGTACATAAAAGCCCAGACTTGAGCATACTGATATGGTATCCGAAGAATGGTCATTTTTACCTTTATGTAATACCTTTTGCAAATGATGCAGGATTAGTGCTATTATTGCTTTTTTTTATCCAAACTCTCATATTTATAAAAGTCTAAGGGGTATTTTACACAGACTTGATTCCAATGCAGAAAATGGATCAGAATCACCATGGGAAAATGCCTGAAATCTGCCTCTTTGGTTTCAATGGGGAACAGTAACAAGTGCTTTTTTTTTTTTTTGCATTCTGAGAAAGGATAACATTACCTATACAAATGCAGTAAAAACGAAGCTTAACAAACAATTGCATTTTTTCCACTTCTACCCCACACATATTTTTGTCCAGCTTTCCAATCAATACAACATATGCAATATCAAATGGTGCCATTAGAAAATAAAATGTGTCCTGCAAACAAAAACAAGCTGTCATATGGCTTTGTGAACAGGGATATTTAAAAAAAAAAATGACAACTGTTTACAACAGAAAGGGCTTAAAAGCTATGCACACCTTTAGAGCAATTGTTTTAAATTATTGCATTGTACTCATTTTGAGCTAAAATCATTCTTTCAATTAATCTTTATTAAAATGTTGATCCCCTTTCTCTGTACAGCCTTGAGATTCTCTAGTAGCAGGATCTGTATTTATAATCTTTCCAGCAGGCAGCTTAGCTGACGACTCCCTATCTCTGACCTCCTAAGCATTCATTAGAGCTCAATTCTTATCTTACTGATAAGAATGTGGCTTAAATAAACATTTATGGCCTTTTAGTAATCTGGAGATAAGGTTTATTAGATGACTGGCACAAAGTTAAAGTATGATATGCACAGCTAGACAGTTAACCCTATGTGATAGAACGGCTGAATATTTTTAATGAAGACCAATTGAAAAAAAAGTTTTACCCCAAAATGAGTGAAATGCAATCACAAAAAAAAATTGTGCCCAAAGATGTAAATAGCATTTAATGCAAATATATTACAAAGCTCAATTGCTTGTATTGATATGGCCACTTATGTAAAACAAATCAACACAATGTATAACATATTTGATATTTTAGTCATCTTTCAATGTTTTTATCACAATAGTCGTATACTTTTACAATGATCTCTTCTGCTGAATACTTCAGAGCACATATATATTGGAATATTCTCTCTGTTCTAGACTATTGCAGGTATTTTAAGCATATGTGCTTTAATCACTAAGTCTGCAAAGCCAGCAGCAGAAAATAACTAGGTAGACTATAAATATGCTTGTTTATGCTGTGTATGATTATATTCCAGTAAACTGAAAAATGTGCTCCTATTTTTCAGGAAGAATGTACCTTGCGTGAAGCTAACAGCTGCGCTGAATAACTGCACTTTTTTTTTTTTTTTTTCCCTTTAGCAAAATATTTCAAGAAACACAGACATGTGATTAGCTGGGCATGAAATACTTGCAAGCAGCTTACATGATGATAATTGGAAATATAGAGCAGTGTAATGCACAGTGATATAACCTCCCAATAAAAGCTATTGTGTAAATTACTGAGAAAAGTACTGTTGTTTGGCTCAGTAATATTTCCAGGACTTTTACTCTCAGTTGTCCTACATGGTTTGGGTAATGACTTCTAAAGTAAGGATGACATTTCCTAATAGTGGAAAACGGCGCTGAAAAAAATAAGAAAGGAAAATGAGGAGCAGAAAAATAGCACAATTCAGTAACATCTTTGCAATTTTGTCAGAAGCATTGGGCCATTGTGCTTCCAGATCACAGCAGGTAGTTTCTTACTTCTGAGGTCATTAGTTCTATGTTTGATATCTTTTTGTGGAACAAGTAACTCACATTGAGTTCTCTAACTGACTCTGTGCCCAAATATACTGCAGAAAAACTACAAAGTAAAAGAAAAAAAATGGTAAAACAATGTTTTATAGAAATAATGAAAGAATAGGAATCATTCACAGCGATGAGTTACATTGCAGTGGTCAGCTTAGTCATTTTTCCTTCAATAAATAAGTTTACTTTGTCATCTTTTTAGGAAGGTTTTTACTTGTGTCATAAACATTGATGATACATTGTAAGCTGATAAAATCAATAAATCAATTGCATAAATCAAAAATAAAAGCATGGTATATTTGCCTTGAACGGGTTTTCCGGGTGTTTGATATTGATGACCTATCCTCAGGATGGGTCATCAAGAGGGGTGAGCAAATTGCACATCAGATCCAGATCTGTCAATTTGTTCCCCAACTTTCTTTTGTTGTATGCACTGTGTGGAGGCAAACTTTACTAAGGATGAAGACCCACAAGATTTAGTGAAGTCTTACGAGACTCAACAAAGTTTGCCTCTGGGCAGTGCATACATTTTAATGCTGTATGGAGATAGGTCTCCATACAGCATTAATACAAAGTTGAGAAACAAATTGGCTTCAGATCTTGGATATGAAGCGGGATTTGCTCACCCCTAGTCATTAATATCAGATCGGCAGGGATCTGACACCTGGCACCACCTTTTTTATGAGGCTGCCATACTCTGCTGGGCACTGCAGCCTCGTCACAATTTGCCAAGCACAGCGCCATCCTTAACAAAGTTTGCCTCCGCGCAGCACATACACTTTAATGCTGTACGGATACAGGTCTCCATACAGAATTAAAACAAAGTTGGGGAACGAATTGGCTTCGGATCCTGGATATGAAACATGATTCGCTCACCCCTAGTCATCAATATCAGACCAACAGAGATCCAACACCTGGCACCAGATTTTTTAGGAGGCTGCTGTACACTGCTGAGCGCTGTGGACCCATCAAAGTTGCACAGCGCCATCCTTGAAGGAGACTGGGCTGCGCCTCATCAGAGTGGTCCTGCCACAAACAGCTGATTGGCAGGGTACTGGGAGATAGGTCATCAATATAAAAATTTCAGACAACCACTTTATAACATACTCCTTAAAGGGGTTATCCAACACAGTTAAAGATTATTTTGTTCATAAATCTTCTTATCTGCAGGAATTTCTTCCATCTCTGTTGACAGACAGGAGCTTGCATGAGACAATCAAGCACTTACATCTCTCAAGATGCAATGCAATGTAATTAGCTCTTGTTACTCTCTTGATCCTTCACATATAGCCCCAGAGGTACATATGACATGTGATGCCCCCATGATTTCCTTCTCCACTATCTAGACAAATATAGTTATTGAAGTCTAATTTTCTGGAATTAGGGATGAGAGAATGGAAGTTGTTCAGGCTGCATCACCATGAGATCACTATGTTAACACTTAAGGGAGGAGAATGGAGCAGGGAAGCTACTGAGCATGTGGGTCCACCACTAAATTCAGAAGGTGGATCACAAAGAGAAACAGCAAGGGGAGCTGGCAGGTATGAAAATGTGCATAAAAAACCCCAACAAATATGCTTATGTCATGTATATTCATTTGCAATGGTCTATACATTACAAAGGATAATTCCTTTAATGTAATACACTGCTATATGATATTGCACAATGGTTTGTGTTCAGTTGAAAATAACTGAAGGGACTCCTCTTTGTGTCCCTAATAGCTCGCTGCACTATATATAATTTACAATTGCCAATCTAAAGAGAACTTATAACCTTCCACTTATTTCCCTTTTGACTCCATTCAAAATCACTTCAAACGCCTAACTGCATTGGAGACTGGTGTTACTGGCTCCGAAGAAATGATAGATCAGCCAGCTTTAAAGTCTGTAAATCTGGATGTGTACAACCGCAAGGTAGAGCGATATTTCCAGCAGCTCTCTGGCATAAGCATTGGATTATAGCATGTTTTACCAGTGTAGGATGAATGTTTACATGCTGTAATAAAGAGGAAATGTGTCTAAACCATTAACCCCTTCTACCCCAGGCCATTTCTTTTGCGTGACATGTGTCACTTTATGTGGTAATAACTTTGGAACACATTGTACTTCATGATGGTCATAAATTTGAGTCAATATATTTCACCTTTATTTATAAAATAATAAAAAATGTACCCAAAATGTAAAAAAAAATAGCAATTTTCAAAAGTTTAATTTCTCCGCTTTTAAAACAGAAAGTGATTGCTCATAAAATATTTATTATGTAACATTCCCCATATGTCTACTTTATGTTGGCATCATTTTGTAAATGTAATTTTATGTTTTTAGGATGTTAGTAGGGTTGAAAAGTTCAGGTTCTGTGTTCGGCGAGTTAATGGCGCTTTTTGAAATGCTACAGAGCAGCCAATCAACAAGCGTTTAACTTGTGCGCCCTTAGAAGCGATCACAGCCATGCCTACTAATGGATTGGCTAGTGCAGCATGCGACCCAGCCTCTATATAAGCTGGAGTCACGTAGCGCCGCACGTCACTCTGCTGTTACAAGTGTAGGGATAGGATGCAGCTGCTGTGAGGGAGAGAATAGAAAATAATCTTTAATTAGAAGTGCTTGTTAACTCAGCGATCTACATAGATTTTGTTTTGTGGGTGCAGTGCACAATCTTTTTACCCTGCCCTGAGCCCAGTGACACAGAAAAATAACTTGTATACGTCTGTTAGTTAGGTGGGCGGCCATTTTATGCAAGTTCTGTGCACCAGCACAGCATATGAGCATTTGTGACAGTCAAATACAAGCTTGAAATACTGTAATTATATTCTGGGTTTAAAAAAAAAACACACACATCTTTGGCAATACCCTACATCTGGGGCCTTTGCTGCATCTGTCAGTGTGAAATACACGCGTTAGATACTGCTGTTATATTCTGTTATATAAAAAATAAAAAATAAACAATTTTGGGCAAGATCCTAAATTTGCAGAAAATAATGATAGCGTCAAATATGGGACGTGCCCTTGGTCGTGGTGCTGCTGGTGGAGGTCCTGTTGCAGGGAGAGGACGTGGCCGATCTGTGCCAGCTACACGCATGAGTGAAACACCTTCCTCAGGTGAGAGTAGGCGACAGAACCTTCAGCGTTATTTGGTCGGGCCTAATGCGGCTCTATGAATGGTGAGGCCAGTACAAGTACAGGCAATAGTAGATTGGGTTGCTGACAGGGCTTCCCACCCAGTCTACTGCTGAAAGATCAGAGTTGGCACCTGCAGCCGATGTCCATCAGTCCCTCAGCTCACTCTCTTGCAAATCAGCCAAGCAGTCTGAGCCCCAATTCATGCAGCAGTCTCTTCTGCTTTTTGATGACTCTGCTAGCAGAGTTTCCCAGTGCAATCCATTTATCCCTGCCCCAGAAGTGTAAGAGATTGAGTGCACCGATGCCCAACTACTTATGTTTCAAGAGGAATACATGGAAGGACCACAACAGCACGTCTCAGATGATGACGAAGCACAGGTGCCAACTGCTGTGGCTTTCTGCAGTGTGCAGAAAGACAAGGAGGGCAGGGGTAAAGACTGGGTGGAAGATGATGTAGAGGACAATGAGTGCAGCATACGGGTAGGCTACCCGACACTGCTAGATTGTAATGTGTATTTCCCTTTAAGCTAGTCAGGCCTGCTTCAGGCAATCATTGTGATTGCCAGCAGAGGGAGCCCCCAGTTCAGTATAAATAGGCTAGGGCCTAGCCCGGGAGGGGAGAGAAGTTTCTAGACTCAGTGTTGAGAGGGTCAGAGCTCAGTCAGCAGTGCAGAGATTGCATCTCTGGTGTGGAGGGTCATACCCACCCAGCTTTCCAGGTTAGTGATACCTGAAGAACTCCAAAGACAGAGCCAGCCGTCAGGAGGGAAGAAGACCTCTACCAAGTATTTGCTCAAGGGTTATTACCAAGAATTAGGTGTCTGGACCTTGAGGGTTTCTGCAAGTAGAGTAAGAGGAAATCCCTGAACCTAGGAGGCCTGTCTCGAAGTTAACCTTGTTGTAGGTGAAAACCTGAACCACCATTGTTAACTGCAAGATAAAGTGTGAAATAGCTCTGGAATTGTGTTATCTGGCTGTTTACCCTACTACATATTCATGCAGTAAAGTTGACCGGTTGTATGAACACCTGAGTTACTCCATTATTCCACCTATCATTACACGGTGTGTCACCGTTCAATTGACACTGGCGTCACGACATTCGTCACCTGCCTGTTCCAGTGCTGACCCGTTTGAAGACGACAGTGAGTCCCAGGTTAGTGGGTTATCCTGCACTACAAAGCCCAGCATACCTAAAGCTACACTACTGACCCCCTGGGACACTGCATGAGGTCCTCGACCCCACATGGAATCAAGGTCTTGCGAGTGACGTGTGTAGTTCAGAGGAAGAGGCGGTGGTCGCACATAGCCACAAACACAGCAGAGGAGGGAGCAGGGTGAAAAAGCAGAGCAGCTGTCCACTAGACAGTACGCCTGCTACTGCCCAACGCAGCAAGGGACTGAGCACACCAATGCCAGCTCCAAGGAGTTCCCTGGCGTGGCAGTTCTTCAGAAAATGTATTAATGACAAGACACGAGTGGTTTGCACGCTGTGCAATCAGAGCCTGAAGCGAGGCATAAACATTCTCAACCTGAGCACAACCTGCATGACCAAGCATCTAAGTGAAAAGCACAAGCTGCGGTGGAGTAGACACCTCAAAAACCAAGAAAGGTCTCTGGCTCCTCCTGCTTCCTCTTCTGCTGCAGTCTCGGCCTCTACATCCACCTTGTGAGTGACAGTGGCACCTGCCACCCCACAAACAGAGGATCTGCCAGCAACACCACCACCTGGGTCACCAAGCATCTCCACAATGTCCCATGGAAGTGTTCAGCTCTCCATCTCCCAAACACTGGAGAGTTAGACGAAATAACCCCCCTTACCCACCCGCTATCCCTGGCCCTGAATTCCAGCATTTCAAAATTACCGGCCTTTGAAATGCTGTCATTCCGTCTGGTGGAGACAGAGTTTTAAAGCCTTATGGCAGTGGCTGTCCCACAGTATGTCGTGCCCAGCCGCCACTTCTTTTCCAGGCGAGCCATCCCTTCCCTGCACAACCAAGTGGGGGACAAAATCGGGTGTGCAATGCGCAACGCCATGTGTGGCAAGGTCCACCTATCTACGGATATGTGGACCATTAATCACGGTAAGGGACGTTAATCACTGAGTAAATGCAGTGGCGGCTGGGACTGAGGTGAATAGCAGTTTGGTGCATGTCCTCCCACCACCGAGGATTGCAGGGCGCTTCAGTTTGCCTCCTGTTGCTTCCTCCTCCTACTCCGCTTCCTCATTCTCTACCACCTTCTCATCCGGTCAGCGTAACACCTTCACCACCAACCACAGCAAGGGGTAAATGACAGCAGGCAGTTTTAAAACAGACCGATGAGTGGTTGGTGCCAGTGAGCCTCAAGCCAGGCCTGGTGGTGTGTGATAATGGCCAAAATCTCATAGCAGCTCTGGGACTAGCCGGTTTGACGCACATCCCTTGCCTGTGCATGTGCTGAATTTGGAGGTGCATAGGTTCCTTAAAAATTATCCCGATATGTCAGAACTGCTGCATAAAGTCCGGGCTGTCTGTGCGTGCTTTTGGCGTTCTCACCCTGCTGCTGCTCACCTGTCAGCGCTGCAGTGTAACTTCTGCCTTCCCGCTCACCGCCTCATATGCGACGTGCCCACAAGGTGGAACTCCCCCTTGCATATGCTGGCCAGACTGTACGAGCAGCAGCAGGCGATAGTGGAGTTTCCGATCTGCGGAATAGCACCACTGCACTACCAATGACTGAGACCTGTGTTCCTTGTTGCACTGTTTCAAGTACTCCACCAACATGGCCAGTGCCGATAACGCAGTTCTCAGCGTTATTATCCCACTTCTATGCCTCCTTGAAAAAAAAAAAAAAAACGCTTTCGGGCAATGATGGAAGAGGATGTTGCACAGGAGGAGGATGAAGAGGGATCATTTACAAGGGTTTCAGACCAGTCATTCACAAGTTGCTCCAAGGGTGGGTTCCTGCACCCACAAACGCCAGGTACACAATTATCCAGCCAGGGCACAGTTCTGGAGGATGACGAGGTGGAGGATGAAGAGGAGGAGGAGGAACCATGTTCATAGCAGGGTGGCACCCAAATAAGCTCATGGCCATCACTGGTGCATGGCTGGGGGGATACAGAGGACACAGATGATACATCTCCCACAGAGGACAGCTTGTCGTTGCCTCTGGGCAGCCTGGCACACATGAGCAATTACATGCTGCAGTGTCTCCGCAACGATCGCTGAGTTGCTGTCACGAGGGTATCGAGAACCACGCCTGACTCCGTTATACCCGGGGTCAGGAAGTCGCAGCGGTTGGCTGCACGCTCTATTTAAGATAGGGCTGTTTTCCTTATGGTAGCTTTCTGGGTTTGCTTTGCAAACCCTTTTGGCTTACTCAGGGATCCGTAGCTCCTTCTCCTCAGCTGTTCCTTGTCCAGCACTCCCAAACCTCCTTATATTCCTCTCTCACACTTCTCTGGTTGCCAGAGATAGAGCTTCCTGCCTGGACATCTATCCTGACCCACTGGAGCTGTGTTGCTGCGTTCTCTGACTGTTGATTCAGAACGCTACCCTCCGGATCCCTGTTGGACCTTTGTGGACAGTTGTTGTCGTCCACCTGGGTGTTTGTGTTTGTCTGTGTTTGTCTGTCCTCTCCCTGGTGTTTCCCTCTTAGTGCAGTGGTGAGGACTAGCGATCCCACCGGCCCGTTCACTATCTAGGGCTCATTTCAGGGAAAGCCAGGGTTTAGGCACGTGATCGCCGCACGGGTGAGGAACCCGTCTAGGGACGTCAGGGCAGTCAGGTGCCAGCCACAAGGTGAGTTAGGGGTCACCACCTTTCCCTCTCCCTTAGGCAGGGCTTTCCCTGTTTTCCTCCCTGTGCGTGACACCGGTCATTACATTATCTCTGGCCCTTATTTTGTGTAGGTAAAAAAAAAAAATATATATATATATATATATATTTATATATTTTTTTTTTTTTTACCTACTTAGAATCCAGTATGGATCAAATTGCTGCTCTGTCCAAACAATTTCATGGCCTGTCTTTGGAGGTGGTAGGATTGAAGGCGTCGGTCCTCCAGCAACAGCAGCAATTACAACTGACCGCAAGCCCAGCGGTTGCTACTGGTAACCAGGTTGTTGCGGAACCCAAGGTCCCTCTCCCTGACAGATTTTCTGGGGGAAGGGACAAGTTTTTGGCATTCCGTGAGGCGTGTAAGTTATATTTTAAACTGCGCCCTCACTCCTCTGGTAATGAAGATCAGCGGGTGGGGGTTGTTATTTCCCTGCTGCAGGGGGACCCGCAGTCCTGGGCGTTCTCTTTACCTACTGATTCCCAGGCTCTTCGGTCAGTGGATGAGTTTTTCGGGGCCTTGGGTCTCATATATGACGACCCTGACTGAGTAGCACTGGCTGAATCAAGATTACGGAGACTCTTACAAGGAGAACGGCCGGTAGAGGAGTATTGCTCTGAATTCCGTAGGTGGGCTACGGATACCCAATGGAACGACCCGGCTCTCAGGAGTCAGTTCTGCTCTAGGTTATCCGAAAGGGTTAAGGATGCGCTTGCATTATATGAGACCCCCTTTTCCCTTGATGCGGTTATGTCCCTTTCTATCCGTATAGAGAGACGCCTTAGGGACAGGTTGAAAGAACCGGAGAAATTGGTAACTCCTCTCAAGCAGCAGTTAGTCTGTACGGACTTAGACGAGCCTAAGCAGCTAGGAGGAACTACTCGTCAGGTCCGTCCTCCTGAGGCTCGCCGTAGGCGTGGGGTTTGTTTTTTTTGTGGGGAGAGGAGTCATTTCATTAATGTCTGTCCTTCTTTCCTCAGAAACAAAAGACCGTCGGAAAAACTACTAACCCCAGGCTGTGTGGAGGATGTCAGCCGGGGGGTATACGTCTCCACCATACGTACATCACAATTTGTGTTGCCAGCGGTTATTGTTTTTGGTGATAAGACGGAGACTATTTCTTTCTTTTTAGACAGTGGAGCAGGGGTAAATTTGATAGATGCCCATTTTGCCCGCACTTTGGGTTTGTCTCTCTGTACGTTACAGAGACCCATTCCCATATTTGCTATTGATTCTGCTCCCCTGTCTCAGAGAAACCTCACCCACATTGTTCATAATATACACCTTCGGGTAGGGGACCACCATAACGAGATGCTTTCAGGTTATGTTCTGGAGGGGCTTCCCACTCCGGTGGTGCTGGGTCTTCCCTGGTTGGTAGCGCACAATCCAGTAGTGGATTGGCAGGCCAGGGAGATATTGGAGTGGAGTGAGCAGTGCAGAGAAAGTTGCTTAAATAGCAATTGCTTAGTTGCCTCCATAACTACCCTACCTACATTTATTTCGGATTTTGAGGATGTTTTTTCTGAAAAGGGTTGTCAGAAGTTACCACCTCATCGTCCTTATGATTGCCCGGTTAACCTTATTCCCGGCGCAAAATTACCCAAGACCAGGTTATATAATCTTTCGGGTCCAGAGAGACAAGCCATGAAAGATTATATCTCCGAGAGCTTGGCTAAGGGACACATCAGGCCCTCTTCTTCACCCGTGGCTGCAGGGTTTTTCTTCGTTAAAAAGAAAGATGGGGGCCTGCGTCCTTGCTTAGATTTTCGCGAATTAAATCGGATAACCATCCGAGACCCATACCCTCTTCCTCTCATTCCTGACCTGTTTAATCAGATTGCGGGTGCTAGGTGGTTCTCCAAACTTGATCTTAGGGGGGCCTACAATCTGATTCGTATTAAGGAGGGGGATGAGTGGAAGACAGCGTTTAACACCCCTGAGGGGCATTATGAAAATCTAGTTATGCCTTTCGGTCTGACCAATGCTCCTGCCGTCTTTCAACATTTCGTTAATGACATTTTTAGTCATCTAATCAGCAGGTTTGTGGTAATATACCTAGATGATATTTTAATTTATTCGTCTGATCTGAGAACACATGAGGAGCATGTCAGACAAGTACTGCAGGTCCTACGGACGAATGAATTATATGCTAAGATTGAAAAATGTGTCTTCGCCGTTCAGGAAATACAATTCCTGGGTTATTTTTTATCTGCTTCAGGTTTCCGTATGGATCCTAGGAAGGTCCAGGCAATTTTAGATTGGGATCTTCCTGAGAACCTCAAAGCACTACAACGGTTCTTGGGCTTCGCAAATTTCTATAGGAAATTCATTAAAAATTATTCACTTATTGTAAAACCGCTTACTGACATGACTAGGAAGGGGACTGATTTTTCTAAATGGTCTGACGCCGCTAAAGTTGCTTTTTCCTCTCTAAAAGAGAGGTTTACCTCAGCACCTGTACTAGTCCAACCTGATGTCTCTCAGCCTTTTATTGTTGAAGTCGATGCGTCAGAGGTGGGAGTGGGGGCGGTGCTGTCTCAGGGTCCGTCTCCTGGCAAATGGCGTCCTTGTGCTTTCTTTTCGAAAAAACTATCTGCAGCAGAAAAGAACTACAATATTGGCAATAGGGAACTATTAGCTATTAAACTTGCGTTTGAGGAGTGGCGCCACTTCTTAGAGGGGGCAGTCCACCCCGTCACTGTGATTACGGACCACAAAAATCTCCTGTACCTCGAATCAGCTAAGCGTCTCACCCCTAGACAGGCTAGGTGGTCGCTATTTTTTACCAGGTTTAACTTTGTTATTACCTATCGTCCTGGGGCAAAGAACACCAAGGCTGATGCACTATCTCGTTGTTTCCCTGGAGGGGGTAATGTGAGTGATCCGGTGCCCATTCTACAAAGAGGAGTGGTTGTCTCTGCGGTACACTCTGTTTTGGAGGGGAAGGTGTTAGAGGCCCAGGGGGACGCCCCGGTCTCTTGCCCCTCAGAGAAATTGTTTGTACCGTTGAACCTACGTTTCGAATTATTAAAGGAACATCATAATTCGGCACTTGCTGGGCACCCGGGTAGTAAAGCAACCTTGGAGCTATTGTCTTGTCGTTTTTGGTGGCCAAGGTTGCGTCAGGATGTATTGGATTTTGTGTCTTCTTGTTCTACCTGTGCGCGCGCAAAAGTTTCACATACACGTCCTGCAGGGTCTCTATTACCACTCGTCATTCCCAATAGACCGTGGACACATCTGTCAATGGATTTTATCACTGACTTACCTTTGTCTGCGGGTAAAACAGTGATTTTGGTAGTAGTGGACAGGTTTAGCAAAATGGTACACTTCATTGCGTTACCCGCACTACCTAATGCTAAGACTCTTGCTCAGGTATTCGTCAGTGAAATCGTGAAGCTTCACGGGGTCCCCTCCGATGTTGTTTCGGATCGGGGTACCCAGTTTATTTCTAAATTTTGGAAAGCTTTTTGTTCCCGTTTGGGGGTACACTTGTCCTTTTCCTCAGCTTTCCATCCTCAGTCGAATGGACAGACTGAGCAAACCAACCAAAACCTTGAGACATATCTAAGATGTTTTGTGTCTGAAAACCAAGAGTTGTGGTCATCATATTTACCGTTAGCTGAGTTTGCCATAAATAATAGTCGTCTGGAATCCACTGGCAAGTCACCATTTCTTGGTGCATATGGTTTTCATCCCCAATTCTGTACTTTCAAAGAGGGGGGGTCTTCTGGGGTTCCCAAAGAGGAACGTTTTTCGTCATCTCTTTCATCGGTATGGCAGAAGGTGCAAGCTAACTTGAAAAATATGGGAGGTAAATACAAATGCATGGCTGATAAGAGACGGTCGCCAGGTCCGGACCTAGGAGTGAATGACTATGTGTGGTTGTCTACTAGGAATATTAAATTGAAGGTTCCCTCTTGGAAACTGGGTCCTAGGTTTATTGGCCCTTACAAAATTGTAGCCATCATCAACCCCGTGGCTTTTCGCCTGGAGTTACCTCAGACTTTTAAAATTCATAATGTTTTTCATAAGTCGTTACTCAAAAAATATGTTCCACCTCTAGAACCATCACCGCTGCCACCCCCTCCTGTTGTCGTGGATGGTAATCTGGAATTTCAGATATCCAAAATTGTTAATTCTCGTCGGGTCCGCCGCTCTCTTCAATATCTGGTGCATTGGAGAGGTTACGGTCCCGAGGAAAGAATGTGGGTTCCTGCGTCTGAGGTAAACGCCGACAGGTTAGTTCGGGTTTTTCATGCCTCTCATCCTGAGAGACCTGGTCCTGAGTGTCCGGAGGCCCCTCGTAGAGAGGGGGGTACTGTCACGAGGGTATCGAGAACCACGCCTGACTCCGTTATACCCGGGGTCAGGAAGTCGCAGCGGTTGGCTGCACGCTCTATTTAAGATAGGGCTGTTTTCCTTATGGTAGCTTTCTGGGTTTGCTTTGCAAACCCTTTTGGCTCACTCAGGGATCCGTAGCTCCTTCTCCTCAGCTGTTCCTTGTCCAGCACTCCCAAACCTCCTTATATTCCTCTCTCACACTTCTCTGGTTGCCAGAGATAGAGCTTCCTGCCTGGACATCTATCCTGACCCACTGGAGCTGTGTTGCTGCGTTCTCTGACTGTTGATTCAGAACGCTACCCTCCGGATCCCTGTTGGACCTTTGTGGACAGTTGTTGTCGTCCACCTGGGTGTTTGTGTTTGTCTGTGTTTGTCTGTCCTCTCCCTGGTGTTTCCCTCTTAGTGCAGTGGTGAGGACTAGCGATCCCACCGGCCCGTTCACTATCTAGGGCTCATTTCAGGGAAAGCCAGGGTTTAGGCACGTGATCGCCGCACGGGTGAGGAACCCATCTAGGGACGTCAGGGCAGTCAGGTGCCAGCCGCAAGGTGAGTTAGGGGTCACCACCTTTCCCTCTCCCTTAGGCAGGGCTTTCCCTGTTTTCCTCCCTGTGCGTGACACCGGTCATTACAGTTGCCCACATTGTAACTTGTGCTGATTACTGGGTGGCCACGCTGCTGCATCCCCGTTACAAGGACAACGTTCAGTCCTTAATTCCGTCACTGGAGCGTGTTCGTAAGATGCACGAATACAAGCACACGCTGGTAGACGCGCTGCTGGTGGCATTCCCACCTGACAGCGGGGGGCACAGTGGAAGCAGAAGGCGAAGACAGAGGAGGAGGAAGAGGTCGCCAACGCAGCTGGGGCACCATCAGTACCTCAGAAGGCAGGGTTAGCATGGCCAAAATGTGGAAAAGCTTTGTCAGCGCGCCACAACAACCAGCACTACCAGCTGATATGGAACATCTTAGCAGGAGGCAGCATTTCAGCAACATGGTGGAGCAGTATGTGTGCACACGCATACACGTACTGAATGACGGGTCTGCCCCCTTTAACTTCTGGGTCTCCAAATTGGGCACATGGCCTGAGCTTGCCCTTTATGCCTTGGAGGTGCTGGACTGCCCTGCAGCCAGTGTATTGTCTGAACAATTGTTTAGCATGGCTGGAGGGGGTTATCACAAGTTATATTTCCCAATGTTTTGGAATGTTTTGTGGTGTCCCCTAATTTAAACCAAAAATTAAAAAATAAATGAAAACCAAAAAAGTGTTGGCTACCTCCTCCTCCCCCACCGTCGCTTCCACCTACACCGCTACATCCACCGCCTCCTCAACCTACTCCATATGGACCTCGTTCTCCAATATTTAGATTATAATTTTTTTTAAAATGTATTTTATGTTATTTTAAGTCATTTTGCTATCCACATTTGTTTTGAGAGCACTTGCCATGCTCTTAACCACATCTTGATGCCATTTGCAGCCCTCTAAACCTTTCCGTGACCTTTTCAGAGCCATTTTAGTGCTCCAAAGTTTGGGTTCCCATTGACTTCAATAGGGTTCGGGTTTGGGGTCAAGTTCGGGTCCCAAACTCGAACTTTGAGAAGTTTCGCCGAATCCGTCAAACCTGAACATCCAGGTGTCTGCTAAACTCTAGATGTTCGAAGGCTTAGAGTTTTAGAAGCAATCCTTAATTTAAGAAAATTTCCCAAACCCACTTTTTAAGGACCAGTTCACATCTGAAGTCACTTTGTAAGGCTTACATAGTGAAAACCCCCCATAACTGACCCCATTGTAGAAACTACACCTCTCAAGCTACTCAAAACTGATGTACAAACTTTAACTCTTTAGGTGTTCCACAAGAATTAAAGGAAAATGGAGATAACATTTCAAAATTGTACTTTTTTGGCAGATTTTCAATTTTAATCAATTTTTTAATTTATTTAACGCTTCAAGGGTTAACAGCCAATTAAAACTCAATATTTATTACACTGATTCTGCAGTTTACAGAAATACCCCACATGTGGTTGTGAACTGATGTAAGGGCACACAGCAGGGTGCAGAAAAAAGAAGCACCATATGGTTTTTGGAAGGCAGATTTTGCTGTACTGGTATTTAGATGCCAATCCCATTTGAAGCACCCTTACAGTAGAAACTCCCAAAATGTGACCCCATTTTGGAAGCTAGGGGATAAGGTTCTAGTTTTATTGGTACTATTCTTGGGTACATATGATTTTTAATTGCTCTATATAAAGTTTTTTGTGAGACAAGGTAACAAAAAATATTGCTGTTTTGGTACCCTTTTTATTTTTTAAAACAGTCATCTGACAGGTTAGATCATGTGCTATTTTTATAGAGCAGGTTGTTACGGCCGCAATGATATCAGATAGGTCAACTTTTTTGAGTTTTACATAATAAAGCATAAAAAAAATTTATAATATGTTTTTGTGTCTCCATATTCTGAACGCCATTTTTTTTTAAGTTTTTTGCAGGAAGAGTTGACATTTTTATTGATACAATTTTTGGGTACATATGATTTTTGATTATTCATTATTACACTTTATGGGCCAAGGTGACCAAAAAAATTGGTTGTTTTGGCACAGTTTATTTATTTTTACAGTGTTCACCTGAAAGACTAGGTATTGTGAAAATACCTAATACACGTTAAAAATATGTTTTCTTGTTTAAGTTTTACACAATAGCATTTTCTAAACCAAAAAAATGATGTTTTAGTGTCTCCATAGTCTGAGAGCCATAGCTTTTTTAGGCTACTTTCACACTAGCATTCGGTCGTCCGCTTGTGAGCTCCGTTAGAAGGGGCTCACAAGTGGCCCCGAACGCATCCGTCCAGCCCTAATGCATTCTGAGTGGACGCGGATCCGCTCAGAATGCATCAGTCTGGCAGCGTTCAGCCTCCGCTCCGCTCAGCAGGCGGACACTTGAACGCTGCTTGCAGCGTTCGGGTGTCCGCCTGGCCGTGCGGAGGCAAGCGGATCCGTCCAGACTTACAATGTAAGTCAATGGGGACGGATCCGTTTGAATATGACACACTATGGCTCAATTTTCAAACGGATCCGTCCCCCATTGACTTTCAATGTAAAGTCTGGACGGATCCGTCTGAGGCTAATTTTTTAACAATATAATGCAGACGGATCCGTTCTGAACGGAGCCACCGTCTGCATTATATGAGCGGATCCGTCTCAGATGGATCCGCTCTGAACGCAAGTGTGAAAGTAGCCTTACTTTTTGACCAATTGTTTTAGGTAGGGTCATACGCCTTTTTAATCGCTTGGTGTTGCACTTTGTGATGTTAGTTGACCCAAAAAATTGCTTTTTGGCACTTTTTTTACAGTGTTCATCTGAGGGGTTAGGTCATGTGATATTTTTATAGAGCAGGTTGGTATGGACGTGGAAATACCTAATATGTCTACTTTTATTTTTATTTCACTAGACTGCTACATAGACAGGATCCATTGTGCATCTCATTTTTCCTTCCTTCTGACCGATCAAAAGAAGGGTCAAATGAATGATGATGTCAACCAGGCCAAGAAGGCAAAATAGTGACCTAGTCATGAAGTGGGGAGGGTGGGAACAGCATGAGAAGTCCACAGAGTGGCCCAATCACATAGTGGTGCGGTGGCAGCAGCATGAGGAGACCACAGAGTGGTGATGTGGCAGCAGCATGAGGAGACCACAGAGTGACCTAGAGACATAGCTTTCAAGTGGCAGCAGCATGAGCAGACTACACAGAGTGGTGAGGTGGCAGCAGCATGAAGAGACCACAGAGTGGACCAGTGACAGAGTGGGTAGGTGGGGGGCAATGCCTGTACCAGCTGAAGATGGTGGCTGACAGTAGGAGCAACTGGCAGCAGGTGTGGCATCAGGCAGGTGGCAGCATCAGAATAGTAGCTGAAGCAGGTCTTGTTTTGTTGTGTTGGTGTGGCACCATGGATGATCTAGTCTAATACATCAGGCATTGGTGTTTAAAAATCCTGGCTGATCCACAACTGATTAATTTTCATAAAGGTCAGTTTGTCTACATTTTGCATAGACAGGCAAGTACTCCTTGGGGTACCTATGCCCCCCCCCCCCCCCGCACTAAACAATCGCTCTGATGCCACACTGCTGGCCGGGCAGGAAAGCTTGTCCAGGGCAAACTCGCCCAGTTGCGGCCACATATAGAGTCTGCCTGCCCAGTAGTCCAGGGGATATTCGAAGTGGGATGGCAGGGTGCACTCCAAGTATGCCACAACCTGTTGGTTCAGTTCTGCTCTATGTCTAGCTGCTGCTGGTGAGTAGTTGGCGGGTGAAAAAAAAACATCAGTGACTCTAGACTTAAGTTGCCGCTGATTGAGCGAGTACTACAGACTGTAAAACAATCTGTACCACATCTAGTGACAAAACTACTAAGGGATGGGGAAGTGGGTGAGATGCTGATTGTGCACGCAGAGGCTGTGGCCCTGGGCGCAGTAAAACTGCCTGCTGCCAGTGCACCAGAAAAAAAATAAAAAATTTTAAATCCACCGTACCCAGCTTCATGTCCAATTTAGCAGGGCGGCGCAGAACAACACTGTCCAAGTCGGACCAGTGTAAACAGTTGGATTGCTGAAGATAATGCTTCCAGTCAGTTAAGCACCACCCTCTCTTCCACCAAGTCCAATCTCTGTAGCCAAGAGTCTGGTTAACCAAATCCTCACTCTGATCATCCTTCCTCCCACCATGGAGAGGCTTGCCAAATAAGTGATCCCACACTCCAAGGAGCTCTTTCCAGTACCCCCATTACATTTGGCCATCGCACCCAGCACGCTTGAAGAGGGACCTGAGATATTGTCCCCTGATTCCCAATCTCTTGAGCCTTCAGTCTCAAGATGATGACTGTGGTGAACGAAAATCATTAGTTCATGAGGTGGATGATGAGACAGTTTTCAATCTGAGGTTGTGGTTAGGTCAAGTCAGGAGGATGAGCAGAGTGAGGAAGTGGTGGACGATGAGGTCACTGACCTAACATGGGAAGGTGAAAAGCCAAGAGACGTCAGCAGTACAGAGGGGGCGGGATATGTAGCACCAATTCAGGCTAGAAGAGGCAGTGGGGTTGCAAAAGGGAGAAGTCGGCTTACACCAAATAAGCCAGCAACAGTTACACCGAGCACCCTCATGCCTAAATATACCTTGCCAAGGGGTAGGTGTTCCGCAGTATGGTGCTTTTTTGAGGAAAGTGCAGGCGACAAAAGAGTGGTAGCTTTTAACCTGTGCCATACCAAAATAAGCCAGAGCATGAACATTAGCAACCTCACCACAACCAGCAAGATCCGCCACATGGCATCCAAGCACCCTAATAAGTAGGCCGAACGTCTGGGTCCACAATCTGGGTCTGCGGGTCACACCACTGCCTCCGCTTCCCTTGTGTTCCACACTGCTGGCCAAACGCTTGTCGAAGGCGCAGGCCCGGATGCCCCTCGCCCTGCACCTGGACCTTCACATGAACCATCAGCAACAACATCCACTTCACTGTCCCAGCGCATCGTCCAAATGTCTACAACAGTCATTTGAACGCAAGAGTAAATATCCACCCACCCACAGGCCATAGCACTAAATGTGCAACTTTCGTAATTACTGGCCCTTGAAATGTTGCCATTTAGGCTTGTGGACACTGAGGCTTTTAGCAGTCGGATGTCAGCGGCCGTCCCTCGGTACGCAGTCCCCAGCCGCCACTTTTTTTCACAGTGTGCGGTGCCCGCCTTACACCAGCATGTGTACCAGAACATCACCCGTGCCCTGACCAATGCACTTACTGGGAAGGTCCACTTAACCATGGACACATGGACAAGTGCTGGTGGCCAGGGATGCTACATTTCCCTGACTGCACAGTAGGTGAATGTTGGAGGCCGGGAGCGAGTCGTACCCTGGGATGGCACAGGTGCTACCCACACCCAGGATTGTGGGCCCTACGTCTATCAGGGTCTCCGCCAGCAGCCATGTTACTGGCTCAAACCCCCACTTCTCCTTAGCCGCCTCCTCCACTTCCACCTCCAGCAGCAGTCAGCCATCAGTTGCTACCTGGAAGCAGTGTAGGACTGCTGTGGGTAAGCATCAACAGGCCGTGCTGAAGCTGATCTGCTTAGGGGACAAACAGCACACCGCCGCAGAGCTTTGACAGGGTATAAGGGACCAGACCGAGCTGTGGCTCTCACCACTCAACCTACAACCAGGCAGGGTTGTTTTCGACAATGGCCGTAACTTGGTGGCTGTTTTGGAGCTCGGCAGCCTAGCCCACGTCTTAAACTTAGTGGTTCAGCGGTTTATTAAAACCTACCCCATTATGTGCCCATTTCCGCAAGTCATCCACAGCTTCAGCCAGTCTGTCAACGCTGAAGCATCGTTTGCGGCTTCCAGCTCACCGACTGTTGTGCGACGTGAGCAAATGCCGCTGGAACTCCACATTTCACATGTTGGCTAGGCTTTGTGAGCAGCAGAGGGCAGTGGTGGAATGCCAGCTGCAACATGGTCATCGCTTTGAGTCAACTGCCACTATTCACAAGCAAGAAGTGGGCATTGATGTCAGACATCTGTGAGGTTTTAAAAAACTTTGATGAATCCACACAGATGGTTAGTGGCGATAATGCTTTTATCAGCGTAACCATCCCACTGCTGTGTCTACTCAAACGATCGCTGCTCACAATTAAGGACAATGCTCTGAATGTGGTACATGAGGAAATGGGGGAGGACATTGCAAAGGGTGATAGCCAGCCCACCCTCAGTTAGTCTTTTCAGTGTGGATTGGTCCATGAAGAGGAGGAGGAGGAGCTGGAGACAGTGGCCTCTGCTACAGAGGGTAATACACATGGAACTTTAATTCTATCTGTTCAGCGTGGATGGGCAGAAGAGGAGGAGGAGGAGATAGAGAGTCATCCTCATGTCGACATCGACGTCTTGCCTGTTGGTACTCTGGCACACATGGCTGACTTCATGTTAGGCTGCCTTTCCTGCGACCCCCGCGTTATATGCATTTTAGATAACACGGATTACTGGGTGTTCACCCTTCTCGACCCCGCTACAAATAAAACTTCTCATCTCTCATAACTGTGGTGGAGAGGACGAGTAAAACGGTGCAATACCAGAAGGTGCTTGAGAGATTGCTCCAAAATTATCCCTCTGACAACACGGCCGGAAGAGTCTGTACTTCCTTAGGCAACCAAGGAAGGGAGACCAGGGGAATACAGCAACAATTTTTCCTGTAAAATGTATTTTTGGGGGGAGTTTTGTGCGTATTTTTGTCAGTCTGTAAAAGTGCCGGATAACATGGTTCCCAGCAGCGACATGGGAGTCCAAGATGCATTCAGACATCACCCCTATGCTGTTCCCAATCCATTTTGGTGGTGTCTGTCACTTTCTGACCTTTTCCAATGGACCAGGCACTAGAGATGGCCTTGCAGTTTGCCCGGCGGTCATTTCGCGGCGAACTTTGAGTGTTCGCGATTCGCCGAACATGCGAAAATATGGAGAAATTTATTTTACATTGTGAAGAACTTTGACCCATGACACATCCATCAGGTGGTACAGGACAGCCAATTGAGACATTTCAGCACATGGACATACCCCCTACCTTATAAATAAACCTGATCTGGCCACCATTTTACATTCGGTGTTTTGCCAGTGTAGGGAGAGGTTGCTGTGTGGAGCAGCAACAGGCTGTTAGTGACACCAAACGCTAGCTAATTGGGCCACAAAAGTCATTTTAAGCACTAGTATAGGTGTGCTATCGATATCTGTGATACACAGAGGGGTGCAATATACTTATACTTTTATAATGAGTCAAAAACACATAGATCTATATAGTGATCACCTGGTAGTCAGGGGCCTAGTGGCTAGGAGCTTACTAGGGCCATTTTTATATAGGGTAACGTTCTGGACGGGGTCGCTCTTATCAGGGCGGGTGGTCTGTGGTTAGGCTATCAGGGCCAGAATAGCACCCCCTGTAGGGCAATATCAGGGACAGTTCTTTGCCCACCCTGTCCTTCAATACCACATCATCATCTAGCCCAGAGATAGATGTTTTTTTTATTTCCCTCCTGGATTCATCGATGTGCACTGGAACCCCCCGGATTGTGGTAGGACATATGGTTTCTGATTTAGTGCCGCCGAGCACTTGTTATTGCCTACCACATTTATGCTTTTTGGTTAACTATAATAATTTATTTTATTTTCATTTTGAGGGATATCTTTTCCATTCACACGTCCGCAAAATGGGTCCGCATTGGTTCCGCAATTTTGCGGAACGGGTGCAGACCCATTCATTTTCAATGGGGCCGGAATGTGCTGTCCGCATCCGCGGATCCGCACTTCCGCATCTGTGCTTCCGTTTCCGCCAAAAAAATAGAACATGTCCTATTCTTGTCCGCAATTGTAGACAAGATTAGGCATTTTCTATTATAGTGCCGGCGATGTGCGGTCCACAAATTGCGGAATGCACATTGCCGGTGTCCGTGTTTTGCGGATCCGCAAAACAATTACGGAAGTGTGAATGGACCCTCATAATAAAATTATTAAAGGTTACGTTTCATCTTTATGTATATTCTAATGGATTGCCTTCCTTGTACAGTGTTATAATATACTTTCTATGTTAGAAAGTATATTATAGTGCATTTGCATTGTGCGGCAGTTGTGTGCAGGTTCTGCAGGTATATACAGGGACAAGCGTTATTGGAACAAATAATTTCTACTGGTGTGATATACTAGTAGTTCCCCCAAAATACACATTGAAGCGGGGTGTTATATACCAATATACTTTCTTTATAGTGTGTTTGGGTACTGTATAGTGCATTTGTGCATGCGCGTACACGAAAATTATATTCCCGATATTAAAAACAAAAATGAATGGAAATCGCAAATTCGAATAATACATCTGGTATGTCACTGTCGATGTTGTGGGACTATTTGTGCACTTCTAGTAATTATTTCTTGGCTGCAAATATGAGCTGAAGGTTTTTCAGGTTCGCCTGCCATTAAAATGAATGGGACCTGCCGCAAACTTGCGGTTCGCTAACATTTGATCTTGTTCACGTGTTCACGAACCACCCGGGCAGATGTTCGTCCATCACTACCAGGCACCTCTTCAGAGCAAGGGGTGCCTGGTTGTCTCCTATTGACTTCCATTATACTCGGGTGCTCAAGCACACAAATATAGCATTGTGTTCTGGCCGAACACCTAAATACTTTGGTGCTCAATCACTAATTACTACATGAGGAAATTCAGAGACAATCAAATTTTTCCTAAAATTCGGATCAAATTTAACTTTATCAACTTCGATTTGCTCATTTCTAGTACTAACCTTTCACTGGCTCAGGCCGAGTCTTCAGGAAGCTCCACCAATCGGCACTTGATCTTCAAAAACCAGTAACAGCTGATTGGAAAGCAGGGAGAGAGATATTTGGCCTGCAGGCTCTGATAGAGGTGCTTTGTGGGCCAGGCAGAGGTGGCTCTGATTGCATGTGACAGTAACATCTGGCTGGTTGAAAAACACTGTTGAGCTATGATCCTACTCCCTGCCCTTAGTACAAAATATGCATGGGGTATATGACCTGATTGCGACCTTCTACATCCCAAGGTAGAGAAACCTGACTGCAAAAGAAAAAAGGAGGTACTTTTGCTGTGGATAACAATACCATCTATCACATATACCAGAAGTGTGACATAATAAAGTAACAAGTTGGCTACATGGTACAACTGGGGTACTATGTACAACACTTATTCCATATTGGCCGTTAGAGTTGTTCAAACTGCCCACACATGGATGAAATATCTTTCTAGGAATATAGGTTCAAAGAAAGCCATAGCAACCAGTAATGCTGATTGCGGACATTTAACCACTCAGATGCCTTGGTTAAATGTGGCCACGGCATCTGAGAGACTGAAAATTTATAAGCGTGCACTTGCCAGACAGGAAGGCCTCCCATCAGCTGAGATTGGGGAGGGTGTTCCATTGAAGTAATGAACCAGATCCTGTACAAGGCTTCTAGGCTTATTACTTGTATATAAAAATTCAGGCCAGCAGGTGGGTGCACCGAATTGTAATATACCGATCTTTGTATATGGTAATGGTTAAAAATTCCATTACTTTATACAAATTGCAATCTAATGACTGTATTTGGGGTCTACTTGGGGGCCTAAAAAAGTAAAAATCAAAAGTAAAAAAAAGTTTTTAAAAATATAACAAAATATAAAAACATATCAATTCAAATCATTCCCTTTCTCTAAAATCAAAATAAATAAAAATCATAGGTATAGTTTACATACATTATCTCCTTTTTTTTCACATTTCTACACCACAAAAAAAAAAAAAACTCATTTCATCTCATTTCACAGCAGAAAGGGTGATGGGACGTACGTATATTTTCTTT
The DNA here is from genome assembly GCF_014858855.1 of Bufo gargarizans. NCBI lineage: Eukaryota > Metazoa > Chordata > Amphibia > Anura > Bufonidae > Bufo > Bufo gargarizans. Next base: position 438,121,148 of record NC_058082.1, on the reverse strand, counting down.
TTATACACCACGTAAATGGCTATAGTACACTGGAGCTTCACCGCCGAACAGCACATATGAGATTATATATACAGGTCCTTCTCAAAAAATTAGCATATTGTGATAAAGTTCATTATTTTCTGTAATGTACTGATAAACATTAGACTTTCATATATTTTAGATTCATTACACACCAACTGAAGTAGTTCAAGCCTTTTATTGTTTTAATATTGATGATTTTGGCATACAGCTCATGAAAACCCAAAATTCCTCTCTAAAAAAATTAGCAAATCATGAAATGGTTCTCTAAACGAAATATTAACCTAATCATCTGAATCAACTAATAACTCTAAACACCTGCAAATGATTCCTGAGGCTTTTAAAAACTCCCAGCCTGGTTCATTACTCAAAACCGCAATCATGGGTAAGACTGCCGACCTGACTGCTGTCCAGAAGGCCATCATTGACACCCTCAAGCAAGAGGGTAAGACACAGAAAGAAATTTCTGAACGAATAGGCTGTTCCCAGAGTGCTGTATCAAGGCACCTCAGTGGGAAGTCAGTGGGAAGGAAAAAGTGTGGCAGAAAATGCTGCACAACGAGAAGAGGTGACCGGACCCTGAGGAAGATTGTGGAGAAGGACCGATTCCAGACCTTGGGGGACCTGCGGAAGCAGTGGACTGAGTCTGGAGTAGAAACATCCAGAGCCACCGTGTACAGGCGTGTGCAGGAAATGGGCTACAGGTGCCGCATTCCCCAGGTCAAGCCACTTTTGAACCAGAAACAGCGGCAGAAGCGCCTGACCTGGGCTACAGAGAAGCAGCACTGGACTGTTGCTCAGTGGTCCAAAGTACTTTTTTCGGTTGAAAGCAAATTTTGCATGTCATTCGGAAATCTAGGTGCCAGAGTCTGGAGGAAGACTGGGCAGAGGGAAATGCCAAAATGCCTGAAGTCCAGTGTCAAGTACCCACAGTCAGTGATGGTCTGGGGTGCCATGTCAGCTGCTGGTGTTGTCCACTGTGTTTTATCAAGGGCAGGGTCAATGCAGCTAGCAATCAGGAGATTTTGGAGCACTTCATGCTTCCATCTGCTGAAAACCTTTATGGAAATTAAGATTTCATTTTTCAGCACGACCTGGCACCTGCTCACAGTGCCAAAACCACTGGTAAATGGTTTACTCAATTGGCCTGCCAACTCTCCTGACCTGAACCCCATAGAGAATCTGTGAGATATTGGGAAGAGAAAGTTGAGAGACGCAAGACCCAACACTCTGGATGAGCTTAAGGCCGCTATCGAAGCATCGTGGGCCTCCATAACACCTCAGCAGTGCCACAGGCTGATTGCCTCCATGCCACGCCGCATTGAAGCAGTCATTTCTGCAAAAGGATTCCCGACCAAGTATTGAGTGCATAACTGAACATAATTATTTGAAGGTTGACTTTTTTTGTATTAAAAACACTTTTCTTTTATTGGTCGGATGAAATATGCTAATTTTTTGAGATAGGAAATTTGGGTTTTCATGAGCTGTATGCCAAAATCATCAATATTAAAACAATAAAAGGCTTGAACTACTTCAGTTGGTGTGTAATGAATCTAAAATATATGAAAGTCTAATGTTTATCAGTACATTACAGGAAATAATAAACTTTATCACAAAATGCAAATTTTTTGAGAAGGACCTGTATATATCCCCAAAAATTTTTTTTCCTATTAATACACCCCCCAAAAAAATAATAATTGTAAAATAATGTAAAATCAACTGAAAACGGCTAATGGGACGTAGGTATCCATCTTATCAATACACCACGTAAATGGCTGTAGTACAATGTAACTTCACTGCTGAACGGCAATTATGAAATTTTCCTCTTTTTTTCCTATTAATACAACACAATAAAAAAAAAAAAAAAATATCCCATATGGCGAACAAAGAATAAAATCAATATGGCCTTTTCTTCAATATGATGCATTTTCTTCATCACTTCAACTCTCCAAAAAATAATAAAATAAAAATGATCAAAAAGTCTTACGCAGCTCAGAATGGTATCAATAAAAACTACAGATCATCCCACCAAAAAATGGGCCCTCACTCTGTAGACAACTATAAAAAAAAAAAAAGTATATAGCGTTGAAAAGCAAAAAATGTATTTTTTCAAACTTTTTATTTCCAGCATTAAAACACAGAAAAAACTATACAAATATAGTATGAAGGTAATTATCATGACTCAGAGAATGAAGAGCACAAGTCAGTTTTAACACATAGTGATTAAAAAGTTAGCATATTTACTAGGTTTTTTATTGAGGGCAAAAATACAAAAACAATTTTGTGTGTAAGGGCCCTTAACCCCTTAGTGACCACCCATACGCGTTTTTACAGCGGTCACTAAGGGGCCTTAGGCCGCGGTCCTGCCCTAACAGCCTGGACCGGCACTCCTGCCGATCCAGGCTGTTTAACACTTTACATGCCCCAAGCAATGGCGCCAGCCGCATGTAAAGTGCTGACAGAGGGAGCGGACTGCCTCTGACTCACAATGGCACACCCCAAATGCGATTGCGGGGTGCCGATATGTGTGAAGGATGCGGGCAGTGCTGTGCTCCTTCATAGTGTGCGAGGCTGGGCTCCTGAAACGTTGGTAACAGCCCCTTGGGCTCCTTACTAGCCTCATTTGCATATATATAACATTGTTTTTCTGACTAAATAAAAATATTCATAGCTATAGAAAATGTACATAGTGGACGTGCTAGTGAGGGATCTAGCTGCACATGTAAACAGCTCTATAGGCTAAGGCCCCTTTCACACGGGCGAGATTTCCGCGCGGGTGCAATGCATGAGTTGAACACAATGCACCCGCACTGAATACGGACCCATTCATTTTTATGGGGCTGTGCACATGAGCGCTGATTTTCACGCATCACGTTGTTTTTCACGAACGCAGGCCCCATAGAAGTGAATGGGGCTGCGTGAAAATCGCGAGCAAGTGCGGATGCGGTGCGATTTTCACGCACGGTTGCTAGGAGGTGATCGGTATGGGGACCCAATCTTTATTATTTTCCCTTATAACATGGTTATAAGGGAAAATAGCATTCTGAATACAGAATGCATAGTACAATAGGGCTGGAGGGGTTCAAAATAATAATTTTTTAACTCACCTTAATCCACTTGTTTGCGCAGCCGGAATCTCTTCTGTCTTGTTGTGTGAGGAATAGGACCTTTGATGACGTCACTACGTTCATCACATGGTCCGTCACATGATCCTTCACCATGGTAAAAGTTCATGTGATGGACCATGTGATGAGCGTAGTGATATCATCAAAGGTCCTATTCCTGACACAACAAGACAGAAGAGATGCCAGCTGCGCGAACAAGTGGATTAAGGTGAGTTAAATTATTATAATTTTTTAACCCCTCCAGCCCTATTGTACTATGCATTCTGTATTTAGAATGCTATGGACATGTTCTATTTTTTCGGGAACGGAAATGCGGACCGGAAGTGCAGGTCTGCATTTCCAGAGCCGGGCCACACATCGTGCGGCCCTATAGAGATGAATGAGTCCGCAATTCCGTTCCGCAAAATGCGGAACAAAATTGCGGACGTGTGAATGGGGCCTTAGAAGCTGTGACAGTTACAGGGAGAGAGCTGCAGTAGAAAGAACACGCCCCCTGATCTGTGATAGAGAAGTAGCAGAAAGAACAAACCCCACAAGATGCCAGCTTGCTATAAATCTAGTAGAGCAATTGTAGTAGTGATTGGGGAGATCTATTGATACAGATGTAGTCGAGTTAACACATGCCTTATGAGACATGTTATCCTAACTAAATGCAAACACCTTCAATTACTTTTCAATGGCTTTTGTTCCAAGATAACGCGATGAGTTAAGAAATTTTAGTTAAGATTTTGTGTGTTAACCCTGCTACATCTGTAGTTGCAGCTTGTTAGAATAAGATTTTTATATACACATTACTACATGATGGCTAATTTAATATTTTTTTTTTTTTACTTTAATCATAGGATAGATAACCCCTTTAAAGTATATTTTTGAAATACAAAAAATGTGAAAATCTTTATCTTACTATCATTAACATTGTTTTTCAACTTGTTTTACTATACCTTTAACCCCTACCCGACCAGCACCGTAATAGTACTGCGCTGCGGGAAGGGACCAGCACTTTTGTACTACGGCACGCTGATCAGGCAGGTGCAGGAGTGACTTCCCATTAGCCAGACCCGTGCTGTCCGCTCTGACCGTGGCATGTGCGGGGTGTGTGGAGGGAGCTCCCTCCCCTTCCCTATCGGGTCCCCACGCTGCTGTGACAGGGACCTGATGGCAGGGAAGGCAGCCCGATGCCTTCCACAGGCATCCGGGCTGCCTTCCATGTAAGCCTGTGAGATCCAGCCCCCTGGATCTCATAGGCAGGAAGGCTGTAAGTGTATAACAGTGAGTAATACACTTAAACCAATGCATTATAATACAGAAGTATTGTAATGCATTGTACAGGGGATCAGACCCCCAAAAGTTGTGTGGAATTTTTTTTTTATTCTGTTTAAAGTTTTGCATGAAAAAATAAAAATAAAAGTTTCACGTAAAAAAAAACACTTTTCCCATAATTAAGTAATACAAAAATTGTAAAAAAATAGTACCAAAAATTAAGTATACATATTAGGCATTGCTGCATCTGTATTGACCGGCACTATAAAAATATCACATGATCCACCCTGTCACCTACACCTCACAAAAAGTGTAATACCAAGCGATCAAAAAGGCTTATTCAGCCCAAAAATTGTACCAATAAAACTGTCATCTCATCCCACAAAAAAATGATTCTACCTAAGACAATCGTCCCCAAAAAAAAAATATGGCTCTCCAAAAATGGCACAAACAAGATTTAATTGTGTTTAAAAATGCAGTTACTGTGTAAAACTTAACAAAAATAAAAATGCTAAACATATTGGGTATCGCCGTGTCCATACCAACCTGCTCTATAAAAATATCACATTATATGCCCCCTCAGATGAATACTTAAAAAATAATAATTTAAACCACGTCAAAACAGCCTTTTTTTACCTTGCTTCACAAAAAGTGTAATACCAAGCAATCAAAAAGTCTTATGTACCCTAAAATAGTACCAATGAAAAGGTGACCTCATCCCGCAAAAAAATTTGCCACAGCAGTTTACCACCACATATGGGGTCTTGCCGTATTCAGGAGAAAATGGGTAACAAATTACGGGGTGCTTTTTCTCCTGTTACCCCTTGTAAAAATGTAAGCTTTGGGTCTAAAACAACATTTTATTGGAAGAAACTAAACTTTTCATTTTCATGGCCAAGTGTTTTCAAATTCCGGAAAACACTTAGGAAGTCAAAGTGCTCAGTAACCCCCTTAATATATTCTTTAAATAGTGTAGTTTCCAAAATGCGGTCACTTTTTGAGGGTTTCCACTGTAGGGGTACGTCAGGGTCTCTTCAAATACAAACAAGTGCCCAAAAACCATTCTAGCAAAATCTGCCTCCAAAATCCATATGCGCTCCTTTCCTTCTGGCCACTGCCACGTGCCCATAGAGCAGTTTACCACCACATATGGGGTATTTCTGCAAACTGTAGATTCAGAGTAATGCATATTGAGGTTTAGTTTGCTGTTGACACTTGCTGTGTTGCAAGAAAAAATTGATTAACATGAAAAATCTTGTTGAGATTTCGCCTCTATTTTCCTTTAATTCTCGTGGAACACCAAAAGGGTTAACAAAGACTGTAACATCAGTTTTGAATAATTTAAGGGGTGTAGTTTCTAAAATGTGGTCATTTATGGGTGGTTTCCATTATGTAGGCCGCTCAAAATCACTTTATAACTTAATTGATTCATGAAAAATGGTTTGGGAATTTTTTTGTAAAAAAATGGAAAAATGGCTTCTAAACTTCATTAAAAAATAAAATGACTAGTGATCAGCGGCAGGGACAATTTTCGAATTTGCGATATTTCACGAATATTTGGGTGAATATTTGTAATAAATTTTCAAATTTGCCATTATTTTCTTGATTGTGAAAGTTGACAATGTAACATATATGCGTGGGTCACTTTTACTACATTTTTCAAGCTGCTTGAAGTTTCCTGAGACTGGAGAAAATGGTTGGCACGGCAGATAGTGCTTCAATATATTCGCGATTGCGCAAATCGACAATTAATGATACACATATTTTGGTGAATTACATGCAACTTCACATTATAGCCGGTCTTACTACATATTACTGATTGGTGCACTTAGTATTGTTGTGAACTTATGGCATAACAGCACTACAGGTCCTTCTAAAAAAATTAGCATATTGTGATAAAGTTCATTATTTTCTGTAATGTACTGATAAACATTAGACTTTCATATATTTTAGGTTCATTACACACAACTGAAGTAGTTCAAGCCTTTTATTGTTTTAATATTGATGATTTTGGCATACAGCTCATGAAAACCCAAAATTCCTATCTAAAAAAATTAGCATATTTCATCCGACCAATAAAAGAAAAGTGTTTTTAATACAAAAAAAGTCAACCTTCAAATAATTATGTTCAGTTATGCACTCAATACTTGGTCGGGAATCCTTTTGCAGAAATGACTGCTTCAATGCGGCGTGGCATGGAGGCAATCAGCCTGTGGCACTGCTGAGGTGCTATGGAGGCCCAGGATGCTTCAATAGCGGCCTTAAGCTCATCCAGAGTGTTGGGTCTTGCGTCTCTCAACTTTCTCTTCCCAATATCCCACAGATTCTCTATGGGGTTCAGGTCAGGAGAGTTGGCAGGCCAATTGAGCACAGTAATACCATGGTCAGTAAACCATTTACCAGTGGTTTTGGCACTGTGAGCAGGTGCCAGGTCTTGCTGCAAAATGAAATCTTCATCTCCATAAAGCTTTTCAGCAGATGTAAGCATGAAGTGCTCCAAAATCTCCTGATAGCTAGCTGCATTGACCCTGCCCTTGATAAAACACAGTGGACCAACACCAGCAGCTGACATGGCACCCCAGACCATCACTGACTGTGGGTACTTGACACTGGACTTTAGGCATTTGGGCATTTCCCTCTCCCCAGTCTTCCTCCAGACTCTGGCACCTTTATTCCGAATGACATGCAAAATTTGCTTTCATCCGAAAAAAGTACTTTGGACCACTGAGCAACAGTCCAGTGCTGCTTCTCTGTAGCCCAAGTCAGGCGCTTCTGCCGCTGTTTCTGGTTCAAAAGTGGCTTGACCTGGGGAATGCGGCACCTGTAGCCCATTTCCTGCACACGCCTGTACACGGTGGCTCTGGATGTTTCTACTCCAGACTCAGTCCACTGCTTCCGCAGGTCCCCCGAGGTCTGGAATCGGTCCTTCTCCACAATCTTCCTCAGGGTCCGGTCACCTCTTCTCGTTGTGCAGCGTTTTCTGCCACACTTTTTCCTTCCCACAGACTTCCCACTGAGGTGCCTTGATACAGCACTCTGGGAACAGCCTATTCGTTCAGAAATTTCTTTCTGTGTCTTACCCTCTTGCTTGAGGGTGTCAATGATGGCCTTCTGGACAGCAGTCAGGTCGGCAGTCTTACCCATGAATGCGGTTTTGAGTAATGAACCAGGCTGGGAGTTTTTAAAAGCCTCAGGAATCTTTTGCAGGTGTTTAGAGTTAATTAGTTGATTCAGATGATTAGGTTAATAGCTCGTTTAGAGAACCTTTTCATGATATGCTATTTTTTTTGAGATAGGAATTTGGGGTTTTCATGAGCTGTATGCTAAAATCATCAATATTAAAACAATAAAAGGCTTGAACTACTTCAGTTGTGTGTAATGAATCTAAAATATATGAAAGTCTAATGTTTATCAGTACATTACAGAAAATAATGAACTTTATCACAATATGCAAAAATTTTTAGAAGAACCTGTATGTCTGTAGCATGTATGAATGGACAGCAGAACCTATTAAACTACCTAATAGAGATGGCCTTGCGGTTCGCCCGGGGGTCGTTTTGCAGAAAACTTTGCTCGTTTGCTGTTCGACAAACATATGGTTATATTCGCACCCGCCATAATCTTTTCCATTGTGAAGAACTTTAACCCATGACATATCCATCAGGTGGTACAGGACAGTCAATTGAAACGTTTCAGCACATGTACATACCCCCTACCTTATAAATAAACCTGATCTGGCTGCGATTTTACTTTGTATTTTGCCAGTGTAGCGATAAGTTGCTGTGTGGAGCAGGGACAAACTGTTAGGGACACAAAATGCTAGCTAATAGGGCCAAAAAAGTCCTTTTATGGACTGGTATAGGTCTGCTATCGATAAGTGTGACATACTGAGGGTTGCAATATACATATAATATACTTTCGAACATAGAAAGTATATTATAGTGCAATTGTATTGTGCAGCAGTTGTGTGCGGTTCTGCTGCGAAACTGCAGCCACACAGAGTGCCAAACGCTATTTGAAGAAATAATTTTAACTGGTGTGATTTACCAGTTGCACCCCCCCCCCCCAAAAAAAAAAGCTGATTGAAGCAGGGGTGTTATATACCAATAATATACTTTCTATATAGTGCATTTGGGTAGTGCAGCATTTGTTTGCGGTTTTGCTGCTTTACCGCATCTACAAAGAGTGACAAACGCTATTGGAACCAATAGTTTCTACTGTTGTGATATACCAGTTGCCCCCCAAAAAAACTGATTAAGGCAGGGGTGTGATATACCTTCTTCCACAAATACTGCACTTCTATAGGGACTTTTGTCACAGGGTCATTTTGAAAATGACAGGCAGAAGAAGAGGTAGGCCATTCCACAAGGGTGGTAGGGGTCGACAGGTACACCAGGCCAGAGCCTAAGTGGGAAGTTGCAGAAGGTGCGTGTGATTACATCAAAGGACGCACGAGACTTGGTTGAGTGGCTTGCTCAGCCTTCCGCTTCTTCACCCTCCTCATCCTCTATCTGCACTCTCTTCACTCTCTGCTGTGTGCACCCCCAAAGACACCACCATAACCATATCCCCTCCAAATTATTTTGCCATCCATTACAAGAGTTTACTGATGCACAACCATTATTGGCATCGGATCAGGAGAGGAAAGTATGAACGGTCGCCACCCAGCAGTCTGACGACAGTACCGAGATCAGCCTAAGGAGGCTGGTCCCCACTGTTGCTGCCTACTCCGAGATCTCTAACGTCAGTGGTTGTAAAGCTGACGAATCCGATGAGGACGTGTCAATGGACATCATGTGGATGCCCACAAGAGAGGAAGAGGAGGGGAGTTCAGAGGGAGAGACGGAGCAGCAGATAGGGAGTAGAATGGCAGAACTTACAGTACACAGGAGGCAAAAAGCAAACTGCTAATGTATCTGTAACGAGCCATCCACCATGCAAGGTCACATCTGGCGTTCCCAGGACGTCGGCACATGGCTCCGCAGTGTGTGCTTTTTTTAACGTGTCTGCTGCTGACAATAGTGTTGCCATCTGCAGCCTGTGCTGTCAACGCATAAGTTGCAGTAATCCCAACACTCACCTAGGGACGACCGCCTTAAGAAGGCACCTGGCCTCCCATCACCGAGCCCAGTGGGAGCAACACCGTCAGAACTCACAAAGCCACACTCCCGGCACTCCCCGTCCTGCCTCTTCTTCTCTCTCCTCCTAGTTGTCCTTCACTCCACCTTTCACTGTGCCATGGTCACGTTCATCTGGAAAAAGGCAGGCTTCCTTGCCCCAAATGTTCGAGCGAAAAAAGATGACGCTAGATAATGCTCTTGCCCCAACTACTGCCATATAAACAGGTGGACTCAGAGGCCTTTAGAAAATTTGTGGCCATTGGACACTGCAATGGAAGGTCCCCTGAAGGAAATATTTCTCCCAGGAGGGCATTCCAGAGCTACAGATTTAGCAGGGTTAGCACTCAAACTCTTAACTTAAATTTCTTAAATCATTGTGTTATCTTGAAACAAAAGCCATTGAAAAGCAATTGAAGGTGTTTGCTTAGTTTAGATAACACATCTCAGAAATCTCAGAAAGCATGAGTGTTAACTCTACTTCATCAGTATATGGCCATGTTCAGCGGCAAGTGAATGTATCTCTAGCACACAGTGTCGGTGCTAAGATACATCTGACCAGACATGTGGTCTAGCAAACACATACAGGAAAGGTACATAACTTACTGCCCACTGGGTGAACCTTCTGACGACCGTCAAGCATGCAACCCATGGCACCAGTGTAGATTTGGTGTTAACGCCACGGATTGCATGGCAGACCTGCCTCTTCTCCTCCTCCTATTCCATCCTCCCTCTCCTCCTCGGCTGACGTACCGTTCCAGAGATATTCCCCAAAAAATGACCCACATTAGCCAATACAAGCCTGCAAGTCTTTCTCTTCAAATCCCAACTGCCATAAACAGTTTTACTCCAGGCTTTCATAACAACCCAGCCATTTTTATTTACTGCTTAAAGGGGCGGGTACTGTGGAGGTCACTGTTAAAGGGGCAGTCACTGAGAAAGTCACTGTTAAAAGGGCAGCCACTGAGAAAGTCACTGTTAAAGGGGCAGTCACTGTGAAAGTCACTGTTAACCTCTTACGGACACAGGGCGTACCAGGACGGTACTTAAGGAAACAGGGCGTACAGGTGCGGTGATCGGAACAAGGTGCCTGCTCAAATCATTGAGCAGGCAACTTGGTACAATGCCCAGGGGGGTCCTGTGACCCCCCATGTCAGCGATCGTAGCAAACTGCAGGTCAATGGTGATAATACACCACCAATCACCGTCCTGCGATCCTGAAAGGTGGCGGTCACGCCACCTCCCAGAATCACTTCTGATTGGCTGGCTGAGCAGGTGGGCGGGCGCAGCAGCAAATTTTAATTTCCGGAGCTCCTCTCCCCGCTCATACACATCCGTGGAGCGGGGAAAGAGGTGTGCTGCCTACTGTGTAAGTTTTTTGTGCCATCAGGCACAAATCAGCATATTTGGGTGAGGTAGGGAGAGGTTGATTAGGCAGGGATAGTGAGGGAGAGTTAGGGGGGAAAAAATATAAAAATGTTATTGTGCTGTAGCACCTGGATTGGGTGTCTGGGGTTCACAATACTCAGCTGCGTGACCCTAGACCCCCAGGGTTGCTGCAGCTTGCCCCTACACACATTTTTGGGGAGCAAGTGTTTTTTGTTTGTTTTTTGCATGCGCTGACTGTGGCCAGCACTCTTAGTGTCCGGCCACTTTTAGCGCATTGCCCACCCCACTTCTGATCAGCTTTGTACCGCTGATCAGCGCGCTAAAAAACATTTATTTACATTTTTTTTTTACACTTTTTGGGAATTTAAATTTTTCCGTTCGTTTCCCCCCCCCCCCTGTTAGGTGTAGGGCAAAGTACGCGAACAGCGTCCCTCACACACACTGAATAAAGTTTTCCATGCACGCACACTCCTCTATGGCTAGCCGGACGTTCTCGGCCGAGGAGGCATACGTCCTGCTTGCCTCCGAACCCGGGAGTCCCAGTGAGGACGAGGATGACCCCACTTTCCTTTTGTCATCTGCGTCCTACTGCTCAGCTAGCGATGATGAGCCCCCAAGGCGGCGGAGACACCGCCAGGCGGATCAAGGGGACCACCATGCCAGGGACCCTGTGGCCCACACTAGTACGAGCAGCTCTCGTACTAGTTTTCCGGCCCACCAGATAAGTTTACCTGAGCCCCCGACCTGTGAACTTGTCTGGTGTACTCCAGAGCATTTTGAGCCTTTGATTCCTGATTTTGTTGGCCAAGCAGGAATCCAGATTCCCATAGAGGGCTTCACTGAATATGACTATTTTAGTATTTTTTTGTGAATCTGTTGGTGGAGCAAACTAACCTGTACGCCCAACAGTTCATTGCTCAACACCCGGGCTCCTTTTCGGCTAGGGCAGGTGGGCGAACTCCGGTAAGTGCAGCCGAGATGAGGACGTTTTAGGGCCTCATGCTGCACATGGGTCTAGTCAAAAAAACAGTGTCAGGCATTACTGGAGTGGGGCCGTCCTCTACCAGACCCCACTTTACAGTACGGCCATGAAACGTACCCAGTTTGAGGCTATCCGGAAATGCCTGCATTATGCAGCATGTCCTCCCCAAGGTGATCCTACCTATGACCGCCTGTACAAAATCAGGCCATTCATCGATCCTTCGGGGCTAAATTTTTGGAGGCCTATGTACCTGGAAGGGAGGTTGCGGTCATTGCTTTCAAGGGGAGACTCATTTTCCGCCAGTATGTTCCCTCTAAGCGGGCGAGGTATGGCGTGAAGCTGTACAAACTTTGAGAGTGTACCTCAATGTACACTTACAAGTTTTGTGTGTACAAGGTGCGAGATTCCCGTATTTAACCCCCAGAATGGACCCCCACTCTGGGTGTTAGCGGGAAACTTGTGTGGGACCTTATGCACCCACTGCTAGATAAAAGTTACCACCTGTACGTGAATAACTTTTATACTAGTATCCCCTTGTTCTAGTCCCTAGCCGCCAGATCCACGTCCGCTTGTGGGACCGTGCAGAAAAATTAGTGCAGCCTTCCTACCCACCCCCTCCAGGTACATATCCCCAGGGGTGAGACCAGTGGAAACCTGTTGTTGGTCAGCTATAAGGACAAGAGGGATGGCCTTGTACTGTCCACAATTCACGGTAACGGCATCACCCCTGTCCCTGTGCGAGGTACTGCGGCAATGGTCCTCAAACCCGATTGTATCGTCGACTACAATCGGTATATGGGAGAAGTTGATCTCTCTGATCAAGTCCTCAAGCCATATAATGCCATGCACAAAACCTGTGCATGGTACAAAAAAGTTGCGGTCTACTTGGTGCAGGTTGCCTTGTACAACTCTTTTGTGCTGTTCCAGAGCGCTGGCAACACAGGGAAATTCCTCCAGTTCTTTGAGGCAGTCCTCAAGGCCCTGATCTTTTCTGACAGGGAAAGAGTAGGCTGGAGTACCTCGAGAACTGGAGTCCCCTGGCTAACACTTTCCAGGTGTGGTCCCCCATACTGGAAAGAAGGGACGGTCCCAAAAAAAGTTCAGAGTGTGTAACAGCAGGAGGATACAGAAGGACACCACCACTCAGTGTGACACGTGCCCCTATCATCCGGATCTCTGCATTGACGGTTGCTTCAGGGAGTACCATACTTCTATGGAGTACTAAATTTATAATCCCCTTCCCAAATTTTTGTTCCATTTAGCCACTGACAATAAAAAAATAATAATAATATGGTTCTCAGACTTTCAAAAATATTATTTTAGACATATTAGGTATTGCCGCGTCCATAAGAATCTGCTATATAAAAATACCCCATGACCTAACCCCTCAGATGAACACGGTCAAATAAAATAAAATAAAAATTGTGCCAAAACGGCTATTTTGGGGCAAATTTTCAATTTTATTGCGTTTTTTTCCAGTAACAAAACAAGGGTTAACAGCCAAACAAAACTTAATATTTATTACACTGATTCTGCAGTTCACAGAAACACCCCATATGTGGTTGTAAACTGCTGTATGACCAAATGGCAGGGCACAGAAGGAAAGGAACGCCGTATGATTTCTGGAAGGCAGATTTTGATTGCCGTTTTTTTGGCATCATGTCCCATTCGAAGAACCCCTGATGCACCCCTAGAGTAGAAACTCCATAAAAGTGACCTCATCTAATAAACTACTCCTCTCAGGGTATTCAAAACTGATTTTACAAACTTTATTAACCCTTTAAGTGTTCAACAGTTTATGGCAAATGGAGATGAAATTTCAGAATTTCTATTTTTTGTAACCTTGCCTCACAAAAATGTAATATAGAGCAACCAAAAATCATATGTACCCTAAAAATAGTCCCAACAAAACTGACACCTTATTCCGTAGTTTCCAAAATGGGGTCACTTTTATGGAGTTTCTACTCTAGGGGTGCATCAGGGGGGCTTCAAATGGGGCATGGTGTAAATAAACCAGACCAGCAAAATCTGCCTTCCAAAAACCACACGGCGCTCCTTTCCCTCTACGCCCTACCGTGTGCCGTACAGTATTTTATGACCACTTATGGGGTATTTCTGCAAACTACAGAATGAGGGCAATAAATATTGCGTTTTGTTTGGCTGTTAACTATTGCTTTGTTTCATTGAAAAAAAATTGAAAATATGTCTAAAAAAAACTAAAACGAAATTCTGAAATTTTATCTCCATTTGCCATTAACTCTTGTAGAACACCTAAAGGGTTAACAACGTTTGTAAAATCAGTTTTGAATACCTTTAGTGTTGTAATTTCTATAATGGGGTAATTTTTGGGTGGTTTCTATTATGTAAGCCTCACAAAGTGACTTCAGACCTGAACTGGTCCTTAAAAAGTGGGTTTTTGAAAATTTCAAGATTTGCTTCTAAACTTCTAAGCCTTGTAACGTCCCAAAAAATAAAATGTCATTCCCAAAATGATCCAAACATGAATTAGACATATGGGGAATGTAAAGTAACTATTTTTGTAGGTATTACTATGTATTATAGAAGTAGAGAAATTGAAACTTGGAAATTTGCAAATTTTTTCTCATTTTTGGTAAATTTGGTATTTTTTTATAAATAAAAAATATTTTTTTTTACTCCATTTTACCAGTGTCATGAAGTACAATATGTGACAAAAAAACACTCAGAATGGCCTGGATAAGTCAAAGCGTTTTAAAGTTATCACCACATAAAGTGACACTGGTCAGATTTGTAAAAAATGGCCTGGTCCTTAAGGTGAAAATGAGCCCGGTCCTTAAGGGGTTAAAGGGGCGGCCACTATGAAGGTCACTGTAAAAGGGGTGGTCAATGCTAAAGGGGCAGGCACTGTTAAAGGGGCAGGCACTGTGAAGGTCATTGTTAAAGAGGCGGGCACTGTGGAGATCAATGTTAAAGGGGCAGGTACTGTAGAAGTCACTGTTATGGGGGAAACTGTCGATATCTTTTTACGACACATGGAAACATAAAATTAAATCGATAAAATATACCTGTGAGAAGCCAGGTCCTTCTGATAGTATTATATAGATTCTAGTGTATTATACTGTGCCCTGTATTTCCCAGTAGAAAATTATTCTTGGGAAACACCATCCTCATCCCTGACCACCAAGACCAGGTAGCGCTCTGGCCTTCTCTCTCCACCACGCTGCTCCGCTGTGTACTGGTGTTTATTCTGACACTAGGGCTGGGTTCACATCCTATTTTTGTCATCCATTTAACGCATACCAGAAATGTATGCGTAAACAGATGCCTCAGACTGATGCCGTACAGTGGCGTCCGTTCACCATACAGTTCCATGGTAGAAAAAAATTTACGTTAATGTATGCTTTTTTTTTTATAGACTCTGCAGGATACAAAAACATGCATAACATGTTTTTAACATGCATAAAAATGGCCCCTGATTAAAATACATATTTTTTGTGGGATTTTTTGCCAATGATCCCCATCTGCTATATCACTGTCCATGTTGTGGGATTATTTGTGCACTTCTAGTAAATGTTTGCTGGCTGCAAATATGAGCTGAAGGTTTTTCAGCTTTGCCTGCCATTAAAGTTCACGAACATTTGATCGCCATCACTATAGATAAAGGTAAAATATATTGACTCAAATTTAGCACTGTTGTGAAGTGCAATGTCTCACGAGAAAACAGTCTCATAATGGCCTGGATACGTAGAATTGTTCCAAAGTTATTACCACACAGAGTAACACATGTCAGATTTGCAAAAAGTGGCCTGACCCACGGTAGAAAGGGTTAAAGTGTACCTTAATTTTAATTAAAACCCATTCTAAATATGATAACAATAATGTTTTGAATATACTTTATTATTATTTTTGGTCTTCCTAGTGATATAGGCACCTAAAGTTCAGGTGCCTCCTGTGTTTTAGAATCTGTACTCATGAACACTGCTGGGTATAGGAGTATGGATTCCCCTGTGGCCTCACTGACTTCTGTACAGGCAGGATCTCCATAGTACAATGCTCTCCTGCTTCTACCAGCATTGCTCTACTAAAGCCAGGCTTTAGATGTGTGCGCACAAGCATGAGAGTGATGTCTTATGGGAGCTTTTGCCCTCTGCATGCTGTGCTTTGCTAATAGCCTGCACATCCTTACCGGCTATTAGCAGAGAGAAGAGAGTGCAGGGCAGGAGCTCACATAAGACATCACTCCTCCTAATTGTGCCCTCACTGCTAAAGCCCGACATAGCCAGTGATGTGCTTTGGTGCTCTTGCCGATACAGCGCTCAGTGCGGCCGCAGCAGTGTACAGGAAGATGGATTTTAAAGCACAATAGGCTTGGCTAGTAAAACAAAAATAATATATAAAAGTATATTAGAAAAATTGTCAGTACATTATCCCTTTCAGGACCAAGCCATTTTTCACCTTTCTTCCCAGGCCATTTTTAGCAAATCTGACATGTCATTTTATGTGGTGTGGGGATTTGCTCTGGTAGGCAGGTTAGCAGACACAGTATAGAGGGAACCACAAAGTCTTTAACTTAAAAAGTTCAGTGTTTATTCACACAAAAGGCAAAACAAAATGACGGTTCACAGTCTTCACAGTTCACAGTCTTGGCTTTCGTTCACACCATGTAAAGTCCACAGAACAAAAATATTCACCTTGTTAGCAGGTTTTCAGCAGCAGTCCACAGCATGCGGCTCCTAGCCCTTTAGCACAGCACACACCTTCAGATCCCAAAACACAGAGACAACTTGCTGCTAAGCCAAGCTGTCTTTTGAGGACAGCTGGGTGTTGTCAAAACCCGGACCAACACTTAAAATTCAGTCCGTTGTTTGACCCCACCTGGCTGCAAATCAGCCCAGCAGCACACACTGGGAGGAAAATACCTCTCCTCCCAGACCATACCCATCACTGTGTCACAGTGGTAATAACTTTACAACACTTTTACTTATACAGGCCATTCTGAGATTGTTTCCTCATCACATATTCTACTTTAAAAAAAAAATAAAATATTTATAAAAATAATATAAAATTTACCCAAAATTTAGAAAAATTAGCAAATTTACACATTTTTATTTCTCTACTTTTATAATAGATAGTAATAACTCTAAGAAATAGTTACTACTTTACATTCCCCATATGTCTACTTCATGTTTTGATCATTTTGTAAATGCTATACATATAACAGCCAAACAAAACTCTATTTATTGCCCTGATTCTGTAGTTTACAGAAACACCCCATATGTGGTCATAAACTGCTGTACGGGTTTTGCACAGAAGGAAAGGAACGCCATATGGTTTTTGGAAAGCAGATTTCACTGGGATAATTTTAAGCTGCCATGTCACATTTGAAGACCCGCTGATGCACCCATAGAGTAGAAACTCCAAAAAAGACCCAATTTTGGAAACTACGGGATAAGGTGGCAGTTTTGTTGGTACTATTTTAGGGTACATACGATTTTTGGTTGCTCTATATTACACTTTTTGTGAGACAAGATAATAAAAAATTTCTGTTTTGGAACAGTTTGTATTTTTTGTTATTTACAATGTTCATCTGAAAGGTTAGATCATGTGGTATTTTTATAGAGCAGGTTGTTACGGACCTGGCGATACCTAATATGTATACTTTTTTATTTATTTATGTTTTACACAATAACATCATTTTTGAATAAACAAAAATCATGTTTCAGTGTCTCCATATTCTGAGAGTTTTTTTTTATTTTTTTGGCTATTGTCTTAGGTAGGGGCTCATTTTTTGCAGGATGAGGTAAAAGTTAGATTGGTACTATTTTGAGGTGCGTATGACTTTTTGATCGCTTTTTTGACACCGCTTTTATATTTTAATTTTTTTAATGGTGTTCAATGGAGGGGTCAGGTCATGTGGTATTTTTATAGAGCAGGTTGTTACAAACGCGGCGATACTTAATATGTCTACTTTAACTTTTTTACATTTAACACAATAAAAGCATTTTTGAAACAGAAAATCAAGTTTTATTGTCTCTATAGTCTGAGAGACATATTTTTAAATATTTTTTTAGGTGATTGTCTAAGGTAGGGGCTCATTTTTTGCTGGATGACACCTTTATGATTGCTTGTGTGGCACTTTTAATGATGTATGGTGACAAAAAATTGCTTTTTTGATACCATTTTTATATTTTTATTTTTTTAATGGTGTTCAACCGAGGGGTTAGATCATGAAATATTTTTATAGAGACTGTCAATACGGACGCGGCGATACCTAATATGTCTACTTTTCTTTTTTTTTCAATTTTTCCCCACTTTTTTAACTTTATTTTGGGGAAAAGACACTTTTTTATCTATTTTTTAATTGAAACTTTTAAAAAATAATTGAAAAATGTTATTTTTAAAACTTTTTTGTTTCACTTTATTTTTTTGTCTCACTCTGATACTTCAACTTTTGGGGGTCTGATCCTCTTTACAATGCATCACAATACTTCTATATTGTGATGTATTGGCTGTAAGTGTATTACAGACTGGATCTCACAGGCTTTCCCGGAAGGCAGCCACGGTGCCTAAGGAAGGCATCGGACTGCCTTCCCTGCCATCGTGTCCCCATCTCAGCAGCGCGGGAACCCGATGGCTGCTTCCTACCTGCGTGCCTGATTTCACTGATGCCGGCACATACAGCATGGTCCGGCTATTAGTGACTGCTGGCCATTGTACTTCATGATAGTCTAAATTTTAGTCAATATATTACACCTTTATGTACGGCGCTGGGCATTATGTCACGTCCAGTCGCTACGTACATGTACATGCGCTGGGCGTTAAGGGGTTAAGAACTGATTTCAGTAACATTTTGTATATTTAGGTACAAATATACAGTGTGATATAAATGTAACATACAGTTTTTGAAATAATATCAAGGTAGTTTCATTTATATATTTAAAGTTATGCGAGTAGGTTATGTCTGTGCTATATTGGAATCAATTTCAGTAACAGATGGAAGGAATGGATCAGTGGGACTTAAGTTCCTATTAGGTCAAGTTCGGAGCCTCTCTGATGGAAGAGATGTAAACCACTCCTGGCAGAAGGCAGACGTTCTGGCTAATGAAAAATCAAAGCAGAACATTTAAAGCAGCTGATTTTGTTTTGTTTCTGTGTTTTTGGTAATGGATCAGGAAAGAGTTTGATGTTACAGGAATGGACATAGAGCTAAATGCCAAAAAAAAAACTACAGTAGAAGTCAAGGATATGTTGCTGCACTATGTACTTGAAAGTAGTTGTTGGATTTTTATTTTTTTTTTTTCCTCTTTTCTATTTAAGGCTAGTGTTTTTGCTGATAATTTGTCACATATTATTATACATTTACTAACCAACATTGAATCATTTTTATGTTGTTATATATTTTTATATATAGGTGTATTGTATGTGCATAAAATCAACAGAACTCTTACCATGTTTACAATATAGCAATCGCTACCTCTAATGATCAAAAATATAATATATATTTCATTAAAAATATTTGAGAGAGTACTTGACATCCAAGAAACTGCCCACAATTTTCTGAAGACCATTTCCACAGACTTTAGGTGTGGCAAAAGAAAGTTTATTGTGTAAGTGTCCTAGGTAGAGATGAGCATTTTCAACAATTGAATTTGGATGATTCGCCAAAGTTCTTCAAGAAATTTTATTCAGTGTGAAGGCTAGGTACTTAAACTACAGGGACAGTGCGGGAATAGGGTATCAGTGTGTGCATTACATTCTAGTAAACCCACATTTATAGCCAATTCATTCTGTAGGTTCTGTGCCATAAGTATTGCAGGCAGTTGTAATTTATCGCCATCAACATCACTATACAGGGCACAAGATTCATAGCTAATCCCTTCTGTTAGCTGTGAAATTACTGTACGTCAGTATTACAGGTCAATAAAAGTGTTAGATCTAATTTATCGCCGTGGAATTGACTGTGCGGTGACTGAAGATTCAAGTAGTGGTCCCATGACAGTGTGCGAACGGTGGCAGCGGCGGTAGTGGCCTCATGACAGAGTGGGGACAGTGGGGGCAGCCATAGAAGTGGCAGAAGCTGTGACAATAATGGCCCCATAACAGAGTGGGGATGGTGGCAGTAGCAGTGGCAGCAACTATGACAAAAGTGGCCCTATGACAAAGTGGTGAGAGTGCAGCAGCAGTGGCAGTAAGGCTGTATTAACATTACTGTTTATGTTTCCAGTCTTCTGATCTGTCAGAAGAACATAAAACAAAAAAAGACAATCCTGCATTTTGAGCATCAATAAACACTCTTTCAGATGTTCAGTATTTTGTCAGTGTTTTGCATCAGTCCAAAAAAGAAATGAAATGTAATGAAATGATTTGCATTTGATCTGTGTTTTCGACTCACTCCTGTTTTTGGCTTACACATTCTGCTAAAATACTGATGCAAACAATTTTTTTTTTGCTAAAAAAACTAACATATTAGCTACAATAAAATTGGGTCAAGTTAATGGAGTGTTTTCTGTGGTTCATTCGGATAATCAATGACACTCCTACTGCATGGCAATAATCTAGCTGCCATGATTAATCCAAGCAGCAAGTTTGTCCCATCTGGTTTTAACCCCCAGTTTTCGCCCTTCTGCCAAGATCATTTTTTGCAAATCTGACATGTGTCACATTATGTGGTAATAGCTTTGGAACACTTTTATTTAACCAAGCCATTCTGAGATTGTTTTCTTGTGACACATTGTACAAACCGGATTCCAAAAAAGTTGGGATCCTGTACAAATCGTGAATAAAAACTGAATGCAATGATGTGGAGGTGCCAACTTCTAATATTTTATTCAGAATAGAACATAAATCACGGAACAAAAGTTTAAACTGAGAAAATGTACGGATGGCACCAGTGTTGCATCCGTGGTTTTCACGGACTCATTGACTATAATGGGCGTGAGGGATCCTAGAACACGGACCAAGATAGGACATGCATCCGTGCTGAAAACATGGACCTACGGACCGTGCTAAAACACTGATGTGTGAATAGACACATTCAAATGAGAACACGTACAGCACACATCCGTGAAACACTGACATGTGAATGAGGCTTTAAAGTTGAAACTCCCCAAAAGTGACTCCATTTTCGAAACTAGGGGATAAGGTGACAGTTTTATTGGTACCATTTTTGGGTACATATGATTTTTTGATCATTCATTATTACACTTTATGGGGCAAGGTGACAAAAAAAAATAGCTAAGTTTGGCACAGTTTTTATTTATTTATTTTTATAGCGTTCACCTGTGATATTTTTATGGAGCAGATCGTTATGGACGTGGTAATAGGTAATATGTATACTTTTTCTTATTTATTTGAGTTTTACACAATAATAGCATTTTTTAAACCAAAAAAAATATGTTTTAGTGTCTCCATAGCCATAGCTTTTTTTATTTTTTGACCGATTGTCTTAGGTAGGGTCTCATTTTGTGCGGGATGATGTGATTGTTTTATTGGTACTATTTTGTGGGACATGCACATTTTTGATCGCTTGGTGTTGCACTTTTTGTGATGTAAGGCGACAAAAATGGCTTATAATTTTTTATGGTGTTTATCGGACGGGATAGATCATGTGATATATTTATAGAGCCGGTCGTCACGGATGCGTCAACACCTAATATGTGTGTTTTTCTATTTTTTATTATGAAATCTGGGGAAAGTTTTTTTTTTCCTTTTTTTCCTTGAAACTTTATTTTTTTTTATTAAAAACACTTTTTTAATACTTTTTTTTAACTTTATTTCTTTCCCACTCTGGGACTTCAAATTTTGGGGGTCTGATCCCCCCTGCAATGCATTACAGTACATCTGTATTGTAATGCATTGCCTGTTAGCATATTACACAGAGTAGTACACTAACAGGTTGCCTAGGAGACCCAGCCTAAGCCTGAATCTCCTCAGCACTCATAGAAGGCAGGTCCCGATGCCATGCAAGGCATTGGGCAGCCTCTACACGGCATTGGGCTGCCTTGTCACCCACTGGGTTCCTGCCACAGCAGCGTGGTGCTTGATATGCTCCATCACCCGTAGCAAACTCCTATGTTGCGGTCAGCGCTGACCACAGCATAAAAGGGGTTATCAGGGACTGCCGGACCCCTGCAGTGATCGGGCGGGCACCGGAGCAGTGTTCGCCCGATCACCATGATGTCCTATTACATCAAAATGCGGGAAGTTACTGACTTCCATGATGTAATAGTACGTCACATGTCGGGAAGGGATTAACTCTAATACAAGGAGTTTTGACCCCAGGAGTTCTGCATCCAACTTCCTGGAGTGCCAAGTGGCATTCAGTATTAACTGTTCTTTGATGGCCTTAAATGTTTAGAGCTACACACGTGCTGCACTGAAAGGATTGCTATGTGTCTACCCTTTGCCAACAGGAGTGGGTTACCCATTCAATGTCGTTCATCATACCGATTGGGGATTGTAATACTGGAGCTGACTAATTTATTTGCTAAAAGACAAATTTATTTGCTAAAAGACTTTTTTTTTGCTACAAGACCAATGTTTTCACTAAAAGAATAGTTTTACAGATACAGAAAAGATAACTTTTCCAACAAAAAAAATCATGGGCAACTCTGCTCTGCGAAGAATCAATTTATTTACACTGCCCACAGGGTCTTAATAAGACAGGTCTATAACACTAAATTACAGAAACTTGCTAAAATAAGCAGTTAAATATCAATGGGGACACACTACAAACAGTAGAATGAGACAGGTGTATCACCCCAATTTATGAATCAAGGCATAATAAAATTGCTTATTTATTAATCAATGTGGACTCACCCCCAAAACTAGAATGAGACAGGTGTATCACCCCAATTTGTGAATCAGGGCCTAATAGAATTGCTTAGCTATTAATCAATTTCTCTATCTATACCAACAGATTAAGTATGAATGGTGCAGCAGATTAACTAGATAAATGCACCTAAATATTAGACTGCCAGTTGAGACCGAGTATGAAGCAAAGTAAGTCTATGTATAACAGAACAGATAAAAATAGATTGAGATTCCTCAGTGGTTGATACCTTTTAATTGCTAACTGAAAAGAAGTTTTTGAGGCTACTTGGGCCTCTTTGTCAGACGAAGAGACCCAAGTAACCTCGAAAGCTTGTAATTTTGTCAGCATATTTTCAGTTAGCCATTAAAAGGTATCAACCACTGAGGAATCTCAATCTTTTTTCATCTTAAATTTACTGGATAACACTGTATTTTATATATATATATATATATATATATATATATATAAATAAATATATATATATATATATATATATATAAAAAGTTGATGAGCAGCACACAAATCCACAGCGGTGCAATTTCTTGAAGCAGACCACGGACCCGGTCCTATTAGAAAGGAAAGGCCGAGGCAGCACTCTTCGCGAAAAAAGGTATTTTTATTCACCCATGTGAAAAACAGCAACGTTTTCTCTCTCTCTCTCTCTCTCTCTCTATATATATATATACTGTATGTATATTTATATATAATATTTTTTTGTGTTGGTCGAGCACCAAAGTGCGCGGGTGCTTGGGTGCTCGAGCAGAACACCTTGGGATGCTCAGGTGTTCTACAGAGCACCCAAGTACAATGGAAGTCAATGGGAGAACCCGAGCATTAAACCAAGCAAACACTGCTCTGAAGACGGGATGGTGTCTGGTTCATAGGAAAAAGTCAAAAATTGATGGAAACACCACTGAAATGGTTCGAGAACAGCATGGGGAGGCTGTCTGAATGCATCTTGGACTCCCAGGTCGCTGTTGGGAACGATGTTGTCAGAGTATTACGCCACTTTTGCAGACTGACAATAATATGCACCAAACCGAACATAAAATCGATTTTAGAGGAAAAAATGTTAGGAAACATTCTTTTCTATACATATAGTGCAAGTGCTGCCAAAAATTACAAGGAAGAAGCGCTCTGATACAACCTGTAAATCACATAAAGGAGGGCCTCATTAAACATTGTGGTACAATTGTTCAGGTAGTGGGACTTCTACACTCATAAAGCCTAAGCACTTAGGGAAAGGGCCTGCTGGTGACCCTCTAAAACATTTGGGGTGAGGGCCTGCTGCTGAGCTGACCATCTAAAACATTTTGTGAGCGTGTTCACCATCTAAAAAATTGTGTGCGTGAGGGCCTGCTGCAAAACTGACCATCTAAAAGAAATTTTGGGCGAGGGCCTGCTGCCTTGCTGACCATCTACAAAAATGTGTGGTCAAGCTGCCGAGCTGACTATCTAAAACATTATGGGTGAGGGCCTGCTACCGAGCTGACCATCTAAACAATTTTGTGGGCGAGGGCCTGCTGCTGAGCGAGGGCAGCCTAATTAGCATGTTGATATGATGGAGGAGGAGGACAAGAAAAGGGAGAGTGAACCATATACCCTTTTTAATGGTGGAAGGGGTGCATGGGAATACAGTGTATTCAATACACCATAAAAGGGACAGTCCAGGCCTGGCTCATTTTGATAAGAGTCAACCAGTCAGCATTTTCAGTTGACAGGCAGATGTGCTTATCAGTTATTATGCCCCCAGCAGCACTAAATACACACTCTGACAAAACGCTGGCGGCAGGGCAGGCCAGCACCTCCAAGGCGTAGAGCGCCAATTCGTGCCACGTGTCCAGCTTGGACACCCAATAGTTGTAAGGCACTGAGGGATCATTGAGGATGCTGACACGGTCTGCTACGTACTCCTTTGCCATCTTCAAAAATAATTCTCTCCTTGTGACACTAGGCAGCGCATCAGGTTGAGGGTACTGGCGGAGTGTCATGAAACTGTCCCAGGCCTTGGAGAGTGTTGCCCTGCCTCTGTTGGAACTGCTATGTGTTCCTTTTGTCTCCCCTCTTTGGTTAGCAATGAAACTACATACTATGCAGTAGAGATGGCCTTGCGGTTTGCCCGGGGGTCGTCCTGCTGAAAACTTTGCGCATTCGCAATTCGCTGAACATGCAAACATATGGCGGGACAGCACAGCCAATTGAGAAGTTTCAGCACATGGACACACCCCCCACCCTATAACAGAACCCAATCTGGCAGACATTTTACATTCTGTGTTTTGCCAGTGTAGGGATAGGTTGCTTTGTGGAGCAGGGACAGACTGTTAGGGACACCAAATGCTTACTAATAGGGTCACAAAAGTCCTTTTAAGGAATGGTATAGGTGTGCTTTTGATCGGAATGTTATACTGAGGGGTGTAATATACCTATAATATACTTTCTAACATAGAAAGTATATTACAGTTAATTTGTATTGTGCAGCAGTTGTGTACGGTTCTGCTGCAATACCGCAGGTATATAGAGGGACAAGCGCTATTGAAAAAAACTATTTGCAACTGGTGTGATATACCTGTTGCCCCCCCCAAAAAAACAATTGAGGGGTGCAATATACCTGCTTCCACAAAATACTGATTGAGGTGTGCAATATACCTGCTTCCATCAAATATTGATTAAGAGGTTCTATATACCTGCTCCAACAAAATACAGATTGAGGGGTGCAAGTTACCTGCTTCCACAAAATACTGAATAAGGGGTTTTTATATACCGTACCTGCTTCCACAAAATACTGATTGAGGGGTGCAAGTTACCTGCTTCCACAAAACACTGAATAAGGGGTTTTTATATACCGTACCTGCTTCCACAAAATACTGATTGAGGGGTGCAAGTTACCTGCTTCCACAAAATACTGATTGAGGGGTGCGATATACCTTCTTCCACCAAATATTGATTAAGCGGTTCTATACAACTGCTTCCACAAAATACTGATTTAGGGGTTTGATATACCTGCTTCCACAAAATACAGATTAAAGGGGTGCGATATACATGATTTTACCAAATATTGATTAAGGGGTTCTATATACCTGCTGACACAAAATACTGATTGAGGGGTGCAATATACCTGCTTCCAAAAAATACTGTTTAAGGGGTTTGATATACCTGATTCCACAAAATACTGATTGAGGGGTGCAATATACCTGCTTCTACAAAAAACTGAATAAGGGGTTTGATATACCTGCTCCCACAAAATACTGATTAAGGGCAATGATAGTCCTGCTTCCACCAAATATTGATTGAGGTCTGCGTTACACCTGTTTCCACAAAATACTGATTAAGGGGATTGATATACCTGCTTCCACCAAATATTGATTGAGGCCTGCAGCATACCTGCTTCTGTAGAAATACTGATTAAGGGGTTTTATATAACTGCTTTAATCAAATATTGATTAAGGGTTTCAATATACCTGCTTCCACAAAATACTGATTGAGGGGTGCAATATACCTTCTTCCACGGAATATTGATTAAGGAGTTCTATATACCTGCTTTCACAAAAAACTAATTAAGGAGTTTGATATACCTGTTTCCACCAAATACTGATTGAGGCCTGCGATACACCTGCTTCAACAAAATACTGATTAAGGGGATAGATATACCTGCTTTCACCAAATATTGATTGAGGTATGTGATACACCTGCTTTCACAAAATATTGATTAAGGGGTTTAATATACCAGCTTCCACCAAATACTTATTGAGGCCTGCTGGATGCCTATTTCCACAAAATACTGATTAAGGGGATTGATATACCTGCTTCCACCAAATATTGATTGAGGCTAGCGATACACCTGCTTCCACAAAATACTGATTGAGTTGTGCGAGATACCTGCTTCCACCAAATATTGATTGAGGCCTGCGATACACCTGCTTCCACAAAATACTGATGAAGGGGATTGATATGCCTGCTTCCACCAAATATTGATTGAGCCCTACGATACACCTGCTTACACAAAATACTGATTAAGGGGTTTGATATACCTGCTTCCACAAAATACTGATTGAAAGGAGCGATATACCTGCTTCCACCAAATATTGATTAAGGGGTTCTATATACCTGCTTCCACAAAATAAAGATTGAGGGGTACGATATACCTGCTTCAACAAAATGATGATTATGGGGTTTTTATAAACCTGCTTTCACAAAATACTGAATAAGAGGTTTGATATATCTGCTTCAACAAAATACAGATTGAGGGTTGCGATATACCTGCTTCAACCAAATATTTATTAAGGGGTTCTATATACCCGCTTCCTCAAAATACTGATTAAGGAAATTGATACACCTGCTTCCACCAAATATTGATTGAGGCCAGCGATACACCTGCTTCCACAAATTATTGATTAAGGGGATTGATATACCTGCTTCCACCAAATATTGATTGAGGCCTGCGATACACCTGCTTCCACAAAATACTGATTTAGGGGTTTGATACGTCAAAGGATGCACCAGAGTTGGTTGAGTGGCTCACTCAGCCTTCCGCTTCTGCATCCTCCTCATCCTCTGTATCTGCACTCTCATCAGTCTCTGTGTGCACCCCCAAAGACACCACCACAAACATAGCCTCTCCACTCGAGTCAGAGGAATTATTTTCCCATCCATTCCCAGACCTTACCGATGTGCAGCAATTCTAGGCATCGGATGAGGAAGAGGAGGTAGCAACCGTATCCACCCAGCGGTCTGACAGTCAGATCAGCCCAAGGAGGGTGGTCCCCACTGTTGCTGTCTACTCCGAGATCTCTAATGTCAGTGGTGGTGAAGGTGACGTTGATTATGACGTGTTGATGGACGTCACGTGGGTGCCCACAAGAGAGGAAGAGGAGGGGAGTTCAGAGGAAGAGACGGAGCAGCAGATAGGGAGGAGAAGCAGGAAAAGCATGCAGAACTCGCAGCGCATAGGAGGCAAAAAGCAGACTGCAAATGTATCTGGAGAGAGCCATTCACCATGCACGGTCACATCTTACACTTCCAGGACGCCGGCACATGGCTCCGCAGTGTGGGCTTTTTTTAACGTGTCAGCTGCTGACAATAGTGTTGCCATCTGCAGCCTGTGCTGTCAACGCATAAGTCGCGGTAAGCCCAACACTCACCTAGGGACAACTGTCTTAAGAAGGCACCTGGCCTCCCATCACCGAGCCTAGTGGGAGCAACGCCATCAGAAACTACAAAGCCACACTCCTGGTGCTCCATGTCCTGCCTCTTCTCCTTCTCCTTTCTCATCCCATTTGTCCTACACTCCACCTCCCACCGTGCCATCGTCATGCTCATCTGGCAGAAGGCAGGCTTCCGTGGCCCTAGTGTTTGAGCGTAAAAAGTTACCTCTTGCCCAACTGCTGACCGCTGGCTTGTCGGAACTGCTAGCCCGCCAACTACTGCCATTTAAACTGGTGGACTAGGAGGCCTTTAGAAAATTTGTGGCCATTGGCACACCACAATGTAAAGTCCACGGAACAGGGGCGTAGCTATAGGGGGTGCAGAGGTAGCAGTCGCTACCGGGCCCAAGAGCCTGAGGGGGCCCAAAGACCCTTGTGCTGCATAAGAAGACACACAAAGCACTGAGGGAAGGGGGGCCCAAGTCTAACTCTTGCACCAGGGCCCATGAGCCTTTAGCTACGCCCCTGCGGAAATATTTCTCCCACACGGGCATCCTAGAGCAATATAGCCACATTCAGCGGAAAGTGAATATATCTCTTGCACACAGTGTCTGTGCCTAGATACATCTGACCACAGACATGTGGGCTAGCAAATACGGGCAGGGAAGATACATATCTTTTACTGCCCACTGGGTGAACTTTCGGATGGCCTTTAAGAATGTAACCCTTGGCACCCGTGTGAATTTGGTGTTACTGCCACAGATTGCATGCAGGCCTGCCTCCTCTTCTCCTCCTTCTACTCCATCCTCCGTCTCCTCCTCAGCTGACTCCTCCTTTTCCACTGCTACTGCCTCTTCTGCTGCACCCCCAAGCTCCCCAGAACCTATTCGATGTGCCAGGTGAGACGTTGCCATGCTGAGAGGCACACCGGTCCTGCACTCCTTTCAGCTTTGTGGTCACAGGCCGATCAGTGGCTAACCCCGCTCAATTTGACAGTTGGTAAAGTGGTGTGCGACAATGGTACCAATCTCCAGAGCATGCTGAAACAGGGCAAAATGATAAATGTGCCGTGCATGGCACACGTCCTGAACTTAGTCATGCAGCGATTCAATGCCAAATACCCTGCCGAGGTCCAGGACATCTTGCGGTAGGCCAGGTAAATCTCTGGCCATTTTAGAAGATTTTACACGGCTATGGCTCGCCTTGCTGACATTCAGTGGCGACGCCACCTGCCCATCAGACGTCTGATTTGTGACAGCCAGACATGCTGGAACTCCACCTTGTATATGCTTGATAAACTGCTACAGCAGCAACGTGCCATTAATGACTACCTATACGAACTCTGCAGCAGGACAGGTTCTGGAGAGCCTATTTTCTTTTCACTGCGCCAGTGGCTGCTCATGCACAACACATGCAGATTTCTGCGGCCATTAGATTAGATCACCAACCATGGTCAGTCACAACCATGGCACCATTAGTGACATTGTACCTTACCTTCTTTCTGGCTCGTGCATTGCATCGTATCATTGATCAAGCCGTCAAGGAGCAGGAGCTGGAAGATGAGGAAGTCAGCATGACTATGAAGGAGTCAGAAGAGGATGGTGGCTGGGATGAGGAGGAGCAGCAAGAAGAGCAGGCTTTGAGGGGGAATTTAAACTTTTTGGGGATCCCTGGTGTTGTCCGTTGCTGAGGGGAGGATGACATTCTCCTGGGCGATGAGCAGTATCAAAGACACTCCACCGCTTCCAATTTAGTGCAAATGGGGCCTTCATGCTCCAGTGTTTGAAGATGGACCCCCGTATAAAAAACATAAAGGGTAAGGACCAGTACAGGGTGGCAACGTACTTAGACTCCCGGTACAAACCCAAAATGGCGAACATGTTACCAGCATCACAGAAGGCTGACAGAATGTAACATTTCCAGGCCTTGCTGCGAAAGATGCTGCATTCAGCTGTTGCGGGCGTTGGCAGAGGAATTTCCACCCACAGTGTAACAGGTGCAGGTACCAATCCTACCGCGCCTGCAAGAAGAGGGTTGTTTGCAGATGTGTTGGTCACTACAGATATGAGATTATTCTCTCAACCAACCCATCAACAGCCGCCCTCCTGATCCAGCCTCAGGAAATGCCTAGACCGACATGTGTCCAACTACATCGGGTTAACGGCCGATGTGGACGCTCTGAGAAGCAAGGAATCCCTGGACTACTGGGTGTGCAGGCTTGACCTGTGGCCAGAGCTGGCACAATTTGACATGGAACTATTGGCTTGCCCCTCGTCAAGTGTCCTGTCCGAAAGGACGTTCAGCGCAGCAGGGGGGATCGTGACTAATAAGCGCACTCGCCTAGCTCACAACAGTGTGGACTACCTCACATTTCTAAAAATAAATGAGACATGGATCTTGAAGGAATTCAACACTTGTGACGACCACGTGTAATTTAATTTCTTCATGCCAGCCCACATATATCCGCCACCACCCAGAACAAAGAATGCTCCTTGTCTTATGTATATACAGCGGCATAAAAGGCCTTTTCTATCAGGTGAATGCCACATTTTTGGGGCCTCTACTCCAGTGGCTTACAGTAAAATTGTTATCCAGTAACCGCCTAATGTACCTTCAGCCACATAATCACCTGTTCTTTTCTGTCTGGAGAATGCCTAATGTTTGAGGCCTGTAATGGCCTACAGTAAAATAGTAGTGATGATCGAGCGTGCGCGGCCGAACACTCGAGTCTCCGCCCCACACATTTCTTGGCTGCTAAGTAGCCAATAAATGTGCAGGTAAGTACTGCCCTCACTGTAATGCCTTAGCCATGTTGGCTGCTGGCATTACAGAGATTGGATGGCCGGAACGCTATATAGCACCTGATGACGTATGTTCGGCTCAATCTTAGTCAAGGAGAGCTGTGCTGAGTGAGGGACAGACAGTGTAGGGAGTGTTTTAAGAATATTATTACCACCTAAACTTTTCAGAGACCTAAAAGTCCTAGGACTATTGTATGTGGCAGCAGCAATCTATATTTTTAGCGCAACCTGCGCTAAATAGCTAAAACTTTACAGACTCAAAAGTCCTTCAAAGCACTATTGTATGTGATAGCAATATCTAGTTTTAGTTAATCCTGCGCAAAATAGCATACAATAGTTAGGCCGCTGCAGACAGCAACATTAGCTGTGCCACATCTCCAGTGTAAAGTGTGCATATTTAAAGAAAATCTGTGACATCAACTGAACTTATTCCATAGACTGTGTCCTCTGCAGACAGTGACATTAGCTGCACCACATCTCCAGTTTAAAATGTGCGCATCAAAAAAATATCTGACATTCAGTGTCCTTTTTCCATAGACGGTGTCCGCTGCAGACAGTGAAATCAGCTGTGCCACATCTGCAGGGTAACGTGTGAGCTGAAAAAGAAATTGGTGACGTACAGTGTAATTTCTCAATAGACGGTGTCCACTTTTGACAGTGACATTACTAGTGCCACATCTGCAGTGTAATGCGTGAGCTTAAAAACATTTATCTGTGACATTCAGTGCACTTTTTTAATAGACTGTGTCCACTTCTGACAGTGGCATTACCAGTGCCACATCTGCAGTGTAACGTGTGCGGTGAAAAAATGTATCTGTGACATCCAGTGTACTTTTTTAATAGACTGTGTCCACTTCTGACAGTGGCATTACCAGTGCCACATCTGCAGTGTAACGTGCGGTCTAAAAATTTATCTGTGACATCCAGTGTACTTTTTCCGTAGATGGTGTCCGCTGCGGACAGTGACATTAGCTGTGCCACAGCTTCAGTGTAAAGTGTGCGCAGAAAAAAAATATCTCACATCCAGTTTCCTTTTTCAGTAGACGGTGTCATTAGCTGTGCCACATCCCCTGTGTAAAGTGTCCGCGTCCAAAAATATCTGTGACATACAGTGTCCTTTTTCCGTAGACAGTGTCCGCTGTGGACAGTAACATTAGCTGTGCCACATCTCCAGTGTAAAAGTGTGCGCTTACAAAAAATATCAGTGACATTCAGTGTACTTTTTCCGTAGACAGTGTCCGCTTTTGACAGTGATATTACCAGTGCCACATCTGCAGTGTAACGTGTGCACTGAAAAAATTTATCTGTGACATCCAGTGTACTTTTTCAATAGACGGTGTCCGCTTCTGACAGTGACATTACCAGGCCCACATCTGCAGTGTAACATGTGCTCTTAAAAATTGTATCTGTGGCATCCAGTGTGCTTTTTCCATAGACGGTGTCTGCTGCGGACATTGACAGCGCCAAATCTGCAGTGTAATGTGTGTGCTGAAAAAATGTATCTGTGACATTCAGTGTACTTTTTCAATAGACGGTGTCTGCTTCTGACAGTGACATTACCAGTGCCACATCTGCAGTGTAACGTGTGCGCTTAACAAATTTATCTGTGACACACAGTGTACTTTTTCAATAGACGGTGTCTGCTTCTGACAGTGACACTACAGTGCCACATCTCCAGTGTAAATTGTGCACTTCCAAAAAATATCTGTGACATACAGTGTACTTTTTCCGTAGACACTGCGGACAGTGACATTACCAGTGGTACCTCTCCTGTATAATGTTTCTTCATCCCAAATACCTGTGTCATTCTCTGTAATTTTTTATTAGCCGCTGGTGACAGCATTGACATTATCTGCGGGATATCTCCTGTGTGACGTTACCACATCCCAAATACCTTTTTAAATTTGTTTGCGCATACACTTCCAAATCCTACGCTACTGTTTGTGTGACATACTTTCATGCATATATAACATTTAATATGAAGAAGGCGAGCAGTAAGGGACGGGGAAGTGGCCGTGATGCTGATGGTTGAGGCCGTGGTCCTGGACGCGGTAAAACTGTGCCTGCTGCCAAACAATCATCCACAATATCTAGCTACATGTGCCAGTTTGCAGGGTGGTGCAGGACACCACTCTTGAAGTCAGACCAGTGCGACCAGGTGGTCGGTTGTATTGTAGCAGATAATGCTTCCAGTAGGTTAAGCACCAACCTGTCTTCCACCAAGTCCAGTTTCAGTAGCCAAGAGTCTGCTCAACCCAATCCTCACCCTGATCCTCCTTCTTCCCACCATGGAAAGTCTGGGCAAACAAGTGATCCCACACTCAGATATTCCAAGGAGGTCTTTTTGGCGCCATTCGTTGATTTGGCCCTCTCGCCAAGCACGCTTGAAGAGCGTGCTTGGACATTCTGGACATTCGCAAGCACCATCAGCGATCACATCCACTTTCTTGTCCCAGCGCAGCATCCAAATGTCCTTACCCAAGGCATTTGAATGCAAGAGCAAATACCTAGCCACCCAACCACAGGCCATAGCACTAAATGTGCAGCTTTCCAAATCACTGGCCCTGTAAATTTTGCGATTTAGGCTAGTGGACACTGAGGCCTTCCGCAGCCTTATGTCGGCGGCCGTTACACGTTAGAGTCCCCAGCCGCCAATATTATTTAAGGTGTGATGTTCCAGCCTTACACCAACATGTGTCCCATAACATCACACGTGCCCTGACCAATGCAGTTATTGGGAAGGTCCCCTTAACCATGGACACATGGAAAAGTGCATCCGGCCAGGTACGCTACATTTTCCTGACGGCACAGTGGGTGAATGTTGTGGAGGCCGGGTGCGAGTTGTACCCTGGGATGGCACAGGTGCTAATGATGCCAAGGATTGTGGGCCCTACGTCGATCAGGGTTTCCGTCAGCACCTACGTTAGTGGCTCCAACCCCCACTTCTCCTCCTCTTCCTCCACTTCCACCACCGAATTATCCACGTGCAGCTCCAGTCAGCCATCAGTCTGTAGCTGGAAGCAGTGTACCACTGCAGTGGGGAGGTGGCAATAGTCCACGCTGAAGCTGATATGCGGACAAACAGCACACCGCCGCAGAGCTGTGGCAGGGCATAAGAGACCAGACTGAGCTGTGGCTCTCACCACTCAACCTACAACCAGGTATGGTTGTTTCTGATAATGGCCGTAACTTGGTGGTGGCTTTGGAGCTCGGCAAGCTCACCCACATCCCATTTGTAGCCCACGTCTTAAACATAGTGGTTCAGAGATTTCTCAAAACCTACCCTATTTTTCCTTAGATACTGGTGAATGTGTTCCGCGTGTGTGCACATTTCCGAAAGTCATCGACAGCTTCAGCCAGTCTGTCAACGCTGCAGCAGCGCTGGAAATTGACAGCTTACTGGCTGTTGTGCGACGTGAGCACGCGCTCGAATCCACATTCCACATGTTGGCCAGGCTTTGTGAGCAGCATAGGGCAGTAGTGGAATACCAGCTGCAACAAGGTCGTCGCCTGTACAATTATCTTCTGCTACTGACAAACGAGGAGTGGACATGTATGCCTGACCTTTGTGAGGTTTTAAGAGACTTTGAGGAATCAGCACAGATGGTGAGCGGCGATAGCGCTATTATCAGCGTAACTAACCCACTTCTGTGTCTACTCAAAAGCTCGCTGCTCACAATTAAGGACAACGCTTTGCATGTGGAAGAGGTGGAAATGGGGGAAGAAAGTACACAGGGTGATAGCCAGACCACCATCAGTTCGTCTTCTCAGCGCGAATTGGACGATGAAGAGGAATATTAGGAAGAGGAGGAGTAGCAGGAGACGGTTGCCTCGGCTACAGAGGGTAGAACCCATGGAAGTTTAATTCCATAAGTTCTGCGTGGGTGGGCAGAAGAGGAGGAAGAGGATTAGGAGATTGAGAGTCAGCCTCCTGATGACGACTGCAAAGTCTTGCCTGTTGGTACTCTGGCACACATGGCTAACTTCATGTTCACCCTTCTCGACCCCCGCTACAAAACAAACTTCTTATCTCTTATTCCTGTGGTGGAGGGGACAAGCAAATCAGTGCAATACCAGAAGGTTTTTTATGGAAAAATTGCTCCAAAAATTTTCATATGACAATGCTGGCAGCAGAGGTTCATGACACCCGGCCAGCACCCTCACACTGATGCGCGGCCTAATTTTTGCAAGATGGTGAAGGAGTACATAGCAGACTGTGTCAGTGTCCTCAATGATCCCTCAGTGCCTTACAGGGTCAGCTCACCTTCATGTCCTCATCTACAATCTTTTATAGGGTCAGCTCACCTGCAGGCCCTCATATATAATTTTTTAGAGGGTCAGCTCACCAGCAAGCCCTTACCTACAATCTTTTACAGGGTCAGCTCACCTACAGGCCCTCACCTACAATCTTTTATATGGTCAGCTCACCTGTAAACCCTTGCATATACTTTTTTAGAGGGTCAGCTCACCTGCAGGCCCTTGCATATATATTTTTTTTAAAGGGTTAGCTCACCAGCAAGCCCTTACCTACAATATTTTAGAGGGTCAGCTCACATAGGCCCTCGCATATAATGTTTTACAGGATCAGCTCACCTATAGGCCCTCACCTACAATCTTTTACAGGGTTAGCTAACCTGCAGGCCCTCACCTATTTTCTTTTACAGGGTCAGCTGACCTTCAGGCCTTTGCATTAAATATTTTGTAGGGTCAGCTAACCTGCAGGCCCTTGCATATAATGTGTTACAGGGTCAGCTCACCTGCAGGCCCTCGCATATAATAATGTTTTACAGGGTCAGCTCACCTACAGGCTCTCACATATAATTTTTTACAGGGTCAGCTCACCAGCAGGCCATAGATCATAATTTTTCAAGGGTGTGTATGATGCCCTCCTTTATGTGTAATAAAGGGTGTATTGGAGTGCCGGTTTCTTGTAATTTTTGGCATCCCGTTTAACTAAGTGCATAGGCTTTATGAGTGTAGGAGTCTCACTACCTGAACAATTGTACCACAAGGCCCTCCTTTATGTGATTTACATGTTATAACAGAGTGCTACTTCCTTGTAATTTTTGGCAGCACTTGCACTTTATATACAAGTAAATATATAGGAAAGAATATTTCCTAACAATTTTTCTTGGTTTGGTGCGTATTATTGTCAGTCTGTAAAAGTTGCGTACTACTCGGACAACATCGTTCCCAGCTGCAACCTGGGAGTCCAAAATGCATCCAGACATCCTCCCCATGCTGTTCCCGAACGATTTCAGTGGTGTTTCCATCAATTTCTGACCTTTTACTATGAACCAGACACTCTTCAGAGCAGGGGGTGCCTGGTTTAATGCTCGGGTTCTCCCATTCATTCCCATTGTGCTCGGGTGCTCGGTACAGCACCCGAGCATCCCCAGGTGTTCAGCCCGAACACTTTGGTTCTCAATCAACACTAGTTGCAATCAAAAGCAGTGAGAAGTTTAATTGAAAAAATATCTAAAAAAATAAACAACCTGCAAAGCCTGGGGTGAAAGTGCCTACTACCAACTGCATCTTTATTTGATTTTCACATCATTACATCTTCTATAGTTTACAATGGCAGACCAGTTTGTATGCTCTAATTAACATTTCATTATATTACTAGGTAAATTCAAAATTTGAATTATAGTTTAAATCACATTAGAGATAATGGATCAGGTTTACTTTGGACAAACAATTTAAAGGGGGTTTAAGTAACCAGGCATGACCACCACACACAGTGGACAGAGCTTTCTGCTCCATTCACTGTGTTGTTTATGGCAAAGCTGATTTGTGGTGGTACCAGGTGAAGTACTACCCCCCCCCCCCCCCTCCATTATTGATGTGACCTATCCTTAGGAAGCACTATTTTACTTTTTTTTTTTTTACAGTATTTTACACCACCCACATCATACCTTTAGTAATGGCTGTACACAGTTTCAGACAGGGGTGCCTAGGGCCCACCAGTAAAATTAATTCTAGGGTCCCACTTTACAGCTATATGCAAAACCTACCTGCTCACATGCAACAATAAGACCCTCAAAACCAGGGGCGTAACTAGAAGTGACTGGGCCCCACAGCAAATTTTTGTAAGGGCCCCCCCAGCGCGCTTCGCACCTCCCTCCTCCTGTGTAAACCCCACTCATTTGGCAGGTCACGATCTAGACCAGACCAGGCTGCCACGCCATCCTTTTCCTACATAATTTGTATATATATATATATATATATATATATATATATATAGACACACACTGTCTGTCATGTAGTGTCATTGTATAATACTGTTGTGGGGTTCCTGTCAAAGTCTTAACCCTCCTCCCAAGTAGCCCCCACACTCCTGTGACTAGTTAAGATCACCCCCCATCCCTCCCCCCCTCACACATCCCTTATAGCCCC
Source organism: Bufo gargarizans (assembly GCF_014858855.1). Classification (NCBI taxonomy): domain Eukaryota; kingdom Metazoa; phylum Chordata; class Amphibia; order Anura; family Bufonidae; genus Bufo; species Bufo gargarizans. The sequence goes on along the minus strand of NC_058082.1, from coordinate 438,084,127 downwards.
CATACTTGTGAAAGGTAAAAAAAGATTCAAAGGCTGAAATACTTATAACTAATACTAAAAACTCTTTAGTTTGAAGAGAAAGCAGCGCATACAAGCACTGCCTTCTTCTCATTGTTTGCTTGCTTGCCCTCGTAACTGCATTCACTTCAATGGGGCAGCTCCTTCCTGTCCAAGTGAGTTTTAGGGTAATGTCCCATAGAAGTGAATGGGGATGCCATAGTAGCAATTACACTGCTCTTCACTGCAGTTGGTAAGCAGGTGAACAATGAGGAGAAGGCAGCGCTTGTATGGATAGGTCATGAATAGAAAAAAAAAAAACAGACAAAGCCTTTAAGGAGATTCTCTTAGTAGCCTGCTGCTGCCCTCTTCCAACACCCTGCACATTCCAAGTCCAAATCCCATATAGCTTGGCGGCCAGTGCCGGATGCCACGGAAGTCCAACCTTCTCCTCCTCTAATTTTACTAAGATGTAGAGGCTGAGAAGGAGACACTCGGGTCCACAGCTCTGAAGCCAGCCTTACTCACCCTTGTTGGGATCTTTCTCACTGGACTGCAGTCTTCACTGATGTGCTCTTCTCCTCTTCAAGTTCTGCTGATGCACTGCTCCAAGCAATGAAATCTATAAGGTAGAAAAAAATATTTTGTAATATACTATTAGAAGAAAACAAAAAAAAACTATACATATGTGGTATCCGCCAGATTCATACTGACCTGGAGAATCAAGATCACAAGTGAAAAAAAACTGTGGTAAAATTGTATTTTTTTCCACTTCCCACTACATTTTATGCAATATTAAATGGTTGCGTTGGAAAGTACAACTTGTCCTGCTAAAAAACAAGCCCTCATACAGCTATGTTAATGAAAAAAAAAAAAAAGTTAAGGCTCTGGGAAGACAGAGAGCACAAAACGAAAATGCAAAAGGAAAAAAAGCCTCTGGGGCAGAAGAGGTTAAAATAAAACCTTTCAGAAAAATACTTTTTCTTTGCATCACCATTTTCTGATATCCCTAAGTTTTTCATATTTCTGTCTACAGAGCTTTATGAGGGTGAACTGTAGTTTTTATTGGTACCATTTTTGGGGTGTGTGCAATTTTTTGATCATTGTTAGGGCCCTTGCACACAACAGTATGCCCTCCGAGACATACAGTCCATGAGCGAGCATAGAGCCATATGTCCCAGAGCAGCAATGATTGTGTGCACTGGAGCGCACAGCATCATAAGTTAATTGCGCGTTGGGCTGTGCGCGAAACTACTGTCCCATAATCATACGTTTTAGTAATCTACGAAGCTGTTCGCTCCTGTGCACACGATCAATGCATCTCAAGGACCGAATATTTCCGAGGGCGTATGGTCGTCTGCATGGGCCCTTATTCAATTTTTTTTGCTTGGTGTGTGTGTTGGGGAGGGGGTTATGGTCGCCAAAACCATGTTTTTAGTATTTTTTATATCTTAATAGTGAAGACTTTTTTTTGTTTTGTTTATTTATCTTTATATAAAATGTCTATAGCTTGCAGTACATGGCAGCCTCCCCTTTCTGCCCGCAGTTCTGCCATGTACTAGTGGTTATTATGGCACATATAAGCACACACCCTCTGCATATATAAGAGCAATAAAATAAGCAGTAGTAGATGGCAGAACAGCAAGCAGGGGGCACAGGTCAGGGCGGCACAGACTAGGGCTGGGGGGGAGGGGGGCACAGACAAGGGCCGGGGGCACAGGCCAGGGCCAAGGAGGCGCAGATAAGGGCTAGGGAGGTGCACACAGGGGGCCAGGGGCGCAGACAAAGGCAGGGGGGCACAGATAAGGGCCAGGACCCAGGGGTTCAGACAGTGGCCAGGGAGGCGCAGACAGTGGCTAGAAATGTATGGGCCCCAGCCAGAGCAAATTTATGAATGCCTAGTCGCCTACACTTGCCACACAACGTCCCACTCACTCGGTAGGTATTACCCTTATTACCCCTAAACAGTAGTTATTATGCTCCATTATTTCCCCTTCACAGTAGTTGTGCTCCCAGCCTCCCTTATTGCCCCCACACAGTAAAATGTTGTTATTATTATTCCCCAGGACCCCATTCCATTAGTGTCCACAACTCCACAGTCCACACACTAGTTATGCCAAGCAATGCCCCTTTATTGCCTGCCCCAGGCCCAGCAGCCCCCACAGTAGCCATATTCCATTAGTACCTCAGTCACAATTTCTCACAAAGTAGTTACAAGAACTTACAACTTACTAGCTAGTAGTACCACTACCACACACTCTGGCTCTGAGCTGGGCGCTGGACCGCTGGTGCTGGTCTGCTGGACGGTGGACCTGACGTGGTGCTGGCTGCTGCTCTCCCGCTCTCTCAGTCAGTGCTCTGCCTCTGCCGTCTTGCTGCCGCCTGCAGCTCCTGTCCTCCTGCTCCCGGCTGTTTTGTCCCGCCTCCTGTGACCTGGCTGTCACCTCCAGCTCCCTGCTCTGAATCACAGTATGTGGGCATGGTCAATACAGCCTGCGCGCTGCGCAGACTTCAGGACAGGACACAGTAAGATTAGATAAAGAAAACATCCGATCAGATCAACACATTAGCGGGGGGGGGGCCTGCCGCCTCCACCTGCTGTAAATCCAGGGGCCCTGGCCACCCTGATGAGAATCGATCATTTTGATTAACTATTTAAGTTGATGAAAATAAACTTTCACACAAGCTGGGCGCCGGGCCCCTTGGCAGACCGGGCCCCGAAGCAGCCGCTTCCCCTGCTTCCCCAGTAGTTACGCCACTGCTCAAAACTTTACATACATCACTGCAAAACATACAGGATAATACAGCCACAATGAAGTCTCCATTGATGTAGATGTTCCATTCAGACAAGACCGCCATGATTATTTTTCAGCCATCTCTCGTCTCTGAAGTTTGACAAACATCTTAGATTCCTACTTTTTCGAACACCCCATCCTGCCACCCCCAATATTGTGCTCACTGTGCTCACCAATACTATACTGCAGAAACAGTTCCCCTGAAAATACTAGTACCACACAGATAGTGCCCCCTTAAATCATTATTGGCACAGAGTTCCCTAAAAAATAAAAGCGCCCAAAAAAGACTGTCCTTGACACTAATAGTATAAACATAATATTCCCCAACAATAGTAATCATGTTACCCATAGTCCCCCTGTAGTAATAAAGAACAGTCGTTCCCGATCATCTGGCCGTCTAAATGTGCCACTAATCACCCTATGAATGAGCTTTTCACTTTTAATTGGGTGATCCTGTTGCTCATGCAGGCACCACTGATCGTGGCTTCTGAGCAGCAGATCATGCTGTCTAAACAGCGATATGCTGCTCGGTAGCCATGATTAGCTATAGCAATCCGCTGTCCTCATACTGTCCAGGAGATTGCTACATGTAAATGCAGCTTTCTTCTTCACTGAACGAGCAGCTGACTGCCGAGAAAGAAAACTTCCTTCCAGACAATCAGCTACTTATCATCTAGAACAACAAGACTTTATCATCTAAAACAAGCTTCACAGATCAACCTTGAGAAATCTCTAGTGTATGGTCATTTTAAAGGGGTTTTGAGGTTTGTATCAATAGCCTTTAAAATAGTCATTTTTGTAGGTAGTTGTAATTTTGTAATGTATTTATTTTACCTTTATTGCTCTTATCTTCCATTCTGAGCTACAGTGACATGATTATGTCCATGCAGCTTTTTCTTATTTCTTGTGATGTTGTATCTATGGCAATGTCAAAGCAGCAATAGGGGGAGTGATAAGGCAATGTCTATGTAACTAGCTGGGTAGATGGAGTTATAAACTAGCTGGCGGGCATGCTGGTGCTGTGGCAGAGAAAGGAAAAATGCATGATGGGTTTGGTTGAGTACAAGAACAGGAAGTGCTATATACAAGATGTATACAAGCCAGAGTGATTTGTTTAGATGGTGAAAACAGTTCAAGAGTAGGGATGAGCGAACTCGAACTGTATAGTTCGGGTTCGTACCGAATTTTGGGGTGTCCGTGACACGGACCCGAACCCGGACATTTTCGTAAAAGTCCGGGTTCGGGTTCGGTGTTCGTCGCTTTCTTGGCGCTTTTGTGACGCTTTCTTGGCGCTTTTTGAAAGGCTGCAAAGCAGCCAATCAACAAGCGTCATACTACTTGCCCCAAGAGGCCGTCACAGCCATGCCTACTATTGGCATGGCTGTGATTGGCCAGAGCACCATGTGACCCAGCCTCTATTTAAGCTGGAGTCACATAGCGCCGCCCGTCACTCTGCTCTGATTAGCGTAGGGAGAGGTTGCGGCTGCGACAGTAGGGCGAGATTAGGCAGATTAACTCCTCCAAAGGACTTGATTATTGATCGATCTGCAGCTGTGGGTCATTGAGCTGCTGATACTCAATTGCTCACTGTTTTTAGGCTGCCCAGACCGTTTGTCAGTCACATTTTTCTGGGGTGATCGGCGGCCATTTTGTGTCTTGTGGTGCGCCAGCACAAGCTGCGACCAAGTGCATTTAAACCTCAATGGTGTGGTTGTTTTTTGGCTAAAGCCTACATCAGGGTGAAGCTGTCACACCGAGTGCATTTAACCAGCAATAGTCTGTTTATTTTTTGGCCATATACTACATCAGGGACAAGCTGCGCCCGTCACCAAGTGCATTTAACCCTCAGTAGTGTGGTTGGTCAAGCTGTGACACCAAGTGCATTTAACCAGCAATAGTCTGTTCATTTTTTGGCCATATACTACATCAGGGGCAAGCTGCGCCCGTCACCAAGTGCATTTAACCAGCAATAGTGTGGTTATTTTTTGGCCATATCCCAGTCTAATTCTGTCACTAAATCAATACCGGTCACCCAGCGCCTAAATACTAGGCCTCAAATTTATATTCCGCTAAATCTGTCGTTACCGCTGTACTGTTGTGGCTGGGCAAGTTATTTAGTGTCCGTCAAAGCACATTTTTTGTTCAGGGTTGAAATACAATTCCCAATTTAGCAATTTCATAATTTAGTGGTTTCTGCTATATCAGAGCTATTTGAAATCTATCCCTAAAAGGGTATATAATATTCAAGGTGCACATAGGGTCATTCAGAATAACTTCACACACACGCTACTGTGCATTTCCAAGTCTAATTCTGTTAGTAAATCCATACCGGTCACCCAGCGCCTAAATACTAGGCCTCAAATTTATATCCCGCTAAATCTCTCGTTACCGCTGTACTGTTGTGGCTGGGAAAGTTATTTAGTGTCCGTCAAAGCACATTTTTTGTTCTGGGTTGAAATACAATTCCCAATTTAGCAATTTCATAATTTAGTGGTTTCTGCTATATCAGAGCTATTTGAAATCTATCCCTAAAAGGGTATATAATATTCAAGGTGCACATAGGGTCATTCAGAATAACTTCACACACACGCTACTGTGCATTTCCAAGTCTAATTCTGTCACTAAATCCATACCGGTCACCCAGCGCCTAAATACTAGGCCTCAAATTTATATCCCGCTAAATCTGTCGTTACCGCTGTTCTGTTGTGGATGGGCAAGTTATTTAGTGTCCGCCAAAGCACATTTTTTGTTCTTGGTTGAAATACAATTCCCAATTTAGCAATTTCATAATTTAGTGGTTTCTGCTATATCAGAGCTATTTGAAATCTATCCCTAAAAGGGTATATAATATTCAAGGTGCACATAGGGTCATTCAGAATAACTTCACACACACGCTACTGTGCATTTCCAAGTCTAATTCTGTTAGTAAATCCATACCGGTCACCCAGCGCCTAAATACTAGGCCTCAAATTTATATCCTGCTGAATCTCTCGTTACCGCTGTCCTGTTGTGGCTGGGAAAGTTATTTAGTCTCCGTCAAAGCACATTTTTTGTTCTGGGTTGAAATACAATTCCCAATTTAGCAATTTCATAATTTAGTGGTCTCTGCTATATCAGAGCTATTTGAAATCTATCCCTAAAAGGGTATATAATATTCAAGGTGCACATAGGGTCATTCAGAATAACTTCACACACACGCTACTGTGCATTTCCAAGTCTAATTCTGTCACTAAATCCATGCCGGTCACCCAGCGCCTAAATACTAGGCCTCAAATTTATATCCCGCTAAATCTCTCGTTACCGCTGTACTGTTGTGGCTGGGAAAGTTATTAAGTGCCCGTCAAAGCACATTTTTTGTTCTGGGTTGAAATACAATTCCCAATTTAGCAATTTCATAATTTAGTGGTTTCTGCTATATCAGAGCTATTTGAAATCTATCCCTAAAAGGGTATATAATATTCAAGGTGCACATAGGGTCATTCAGAATAACTTCACACACACGCTACTGTGCATTTCCAAGTCTAATTCTGTCACTAAATCCATACCGGTCACCCAGCGCCTAAATAGTAGGCCTCAAATTTATATCCCGCTAAATCTGTCGTTACCGCTGTCCTGTTGTGGATGGGCAAGTTATTTAGTGTCCGCCAAAGCACATTTTTTGTTCTTGGTTGAAATACAATTCCCAATTTAGCAATTTCATAATTTAGTGGTTTCTGCTATATCAGAGCTATTTGAAATCTATCCCTAAAAGGGTATATAATATTCAAGGTGCACATAGGGTCATTCAGAATAACTTCACACACACGCTACTGTGCATTTCCAAGTCTAATTCTGTTAGTAAATCCATACCGGTCACCCAGCGCCTAAATACTAGGCCTCAAATTTATATCCTGCTAAATCTCTCGTTACCGCTGTACTGTTGTGACTAGGAAAGTTATTTAGTGTCCGTCAAAGCACATTTTTTGTTCTGGGTTGAAATACAATTCACAATTTAGCAATTTCATAATTTAGTGGTTCCTGCTATATCAGAGCTATTTGAAATCTATCCCTCAAAGGGTATATAATGTTCAAGGTGCACATAGGGTCATTCAGAATAACTTCACACACACTCTACTGTGTATTTCCAAGTCTAATTCTGTCACTAAATCCATACCGGTCACCCAGCGCCTAAATACTAGGCCTCAAATTTATATCCCGCTAAATCTCTCGTTACCGCTGTACTGTTGTGGCTGGGAAAGTTATTTAGTGTCCGTCAAAGCACATTTTTTGTTCTGGGTTGAAATACAATTCCCAATTTAGCAATTTCATAATTTAGTGGTTTCTGCTATATCAGAGCTATTTGAAATCTATCCCTAAAAGGGTATATAATATTCAAGGTGCACATAGGGTCATTCAGAATAACTTCACACACACGCTACTGTGCATTTCCAAGTCTAATTCTGTCACAAAATCCATACCGGTCACCCAGCGCCTAAATACTAGGCCTCAAATTTATATCCCGCTAAATCTGTCGTTACCGCTGTCCTGTTGTGGATGGACAAGTTATTTAGTGTCCGCCAAAGCACATTTTTTGTTCTGGGTTGAAATACAATTCCCAATTTAGCAATTTCATAATTTAGTGGTTTCTGCTATATCAGAGCTATTTGAAATCTATCCCTAAAAGGGTATATAATATTCAAGGTGCACATAGGGTCATTCAGAATAACTTCACACACACGCTACTGTGCATTTCCAAGTCTAATTCTGTCACTAAATCCATACCGGTCACCCAGCGCCTAAATACTAGGCCTCAAATTTATATCCCGCTGAATTTGAATACAATACATTGGGCCAAATAATATTTTTGTTGTTGTGGTGAACCATAACAATGAGGAAAACATCTAGTAAGGGACGCGGACGTGGACATGGTCGTGGTGGTGTTAGTGGACCCTCTGGTGCTGGGAGAGGACGTGGCCGTTCTGCCACATCCACACGTCCTAGTGTACCAACTACCTCAGGTCCCAGTAGCCGCCAGAATTTACAGCGATATATGGTGGGGCCCAATGCCGTTCTAAGGATGGTAAGGCCTGAGCAGGTACAGGCATTAGTCAATTGGGTGGCCGACAGTGGATCCAGCACGTTCACATTATCTCCCACCCAGTCTTCTGCAGAAAGCGCACAGATGGCGCCTGAAAACCAACCCCATCAGTCTGTCACATCACCCCCATGCATACCAGGGAAACTGTCTCAGCCTCAAGTTATGCAGCAGTCTCTTATGCTGTTTGAAGACTCCGCTGGCAGGGTTTCCCAAGGGCATCCACCTAGCCCTTCCCCAGCGGTGAAAGACATAGAATGCACTGACGCACAACCACTTATGTTTCCTGATGATGAGGACATGGGAATACCACCTCAGCATGTCTCTGATGATGATGAAACACAGTTGCCAACTGCTGCGTCTTTCTGCAGTGTGCAGACTGAACAGGAGGTCAGGGATCAAGACTGGGTGGAAGACGATGCAGGGGACGATGAGGTCCTAGACCCCACATGGAATGAAGGTCGTGCCACTGACTTTCACAGTTCGGAGGAAGAGGAAGTGGTGAGACCGAGCCAACAGCGTAGTAAAAGAGGGAGCAGTGGGCAAAAGCAGAACACCCGCCGCCAAGAGACTCCGCCTGCTACTGACCGCCGCCATCTGGGACCGAGCACCCCAAAGGCAGCTTCAAGGAATTCCCTGGCATGGCACTTCTTCAAACAATGTGCTGACGACAAGACCCGAGTGGTTTGCACGCTGTGCCATCAGAGCCTGAAGCGAGGCATTAACGTTCTGAACCTGAGCACAACCTGCATGACCAGGCACCTGCATGCAAAGCATGAACTGCAGTGGAGTAAACACCTTAAAACCAAGGAAGTCACTCAGGCTCCCCCTGCTACCTCTTCTGCTGCTGCCGCCTCGGCCTCTTCCTCTGCCTCTGGAGGAACGTTGGCACCCGCCGCCCAGCAAACAGGGGATGTACCACCAACACCACCACCACCTCCGTCACCAAGCGTCTCAACCATGTCACACGCCAGCGTTCAGCTCTCCATCTCACAAACATTTGAGAGAAAGCGTAAATTCCCACCTAGCCACCCTCGATCCCTGGCCCTGAATGCCAGCATTTCTAAACTACTGGCCTATGAAATGCTGTCATTTAGGCTGGTGGACACAGACAGCTTCAAACAGCTCATGTCGCTTGCTGTCCCACAGTATGTTGTTCCCAGCCGGCACTACTTCTCCAAGAGAGCCGTGCCTTCCCTGCACAACCAAGTATCCGATAAAATCAAGTGTGCACTGCGCAACGCCATCTGTAGCAAGGTCCACCTAACCACAGATACGTGGACCAGTAAGCACGGCCAGGGACGCTATATCTCCCTAACTGCACACTGGGTAAATGTAGTGGCAGCTGGGCCCCAGGCGGAGAGCTGTTTAGCGCACGTCCTTCCGCCGCCAAGGATCGCAGGGCAACATTCTTTGCCTCCTGTTGCCACCTCCACCTTCTCGGCTTCCTCCTCCTCTTCTTCCACCTGCTCATCCAGTCAGCCACACACCTTCACCACCAACTTCAGCACAGCCCGGGGTAAACGTCAGCAGGCCATTCTGAAACTCATATGTTTGGCGGACAGGCCCCACACCGCACAGGAGTTGTGGCGGGGTATAGAACAACAGACCGACGAGTGGTTGCTGCCGGTGAGCCTCAAGCCCGGCCTGGTGGTGTGTGATAATGGGCGAAATCTCGTTGCAGCTCTGGGACTAGCCAATTTGACGCACATCCCTTGCTTGGCGCATGTGCTGAATTTCGTGGTGCAGAAGTTCATTCACAACTACCCCGACATGTCAGAGCTGCTGCATAAAGTGCGGGCCGTCTGTTCGCGCTTCCGGCGTTCACATCCTGCTGCTGCTCGCCTGTCTGCGCTACAGCGTAACTTCGGCCTTCCCGCTCACCGCCTCATATGCGACGTGCCCACCAGGTGGAACTCCACCTTGCACATGCTGGACAGACTGTGCGAGCAGCAGCAGGCCATAGTGGAGTTTCAGCTGCAGCACGCACGGGTCAGTCGCACTACAGAACAGCACCACTTCACCACCAATGACTGGGCCTCCATGCGAGACCTGTGTGCCCTGTTGCGCTGTTTCGAGTACTCCACCAACATGGCCAGTGGCGATGATGCCGTTATCAGCGTTACAATACCACTTCTATGTCTCCTTGAGAAAACACTTAGGGCGATGATGGAAGAGGAGGTGGCCCAGGAGGAGGAGGAGGAGGAAGAGGGGTCATTTTTAGCACTTTCAGGCCAGTCTCTTCGAAGTGACTCAGAGGGAGGTTTTTTGCAACAGCAGAGGCCAGGTACAAATGTGGCCAGCCAGGGCCCACTACTGGAGGACGAGGAGGACGAGGATGAGGAGGAGGTGGAGGAGGATGAGGATGAAGCATGGTCACAGCGGGGTGGCACCCAACGCAGCTCGGGTCCATCACTGGTGTGTGGCTGGGGGGAAAGGCAGGACAATGACGATACGCCTCCCACAGAGGACAGCTTGTCCTTACCCCTGGGCATCCTGGCACACATGAGCGACTACATGCTGCAGTGCCTGCGCAACGACAGCAGAGTTGCCCACATTTTAACTTGTGCGGACTACTGGGTTGCCACCCTGCTGGATCCACGCTACAAAGACAATGTGCCCACCTTACTTCCTGCACTGGAGCGTGATAGGAAGATGCGCGAGTACAAGCGCACGTTGGTAGACGCGCTACTGAGAGCATTCCCAAATGTCACAGGGGAACAAGTGGAAGCCCAAGGCCAAGGCAGAGGGGGAGCAAGAGGTCGCCAAGGCAGCTGTGTCACGGCCAGCTCCTCTGAGGGCAGGGTTAGCATGGCAGAGATGTGGAAAACTTTTGTCAACACGCCACAGCTAACTGCACCACCACCTGATACGCAACGTGTTAGCAGGAGGCAACATTTCACTAACATGGTGGAACAGTACGTGTGCACACCCCTCCACGTACTGACTGATGGTTCGGCCCCATTCAACTTCTGGGTCTCTAAATTGTCCACGTGGCCAGAGCTAGCCTTTTATGCCTTGGAGGTGCTGGCCTGCCCGGCGGCCAGCGTTTTGTCTGAACGTGTATTCAGCACGGCAGGGGGCGTCATTACAGACAAACGCAGCCGCCTGTCTACAGCCAATGTGGACAAGCTGACGTTCATAAAAATGAACCAGGCATGGATCCCATAGGACCTGTCTGTCCCTTGTCCAGATTAGACATTAACTACCTCCCCTTAACCATATATTATTGGACTCCAGGGCACTTCCTCATTCAATCCTATTTTTATTTTCATTTTACCATTATATTGCGAGGCTACCCAAAGTTGAATGAACCTCTCCTCTGTCTGGGTGCCGGAGCCTAAATATATGCCAATGGACTGTTCCAACGTTGGGTGACGTGAAGCCTGATTCTCTGCTATGACATGCAGACTAATTCTCTGCTGACATGAAGACAGATCCTCTGTTACGGGACCTCTCTCCTCTGCCTGGGTGCTGGGCCTAAATATCTGACAATGGACTGTTGCAGTGGTGGCTGACGTGAAGCCTCATTCTCTGCTATGACATGCAGACTAATTCTCTGCTGACATGAAGCCAGATCGTCTGTTACGGGACCTCTCTCCTCTGTGTCATGGTCTTACCTTCTTGCTGTTCTCCTTCGTTTGACATGTGCTGGCGGCCATCTTGGTTTCTGGGTTTCTTGTAGCCTCCCACCCTGCGGCTTCTCCTTCCCACTGGGAGGAGCTGGATGCCTAGCTCATATATATAGGAGGTCTGTGGCTTCAGTTCCTTGCTTGGTCCTCCTGTGTTCACATGCTTCTAAGACTGCTGCTGCTTCTGGTTCCTGATCCTGGCTTCGTCTGACTACCCTGCTGGTTCCTGATCCAGGCTTCGTCTGACTACCCTGCTGGTTCCATATTCAGGCTTCGTCTGACTACCCTTCTGGTTCCTGACCTCTGGCTTCGCAAGACCCTGCTTCGGTTTACCCATCCGTTTGGACTTTTGCCTTACAGCTTGATTTTCAATAAAGCCTTCTTATTTCCACTTATCTCTTGTTGTACGTCTGGTTCATGGTTCCATGACATTAGGACCAAGCCATGAATTCTGACTGTACAGGGCCATCCTCGCTACCTACGCTGGTTGCCAGACTTGATCAGCAGGATCACCTGTTGGGTCGGTTCGCTGTGGCGTTGCAAACCCTGCTTGAACGCACGGCTCATTTAGCTTCCGTTGCCGATGGGTCGGTTGTCGCTCCTGGGCCCGCTCCTACTGCCGCTCCGGTTGTTGCGCCAGAGTCTACCCCGACACCTGTTGCTGCGCCTGCGGTGTTTCGGGGTATGACCGGTTCTGCCCCCCTTCCACAGCGCTTTGGGGGAGAGCCAACTCAGTGCCGAGGTTTCCTTAACCAGGTGGGCATTTATTTCGAGTTGCTGCCACATGCCTTTCCTACTGAGAGATCAAAGGTGGGCTTCTTGATCTCGCTGCTCTCGGACAAGGCCTTGGCCTGGGCCAGCCCTTTATGGGAGAACAACAATCCGGTGGTTGCCGAGTTTTCCGGTTTTGTTGCTTCTCTTCGGAAGGTATTCGATGTGCCGGCTCGTGCTGCCTCTGCTGCGAAGCTCCTTATGTCCATCAGACAGGGTTCACGATCCGTAGCTGAATACGCCATTGAGTTTCGTACCCTGGCAGCAGAGGTGGGCTGGAATAATGAGGCTCTGGTCGCTGCTTTCTCTCATGGTCTCTCGGATGCCTTGAAGGATGAGGTTGCAGCTAAGGACCTACCAGTGGAGCTCGAGTCCCTTATTTCTTTCCTGATTTTGATTGACACCAGACTCAGGGAGAGACCTTCCTTTAAGGAGAGCCTGCGGAGGTCTTCTAACAGATTGGCGCCTACGTTTGCTGTCCCACCCGTGCCTCCCTCTCCTCCCACGCCTCCTGGGGATGACTTGTCTGGGGGTGAACCCATGCAGCTGGGGTTTGCTCGCCTGTCCGAGGGGGAGAGGGTACTCCGGAGACGCGAGGGCCGATGCATGTACTGTGGTCTCGGTGGGCATTTTCGGTTGGCATGCCCGAACCGTCCGGGAAACGCTCGCACCTGAGATCCTGTCGGGGGCAGATCTTGGGTGGAGTCTCCTCGTCCCCGGTTTCCCGTGTTGACAAACCACTGATTACTGTTGTCCTCTCCTGGGTCGGGGGCTCGGTGACGACCCAGGCGTTGGTGGACTCTGGTGCTGGTGGTTTGTTCATTGATAGTGTGTTCACTGCCGCCAATTCCATTCCTCTGCAACCTCGAGGTTCCCCACTGGCTCTTGAGGCGATAGACGGCAGACCCCTTCTGCCGCCACACGTGACTCAGGAGACCCTTCCAGTGGGGATGGCCATTGGTGCCGTTCACAGAGAGTCGGTCTGTCTCCAGGTTATTTCGTCTCCACACTACTCGGTGGTCTTGGGGTACCCCTGGCTCCAGAAGCATAATCCGACTTTCGATTGGAGATCGGCCGAGATCCTCTCGTGGTCACCGCAGTGTGGGGCTAGTTGCATCCATGGGCCTGTCAAGTTGCTGTGTACTTCCTCGGACTCTCTGTTACCTCCTGAATACGAGGAGTACCGGGATGTATTCGATAAGGTGCGTGCGGTTGCCCTACCTCCGCACCGCCCATACGATTGTGCCATAGAGTTACAATCTGGTGCCGTTCCTCCTCGTGGCAAAGTCTATCCACTGTCGGTAGCGGAGAATGAGGCCATGGAGGAGTACGTGAGGGAGGCGCTTTCACGCGGACACATTCGCAAATCCTCGTCCCCGGCAGGGGCTGGATTTTTCTTTGTGAAAAAGAAGGGCGGTGAGTTGAGGCCTTGCATCGATTACAGGGGTCTCAATCGCATCACGATCAAGAACGCTTACCCGATACCCTTGATTTCCGAGCTGTTCGATCGCCTCAAAGGGGCCACGGTCTTTACCAAACTCGATCTGAGGGCGGCATATAACCTGGTAAGGATCAAGGCGGGCGATGAGTGGAAGACCGCGTTTAACACCAGGACCGGTCATTATGAATCCTTGGTTATGCCCTTTGGGTTGTGCAATGCGCCCGCAGTCTTCCAGGAATTCATCAACGATGTTTTCCGTGACCTGTTGCAGCAGTGTGTGGTGGTCTATTTGGATGACATCTTGGTATATTCTGAATCCATGGAGGCCCACATTCTGGATGTCAGACGAGTGTTGCAACGGTTACGAGAGAACAAGCTGTTCGGTAAGCTTGAGAAATGCGAATTTCACCGATCCCAGGTAACCTTCTTAGGTTACATAATTTCCGCTGAGGGGTTCTCCATGGATCCTGAAAAGGTTTCGGCTGTCTTACAGTGGCCCCAGCCCAGTGGTCTTCGTGCCCTGCAGCGCTTTTTGGGCTTCGCCAATTATTATCGGAAGTTCATCAGGGACTTTTCCATGCTAGCCAAGCCTCTCACGGATCTGACCAGGAGGGGCAGTAATCCCCAGGTCTGGCCGCTCGAGGCCATCCGAGCTTTTGAGGCTCTAAAGTCCGCCTTTGTGTCGGCTCCGATTCTGTCGCATCCCAACCCTGGGTTGCCTTTTGTCCTCGAGGTGGACGCGTCTGAGACGGGAGTAGGCGCCCTTCTGTCTCAGCGTAGAACACCAGAGGGTCCTCTGCTTCCTTGTGGGTTTTACTCCCGGAAACTGTCTTCCGCAGAGTGCAACTATCAGATTGGTGACAGGGAGTTATTGGCCATCGTGCAGGCCCTTAAAGAATGGAGGCACTTGCTCGAGGGCTCGGTGGTTCCGGTTCTCATCCTGACGGACCACAAGAATCTGACCTACCTCTCTGAGGCCAAGAGATTGACACCACGTCAGGCCAGATGGGCTCTGTTCTTGTCACGTTTTAATTACGTGGTCTCCTACCTACCCGGTTCCAAGAACATCAGAGCGGATGCCTTATCACGGCAGTACTCCGAGCTGTCCGGGGAGGAGTCGATTCCGACTTCGGTCATACCTCCGAATCAGATCCTGGCCGCTATTCGCACCAGCCTGACCTCTCCCCTGGGTGAGCAGATTTTGGCGGCTCAATCTGGTGCTCCCTCTGGGAGACCTAACGGCAGATGTTTTGTGCCTGAGGAGTTGTGCACTCGGTTGTTGCGAACCTACCATAACTCCAAGGCCGCGGGGCATCCTGGAAAGAATCAGCTGTCCTGGGCTGTTTCACGTCTGTTCTGGTGGCCTTCTCTACGTTCCGACATCGCCGCATATGTAGCGGCATGCTCCGTTTGTGCCCAGAGTAAGTCCCCTCGGCACCTTCCGTTGGGCCTTTTGCAACCCATAGCCACCGGGGAGCGTCCATGGTCACACCTGGGGATGTATTTCATTGTGGACCTCCCTGCATCCCGAGGCCATACGGTCATTCTCATGATTGTGGATCGGTTTTCCAAAATGTGCCACTGTGTTCCTCTCAAGAAGTTACCCTCTGCACAAGAGTTGGCCTCGATTTTTGCCAGGGAGGTCTTCCGGTTGCACGGTTTGCCCGAGGAGATTGTGTCGGATCGGGGGAGTCAGTTTGTGTCCAGGTTCTGGCGCGCCTTTTGCTCCCAGTTGGGGATTCATCTCTCTTTATCCTCGGCCTACCACCCTCAGTCCAATGGGGCCGCAGAACGATCCAATCAGGCCTTGGAGCAATTCCTTCGTTGCTATGTCTCCGATCACCAAGACAATTGGGTTGACCTCCTGCCTTGGGCTGAGTTTGCCAGGAACACGGCGGTGAACTCTTCCTCTGGGACGTCTCCCTTCATGGCCAATTATGGGTTCCAACCTGCCGTGTTACCGGAGGTATTCTCTCCCCAGGATATTCCGGCTGTGGAGGATCTCCTTTCCGTCCTACGTGCTTCTTGGGTACAGATCCAGAGGTCCCTTGAGGTCTCTGCGCAGCGCCAGAGACTCCAGGCTGATCGCAGACGAGCGCCCGCTCCTTCCTAGCAGGTCGGAGACCGCGTATGGTTGTCCACCCGCAACCTCAACCTTCGTGTGCCCACTCCCAAACTGGCGCCTCGCTTTGTTGGTCCCTTCCGAGTGCTTCGCAGGGTAAACCCGGTAGCCTATGCCCTTGCGCTTTCTCCTGGCATGCGGATCTCCAACGTGTTTCATGTCTCCCTGTTGAAGCCACTGATGTGTAATCGTTTCACTTCCTCGGTTCCTCGGCCTCGTCCGGTCCAAGTGGGCAATCGTGAGGAGTATGAGGTGAGCAATATCCTGGACTCACGCCTGGTCCGCGGTCGGGTGCAGTTTTTGGTCCATTGGCGTGGTTATGGTCCAGAGGAGCGTTCCTGGGTTCCCTCCGCAGATGTCCATGCTCCTGCCTTGCTCCGAGCCTTCCACGCACGCTTCCCTCAGAAACCGTTCTTTACTCCGCGGAGGAGGGGCCCTTGAGGGGGAGGTACTGTCATGGTCTTACCTTCTTGCTGTTCTCCTTCGTTTGACATGTGCTGGCGGCCATCTTGGTTTCTGGGTTTCTTGTAGCCTCCCACCCTGCGGCTTCTCCTTCCCACTGGGAGGAGCTGGATGCCTAGCTCATATATATAGGAGGTCTGTGGCTTCAGTTACTTGCTTGGTCCTCCTGTGTTCACATGCTTCTAAGACTGCTGCTGCTTCTGGTTCCTGATCCTGGCTTCGTCTGACTACCCTGCTGGTTCCTGATCCAGGCTTCGTCTGACTACCCTGCTGGTTCCTGATCCAGGCTTCGTCTGACTACCCTTCTGGTTCCTGACCTCTGGCTTCGCAAGACCCTGCTTCGGTTTAGCCATCCGTTTGGACTTTTGCCTTACAGCTTGATTTTCAATAAAGCCTTCTTATTTCCACTTATCTCTTGTTGTACGTCTGGTTCATGGTTCCATGACACTCTGCCTGGGTGCTGGGCCTAAATATATGCCAATGGACTGTTGCAGTGGTGGCTGACGTGAAGCCTCATTCTCTGCTATGACATGCAGACTAATTCTCTGCTGACATGAAGCCAGATTGTCTGTTACGGGACCTCTCTCCTCTGCCTGGGTGCTGGGCCTAAATTTATGAAAGTGGACTGTTGCAGTGGTGGGTGACGTGAAGCCTGATTCTCTGCTATGACATGAAGACTGATTCTCTGCTGACATGAAGCCAGATTGTCTGTTACGGGACCTCTCTCCTCTGCCTGGGTGCTGGGCCTAAATTTATGAAAATGGACTCTTACAGTGGTGGGTGACGTGAAGCCTGATTCTCTGCTATGATATGAAGACTGATTCTCTGCTGACATGAAGCCAGATTGTCTGTTAAGGGACCTCTCTCCTCTGCCTGGGTGCTGGGCCTAAATTTATGAAAATGGACTCTTACAGTGCTTGGTGACGTGAAGCCTGATTTTCTGCTATGACATGCAGACTGATTCTCTGCTGACATGAAGCCAGATCCTCTGTTACGGGACCTCTCTCCTCTGCCTGTGTGCTGGGCCTAAATATATGCCAATGGACTGTTGCAGTGGTGGCTGACGTGAAGCCTCATTCTCTGCTATGACATGCAGACTAATTCTCTGCTGACGTGAAGCCAGATTGTCTGTTACGGGACCTCTCTCCTCTGCCTGGGTGCTGGGCCTAAATATTTGCCAATGGACTGTTGCAGTGGTGGCTGACGTGAAGCCTCATTCTCTGCTATGAAATGCAGACTGATTCTCTGCTGACATGAAGCCAGAGTCTCTGTTACGGGACCTCTCTCCTCTGCCTGGGTGCTGGGCCTAAATATATGCCAATGGACTGTTGCAGTGGTGGCTGACGTGAAGCCTCATTCTCTGCTATGACATGCAGACTAATTCTCTGCTGACATGAAGCCAGATTGTCTGTTACGGGACCTCTCTCCTCTGCCTGGGTGCTGGGCCTAAATTTATGAAAATGGACTGTTGCAGTGGTGGCTGACGTGAAGCCTCATTCTCTGCTATGACATGCAGACTGATTCTCTGCTGACATGAAGCCAGATTGTCTGTTACGGGACCTCTCTCCTCTGCCTGGGTGCTGGGCCTAAATATATGCCAATGGACTGTTGCAGTGGTGGCTGACGTGAAGCCTGATTCTCTGCTATGACATGCAGACTAATTCTCTGCTGACATGAAGCCAGATTGTCTGTTACGGGACCTCTCTCCTCTGCCTGGGTGCTGGGCCTAAATATATGCCAATGGACTGTTGCAGTGGTGGCTGACGTGAAGCCTCATTCTCTGCTATGACATGCAGACTAATTCTCTGCTGACATGAAGCCAGATTGTCTGTTACGGGACCTCTCTCCTCTGCCTGGGTGCTGGGCCTAAATATATGCCAATGGACTGTTGCAGTGGTGGCTGACGTGAAGCCTCATTCTCTGCTATGACATGCAGACTAATTCTCTGCTGACATGAAGCCAGATTGTCTGTTACGGGACCTCTCTCCTCTGCCTGGGTGCTGGGCCTAAATTTATGAAAATGGACTGTTGCAGTGGTGGCTGACGTGAAGCCTCATTCTCTGCTATGACATGCAGACTGATTCTCTGCTGACATGAAGCCAGATTGTCTGTTACGGGACCTCTCTCCTCTGCCTGGGTGCTGGGCCTAAATATATGCCAATGGACTGTTGCAGTGGTGGCTGACGTGAAGCCTGATTCTCTGCTATGACATGCAGACTAATTCTCTGCTGACATGAAGCCAGATTGTCTGTTACGGGACCTCTCTCCTCTGCCTGGGTGCTGGGCCTATATATATGCCAATGGACTGTTGCAGTGGTGGCTGACGTGAAGCCTCATTCTCTGCTATGACATGCAGACTAATTCTCTGCTGACATGAAGCCAGATTGTCTGTTACGGGACCTCTCTCCTCTGCCTGGGTGCTGGGCCTAAATATATGCCAATGGACTGTTGCAGTGGTGGCTGACGTGAAGCCTCATTCTCTGCTATGACATGCAGACTAATTCTCTGCTGACATGAAGCCAGATCCTCTGTTACGGGACCTCTCTCCTCTGCCTGTGTGCTGGGCCTAAATATATGCCAATGGACTGTTGCAGTGGTGGCTGACGTGAAGCCTCATTCTCTGCTATGACATGCAGACTAATTCTCTGCTGACGTGAAACCAGATTGTCTGTTACGGGACCTCTCTCCTCTGCCTGGGTGCTGGGCCTAAATATATGCCAATGGACTGTTGCAGTGGTGGCTGACGTGAAGCCTCATTCTCTGCTATGACATGCAGACTAATTCTCTGCTGACATGAAGCCAGATTGTCTGTTACGGGACCTCTCTCCTCTGCCTGTGTGCTGGGCCTAAATATATGCCAATGGACTGTTGCACTGGTGGCTGACGTGAAGCCTGATTCTCTGCTATGATATGAAGACTGATTCTCTGCTGACATGAAGCCAGATTCTCTGTTACGGGACCTCTCTCCTCTGCCTGGGTGCCGGGGCCTAAATATCTGAGAATGGACTGTTCCAGTGGTGGGTGACGGGAAGCCAGATTCTCTGCTATGGGACCTCTCTCAAATTGATTTTGGTTAATTTTTATTTATTTATTTTTTATTTTTATTCATTTCCCTATCCACATTTGTTTGCAGGGGATTTACCTACATGTTGCTGCCTTTTGCAGCCCTCTAGCCCTTTCCTGGGCTGTTTTACAGCCGTTTTAGTGCCGAAAAGTTCGGGTCCCCATTGACTTCAATAGGGTTCGGGTTCGGGACGAAGTTCGGATCGGGTTCGGATCCCGAACCCGAACATTTCCGGGAAGTTCGGCCGAACTTCTCGAACCCGAACATCCATGTGTTCGCTCAACTCTAGTCAAGAGAGTTAACATCTAAAAATAAAATGTATTGGAAAAATGTACATGAGGTAATCAACTATATGAGCATCCCAGAAAACCCCTTTAGTGTATTGTGATCTATTGAATACTTATCAGAGCAGAGACTTACTAGTAGATCCTGATATACTGGTTGCCTCCTTATGGTCTAATGTTTCATATTTTAAAAAGCTACCCGATGGTTCCCTTTTCTCTACCTTGTTAGCTAAAAAAGAAGCTACCTGCAATTGCTGATTGAGCTCTACATCAAAGCATACATTGTCTTCATCCTGGCAGCTGAGACCATAAGTGCTAAAGTCATATATGAATATGTCCTTCATGTGATAATGCCAGATCTCCACAAGCTTTTTTTTGAACAAAGTTTCCCTGATAACAGTGTCAAGTGCTTTAAGAATTTTAACAGGAAACATAAGAAGACATTGTGTATGTTTCACGATGAAGGCATTGTGATATGTCTTTTACTTCTTAGTCTGCCACGCTTACTACATTAAGAAAACATTAGCAAACTTCAACTAGATTGAAGTGACTAGTCTACAGATGGGGCCTTCTTTCTCACTTATATGAAAATATAGGATTAACCTATGGAAGGAAACTGTATTAAGTAAAAGTATCAAGAGTTTATTTTTATTTTTTTACTTAACCCCTTAAGGACGCAGGGCGTACCGGTACGCCATATTTCCCTAGTCCTTAAGGACTCAGGGCGTACCGGTACGTCCTAACTTAAAATCGGGATTACGGCGCCACGGGGGTTAATCGCAACGGGATGCTGGCTGAAATCATTCAGCCGGCATCCCGTAACAACGCAGGGGGGGGGTCATTTGACCCCCCGTATCGGCGATCGCAGAAAACCGCAGGTCAATTCAGACCTGCGGTTTTCAGCGTTTCCAGTCCATTCAGGTGTCCTGTGACCCGATGAACCGGAAAAAGACTGCGATCGTGGCGTGATTACACACCACCAATCGCAGTGCAAAGATTTGGAGAGGCGGTGCTGGCCCTGGTGCTGAACACTGCTGTCCAGGGTGCTGATTGGTGCAGGGGAGAGAGGCGCGAGATTCAAACTTCCTGCGCTCCTCTCTCCCCTCCTCTTCCTGTTCTGCACGAGCACCCGGCAGCATCGTCCAGCACCAGCTCCTGTGTCCCCCTAATCGGCATTCATCACCCTCCTGCACCCATCGCCACCCAGGTAGGTTAGGGTCAGTGAGGGAGAGGCACCGTTAGGCAAGGAAAGAAGGGAAAAGTTAGTTAGGAAAAAAAAAAAAAGCACTTTTATTCAAAACTTTCTTTGATCCATCTATCAGACCCCAGACCCCCCCCCCCCCCCCCTGCCACTTGCCGGACAAGAGGGATGTCCTTATGCCTTCCACAATCCACGGTAACAGCACCACCCCAATCTCTGTGCGAGGTACCACGGCAACGGTCCTCAAGCCCGATTGTATCGTCGACTACAATCAGTATATGGGAGGAGTTGATCTCTCAAATTAAGTCCTCAAGCCATATAACGCCATGTGCAAAACCCGGGCATGGTACAAAAAAGTTGCGGTCTACTTGGTGCAGGTTGCCATGTACAACTCTTTTGTACTATCCCGAAGCGCTGGCAGCACAGGGACATTCCTCCAGTTCTATGAGGCAGTCCTCAAGGCCCTGATCTTTTCAGACCGGGAAAGAGCAGGCCGGAGTACCTCGGGAACTGGAGGCGCCCGGATCGTCCCTGGCCAACACTTTCCAGGTGTGGTCCCCCATACTGGAAAGAAGGGACAAACCCAAAAAAAGTGCAGAGTGTGTCGCAGGAGGGGGATACGGAAGGAGACCACCACTCAGTGCGACACGTGCCCCGGGCCTCTGCGTTATCAATTGCTTCAGGGAGTATCACACTTCCATGGAGTACTACATTTTTATAATCCCCAACAGTCCACTAGAGAACATAAAAAACTATGGCTCTCAGACTTTGGAGACACGGAAACAATTATTTTTTCCCCAAAAAAAATATTAGTTTTAGTGCAGGCATCCTCAAACTGCGGCCCTCCAGATGTTGTAAAACTATAACTCCCAGCATGCCCAGACAACCTACAGCCATCAGCAGGGCATGGTGGGAATTGTAGTTTTACAACATCAGGGCCGCAGTTTTAGGATGCCTGTTTAGTGTCTCCAAAGTCTGAGAGCCATACATATTGGGCATTGTCGCATGCTTAAAAGTCGTCGCTATAAAAATAACTTTTGACCAAACGCCTTGGATGAATGGTGTTAAAAATATAAAATAAAAACTGTGCCAAAACACCCATTTTTGTGCAAAATTTCAATTTGAATCGATTTTGCCGGTAATAAAGCAAGGGTTAACAGCCAAACAAAACTAAATATTTATTGCTCCGATTCTGTAGTTTGCTGAAACACCCCATATGTGGTCGTAAATGGCTATATAGCCGCACGGCAGGGCATAGAACGAAGGGAACTCCATACGGTTTCTGGAAGGCAGATTTTGATGGCCGTTTTTTTTTTTTGACACCATGTCCCATTAGAAGCCCCCCTGATGTAGCCTAGACTAGAAACTCCAAAAAAGTGACCCCCATCTAAGAAACTACACCCCTCAAGGTATTCAAAAGTTACTTTACAAACTATGTTAATTCTTTAGGTGTTCCACAAAACTAAATAGCGAATGTAGAAACAATTTTAGAATTAAATTTTTTTGTTACATTGCCTCAAAAAAGTAATATAGAGCAACCAAAAATCTAATTTACCCCTAAAATAGTCCCAAAACAACATCCACCTTATCCCGTAGTTTCCTAGATGGGGTCACTTTTATGGAGTTTCTACTCTAGGGGTGCATCAGGGGGCTTGAAAGGGTACATGGTGTAAATAAACCAGTCAAGCTAAATCTACCTTCCAAAAACCATATAACGTTCCCATTCTTCTATGTTCTGCCGTTTAGCCAAATAGTAGTTTATGACCACATATTGGGTGTTTCTGCAAACTACAGAATCAGGGCAACCGATTTGAAGTTTTGTTTGGCATTTTTTCCAGTATTAAAGTAAGGGTTAAAATGGAAAATTTTCCCAAAAATAGAAATTTCAAAATTGTTTCTCCATCTGCCATTAACTCTTGTGGAACACCTGAAGGGTTAACAAAGTTTGTAAACCCACTTTTGAATACCTTGAGGGGTGTACTTTCTTCGATGGAGTCACTTTTTTTAATTTCTATTTAGGGGTGCAACAGGGGTATTCAAATGGGACATGGTATAAACAAAACCAGTCCTGCAAAATCTGCCTCCCAAAACCCATATGGTGTTCCCCTCCTTCTATGTGCTCCCGTTTGGCCAAACAGTAGTTTACGACCACATATGGGGTGTTTTTGCAAACTACAGAATCAGGGCAACCCATATCGAGTGTTGTTTGGCAGTTAACCCTTGTTTTACTCCTGGAAAAAAAATGATTATATTGGAAAGTTTTCCAAAAAATAGAAATTTCGAAATTGTTTCTCAATCTGCCATTAACTCTTGTGGAAGACCTAAAGGGTTAATAAAGTTTGAAAAAACAGTTTTGAATACCTTGAGGGGTGTAGTTTCTAGAATGGGGTCTATTATCTAAGCCTCACAATATGACTTCAAACCTGAACTGGTCCATAAAAAGTGGGATTTTGAAGATTTCTGAAAATTTTCAAAATTTGCTTCTAAACTTCTAAGCCTTGTAACATCCCCAAAAAATAAAATATAATTCCCAAAATGCTACAAACATGAAGTAGACATATGGGGAATGTAAAGTCATCACAATTTTTGGGGGTATTACTATGTATTACAGAAGTAGAGAAACTGAAACTTTTAAATTTGCAAATTTTTCCAAATCTTTGGAAAAAAATGTTTTTTTAATGCAAAATAATTAACTTTTTTGACTCAATTTTAGCAGTGTCATGAAGTACAATATGTGACGAAAAAACAGTCTCAGAACGGTCTGGGTAAGTCAAAGTGTTTTAAAGTTATGAGCACTTAAATTGACACTGGTCAGATTTGCAAAAAATGGCCAAGTCCTTAAGGTGAAATAGGGCTGAGTCCTTAAGGGGTTAATCTACTTATCATCATTAAAATACAAAAATAAAAATCACTGTTTTGTTCTTTTCCAAGTGCTTGTATACGGCCCATTTTGAAGAAGTAAAGTACAAATGTCCTTAGATCAGTTATATTTCACTATATGTGATAGGTCATGGTGAATCAGAGGTTAGCACTAGTGATGAGCGGGAGGTGCCATATTCGATTTCAACAAAATTCGCAAATATTCGCTAGAATATTCGTCTCATATTAGTCGAAATCGAATATTCGTCATCATTCTAGTTATCGCAATTAATATGCGATTTAAATAATTGCGTATTGCGATTTTAACTTAAGGCAACTTTCCTATTGGTTTGATATCTAGAATTAGCGAAGATGACGAATATGACGAATGTATTCGTCATACTCCTCAAAACGAAGACAACTAAATATTCTCCATCTTCGTTTTAGCTCCATATTCGTCAACTTCGCTAATTCTAGCAATCAAATAGGAAAGTTGACTAGAGACAGCTAAGTATTTAATTCGCTATGCAATAATATTACTTAGCATTTTTTTGTAAATAGAATAATTATAATACTTGATAATTATTATAATTATTCTGTTTATAAAAAAAAAGGCAAAGTAATATAATCGCATAGCGAATTAAACACAGCTGTCTCTATAGTCAACTTTCCTATTTGATTGCTAGAATTAGTGAAGTTGACGAATATGGAGCTAAAACGAAGATGGAGAATATTTAGTTTTCTTCGTTTTGAGGAGTATGACGAATACATTCGTCATATTCGTCATCTTCGCTAATTCTAGATATCAAACCAATAGGAAAGTTGCCTTAAGTTAAAATCGCAATACGCAATTATTTAAATCGCATATTAATTGCGATAACTAGAATGATGACGAATATTCGATTTCGACTAATATGAGACGAATATTCTAGCGAATATTTGCGAATTTTGTTGAAATCGAATATGGCACCTCCCGCTCATCACTAGTGCTAACCTCTGATTCACCATGACCTATCACATATAGTGAAATATAACTGATCTATGGTGAAGTCGGCAGAAGCGGCAACAGGCACTGAGTGGAGCAGCCAGGAGTGCTCAGAACAGGTAAGAACTACTTTTGGGAAGTGTGAAAGAAAAAAATATAACAAGAATAAAAAATAAAAATAAAATATTCTGAATAATTAATTTATAGCGCTATATCCGAAATATTCGCAAATTAGCGAAGTGACAATATTCCCAACAAAAAAAATTGCTATTCGAATATTCACGCTCAACACTAGTTAGCACTGTGGCCGTTTAGCATTTCCGTCCTTGGTTCAAATCACACCTAAATCAAATTTGTATATTCTAAATATATTGTGATAGTTTAATTGACTTTCTATGACATTATTTACTGTGTGAATGATGATGAATCTAGTTAAGGGTCAAAGGACTGATGTGAGTAATAAAATCTCTGTTCAGTCATAAGGAATTTTTTGGGGCAGTATAATAGGAAATAAACTGATGAATGGGCAGTGGTCAAAGTACTTCCCAGAATGGAAAAAAAAATATGGGTGCATGTTTTCTGATATTAGATATGGTAGTTTCGATATAACTGAAATATCAACTTGAGTGAGACACCTAACACCAACATCTAGAGATAAGTGAATCAAAACTGATGAAGTGGAATTCGTTTAGAATTTCAGGAAAAATTCAATTCGCAACGAATGCTAATTTTTCTCGCGTTTCGTGGTAACAAATCAAATTTTTCCTAAAATGGCGGCTACACGTGTTAGGACTAAGGACTAGGGATGAGCGAACTCGAACTGTATAGTTCGGGTTCGTACCGAATTTTGGGGTGTCCGTGACACGGACCCGAACCTGGACATTTTCGTAAAAGTCCGGGTTCGGGTTCGGTGTTCGTCGCTTTCTTGGCGCTTTTGTGACGCTTTCTTGGCGCTTTTTGAAAGGCTGAAAAGCAGCCAATCAACAAGCGTCATACTACTTGCCCCAAGAGGCCGTCACAGCCATGCCTACTATTGGCATGGCTGTGATTGGCCAGAGCACCATGTGACCCAGCCTCTATTTAAGCTGGAGTCACATAGCGCCACCCGTCACTCTGCTCTGATTAGCGTAGGGAGAGGTTGCGGCTGCGACAGTAGGGCGAGATTAGGCAGATTAACTCCTCCAAAGGACTTGATTAACCGATCGATCTGCAGCTGTGCATCATTGAGCTGCTGAAATTCAATTGCTCACTGTTTTTAGGCTGCCCAGAGCGTTTGTCAGTCACTTTTTTCTGGGGTGATCGGCGGCCATTTTGTGTCTTGTGCGGTGCTGCGACCAAGTGCATCCAAGCTGCGACCAAGTGCATTTAACCCTCAATGGTGTGGTTGTTTTTTGGCTAAAGCCTACATCAGGGTGAAGCTGTCACACCAAGTGCATTTAACCAGCAATAGTCTGTTAATTTTTTGGCCATATACTAAATCAGGGGCAAGCTGCGCCCGTCACCAAGTGCATTTAACCCTCAGTAGTGTGGTTGGTCAAGCTGTGACACCAAGTGCATTTAACCAGCAATAGTCTGTTCATTTTTTGGCCATATACTACATCAGGGGCAAGCTGCGCCCATCACCAAGTGCATTTAACCCTCAGTAGTGTGGTTGGTCAAGCTGTGACACCAAGTGCATTTAACCAGCAATAGTCTGTTCATTTTTTGGCCATATACTACATCAGGGGCAAGCTGCGCCCGTCACCAAGTGCATTTAACCCTCAGTAGTGTGGTTGGTCAAGCTGTCACACCAAGTGCATTTAACCAGCAATAGTCTGTTCATTTTTTGGCCATATACTACATCAGGGGCAAGCTGCGCCCGTCACCAAGTGCATTTAACCCTCAGTAGTGTGGTTGGTCAAGCTGTCACACCAAGTGCATTTAACCAGCAATAGTGTGGTTATTTTTTGGCCATATCCCAGTCTAATTCTGTCACTAAATCCATACCGGTCACCCAGCGCCTAAATACTAGGCCTCAAATTTATATCCCGCTAAATCTGTCGTTACCGCTGTACTGTTGTGGCTGGGCAAGTTATTTAGTGTCCGTCAAAGCACATTTTTTGTTCAGGGTTGAAATACAATTCCCAATTTAGCAATTTCATAATTTAGTGGTTTCTGCTATATCAGAGCTATTTGAAATCTATCCCTAAAAGGGTATATAATATTCAAGGTGCACATAGGGTCATTCAGAATAACTTCACACACACGCTACTGTGCATTTCCAAGTCTAATTCTGTCACTAAATCCATACCGGTCACCCAGCGCCTAAATACTAGGCCTCAAATTTATATCCCGCTAAATCTGTCGTTACCGCTGTCCTGTTGTGGATGGGCAAGTTATTTAGTGTCCGTCAAAGCACATTTTTTGTTCTGGGTTGAAATACAATTCCCAATTTAGCAATTTCATAATTTAGTGGTTTCTGCTATATCAGAGCTATTTGAAATCTATCCCTAAAAGGGTATATAATATTCAAGGTGCACATAGGGTCATTCAGAATAACTTCACACACACGCTACTGTGCATTTCCAAGTCTAATTCTGTCACTAAATCCATACCGGTCACCCAGCGCCTAAATACTAGGCCTCAAATTTATATCCCGCTAAATCTGTTGTTACCGCTGTCCTGTTGTGGATGGGCAAGTTATTTAGTGTCCGTCAAAGCACATTTTTTGTTCTGGGTTGAAATACAATTCCCAATTTAGCAATTTCATAATTTAGTGGTTTCTGCTATATCAGAGTTATTTAAAAAATCTATCCCTAAAAGGGTATATAATATTCAAGGTGCACATAGGGTCATTCAGAATAACTTCACACACACGCTACTGTGCATTTCCAAGTCTAATTCTGTCACTAAATCCATACCGGTCACCCAGCGCCTAAATACTAGGCCTCAAATTCATATCCCGCTAAATCTGTCGTTACCGCTGTCCTGTTGTGGATGGGCAAGTTATTTAGTGTCCGTCAAAGCACATTTTTTGTTCTGGGTTGAAATACAATTCCCACTTTAGCAATTTCATAATTTAGTGGTTTCTGCTATATCAGAGCTATTTGAAATCTATCCCTAAAAGGGTATATAATATTCAAGGTGCACATAGGGTCATTCAGAATAACTTCACACACACGCTACTGTGCATTTCCAACTCTAATTCTGTCACTAAATCCATACCGGTCACCCAGCGCCTAAATACTAGGCCTCAAATTTATATCCCGCTAAATCTGTCGTTACCGCTGTCCTGTTGTGGCTGGGCAAGTTATTTAGTGTCCGTTAAAGCACATTTTTTGTTCAGGGTTGAAATACAATTCCCAATTTAGCAATTTCATAATTTAGTGGTTTCTGCTATATCAGAGCTATTTGAAATCTATCCCTAAAAGGGTATATAATATTCAAGGTGCACATAGGGTCATTCAGAATAACTTTACACACACGCTATTGTGCATTTCCAAGTCTAATTCTGTTAGTAAATCCATACCGGTCACCCAGCGCCTAAATACTAGGCCTCAAATTTATATCCCGCTAAATCTGTCGTTACCGCTGTCCTGTTGGGGATGGGCAAGTTATTTAGTGTCCGTCAAAGCACATTTTTTGTTCTGGGTTGAAATACAATTCCCAATTTAGCAATTTCATAATTTAGTGGTTTCTGCTATATCAGAGCTATTTGAAATCTATCCCTAAAAGGGTATATAATATTCAAGGTGCACATAGGGTCATTCAGAATAACACACACACGCTACTGTGCATTTCCAAGTCTAATTCTGTCACTAAATCCATACCGGTCACCCAGCGCCTAAATACTAGGCCTCAAATTTATATTCAGCTGAATTTGAATACAATACATTGGGCCAAATAATATTTTTGTTGTTGTGGTGAACCATAACAATGAGGAAAACATCTAGTAAGGGACGCGGACGTGGACATGGTCGTGGTGGTGTTAGTGGACCCTCTGGTGCTGGGAGAGGTTGTGGCCATTCTGCCACATCCACACGTCCTAGTGTACCAACTACCTCAGGTCCCAGTAGCCGCCAGAATTTACAGCGATATATGGTGGGGCCCAATGCCGTTCTAAGGATGGTAAGGCCTGAGCAGGTACAGGCATTAGTCAATTGGGTGGCCGACAGTGGATCCAGCACGTTCACATTATCTCCCACCCAGTCTTCTGCAGAAAGCGCACAGATGGCGCCTGAAAACCAACCCCATCAGTCTGTCACATCACCCCCATGCATATCAGGGAAACTGTCTGAGCCTCAAGTTATGCAGCAGTCTATTATGCTGTTTGAAGACTCTGCTGGCAGGGTTTCCCAAGGGCTTCCACCTAGCCCTTCCCCAGCGGTGGAAGACATAGACTGCACTGACGCACAACCACTTATGTTTCCTGATGATGAGGACATGGGAATACCACCTCAGCATGTCTCTGATGATGACGAAACACAGGTGCCAACTGCTGCGTCTTTCTGCAGTGTGCAGACTGAACAGGAGGTCAGGGATCAAGACTGGGTGGAAGACGATGCAGGGGACGATGAGGTCCTAGACCCCACATGGAATGAAGGTCGTGCCACTGACTTTCACAGTTCGGAGGAAGAGGCAGTGGTGAGACCGAGCCAACAGCGTAGCAAAAGAGGGAGCAGTGGGCAAAAGCAGAACACCCGCCGCCAAGAGACTCCGCCTGCTACTGACCGCCGCCATCTGGGACCGAGCACCCCAAAGGCAGCTTCAAGGAGTTCCCTGGCATGGCACTTCTTCAAACAATGTGCTGACGACAAGACCCGAGTGGTTTGCACGCTGTGCCATCAGAGCCTGAAGCGAGGCATTAACGTTCTGAACCTGAGCACAACCTGCATGACCAGGCACCTGCATGCAAAGCATGAACTGCAGTGGAGTAAACACCTTAAAACCAAGGAAGTCACTCAGGCTCCCCCTGCTACCTCTTCTGCTGCTGCCGCCTCGGCCTCTTCTGCTGCTGCCGCCTCGGCCTCTTCCTCCACCTCTGGAGGAACGTTGGCACCTGCCGCCCAGCAAACAGGGGATGTACCACCAACACCACCACCACCTCTGTCACCAAGCGTCTCAACCATGTCACACGCCAACGTTCAGCTCTCCATCTCACAAACATTTGAGAGAAAGCGTAAATTCCCACCTAGCCACCCTCGATCCCTGGCCCTGAATGCCAGCATTTCTAAACTACTGGCCTATGAAATGCTGTCATTTAGGCTGGTGGACACAGACAGCTTCAAACAGCTCATGTCGCTTGCTGTCCCACAGTATGTTGTTCCCAGCCGGCACTACTTCTCCAAGAGAGCCGTGCCTTCCCTGCACAACCAAGTATCCGATAAAATCAAGTGTGCACTGCGCAACGCCATCTATAGCAAGGTCCACCTAACCACAGATACGTGGACCAGTAAGCACGGCCAGGGACGCTATATCTCCCTAACTGCACACTGGGTAAATGTAGTGGCAGCTGGGCCCCAGGCGGAGAGCTGTTTGGCGCACGTCCTTCCGCCGCCAAGGATCGCAGGGCAACATTCTTTGCCTCCTGTTGCCACCTCCTCCTTCTCGGCTTCCTCCTCCTCTTCTTCCACCTGCTCATCCAGTCAGCCACACACCTTCACCACCAACTTCAGCACAGCCCGGGGTAAACGTCAGCAGGCCATTCTGAAACTCATATGTTTGGGGGACAGGCCCCACACCGCACAGGAGTTGTGGTGGGGTATAGTACAACAGACCGACGAGTGGTTGCTGCCGGTGAGCCTCAAGCCCGGCCTGGTGGTGTGTGATAATGGGCGAAATCTCGTTGCAGCTCTGGGACTAGCCAATTTGACGCACATCCCTTGCTTGGCGCATGTGCTGAATTTGGTGATGCAGAAGTTCATTTACAACTACCCCGACATGTCAGAGCTGCTGCATAAAGTGCGGGCCACCTGTTCGCGCTTCCGGCGTTCACATCCTGCTGCTGCTCGCCTGTCTGCGCTACAGCGTAACTTCGGCCTTCCCGCTCACCGCCTCATATGCGACGTGCCCACCAGGTGGAACTCCACCTTGCACATGCTGGACAGACTGTGCGAGCAGCAGCAGGCCATAGTGGAGTTTCAGCTGCAGCACGCACGGGTCAGTCGCACTACAGAACAGCACCACTTCACCACCAATGACTGGGCCTCCATGCGAGACCTGTGTGCCCTGTTGCGCTGTTTCGAGTACTCCACCAACATGGCCAGTGGCGATGACGCCGTTATCAGCATTACAATACCACTTCTATGTCTCCTTGAGAAAACACTTAGGGCGATGATGGAAGAGGAGGTGGCCCAGGAGGAGGAGGAGGAGGAGGAGGAGGAAGAGGGGTCATTTTTAGCACTTTCAGGCCAGTCTCTTCGAAGTGACTCAGAGGGAGGTTTTTGGCAACAGCAGAGGCCAGGTACAAATGTGGCCAGCCAGGGCCCACTACTGGAGGACGAGGAGGACGAGGATGAGGAGGAGGTGGAGGAGGATGAGGATGAAGCATGGTCACAGCGGGGTGGCACCCAACGCAGCTCGGGTCCATCACTGGTGCGTGGCTGGGGGGAAAGGCAGGACGATACGCCTCCCACAGAGGACAGCTTGTCCTTACCCCTGGGCAGTCTGGCACACATGAGCGACTACATGCTGCAGTGCCTGCGCAACGACAGCAGAGTTGCCCACATTTTAACCTGTGCGGACTACTGGGTTGCCACCCTGCTGGATCCATGCTACAAAGACAATGTGCCCACCTTACTTCTTGCACTGGAGCGTGATAGGAAGATGCGCGAGTACAAGCACACGTTGGTAGACGCGCTACTGAGAGCATTCCCAAATGTCACAGGGGAACAAGTGGAAGCCCAAGGCCAAGGCAGAGGAGGAGCAAGAGGTCGCCAAGGCAGCTGTGTCACGGCCAGCTCCTCTGAGGGCAGGGTTAGCATGGCAGAGATGTGGAAAACTTTTGTCAACACGCCACAGCTAACTGCACCACCACCTGATACGCAACGTGTTAGCAGGAGGCAACATTTCACTAACATGGTGGAACAGTACGTGTGCACACCCCTCCACGTACTGACTGATGGTTCGGCCCCATTCAACTTCTGGGTCTCTAAATTGTCCACGTGGCCAGAGCTAGCCTTTTATGCCTTGGAGGTGCTGGCCTGCCCGGCGGCCAGCGTTTTGTCTGAACGTGTATTCAGCACGGCAGGGGGCGTCATTACAGACAAACGCAGCCGCCTGTCTACAGCCAATGTGGACAAGCTGACGTTCATTAAAATGAACCAGGCATGGATCCCACAGGACCTGTCCGTCCCTTGTCCAGATTAGACATTAACTACCTCCCCTTAACCATATATTATTGGACTCCAGGGCACTTCCTCATTCAATCCTATTTTTATTTTCATTTTACCATTATATTGCGAGGCTACCCAAAGTTGAATGAACCTCTCCTCTGTCTGGGTGCCAGGGCCTAAATATATGCCAATGGACTGTTGCAGTGGTGGCTGACGTGAAGCCTGATTTTCTGCTATGACATGCAGACTGATTCTCTGCTGACATGAAGCCAGATTGTCTGTTACGGGACCTCTCTCCTCTGCCTGGGTGCTGGGCCTAAATTTATGAAAATGGACTCTTACAGTGGTGGGTGACGTGAAGCCTGATTCTCTGCTATGACATGAAGACTGATTCTCTGCTGACATGAAGCCAGATTGTCTGTTACGGGACCTCTCTCCTCTGCCTGGGTGCTGGGCCTAAATATCTGACAATGGACTGTTGCATTGGTGGCTGACGTGAAGCCTCATTCTCTGCTATGACATGCAGACTAATTCTCTGCTGACATGAAGCCAGTTTGTCTGTTACGGGACCTCTCTCCTCTGCCTGGGTGCTGGGCCTAAATATCTGACAATGGACTGTTGCAGTGGTGGCTGACGTGAAGCCTGATTTTCTGCTATGACATAAAGACTGATTCTCTGCTGACATGAAGCCAGATTGTCTGTTACGGCACCTCTCTCCTCTGCCTGGGTGCTGGGCCTAAATTTATGAAAATGGACTCTTACAGTGGTGGGTGACGTTAAGCCTGATTCTCTGCTATGACATGAAGACTGATTCTCTGCTGACATGAAGCCAGATTGTCTGTTACGGGACCTCTCTCCTCTGCCTGGGTGCTGGGCCTAAATTTATGAAAATGGACTGTTGCAGTGGTGGGTGACGTGAAGACTGATTCTCTGCTATGATATGAAGACTGATTCTCTGCTGACATGAAGCCAGATCCTCTGTTACGGGACCTCTCTCCTCTGCCTGGGTGCTGGGCCTAAATATCTGACAATGGACTGTTGCATTGGTGGCTGACGTGAAGCCTGATTCTCTGCTATGACATGCAGACTAATTCTCTGCTGACATGAAGCCAGATTGTCTGTTACGGGACCTCTCTCCTCTGTCTGGGTGCTGGGCCTAAATTTATGAAAATGGACTCTTACAGTGGTGGGTGAACTAAAGCCTGATTCTCTGCTATGACATGAAGACTGATTCTCTGCTGACATGAAGCCAGATTGTCTGTTAAGGGACCTCTCTCCTCTGCCTGGGTGCTGGGCCTAAATATCTGACAATGGACTGTTGCATTGGTGGCTGACGTGAAGCCTCATTCTCTGCTATGACATGCAGACTAATTCTCTGCTGACATGAAGCCAGATTGTCTGTTACGGGACCTCTCTCCTCTGCCTGGGTGCTGGGCCTAAATTTATGAAAAAGGACTGTTGCAGTGGTGGGTGACGTGAAGCCTGATTCTCTGCTATGACATGAAGACTGATTCTCTGCTGACATGAAGCCAGATTGTCTGTTACGGGACCTCTCTCCTCTGCCTGGGTGCTGGGCCTAAATTTATGAAAATGGACTGTTGCAGTGGTGGGTGACGTGAAGCCTGATTCTCTGCTATGATATGAAGACTGATTCTCTGCTGACATGAAGCCAGATCCTCTGTTACGGGACCTCTCTCCTCTGCCTGGGTGCTGGGCCTAAATATCTGACAATGGACTGTTGCATTGGTGGCTGACGTGAAGCCTGATTCTCTGCTATGACATGCAGACTAATTCTCTGCTGACATGAAGCCAGATTGTCTGTTACGGGACCTCTCTCCTCTGCCTGGTTGCTGGGCCTAAATTTATGACAATGGACTGTTGCAGTGGTGGCTGACGTGAAGCCTGATTCTCTGCTATGACATGCAGACTGATTCTCTGCTGACATGAAGCCAGATTCTCTGTTACGGGACCTCTCTCCTCTGCCTGGGTGCCGGGGCCTAAATATCTGAGAATGGACTGTTCCAGTGGTGGGTGACGGGAAGCCAGATTCTCTGCTATGGGACCTCTCTCCATTTGATTTTGGTTAATTTTTATTTATTTAATTTTTATTTTAATTAATTTCCCTATCCACATTTGTTTGCAGGGGATTTACCTACATGTTGCTGCCTTTTGCAGCCCTCTAGCCCTTTCCTGGGCTTTTTTACAGCCGTTTTAGTGCCAAAAAGTTCGGGTCCCCATTGACTTCAATGGGGTTCAGGTTCGGGACGAAGTTCGGATCGGGTTCGGATCCCGATGCCGAACATTTTCGGGAAGTTCGGCCGAACTTCTCGAACCCGAACATCCAGGTGTTCGCTCAACTCTACTAAGGACATGAAAAAATATATATAATATGAGACTTCTGCTGTACAGGAATAGTTACTAGTCGTAAGTATTCCTATACAGTAATAGTTTCATATATTTTTTATTTTTTTTCGGCAATTGGCTATACAGCTATAGTGTAGTGGTTAAAATTCTAGGCTATAATGTAAAAGGTTGTGAGTTTGAATTCTGTCAGAAACTTTTCATAAATAGAGGCTAAATTAAATTTATATATTTTTTAGTAATTGTAAAAAAAGTATGGGAATAGGTGCTTACCCACTAGTATAGAAAGAAAAATTGGACTGCACTCCTGTAGACTTTCAAAATTGTCAGTTAAGAAACTTTATTCACCCATAAAGTGGCACGGAGCGACGTTTCGGCTCATACATGAGCCTTTCTCGAGCATTGGTACAAAGTGAACAGCAAACTAATAAAGGTGTATCAATCAAAGTGATCAGTGACATTACATAATTGATGATCAGTGAAAAAGTCATATATAGTGTAGTGGTTAACATTCTTGTCTGCAATGTAGAAGGTTGTAAGTTCGAATCTGACCAGAAACTTTTCAGAAATAGAGGCTAAATTTGATTTAAATACACTGACTCGAGCATATGCCATAATCGGCTGAGCACTGCATGCTCGCCCAACACTAGTATAGAGACGTATTTCAGTACTACAAGAAAAATATATACGCACTTCACTCTAAGTTTTTTCTGGTCAAAGTGTATAGGGTCATATTCCAGCAAAACAAAAAAATATATATTCTCAGTGCATTTCTGCAGTTATTTCTGTTGAAAGCGTATAGTGGCCTATTTCAGTCCAACAAGAAAAATATATTCTGAGTTCACTTCTGCAGTTCTTTCTGTTGAAAGTGTATAGGGGCGTAATACAGTAAATAAATAAAAAACATATACGCACTTTACTGGTGCACTTATTTGTGGCAAAAGGGTTCAGTGGCATATTTCAGTACAGAAACAAAAACTATACACACTTCACTGGTGCACTTTTTATGACAAAACCATTCAGTGGCATATTTCAGTACAGAAAGAAAAATTATACACACTTCACTGGTGCACTTATTTGTGACAAA
The DNA here is from genome assembly GCF_014858855.1 of Bufo gargarizans. Taxonomy (NCBI): domain Eukaryota; kingdom Metazoa; phylum Chordata; class Amphibia; order Anura; family Bufonidae; genus Bufo; species Bufo gargarizans. Next base: position 438,048,679 of record NC_058082.1, on the reverse strand, counting down.
AGCATTCAGTGGCCTATTTCAGTATAGAAAGAAAAATACATTTTCAGTTCACGTCGGCGCCAGTTATATGTGTAAAAGGCGTTTAGTGGCCTATTTCAGTACAAAAAGAAAAATATATTCTCAGTTCACGTCGGCGGTTATATGTGTTGAAAGCATGGTTGCAAGTTAGCAGGGTGGAAGCAGTGGGATGTCAGGAGCCAAACGTTCCTGGGATAGAGCACCTGCTTCACAGCAGCTTACCTACCCGGGAAGTAGTGGTGCAGGGAGTCATGGAAGTAGTGATGGTAGCAGTCAGTAAGTGTGGCAGTTATATGTGTTATTTTGTATTTCAGTACAAAAATAAAAATACATTCTCAGTTCACGTCAGTGGCGGTTATATGTCTTGAAAGCTTTTAGTGGCCTATTTCAGTACAAAAAGAAAATACATTCTCAGTTCACGTCGGCGGTGGTTATATGTGTAGAAAGCGTTTAGTGGCTTATTACAGTACAATAGGCCACTAAATAGGCCAGTACAAGAAGAAAAAATTATTCTCAGTTCACGTCGCTGGTTATATGTGTTGAAAGCATGGCTGGGAGTCAGCAGGGTGGCAGCAGTGGGAGGTCGGGAGCCAAACGTGCCCTGGGTAGAGCACCTGCTTCGCAGCAGCCTACCTACCTGGGAAGTAGTGGTGCAGGGGTTAACGGATGTAGCGGCAGTAGCAGTCAATCAGTGCGGCGGTTATATGTGGTAAAATCTTTATTGAAGTATTTCGGTCAAAAAACAACATTTATTCAGCGGTCAGTGCTGCGGTTATCTGCAGCGTAGGGGCCCTGTGTGGCTTCTACACACTTTCAAAATCATCCTTCAGCGGGGAAAATAGATGCCGGATGACCGGGATGCTGCATGACCTTCACCAGGAGCTGCTGTCGGAAGCAGAGACGTGGAGGGGGGAATCCGAACACCCTCTCCATCTCCGTGCTCCTTTATATGTGGTAAAATCTTTATTGAAGTATTCCGGTCACAGTTATAGTTGGTAAAACCTTTTGAAACATATTTTGGTGGAAAAACAAATCTTATTCAGTGTTCAGTGCTGTACTTATATGCGGTAAAATCTTTTGTGACCGATTTTGGTGGAAAAACTAATTTCTTTCAGCGTTCAGCGCTGTAGTAATATGTTGTAAAATCTTTATTAAAGTACGTCGGTCGAAAAACAAAATTAATTCAGTGGTCAGCGTTGCGCTGATATGCGGTAAAATCCTTATTGAAGCATTTCGGTCGAAAAACAAATTTTGTTCAGTGCTGTAGTAATATGTGGTAAAATCTTTATTGACGTATGTCGGTTGAAAAACTAAATTAATTCAGTGGTCAGCGCTGTGGTTATATGCAGTAAAATCTTTAGTGACGTATCTCAATGAACTTTGCAACTCTTCTGGGCTCAAAGCTATTTTGACGCTTTGTCTTGTCATTGTCTGTAGCTACTAGAGGCCTGTTCATACCAGGCAGGTTCCCCCAGAAGTATCTTTGTCAATTGACACTCTGTCATTGTGCCACTCTGTGGCCTCCTGATTCTGCTGCTACCTCCACACTCTGTCATTGTGCCCCTTTGTGGTCTCCTACTGATGCTGCTGCTGCCACCTCCAGACTCTGTCATTGTGCCACTCTGTGGCCTCCTGATTCTGCTGCTACCTCTACACTCTGTCATTGTGCCCCTTTTTGGTCTCCTACTGATGCTGCTGCTGCCACCTCCAGACTCTGTCATTGTGCCACTCTGTGGCCTACTCATGTTGCTGCCACCTCCAGACTCTACCATTGTGCCACTGGGTGGCCTCCTCATATTGCTTCCACCGCCAGACCCTGTCTTTTGGCCAATCTGTGGTCTCCTCATACTGTTTACACCTCACCACTATGTCATAGGTCCACTTTGTGGACTTCTCATGCTGTTCCCACCCTTCCCCACTTCATGACTGGTCCACTATTTTGGCTTTCGGCCTGGGTGACATCATTTATTTGACACTTCTTCTGATCTGTTAGAAGGAAGGAAAAATGAGACAGAATTGGCTTATGAATTGGTAGCCAAAAGCAGGAGTGGCTAGAAAACACAGAAGACATGCAAATATTCGGTTCAAGTGTCATCTCTGTTTTAGATCCACTCCTGTTTTTGTTTTTGTTTTTTGCATTAGCAATACTGATGGATTACTGACCAAATGCTGACCAAGTGAAGGCAAATTCTCAACAGACAGGATTTTTTTTTCGAGGGGTTATTGTTGTGATGGATCAGAGGAAGGGCAAATTAATCAGTGACGTCAACACAAACTTACTGCTGACACTTTCTTCACTCTGTCCGGGGGGCTCTAGTTTTATAAGAGTTTAATAGAACAGGTTCTGTAGACATCTATGTGGAATCAGCTGACGAGGGTGTAAAAGGAGTGCGCTTCTTCTTGACGCTAACATCTACCTGTAAGGCTGCGTTGATACTTGAGTTATTTGGTCAGTTTTGGCCCTGTTACTGCCCTAATAAGTGAAGTATGCAGTGATTCTAAGAGTGACACCTGTCATGTGCTTGTCATACTGACTTACAGTATTGTTTCACTACCACAGCAGACTCCCTGTGTGTGTTACTGCACGGCACAGTGTTCTACACCGCTATAAAGGCTCTCTGCAGCCTGGAAATAGCAGCTTTTTAACGCGATTTGACGCAAATAAATTTGGATCGAAGCAAATTTTTACGAAAAATTTTGTGAACCGTCCAAATCAAATTTTTGAAAAATGTGCTCATCTCTACTGACATCTACTGAAGTAACTTGTGCGCCAGATGTCTGAAATACAAAGTAGTATTTCTGTAACTGGTATGATATCTCCAGGGTGCCAGGACTACAGGCTGCAATCAGAAAAGTAATTCTGCCTGGAATACAAAACAGGCTGCAAATCACAACTGAACAGTTAATGCAGTTTGGTGATTTTCGGTATCAAATTAACTAGCGCTTCAGTCTTTCTAGCGCCATACATGCAATTAGAAACATACATACATATACATTTGATGTAACGACAGTCTATATTCTCTACAGAATTATCAGAAAGACAGGGTGGTATTTTTCTTGACAGACTAGGAGAGCAATATAACAGACTGTACCCAATTAGAATCAGTATATTGATTCTAAATTAATCAAATTTGACCCAAATTTTCCCCCAAAAAATCTGGTCACATCTGAATCTAAATTTGTAGCAATTTGATTCAGGTGTATTTCTTCAAATGACATCAGCTATTTTCCAGATCAGAAGACAGAAAAGATGAAGAAGGGACTTCACATGACCCCAGGCTGTGTGTGTGCACACACTGGCCGGTATTTGCAACCAAAAAGTTAAAAATGTTTGGCCCATGTTTATTATTTTTTTCTTACAGTGCAATTTGTTTTTACAGATGTTGTTTGTTACCACCAGCAGCCATGTGTTTACCCATAGCCATATATATAATTGTCACATTAAGGTGATGATCATGTTTTTTGTTCCATGTTTAACACTTTCAGCCCCATAAAGGTTTTAGTTTTCTTTTTTCTTTGTTTACGTTTTGCACTCCCTGCCTTTCTGGGGCCATAACTTCCATATAGCCTTATGAGCTTATTGTTTGCAGGACAAGTTGTGCATTCTAATTCCCACATTTTTATTTTATAGGGAACTATAACAAGTAGGGGTAAGCAAATTGAACTTTGAATTTAATATACAAAATCAATTTGTTCCAAAACGTCGTTTCAATGCTATACAGAGACAGGTCTCCTTACAGCATTAAACAACATTTTGGAATTAAGTGACTTTGGATCTTGGATCTGAAGCTTGATTCATTTGCCCCTAATAACAAGCATTAGATTGATTCTCACACACTCCAATGCATTAGCATTGGAGTCTATGAGAAATACACTGTATTCCTATGGAGCCCTGCCAGAAGCAGGGGTTCCATAGGAACTAATGTGCGGCAGCTTCAGTTCGTTCTGGAGGACTGAAGCTGCCGCATAATGCATTCAGCTCCCCCGATCTCTGCCGGAAGGAACGGGGGCACACCCAGAAGCACGTGCTTACAAGTTTGACGCTGGGTTCACACTTGAGTGTTCGCGATGAAGCGCTCTGTATGCGCAATTGTACGGGCGTTTGCAATCGCGCATACAGAGACAAGCGAACGCCCATTGTCGCGCGTTCCCGAAAGTCTATGTACGGGAACGCGTGACAAGACGCCCCAAAGAATGTACATGTACTTCTTGGGGCGTCAGGCGTTTTACAGCGCGATCGTACGCGCTGTAAAACGCCCAGGTGAGAACCATGCCGATAGGGAAGCATTTGTTTCTCCTTGTTGAGCATTTTACAGCACGTAGGAACGCGCTGTAAAACGCTCAGGTGTGAACCCAGCCTTAGAGCATCCAGATGAAGTGGTCACGTTTGACTATAGCATTTGAAGGGTTAAAGATTCATGACAGAAATACCACTTGTCGCAGACATTAACCACGGGTGTCTGCTGTATGAAACAGCAGGCACCTGGCAGCTATGGCGCATTCCTAACTCACAAGCAGGCGCTATCTTTAAAGTCAAGAAGGGGAAAGTGTCACCACCAGATATCTGAGAAGCTCTGACAGACGTTCTTCAGAACCTCCTGCTTGAGGTTCTTTTGTTTTGCTTTCATTTTGTCATCTCATTTCCCTCTCTCAGCTGTCATCTAGTTGCACTGATTGCATCCCTTTAAATACCCTCCCATACTGCATCACTTTGCGGTTTATGCAACTTCCTGGAGTGTGTACATGCTGGATGCTACTACTGATTCTTCTACAGATAAGTTTGTTCATTCATTTGTGTTTTCCTGGTTGCTTGATCCTGGGGTGACCCTGACTCCCTCCGTATTAAGTGTAGGGAGCCGGTGGTCGTGTCCCCTCACTATTATAGGGTGTTCAGGTGTCATACAGTCGAGGAACGAGGGTATGCAATCATCTACCATAGAGATTTTTGCATAGGCTGAGCAGTAAGGGAGAGAGCTAGGGCTGTTACAGGGCTTACCTTTTGGTTCCTTAGTTTTGGATCCAGTCAGTCGGATCTTCATTTTGTGTCTTCTAGTTTTTTGTACACCTTCCGTGACAGAAAGAGAAGATGTTGAAGTGTAGCACAAACCAATCGGAGTACTTTCAATTCAGGTTAAATTCAGTCAGACCTGAATTGCAAGAAATCTGCTTATCACTATACCTGATATAAGAAATAGGCATTAAAAGGATACTCTTATTGTTAATATACTGGTACAGAAGTGGTACTTCATAGACCTGGGAAGTCAAACTCATGGCCCTCCAGCTGTTGCAAGACTACAACTCATAGCTTTCCTTGATAGCTGTAGGCTGTCTGGGTATAATGGAAGTTGTAGTTTTGCAACAGCTCGAGCTGCAGCTCTAAGTTTGACATCCCTGTACTAGTGGAACAGCATAGACATAGTATTGGTACATTTAGGTATACTCAAAGGTGATGGAAAAACTGTGGATGGAAAAACTGTGGATTCTCCAACATAAAATTGTGGCTGGAAAATCTACCACACATTACAGTGCCAGTAAAGTGGATAACATTTTATAAAATCTCTAACTTGGTAGAAAAAAATCTACAACAATTGACCTGTGGAACAGATTTTAAAGGGAACCTGTCACCGGGATTTTGTGTATAGAGCTGAGGACATGGGTTGCTAGATGGCCGCTAGCACATGCGCAATACCCAGTCCCTATAGCTCTGTGTGCTTTTATCGTCTCAAAAAAACGATTTGATACATATGCAAATTAACCAGAGATGAGTCCTGTCCCTGACTCATCTCAGGGACAGGACACATAGCAGGGTAATTTGCATATGCATCAAATCGTTTTTTTTTTAAACAATAAAAGCACACAGAGCTATGGGGACTGGGTATTGCGGATGTGCTAGCGGCCATCTAGCAACCCATGTCCTCAGCTCTATACACAAAATCCCGGTGACAAGTTCCCTTTAAATCCTCAGTATTTTAACTTCCACTGCCCTTGACAGGATGTAATTCACATCACAACTACTGGGAGGCCACATATGGACATATCTGTACTGGAGCTCCACTGGACCATAAGAGTCAAGTAAGCGTGTTGACACAAGGCACAAGATCACAACCAGATGTAGAATGTCATAAAGTTTATTGGGAGACAATGCTTTTCGGGGCTCTATGGACCCCTTTATCAAAGCTGTGAGGCTGCAGAGGAAGGGACAAGAAGCATGGCCGTTCACTGTCGGCACGTGGGGCGTCTGCTAGGTCATAGCGAAACAATATCATGGTTTTTTTTAAGTTGGTCATCTCATAAAAAATAAAAAATAAAAAATACATCTTGTTATATGGCAAGCTAAAAGCCAGGGTATCTGTCAGCAGATTTTGTACATATGAAACTGGCTGACCTGTTGCATGTGCACTTGGCAGATGAAGGCATCTGTGTTGGTCCCATGTTCATAAATGCCTGCATTGCTGAGAAAAATGAAATTGTAATAGATGCAAATGAGTTTCTAAGAGCAATGGGGGCATTAACATTACTCCTAGAGGTTCTTCATCTCTCTCTGCAACTGCTGTGCCGTCTGCACTTTGAAAGGGCCAGGCAGTGTAAATGTGATCACACTTGGCCTTGACTTCTCTTAAAGTCAGTCAAAGTCCAGAGGACACAGCAGTTGCAGAGAGATGAGACTCTTGGAGTAATGGCAATTCCCCTGTGGCACCTAGAGGCTGATTATGTATATATTAAAACATCATTTTTCTTAGCAATATGGGCACACATAAACATGGGACCAACACAGATTACCAAATGTATATACATTCATATGTAGTTCCCCTGAGAACTTAATGAATTTAATGTTACAACAATAAATGCTGTGATTTGTTGTTATAGCACCTTGTGCGCTATGTATACCTGATGGCAGTGTATGGACAACAAATAGTTAACTAAATGGCAGACCTGGTTAGGTTAATAAGGTGACGGACTTGGCCCACCTCCCTAGTTAGTTAGAGAGTCTTAACTAAAAAGAGCAAGAGACAACAGCTATAGGTATAAGCTCCTACAAAGAAAGCCTAAGATGAAGCCTCCTCCAGGAGACACCACTACTGAGACTGAAAAGCTGCCATAGAGCTACTTAACTGAGAGGCAACCCTTCAAGGAAAGAGAACAGACAACCTTTTAGCCTAGGAATTGCAGAAGGAGTTAACAAGTACAGAGTAGCATGCAAAGTGCTTACAGAATGACTTAGGGACTATTACCATCATCAATGCTGCTGCATATACACAGTCATTGGGGACAAGTAAGTTCTAAACCATAGGACTGTATCAACTGATACTATCTATACTGCAAATGTAATCATTTACTCAGTAAGTAGAGACTTTATTCAAATTAAACTGGGCCTGGTTATTGTCTCCATCAATTGCTGGCCCCTGCTCTTGTACTTCTGCCTTGCAACCCCTGACCATTCAACATTTGATCTAAACAATAATGTTTTTCTTACAAAAGGATGGTAAAATTAAACTTTATTTTAAATGTACACTTTTCTGATGATTCCTCCAACAATTTTTGAAATAAACAGACTTAAGCCTCATGCACACGACCGTTGTTCTGGTCCGCATCCGAGCCGCAGTTTTTGCGGCTTGGGTGCGGACCTATTCACTTCAATGGGGACGCAAAAGAAGCGGACAGCACTCCGTGTGCTGTCCGCATCCGTTGCTCCGTTACGTAGCCCCGCAAAAAAAATAACATGTCCTATTGTTGTCCGTTTTGCAGACAAGAATAGCCATTTCTACAATGGGCCGCCTGTTCCATTCTGCAAACTGTGGAAGGCACACGGGCGGCTTCCGTGTTTTGCGGATCCACAATTTGCGGACCTTAAAAAAACGGAACGGTCGTGTGCGTGAGACCTTAAGATGAGCAATTTACTTAAAATTAATTTCAGGTCCAGTTCACATATTTTATTTTATTTTTTTATGATTTGGGTCTGATCTAAAGAGACCCCTGGAAAACATATATGCAACTTACTCCTAGCTTAGCTGCCTGAGAGGCCTTGGTTGGGGTCCAAGAGGATGGGGGAAACTATTTATGTTTATAGAGACTGCTGAGTATGCATGAGGATTATTGTAGTCCAGGCAATGGTTCTCTAGTTTTATGGCCAAAATATCTTAAAATTAGCACCTCTTACATCTGCTGGTATCAAAGAGGCTTAGCTTTCTTTTCCTTTTGGGATGGAAGCTAATTTGCATATCGTTCACAGAAACCCAAATATATGCAAATTAGGTTTTTACAAAAATAAAAAAATTATATTCCTCTGATGCCAGCAGATGTAAGAAGTGCAAATTTGCATATATTTTGCGACAGAAACCCAGAGGAGCATTGCCTGGACTACAATATTCTTCACACATACTCAGAGGTCTCCACAAGGATAAATTATAGCCCCCTTCCCCGAAAATTTGGAATGAATCCTGAATCAATTTATTAATCTCTACTGAATGCTACTCCATTGCAGTGATGAGGCTTTTTCCGATCCATGGCAAAAATTTAAGTGTGACGTCCCATTTGTGGTCACATGCACCCATCCAGTCATTCACTGGCCTCAGGGTAATGTGTCCCTAAGCAACATGTGTCGGCAGAGTCTTTTGCAATCTTGTAACAGAAAGTGGAAAGTCCCTTTAGTAGTTAATATTAAAGGGGTTATCCAACCCCTATAATAACCCCCACAATGCACGTGCTGCTCATGCCATGCAGGCATCAGGAGCGACTTGGGTGTTGGGGAATGAGGTAATTATAATCTATATGAGGGACCCGGGCATTCAGGGGGTCTTTATAGGGGTTGAATCAGGGGTGGACATAACACCTATGCAGCTGGTTCAGCTGTACAGGGCCCCAGCAAAGGAGGGGGCCCATTCCAGTGCCATGAGACTTTTTTTATCTTATGATATTTTTCATTCCTTACCTCTGCCAACAGGGTAACCTGGGCACCTTGGTGTGGAGGTCGGGAGGCAGAGTTTTGGGGGTGGGGGGCTGATTAGTACTTACTGCGAATCTGCTGCACGTTTGTGTCTACACTACATAGCTGAAAGAGCTTTGATGACATCATAGTCATGTGATCTTTTCAGCAGTGGAAGTGGAAGTAGGACCTGTGATGAGGTCACTGTCATGTGACCAGTGCAGAAAGAGGCAGCATTGGAGACCTGTGATGCCATGGAATCAATGTGAGTGCCAGAGAAAAGCTGGGAGATGTGGTTCTCCCATTATACTTCCTCCCTTCTTAGTGGGAGGGAAATATGTTATTTAACTGGGACTGAATAGAGGGGCTGAAGGGAGGGGAGGGGTGTCAGTTACATGGGACTGTATGTTATAGAAGATTGGAGGAAGATGAATGGTGTTATTTACATGGGACTGGGTATTTTAGAAGACTGGAGGGTAAGGAGTGATGTTATTTATATGGGAATATGTGTTGGAGGGGGTGAAGGAGGGAATTTAAGTTATTTACATGGGACTGTATGTTATAGAGAACTGTAAGGACGATAAGTAATTTACATGGGGCTGTAGGGAGAGGACTGGTGTTATTTACATGGAACTGCATGGTACAGAAGACTGAAGGGAGAGGAGTGAAGTTATGTACATGGAACTGCATGGTATAGAAGACTGTAAGGAAGATAGGTTATTGACATGGAACTGTATCATATAGAAGACTGGTGGGAAATGACTGGCATTATTTACTTGGGACTGCATGGTATAGAAGACTGGAGGGAGAGAACGGGTATTATAATTTATGGGGGCCCAACAGCGATGATTATAACTCCGGGGGTTACGGCAGGAGGTATTATAATTGGCACTGCAGGGAACATTATAAATATTGTGGGAAGTGGAGGAGGGCATTACTACTACTGAGGGCTCTATAGAAGTGCCTTATAGATTATAAGAGGTGTCCTATATGGAGGCCTTATTAGTACTGAGGGCACTGTAGGGAGCCTTATTGCCACTGGGGATACTATTTGGGGGTGGCTTCTGCCTGGCAGTGAGCCTGATGATGTCACTGGCACTAATGGACATGCTTTAGCGCTGCCTTAGCCTGTAAAATGGCTAGGGCAGCGCTAAAGCCACCCATCAGTGCCTGTCTTTGTTGGGCCCATGTTCATATATGCCTGCATTATTCTGAAAAAATTATAATATTTGAATATATGCAAATGATCTTCCATTACACTTAGAGGCTCTGCTGTCTCTGCAACTGCCGCTCCCTGTCTACTTTGACAGGGCCTGGCAGTGAAAATGTCATCCCACGAGCCATGTTAAAGTGCAGAGGGCGCGGCAGTTACAGAGAGAGTGGAGCCTCTAGGTGTAATGGTAATGCCCCCGTTTGTATATAATAAAACATCATTTTTCTCAGCAGTATGGGCACATAAGAACATGGTACCAACACAGATGCCTTCAGCTGCCAAGTGCACATGTAACAGGTCAGTCCTTTAATTGTCCAAGTGTATGAGGGAGTCCTGAGGGGTATCTGAAGGCCTAGGGAGCATTTTACCATCAGCTATGGACTTCATTGGGGGGGGGGGGGCGGAAAGCTGGCACTAAAGTGCCTAGAGCAGTATCAAATCTAAATATGAGCCTGGCTCCACAGCAGTAGCAGAATGTAGTGTCACACATCACACTGCTGGTCTGTGTATGAGGAGAAGCGGTGTGGCCGGGAATCTGCTGTGCTCCTCCTCCTACACAGACCATCAGAACAATGTGTGACACTACATCCTGCTACTGCTGTGGAGCGCCAGCGGCTTAACTGTGATCATGAGGAACTAGGTGAGTATATTTTTTTTAACTTCCTTTGAAGGGGGCACATATCTGTCCATTATTACTGTAAGGGGGCTCATATGTGGACATAACTACTATGTACTGGCACAAAGGGGGAATAATTACTATGTGGGGGCATTAAGGGGACTGGGTGTGTATAGTTATGCTTTGGGCAGAGTTAGAGGCGTGACGTAGTATGAAAAGAAAATATATATACAGGGAGTGCAGAATTATTAGGCAAGTTGTATTTTTGAGGATTAATTTTATTATTGAACAACAACCATGTTCTCAATGAACCCAAAAAAACTCATTAATATCAAAGCTGAATATTTTTGGAAGTAGTTTTTAGTTTGTTTTTAGTTTTAGCTATTTTAGGGGGATATCTGTGTGTGCAGGTGACTATTACTGTGCATAATTATTAGGCAACTTAACAAAAAACAAATATATACCCATTTCAATTATTTATTTTTACCAGTGAAACCAATATAACATCTCAACATTCACAAATATATACATTTCTGACATTCAAAAACAAAACAAAAACAAATCAGTGACCAATATAGCCACCTTTCTTTGCAAGGACACTCAAAAGCCTGCCATCCATGGATTCTGTCAGTGTTTTGATCTGTTCACCATCAACATTGCTTGCAGCAGCAACCACAGCCTCCCAGACACTGTTCAGAGAGGTGTACTGTTTTCCCTCCTTCTAAATCTCACATTTGATGATGGACCACAGGTTCTCAATCGGGTTCAGATCAGGTGAACAAGGAGGCCATGTCATTAGATTTTCTTCTTTTATACCCTTTCTTGCCAGCCACGCTGTGGAGTACTTGGACGCGTGTGATGGAGCATTGTCCTGCATGAAAATCATGTTTTTTTTGAAGGATGCAGACTTCTTCCTGTACCACTGCTTGAAGAAGGTGTCTTCCAGAAACTGGCAGTAGGACTGGGAGTTGAGCTTGACTCCATCCTCAACCCGAAAAGGCCCCACAAGCTCATCTTTGATGATACCAGCCCAAACCAGTACTCCACCTCCACCTTGCTGGCGTCTGAGTCGGACTGGAGCTCTCTGCCCTTTACCAATCCAGCCACTGGCCCATCCATCTGGCCCATCAAGACTCACTCTCATTTCATCAGTCCATAAAACCTTAGAAAAATCAGTCTTGAGTAGAGTTGAGCGAACACCTGGATGTTCGGGTTCGAGAAGTTCGGCCGAACATCCCGGAAATGTTCGGGTTCGGGATCCGAACCCGATCCGAACTTCGTCCCGAACCCGAACCCCATTGAAGTCAATGGGGACCCGAACTTTTCGGCACTAAAAAGGCTGTAAAACAGCCCAGGAAAGAGCTAGAGGGCTGCAAAAGGCAGCAACATGTAGGTAAATCCCCTGCAAACAAATGTGGATAGGGAAATGAATTAAAATAAAAATTAAATAAATAAAAATTAACCAAAATCAATTGGAGAGAGGTTCCATAGCCGAGAATCTGGCTTCCCGTCACCCACCACTGGAACAGTCCATTCTCAGATATTTAGGCCCCGGCACCCAGGCAGAGGAGAGAGGTCCCGTAACAGAGAATCTGTCTTCATGTCAGCAGAGAATTAGTCTGCATGTCATAGCAGAGAATGAGGCTTCACGTCAGCCACCACTGCAACAGTCCATTGGCATATATTTAGGCCCAGCACCCAGGCAGAGGAGGGAGGTCCCGTAACAGAGAATCTGTCTTCATGTCAGCAGAGAATTAGTCTGCATGTCATAGCAGAGAATGAGGCTTCACGTCAGCCACCACTGCAACAGTCCATTGGCATATATTTAGGCCCAGCACACACACAGGCAGAGGAGAGAGGTCCCGTAACAGAGAATCTGGCTTCATGTCAGGAGAGAATCAGTCTGCATGTCATAGCAGAGAATGAGGCTTCACGTCAGCCACCACTGCAACAGTCCATTGGCATATATTTAGGCCCAGCACACACACAGGCAGAGGAGAGAGGTCCCGTAACAGAGAATCTGTCTTCATGTCAGCAGAGAATCAGTCTGCATGTCATAGCAGAGAATGAGGCTTCACGTCAGCCACCACTGCAACAGTCCATTGGCATATATTTAGGCCCAGCAACCAGGCAGAGGAGGGAGGTCCCGTAACAGAGAATCTGTCTTCATGTCAGCAGAGAATTAGTCTGCATGTCATAGCAGAGAATGAGGCTTCACGTCAGCCACCACTGCAACAGTCCATTGGCATATATTTAGGCCCAGCACACACACAGGCAGAGGAGAGAGGTCCCGTAACAGAGAATCTGGCTTCATGTCAGCAGAGAATCAGTCTGCATGTCATAGCAGAGAATGAGGCTTCACGTCAGCCACCACTGCAACAGTCCATTGGCATATATTTAGGCCCAGCACACACACAGGCAGAGGAGAGAGGTCCCGTAACAGAGAATCTGTCTTCATGTCAGCAGAGAATTAGTCTGCATGTCATAGCAGAGAATGAGGCTTCACGTCAGCCACCACTGCAACAGTCCATTGGCATATATTTAGGCCCAGCACCCAGGCAGAGGAGGGAGGTCCCGTAACAGAGAATCTGTCTTCATGTCAGCAGAGAATTAGTCTGCATGTCATAGCAGAGAATGAGGCTTCACGTCAGCCACCACTGCAACAGTCCATTGGCATATATTTAGGCCCAGCACACACACAGGCAGAGGAGAGAGGTCCCGTAACAGAGAATCTGGCTTCATGTCAGCAGAGAATCAGTCTGCATGTCATAGCAGAGAATGAGGCTTCACGTCAGCCACCACTGCAACAGTCCATTGGCATATATTTAGGCCCAGCACACACACAGGCAGAGGAGAGAGGTCCCGTAACAGAGAATCTGGCTTCATGTCAGCAGAGAATCAGTCTGCATGTCATAGCAGAGAATGAGGCTTCACGTCAGCCACCACTGCAACAGTCCATTGGCATATATTTAGGCCCAGCACACACACAGGCAGAGGAGAGAGGTCCCGTAACAGAGGATCTGGCTTCATGTCAGCAGAGAATCAGTCTGCATGTCATAGCAGAGAATGAGGCTTCACGTCACCCACCACTACAACAGTCCATTGGCATATATTTAGGCCTAGCACACAGGCAGAGCAGAGAGGTCCCGTAACAGACAATCTGGCTTCATGACAGCAGAGAATCAGTCTGCATGTCATAGCAGAGAATGAGGCTTCACGTCACCCACCACTGCAACAGTCCATTGGCATATATTTAGGCCTAGCACACAGGCAGAGCAGAGAGGTCCCGTAACAGACGATCTGGCTTCATGTCAGCAGAGAATCAGTCTGCATGTCATAGCAGAGAATGAGGCTTCACGTCAGCCACCACTGCAACAGTCCATTGGCATATATTTAGGCCTAGCACACAGGCAGAGGAGAGAGGTCCCGTAACAGACAATCTGGCTTCATGTCAGCAGAGAATCAGTCTGCATGTCATAGCAGAGAATGAGGCTTCACGTCACCCACCACTGCAACAGTCCATTGGCATATATTTAGGCCTAGCACACAGGCAGAGCAGAGAGGTCCCGTAACAGACAATCTGGCTTCATGTCAGCAGAGAATCAGTCTGCATGTCATAGCAGAGAATGAGGCTTCACGTCACCCACCACTGCAACAGTCCATTTGCATATATTTAGGCCTAGCACACAGGCAGAGCAGAGAGGTCCCGTAACAGACGATCTGGCTTCATGTCAGCAGAGAATCAGTCTGCATGTCATAGCAGAGAATGAGGCTTCACGTCACCCACCACTGCAACAGTCCATTGGCATATATTTAGGCCTAGCACACAGGCAGAGCAGAGAGGTCCCGTAACAGACAATCTGGCTTCATGTCAGCAGAGAATCAGTCTGCATGTCATAGCAGAGAATCAGGCTTCACGTCAGCCACCACTGCAACAGTCCATTGTCATAAATTTAGGCCCAGCACCCAGGCAGAGGAGAGAGGTCCCGTAACAGACAATCTGGCTTCATGTCAGCAGAGAATTAGTCTGCATGTCATAGCAGAGAATCAGGCTTCATGTCAGCCACCACTGCAACAGTCCATTGGCATATATTTAGGCCTAGCACACAGGCAGAGGAGAGGTTCATTCAACTTTGGGTAGCCTCGCAATATAATGGTAAAATGAAAATAAAAATAGGATTGAATGAGGAAGTGCCCTGGAGTCCAATAATATATGGTTATGGGGAGGTAGTTAATGTCTAATCTGGACAAGGGACGGACAGGTCCTGTGGGATCCATGCCTGGTTCATTTTTATGAACGTCAGCTTGTCCACATTGGCTGTAGACAGGCGGCTGCGTTTGTCTGTAATGACGCCCCCTGCCGTGCTGAATACACGTTCAGACAAAACGCTGGCTGCCGGGCAGGCCAGCACCTCCAAGGCATAAAAGGCTAGCTCTGGCCACGTGGACAATTTAGAGACCCAGAAGTTGAATGGGGCCGAACCATCAGTCAGTACGTGGAGGGGTGTGCACACGTACTGTTCCACCATGTTAGTGAAATGTTGCCTCCTGCTAACACGTTGCGTATCAGGTGGTGGTGCAGTTAGCTGTGGCGTGTTGACAAAAGTTTTCCACATCTCTGCCATGCTAACCCTGCCCTCAGAGGAGCTGGCCGTGACACAGCTGCCTTGGCGACCTCTTGCTCCTCCTCTGCCTTGGCCTTGGGCTTCCACTTGTTCCCCTGTGACATTTGGGAATGCTCTCAGTAGCGCGTCTACCAACGTGCGCTTGTACTCGCGCATCTTCCTATCACGCTCCAGTGCAGGAAGTAAGGTGGGCACATTGTCTTTGTAGCGTGGATCCAGCAGGGTGGCAACCCAGTAGTCCGCACAGGTTAAAATGTGGGCAACTCTGCTGTCGTTGCGCAGGCACTGCAGCATGTAGTCGCTCATGTGTGCCAGGCTGCCCAGGGGTAAGGACAAGCTGTCCTCTGTGGGAGGCGTATCGTCATCGTCCTGCCTTTCCCCCCAGCCACGCACCAGTGATGGACCCGAGCTGCGTTGGGTGCCACCCCGCTGTGACCATGCTTCATCCTCATCCTCGTCCTCCTCGTCCTCCAGTAGTGGGCCCTGGCTGGCCACATTTGTACCTGGCCTCTGCTGTTGCCAAAAACCTCCCTCTGAGTCACTTCGAAGAGACTGGCCTGAAAGTGCTAAAAATGACCCCTCTTCCTCCTCCTCCTCCTCCTCCTCCTGGGCCACCTCCTCTTCCATCATCGCCCTAAGTGTTTTCTCAAGGAGACATAGAAGTGGTATTGTAACGCTGATAACAGTGTCATCGCCACTGGCCATGTTGGTGGAGTACTCGAAACAGCGCAACAGGGCACACAGGTCTCGCATGGAGGCCCAGTCATTGGTGGTGAAGTGGTGCTGTTCTGTAGTGCGACTGACCCGTGCGTGCTGCAGCTGAAACTCCACTATGGCCTGCTGCTGCTCGCACAGTCTGTCCAGCATGTGCAAGGTGGAGTTCCACCTGGTGGGCACGTCGCATATGAGGCGGTGAGCGGGAAGGCCGAAGTTACGCTGTAGCGCAGACAGGCGAGCAGCAGCAGGATGTGAACGCCGGAAGCGCGAACAGACGGCCCGCACTTTATGCAGCAGCTCTGACATGTCGAGGTAGTTGTGAATGAACTTCTGCACCACCAAATTCAGCACATGCGCCAAGCAAGGGATGTGCGTCAAATTGGCTAGTCCCAGAGCTGCAACGAGATTTCGCCCATTATCACACACCACCAGGCCGGGCTTGAGGCTCACCGGCAGCAACCACTCGTCGGTCTGTTGTTCAATACCCCGCCACAACTCCTGTGCGGTGTGGGGCCTGTCCCCCAAACATATGAGTTTCAGAATGGCCTGCTGACGTTTACCCCGGGCTGTGCTGAAGTTGGTGGTGAAGGTGTGTGGCTGACTGGATGAGCAGGTGGAAGAAGAGGAGGAGGAAGCCGAGAAGGAGGAGGTGGCAACAGGAGGCAAAGAATGTTGCCCTGCGATCCTTGGCGGCGGAAGGACGTGCGCCAAACAGCTCTCCGCCTGGGGCCCAGCTGCCACTACATTTACCCAGTGTGCAGTTAGGGAGATATAGCGTCCCTGGCCGTGCTTACTGGTCCACGTATCTGTGGTTAGGTGGACCTTGCTACAGATGGCGTTGCGCAGTGCACACTTGATTTTATCGGATACTTGGTTGTGCAGGGAAGGCACGGCTCTCTTGGAGAAGTAGTGCCGGCTGGGAACAACATACTGTGGGACAGCAAGCGACATGAGCTGTTTGAAGCTGTCTGTGTCCACCAGCCTAAATGACAGCATTTCATAGGCCAGTAGTTTAGAAATGCTGGCATTCAGGGCCAGGGATCGAGGGTGGCTAGGTGGGAATTTACGCTTTCTATCAAATGTTTGTGAGATGGAGAGCTGAACGCTGGCGTGTGACATGGTTGAGACGCTTGGTGACGGAGGTGGTGGTGGTGGTGTTGGTGGTACATCCCCTGTTTGCTGGGCGGCAGGTGCCAACGTTCCTCCAGAGGCGGAGGAAGAGGCCGAGGCGGCAGCAGCAGAATAGGCCGAGGCGGCAGCAGCAGAAGAGGTAGCAGGGGGAGCCTGAGTGACTTCCTTGGTTTTAAGGTGTTTACTCCACTGCAGTTCATGCTTTGCATGCAGGTGCCTGGTCATGCAGGTTGTGCTCAGGTTCAGAACGTTAATGCCTCGCTTCAGGCTCTGATGGCACAGCGTGCAAACCACTCGGGTCTTGTCGTCAGCACATTGTTTGAAGAAGTGCCATGCCAGGGAACTCCTTGAAGCTGCCTTTGGGGTGCTCGGTCCCAGATGGCGGCGGTCAGTAGCAGGCGGAGTCTCTTGGCGGCGGGTGTTCTGCTTTTGCCCACTGCTCCCTCTTTTGCTACGCTGTTGGCTCGGTCTCACCACTGCCTCTTCCTCCGAACTGTGAAAGTCAGTGGCACGACCTTCATTCCATGTGGGGTCTAGGACCTCATCGTCCCCTGCATCGTCTTCCACCCAGTCTTGATCCCTGACCTCCTGTTCAGTCTGCACACTGCAGAAAGACGCAGCAGTTGGCACCTGTGTTTCGTCATCATCAGAGACATGCTGAGGTGGTATTCCCATGTCCTCATCATCAGGAAACATAAGTGGTTGTGCGTCAGTGCATTCTATGTCTTTCACCGCTGGGGAAGGGCTAGGTGGATGCCCTTGGGAAACCCTGCCAGCGGAGTCTTCAAACAGCATAAGAGACTGCTGCATAACTTGAGGCTGAGACAGTTTCCCTGGTATGCATGGGGGTGATGTGACAGACTGATGGGGTTGGTTTTCAGGCGCCATCTGTGCGCTTTCTGCAGAAGACTGGGTGGGAGATAATGTGAACGTGCTGGATCCACTGTCGGCCACCCAATTGACTAATGCCTGTACCTGCTCAGGCCTTACCATCCTTAGAACGGCATTGGGCCCCACCATATATCGCTGTAAATTCTGGCGGCTACTGGGACCTGAGGTAGTTGGTACACTAGGACGTGTGGATGTGGCAGAACGGCCACGTCCTCTCCCAGCACCAGAGGGTCCACTAACACCACCACGACCATGTCCACGTCCGCGTCCCTTACTAGATGTTTTTCTCATTGTTATGGTTCACCACAACAACAAATATATTATTTGGCCCAATGTATTGTATTCAAATTCAGCGGGATATAAATTTGAGGCCTAGTATTTAGGCGCTGGGTGACAGGTATGGGTTTAGTGACAGAATTAGACTTGGAAATGCACAGAAGCGTGTGTGTGTGAAGTTATTCTGAATGACCCAATGTGCACCTTGAATATTATATACCCTTTTAGGGATAGATTTCAAATAGCTCTGATACAGCAGAAACCACTAAATTTTTAAATTGCTAAATTGGGAATTGTATTTCAACCCAGAACAAAAAATGTGCTTTGACGGACACTAAATAACTTTCCCAGCCACAACAGGACAGCGGTAACGAGAGATTTAGCGGGATATAAATTTGAGGCCTAGTATTTAGGCGCTGGGTGACCGGTATGGATTTAGTGACAGAATTAGACTGGGATATGGCCAAAAAATAACCACACTATTGCTGGTTAAATGCACTTGGTGATGGGCGCAGCTTGCCCCTGATGTAGTATATGGCCAAAAAATGAACAGACTATTGCTGGTTAAATGCACTTGGTGTCACAGCTTGACCAACCACACTACTGAGGGTTAAATGCACTTGGTGACGGGCGCAGCTTGCCCCTGATGTAGTATATGGCCAAAAAATGAACAGACTATTGCTGGTTAAATGCACTTGGTGACGGGCGCAGCTTGCCCCTGATTTAGTATATGGCCAAAAAATGAACAGACTATTGCTGGTTAAATGCACTTGGTGTGATAGCTTGACCAACCACACTACTGAGGGTTAAATGCACTTGGTGACGGGCGCAGCTTGCCCCTGATGTAGTATATGGCCAAAAAATAAACAGACTATTGCTGGTTAAATGCACTTGGTGTGACAGCTTCACCCTGATGTAGGCTTTAGCCAAAAAACAAATGCACCATTGAGGGTTAAATGCACTTGGTGACAGGCGCAGCTTGCCCCTGATGTAGTATATGGCCAAAAAATAAACAGACTATTGCTGGTTAAATGCACTTGGTGTGACAGCTTCACCCTGATGTAGGCTTTAGCCAAAAAACAACCACACCATTGAGGGTTAAATGCACTTGGTCGCAGCTTGTGCTGGCGCACCACAAGACACAAAATGGCCGCCGATCACCCCAGAAAAATGTGACTGACAAACGGTCTGGGCAGCCTAAAAACAGTGAGCAATTGAGGATCAGCAGCTCAATGATCCACAGCTGCAGATCGATCAGTTAATCAAGTCCTTTGGAGGAGTTAATCTGCCTAATCTCGCCCTACTGTCGCAGCCGCAACCTCTCCCTACGCTAATCAGAGCAGAGTGACGGGCGGCGCTATGTGACTCCAGCTTAAATAGAGGCTGGGTCACATGGTGCTCTGGCCAATCACAGCCATGCCAATAGTAGGCATGGCTGTGATGGCCTCTTGGGGCAAGTAGTATGACGCTTGTTGATTGGCTGCTTTGCAGCCTTTCAAAAAGCGCCAAGAAAGCGTCACAAAAGCGCGAAGAAAGCGACGAACACCGAACCCGAACCCGGACTTTTACGAAAATGTCCGGGTTCGGGTCCGTGTCACGGACACCCCAAAATTCGGTACGAACCCGAACTATACAGTTCGAGTTCGCTCATCCCTAGTCTTGAGATATTTCTTGGCCCAGTCTTGACGTTTCAGCTTGTGTGTCTTGTTCAGTGGTGGTCGTCTTTCAGCCTTTCTTACCTTGGCCATGTCTCTGAGTATTGCACACCTTGTGCTTTTGGGCACTCCAGTGATGTTGCAGCTCTGAAATATGGCCAAACTGGTGGCAAGTGGCATCTTGGCAGCTGCACGCTTGACTTTTCTCAGTTCATGGGCAGTTATTTTGCGCCTTGGTTTTTCCACACGCTTTTTGCGACCCTGTTGACTATTTTGAATGAAACGCTTGATTGTTCGATGATCACGCTTCAGAAGCTTTGCAATTTTAAGAGTGCTGCATCCCTCTGCAAGATATCTCACTATTTTTGACTTTTCTGAGCCTGTCAAGTCCTTCTTTTGACCCATTTTGCCAAAGTAAAGGAAGTTGCCTAATAATTATGCACACCTGATATAGGGTGTTGATGTCATTAGACCACACCCCTTCTCATTACAGAGATGCACATCACCTAATATGCTTAATTGGTAGTAGGCTTTCGAGCCTATACAGCTTGGAGTAAGACAACATGCATAAAGAGGATGATGTGGTTAAAATACTCATTTGCCTAATAATTCTGCACTCCATGTATATATTGTAAACATATTCACAAGATTTTTTTTTATTTGCACATATATGTCTGTATTTGTATGTGTGGTTTGGGAGGGGGAGTAGGTACATCCTTTGCACAGGGGCCCTTTGCTGTCTGTTTCTGCCCCTGGGTTGGATAACCCTTGTAATGCTATTCCAATTAATAGTGACTATATATGGGCTAGGTTTTAAAGTTAAAGAAACAAACTATGTATTCTCGATTTATCACAACTCAACAGGTACTTTTTTTTTTAAACAAAAGAGCTAAAAAAAAAGAAAAAAGCAAAATAATATGCCATTCCTAAAAGAACAGCACACGCTTTTCTGCTGTGCTCTAATCCACAGCAAATCCTTCTGGCAGCAGCAGGGTCAAATGGCAGTTATGATATGAATTGATAGTAGATATTATAATAAAAGAATAATTGTAAGGGCTTTGTAGTATATTGTATGAAGGGAAAAAAAGACTGTAGCTTGAAACATCACTGAACACCAAAAGAGTGATGATCTCGAGCAGGAGCTTCGGTCAAAGGTAATCTACACAGTCGTATTTGAAAAGTAAGCTGTCTCCCAGGAGGAACTTTAGAATCATATTGCTGCTATATAACCTGATTAACACTGAGGATCACCTCAAACATATTTCAAAATGTCTTTGAACTTTTACAGGCAGGTCTGATCAGAATAAAATTAATAAAAATGGTTCTATGACATAAAACAAATGTATAACTTTGCTAAATGTGGATTTCCTTTGTATAATTGTACAATATAATGGTAATTATTAGTGTTGAGCGAGCATGCTCGGCCAAATACCAGTTCGGCTCGAGCATCGCTATGCTCGGCACATGGCGGTACTCGGCTGAGTACCGCATGTGCTTGAGCGCAATGCTCGAGTCTCCTCCCCGCACGTTTCGTGGCTGCTAAGCAGCCAATAAACCTGCAGGTAAGTACTGCCCTCACTGTAATGCCAGTAGCCATGTTGGGTACTTCCATTTCAGTGATTGGCTGGCCGGAACGAGTCATCGGATGCTGTATAGCACCCAATGACGCGTGTTCAGCTCATTCAAAGTCAGGGAGAGCTGAGCATAGGAAGGATCATACAGTGCAGGGAGTGTAATTGAATATTATTTCTGTACAAAAATGTTTCCGAGACCAATAAGTCCTTGTAAGTACTATTGTGTGTGACAAAGTTCCAGCAAAAAAAAAAATATAACTTTTAAAATGCAATATACTTTATTTTTACGTTCTAAAAAACAATTACCCTAAATAATTCTAATGTGACGGTCAAAGAACTATCTGATGTACAAAAAGATACTTATATAGATACAATATTGGGGGTACAGATCTAGGTTGAGGGAAGGAAATCTTATCCCTAACGTTACCCTGCAGTAAGGCTCAGCCCAGAGACGACCCCTAATGGTGGGAACTCTCTGTCCTTGTACCTAAACTATAAAACCCTAGACAGGCTTTGGGTTCCTCAGGGGTCAATCCCATAGGTCAATGACATTAAACATGAAGAAACACTAGTTTTCAGATGATGAAGAAAACAGATACATAAATGTATAGATATAAAGATAAGAACATATGGAAGTTGAAAAGGATCATCAAGATTTAACCTGGGGCGGTCAAGCCAGATGCATGGGACTTATTAGCGCACAGTCATATCAGTTTGCAACTAGTATGTGCCAGAGATGACAATGTGACAGTCCCTCAGAGAGTCAGTTGAGTAGGTGGCGCTTATCACAGATTTGTATAGATGGCCAGTTCAGGATATCAAGGACCATCAGACCAATTATCATCAAACCCAGGAACCTGGTGTCATTGAGAATAGTTGAGCAAAGAGCTATTTTGTACTTTCACTGGTGTAAAAGCCCGTCGAAAATGATGTGGGAGATGTATCCACAGGCCCTATATACACTCACCCTCCAGCTAGTCGCCTGACCGCTCAGTAAGATCAGTTAAATTATTCGCACCACATCTCCTGTTTAAAGTGTGTGCATCCCTAAAATATCAGTTACATCCAGTTCACTTTTTCCGTAGACGGTGTCCCCTGTAGACAGTTAAATTATCCGCACCACATCTCCTGTAATCGCAACCATCCTGCACCTTAACAGCGTCTCATAGGCCTCTGACCTAGCAGCCCTCAGACTATGAGGCTAAACGGCGGGGCACAGGAGCCAATAGTTCCTGTCCCTGACATTCAACTCCAGTGCTCCTACGGACCAGTACCAGATGATCCACGGCCCGCTACTGGTCAGTGGCTTCGTGGTTGGGGGCCGCTGACAACACTAGACACTAGAGTCCTTCACACTCTCACTATCTATCTGCAAGGGTACCCCAACAAGGGTTCCCTTAATAACCATGGTCTATCCCTCAATAGCCCTGTTTTGCTATGTGGTAATCTCAAGGCTGGCCCAGCATGTTTCCCCTCTTCACATCTGAGGTTGATCCTCAAAGATGAAGCTGGAAGTGTAGATAAACATGAATCATGCTAACCTAGAAGGAAATTACATCTAAATGTACGGAGCAGATGCCTGATATTTGTTATTGTGACATTTCATTATACCCTGTAGTCTATGATTGTACTAATCAATGTTCCAAATGGTAATCTACTGGCATTCATAGGGACCTTATATTGGTCCTCTACACAGGGATATTTTTTGTATGTTTTAGATATTTCTATTAAAGATTACATTTTATAATATATTTTTTTTTTCTGTGTGCTAGCTAGTAAAAGTTTAACATGTGAATAGAATTATACTGTAAATTGTATATCCTTTTCCAGATGGTAGTGTCACGAACTATGGACCCGATCGCTCCGGATCCCACAGCTGTGACGTAGTGGTCTGTGACGGAGTCTGCGCACACACAGAGACCTCACGTGACCGGGGTATTACCATCCGGCTAACACCCCCCCACTACACTTCGGTAACTGCCACCACGTGGGTTCCCAGTCCACGAGCCGACTATCCGGGTCATTCACTATCACACAGATCAGTGGATGAACCGGATATCACTTACTGACCAACCGCAGTCAATCACCCCTAGCTACAATTCCTAAATGCAATTTAACTAACTACCTGGTAACGTCTCTTCAAAGGCAAGGTACGTTGTTCAGCAGATTAGAATATGGAAGACTTGGCCATTTAGATTTTATAATCTTTAATAAGCGGTAAAAAGCAGTGCATACAAGTCTAATGAAAATGACTATAAATCTACAGAATAATAATAACAATATAAATAATCGCGACAGTTCAAATGAAAGGGAAAAAGATGAAAGAATACTTAGTTTCTCTGGAGGGTTTCAGATGGTCGTTCATATGTCCTTTTTGAATCCTTGCAAACCCCTTTTCAGTATGTATCAGGGGAGACCCTCAATGTTCTTCTGATACAGGGATATGCCGTCAATGTCCAATTAAGTGTCTGGTGATGTTCCATGGGTCTCTCTCCTCTGTCCTTGTGCACGGATTTTTATGAACTCTCCCATGGGCAGGAGACTTACTCCTGTCAGCCAATGGCAGCAGAGTGACTGTGAAGCCTAGGGATTGGCCTCCAAGTGTTTTATGACCCCATCAAAGTTCAGTTCCTACAATGAGGATTATACTTAAGCTCGTATCTCCCTGATACATCGGCATATTTTTATACAGAATACATATTTGCGATCCTTATTTATTTACATACAGAATGAGACCACACACGGTAATGCTAGGACCTGTAGTTCTTCTACCACCCATAGGTCAGCTACAGAATCACATCCTCTAGTCATATTTGATACCCAATTAACCACAATACTCTGTAGAGCCTGGATCTGGTGTCAGAAAGGGCATAAGTTGATTCATAAATGAAATAGGAAAGTGGACTGGTTTTATGCCCAGAGCTAATTAAGGGCTATTAGCTCTCCTCAAACAAGACCTGGAAATTAATGACGTCACGCTCCAGCCAGGCTTGACAGCGAGCTGATCTTTATCTTATAGGACAGGATGAGCTGGGCCTGGTATAGCCTTTATGACCTTTTATAGCTGGCCTCACAGAGTAGTGGTAATAAAAGTGTCCATCTATATCATAGGTGACCCAGGCTTCAGGAAGATGAGAGTTCACTGTTTTTTTACATATGCCAGAAGCATATAAGATGGCTACCCAGAGGAATTATGTATGTATGCCGGCACAGGTAGTACCTCTTTTAAGGCCTCCATGTACTGCCATACAATGGGAGTCTTAAAATACTAATTTGATACAAATAGTATTATTTCAGTTTGTTATCTGTAGTTCTCCATAAGGCTGAAAGTAAATCCACTGAGTTACTTTAACACTGGTAGTTAGTAGAGATGAGCAAATTATTGAAAAGGTTGATTTTGCTAATTCGCCAAATTTTACCCAAAAATTTGCTTTGTGACGAATTACTTCTGCTGCAATAGCGTCACCCCCGTCATTGTACCCCTCAGATGCCGCGTTCATACCTGATCGCAGCATCTGAGTTTGAAAACAGTGTAAAATTAACAATAAAAAAAATGTTTTATCAAACTTACCACCTCCATTTACTCGCGACGGGTTGGCCGCTGCCATCTTGCTTGAGATTACATCATCATGCCAACTGGTGGACAAGATCTTCAGACAAGATCTTCAATTAAGATGGAGGCTGGCGGCCAGTTGCAAGAAAATAGAGGAGGCAAGTTTGGATTTTTTTGTTTTTTACACTATTTCAGGTTAAATCAATTTGCTGTTCGAGGCTTCGAGGCAAATTGAATTTATCCTGAAATTTGAATCGAATTCCACTTCATGGGATTCGATTCGCTCATCTCTAGTAGTTATCACAATTCATAAAATAATAAATTCAACAATTCACCTCAGCATTATTTGTTTAGGTTTATTAGCCTCGGGCAAAATTGTATTCAGATTATTCTCTGTTGATGTAAACCCATAGAATAAGATGCAAACACCTACAAGAAAATATTGAGTTGGAGAATCAAGTAGCAAAATAAACAGAATACAATATAAAGAATGATCTGGAGAGTACAGAGGTGTGAACAATATCTACCAGAAATAGAAACACTGGGAAAAGTCAAGTGTATGTTGTTGAACAGCAAAAAATAGATATTTATGCTATGCATTCACAAGATGTTAGAGTGAAGGTCCAATATGTTGCCACAATACAGTTAATTAGGTAGTGTAAAGGATCATGTACTGTATTTGTTGCAGGGTCTCCAAGTCCAAATAGTTCTTTATTTGCTACCCAATTTGTTGCATCCAAGTTAACAGTCACTTAACAGTCACTCGGGTGAATCCACAGCACATAAGGCATAACAACAAACAAGAAAATAAATACTTGCCCGTCTGGACTCTAAAACAGAGGAATGTTTCTCTCACCTAGGCACTAGGCATTTAGCTTGTCAGGAGAATTAGGCTTTTCATAGCCTCAAAGTCAAATAGTCAGCAGACTCTGACCCTCAGTAAGTATCTCAGTAACTACACATGGGATCTCTTCAAGCTAGAGGGCATAGCCATACTGGATTAAGGGTGTGGACTGGCAGGTCCCACTACCAAACCTACCTACCAGTCCCAAAAAAATTCTGTTTAGAACAAAGGTTTAAATAACCTGTCTGAACAAACTATGCTTTGCTGAGACAATACAACCTTCTGGGTTCACTTATCTCACCCAGCTGAGGACTCTGGCTGAAATATACACCCCTTCCAGCACTTTATCACACACTTTGTTAAAGTGGTTACTAAATTAGCATTTTTTTCAAAATTGACAGCCTACTTTATACCTAGTGCCGGACACAAGGGGTTGGTCTTCAATACATGGACATTCTCATTAGCCCTGCATGCCTTCTTTAAGGGAATCTATCAGCTACAAAACACCCCCAAATAAGAGTAAGCTGTGTATAGTGTAAGTAATAGAGAGTCTGATTCCATCTTCATACTCACATTCCGACAGTGTGCACCCACAAAGGACAGGCAATGGGCCCCTAAACAGAGGAAGGGGGAGTGTACTTATTTAAAATATAGCTTTTAATATATAATAGAATTGGCAAAGTAAAAAAGACTCACTAAACGATGTGAACATACATACACAAATAGGACCAACTAAATGGTGCCCAGCTGGTACAGATTAAAAAATTCTGCTCCGTCGGTGAAGACGTGAACAGTCTTACCAGACCCTTAGTAGATAGTAGGTAAGGTTCCTTGATGACGGGAGGCAGGAAACACTAGGTGTATGCCGGCGGGATGAAAGTGCTTCTGCTGTGTAGTTAGGTAGATCAGACAGTAGGAGGGGTCCTATATATCCCTATCAAGGTGAAAGGGGCTATTATGCTACTACCTGTCTACACAGAGCACTCGCCTTAAAAAAGATGACCCCGTCCGGTAGCCTGTCCCTATAGTGGACCTGTTCCCTAAAACTACAGAGAATGATTTTCCAGTGATGGATGGACGATGATACTTCCGGTGGTCACCCGACGTGGCACGTTTCTGTCCGTGACTTCTTCAGGGGAACGACTGCAAGAGGTAACAATGTAGCCATAGGTATTCAGACCTTAGGCTAATTTGGCACTGGGGAAAGGACCAGGCTGTAAAAGCCTGTGGTCTGCTAAACCCAGGGTGGGATGCAGATTCTGCTTAACCCAGGGTAGGGTGCAGAGTAGCGCAGGAAGGGTAATCCTGTGCAGGACGGTCTGGAGGATATGGTAATCCCAAACACATCAAGCCCCTATGGTTGGGGGTAACAATATATTAGACCAGCCGCAGATGTGTGCCTCAATAGCGAGTTTAAATGACCGCGCTCCAACTTCGTCGCCCCTCCCTCCCAGTGATGTCATCGACGCGCAACGCCATCCAGGAGCGCCGCCGTCCGTCCGGTCACGTGACCCTAACACCAGGGAAACCTGAGGAGAGTCGCCGCATACAGGGCAGAGGGCGGAGACAACCAGTGACGCCACACGCCGGCAACACCACGTGGGAAGGGCGGGATTGCGGCGGGGGGTGGGCCAAAGTAATGATCACTCAGCCAATGTTTAGATGGTCTGGTGATCACATGGGACGCAAAATGTATGCGTCACCTAGGTAACCTAGTAAATAGAAATAAAGCCTGGAATCGGCTAGTGACATTTCGTGCAGAGTTGGCTGGCATAGAACGCGATGCAGATGATGCCAGAGATCTTGCTGGCTAAGCCACATGAAATCACATATATGTATGCGGCTGCGCTTGTATAGTGAACAGGGGTGCCATGTACTGTCAACCACAAAGGAGCAGTAAAATGCATCTAAAGGAGTCTTCCTTAAAGGGGTTGTCACATCTCCTGGTTTGATTGCTTCCCTCTGGGTCTGTGAGTGTTGTTTCTTAGCTGGTGGAGTGGGGCTGCTTCCTTTGAGGGGTGGCATAGGCAAGCAGCTGGCATGATGAAATCCTATCACTTAGCTGTGCTTGCACATTTCTAAGGTTCCAATGCTGCTATTGTATTAGAATAATTAGCAACCTCAACACAGCTGACCTTCAGCAAATTGTCTATTCTCGTTGTATTAGTTGTATAGACCAGCTCATAGGTTGTAGTATATGCCCTAGTGCTATTCTACATACCCAAGCTGTGGCTGGGTATGGGAGCTTAGGCAATTAGAGACCCTCTAGAAAACCGGTTGCTTCACTTACAGTATGCAAGCGCAGCCACCACTGCTGCATTGCAGAGGTGGCTGTAATCCCTAGAAACGAGCAGGGTATACAAACCAATATAGGTTTCAAAATGTCAGTTAATGAATCCCAAAGGAATTATGGAAAATAGACATACATTACTAAATCACTTAATGTACATTTATTACACAGTTAGTACACAGTTATAATTATTATAGTTATTAAAGGGACATGATGAGGTGAGACAACAACTTTAAATCTTCTTTAGGTGTGTGAGTTCAGCACTCTTCTCAATGCATTTTACTGCTAGTTTGTGGGGGCACAGCATTTGAATGCAAGTGAGTATAAAGATAAAAAGTTATATAACAGGACTCGGCATCACTTACACAGTGTGGTGGATTTTTTCAGTGCTGACAGATTAACTTTTTTGCCCTCCACTACCCATTACACAGTGCAATTTTTTTTCATGGAGTATTCTTTTAAGATTCAATAAATTATAATAATGCTACTTCTTAATGTAATCTTGCAGCACAACAGTCTGTACTGTATTCAAGCAACTCCTGTGGCACTGTATGCTGATTTGGTGTCAAATTGTGGTGGCCTAGGACAGTGTTTCCCAACCAGTGTGCCTCCAGCTGTTGCAAAACTACAACTCCCAGCATGCCTGGACAGCCTTTGACTGTGCGGGCATGCTGGGAGTTGTAGTTTTGCAACAGCTGGAGGCACACTGGCCTAGGAAAGTCCATTAAAGTTGAAAATATTATAACAAGGGGCAGTTGTAACAAAAGGGGTTACTTTAAATCTTTTCTGAAAATGATATGTTATGTTGCACATTGGAACGAGCAAAGGTTAAATGGGGTGCACACACTTTGGTTATGTCAAATTTTAGTGTTTAACTGAGAAAATTCTTAATGGGTAGTTGTATCAAAGAACAATATCACTGGGGCCAACTACCTAAAATATAACTTTTAATCTAAATATCTTAAAAAATACACAAATGGGTCCCTCACGTGGGGACTGATAGACATACAAAAAACATACAGACAGAAAGAGCCAATTCAAGGACTAGGTGGAGGAGGCTGTATATGGTGGTACACCAGGGCCAGAACCATATGGGTCCCTAATGTGTCCCTATGGTGTCCCTGCGCTTGTCTCAGCCCAGAGATGCACCCTAATGGTGGGAGCACTCCGTCCCCGTACCTAGCCTACCTGTCCTTAAATTGCCCTTATAACATAGCGACCCATATGGATGTCTGGGTCCTGCAACGATACTGTAACAAAATATTTCGTCCTAATTGAAGGTCCAGGAGGATCCCTGGATCAAACAATAAGAAAACCACAATTTACATAGATAGTAATAAATTAATGTTCTGAGTCTCGACCCGTTTCCCCTTAATGATACGGTTCATCAGGAGGCTGAAAAAGTATATAGACGAATATGTCGCTGCCACAATCCAGCGACTAAATAACAATGGTTTAAATGGACCCGTGATCACAGTCCAAAAAATGAAATTAAAAAAACTAAGTTGCTGGAGCACCTCCAGGCGGCACTACACTGCTAGAGAAAAAGCATACAGCTATACAGATCAATGCGAGTACTACTGATAATAGTAAAGTACTTATCCGTTCCTATGGATCCTCTCCAACCAGTGGACCACGGCCAGGGGTGCTCCAGGGGGCAAACAAGATAAGGCATAGTACTGTACATTGTTCACTTTGATCGTGCAGGAATAGAAAGGTAGCACTTTTTAACTCAGGCATTCTTTGTTGTGTTAGAGATTAACCAAAGCGCAAGGTAGAGAAAAATTGTGGAATTACATGAGCTAGGAGGTTTGTAGAAAGAATGACCGGGACCGGATTGCAACTCCTTTATATCTGTAGCATGGAAGACAAAGGTACCATTCATAAACATGTAAGAATACTGGAAGTGCAATCAAAGAGATTGTCCCATCTAGGGCTTTTATAACATTGCTTGGATATGTCTTAAATGTCAGATAGGTGCGGGTCCCACCTCTCCAGTATGAGGCCCAAAGTACATGCAGAGCATTCACAGTGAATGGAGAACACGACGCAAAATTAAAGACACCCCTTAATTACATAAAAATAGCTGAGCCGCCAGTGCTTGGCCATTTTTATTCAATTTAGTGAATAGATGGTGTCGGTACATATTCAGCTTGCACTCTCTTCACTTTAGGGCTTCATTCTGGAGATAGAAGTGGCCCCAGTGGTGAAACCTGCACCTATCAGACACATCCTATTGATATTCCATAAATGTCCCAGGAGGCAATGCTCCTCTATGTGATACCAAGTGATGGCAATAAAAATACTAACTCAAAGCAAGGTATTGTCCCTTTATCTATAGACTCCACATCATACATTGGAATCACTTTAAGAAAGATGGTATTTGCATTGCTATTCATTTTAGATTGTGTGCATAAAACAGAAATGGCAGATAAAGAAGGCTAAATACGTCTCCACAGAGTTCCTTTCAGATACCTGACAAATATGTTAAAATAAAACTTGTTATACGGTATCTTGTAATGATATAGCAGATTTCCGCTGTATAATTTGCCGTGATTACAATATACTCTTTCACCTAGTGTAGGAGAACCTTGAATTCTATTTCTGTAATTCCCGTCCTCTGTATTTAACTCTTAGCTCTCGAAGGAAATGAAATTGTGTTTCATTTCAGGGAGCTGCTCCTGATTAAAACAAACTGCTTCCAGTCTGGTCCAAGAGCAGCTCTGCTGTGGAAAATTGATTACAAAAAAAGCAAGAAAAGCCTCTCTAATATTCTCTTTAGCTGCCTTTGGTGGATGTATATCCCAAGATGAATCAAAGGCATCCGTTTCCTGCCAGCAGCATTATACTGAGTAGTGTGGTATAGACGGACTGGCAGCCTATTGCTTTTCTCAGCTCTGCATCCTTGTAGCACCTCCTCAGGAGAAGGATGATGTATAGCAAATGAATGATAGATCCCCAGACTATGATAGGAGGAATTAAATATGATTCCTCTCTTTTCTGATTTGTTCCTTCACTTAGGTACATGTGTAGCACACAGAGCAGAGATTTCTCTCTTTCCCCAGGCTTATTCATTTCTGCTTTAGTTCAGCAGCAGAACAACAAGTTATCGCTCATTCCGACTGAAAGGACTTTATGGTAGATATACGGCCGTCCTCACCTTGATTGAGTTTTTATTGATACACGTATAGGAACATTTGCTCTTACAAACATTCCACATGATAAAAACGCTTCTTATAACTTACTTCCACCTCGTCCTCATTTCATCTTTTTCTACACAAACAGCAGTAGTAGTAGCTGGAAAGTTTATCTTTTCGACATGCAGCCTCAGCTTCACCCTTGCGTGTAAGCTGCAACTCTGATTTCTAAGAGGATAACAACAACTTCTTGAACGCAGAAGACCTCAATCTGAAAAGTAAAATGGGCTAATCCATTCAATGCCTTTTCTATTTTACTAACATTTTTATATCCCCACTAGAGTTGAGCGAACACCTGGATGTTCGGGTTCGAGAAGTTCGGCCGAACATCCCGGAAATGTTCGGGTTCGGGATCCGAACCCGATCCGAACTTCGTCCCGAACCCGAACCCCATTGAAGTCAATGGGGACCCGAACTTTTCGGCACTAAAACGGCTGTAAAACAGCCCAGGAAAGGGCTAGAGGGCTGCAAAAGGCAGCAACATGTAGGTAAATCCCCTGCAAACAAATGTGGATAGGGAAATTAATTAAAATAAAAATTAAATAAATAAAAATTAACCAAAATCAATTGGAGAGAGGTTCCATAGCAGAGAATCTGGCTTCCCGTCACCCACCACTGGAACAGTCCATTCTCAGATATTTAGGCCCCGGCACCCAGGCAGAGGAGAGAGGTCCCGTAACAGAGAATCTGTCTTCATGTCAGCAGAGAATTAGTCTGCATGTCATAGCAGAGAATGAGGCTTCACGTCAGCCACCACTGCAACAGTCCATTGGCATATATTTAGGCCTAGCACACAGGCAGAGGAGAGAGGTCCCGTAACAGAGAATCTGGCTTCATGTCAGCAGAGAATCAGTCTGCATGTCATAGCAGAGAATGAGGCTTCACGTCAGCCACCACTGCAACAGTCCATTGGCATATATTTAGGCCCAGCACACACACAGGCAGAGGAGAGAGGTCCCGTAACAGAGAATCTGTCTTCATGTCAGCAGAGAATTAGTCTGCATGTCATAGCAGAGAATGAGGCTTCACGTCACCCACCACTGCAACAGTCCATTGGCATATATTTAGGCCTAGCACACAGGCAGAGCAGAGAGGTCCCGTAACAGACAATCTGGCTTCATGACAGCAGAGAATCAGTCTGCATGTCATAGCAGAGAATGAGGCTTCACGTCACCCACCACTGCAACAGTCCATTGGCATATATTTAGGCCTAGCACACAGGCAGAGGAGAGAGGTCCCGTAACAGAGAATCTGTCTTCATGTCAGCAGAGAATCAGTCTGCATGTCATAGCAGAGAATGAGGCTTCACGTCAGCCACCACTGCAACAGTCCATTGGCATATATTTAGGCCCAGCACCCAGGCAGAGGAGGGAGGTCCCGTAACAGAGAATCTGTCTTCATGTCAGCAGAGAATTAGTCTGCATGTCATAGCAGAGAATGAGGCTTCACGTCAGCCACCACTGCAACAGTCCATTGGCATATATTTAGGCCCAGCACACACACAGGCAGAGGAGAGAGGTCCCGTAACAGAGAATCTGGCTTCATGTCAGCAGAGAATCAGTCTGCATGTCATAGCAGAGAATGAGGCTTCACGTCAGCCACCACTGCAACAGTCCATTGGCATATATTTAGGCCCAGCACACACACAGGCAGAGGAGAGAGGTCCCGTAACAGAGAATCTGGCTTCATGTCAGCAGAGAATCAGTCTGCATGTCATAGCAGAGAATGAGGCTTCACGTCAGCCACCACTGCAACAGTCCATTGGCATATATTTAGGCCCAGCACCCAGGCAGAGGAGGGAGGTCCCGTAACAGAGAATCTGTCTTCATGTCAGCAGAGAATTAGTCTGCATGTCATAGCAGAGAATGAGGCTTCACGTCAGCCACCACTGCAACAGTCCATTGGCATATATTTAGGCCCAGCACACACACAGGCAGAGGAGAGAGGTCCCGTAACAGAGAATCTGGCTTCATGTCAGCAGAGAATCAGTCTGCATGTCATAGCAGAGAATGAGGCTTCACGTCAGCCACCACTGCAACAGTCCATTGGCATATATTTAGGCCCAGCACACACACAGGCAGAGGAGAGAGGTCCCGTAACAGAGAATCTGGCTTCATGTCAGCAGAGAATCAGTCTGCATGTCATAGCAGAGAATGAGGCTTCACGTCAGCCACCACTGCAACAGTCCATTGGCATATATTTAGGCCCAGCACACACACAGGCAGAGGAGAGAGGTCCCGTAACAGAGAATCTGGCTTCATGTCAGCAGAGAATCAGTCTGCATGTCATAGCAGAGAATGAGGCTTCACGTCAGCCACCACTGCAACAGTCCATTGGCATATATTTAGGCCCAGCACACACACAGGCAGAGGAGAGAGGTCCCGTAACAGAGAATCTGTCTTCATGTCAGCAGAGAATTAGTCTGCATGTCATAGCAGAGAATGAGGCTTCACGTCACCCACCACTGCAACAGTCCATTGGCATATATTTAGGCCTAGCACACAGGCAGAGCAGAGAGGTCCCGTAACAGACAATCTGGCTTCATGACAGCAGAGAATCAGTCTGCATGTCATAGCAGAGAATGAGGCTTCACGTCACCCACCACTGCAACAGTCCATTGGCATATATTTAGGCCTAGCACACAGGCAGAGCAGAGAGGTCCCGTAACAGACAATCTGGCTTCATGTCAGCAGAGAATCAGTCTGCATGTCATAGCAGAGAATGAGGCTTCACGTCACCCACCACTGCAACAGTCCATTGGCATATATTTAGGCCTAGCACACAGGCAGAGCAGAGAGGTCCCGTAACAGACGATCTGGCTTCATGTCAGCAGAGAATCAGTCTGCATGTCATAGCAGAGAATCAGGCTTCACGTCAGCCACCACTGCAACAGTCCATTGTCATAAATTTAGGCCCAGCACCCAGGCAGAGGAGAGAGGTCCCGTAACAGACAATCTGGCTTCATGTCAGCAGAGAATTAGTCTGCATGTCATAGCAGAGAATCAGGCTTCATGTCAGCCACCACTGCAACAGTCCATTGGCATATATTTAGGCCTAGCACACAGGCAGAGGAGAGGTTCATTCAACTTTGGGTAGCATCGCAATATAATGGTAAAATGAAAATAAAAATAGGATTGAATGAGGAAGTGCCCTGGAGTCCAATAATATATGGTTATGGGGAGGTAGTTAATGTCTAATCTGGACAAGGGACGGACAGGTCCTGTGGGATCCATGCCTGGTTCATTTTTATGAACGTCAGCTTGTCCACATTGGCTGTAGACAGGCGGCTGCGTTTGTCTGTAATGACGCCCCCTGCCGTGCTGAATACACGTTCAGACAAAACGCTGGCTGCCGGGCAGGCCAGCACCTCCAAGGCATAAAAGGCTAGCTCTGGCCACGTGGACAATTTAGAGACCCAGAAGTTGAATGGGGCCGAACCATCAGTCAGTACGTGGAGGGGTGTGCACACGTACTGTTCCACCATGTTAGTGAAATGTTGCCTCCTGCTAACACGTTGCGTATCAGGTGGTGGTGCAGTTAGCTGTGGCGTGTTGACAAAAGTTTTCCACATCTCTGCCATGCTAACCCTGCCCTCAGAGGAGCTGGCCGTGACACAGCTGCCTTGGCGACCTCTTGCTCCTCCTCTGCCTTGGCCTTGGGCTTCCACTTGTTCCCCTGTGACATTTGGGAATGCTCTCAGTAGCGCGTCTACCAACGTGCGCTTGTACTCGCGCATCTTCCTATCACGCTCCAGTGCAGGAAGTAAGGTGGGCACATTGTCTTTGTAGCGTGGATCCAGCAGGGTGGCAACCCAGTAGTCCGCACAGGTTAAAATGTGGGCAACTCTGCTGTCGTTGCGCAGGCACTGCAGCATGTAGTCGCTCATGTGTGCCAGGCTGCCCAGGGGTAAGGACAAGCTGTCCTCTGTGGGAGGCGTATCGTCATCGTCCTGCCTTTCCCCCCAGCCACGCACCAGTGATGGACCCGAGCTGCGTTGGGTGCCACCCCGCTGTGACCATGCTTCATCCTCATCCTCCTCCACCTCCTCCTCATCCTCGTCCTCCTCGTCCTCCAGTAGTGGGCCCTGGCTGGCCACATTTGTACCTGGCCTCTGCTGTTGCAAAAAACCTCCCTCTGAGTCACTTCGAAGAGACTGGCCTGAAAGTGCTAAAAATGACCCCTCTTCCTCATCCTCCTCCTCCTCCTCCTGGGCCACCTCCTGTTCCATCATCGCCCTAAGTGTTTTCTCAAGGAGACATAGAAGTGGTATTGTAACGCTGATAACGGTGTCATCGCCACTGGCCATGTTGGTGGAGTACTCGAAACAGCGCAACAGGGCACACAGGTCTCGCATGGAGGCCCAGTCATTGGTGGTGAAGTGGTGCTGTTCTGTAGTGCGACTGACCCGTGCGTGCTGCAGCTGAAACTCCACTATGGCCTGCTGCTGCTCGCACAGTCTGTCCAGCATGTGCAAGGTGGAGTTCCACCTGGTGGGCACGTCGCATATGAGGCGGTGAGCGGGAAGGCCGAAGTTACGCTGTAGCGCAGACAGGCGAGCAGCGGCAGGATGTGAACGCCGGAAGCGCGAACAGACGGCCCGCACTTTATGCAGCAGCTCTGACATGTCGGGGTAGTTGTGAATGAACTTCTGCACCACCAAATTCAGCACATGCGCCAATCAAGGGATGTGCGTCAAATTGGCTAGTCCCAGAGCTGCAACGAGATTTCGCCCATTATCACACACCACCAGGCCGGGCTTGAGGCTCACCGGCAGCAACCACTCGTCGGTCTGTTGTTCAATACCCCGCCACAACTCCTGTGCGGTGTGGGGCCTGTCCCCCAAACATATGAGTTTCAGAATGGCCTGCTGACGTTTACCCCGGGCTGTGCTGAAGTTGGTGGTGAAGGTGTGTGGCTGACTGGATGAGCAGGTGGAAGAAGAGGAGGAGGAAGCCGAGAAGGAGGAGGTGGCAACAGGAGGCAAAGAATGTTGCCCTGCGATCCTTGGCGGCGGCAGGACGTGCGCCAAACAGCTCTCCGCCTGGGGCCCAGCTGCCACAACATTTACCCAGTGTGCAGTTAGGGAGATATAGCGTCCCTGGCCGTGCTTACTGGTCCACGTATCTGTGGTTAGGTGGACCTTGCTACAGATGGCGTTGCGCAGTGCACACTTGATTTTATCGGATACTTGGTTGTGCAGGGAAGGCACGGCTCTCTTGGAGAAGTAGTGCCGGCTGGGAACAACATACTGTGGGACAGCAAGCGACATGAGCTGTTTGAAGCTGTCTGTGTCCACCAGCCTAAATGACAGCATTTCATAGGCCAGTAGTTTAGAAATGCTGGCATTCAGGGCCAGGGATCGAGGGTGGCTAGGTGGGAATTTACGCTTTCTATCAAATGTTTGTGAGATGGAGAGCTGAACGCTGGCGTGTGACATGGTTGAGACGCTTGGTGACGGAGGTGGTGGTGGTGGTGTTGGTGGTACATCCCCTGTTTGCTGGGCGGCAGGTGCCAACGTTCCTCCAGAGGCGGAGGAAGAGGCCGAGGCGGCAGCAGCAGAATAGGCCGAGGCGGCAGCAGCAGAAGAGGTAGCAGGGGGAGCCTGAGTGACTTCCTTGGTTTTAAGGTGTTTACTCCACTGCAGTTCATGCTTTGCATGCAGGTGCCTGGTCATGCAGGTTGTGCTCAGGTTCAGAACGTTAATGCCTCGCTTCAGGCTCTGATGGCACAGCGTGCAAACCACTCGGGTCTTGTCGTCAGCACATTGTTTGAAGAAGTGCCATGCCAGGGAACTCCTTGAAGCTGCCTTTGGGGTGCTCGGTCCCAGATGGCGGCGGTCAGTAGCAGGCGGAGTCTCTTGGCGGCGGGTGTTCTGCTTTTGCCCACTGCTCCCTCTTTTGCTACGCTGTTGGCTCGGTCTCACCACTGCCTCTTCCTCCGAACTGTGAAAGTCAGTGGCACGACCTTCATTCCATGTGGGGTCTAGGACCTCATCGTCCCCTGCATCGTCTTCCACCCAGTCTTGATCCCTGACCTCCTGTTCAGTCTGCACACTGCAGAAAGACGCAGCAGTTGGCACCTGTGTTTCGTCATCATCAGAGACATGCTGAGGTGGTATTCCCATGTCCTCATCATCAGGAAACATAAGTGGTTGTGCGTCAGTGCATTCTATGTCTTTCACCGCTGGGGAAGGGCTAGGTGGATGCCCTTGGGAAACCCTGCCAGCGGAGTCTTCAAACAGCATAAGAGACTGCTGCATAACTTGAGGCTGAGACAGTTTCCCTGGTATGCATGGGGGTGATGTGACAGACTGATGGGGTTGGTTTTCAGGCGCCATCTGTGCGCTTTCTGCAGAAGACTGGGTGGGAGATAATGTGAACGTGCTGGATCCACTGTCGGCCACCCAATTGACTAATGCCTGTACCTGCTCAGGCCTTACCATCCTTAGAACGGCATTGGGCCCCACCATATATCGCTGTAAATTCTGGCGGCTACTGGGACCTGAGGTAGTTGGTACACTAGGACGTGTGGATGTGGCAGAACGGCCACGTCCTCTCCCAGCACCAGAGGGTCCACTAACACCACCACGACCATGTCCACGTCCGCGTCCCTTACTAGATGTTTTTCTCATTGTTATGGTTCACCACAACAACAAATATATTATTTGGCCCAATGTATTGTATTCAAATTCAGCGGGATATAAATTTGAGGCCTAGTATTTAGGCGCTGGGTGACCGGTATGGATTTAGTGACAGAATTAGACTTGGAAATGCACAGAAGCGTGTGTGTGAAGTTATTCTGAATGACCCAATGTGCACCTTGAATATTATATACCCTTTTTGGGATAGATTTCAAATAGCTCTGATATAGCAGGAACCACTAAATTATGAAATTGCTAAATTGGGAATTGTACTTCAACCCAGAACAAAAAATGTGCTTTGACGGGCACTAAATAACTTTCCCAGCTACAACAGTACAGCGGTAACGAGAGATTTAGAGGGATTTAAATTTGAGGCCTAGTATTTAGGCGCTGGGTGACAGGTATGGGTTTAGTGACAGAATTAGACTTGGAAATACACAGTAGCGGGTGTGTGTGAAGTTATTCTGAATGACCCAATGTGCACCTTCAATATTATATACCCTTTTTGGGATAGATTTCAAATAGCTCTGATATAGCAGGAACCACTAAATTATGAAATTGCTAAATTGGGAATTGTACTTCAACCCAGAACAAAAAATGTGCTTTGACGGACACTAAATATCTTGCCCAGCAACAACAGTACAGCGGTGGGTAACGAGAGATTTAGAGGGATTTAAATTTGAGGCCTAGTATTTAGGCGCTGGGTCACCGGTATGGATTTAGTGACAGAATTAGACTTGGAAATGCACAGAAGCGTGTGTGTGAAGTTATTCTGAATGACCCTATGTGCACCTTCAATATTATATACCCTTTTAGGGATAGATTTCAAATAGCTCTGATATAGCAGAAACCACTAAATTATGAAATTGCTAAATTGGGAATTGTACTTCAACCCAGAACAAAAAATGTGCTTTGACGGACACTAAATATCTTGCCCAGCAACAACAGTACAGCGGTGGGTAACGAGAGATTTAGAGGGATTTAAATTTGAGGCCTAGTATTTAGGCGCTGGGTGACAGGTATGGGTTTAGTGACAGAATTAGACTTGGAAATACACAGTAGCGGGTGTGTGTGAAGTTATTCTGAATGACCCAATGTGCACCTTCAATATTATATACCCTTTTTGGGATAGATTTCAAATAGCTCTGATATAGCAGGAACCACTAAATTATGAAATTGCTAAATTGGGAATTGTACTTCAACCCAGAACAAAAAATGTGCTTTGACGGACACTAAATATCTTGCCCAGCAACAACAGTACAGTGGTGGGTAACGAGAGATTTAGAGGGATTTAAATTTGAGGCCTAGTATTTAGGCGCTGGGTCACCGGTATGGATTTAGTGACAGAATTAGACTTGGAAATGCACAGAAGCGTGTGTGTGAAGTTATTCTGAATGACCCTATGTGCACCTTCAATATTATATACCCTTTTAGGGATAGATTTCAAATAGCTCTGATATAGCAGAAACCACTAAATTATGAAATTGCTAAATTGGGAATTGTACTTCAACCCAGAACAAAAAATGTGCTTTGACGGACACTAAATATCTTGCCCAGCAACAACAGTACAGCGGTGGGTAACGAGAGATTTAGAGGGATTTAAATTTGAGGCCTAGTATTTAGGCGCTGGGTCACCGGTATGGATTTAGTGACAGAATTAGACTTGGAAATGCACAGAAGCGTGTGTGTGAAGTTATTCTGAATGACCCTATGTGCACCTTCAATATTATATACCCTTTTAGGGATAGATTTCAAATAGCTCTGATATAGCAGAAACCACTAAATTATGAAATTGCTAAATTGGGAATTGTACTTCAACCCAGAACAAAAAATGTGCTTTGACGGACACTAAATATCTTGCCCAGCAACAACAGTACAGCGGTGGGTAACGAGAGATTTAGAGGGATTTAAATTTGAGGCCTAGTATTTAGGCGCTGGGTGACAGGTATGGGTTTAGTGACAGAATTAGACTTGGAAATACACAGTAGCGGGTGTGTGTGAAGTTATTCTGAATGACCCAATGTGCACCTTCAATATTATATACCCTTTTTGGGATAGATTTCAAATAGCTCTGATATAGCAGGAACCACTAAATTATGAAATTGCTAAATTGGGAATTGTACTTCAACCCAGAACAAAAAATGTGCTTTGACGGACACTAAATATCTTGCCCAGCAACAACAGTACAGCGGTGGGTAACGAGAGATTTAGAGGGATTTAAATTTGAGGCCTAGTATTTAGGCGCTGGGTCACCGGTATGGATTTAGTGACAGAATTAGACTTGGAAATGCACAGAAGCGTGTGTGTGAAGTTATTCTGAATGACCCTATGTGCACCTTCAATATTATATACCCTTTTAGGGATAGATTTCAAATAGCTCTGATATAGCAGAAACCACTAAATTATGAAATTGCTAAATTGGGAATTGTACTTCAACCCAGAACAAAAAATGTGCTTTGACGGACACTAAATATCTTGCCCAGCAACAACAGTACAGCGGTGGGTAACGAGAGATTTAGAGGGATTTAAATTTGAGGCCTAGTATTTAGGCGCTGGGTCACCGGTATGGATTTAGTGACAGAATTAGACTTGGAAATGCACAGAAGCGTGTGTGTGAAGTTATTCTGAATGACCCTATGTGCACCTTCAATATTATATACCCTTTTAGGGATAGATTTCAAATAGCTCTGATATAGCAGAAACCACTAAATTATGAAATTGCTAAATTGGGAATTGTACTTCAACCCAGAACAAAAAATGTGCTTTGACGGACACTAAATATCTTGCCCAGCAACAACAGTACAGTGGTGGGTAACGAGAGATTTAGAGGGATTTAAATTTGAGGCCTAGTATTTAGGCGCTGGGTCACCGGTATGGATTTAGTGACAGAATTAGACTTGGAAATGCACAGAAGCGTGTGTGTGAAGTTATTCTGAATGACCCTATGTGCACCTTCAATATTATATACCCTTTTAGGGATAGATTTCAAATAGCTCTGATATAGCAGAAACCACTAAATTATGAAATTGCTAAATTGGGAATTGTACTTCAACCCAGAACAAAAAATGTGCTTTGACGGACACTAAATATCTTGCCCAGCAACAACAGTACAGCGGTGGGTAACGAGAGATTTAGAGGGATTTAAATTTGAGGCCTAGTATTTAGGCGCTGGGTGACAGGTATGGGTTTAGTGACAGAATTAGACTTGGAAATACACAGTAGCGGGTGTGTGTGAAGTTATTCTGAATGACCCAATGTGCACCTTCAATATTATATACCCTTTTTGGGATAGATTTCAAATAGCTCTGATATAGCAGGAACCACTAAATTATGAAATTGCTAAATTGGGAATTGTATTTCAACCCAGAACAAGAAATGTGCTTGAACGGACACTAAATAACTCGCCCAGCTACAGCACTAGGGACAGATTTAGCTGGATATAAATTTGAGGCCTAGTATTTAGGCGCTGGGTGACCGGTATGGATTTAGTGACAGAATTAGACTGGGATATGGCCAAAAAATGAACAGACTATTGCTGGTTAAATGCACTTGGTGTGACAGCTTCACCCTGATGTAGGCTTTAGCCAAAAAACAACCACACCATTGAGGGTTAAATGCACTTGGTGACAGGCGCAGCTTGCCCCTGATTTTGTATATGGCCAAAAAATGAACAGACTATTGCTGGTTAAATGCACTTGGTGTGACAGCTTCACCCTGATGTAGGCTTTAGCCAAAAAACAACCACACCATTGAGGGTTAAATGCACTTGGTGACAGGCGCAGCTTGCCCCTGATTTTGTATATGGCCAAAAAATGAACAGACTATTGCTGGTTAAATGCACTTGGTGTGACAGCTTCACCCTGATGTAGGCTTTAGCCAAAAAACAACCACACCATTGAGGGTTAAATGCACTTGGTGACAGGCGCAGCTTGCCCCTGATTTTGTATATGGCCAAAAAATGAACAGACTATTGCTGGTTAAATGCACTTGGTGTGACAGCTTCACCCTGATGTAGGCTTTAGCCAAAAAACAACCACACCATTGAGGGTTAAATGCACTTGGTCGCAGCTTGTGCTGGCGCACCACAAGACACAAAATGGCCGCCGATCACCCCAGAAAAATGAGACTGACAAACGGTCTGTGCAGCCTAAAAACAGTGAGCAATTGAGGATCAGCAGCTCAATGATCCACAGCTGCAGATCGATCAGTTAATCAAGTCCTTTGGAGGAGTTAATCTGCCTAATCTCGCCCTACTGTCGCAGCCGCAACCTCTCCCTACGCTAATCAGAGCAGAGTGACGGGCGGCGCTATGTGACTCCAGCTTAAATAGAGGCTGGGTCACATGGTGCTCTGGCCAATCACAGCCATGCCAATAGTAGGCATGGCTGTGATGGCCTCTTGGGGCAAGTAGTATGACGCTTGTTGATTGGCTGCTTTGCAGCCTTTCAAAAAGCGCCAAGAAAGCGTCACAAAAGCGCGAAGAAAGCGACGAACACCGAACCCGAACCCGGACTTTTACGAAAATGTCCGGGTTCGGGTCCGTGTCACGGACACCCCAAAATTCGGTACGAACCCGAACTATACAGTTCGAGTTCGCTCATCCCTAATCCCCACCAATCCCTTGGTTGACCTTGATGGACTTATGTCTTATTTAAACCATATTAGCTATGTAATTAAGATCCTGAGGGTCATAGGCACACGGTTAATCACTAAAAGGCCCCTATAGATAGTTTGATCCATGCTGCCACCATTTCACGTGAAGAAATTCAAAGGAAGGGGGGGTTTCAGTTGTTCCTCTATGGCTCCACATACACTCCCATAGATAATAACTTTAAATAAGGAGAGAAAAGAAGAAATGAATTGCACATCCACTGCTAATGCTATGATCTCATCCCTGCGTTCCTGCAGGAGACAGCACTGAATAGCGCATGTGTACCACCTCCAAGCTACATGCTACAGAGGCATTTGTGTACATTTTGATCAAAAGGCAATAAGCCCACTCATCACGCCAAGGTTGCCTCTATGAGTGGGTCCTAACCTAAAATTGGCGCGGCGCTACACGGCGACCACCAGCTGTGGCGCCATCCCAGCCGGCGGCGGGACCCAGTGGCCAAACAGCACCCCTGCTGCTTGACCATGCCATACCTAGCTCTGGGCCCCACCAACCAGCCAGAAAAACAGCACAGTGGCCCCCATGCAGCACCGCACCATGTGAACAGTTGTCAAAGCTCACCTGCTCTGAAGCTCACAGGAACTAGGCTAATTTAACCCCTACTACTGAATACTAG
Organism: Bufo gargarizans; assembly: GCF_014858855.1. NCBI lineage: Eukaryota > Metazoa > Chordata > Amphibia > Anura > Bufonidae > Bufo > Bufo gargarizans. The sequence continues at coordinate 438,005,228 of NC_058082.1, read as the reverse complement.
GCTAATTAAAATCACCTGGCTAGTGGAAGGAGTGCAGATCCAGGGATAGAATTCTATGTATTAAATAAGGAGAGAAAAGAAGAAATTAATCGCACATCCACTGCTAATGCTATGATCTCATCCCTGCGTTCCTGCAGGAGACAGCACTAAATAGCGCATGTGTACCACCGCCAAGCTACATGCTAAATGAGGCAATTGCACTATTTAGTGCTGTCTCCTGCAGGAACGCAGGGATGAGATCATAGCATTAGCAGTGGATGTGCAATTCATTTCTTCTTTTCTCTCTCCTTATTTAATACATAGAATTCTGTCCCTGGATCTGCACTCCTTCCACTAGCCAGGTGATTTTAATTAGCCTAGTATTCAGTAGTAGGGGTTAACTTAGCCTATCATGCTCTCAGTTGGAGTTCCTGTGAGCTTCAGAGCAGGTGAGCTTTGACAACTGTTCACATGGTGTGGTGCTGCATGGGGGCCACTGTGCTGTTTTTCTGGCTGGTTGGTGGGGCCCAGAGCTAGGTATGGCATGGTCAAGCAGCAGGGGTGCTGTTTGGCCACTGGGTCCCGCCGCCAGCCGGGGTGGCGCCACAGCGCTGGTGGTCGCCGTGTAGCGCTGCGCCAATTTTAGGTTAGGACTCACTCATAGAGGCAACCTTGGCGTGGTGAGTGGGCTTATTGCCTTTTGATCAAAATGTGCACAAATTCCTCATTTAGCTCTTAGCTTGGAGGTGGTACACATGCGCTATTCAGTGCTGTCTCCTGCAGGAACGCAGGGATGAGATCATAGCATTAGCAGTGGATGTGCAATTCATTTCTTCTTTTCTCTCCTTATTTAATAGATAATAACTTTGGCCAGGACCTCACACACTTATGATCTCCTCCTATGCTCCTCTCTAGATAAATATTAGTGTATAGTCAGAGTTAAAGCATATGAGCATCAAGCAGGGAGGTTTCCGTCTCTTGACTCCCCTCTGGGTATTAGAACAGACCCACAACATGCATGCATGTTGTACTGACCATTCATTTATATGTTCCATATGTAATGCTATATGGAGAAATATAATGCTATATTGTGGTTGTGTCTTTGTGAGATAATCCATTCAACTGAAATGATATCACTCTAAAATCGGATGTACTAAGTTCAAAGAACTTCAGTCAAATTAATATCAGGCATGGAAAATCGCAGTTATAAAGAAACATAAAGCTGTATTCAAATTAAAACTAGCTATTCTCTATCCACTAAAACCCCAATTATTACATGAACTAGAGGTCCCATGCCCCCTCTACGAATGGAGCGTCAGGTGCACCATGAACACTGTTGCTCCATTCATCTCTATGGGAGTGTCTTAGATACCCAAGGTCAGCACTTGCCTGTCTCTGACAATCCCGTAGACTTTGAATGGAGTGGTGGTACGCCTGCTTGACCATTGCTCCATTCAAACAGGCTATATGCAATTCTCATGATCCCCGCAGTCTGACCTCGACCAAACAAGTTGTTACCCCCTATCCAGTGAATTATGTAGAAATAACTTGTTCAAACCAGAATATCCATTCAAATTATCTATCATATAGAAAAGAAGACTAAGATGGATATAATATATAAATTGTAAATGATCCCTATAAAAACCAGTGCAATGAGTGCAATCTCATTACAGGCCTCAAAGGGAATACAGTGTCACTAGGGTTGAAGAAAATATTATTTTATCTTAAAATTCAAGTGCATGACTTTACTATTCAAGGTGTAAAGTTATCCAAGTATCTCATGTAGAACACCACCACAGATTTAATGCAATTAAGAGATATTTTTAGATTTCTATGATGAGCTATCAATTTTGCAACTATGTAGCAATGCTTTGAGTGAGATACTCGTTGTAAAACTACAAGGAGATAAATAGACAATAATTAATTTGAATCGAAGACTAAATATGTAATATACTGTATATACTACTATAGTAACTATACATTACAAACAGCATAGGATTATGCACAATATATATGGTTCATAGTATATAAAAATCATACTCAGTGTGTGATGTGATTGTACTTTATGTGTGATATCACAAAGCAAATATATACATGTATTTACCATATAATATCACATGTTAAGTGCAATCATATCATGCATTAAAGGGGTTGTCTCACTTCCCAAAATGGCTTTTATAATGTAGAGAATGTTAATACAAGGCACTTACTGATGTATTGTGAGTGTCCATGTTGCCTCTTTTGCTGGCTTGATTCATTTTTTCATCACATTAGACACTTTCCAGGGGTTATGACCACCCTTTAATGCAGCATCGGTGGCCTTGCTTGCACAAGGAAAAAGCAAGCACTAGTCTGTGGCTGGGACCACTGGAGTGCGTATAGTCCAATGATTTTTCCTATAGTGCACGGCCATCGCTGGTGGATGGAAGGGTGGTCATAACCCCTGGATATGGGAAGTGTATAATGCGATGGAAGAATGAATAAAGCCAGCAAAGGAGCCAATCTGGACAATCACAATACATTAATAAGTGCCTTGCATTAACTTGCTCTACATTATAAATGGCATTTTGCTGAAGGGAGACAACCCCTTTAAGTATGATGCACAGTGGCATCATCAGGTGCGGTGGTACCCCGCAAGTAAAGGTATTTATCTAGAATAAAAAAATGCCATGACAGGTCCTCTTTAATAGTGTTGAGCGTTAATATTCGAATAGCGAATTTTAATCGCGAATATCGGCACTTCGAGAATTCGCACATATTTAGAATATAGTGCTATATATTTGTAATGACAAATATTCAGCTTTTTTTTCATCTGAGCACATGAATCCTCTCTGCTTCTTGCTTGTGGGCCAATGATGTCATTGGCACACAAGCAAGAAGCAGGGAGCAATCATGTGTTCACTTCAGATGTAAAAAAAGGACGAATATTCTAAAATACGAATATATAGCACTATATTGAATATAGTGCTATATATATATTTTTTTTAGAATATTCATCATTTTGTTTCCATCTGAAGTCATGATTCCTCCCTGCTTAAGTTGCTTGTGGGCCAATGACTCATTGGCCCACAAGCAAAAAGCAGGGAGGCATCATGTGTTCAGATGGAAAAATGACAAATATTCTAAAAGCGAATATATAGCACTATAGTCTATAGTGCTATATATTCGTTTTTGACCCACGCCTGTATTGAGCATGCAATATTTGCATATTACACGATCATTACCTTGCCGATTTTTGCGTAAAAAGCTAAGAATGTAACAAATATATGAATTTGCTAATATATGACAAATATTCTACAAAATATTCGCAAAATATTACAAATTCGAATATGACCCCTGCCGCTCATCACTACTCTTTAACTAGATGACATAGAATTGACAACAGTCCAAGATTTAAAAATACTCAGCGTATACTCAGTCCACTCATTCTTAATCAGTTATGCAGTTCGTTGAGTGCTCTAGATAGCACATCCCATGGAGATGCAACCTAGCTGCCTCTCTCAATCCACCTTACTTAATGGACATGTCAATCACCAGCTTGTAGTATTACAGACTCTCTAATCTCATACTGTTAAATGTTATACCCTGAAATGATCCATTCAACAGAGCGCTAGTCACAAGTTAACAACATTTATTTAAAACAGCAAAAACACTGCACTTGATGCACTTGCAACTGTTACAGTAAACCAAAAATATTTAAAAGCATGTAAACTTTAATGTGTTTTGTGATACAGTATTCGGTTTACTATCAAAAAATGAAGCGAAAATATTCTCGATGGAAGAGATAGGTTAGTAAGAAGTTTGTTAAATTATTTTTACTAGGTAGTATAATATTCATTGTGATTCACATTAAATAATACATCATATATATTACATTGTGGCTTAGAATTCTCATCAATAATTAAAAATGCCGTACTACCACTACTAGGCTAACGTCAACTATTTTATTTTTCTGAAAGACATCTAGACTACTTATTAATTCACTTAAAGTATTAAAGGGGCTGCCTGCAAAGGACATTTATTATTTATTCACAGGACATGTAAAAAATGTCTGATCACTAGAATTGGGGTTTCAAGCCCTGCATGACCACAGTGGAGGAATTCAAAGAGAGCAGTGAAATTTCTTTCTATCAGAACCATTAACCCCTTAGTGACCAGCCTTACTAAGCGTTTTTCTTCCTTTTTTCATCGAGCTATACATTTTTTATTTTTCCGTCTATGTAGCTGTATGAGGGCTTGCTTTTTTTTTTTGCATGAAAAGTTTTAGTTTTTAATGGCGCCATTTTGGGGTACACATAGCTTTCTGATTAACTTGTATTAACTCTTTCTGTGAGGGAGATGGGAAAAACAGCAATTCTGACACTGCGTTTTTCCGCTTTAAATTTTATGGCGTTCATTTTTTTGTATAAATATCTTTATTCTCTGAGCCAGTACGATTACAGTGATACCAATACATATAGTTTTTTTTTTTTTTTACTTTTTACTACTTTTTGCAATAAAAGGAAGAAAAATGTTTTTTCATCGCCGCTTCCCAAGACCCTTAACTTATTTATTTATTTTTTTCTATGGAGTTGCGTGAGCACTTGATTTTTGCGGGACAATTTGTTTTTTTTCACGACTTGTATTGTACATTTCATTGTATCAGTTTGGAGTAAATTACACTTTTTGGTCACTTGTTATTAAGTTTGTTTTTGTGGCAACTAAGAATAAATTTAATTCTGTCATATATATATATATTTTTTTTTAATGGCGTTCAATATAGGGGATAATTTACATGATATTTAAGTAGTCTGGGTCATTACAGATGTGGCAATACCAAACATATGGGGGAGATTTTTTGTTGGATTTTTTTTTTCATTGAAAAGCGTATTTTCAATAAAAAAGTGTATTTTTTAATGGAATTTTTTTATTTAATAAATGTTTTTTTTTCTTTTTTTACCATTTAATTGTCCCACAAGGGGATTATAACAGACAGTATTTTGATTGCTTTTAAAATGCAATGCACTATCCCTATAGTGCATTGGATTTTAATGGCAATGCTATTCTGACATTGACCAGCAGGCTGCTCCAGAGAGGTGCAGCCTTCTGGAAATAACTCAAGGCTGGTATAGGGCTTACATGAGGCCTTCACACACATTTTCACCCTACAATCACATTTGCTGGGTGCTGATGGGAGACAGAGGGAGTCCGCTCCCTCTGTCAGCACTTTACATGTGGCGGGCACCATTGCCCGCAGCATGTAAAGTGTTAAACAGCCCATATTGGCACTCCTGCCAGTCCGGGCTGTTAGAGCAGGGCTGCGGCTCTCACAGCCCTTAGTGACCGCCGTAAAAAAAACATATGGGTGGTCACTAAGGGGTTAAATCATTATAATGTAACTTTTATAATAGCAAAATACTGATTTATAGCTATAGATATAGATAACCAAAATACATTGTGAGACCGTAATAATTCACTGGATTAGGCCTCATGAACACGGCCGTTGTTGTGGTCCGCATCCGAGCCGCATTTTTTGAGGCTCGGGTGCGGACCAATTCACTTTAATGGGGCCGCAATCCGCATCCGTTGCTCCGTTCTGTGACCCTGCAAAAAAAATATAGCATGTCCTATTCTTGTCTATTTTGCGTACAAGAATAGGCATTTCTACAATGGGCTGCCCGTTCCGTTAATTGCGGAAGGCACACGGGCGGCTTCCATGTTTTGCTGATCTGCGGTTTGCATGCCGCAAAAAATGGAACGGTCGTGTGCATGAGGTCTTAGGTTATGGCCACAACGGATGGATGGGTTATAGTGTAACTAAACCTTTCCATAAACTTTAAACTTTTTGTAAATGCCATACAATACATTTTTCTAATAAACTATATTTATTTTAACATTTTCCAAGCAACATAGGCACCTGAAGTTCACCCCCATTCTCTCCCCCACAGTGTGGGTCTTTGCACACATGTCTAGTAGTTACAGTGGTGCCCATAATTATTCGATCGACAATTGCATTTTAAATAATCATCAATTTTATTGTCCAGTCCCTCCATGATGTCTGTGTAACTACTATCTGTTTTAGTGGGTCTTGTGATAAATACATATAGGATCAATATGTTCATGTTTTGTAATTGGATATAATTGATTTGTGTCTTTGTATGGTAGTGGGTGTGGGGGCTGGACTTTGGGGTTGAGTGAGTGCTCCGGTTTATCCGGGGCACGCACCCCCAGACCCCATGGATCCCCTACATTCACATTCATATATGTATACTTTCTATTTATATATATATATATATATATATATATATATATATATATTAAATATTTTTTTACTTTTGTTTTGAACACAATTAATTTTTGGTCATGGACTGGAATTATATTTGGTTCATGGAGCACACATACACAGAACTTGTATATATATATATATATATATATATATATATATATCTATATTGTACTTTTTTATTATTCTCATTCTCTTTCTGGTTTAGCACAATGGATTATTATGTGATAGATTTGTTTAAATGCACTGTCACTTTAAATGTATTGAAAAAATGCAGGACTATATAATTAGCACAATCAGATACTATGTGATGAATTTATCAAAATTCTGAATTATTGTATGTAATGTCACTTTAAATGAATTGATAAAGTATTTTTAATGTATTTTTATATCACAATATATGCTGTCAGATTTACTGTGGCAACACAATGGAATATAGACAGATTTGTATTCACTTAAATATGGTGTTCTTTTTGGGGTGCTAGTAAACACTGTATATCTACTGTTGTGTTCATTAGTAAGATTGTAGCCACTTAGATCTTGTGATGGGAGGGAAGGTCTGGACTTACTATGTCATTATCACAGCACGGTCCATGTCTATTGGCATTTCTGTGAGGATTATACTATACTGTATTGTGCATATATGTTTATATGATGAACTTATGGAGAAATAAAATGTATCTTGAACTATTGTGAAACGTGATATAGGAGGGGGATGGATAGACACATGATGGGGCCGTGTGATGTCTATTCCCTTATCTAACATGGTGTTCATAGTGCGCGCGTCCCTCTGCGCAGCCGCGGGCATGTGGGCGTGGTCGGGGCTCTGACGTGGGACGCTCTGTGCTCCAGGGAGCGCGGCCGTCCTGTGTCATCGCTGCGACCGCGCACTCAGGTACCAGCGGTGCACGGCAGTTCGCGCGCCATGCCAAACGAAGCTGACAACTTAAACTCATACAGGTGAGGACTTACATCGCCCGGCCCATTACTAGTCTGACCATCACTCATTGGTTCAATGTACAAAACTCCGCCCACCCTCATGACCATATATACCCAGCTAGTTAATTATTATCATTACCCCTTGAAAAAGCTGACGGTGAAACGCGCGTCGGGGCACAGTGTGACGATGTTGTGGTAGATACTTGGGTCAGTATGCTAGACTGTCTGCTATTTTTATGGTATTTTGCTATGGCAGTGTGTGTGATAATGTCCGTGGGATCCAGGGTCGGAAGTCTGACTCTGTGACCACATAATGTGGACAGGATAACAAGTCTTGTATGCACTGATTGCACTTTCCCATATATACTGTTGCACTTGCACTTTATATGTATGAATTGTAATTGCCATACACCTGAAGTCTGAATAGAATTTTAAATGTTCTGTTGTAACTCTGTGAGTACCAATAAAATTGATGATTATTTAAAATGCAATTGTCGATGGAGTTATAATTTGTGATTTGAATTGATCTATGTATCTAAATATTGGTTTCACTAATGGTGATACTGGATTGCTTACGTAGCAAATAGAGGGAAACAAGTGTTGGTTGCCCATATTTGTTCATACCACAAATTTTGACTTAGAGTTATTTTTATTCAACCAGCAAGTAATAAGGCACACAAAAGCTCGCTTGGTCTTTGAAAAGAGCTCATCTGGACAAAGAAGATTTCTGGTCTTCTGTGTTATGGTCAGATGAAACAAAAGTTTAATTGTTTGGTCACAATGATGTTTCCTTCATTTGGCGTAAAAAATAAGCCTTCAACCCAAAGAAAACCATCCTCACTGTCAAACATGGTGGTGGGAACCTATTGCTTTGGGGGTGTTTTTCAGCCAATGGACCAGGGAACCTAATCACAGTAAACAGCACCATGAAAATAGGTGTAAATAGCAATACATAAGGATTCTCAACGACAACATCAGGCAGTCTGCAGAGAAACTTGGCCTTCGGCACCAGTGGACATTTCAGCATGACAATGACCCAAAACACACAGCAAAAGTGTGAAGAAATTGTTAGCAGACAACACCATTAATGTTTTTGAGTGGGCCAGCCAGAGTCCAGACTTGAATCCAATTGAGAATCTGTGGAGGGAGCTAAAGATCAGGGTAATGGCAAGAAGACCCTCCAACCTAAAAGATTTGGAGCTCATTGCTAAACATGAATGGACAAAAATACCTGTGGAGACATGCAAAAAGCTGATTATTGAGAAGGGCATGAATAATTTTGGACTGGATACTTTTTGCTCAAATGTAAATAAAAGCTGAGAAATGTTTTTTTTTTGCACAATAATGCCTCTTGTACATCGTCTTATTATCTTTTGGGAGACACCTTTGCAATTTTCCGTCAAAAAATTACTTGCTGGTTAAATAAAAGCAATTCAAAATTTGCCAGGGGTATGAATAATTATAGTCAGCACTGTAGATGATCATGGCACCCAGACATGAATTCCTTCACATCACAATTATTGTTACACATAAGTGAGATGATGGGAAAATGTGCTGTCACTTTGTAAAGGAAGCTGCTAAATTATATGTTTTAAAAGGGGGAACCCCTAGGAGGATCTCAGTTTGGATAATATAAAGACAATAACTATCTCATAGAACTGAATATAATTACATCTAACTTGATTTATCCAAGAGCAGAGCATTAATTCACCTACTTAGGAACACTTTGTAGTTTTGATAGCTATTGTTTCATATACAGGGATTCTGAGGGGAAATGACCACATGAAAGATGCCCAAAATTGGGACAAGTTATATTGCAAGTTATGATAAGATATATCCTAATAAAAAAATAAAAATAAAATGTTTTCATCATAATTTGTGTTGTTCAAATGGTGAAAGCCCTGCTCCATTATATACTAACATAATCCAAGTCCTACAAGATTTACTAGGGTAATTGTGTCAGAATTCTACCTTAATTTGCACAAAAAGGTGTATGTTCTTTACTACACATTTATGTGTTTTAAACACATTTTGAGTCTCACTCAACAAGGGCACATGGCTTATCAGGAAAGAGGCATGATTTGAGATGAGCCAGCATGCGTCAAAATTGTGCAGAAAGTTTAAGCAAATAAGACAACCAATAGGTTGTGTAAAGTTAGCCTAATATGCAAATGTTCAATGCAGCTTCACTTTGATAAATATAGCTGATTATTAGACTGTATAACTAGGTTTACACAGTTTACATGTTAGGATAAGGTAATCTGCCCCGATGTCTTTAGATATGTGACTTCAGTGGACGAGTCTGCCCTTGAAACTTTTTCTTTATTGCTTTTTCTAAATTAACAATGGGAGAGATAGAAGCTGTCTAAAATAAAAATTGACTTTGGTACCTCATATAACAACCCACAGTGAGGAATCTGTGGAGTTATGATTCAATGCCTGCCTATTTGCTCTGGGTGAGGGGTGGCTGGCAGAGAAAACAGGCTCCACAGGTGACCCTGCTTCAAAGCCACCCTGTGTTAATATTTCACACTGCACTCAGCCAAGCTGGCAGCTCAGCTACACTGACAGGAAGACCCCCCCATGAAAATGAGAGTTCATAAGAAATTATGAAATGACAGTAAATCTCATAAATACACCCTTTACGTCTTTGAGACCCTGGGACCGAGACAGACGTTCTTCCAGTCTTCATTTGCTTGCGGGATGCAGGAAAGGGGAGATATGGAGAACTCCTATTGGGAACCAAATAGCAGCGCTGTGTTTTGTCCCCACATGCACCGGCGATCCAGGCAGATCCGTTGGCACCAGAACCATCTCCCTATGACCTTCCAGCGAGGAGCTATGATCCATAATGGGTTTTTGGATTTCTAGCTGCCAAGCCAAAGGGAGGGAGAGTGATGCTTTTAGGGGGAGGAAGGGGTGTGACCAAATAAGGGTTAAGTGCACGTACAGGGCAGAGGCCATTGTCTTTTCTGAAGGGAGGTCATGCCGTGTAATGTGTTTGGAGGGACCTTGAAATCCTGCTTACATCAATGCCTCCCTTGTGGCTATAGCATCTAACAATACAAGATTACAGTTCTAAAGGACCACATACATATCCAGTAACTGACTTTATCTGCTAACTCTGATTTTACCATCGTCTGTATTTGCATATCGGACCACTGTATATAATCTGTGTGTATATAGAGTTTAGTGTCTAGTGCGTTCTTAAGGCAATTAAATATATTTGACCTTGTGCTGTTCTATATCTCGATCCACAATTTCCCATACGTCCATGTCTCGGTATTACATTATGTGCTACCTGGGTTGGTTTCTGACCTGATGCCCAATAACCCTGTTGATGGACCTGGATTATATCTAACGAGGGACGGCTCACAGTCTGCTGGGCTTGCAGGGCTCTGTTTCTGGGGCAGTTAAAGGGCTCTCTCAGCTTATCAGGGTTGTGAGCGTTGTTTAACATATATAGATAGATAGATAGAGTGCATTTAGAAAGTCTGCACTCAATATTCCATAATGAGAACGTGAAAATAGAATGTTCAAAATCTTTGCTAATTTATTGAAAAGGAAAAACTAAAATATTGCATTGTCATATGTGTTCAGACCCTTTACTCAGAATCTTTGGTAGCAATAACATTCTCCAGGGTTGTCTTAGGTATGATGCCACAAAGTTTGCAAATCTGGATTTTTGAATTTTCTGTCATTCTTCTCTGCAGATCCTCACAACCACTGTCAGGTTGGATGGGGACCATCGGTGGACAGATATTTTCAGGTCTCTCAAGAGATGTCAGATCGGGTTCAATTCAAAGTTCTAGCTGGGCAACTCAAGAACATTCACAGAATTGCCCCTAAGCTACTCCTGTTATCTTGGCTGTTTACTTGTCATTGTCTTGTTGGAAGGAAAACCTCCGACCCAGTCTAGAGTCCAGATTTTCATTAATACAATCTCAGTAGTTTGCTCCATTCAGCTTTCCCTCAATTCTGACTGGTTTCCCTGCCCCAGCCACTGAACTACACCCCAACAACATGATGCTGCCACCACTATGCTTCATTGCCTGGATGGTATTGGGCAGTGCCTGGTTTCCTCCAAACACGACGCTTAGAATTTTGGCCAAAATGTACAATCTTGGTTTCATAAATAAAAAAACATCTTCCAAACTTTAATGTATATTTTACTGAGGAGAAGGTTCTTTCTGGCCTTTCTGCCATGGAGACCAGATTGGTCCCCTCTCTTGGTTAACTATATTACTAAGGCTCTTTACTTAGGTTGATGGGGTGTCCAGCTCTAGGAAAAATCAAGGTTGCTCCAAACTTCCTCCATTCCATTATGGACACCAATCTGCACTTTGGAGCTTCTAGTGAAGCAGAATTTATTTTGTACCCTTCTCCAGATGCCTGGATAAGGGTACCTGAGCTCTACAGGTAGTTATTTCCTCCACATGGCTTGGTTTTTGACTTGATATACATTGTCAACTGTGAGACCCTGTATAGACAGAGGGTAAATTTCCAAATCATGTCCAATCAACTGAATTTACCACAGGTGGATTCCAATCAACGTGTAGAAACATTGCAAAGATGAGAAATGGGAGGCCCCAGAGCTAAATTTCAAGTGTTACAGCAAAAGGAATGAATACTTATGTCCATGTGAAATTTTAGTTTTCCCTTGTTAATAAATTTGCAAACATTTCTAAAAATCTGTTTTCACTTTTTCATTATGGGGTATTAAGAGCGATTGATAGGGAAAAATTATTATTATATTTTTTTTCTATTTTAGCACAAGATGACAACATAAAATAAAAGATGAAAGAATTTGAAGATTTTCCAAATGCACTTTAAATAGACAGATGGATAGATAGATAATTAGTTAATGTCCCTGTGATAACAATCCTTTCTTTAAAACGGAGAGTAGTTAAAAATCACTAAGATACAATGTAAGGACAACATTTGCCTTCAGTAAATTCCTAGTTGCTGTAAGGGAATTGCTATTGTCTAAATGCAGATCAACATTGAAAAACAGTTCATTAGAGCTCAAGGATTCTTTCCTGGTGAGATAAGGACTGATTGATTCCTTGTAATAAAGATGTCTCTGCAAAGTTCCAATGAGGAATGTAACTCTCAGTCTACGATCTGATGAGCATGATCATTTCAAATCTATAGACTGGAGTTCACCAGATATACATGTAGCAGGAGATTATACAGGTGTTTTGACTGTGTGTATAAACAAGAATAGTGACAGGCCATAAAGGTTTACTATATATGTTTTACTGGTAAATGTGAAAACTCTGACGAAGAGCAACCACACATGTGATCAACCTACATTATACTGTTCAATATGCATGCATACTTATTTGCATTTGCTCATGTTAGTATGATCTATTAATACATTAGTGTTTACATTTTTCTTATGTCTTGCTTATACGCAATATTAAATTTTAACCCTATAGCCATCACTAGTAACCACAGGGTAAAGTTGTCTTTACCACTGGGGAGGTATGCCTGCATGGTGCGCCGGATCCTTTGGCAAGAGTGTGGAATGCAACAATGTTTTCAGAATTTCACTGCTGTTCAGTTGCCTGTTATTGAGTAGAAGTGTGAGGGTGGGAAGCTGAACTATAGGTCATCAATAAGAAAATCCCTTTAAATCTTTAACTTCCCTTTAAATCAGTTCGGAGTGGCAGAGGTGAGACAACCTAAATTCACCCATTCTGCGGTTTGAAATGGTGAAGAGACTAAGGTCCATTTAGTAAAAATTGTTCCTAAATTGCCTTTATATATTTATTATCTTCACTGTTATAAAATTAAATCTGCACATTCCAGTTAGGCCTTTCAAACTATATAAGTACATTTCTTAAAACACTAATTATAATGATAAAACATACTATAAATGTGGTCTGCATATTTTGATGCAATGAATAAGAATCCCTTTTATCACAGGGCCAGTGCTTAGTCTTCAACTCATTGTAGAAGCGGAGAGTTGGGAAAACTCCTTTAAAGAGAACCTTCTATTAGGTTTCCAGACTATTACAAACCCTTAGCATACAGGAAGTATTTTAGTTATTTTAGTTATTTTTATTTTTTTATTTTTCCTCCCTATCTTCCTTGAGACATAACTTTTTTATTTTTCTGTTCACATACCTGTATAAGGGCTTATTTTTTGCAGGACAAGTTGTACTTTCAAATGCCACCATTATTATGGCATACAATGTAGTGGGAAGCCTAAAAAAATTCCAAATGGGGTGGAATTGGGGAAAAAACACAATTCTTAGACAGTTTTATGGGTTTTCTTTGTGGAAAACTGATGTGTGCCTTTCATTCTCTGGGTCAGTATGATTACAACTATACCACATATGTATGTCTTTTATGTCTAAATATTGTAAAAATAAATTTAAACTTTGGAGAAAAAAAAATATATCACCATATTCTGACCCCCATAACTTTTTTATATTTAATAATATATCTACTAAGCTGTTTGGGGATCATTTTTTGCAGGATGAGCTGTAGTTTTTATTGATACCATTTTGGAGTGTGTGTGACTTTTTTATCACATTTTATTAAAAAAAATTATGCAAGAGAAGCGATGAAAAAATGTCAAATTGGCCATTTTGAAAAAAAAAATAAGTTACACCATTCACCATATTGGAAAAATATTTTTATATTTTAATAGTATGGGCCCGTATGGCCGAACCTTTTACAGAACGAGGCCCAAACGCAACCCAAAACACACTTATTATCTCAAAGTGCCAACACGCACTTTTAACCTGAATGCCCATATAGTATATTCTTCCAGTACTTATCACTTTAGCTATAATAGCCCGCTCTACATTCACGTGCGCTGCCCTGTTGTGTTCATAATGAGCCCTGCGCTGATGAATGGCAGTAAAGTCTAAGGCATACTGGTCACCATACCAGGGCGCGGGTGCCCACAGAGAGGCTCTGAGTGCACCTCTGGCACCCGTGCCATAGGTTCGCCACCACTGGTATGGGCGTTTTTGGAGGCAGTGATACCCATTATATTTATATTTTTTTGTAATTTATTATTTTTTTTTACTTTTATAGTTTTACATGTTATTAATATATATATTTTTTAATTCTTTTTTTACTTTTTTATTGTTATGAATCACATTTTTGAGATTACAAAACCCTTTGTTTATTATTATTATTTTATTATGAACCTTCCTAGGTCTTTTAGACGCTTTATGAGAGGAGAATTGCTAATTTCTTATGTTGGCCTGCCAACTGATGGCCAAAATAAGAATTGCAGCTTCAATACCATGGGTCTCTTCAGAGAGACCTAGAGTATTGAAACCAATTACTGGCATCCTCTGTGGCTGCAGAGGATGCCGGTAAGATGCCTGGAAGCACGAGCTTCCAGATTTTTCACCCATTATGTGCCATGATCACACTTGATCACGGCATCTAAAGGCTTTAATGACCGTGATCGGCATTATTGCTAGTCACAGTCATTAGCCGCGGGTTTCTGCTATTTGAAACAGAGGAGACCCATCAGCCATGATGCCCGCTACACGTGCGAGTGGGTGCCATGTTTGCACTTTGCTCCAGATCCATACATGTACGGCGCTGGCAGTGAAAGGGTTAATTGACACCAAATTGTTCTACAGAACACGATGTTGACGTGTTTCTAAAGATGTCCATGAATAATGAGAGAATAACAACAGCTTAAGCTTAGAAAAACTAAATTTAAAATGACATATGCTGTATGACACCTGGGAAAAGTCATCTGGGTGTTGTCAAGATGTGAAAAAGTTAGGCAGTCCACTCTCTAAACATGGCCCCTTTCATGCTTGATTGATGTCTCTCATCCTGTGCTATGAGATTACAAGCCAAATCTTGAGCAGGTGCCATTCAACTGTTCATGGTTTTATCTGTGTACTGTGCATCCTTTAGCTATGGGGAGATAGTCAGGGCATGTGATCAACAGGATGTATACCGGGTGATAAATACAGCACACACTGCACTACAGGAAATATTGGTGCACCATTCATACAGTGCACCAGCAAGACAACTATGTGTCTAATGGCTTTCAATCTGTATCCTAGCACTAAGCATATCCAATTACACATCTCCTGTCTATAAATAACTGAATACTGAACATATTAGCATCATTGAAACCCCTATAAATATTTAGGTATATCTAGACCACATAGCCCCTGGAGGAAATTTGAGATACTGTATGTGTAATACATGTCTACACATAGACTCTATATCTGTGCCAGTTTGAATGCTTTCATGCCTTAATCTAACTATTTTTATTAAACCTCTGGGCACCAAATTTTAATGCAGCAGAGCATGTGAAATGATCAACACAGACTTCTCTCAGACCTGACATATGTACTTAATCTTGAAAGAGTGAAGGGTCATTGCTTTAACAGGTCAGATTCTAACTATAAATCACAACCAAAGAACAGGCTTTTAGGACAAAATGGCTAGACACTCTGGGGCCTTGCTAAAAGCCCATTTAGACTGCAGAGAATGAGGTTGACTATACCATTAACTTAAAAAAAAAAGCAATCAAAGCTCATCTGATAAAAATCGAATGCTGCTCAATGAGACAAGTTAAGCAGTTTTGTTTTTCTCTAATAATGTTTCTATTTTATGCACTCTGTACCCAACAACAAATGCTGTTCCTGTGGCCGGAGTGGATTAATTACATCTGCTTAGCAGGGTGGTAGATTGTAGTTTCCCTTTGCTCTGTATTCAGAAAACATTGCACATTTCATATGGTTATATTGGAGCATCGGCTCCCCGCTGACTTTCTCGACCCTCTTGTTCTAATTAGACTGAGTACTACATTTTTCGTACAATTACAATGCAGGGCTTGAGTTCCTTGTCACAGGCTCTTTCTTCATAGCAGAGAGCATAAACAAGCTATAAGAAATTAAAATATCTAATATTTCCTTGTAGGAGAAATTAAATACAATGTGGCTATAATATTACATAGCATAATTATGCCTCGTCATTAGCAATAAATATACACCTAGCATATGTCTTTATGTTCATTGAAACTGTGTAAATATATGTCTTGGAAGTGACGGGAGACCTGATCTCAACATCATCGACTCTGTCTGGTATTACATGAAGAGACAGAAAGAGCTGAGCAAGCCTGCATCCATATAAGATCTGTGGTTAGGTCTCCAAGATGTTTGTAACAACCTCTATGCCAAGTTCCTTCAAAAACTGTTATTAAGGCAAAGGGTGGTCAGTAGTGTTGTGCGAGCATGTTCTGCCGAACAATAATTTTACTCGAGCATCGCAATGCTCGGCACATCACGGTGTTCGGCCGAGCACTGCGTGTGCTTGAGCGCGATGCTCGAGTCTCCTCCCCGCACATTTGTTGGCTGCTAAGCAGCCAATAAACATGCGCGGAGGTACTAGCACTCACTGTAATGCAGTGGCCAGGTTGGCTACTGGCATAACAGTGATTGGCTGGCCGGAAAGCGTCATCAGGTGCTATATAGCACCCGAGGACACGTGTTCCGCTCAGTCTTAAGCCTCATTCACACGTCAGTGTTTCACGGACATGTGCTGTATGTGTTCTTTGCGGACAGCACGCGTCCCCATTCATTTGAATGTGTGCATTCACACATCAGTGTTTTAGCACAGTCCGTGGGTCCACGTTTTCAGCACAGATGTATGTCCTATCTTGGTCTGTGTTCTCGGATCCCTCATGCCAATTATAGTCAATGAGTTTGTGAAAATCACGGATGCAACACGGATGCCATCCGTGTTTCATGGATCATTGAGAAGAGATGCTTTGAAAATAGTTTTTTAGCTGTTCAGTGTCAGTGAAACACGGATGCAACACGAACAGCAAAAAAACGGACACACGGACTCTTCACGGACAGCTTCACTGATGCATCACTGACCACCTGGTCACGGATTTGAGCACGGACACGGACGTGTGAATGAGGCTTTAGTCAGGGAGAGCTGTGCTGAAGAAGGGAAAGATAGTGTAGGGAGCCAAATATTTTGGTGAAACAATTTGTTACAGTTAGAGACTCAAAAGTGCTTTTAAGGACTATCTGGTAGCAATATAATTATTAGCCTGTATAATGTTTGCACATCCTAAATATTAGTGATGTTAATTCAGTGTAATTTTTTATTAGCCGCTAGTGACAGGGACATTACTTGCGCTATACCTCCTGTATAACGTTTGCACATCTTAAATATCAG
Source organism: Bufo gargarizans (assembly GCF_014858855.1). Classification (NCBI taxonomy): domain Eukaryota; kingdom Metazoa; phylum Chordata; class Amphibia; order Anura; family Bufonidae; genus Bufo; species Bufo gargarizans. The sequence continues at coordinate 437,987,860 of NC_058082.1, read as the reverse complement.
TGAGATTAATTCAGTGTTATTTTTTATTAGCCGCTGGTGACAGCAACATTACTTGCGCTATACCTCCTGTATAATGTTTGCGCATCCTAAAATTATCTGTGACATTCAGTGTATTTTTTTCAAAGACGCTGTGGAGAGCGACAGTCTCTGTTCTACATCTCCTGTTTAACATGTGTGCATGATAAAAATATCTGTGACATTCTGTGTACTTTATTTGCGCATACACTTACAAAACCTGCGCTACTGTACATGTGACATACTTGCATATATACCATTTAATATGCACAAGGCGAGCAGTAAGGGAGGGGGAAGTGTCCGTGCTGCTGATGGTGCACGCAAAGGTCGTGGTGAAACTGTGCCTGCTGCCAGAGCACAAGAAACACACTAATCCATGATAACTAGCTTCATGTCCCAGTTTGCAGGGTGGAGCAGGACACCAGTTAGACCAGTGCGACCAGGTGGTCGGTTAGATTGCAGTCGGTTAACCACCACCCTGTCTTCCACAAAGTCCCGTCTCAGTAGCCAAGAGTCTGATTAAGGCCCCTTTCACACAGGCGAGTTTTCCGTGCGGGTGCGATGCGTGCGGTGAACGTGCGTGCTTGTGCGTTAAGTGAAAATCGCAGCATGCTCTATATTGTCCGATTTTCACGTGACGCAGGCCCCATAGAAGTGAATGGGAAGCGTGAAAATCGCATAGCATCCGCAAGCAAGTACGGATGCGGTGCGATTTTCACGCACGGTTGCTAGGAGACGATCGGGATGGAGACCCGATCATTATTATTTTCCCTTATAACATGGGAAAATAATAACATTCTGAATACAGAATGCATAGTAACAGCGCTGGAGGGGTTAAAAAAAATAAAAATAAATGTAACTCACCTTAGTCCACTTGATCGCAAAGCCCGGCATCTCCTTGTGTCTCCTTTGCTGAACATAACCTGGGGTGAGCATTAAATACAGGTAAAGGACCTTTGATGATATCACTCCGGTCATCACATGGTCTTTTACCATGGTGAATCACCATGGTAAAAGATCATGTGATGTACCATGTGATGACCGGAGTGACGTCATCAAAAGGTCCTTTACCTGTATTTAATGCTCACCCCAGGTCCTGTTCAGCAAAGGAGACACAAGGAGATGCCGGGCTTCGCGATCAAGTGGACTAAGGTGAGTTAAATTATTATTATTTTTTTAACCCCTCCAGCGCTGTTTTACTATGCATTCTGTATTCAGAATGCTATTATTTTCCCTTATAACCAAGTTATAAGGGAAAATAATACAATCTTCAGAACATCAATCCCAAGCCCGAACTTCTGTGAAGAAGTTTGGGTTTGGGTACCAAACATGCGCGATTTTGCAACGCATGACAATGTTTTGCACTCGCGCGGAAAAATCGTGCATTTTCCCGCAACGCACCCGCCTCTTATCCGGGCAAAATAACTGACGCCCGTGTGAAAGAGGCCTAACAGATTCCTCACCCTGATACTCCTTCCTTCCACGATGGAGAGTCTTGGCAAACAAGTGATCCCACACTCGGATATTCCAAGGATCTCTTTTCATCACCATTCCTTGATTTGGGCCTCTCGACAAGCATTTGGGCCTCTCGACAAGCCCGCTTGAAGAGGGACATGAGGAGATATTGTGCACTGATTCCCAAACTCTTGAGCATCTACAGTCACAAGAATATGATGGTGGTGCAGGGATCAAGGATCATAGTTACAATCACACAAATATAACAGTGATTCAACTTGATTTTCTTATTTCTCTACAAACATTCTCCTAGATCTTTATTACTTCGCAACCTGAAGCAGCCTGCGTAGTTTTCTTATTGGTTGTTTTTCTTGTTATTGCTTTTTATTTTGTCTTTCTTTCAAGTATTTGCTTTTTGTACTGCTGAGAAAGGATTTTTTATTGTTACTCTTGTCCTCCAGATGCCATTTAGTCCTACACTTACCCTGTGATTATGTTCAGCTCTTCAATGTGTAGTTAGTAGATCTGTGAAAAGTGAACAGTATTAGCTCGCATGATTATAAGAGGCTCTCTGGCCCACGCCGGTTACTCGGGGTTACACATGTGTTATCATTCTCTGGGAGGGCATTTTCCCTTTAAGGGCATAGCCGATACAGCTTTTTAAGTTAATTTCACGTCATTTCATATGTTTTTTCAAATTTTGCTGTAAACTGTGCTTATGTTTATTGCTTCTTTTGCCTTTTGGCTCTGGCTCTGTACCTACTTATTATTGGAAAATATTGGAAAATAAATAAAAAGATATTTGTTAAAAAAAGAATATGATGGTGGGGAACAGCAATTAGTGTCTCAAGAGGTTCATGATGAGGATGAGACACAGTTGTAAATAACTGAGGTTGTTGTTGGGTCAACGAGTCAGGAGGATAACCAGAGTGAGGAAGTGGAAGAGGAGGTGGTGGACGTTGAAGTCACTGACGCAACCTGGGAAGGTGTCAAGAAGGTCAATTCCCTGTCCAAGACATAGGCCCGGATGCCTCCCGCCATGTACCTGGACATTTGCAAGCACCATTAGCTAGCACATCCACTTCTGTGTACCAGCGCAGCGTACAGATGTCTATAACCCAGGCCTTTGAAGGAAAGTGCAAATACCCAGCCACCCACCCACAAGCCATAACATTAAATGCACACCTTTCCAAATTGCTGGTCCTGCAAATATTACCATTTAGGCTTCTTGACACGGAAGTTTTCCGCAGCCTGATGGAGGTGGCCGTTTCGCGTTACTCTGTCCCCAGCCGCCAATATTTTTTACGGTGTGCAGTCCCAGCCTTACAACAGCATGTGTCCCGTAAACACCAACCATGCCCTGACCAACACAGTTATTGGGAAGGTCCACTTAACGACTGACACATGGACAAGTGCTTTTGGCCAGTGAAAAGACATTTTCCTGACGGCACACTGGGCATAACATTTTCAATGGATTGAATGCATTCATTCAGCATTGTGACTTCCTCATCTTCCTGCTCCTACTCCTCGATGGCTTGATCAATGGCACGACACAATGCATGCTCCTGAAAGAAGGCGTGATGTACGATGGCACTGATGGCACCCTGGCTGCAACTGACCAGTTTGGTGATCTTATCAAATGGCCGCAGAAGTCTGCATGCGTCGCGCATGAGCAGCCACTGGCGAGGTGAAAAGAAACCAAGCTCCCCAGAACGGCACGTTGCTGCTGGAGCAGCATATCAAGCATATACAAGGTGGAGTTCCAGCGCGTCGGGCTGTCACAAATCAGACGTCTGAGGGGCAAGTGGTGTATCCGCTAAATGTCAGCAAGGCGAGCCATGGCCGTGTAAGATCTTCTAAAATGGCCAGAGATTTTCTTGGCTTGCTGCAAGACGTACTTGACCCAGGGTATTTGGCAAAAAAATTGCTGTACGACTAGGTTCAGGACGTGTGCCATGAACGGTTCTGGGGAGCTTGGGTGGCGCAGCGGAAGAGGCGATAGCAGTGGAAAAAAAGGAGTCAGCAGAGGAGGAGACAGAGGATGGAGTAGGAGGAGGAGAAGAGGCAGGCCTGCATGCAATCCTTGGCGGTAACACCAAATCCACATGGGTGCCACAGGTTAAGTGCTTGACAGCCATCAGAAGGTTCACCCAGTGGGCAGCAAAAGTTATCTACCTTCCCTGCCCATGTTTGCTAGACCACGTGTCTGTGGTCAGATGTATCTTGGCACTGACAATGTGAGCCAGAATTATATTCACTTGCCACTGTACAAGCCATATAGCTCTGGGATGCCCTTCTGTCAGAAATATTTCCTTCCAGGGACCTTCCATTGCGGTGTGCCAATGGCAAAAAATTTTCTAAAGGTCTCCAGGTCCACCGGTTTATATGGCAGTAGTTGGCGGGCTAGCAGTTCCAACAAGCCAGCAGCAACCGTTGGGCAAGAGGGTTATCCAGCGTCATCAACTTTTTACGCTCAAACAATTGGGCCATGGAAGTCTGCCTTCTGCCAAATGAACGCAACGACAGGCACGGTGGAAGGGGAAATGGAGGACAAATGGGAGGAGAGAGGAGAATGAGAAGAGGCAGGATGTGGAGCGCCGGGAGTGTGGCATTGTTGTTTCTGAAGGAGTTGGTCCCACTGGGCTCGGTGATGGGAGGCCAGGTGCCTTCTTGAGGCGGTCGTCCCTAGGTGAGTGTTGTGCTTACCGCTACTTATGCATTGACAGCACAGGCTGCAGATGGCAACACTATTGTCAGCAGCTGACACGTTAAAAAAAGCCCACACTGCCGTGCCATATGCATGCGTCCTGGGAGTGCCAGAAGTGACCATGCATGGTGGATGGCTCGTTTCAGATATATTTGCAGTCTGCTTTCTCTTCCTCTCTTGTGGGCACCCAGGTGACATCCATCGACACGTCATCATCGTCACCTTCTCCACCACTGACATTTGAGATCTAGGAGTAGGCAGCAACAGCAGGTACCTCCCTCCTTGGGAAGATCTCTGTACTGTCATCAAACCGCTGTGCCTTCTCCAACTTCCCACTTAGGCTCCGGCCTGGTGCACCTGCCCGACCACTACCACCCCTGCAGAACAGCCTCTTCATCTGCCTGACATTTTCAAAATGTGCCTAAGTCCCTAGAGAAGAGCAGTATTTGTGGAAGCAGGTAAATCGCAGGCCTCAATCAATATTTTGTGGAAACAGGTACAAACCGGATTCCAAAAAAGTTTGGACACTATACAAATAGTGAAAAAAACTGAATGCAATGATGTGGAGGTGCCAACTTATAATATTTTATTCAGAATAGAACATAAATCACGGAACAAAAGTTTAAACTGAGAAAATGTACAATTTTAAGGGAAAAATATGTTGAATCAGAATTTCATGGTGTCAACAAATCCCCAAAAAGTTGGGACAAGGCCATTTTCACCACTGTGTGGCATCTCCCCTTCTTCTTACAACACTCAACAGTCGTCTGGGGACCAAGGAGACCAGTTTCTCAAGTTTAGAAATAGGAATGCTCTCCCATTCTTGTCTAATACAGGCCTCTAACTGTTCAATCGTCCTGGGCCTACTTTGTTGCACCTTCCTCTTTATGATGCGCCAAATGTTCTCTATAGGTGAAAGATCTGGACTGCAGACTGGCCATTTCAGTACCCGGATCCTTCTCCTACGCAGCCATGATGTTGTGATTGATGCAGAATGTGGTCTGGCATTATCTTGTAGAAAAATGCAGGGTCTTCCCTGAAAGAGATGACTTCTGGATGGGAGCATATGTTGTTCTAGAACCTGAATATATTTTTCTGCATTGATGGTGCCTTTCCAGACAAGCAAGCTGCCCATGCCACACGCACTCATGCAACCTCATACCATCAGAGATGCAGGCTTCTGAACTGAGCGTTGATAACAACTTGGGTTGTCCTTGTCCTCTTTGGTCCGGATGACATGGCGTCCCAGATTTCCCCAAAAAAATTTGAATTGTGACTCGTCTGACCACAGAACAGTCTTCTATTTTGCCACACTCCATTTTAAATGATACCAGGCCCAGTGAAAACGCCTGAGCTTGTGCATCTTGCTTAGAAATGGCTTCTTCTTTGCACTGTAGAGTTTCAGCTGGCAACGGCGGATGGCACGGTGGATTGTGTTCACTGACAATGGTTTCTGGAAGTATTCCTGAGCCCATTCTGTGATTTCCTTTACAGTAGCATTCCTGTTTGTGGTGCAGTGTTGTTTAAGGGCCCGGAGATCACGGGCATCCAGTATGGTTTTACGGCCTTGACCCTTACGCACAGAGATTGTTCCAGATTCTCGGAATCTTCGGATGATGTTATGCACAGTTGATGATGATAGATGCAAAGTCTTAGCAATTTTTCGCTGGGTAACATCTTTCTGATATTGCTCCACTATCTTTCTGCGCAACAGTGTGGGAATTGGTGATCCTCTACCCATCTTGGCTTCTGAGAGACACTGCCACTCTGAGAAGCTCTTTTTATACCCAATCATGTTGCCAATTGACCTAATTAGTGTTAATTGGTCTTCCAGCTCTTCGTTATGCTCAAATTTACTTTTTCCAGCCTCTTATTGCTACTTGTCCCAACTTTTTGGGGATTTGTTTTGACACCGTGAAAATTTGAATCAACGTATTTTTCCTTTAAAATTATACATTTACTCGGATTAAACGTTTGATCTGTCATCTACGTTCTATTACAAAAAAAAATATTGACATTTGCCATCTCCACATCATTGCATTAAGTTTTTATTTACAATTTGTTTAGTGTCCCAACTTTTTGGGAATCCGGTTTGTATATCGAACCCCTTAATTGGTATTTTGTGGAAGCAGGTATATTGCATCCCTCAATCAATATTTGGTGGAAACAGGTATATCGAAACCCTTAATCAGTATTTTGTGAAAGAAGGTATATCACACCCCTCAAACAATATTTGGTGGAAACAGGTATAACAAACCCCTTAATAGGTATTTTGTGGAAGCAGGTAAATCACAGGCCTCAAACAATACTTGGTAGAAACAGGTATATCAAACTCCTTAATCTGTATTTTGTGGAAGCAGGTATATCACACCCCTCAATCAATATTTGGTAAAAGCAGGAATATCAAACCCCTTAATCAGTATTTTGCAGAAGCAGAAAAAAATCACAGGCCTCAATCAATATTTGGTGGAAACAGGTATATCGAACCCCTTAATCAGTATTTTGTGGAAGCCGGTATATCACAGGCCTCAATTAATATTTTGTATAAACATGTATATCCAACCCCTTAATCAGTATTTTGTGGAAGCAGGTATATGCCACCCCTCAATCAATATTTGATGGAAACAAGTATATCAAACCCCTTAATCAGTATTTTGTAGAAGCAGTTATATCAAACCCCTTAATCAGGATTTGTGGAAGCAGGTATATCGCAGGCCTCAATTAATATTTGGTGGAAACAAGTATCAAACCACTTAATCAGCATTTTGTGGAAGCAGGCATATCATAGGCCTCAATCAATATTTGGTGGAAGCAGATATATCAAACCCTTTAATCATTATTTTGTGGAAGCGGGTATATCGCACCCCTCAATTAATATTTGGTGGAAACAGGTATATCAAACCCCTTAATCGGTATTTTGTGGAAGCAGGTATATCATAACTCTTTATCAATATTTGGTGGAAGCAGGTATTTCAAACCCCTTAATCAGTATTTTATGGAAGCAGGCATATCGCATACCTCAATTAATATTTGGTGGAAACAGGTATATTGAACCCCTTAATCAGTATTTTGATGAGGATGGTATATTGCAGGCCTCAATCAATATTTGGTGGAAGCAGGGATATCAAACCTCTTAATCAGTATTTTGTGGAAGCAGGTGTATTGCACCCCTCAATCAATATTTGGTGGAAACAGGTGTATTAAACCCTTTAATTATTATTTTGTGGAGGAAGGTATATTGCAGGCCTCAATCAATATTTCATAGAAACAGGTATATCAAACCCCTTAATCAGTATTTTGTGGAAGCAGGTATTTTGCAGCCCTCGATCATTATTTGGTGGAAGCAGGTGTATCAAACCCCTTAGTCAGTATTTTGTGGAAGCAGGTATATCGCACCCCTCAATCAATATTTGGTGGAAGCAGGTATATCGAACCCTTTAATCAGTATTTTGTGGAAGCAGGTATATCACACCCCTCAATTATTATTTTTTGCCACAACAGTTATAACACACCACCTGTTTATTTGGGGCAACGGGTATATTGCAGCCCTCAATCAGTATTTTGTGTTAGAAGGTATATCACATCCCTCAATCAGTTTTTTGGGGGGCAACAGTTATATCACACCCATTTCAATTAGTTACTTCTATAACGTTTGTCGCCCTATATAGCTGCGGTATTGCAGCAGAACTGGACACAACTGCTGTACAATACAAATGCACTATAATATACTTTCTACAGTATGTTAGAAAATATATTATAAGTATATCACACCCCTCAGTATATCACACCTTTCGATAGCACAACTACTGTACACCAGTCCTTAAAAGGACTTTTGTGGCCCTATTAGCTAGCGTTTGATGTCCCTAACTGCCTGTCCCTGCTCCACAAAGCAACCTCTCCCTAAACTGGCAATACACAGAATTTAAAATGGCTTCCATATCAGGTTCTTTTATATAGTGGGTGTGTCTATTTGCTGAAACATCTCAATTGGCTGTCCTGTTTCACCTGATGGATGTGTCATGGGCCAAAATTCGGTGCAATGCGGACATCGCCATTTGTTTGCATGTTCGGCAAATCACGAACATGCAAAGTTCACCGCAAAACGGCCGCCGGGCGAACCACAAGGCCTTCTCTAACTATATATCAATCTGCTCAGCTCCTCAAGATCTATAACATGCTGCTTTTAACACAGACATCATGTTCAATTTGACAGGTTCCCTTTAAATATGTAATTTAGTGGTATTTTGTGCAGATCAAACTACATGCTGATGACAGATTCACTTGGGGGATTTGAAAAAAAGTATTTATTTTCTTATATTTTTATATTTCCCCCTGATGTTTCAAAAAATCGAAAATAAAAATAAAGCCCTATGTGTCATGAAAAAGATGCCAACCTTTTTTGGATAAATGAACAAGAAATATTGTTATTACTTTCAAACTATCATCTCTAATATATATAAAAATGAGTTTCTGTCTGTCTGAACATCTGCTGTCTGTCTGTTTTTTATGCGCGACTAAACAACTGGACCGATCGTCACCAAATTTGGCACACAGGTACAAAATTGTGTCCTGGAAGGTTTTAGACCGGGTCTCAGCTCTCTAGGACGTACCGTTCCTAAGATATTCCCCAAAAATAACCTGCATTAGCCAATAGAAGCCTGCAAGTCTTTCTCTTCATATCCCAACTGCCATACACACAGTCACATGTTTCTTATCAGCCAATAGAAGTTTGCAGGCCCTTAGTCTCCACATACACACAGTTTTACTCTAGGTTTCCATAACAACCCAGCCATTTCTCTTCATTGCTGTAGGTCAGCTTTAGGCTAGGTCTACACGAAGACATGTGTCGCACGACAAGTTTCAACACATAGGACACAATTACACTGCAACATTGATGTCACACAACAATTTTTATAATGATAGTCTGTGGAGGTCACTGTTAAGACGGCAGGGGCAACTATCAAAGGGGCAACTGCTGTGGACGTCACTGTTAAGCAGCAGGGTACTGTGAGGTCACTGTTAAGAGAGCGGGGTACTGTGGAGGTCACTGTTAAGGGAACGGGTACTCTGGTGGTCACTGTTAAAGGGATGGGTGCTGTGGAGGTCTATGTTAAGGGGGCAGGGATCAGTGGATGTCACAGATAAGGGGATGGTCCCCTATGGAGGTCAGTGTTAAGGGGCAGGGTGCTGTAGAGGTTACTGTTAAGGGGGCAGGCCCTTGAGGAGGCCACTGTCAAGGGAGTGGGGTGCTGTGAAACTCACTGTTAAAGGGGTGGGCTGATGTAAAGGTCAAAGTTGAGGGGATGAGCTGCTGTGGGGATCCCATTTTAAGGTGATGGGGCACTGTGGGGGGGGGTCAGTGTTAAAGGTTGGGAGACTGTAGAGTTTACTGTTAAGGGGGCGGTGCTGCAGAGGTCACTGTGATGGGGGATACTGTCAATATCCTTTTAACAACACACGCAAACTGTAAGGGATCACCTTTCTTTCAGGCTCTGGCCATGCAACCCTCGCTCCAGCAGGTGTCTTTGGGTACCCCAAACTTCGGGCTATCAAACAGCCCCGTGGCCTCTCAGCCTACCCGGCTGAGACCATTCAGATCCTCCACAGGTCTCTGCTCTAGGATCACACTCTCCTAGCTGACACCCTGGAAGGTGCATTATCCCAGTCTCATTATCGCAGACATCACCTGCGATCCTCTCTGGGCCAAGGGAACACCCTTCCTGCAAGGGTGTGGATTGGCTGATCCCACTTCCAGTCCTATCTGCCAATCCAATAAAAATCCAGCTCAGAATATACCAAAAACAACCTTGTCTCAGCAACCTACATGCTGCTGAGACTATTGCATTTTAGCTATCCCACCCAGCTGAGGTATCTGAGTGGGATATGCACACCTTCCCACACTGTCCACCTTATAACAAAACATTAAATGAAATAATGAATATTACAATCGATACTGTTAGTCACATCTATTTGTAACCGGACTACTCTATTTAACTCAAATACATCACCAAAAACCAAAGAGTACTACTATGGTCCCTCAAAATATTCCACTCTATATTAAATATGATTTAAAAAAAATATAATTCATAACTGACTATAGGGAGACTACTGGACCACGTCATATACAATCAACTTTGACAACCGTTTAAATGCTCTAGACTGTCCGTCAATATGGGCATCAATGTAATATATGAATACCTAGGTTAAATGTTTGTGAGGCCTGATATCATCATCATCATAATAACATTCCAAGATGAATGTGTACTTAGCCACTAACAGATTAATAATACCTCTATATAGTACATTGCAATAGCCAGGTACCTAGCATAAAACAAACCTCTATCCATTCAAAACATATCTAAAGTGCATGTGTATATGGCGGACTTCCCCTCTACGCATGTTTCGCGTTAAGGCTTCTTCGGGAGGAGACATAATGAAGGCGGCTGGATATGCTTTTAATGTGACTCTAGCCAATCCAATAATAGAAATTGCTACATGTGATCACTAAATGCCACTCGCCATAATCGCTGCGCCTGGCCAATGACTGCCTGTCACGTGACAACTACTTCTGCCCTTCTCTGAGTCACGCATTGGAGAGGGCAACCTTACGCCTGGATATGACATGGGTTGAAATCACCAGCGCCCTGTCTCTTTGGGGATTGACGAAAGTATCGTGGGGCAGGATGGACATGCGCACCTGGCTGATAACTGGAGAGGACTTATCGGGAATATCTATAATATTTAATTAAAAATAGCCTACAATGACTATCAAATTATCACAAGAACAATGATTTAATCTAAAGTGCATAGTTACTAATCCAAAGTGATATTTAAAAATTGCTAATATATTAACCTCTTCAGGACACATGACGTACCAGTACGTCATAATGTCCTGGTACTTAAGGACACATGACGTACCGGTACGTCATGTGTTGTTCCGATCACTGCCGCCCGGCGGGCGGTGATCGGAACAAGGTGCCTGCTCAAATCATTGAGCAGGCACCTAGGCTAAATGCGCGGGGGGGTCCCGTGACCCCCCATGTCGGCGATCGCAACAAACCGCAGGTCAATTCAGACCCGCAGTTTGATGCGCTTTTTGCACTTTCTGATCAGAAACTTTATAATGCCCAAAATATATATGTTTCACCTCCCCCTGCACCCCTGAATGATATTATGTGGGCGAGTGGTGCAGGGGGAGGGTTGCGGGCGGTGCGGGAGGCGGGCGGTGCGGCAGGCAGGATCGCGATCCCCCGCCCACCTCCCCTTGAATAATCGTTGGTGGCTACTGGGTATACCAGGGTGCCAGCACATTGCTGGCACCCTGGTATAAACGGCTGACATCTGTGATGGGATGTCAGCCGTTTAACCCTTTCCATACCGCGGTCCGTACGGACCGCTGTATGGAAAAGGTTAACAGCGCAGGGAGCTCCCTCCCTCTCCGATCGGGGGGCTGCTGTGCCTTTGCAGCCCCCCGATGGAGAGGGAGAGAGCCCCCCGCCAGCCCCCCGCCAGCCCCGTCCTCACCCTTCCCCGTCTGAGAAGTTGTGGCAGACGGGGAAGGTTCCCATGGCAACAGGATGCCTTCTCAGGCATCCTGCTGTCCATGGTTCTGAACAAATCTGTGCTGAAGGCATAGATCTGTTCAGACTAAGTGTAAGTAAAATACCCTATATAGTGTACTGTACTGTATTATACAGACATCAGACCCCCTGGATCTTCAAAATCTGGGTAAAAAAAAAAGTGAAAAAAAGTGAAAAAAAAGTAAAAATCAAAAAACACATTTATCGCTGATTAAAAATGAAAAAAAAAAAATCCCTACACATGTTTGGTATCGCCGAGTCCATAACAACCTGATCTAGGAAACGGTCATATTACTTTACCTGAACGGTGAACGCCATAAAAAAATAAAAAATAGAAAACTATGATGAAATTGAAATTTTGCCCACCTTACTTCCCAAAAAAAGGTAATATAAGTGATCAGAAAAGTCGCATGTACGCTAAAATTGTAACAATCAAACCGTCATCTCATCCCGCAAAAATCATACCCAAGATAATCGCCCAAAAACTGAAAAAACTATGGCTCTTAGACTATGGAAACACTAAAACATGATTTTTTTTGTTTCAAAAATGAAATCATTGTGTAAAACTTACATAAATTTAAAAAAAGTATACATATTAGGTATCGCCGCGTCCGTATCGACCAGCTCTATAAAAATATCACATGACCTAACCCCTCAGATGACCACCGTAAAAAAAAAAAATTAAAACGGTGTAAAAAATGCCATTTTTTTCTTATCTTACGTCACAAACAGTGTAATAGCAAGCGATCAAAAAGTCATATGCACCCCAAAATAGTGCCAATCAAACCATAATCTCATCCCGCAAAAATTGAGAGCCTACTTAATATAATCGGCCAAAATCTGAAAAAACTATGGCTCTTAGACTATGGAGACACTAAAACTTTTTTTGTTTTAAAAATGAAATCATTGTGTAAAACTTACATTAAAAAAAAAATGTATACATATTAGGTATCGCCACGTCCGTGACAACCTGCTCTATCAAAATTACCACATGATCTTACCTGTCAGATGAATGTTGTAAATAACAACAAAAAAACGGTAACAAAAAAAGATATTTCTTGTTACCTTGCTGCACAAAAAGTGTAATATAGAGCAACCAAAAATCATATGTAGCCTAAACTAGTACCAACAAAACTGCCACCCTATCCCGTAGTTTCTAAAATGGGGTCACTTTTTTGAGTTTCTACTCTAGGGGTGAATCAGGGGGGCTTCAATGGGACATGGTGTCAAAAAAACCAGTCCAGCAAAATCTGCCTTCCAAAACCCGTATGGCATTCCTATCCTTCTGCGCCCTGCCGTGTGCCCGTACAGCAGTTTACAACCACATATGGGGTGTTTCTGTAAACTACAGAATTAGGGCCATAAATAATGAGTTTTGTTTGGCTGTTAACCCTTGCTTTGTAACTGGAAAAAAAATATTAAAATGTAAACTCTGCCAAAAAAGTGAAATTAGGAAATTGTATCTCTATTTTCCATGAAATCTTGTGCAACACCTAAAGGGTTAACAAAGTTTTAAAATCAGTTTTGAATACCTTGAGGGGTGAAGTTTCTTAGATGGGGTCACTTTTATGGAGTTTCTACTCTAGGGGTGCATCAGGGGGCTTCAAATGGGACATGGTGTAAATAAACCAGTCCAGCAAAATCTGCCTTCCAAAAACAAAACGGCGCACCTTTCACTCTACGCCCCGCTGTGTGGCCGTACAGTAGTTTACGGCCACATATGGGGTGTTTCTGTAAACAGCAGAGTCAGGGCAATAAAGATACTGTCTTGTTTGGCTGTTAACCCTTGCTTTGTTATTGAAAAAAATTGGTTAAAATGGAAAATTAGGCCAAAAAATTTAATTCTCAAATTTCATCCCCATTTGCCAATAAATCTTGTGCAACACCTAAAGGGTCAAATAAGTTTGTAAAATCAGTTTTAAATACCTTGAGGGGTGTAGTTTATAGAATGTTGTCATTTTTGGGTGGTTTCTATTATGTAAGCCTTGCAAAGTGACTTCAGACCTGGAGTGGTCCCTAAAAATTGGATTTCTAAAAAAATTCAAGATTTGCTTCTAAACTTCTAAGCCTTGTAACATCCCCAAAAAATTAAATATCATTCCCAAAATAATTCAAACATGAAGTAGACATATGGGGAATGTAAAGGCATCACAATTTTTGGGGGTATTACTATGTATTACAGAAGTAGAGAAACTAAAACTTTGAAATTTGCAAATTTTTCCAAATTTTTGGTAAATTAGGTATTATTTTCTGCAAGAAAAAAAAATTGACTTCATTTTACCAGTGTCATAAGGTACAATATGTGACGAAAAAATAATCTCAGAACGGCCAGGATAAGTCGAAGCGTTTTAAAGTTATCAGCACTTAAAGTGACAGTGGTCAGATTTGCAAAAAATGGCCTGGTCCTTAAGGTGAAATAAGGCTGTGTCCCTAAGGGGTTAACATAATAAATGTGAATTAAAATAATTTCTAACATGATTTAATATAAACTTAAATCATGATTATAAATCAGTGACAAAAAAAGTACATATGTGCAATGCATGTTTTCATTATTACTAATGAATAAACTGCATGCTAGTGCAATCAATATTTCACTACTATTAATGAAAAGTGCTAGAGCAAAATAACATCATTAAAACTCAATATGGTTATCAAATTTGATTATATATGATATGATCCAGTAGTCTCCCTATAGTCACTTATGAATTATGTGTTTTTTTTATCATATTTAATGAAGATTGGAATATTTTAAGGGACCATAGTAGTACAGTCGTGGCCAAAGGTTTTGAGAATTACGTAAATATTGGAAATTGGAAAAGTTGCTGCTTAAGTTTTTATAATAGCAATTTGCATATACTCCAGAATGTTATGAAGAGTGTTCAGATGAATTGCATAGTCCTTCTTTGCCATGAAAATTAATTTAATCCCAAAAAAACCTTTCCTGCATTTCGATGCTGTCATTAAAGGACCTGCTGAGATCATTTCAGTAATCGTCTTGTTAACTCAGGTGAGAATGTTGACGAGCACAAGGCTGGAGATCATTATGTCAGACTGATTGGGTTAAAATGGCAGACTTGACCTGTTAAAAGGAGGGTGATGCTTGAAATCATTGTTCTACCATTGTTAACCATGGTGACCTGCAAAGAAATGTGTGCAGCCATCATCGTTGCATAAAAATGGCTTCACAGGCAAGGATATTGTGGCTACTAAGATTGTACAGTACCTCAATCAACAATTTATAGGATCATCAAAAACTTCAAGGAAAGAGGTTCAATTCTTGTTAAGAAGGCTTCAGGGCGTCCAAGAAAGTCCAGCAAGCGCCAGGATCGTCTCCTAAAGAGGATTCAGCTGCAAGATCAGAGTGCCACCAGTGCAGAGCTTGCTCAGGAATGGCAGCAGGCAGGTGTGAGCGCATCTGCATGCACAGTGAGGCAAAGACTTTTGGAAGATGGCTTGGTGTCAAGAAGGGCAGAAAAAAAGCCACTTCTCTCCAAAATAACCCATCAGGGACAGATTGATCTTTTGCAGAAAATATGGTGAATGGACTGCTGAGGACTGGGGCAAAGTCATATTCTCTGATAAAGCCTTTTTCCGATTGTTTGGGGCATCAGGAAAAAGGCTTGTCCGGAGAAGAAAAGGTGAGCGCTACCATCAGTCCTGTGTCATGCCAACAGTAAAGCATCCTGAGACCATTCATGTGTGGGGTTGCTTCTCATCCAAGGGAGTAGGCTCACTCACAATTTGGCCCAAAAACACAGCCATGAATAAAGAATGGTACCAAAACACCCTGCAACAGTAACTTCTTCCAACAATCCAACAACAGTTTGGTGAAGAATAGGGATGAGCAAACCCGAACTGTATAGTTTGGGTTCGTACCGAATTTTGGGGTGTCCGTGACACGGACCCGAACCTGGACATTTTCGTAAAAGTCTTTTCACTTTTTTCTGGGGTGATCGGCGGCCATTTTGTGTCTTGTGTTGTGCCAGCACAAGCTGCCACCAAGTGCATTTAACCCTCAATGGTGTGGTTGTTTTTTGACTAAAGCCTACATCAGGGTCAAGCTGTCACACCAAGTGCATTTAACCAGCAATAGTATGTTTATTTTTTGGCCATATACTACATCAGGGGCAAGCTGCACCTGTCACCAAGTGCATTTAACCCTCAATGGTGTGGTTGTTTTTTGGCTAAATCCTACATCAGGGTGAAGCTGTCACACCAAGTGCATTTAACCAGCAATAGTCTGTTTATTTTTTGGCCATATACTACATCAGGGGCAAGCTGTCACCAAGTGCATTTAACCCTCAATGGTGTGGTTGTTTTTTGGCTAAATCCTACATCAGGGTGACGCTGTCACACCAAGTGCATTTAACCAGCAATAGTCTGTTTATATTTTGGTCATATACTACATCAGGGGCAAGCTGCGCCTGTCACCAAGTGCATTTAACCCTCAGTAGTGTGGTTGGTCAAGCTGTCACACCAAGTGCATTTAACCAGCAATAGTCTGTTTATTTTTTGGCCATATACTACATCAGGGGCAAGCTGCGCCTGTCACCAAGTGCATTTAACCCTCAGTAGTGTGGTTGGTCAAGCTGTCACACCAAGTGCATTTAACCATCAATAGTGTGGTTATTTTTTGGCCATATCCCAGTCTAATTCTGTCAGTAAACGTATACCTGTCACCCAGCGCTTAAATACTAGGCCTCAAGTTTATATCCAGCTAAATCTGTTGTTACTGGTGTGGCTGGTCAAGTTATTTAGTGTCCGTCAAAGCACAGTTTTTGTTCTGGGTTGAAATACAATTCCCAATTTAGCAATTTCCTAATTTAGTGGTTTCTGCTGTATCAGAGCTATTTTAAATCTATCCCTAAAAGGGTATATAATATTCAAGGTGCACATAGGGTCATTCTGAATAACTTCACACACACGCTACGGTGCATTTCCAAGTCTAATTCTGTCAGTAAATCTATACCTGTCACCCAGCGCCTAAATACTAGGCCTCAAATTTATATTCAGCTAAATCTGTTGTTACTGCTGTACTGTTGTGGCTGGGCAAGTTATTTAGTGTCCGTCAAAGCACATTTTTTGTTCTGGGTTGAAATACAATTCCCAATTTAGCAATTTCCTAATTTAGTGGTTTCTGCTGTATCAGGCTTACTTTAAATTTATCCCTAAAAGGGTATATCAGATTCAAGGTGCACATAGGGTCATTCTGAATAACTTCACACACACGCTACTGTGCATTTCCAAGTCTAATTCTGTCAGTAAACCTATATCTGTCACCCAGCGCCTAAATACTAGGCCTCAAATTTATATCCAGCTAAATCTGTCGTTACTGCTGTACTGTTGTGGCTGGGCAAGTTATTTAGTGTCCGTCAAAGCACATTTTTTGTTCTGGGTTGAAATACAATTCCCAATTTAGCAATTTCCTAATTTAGTGGTTTCTGCTGTATCAGAGCTATTTGAAATCTATCCCTAAAAGGGTATATAATATTCAAGGTGCACATAGGGTCATTCTGAATAACTTCACACACACGCTACTGTGCATTTCCAAGTCTAATTCTGTCAGTAAACCTATACCTGTCACCCAGCGCCTAAATACTAGGCCTCCAATTTATATCCAGCTAAATATGTCGTTACTGCTGTACTGTTGTGGCTGGGCAAGTTATTTAGTGTCCGTCAAAGCACATTTTTTGTTCTGGGTTGAAATACAATTCCCAATTTAGCAATTTCCTAATTTAGTGGTTTCTGCTGTATCAGAGCTATTTTAAATCTATCCCTAAAAGGGTATATCAGATTCAAGGTGCACATAGGGTCATTCTGAATAACTTCACACACACGCTACTGTGCATTTCCATGTCTAATTCTGTAAGTAAACCTATAACTGTCACCCAGCGCCTAAATACTAGGCCTCAAATTTATATCCAGCTAAATCTGTCGTTACTGCTGTACTGCTGTGGCTGGTCAAGTTATTTAGTGTCCGTCAAAGCACATTTTTTGTTCTGGGTTGAAATACAATTCCCAATTTAGCAATTTCCTAATTTAGTGGTTTCTGCTGTATCAGAGCTATTTGAAATCTATCCCTAAAAGGGTATATAATATTCAAGGTGCACATAGGGTCATTCTGAATAACTTCACACACACGCTACTGTGCATTTCCAAGTCTAATTCTGTCAGTAAACCTATACCTGTCACCCAGCGCCTAAATACTAGGCCTCAAATTTATATCCAGCTAAATCTGTCGTTACTGCTGTACTGTTGTGGCTGGGCAAGTTATTTAGTGTCCGTCAAAGCACATTTTTTGTTCTGGGCTGAAATTCAATTCCCAATTTAGCAATCTCCTAATTTAGTGGTTTCTGCTGTATCAGGCCTACTTTACAGGGAGTGCAGAATTATTAGGCAAATGAGTATTTTGACCACATTATCCTCTTTATGCATGTTGTCTTACTCTAAGCTGTATAGGCTCGAAAGCCTACTACCAATTAAGCATATTAGGTGATGTGCATCTCTGTAATGAGAAGGGGTGTGGTCTAATTACATCAACACCCTATATCAGGTGTGCATAATTATTAGGCAACTTCCTTTCCTTTGGCAAAATGGGTCAAAAGAAGGACTTGACAGGCTCAGAAAAGTCAAAAATAGTGAGATATCTTGCAGAGGGATGCAGCACTCTTAAAATTGCAAAGCTTCTGAAGCGTGATCATCGAACAATCAAGCGTTTCATTCAAAATAGTCAACAGGGTCACAAGAAGCATGTGGAAAAACCAAGGCGCAAAATAACTGCCCATGAACTGAGAAAAGTCAAGCGTGCAGCTGCCAAGATGCCACTTGCCACCAGTTTGGCCATATTTCAGAGCTGCAACATCACTGGAGTGCCCAAAAGCACAAGGTGTGCAATACTCAGAGACATGGCCAAGGTAAGAAAGGCTGAAAGACGACCACCACTGAACAAGACACACAAGCTGAAACGTCAAGACTGGGCCAAGAAATATCTCAAGACTGATTTTTCTAAGGTTTTATGGACTGATGAAATGAGAGTGAGTCTTGATGGGCCAGATGGATGGGCCCGTGGCTGGATTGGTAAAGGGCAGAGAGCTCCAGTCCGACTCAGACGCCAGCAAGGTGGAGGTGGAGTACTGGTTTGGGCTGGTATCATCAAAGATGAGCTTGTGGGGCCTTTTCGGGTTGAGGATGGAGTCAAGCTCAACTCCCAGTCCTACTGCCAGTTTCTGGAAGACACCTTCTTCAAGCAGTGGTACAGGAAGAAGTCTGCATCCTTCAAGAAAAACATGATTTTCATGCAGGACAATGCTCCATCACACGCGTCCAAGTACTCCACAGCGTGGCTGGCAAGAAAGGGTATAAAAGAAGAAAATCTAATGACATGGCCTCCTTGTTCACCTGATCTGAACCCGATTGAGAACCTGTGGTCCATCATCAAATGTGAGATTTACAAGGAGGGAAAACAGTACACCTCTCTGAACAGTGTCTGGGAGGCTGTGGTTGCTGCTGCACGCAATGTTGATGGTGAACAGATCAAAACACTGACAGAATCCATGGATGGCAGGCTTTTAAGTGTCATTGCAAAGAAAGGTGGCTATATTGGTCACTGATTTGTTTTTGTTTTGTTTTTGAATGTCAGTAATGTATATTTGTGAATGTTGAGATGTTATATTGGTTTCACTGGTAAAAATAAATAATTGAAATGGGCATATATTTGTTTTTTGTTAAGTTGCCTAATAATTATGCACAGTAATAGTCACCTGCACACACAGATATCCCCCTAAAATAGCTAAAACTAAAAACAAACTAAAAACTACTTCCAAAAATATTCAGCTTTGATATTAATGAGTTTTTTGGGTTCATTGAGAACATGGCTGTTGTTCAATAATAAAATTAATCTTCAAAAATACAACTTGCCTAATAATTCTGCACTCCCTGTAAATACATCCCTAAAAGGGTATATCAGAATCAAGGTGCTGATAGGGTCATTCTCAATAACTTCACACACACGCTACTGTGCATATCCCAGTCTAATTCTGTCCGTAAAACGTATACCTGTCACCCAGCGCCTAAATACTAGGCCTCAAATTTATATCCTGCTAAATCTGTCGTTACTGCTGTACTGTTGTGGCTGGGCAAGTTATTTAGTGTCCGTCAAAGCACAGTTTTTGTTCTGGGTTGAAATACAATTCCCAATTTAGCAATTTCCTAATTTAGTGGTTTCTGCTGTATCAGGCCTACTTTAAATACATCCCTAAAAGGGTATATCAGAATCAAGGTGCTGATAGGGTCATTCTCAATAACTTCACACATACGCTGCTGTGCATATCCCAGTCTAATTATGTCCGTAAAACGTATACCTGTCACCCAGCGCCTAAATACTAGGCCTCAAATTCATAGTCAGCTAAATCTGTGGTTACTGCTGTGCCTGTATTAGTGTAATACGGTACCTAAATAGATAGCCAGATAGTGTTAGGTGTCTGTAAAAAAAGGCCTGAATTTGAATTCAATACATTGGGCCAAAACATCTAGTAAGGGACGTGGACATGGTCGTGGTGGTGTTAGTGGGCCCTCTGGTGCTGGGAGAGGACGTGGCCGTTCTGCCACATCCACACGTCCTAGTGTACCAACTACCTTAGGTCCCAGTAGCCGCCAGCATTTACAGCGATATATGGTGGGGCCCAATGCCGTTCTAAGGATGGTAAGGCCTGAACAGGTACAGGCATTAGTCAATTGGGTGGCCGACAGTGGATCCAGCACGTTCACATTATCTCCCACCCAGTCTTCTGCAGAAAGCGCACAGATGTCGCCTGAAAACCAACCCCATCAGTCTGTCACATCACCCCCATGCATATCAGGGAAACTGTCTGAGCCTCAAGTTATGCAGCAGTCTCTTATGCTGTTTGAAGACTCTGCTGGCAGGGTTTCCCAAGGGCATCCACCTAGCCCTTCCCCAGCAGTGGAAGACATAGAATGCACTGACGCACAACCACTTATGTTTCCTGATGATGAGGACATGGGAATACAACCTCAGCAAGTCTCTGATGATGACGAAACACAGGTGCCAACTGCTGCGTCTTTCTGCAGTGTGCAGACTGAACAGGAGGTCAGGGATCAAGACTGGGTGGAAGACGATGCAGGGGACGATGAGGTCCTAGAGCCCACATGAAATAAAGGTCGTGCCACTGACTTTCACAGTTCGGAGGAAGAGGCAGTGGTGAGACCGAGCCAACAGCGTAGCAAAAGAGGGAGCAGTGGGCAAAAGCAGAACACCCGCCGCCAAGAGACTCCGCCTGCTACTGACCGCCGCCATCTGGGACCGAGCACCCCAAAGGCAGCTTCAAGGAGTTCCCTGGCATGGCACTTCTTCAAACAATGTGCTGACGACAAGACCCGAGTGGTTTGCACGCTGTGCCATCAGAGCCTGAAGCGAGGCATTAACGTTCTGAACCTTAGCACAACCTGCATGACCAGGCACCTGCATGCAAAGCATGAACTGCAGTGGAGTAAACACCTTAAAAACAAGGAAGTCACTCAGGCTCCCCCTGCTACCTCTTCTGCTGCTGCTGCCTCGGGACTCTTCTGCTGCTGCCGCCTCGGCCTCTTCTGCTGCTGCCGCCTCGGCCTCTTCCTCCGCCTCTGGAGGAACGTTGGCACCTGCCGCCCAGCAAACAGGGGATGTACCACCAACACCACCACCACCTCCGTCACCAAGCATCTCAACCATGTCACACGGCAGCGTTCAGCTCTCCATCTCACAAACATTTGAGAGAAAGCGTAAATTCCCACCTAGCCACCCTCGATCCCTGGCCCTGAATGCCAGCATTTCTAAACTACTGGCCTGTGAAATGCTGTCATTTAGGCTGGTGGACACAGACAGCTTCAAACAGTTCATGTCGCTTGCTGTCTCACAGTATGTTGTTCCCAGCCGCCACTACTTCTCCAAGAGAGCCTTGCCTTCCCTGCACAACCAAGTATCCGATAAAATCAAGTGTGCACTGCGCAACGCCATCTGTAGCAAGGTCCACCTAACCACAGATACGTGGACCAGTAAGCACGGCCAGGGACGCTATATCTCCCTAACTGCACACTGGGTAAATGTAGTGGCAGCTGGGCCCCAGGCGGAGAGCTGTTTGGCGCACGTCCTTCCGCCGCCAAGGATCGCAGGGCAACATTCTTTGCCTCCTGTTGCCACCTCCTCCTTCTCGGCTTCCTCCTCCTCTTCTTCCACCTGCTCATCCAGTCAGCCACACACCTTCACCACCAACTTCAGCACAGCCCGGGGTAAACGTCAGCAGGCCATTCTGAAACTCATATGTTTGGGGGACAGGCCCCACACCGCACAGGAGTTGTGGCGTGGTATAGAACAACTGACCGATGAGTGGTTGCTGCCGGTGAGCCTCAAGCCCGGCCTGGTGGTGTGCGATAATGGGCGAAATCTCGTTGCAGCTCTGGGACTAGCCGGTTTGACGCACATCCCTTGCCTGGCGCATGTGCTGAATTTGGTGGTGCAGAAGTTCATTCACAACTACCCCGACATGTCAGAGCTGCTGCATAAAGTGCGGGCCGTCTGTTCGCGCTTCCGGCGTTCACATCCTGCCGCTGCTCGTCTGTCTGCGCTACAGCGTAACTTCGGCCTTCCCGCTCACCGCCTCATATGCGACGTGCCCACCAGGTGGAACTCCACCTTGCACATGCTGGACAGACTGTGCGAGCAGCAGCAGGCCATAGTGGAGTTTCAGCTGCAGCACGCACGGGTCAGTCGCACTGCGGAACAGCACCACTTCACCACCAATGACTGGGCCTCCATGCGAGACCTGTCTGCCCTGGTGCGCTGTTTCGAGTACTCCACCAACATGGCCAGTGGCGATGACGCCGTTATCAGCGTTACAATACCACTTCTATGTCTCCTTGAGAAAACACTTAGGGCGATGATGGAAGAGGAGGTGGCCCAGGAGGAGGAGGAGGAAGAGGGGCATTTTTAGCACTTTCAGGCCAGTCTCTTCGAAGTGACTCAGAGGGAGGTTTTTTGCAACAGCAGAGGCCAGGTACAAATGTGGCCAGCCAGGGCCCACTACTGGAGGACGAGGAGGACGAGGATGAGGAGGAGGTGGAGGAGGATGAGGATGAAGCATGGTCACAGCGGGGTGGCACCCAACGCAGCTCGGGCCCATCACTGGTGCGTGGCTGGGGGGAAAGGCAGGACGATGACGATACGCCTCCCACAGAGGACAGCTTGTCCTTACCCCTGGGCAGCCTGGCACACATGAGCGACTACATGCTGCAGTGCCTGCGCAACGACAGCAGAGTTGCCCACATTTTAACGTGTGCAGACTACAGGGTTGCCACCCTGAACACCTTAAATTAATGAGTACGATAAATCCCATTTGGTTTTAAAATTTATATAGTCTTTATTAGAAAATCAAAATATGAACATGATTACATCACTTATAACAATAAATTGAAAAAGTAGTACCAAGCCATTAAAGTAAAGCTAGCTAATAGCTAAGGAGCCTATTTATTAAGTGTGACTATTCTCATAGAAAGGGATCATCAAGGTCAAATCACTGCAGGATGGTAGACTCAGTGAAGCTATATATCTGGGGTGCACTAGGAATATTATACTAGAAGCAGTCACCCATATAACAATGTAAAAGAGACTATCACCTAAACCGTGGGCATTATGCAGATTTATGGAGCTAAAGTCTGAAGCTACTAACCGTGTGATGAAGTGTGGAACCTGTCAAGAGGGGTCAAGAAATTGGCTCTGGATCTCCCCGACGTACGTTTCGCCGTGCTGCGTCCTCAGGAGGAGTAATTTAATGGGGCTGGATGACCGGTTTATATTAATATGTATTGTCCAATGAATAGGGGCGCTTATGATCACGTGTGCGGACTATGACGAGATGGGCAGCGCTGGCGCATGACACGTCACTTCCGGCCGCTGCTGAAACTGCTTCCGCCCGTCTCCTGAGTCCGACGGCGGCAAGGGCAGCCACGTGTCGCGTACGGCACTGGATGACGTCACCGGCGTCGGATCTCCTTGGAGACAGAGGGAAGCCTGCTGGCCGCAGGACCGTCATGCGCACTGTGCCGATCTCCTCTTATACTATGCGTACCTAAGTTGGTAACTAATACGGTGGTATAAAGCATACTGGGGAAGCAAATTAATGTTGGAGATTTTTGTAATAATGCATAGTCGATATTTAGAGACTCTAAAATATATCTGGCTGAAGGGTTGCCACCCTGCTGGATCCACGGTACAAAGACAATGTGCCCACCTTACTTCCTGCACTGGAGCGTGATAGGAAGATGCGCGAGTACAAGCACACGTTGGTAGACGCGCTACTGAGAGCATTCCCAAATGTCACAGGGGAACAAGTGGAAGCCCAAGGCCAAGGCAGAGGAGGAGCAAGAGGTCGCCAAGGCAGCTGTGTCACGGCCAGCTCCTCTGAGGGCAGGGTTAGCATGGCAGAGATGTGGAAAAGTTTTGTTAACACGCCACAGCTAACTGCACCACCACCTGATATGCAACGTGTTAGCAGGAGTCAACATTTCACTAACATGGTGGAACAGTACGTGTGCACACCCCTCCGCGTACTGACTGATGGTTCGGCCCCATTCAACTTCTGGGTCTCTAAATTGTCCACGTGGCCAGAGCTAGCCTTTTATGCCTTGGAGGTGCTGGCCTGCCCGGCGGCCAGCGTTTTGTCTGAACGTGTATTCAGCACGGCAGGGGGCGTCATTACAGACAAACGCAGCCGCCTGTTTACAGCCAATGTGGACAAGCTGACGTTCATAAAAATGAACCAGGCATGGATCCCACAGGACCTGTCCATCCCTTGTGCAGATTAGACATTAACTACCTCCCCTTAACCATATATTATTGTACTCCAGGGCACTTCCTCATTCAATCCTATTTTTATTTTCATTTTACCATTATATTGCGAGGCTACCCAAAGTTGAATGAACCTCTCCTCTGTCTGGGTGCCGGGGCCTAAATATATGCCAATGGACTGTTCCAATGTTGGGTGACGTGAAGCCTGATTCTCTGCTATGACATGCAGACTAATTCTCTGCTGACATGAAGCCATATTCTCTGTTACGGGACCTCTCTCCTCTGCCTGGGTGCCTGGGCTTAAATATATACCAATGGACTGTTGCACTGGTGGCTGACGTGAAGCCTGATTCTCTGCTATGACATGCAGACTGATTCTCTGCTGACATGAAGACAGATTCTCTGTTACGGGACCTCTCTCCTCTGCCTGTGTGCTGGGCCTAAATATATGACAATGGTCTGTTGCAGTGGTGGCTGACGTGAAGCCTGATTCTTTGCTATGACATGCAGACTGATTCTCTGCTGACATGAAGCCAGATCCTCTGTTACGGGACCTCTCTCCTCTGCCTGGGTGCTGGGCCTAAATATATGACAATGGACTGTTGCAGTGGTGGCTGACGTAAAGCTCGATTCTCTGCTATGACATGCAAACTAATTCTCTGCTGACATGAAGACAGATTCTCTGTTACGGGACCTCTCTCCTCTGCCTGGGTGCCTGGGCCTAAATATATGCCAATGGACTGTTCCAATGTTGGGTGACGTGAAGCCTGATTCTCTGCTATGACATGCAGACTGATTCTCTGCTGACATGAAGACAGATTCTCTGTTACGGGACCTCTCTCCTCTGCCTGGGTGCCTGGGCTTAAATATATGCCAATGGACTGTTGCACTGGTGGCTGACGTGAAGCCTGATTCTCTGCTATGACATGCAGACTGATTCTCTGCTGACATGAAGACAGATTCTCTGTTACGGGACCTCTCTCCTCTGCCTGTGTGCTGGGCCTAAATATATGACAATGGTCTGTTGCAGTGGTGGCTGACGTGAAGCCTGATTCTTTGCTATGACATGCAGACTGATTCTCTGCTGACATGAAGCCAGATCCTCTGTTACGGGACCTCTCTCCTCTGCCTGGGTGCTGGGCCTAAATATATGACAATGGACTGTTGCAGTGGTGGCTGACGTGAAGCCTGATTCTCTGCTATGACATGCAGACTGATTCTCTGCTGACATGAAGCCAGATCCTCTGTTACGGGACCTCTCTCCTCTGCCTGGGTGCTGGGCCTAAATATATGCCAATGGAGTGTTGCAGTGGTGGCTGACGTAAAGCCTGATTCTCTGCTATGACATGCAAACTGATTCTCTGCTGACATGTAGACAGATTCTCTGTTACGGGACCTCTCTCCTCTGCCTGGGTGCCTGGGCCTAAATATATGCCAATGGACTGTTCCAATGTTGGGTGACGTGAAGCCTGATTCTCTGCTATGACATGCAGACTGATTCTCTGCTGACATGAAGACAGATTCTCTGTTACGGGACCTCTCTCCTCTGCCTGGGTGACTGGGCCTAAATATATGCCAATGGACTGTTCCAATGTTGGGTGACGTGAAGCCTGATTCTCTGCTATGACATGCAGACTGATTCTCTGCTGACATGAAGACAGATTCTCTGTTACGGGACCTCTCTCCTCTGCCTGGGTGCTGGGCCTAAATATATGCCAATGGACTGTTGCAGTGGTGGCTGACGTGAAGCCTGATTCTCTGCTATGACATGCAGACTGATTCTCTGCTGACATGAAGACAGATTCTCTGTTACGGGACCTCTCTCCTCTGCCTGTGTGCTGGGCCTAAATATATGACAATGGACTGTTGCAGTGGTGGCTGACGTGAAGCCTGATTCTCTGCTATGACATGCAGACTGATTCTCTGCTGACATGAAGCCAGATCCTCTGTTACGGGACCTCTCTCCTCTGCCTGGGTGCTGGGCCTAAATATATGCCAATGGACTGTTGCAGTGGTGGCTGACGTGAAGCCTGATTCTCTGCTATGACATGCAGACTGATTCTCTGCTGACATGAAGCCAGATCCTCTGTTACAGGACCTCTCTCCTCTGCCTGGTTGCTGGGCCTAAATATATGCCAATGGACTGTTGCAGTGGTGGCTGACGTGAAGCCTGATTCTCTGCTATGACATGCAAACTGATTCTCTGCTGACATGAAGACAGATTCTCTGTTACGGGACCTCTCTCCTCTGCCTGGGTGCCTGGGCCTAAATATATGCCAATGGACTGTTCCAATTTTGGGTGACGTGAAGCCTGATTCTCTGCTATGACATGCAGACTGATTCTCTGCTGACATGAAGCCAGATTCTCTGTTACGGGACCTCTCTCCTCTGCCTGGGTGCCGGGGCCTAAATATCTGAGAATGGACTGTTACAGTGGTGGGTGACGTGAAGCCAGATTCTCAGCTATGGGACCTCTCTCCAATTGATATTGGTTAATTTTTATTTATTTTATTTTTATTTTTATTCATTTCCCTATCCACATTTGTTTGCAGGGGATTTACCTACATGTTGCTGCCTTTTGCAGCCCTCTAGCCCTTTCCTTGGCTGTTTTACAGCCTTTTTAGTGCCGAAAAGTTCGGGTCCCCATTGACTTCAATGGGGTTCGGGTTCGGGACGAAGTTCGGATCGGGTTTGGATCCCGAACCCGAACATTTCCGGGAAGTTCGGCCGAACTTCTCGAACCCGAACATCCAGGTGTCCGCTCAACTCTAGTGAAGAACAATGCATTTTCCATCACAATGGAGCACCGTGCCATAAGGTAAAAGTGATAACTAAGTAGCTCGGGGACCAAAACGTTGACATTTTGGGTCCATGGACTGGAAACTCCCTAGATCTAAATCCCATTGAGAACTTGTGGTCAATCCTGAAGAGGCGGGTGGACAAACAAAAGCAGACTAATTCTGCAACCTCCAAAAAGTGATTATGAAAGAATGGGTTGCTATCAGTCAGGAATTGGCCCAGAAGCTTATTAAGAGTATGCCCAGTCGAATTGCAGAGGTCCTGAAAAAGAAGGGCCAACACTGCAAATACTGACTCTTTGCATAAATGTCATGTAATTGTCGATAAAAGCATTTGAAACGTATGAAGTGCGTGTAATTATATTTCACTACATCACAGAAACAACTGAAACAAAGATCTAAAAGCAGTTTAGCAGCAAACTTTGTGAAAACTAATATTTGTGTCATTCTCAAAACTTTTGGTCACGACTGTACTATTAAATGAAATAGATCAAATAGTGTTGAGCGAGAATATTCGAATTGCGAATTTTATTCTCGAATATCGCAAATTGGAGAATTTGGGAATATTTCGAATATGGTGCTATATATTCGCTATATCGAATATTCGTAAACTTTAAACATCTGAAAAAACATGACTCGATCTTGATTCGAATTCTCGATTTCTACCCGAAAAGCGGGAATGTTATGAATGACCGCGTGAGGAATTGATCTTATGAGTGACGTAATCGTGTCACGTGACATGTGCCCTGGTTTTGGTTTCGGTTTTGCATTGCTTCCAGTTGAGTTTGGCATGCATTCTGTCTTAAAATCGGCCATCGAAAATGGGCAAAATTCGATTTCAAAAGGATGAAGAAGAAATTCTTCTCACTGTAAGTAATATTGTATTACAGCACTGTATTTTATTTCAGAACAATATTTAGCATTAGCAAAACTTGACCTACATCTAAGGCTACTTTCACACTTGCGTTCAGAGCAGATCCGTCTGCTGTCTGCACAGACGGATCCGCTCCTATAATGCAGACGATGGGATCCATTCAGAACGGATCCGCCTGCATTATAGTTTAGAAAAAAAGTGTGAAAGTTGCTCAGACGGATCCGTCCTGACTTTACATTGAAAGTCAATAGGGGACGGATCCGTTTGAAATTGAGCCATATTGTGTCAACTTCAAACGGATCCGTCCCCATTGACTTACATAGTAAGGCTACTTTCACACTTGCGTACGGGGCTCCGCTTGTGAGTTCCGTTTAAAGGCTCTCATAAGCGGCCCCGAACGCATCCATACGGCCCCAATGCATTCTGATGGGATGCGAATCCGCTCAGAATGCATCAGTCTGGCACCGTCTGTCCTCCGCTCCGCTCAGCAGGCGGACACCCGACCACGGCTTGCAGCGTTCGGGTGTCTGCCTGGCCGTGTGGAGTCAAACGGATCCGTCCAGATGGGGACGGATCCGTTTGAAGTTGACACAATATGGCTCAATTTCAAACTGATCCATCCCCCATTGACTTTCAATGTAACGCACGGCCAGGCGGACACCCAAGCGCTGCAAGCTGCGTTCGGGTGTCCGCCTGCTGAGCGGAACCGAGACCAAACAGTGCCAGACTGAGGCATTCTGAGCGGATCCGCATTCACTCAGAATGCATTGGGGCTGTACGGATCCTTTCGGGGCCGCTTGTGAGAGCCTTCAAACAGAACTCACAAGCGGAGCCCCGAACGCTAGTGTGAAAGTAGCCTAAGGCTACTTTTACCCTTGCTTTCGGAGCGGATCTGTCTGGTGTCTGCACAGACGGATCCGCTCCTATAATGCAGATGATGGGATCTGTTCAGAATGGATCCGTCTGCATTATATTTCAGAAAAAATGTGTGAAAGTTAGTCAGACGGATCCGTCCAGACTTTACATTGAAAGTCAATGGGGGACGGATCCGTTTGAAATTGCACCATATTGTGTCAACGTCAAATGGATCCGTCCCAATTGACTTATTATTTATATGTAGATTGAGTGTTTCTAAATATTTGTGTATGCAAATATTTTATTTATTTTTGTCCCCGTTCACATAGCTATATGAGGCCCTTTTTTTTTTGCGGGACAAGATGCATTTTTTATTGCCACCATTTAATTTACCATGTTTTGTATTAGAAAAAATAGTTTTATATGTAAAATTGGGAAAGGGTGGTGATTCAAACTTTTAATATAGTGGTGTTTATTAAAATTTATTTAACTTTTTTTTTAACTGCAATTAGCCCCCATAGGGGTCTCGTACATGGTATCTTTTGATCCCGTCTCCTATTCACGATAATAGAGATTACAGTGAATAGGATTTTTTCACACTCCATTCTGCACTGTGCCTCATGCATAGCTCAGTATGGAGAAAGCCATGGCAGGCCTGAATAGCTTCAGCAGCGTCCATGCTGCCATGGCAACCAATCGGAGCCCCGCGATTTCACTGCAGGGGCTCCGATTGGAAGGAAGATGGAGGCGCATCACGTCACAGGTGCCGCACTGAGCCTTGATCGCAGTACCTGAGGGGTTGAATGGCAGGGGCGGCGCATTCGCCGCTTCCTGTTAGTGCGGCCGGATGTCGGCTGTATCATATAGCCGGCAGATCGTTCATATGGAGCGGCTCACTGCAGAGGCCCTCTCCATACATCCCCTGTCACGCAATGACATACCTTTACATAAAAATGTGTGAAGGGGTTAAAGGCGTAACTACTTTTTGATAAATTCTTTTGTGGATATTTCTTTGAATATTTGTATAATAAAAAAATTGTGATGATATGCTTTCATCTTTATCCTTCAGCACTTTCTGGAGCGGGGATACCCTTGGACCAGCAAAAGGGTCGAAAAACTGGCCATCATGCGGTCTGTCCGGGCCGAATTGAAATTAAAAAGTGGCATATGGTACGACCACAATGAGAAAGAGAAAAATCCGTCTCTCTCCAGATGAAGTAAATAAACTTTATTCCAGCGAAGTAAAATCCATACAGGTGTACATGAAACAATCTTTGTTTCATGTACACCTGTACGGATTTTACTTCGCTGGAATAAAGTTTATTTACTTCATCTGGAGAGAGACAGATTTTTCTCTTTCTCATTTTGGATTTTACCGCATCCAGGGGCGGCATCCGTGCACCTCAGGTGATTCCACCATTGCAGGTGAGAGCTGCCTTACAAATCTTCTATATGGTACGACCACAAGGCCATTCAAAAAAAGTTTTGTGACCTGAATCGCTTAAACCAAAAAATGGTCGATGAGTATAGTCGGCGATTATGCCCAGGTACAATGCTTACATGATTTTTGTATTTCTCTCTACAACACTCAGTAATGTATATATTCAGTTATGCTGCTAATCCATACAGATGTAGTATGGTTAACACACAACCTCTTAACTCAAATTTCTTAACTTATCACGTAATCTTGAAACACAAAGTATTTTTAAAATATCTTAACACATTAAATTGCATTAAGTTTACATAACGGCTTGCGCCGGAACGAGATGGCCGCATAGCTCCGTGCTCTGTAAGGAGACTCGTCCCTAACGCTCGCTAACATTAGCTTTCAGAGGCAGGAATGGTGAAAATCGGGAACCCCCGACAAGGCGACCCTCCCGCCACCACGAAGAACCAGGTATCCGGCAGCGATATGGAGAAATTTCTAAAGAAAGCCGCTGCCACGGTCGCTGCCAGGGAGCCCAAGATGGCGCCGACACCACTGCTTAAAGCGCCCAAGCGCGCTCCGGCCTAGTCGGAAGAAGACAGCGATGCCGAAGAGACGCATTCAACCTCTGAACTCCCGATCACGAGGAGATACTTAGATCGAGCTCTAGGCAGAGTGATGGAACCGATCCTCGCGGAGCTCTCGGCTTGCAGGCAGGAGGTGAGACAAACCGGGGACCGGGTGGAAACCCTAGAGACGCACCAAGCTGCGATCTTAATCCACCAGACCTCTGTGTCTGATTCCTTTCGCCGCTGCGCCTCTTACCTAAATGACCTCCACAGCGCATTAGAGGATCAAGAGAACAGGGGGTGCCGTAACAACCTCCGATTCAGAGGTGTGCCGGAATCGGTCCTCCCAGGCAATATCTCGGCCTCCATCTTAGAAATCTGTGGCTTGCTGCTGGGGTCTGACTTCCCGCAAGAGGTCATAATAGAGCGTGCGCACAGGGCCTTGAGGCCTAAGCCTAAACCGACAGAGCCACCCAGAGACATTGTATGCAGATTCCTTAACTTCCAAGTGAAATCCGCCATCTTGGATGCAGCACGTACCCGCTCTGACCTGGTTTATGAGGACTCCAGGATCGACATATATCAAGACCTAGCGCCCTCAACACTGAAAAAACGCAGATCCCTGAAGCCCCTTACGGACTGGCTCCGATCCCACAAAGTTCCTTATAGATGGTCATATCCGTTTGGCCTAACATTCACCTATGAGGGAAAGAGGGTCAACGTCTCATCCTTTACTGATCTCACGGCTACCTACGAGCTATTGAATGTTCCTCCTATGCCGATAGAGAATTGGGAACTGTTTCAGGATCTGAGTGTTCTACCGGATATTCCCAAAGTGGCCCCATTCGAAGTGCTCCGTACGCCGAAGTCGTCCCGTTCCAAGAAAAGAGGCTCTAACCTTACTCCTAGAAGTCTCTCTCAAGAGCACTAGACTGATCCGCATGGCATCATCCTGACCCTATAGAGACCCGCTGGGGTTAAGAAGTATGCCTTCGCCTGCTTGCAGTTACTTAACGCTGATTTCCACCCCATGGCCATGGGCACTGTCATAACCACTCTGAACAGACTTCCTCCCCTTTCTTGCCTCACCACAGTTACCTTATGGGCGTTATACGTTCTCCCCCTCGGTCTACAGACCAACTAACCCCCTCTCACCTTTGTCATATCACAATATGCCTACAGTTTTACCTGTTGTTTGTCTAAACTGTTCTGTTCTGTTTTTTCTACCCATTTTAATCCCAAGGTACAGGCCTTTCTTAATGCCACAGAGTAAAAAACCCCTCCTTCTCGCACCCGTACTGCTGCCCTGGACACTGATTTCCCACAGACCTACGGCGCCTCCTGGGGGGGGACCACCACAGATGCAAGGTAATACACTACACACCATACCCAATGGCTGATCTATCTGTGGCCTCTTACAATGTTAAAGGTTTTCATTCCCCTTCAAAGAGGAGCCAGATCTTTACCATTCTAAGAAAAGCCGGTGCTGGGGTGGTCTTCCTCCAGGAGACGCATTTTCGCTTCAATCATTACCCAGACATGAGGTTCTCTTATTATTCCAACTGGTATCATTGTGGGGGCGGTTCCTCGGCATCTAGTGGGGTCAGTATAGGTCTCCATAGGAGAATTCCCTTCAATTTTGTGGATCAGCGCATGGATCCGGATGGCAGGTTCCTGTTAATTAAAGGGAATATTGGACCGCAAACTTATACTTTCATCAACTTATATGCTCCAAACTCTGGTCAATCTCGCTGGTTGGCGGACATTTTCCCTACCATAGACTCCTTTAAAGACGGAATAGTAGTGGCAGGAGGTGACCTAAATATAGCACTATACCCACAGCTGGATATTTCCTCTCAGAGGTCTTCCCACTCTAGCAAATCCTTAAAATCAATCAGGAATGCCCTTTGGGACTTACATTTGGTGGACATCTGGCGATCCCACCATCCCAGTACTTTAGATTACACGTACTTTTCCCCAGTCCATAACACCTACCACAGAATTGACTACCTGTTCATTTCCAAGGAACACCTGCATCTTTGCAGGGAATCATCCATCGACTCAATACACGCCTCAGACCATTCCCCAATTTATGTCTCAATCCTAGCCCCTACCAAAACTCCCTCATGCTTTAATTGGCGCTTAAATGAAACTATATTGGGCTACCAAGATTCAGTCGACATGATCTCCAAACACATCACAGAATATTTCTCACTGAATAAGAGCCCCGATCTCATGGCAAACACCCTCTGGGATGCCCACAAGCCAGTAATCAGGGGACAATTTATCTGCATTGGCACACACCTTAAGAAAAAGAGGGAAAGGGAAATTGACGATGCACTAAAAAACATCCAGAGGCTTGAATCACATCATAAAGCTAACCCGTCCGAATCTCAACTTCAAGAACTATCGGAGTACAGGGCCAAACTCAAATCCCTCCTAGTAGCTAGAGCAGCTAAATACTATATGAATTCCCAGCACAAATTCTTTGCCCATGGCGACAAGGCAACCAAATTCGTCATGAGTAGAATTAAGGGGAGGAGATCTGCGAATTATGTCCACCAGCTAACCTCGCAGGGTGGGTCACCCATCTTCTCGGTCACACAGATAGCAGCCCAGTTCCGCTCCTTCTATAACGACCTTTACAATCTCCCTACCACAGTGGACGCAGAAGCTCATGCTTCTGCCTTGTCTGCATTTTTGGAAGCCTCTAAACTTCCTAGCATTTCCCCTGAACAGAAGTTAAGCCTTGAAACCCCCTTTTCATTGGATGAGCTCAGGAAAGCGATGTGTCAAATGCCATCAGGTAAGAGCCCGGGTCCAGACGGACTTCCGTTGGCTTATTACAAAACCTTCAACGAACTTCTCTTCCCGCATCTTCTGGAAGTTTGTAATCAGACCCTACAGGGCACTCCTCTCTCTAGAGATATGACCGCGGCTCACATCACCCTGATCCCTAAACTGGGGAAAGATCCCAAACTATGCTCTAATTATAGACCAATTTCCCTCCTAAACATAGACCTCAAGCTCCTGGCCAAGATGCTAGCCAACCGCTTGGCCACCCTTCACCCTCAACTGGTTCACGGGGATCAGGTGGGCTTCATCCGCAACAGAGAGGGCAAGGACAATACAACCAGGGTGATTAATGCACTATGTCATGCCAAACGGATTGCTTCTCCTCTGCTCTTGCTTAGCACGGATGCGGAGAAAGCATTCGATAGGGTGAAATGGTCGTACTTGAAGCAGACTCTGTTGAGCTTCGGCCTACCTGATCCCTTTGTCCAAGCAACATTCTCGATGTACAAACACGCAACAGCCGCAGTCCTAGTAAATGGCAGCGTGTCCCCCCCCGTTCCCTATCAGAAATGGGACCCGCCAGGGCTGCCCGCTATCGCCCCTCCTCTTCATATTAGCACTTGAGCCATTTCTTTCAACTATCAGGCTGGACCGGAGAGTGGAGGGTCTATGTTTGGGAGGCAGGGATCAAAAAATTGCCGCCTTTGCCGATGACGTCCTCATAATGACAACCAATCCGAGGGTGTCCTTGCCCCACATTCAGTCTCATCTTAGCGCATATAGCATCCTTTTAGACTTCAAAATCAACGCCAACAAATCGCTAGTAATATGTCTAGGCATTCCCCAGAGAACCAAGAGCCAGTTAATGATTAATTCCCCATTCAATTGGTCCTCCCAAACTATTACTTACCTAGGGGTAAAGATCAGCCCAGATATAGCCGACCTCTTTTCCCTTAATTACACCCCGCTGAGAAACTCACTTTTTGAAGCCATAGATAATTTGGCCAGGACCAACCCTATGATGTCGTGGTTTGGCCGTAAAAACCTTCTCTCTTCCCTAATCCTGCCTCGACTTACCTACATGCAACAAGTCCTTCCTATCCCTGTCCCAAAGCATTATTATGACTCCATAATAAGAAAGTTCAGATCCTTCATTTGGTGCGGAAAGAAAGCGAGGCTCTCATTTGCCCTCCTTACCAGGCCCAGGCATACGGGGGGAATAAGCCTCCCAAATCCTGATCTATATGGGAAGGCTATCCTTCTGTCCCGCGCACTAGCCTGGCTACGCCCTCCCCCACATTCGGCCACAGCTCTGATAGAACTGGACATCCTGAATACTCCAGCCAGAGCTCTCCTTTTAGGTCAAGAGTCGACCCCCCCGTCTCAATGTCCCATTACCCAATAATTAAGGCCACGCTGGATGCCTGGAAGTGGCTATCTACCTCGCACTGTTCCATTCCGTTCCCCTCCCCTCTACTGTCAGTAGCAGATGCCCTCAACACGGCCCCACACACTCTACGTAGCTCGACCTCTATGGGATTAATCTCTTCCTCAACCCCCTTGATCTCCTTGGCTCTCCCCACCGGAGCCTGGATGGGCCTGGAAGATATAAACACTCTACTCAACCCTCTTCCATGCGACTTCCTCTCGGTCGCTTATCTCAGAGCCTACCTGAAACACCACATAAACATAGGTGACCTCATACGTCCTTTAGTCTGGTTTGAGGCATTGATATCGGCCCAACCAACACCTAGAAAACTCACATCTCAGATCTATGGCAAACTGCGGCACACACCTATGATAGCCAAACCTTCCTTCGTGAGACAATGGGAGCTGGATCTGAACATTGACTTTCCCTACGAAACCCTACCGAAACTTCTAGAATCTCCCCATCGGGCCTCCCGCTGTGTCCGAATCCAGGAAAATGGCTACAAGATCCTTACCAGCTGGTATAACACGCCGGACAAGACTATAAGATTTGTCGAATCTGCTTTGGACACTTGCTGGAGGTGCTTGGGAGAGAGGGGTACATTCTACCACATCTGGTGGGGCTGCCCCCTAATTCACAAATGGTGGTGTGAGGTCTTCTCATTGGCCAGTAAGGTCTGCAACACCAAGATACAGCCTTTGCCGCTACTCGCCCTCCTACCCTCCTCCATAGAAAAGGGTAATGTCAAACCGCCCTTTGTATTCACGCAAATGTTGCTGGCGGCTCGCCTGCTACTTCCCAAACATTGGTTGCAGACTTCAACTCCTACTATGGACCAGTGGTTCCAAAAAATTGACCAGATCCACAGGTTTGAGGAACTTTCCTCTTGGGAGTCACGCTCTCATGTTCTTTTCCTCAAAAAATGGTCGTTATGGTCCAAGTTTAGATCCCCCAACCCCAAATAGACATCTCTACTGCCTTACTAGTTTGGGATCCTACTACTCTGCACCCAGACAATACCATATGTTACATTATATTGCCCTCCCAGGGAACTCTCCTGGGTCTGATAGGGTGCCCTATCGCCATCGCTCCAAATTATCCCTACCAGCCCCACTTCCTTCAACTGCCTGGGTGATCTGACACTCATACTCCTCTCACTGGTGCGTGAATGCCTGCCTTTGGGTTCTATGTGTCATTTATGCAATACTTTGACAGTTGTCATGTGCTTACTCTGATTTCAGCATTATTTAAGTGTGGCCTGCGTGCCTATACCTTGGTACCCTGTTACCCTTGTTATACTTGGAAATTTCAATAAAAATATAAAAATAAAAAAAAAGTTTACATAACACGTCTCATTAAAGCATGTGTGTTAACTCTACTACATCAGTGTTTCATCCCTTTGCAAATGATTATTTAATACCTGTTGTGACATGTACATAATCTTCTGGTTTCATCATACATCTCTACCTCGCTGAGATTGTATATATATAATATTTGTGGTCGTGGCTAAAATACGAACTTGGGCAGCGCGCCTGCCTAAACCGGTTGGTGTGTGCCTGGAGCCGGGTACGAGAGCAGCCTAAAAGGGGGCTGCCCTAAGGAGGACCCTTGGAATGAAGGGAATTGGTGGGTGGGTCCATGAACTGGAACGGCTACTAAGGTGAGGGAAGAGGGGTTTATAAAGGCTCAAGCCCCTCCCACAAATGCAGGCTGAACTTCAGCCTTACCAACTTGTGGTCATGGCTAAAATACGAACTTGGGCAGCGCACCTGCCTAGAACCTAAACCGGCTGGTGTGTGCCTGGAGCCGGGTACGAGAGCAGCCTAAAAAAGGAGCAAAAAGGAAATCAACATAGTTAAGGTGCAAGACTTTATTACCTTATAATACCAATGACCGAAACGCCTGCGAAATCTCCACCTGTGGGTTAGGTATGTATCTGGTGAAGCAAGACGAACGCCACCTTTCCATCTTTCGGATGACATGGACGGGGACCACATGCCGGGAAGCCACGGAGGCCGCTCCAATGCGGAAGGAATGGCCAGATATAGCGCCGGGGTCAAACCCCAAGCCAGCAGCAACCGTGCAGATGTGGCTGATGAACTGCGCAGCGGTGAGAGCGCCATCAAGATGTGGTAGTAGAGGGCTGTGAGGTGGAGCATCCTGGAGGGCGAGCATGAGCTGGCCAAACACCTGTACCGGGCACCATTTATTACCAGTCGGGAAAAACTGAACCTCCACCGGGGGGCCTGTTTGACTAGTCTTGGTGGAAATTAACTTCAGCGTGTAATGGTCTAGATTCCACACCAGCTGTTCTCTGTGCAGACTGCACCGTCCTGTCGTACTGCAAGTGAACTCGCCTGGCCTAAGGAAGCCGTAAAAGCCCAAATACATGGCAGCATTAAAGACCAAGCTGGAGAAGGGCCCAAAAGGAGCACCATCCAGGGCTGAAGACAATCTCCGGAACATCTCCCCAGTGATGCCCTGTCTGTGGGACAGGGGATTGGGCCTACCCTTCTGGACCCCTCGCAAGGTGGCCTTAATCGCGTGCGCTGAAAAAATGAACCCGCCCCCTGGGTTGCTGAGCATGGTGTGGTGTTGGACGCCCGCCAGGTACAACTTAATGGTATTGTAGGAGAGGTGTAACTGGTGGTGACAATGGGCAATGAAGGCCATGATGTAAGGAATGTCCGCCAGGCCACCCTGCGGGTGTAGACGCGAAAACTCCTGGAAGGTTCTCAGGCCTGAAAGATAGTTCCTGGCTGTATTGGGGGCGAGGGACTGCTGCGCCAGGTCTTTTGCCGAAGAGACGTGCATGCCTAGTCCATTGTCAGGGAACTGAAAGCCGGGGTGGGATATCTGAGCGGCTCGGCCTCTGGCATGACCTGAAAAAAGAGTGTGAAATTAAACCGAGATAGTGCGTCAGCTGCCACATTTTGCACACCCGGAATTTGGCTGCAATGCACATGAAAGTTGTGTGACAGGGCCAGCCAAACCAGCTGGCGCAATAGTGCCATGATTTTGGGGGACTTGGCCCTGCCCTTGGCTAAGATGTCAACCAAGGCCTGGTTGTCAGTCACAAACATCACTGGCAAGTTAGCCCAGAGGTGACCCCATGCCTAGACATGACCCCATGCCTGGGCTGCTGCAACGATGGGGTACAACTCCAACAGGGAGGAGGTGCGGATGGACTCGGCCTCCTCTAGGATAGAAGTGGGCCAACGATCCGCTAGCCAGCAGGGACCCCAAATAGCCGCGTAGCCGCAGGATGCAGCAGCGTCCGAAAAAATAGTCGGGCAGGAGGGAGACCAAGGAGACACAAAAAAGGAGACGCCGTTCCATCGGGACAGTAACAATTCCCACATGGCCAGGTCTGCCATGGCCTGGCCGTCCAACCGGATGACGCTGTCCTGCTCAGGTGCTGAGGGAAGAAGCTGGAGCAGCCTCGACACAAAAGTCTTCCCCTGGGGCATGATCCTAGAGGCAAAATTAAGCCGCCCCAGAAGAGATTACAACTCGACTCTAGTGAGGCACCCGTGGAAGTCGCCTAGGAAATGACCTCCCGACACTGAGCGAGTTTCTCTTCCGGGAGGCTGGCCTGCAATAGAACCGAATCCAGGATGATGCCCAGGAACGAGACCCTTGCGGCGGGACCCTCAGTCTTTGACTCCGCGACCGGAACAGCCAGACTGGCGAACATCTCCAGGAGGACGGTGAGAATGCCAGACCCGCCCTGCGGATCCTTCACGACTAGAAAGTCATCGAGGTAGTGGATGACTGACCGGAGGCCCCTGTGATGGACCAAGATCCAATGTAGCGCCTTGGCCAGTTGGTTGAATAACCAAACGTGAGTCTGTTGGGGAAAAAATACTGCCCGGCCCACTCGATGCCGTAGAACTGCCACAACTGAGGTTGGATGGGAAGGAGCTTAAACGCATCGGCGATGTCCACCTTTGCCAACCAAGCGCCCTTACCATGCAACAGGATGGCCTGAATTGCGTCGTCCACTGAGGAGTAACGCATGGCAAATTCCTCCGAGGGAATCAGGGAATTAAGGCTAGGGATTCCAGGAAACATGAGGGGCAGGACAGGTCATAAATCAACCTTTTTTTATTGGTATTTTTCTTCGATACTAAGCCGATGGGGTTGATTCGCCATGAAGAAAACGGGATGAGCGGAAAAGGGCCTATGAGAAACCGTTTAGCCACCTCCGACTGGAGCAACTCGCTAGTTGCTGGAGGGACAGGGTGGCCGACAGCAGATTCCTGCCTTCCCAGGGAACCTGTGGCAGCGTGATGAGCCCTGAGTGGAACCCCTGGCGGAAGCCCGCCAACAGGAACGCCACAAAGTCCTGATCATGGTGATCCTGAAGGAGCGCAGCCAAGAGGTCCACGTTAATGTCGGCTAGTCAGGACCCTTTAGTAGTCTTTTTGGGGCAGGCAGACCGTGGATGGGCCCTGAAGCACAGGGAGCAGACGTGGAGGGATCTGCAGCTGGCATAAGAGCACCCCCCTGAGTTGAAATTGTTGCAGACCTGGCTTTTTCCCAAGTAAACAATGGGTCTGCCCAGTTTGTCAGTGGAGGGGTTAGACGGAAAAGACCCGGAGGTTCCCGGGAGGGCCCTGTCCTGAGATGGGTGGTCGCTATTTGGGCACCATTCAGAAGAGTGGAAGATTGATTGACATGTGCCCTGAGGCCAGCGAAGTGACGACAGAAGAGCTCCGTGTCAATCAAAGACCAGCTGGTGACATACTGGAATTGTGCCAACGCTGCCGCTCCCTTAGCCGAAAAGGAACGATGGTAGTCGTAGAAGGCCAACCCACCATACTTGTGCCCCAGGTCAGTGACCAGATGCAAGTAGCTGTCCAGCTCTTCTCTCCCCTCCGGCTGTGCGGTACAGATGATGTCCCTGAAGAGGCTGAAAGCCAAGACAAACTCCGGGAGTGTCAACTTGCGGTTAAGTCGCGAGTCCTTGGCCCAGAGGACCACCGACACGTCGCCACAGTTGATGACCCTGTTCTCGGGTACGTCTTGAGCGGCAATGAGGATTGACGCCAGGTTGATATCCTTCCCTGCCAGAATGTCTCTTTTGAGATTGTCGGGAATGAAGTGAAAGGGGGACACCTGGGGAATGTGTAGCCAGCCAACCGGATGTAGATGGAGCCATCAGCGGGACGGGTGCCGGGGGTGCCATGGGTGGCCGGGATTCCAGCTCTGATACCCTTGCCCGAACGTCCGCTACCGACTCTACCAAGGAGTTTAGGGTCGACTGTAGCTGCACCAGTGACAACTGGATGGATGACGCATCCTGCTGCACTGCCGAAGTGCTGGGGCTGGTCATGAGCAGCTTGTACAGCTCTGCCTTCCTTGCGGTGGCCGGGTGCGGAATGCCTCTTCAGTTCAGCTCAGCCAATAGCTTTGGTATGGTCCAGCTCCGAAGGGATGATGGACCCACCTGGCCTGACATGATCGAGCCGGAGATAGACAGGCCGTCCTCCATATCCGAAGCACGAGACATGGCAGTGCTGCTAGAAAACAAAAGGCATGAACTGGCCAGGATGGGGCACCCCCCTAGGCCAAGTAACCATCCGAGCGCATCGGACCGGATACTTGACCGGAGAGAGCCGCCCGAGCGTACCAGACGGTTGACAGAAGAGAAGGCGCGTAGCCATGAGATAGAAGCTGCGCGTAGCAGCGGCCCGCGGAGGGCGGCAGACTGACATGGTAACCTTGAAGCCATGGAAAGCAAAGAACGACCAGGGGACCAGCCGAAGGATGGCCCCTTAGAAAGACTCGGATAAGTCAAAGGACAGGTGCGTGAAACCCATGTGTTAGAGAAGAAACATGAAGACCTGGGCGTACCAGGAATGTACCGTGCCCTGGGCTAACCAGGGGAGACAATGTGACAAAACCAGAACCGTGACAAGACCCCCGACAGTGCCCTGGAGACAAATTAAGCCCAGTGACATGATGACAACAGTGACCTGGGCGAACCATGAAGACTAGACAATCCTGGGAGTGACCAGGTGCCAGAAAGTGCGAGGGAAGCCGAGTGAGTCCTGCGCAGGATACCCACCCTGCTAGGTTAAAGATGGTGCACCCGATGCTGGTTTTGTACTGTTCATGTTTTTTTTTTATTGCAGGTTTTTTTTATTTTATTTTTATTGATGTTGCTTTTTTATTTTTTTATATGACAGGGATGGTCGGACTGGGAGACTCATGCCCTGGGGCCCACCCCTAGCGGGGCCAGGACCGCGCAGCAACCTGGAGATCCTACACCCTCATGCCTGGGTGTTTGCCAGCAGACTGGCTACCAGCTTGAGTGGAATGATAACAAGAGGGCTAGCATACGGGGAGAAGCCCAACAAGTACCACTTATTCTTCCCCCTTTCCTATCAGGCCTGGCTGCCTGTGTGCTTGCACTCTACGTGGAACGCAAGCTGACACAGTAGCCAAGGAGCCCGGCCAGGGGGTGAGTGACAGCAATGCCTGAGCTGGAAGGCGAGTGGAACGCACGCCTCCGTGCGCCGTACTCTTGGCAGAAGGAGTGAGCCGGCCAACCAGCCTCCCCCACGAACCCCCCCCCCCCCCCCGAGGATGGAGAAAGTCGCGCCTGCTCCAAGGTGTGTTCCCCATTGCCGAGCTGCCAGCCGCCGGAAGGCAGGGAGAACGGGTGGTGACCGGAACCAGGAAGCGCGTGCGTAGAAGGAGCGAGCCGGCCAGCCATGCCCCCCCCACAAACCCCCCTCCCCCATTATGGAGAGAGCCGTGCTGGCTCCGAGGTGCGCTCCCCGCCGCCGAGCCGCCGAAAAGGCAGGGAGACGGGCGGTGACAAGAACCAGGAAGCGCGTGTGTTCCACACTGGAACGCACCTGCTGAATGAAGCGGTGGTAAGGAGCCGGACTGCCGCTGTCCTCTGCTCCGCGATAGTGCCTCATACTTACCCACTAGAAGAGATGAACTCTGCGCGAGGCGGCCGGAGGAACAAGGAGACACACGTAGCAAGCACGAGTGCAAAATCCATGAACCGGAACGCCTACTAAGGTGAGGGAAGAGGGGTTTATAAAGCTCAAGCCCCTCCCACAAATGCAGGCTGAACTTCAGCCTTACCAACTTGTGGTCGTGGCTAAAATACAAACTTGGGCAGCGCGCCTGCCTAGAACCTAAACCGGTTGGTGTGTGCCTGGAGCCGGGTACGAGAGCAGCCTAAAAAAGGAGCAAAAAGGAAATCAACATAGTTAAGGTGCAAGACTTTATTACCTTATAATACCAATGACCGAAACGCCTGCGAAATCTCCACCTGTGGGTTAGGTATGTATCTTGGTATACACATCTCTTGCTACCTGGAAATAAATCTTGCAGGGACTCGGCTCTCTACGACGTACACAAGATATTCCCCAAAAATGACCTGTATTATCCAATAAAAGCCTGCCAGCCTTTCACTTAAATCCTAACTGCCAATTGACGGGAGCTGTGGAGTTCACAGTTAAAGGGGCGTTCACCGTGAAAGTCACTGTGTTTTAGGGCCGGTCACCATCAAAGTCACTGTTAAAGGGGCGGTCACCGTCAAAGTGACACTTAAAGGGGAGACTTTAAGCCTCCTTCTAATTATAAAGTTACCGTGATAACTGTGGTGCACGGTGAAAGCCGCCGGACTAAAAAGCCTGACATGCAGTAATTTTAGTCCGGCGGGGATGGAACGGCGGTCCAGCGGCACGGCGAAATAGCCGCAGGACGGATCCGACATGGTGAACAGCCTGTCGGATCCGTCCTGCCGCAAGTGTGAAAGTAGCCTAAGCTACACACGACACAATGCATTCCATTGACTGAGAGAAGTTTCAAGATTGGACACATCAAGTCTGTGGCAGATACATGTTTGTAATAACATTTTAACAATAACAGTCCTTTTTGGCTTATTTTTTATATTTTTTTCATGAAATGCATATGTTTTTTTATTTTACGGTTCCTCTGATCCATCCTCCGAACCTTTTTTGAAACCCGCCGCAGCAGCTTATGTAGAGCCAATCGATCCTTTTCCTGCTCCTTCTGGTACCTGGCCATTCGTTTATGGCATTTATTGATTACTGTATGTATAAAAGAAAAGAAAATATTAATGCAATTTAGTTTATCAGAGAATTAGTGCATTGTGTAGAGTAGGTGTATAAACACTTAAGATTTACATCTAAATCCAAAAGTTACACATGTTTATGGTCATTATAGTGTTTTTTAGATTAGAGATAGTTCGGATACAGTTTAATGTTATTTTTTTGGGTAGTTTATATTTATTAGCTACTTTAGACACTTACGCCACTTGCACACGACCGTATACATACAGTCCAAAAAATAAAATCGTATCAATATAGATAATAATCGCATCTACAAATATTTCAGAATTCGTGATCTACAGAACAATCATTGTGCTGCATGCAATATCTACACAAACAACATATATGCTTTAAGAGAATATTACT
This sequence comes from Bufo gargarizans, assembly GCF_014858855.1. Taxonomy (NCBI): domain Eukaryota; kingdom Metazoa; phylum Chordata; class Amphibia; order Anura; family Bufonidae; genus Bufo; species Bufo gargarizans. Next base: position 437,944,050 of record NC_058082.1, on the reverse strand, counting down.
TACAGTTAATATGATGTCGTCCTCATCTTTCTCAAGTATGTGTCTGAACTTTGACGTACTTCCAGTAGCCATTGTAGTCATTCACTTGTAAAGTTCAAATAGTGATGATGAATGCTTTATAGACACTGGTCACAGTCACTGGGCGGTACTGTAAAATATGCCATAAGCTTTTTCACGCACGTTTACGTTAGGCTACTTTCACACTAGCGTTCGGGGCTCCGCTTGTGAGTTCCGTTTGTAGGCTCTCACAAGCGGCCCCGAACGCATCCGTATGACCCTAATGCATTCTGAGTGGATGCGGATCCGCTCAGAATGCATCAGTCTGACACCGTTTGTCCTCCGCTCCGCTCAGCAGGCAGATTGCAGTGTTCTCCGCCTGGCCATGCGGAAGCAAACGGATCTGTCCAGACTTACAATGTAAGTCAATGGGGACGGATCTGTTTTAAGTTTACACTATATGGCTCAATTTCAAATGGATCCGTCCCCCATTGACTTTCAATGTAAAGTCTGGACGGATCCGTCTGAGCAATTTTCACATTTAGAATTTTTTCTGAAATATAATGCAGACGGATCCGTTCTGAACAGATCCCATCATCTGCATTATAGGAGCGGATCCGTCTGTGCAGACACCAGACGGATCCTGTCTGAACGCAAGTGTGAAAGTAGCCTTACCCGCTTTGTTTAAATTAGGGACAGCGATAGCAAATAAAAAAATAAAAATAAAAAAAATCGAATATTATTTGGAACAAAATAATCAAAATCAAGATTTCACATTTTTTGTTCAAGAATATTCAAAAAAACAAATACATAGCAATATAGTGAATATATTCGTTATATAATCAACTTCGGCATACACCTCCCCGGCAAGCGTCCGGTCACCATGGCAACGCCTGTGGGTTAGAAAATACCATCGGATCTGAGTTTTCCCTGAGAGCGTGAAAACTCAAATCCGATGGTATATTCCAGTGATGGCTAACCTTGGCACTCCAGCTGTGGTAAAACTACAACTCCCAAGATGCCCCCCTTGCTTGGCTGCTCTGAGAACTCTGTAGAAATAAATGGAGCAGGCTGGGAGTCGTAGTTTCACCACAGCTGGAGTGCCAAGGTTAGCCATCACTGGTATATTCTAACCCACAGGCGTTGCCATGGTTACGGGGACGCTTATCCGGGAGCAGTAAGCCAAAGTTGAATAACTACACATTGGGAAAAAAAAAAAAAGAATATTCTAAATAACGAATGTATTCTTAATATTGCTCTAACTTCGTCTTTTAGAATATTCATAATATTGCTCTAACTTCGTCTTTTAGAATATTAAGAATATTCAAAAAGACGAAGTTAAAGCAATATTAAGAATATTCGTAAAATACACATATAGACTGCAATTTACATAATATAGTGCTATAGTAATTTTTTTAATAGTGTACATATTGAGGTGCAGAAGAGGCAAAAAAACATTAGACTAGAAAAAAAAGATTATAGCACTATGTTAGCGAAATTACAATCTATATGTGTATTTTACGAATATTCTTAATATTGCTCTAAGTTCGTCATTTAGAATATTACGAATATTCTAAAAGACGAAGTTAGAGCAATATTACGAATATTCATAAAATACACACATTAGCCTAGCCATAGTCAATAGAACGTTGCCTTATACTGTCAAAAGATCGCAATACGCGGTTAATTAAATCGCATATTATTCATGATAAATGGAATATTGACGAATATTCGATTTCGACAAATATAAGACAAATACTCAATCGAATATTCGCGAAATATTGCAAAATCGAATATGGCACCCCCAGCTCATCACTAAGATCAAATGTACCTGTGCGAAGCTGGGTCCTTCTGCTAGTATATATATATATATATATATATATATATATATATATAAAAAGATGAGTTTCTTTCTGTCCATCTGTCTGTTCTTTATGAGCAATCAAACGACTGGACCGATCTTCACCAAATTTGGCACATAGGTACATCAGGTGTCCGGGAAGGTTTTAGACCAGCTCTCTAGGACATATCATTCCTGATATATTCCCAAAACATATAAATATGGCACCATCACATGACCTGCATTAGTTAATAGAATCCTGTAGGTCTTTCACTCATATCTCATCTGCCATACACATGGTCACATGACCCTTATCAGCCAATAGAAGATGGCAGGCCCTTAGTCTTGACATACACGCAGTTTTATACCAGATTTCCATAACAACCCAGCCATTTTTCTTCACTGCTGTAGGTCACCTTTAAAGGAGCAGGCTGCTGTGGAGGTCGCAGTGAATGGTATGGAGCTATGGAGGTCAGTGTTAAGGGGCGGAGTGCTGTAAAGGTCACTGTTAAGGGGCCCTGGTGTTATTGAGGTTCCATTTTAAGGGAACAGAGCACTGTGGAGGTCACTGTTAAAGGGCCAGATTATTGTGGAAATAACTGTTAAAGCAGAGGGGTACTGTGGAAGTCACTGTTAAAGGGGTGGGTGCTGTGCAAATTACTGTTACGGGGGTAAGGCACTGTGGAAGTCACTGTTAAGGGGCGGTCCACTGTGGAGGTCACTGTTAAGGCAGCAGGGTACTGTGGAAGTCACTGTTAAAGGGGATAGGCACTGTGGAGGTTACTGTTAAGGGGCAGGGCACTGTGGAACTCACTGTTAAGGGGGTGGGCCGCTGTGGAGGTTATTGTTAAGGCAGCGGGGTACTGTGGAAGTCACTGTTAAAGTGGCAGGTGCTGTGAAGGTTACTGTTAAGGGGGCAGGGCACTGTGGAGGTCTCTGTTAAGGGGGCAGGCCACTGTGGAGGTTACTGTTAAAGGGTTGGGGTACTGTAAAGGTGACTGTTAAAGGGGTGGTGCTGTGGAGGTCACTGTTAAGTGGCAAGGGCAGTGTGGAGGTCACTGTGAGGGGCCGAGATGCTGTGGAGATCACCATTAAAGGGGCGGGGCCGTGTGAGGGGGTCTCTGTTAACAGGGTAGTCCTCTGTTAAGGTCACAGTTAAGAGGGTGGGTGCTGTGGAGGTCACTGTTAAGGAGGGCTGGCTGCTGTGGAGGCATTTGTTAGGCAGGTGGGTGCTATGTTGTGGTGGTCACTACTAAGGGGGCAGTCACTACTGCTGTGATGGTCAAAGTTAAAGGGGTGAGCTGTTGTGGAGATCATATTTTAAGGAGGCGGGGCACTGTGGGGGTCAGTGTTAAGGGTTTGCGAGCTGTGGAATTCACTGTTAGGGGCCGGGATGCTGTAGAGGTCACTGTTATGGGGGATACTGTCAACATCTTTTAACCTCACATACAAACATTAAATGAAATTGATGAAATATACACTTGCAAAGCTGGGTCCTTCTGCTAGTCTCTGATAAATATTTCTAAATCAAGATGGGTTCCATTTTTTTCTCAATGAAGCCATTTTCAGTTAGATTGAAATCCAGATTTTTTGCTGGCTGTGTGAGTTGCCATGTCTTTCTTGAAGAAAAACTTCAACACTCTGCTCTTTGGATTCATTATCATCCTGAAAAAAAGAGTTTATCATCACCAAGCTCAAAGTATTTTTTATCAATAAAATGTTTGTTGAAAATCTCTATGTACAAGCACACATTGATTGTTGAGGCAATGAATATCTGCTTGGTCTTTTACCTGACATGCAACTAAATATAATAAATGAGTGGGAAAATTAGAAAAAAAAAATTCAACTTTATAAATAGCTTGTTACTAGAGTTGAGCGAACACCTGGATGTTCGGGTTCGAGAAGTTCGGCCGAACATCCCGGAAATGTTCGGGTTCGGGATCCGAACCCGATCCGAACTTCGTCCCGAACCCGAACCCCATTGAAGTCAATGGGGACCCGAACTTTTCGGCACTAAAACGGCTGTAAAACAGCCCAGGAAAGGGCTAGAGGGCTGCAAAAGGCAGCAACATGTAGGTAAATCCCCTGCAAACAAATGTGGATAGGGAAATTAATTAAAATAAAAATTAAATAAATAAAAATTAACCAAAATCAATTGGAGAGAGGTTCCATAGCAGAGAATCTGGCTTCCCGTCACCCACCACTGGAACAGTCCATTCTCAGATATTTAGGCCCCGGCACCCAGGCAGAGGAGAGAGGTCCCGTAACAGACAATCTGGCTTCATGTCAGCAGAGAATCAGTCTTCATGTCATAGCAGAGAATCAGGCTTCACGTCACCCACCACTGTAAGAGTCCATTTTCATAAATTTAGGCCCAGCACCCAGGCAGAGGAGAGAGGTCCCGTAACAGACAATCTGGCTTCATGTCAGCAGAGAATCAGTCTTCATATCATAGCAGAGAATCTGGCTTCCCGTTACCCACCACTGGAACAGTCCATTCTCAGATATTTAGGCCCCGGCACCCAGGCAGAGGAGAGAGGTCCCGTAACAGACAATCTGGCTTCATGTCAGCAGAGAATCAGTCTTCATATCATAGCAGAGAATCAGGCTTCACGTCAGCCACCACTGCAACAGTCCATTGTCATAAATTCAGGCCCAGCACCCAGGCAGAGGAGAGAGGTCCCGTAACAGACAATCTGGCTTCATGTCAGCAGAGAATCAGTCTGCATGTCATAGCAGAGAATGAGGCTTCACGTCACCCACCACTGCAACAGTCCATTTTCATAAATTTAGGCCCAGCACCCAGGCAGAGGAGAGAGGTCCCGTAACAGAGGATCTGGCTTCATGTCACCAGAGAATCAGTCTGCATGTCATAGCAGAGAATCAGGCTTCACGTCAGCCACCACTGCAACAATCCATTGGCATATATTTAGGCCTAGCACACAGGCAGAGGAGAGAGGTCCCGTAACAGACAATCTGGCTTCATGTCAGCAGAGAATCAGTCTTCATATCATAGCAGAGAATCAGGCTTCACGTCAGCCACCAATGCAACAGTCCATTGTCAGATATTTAGGCCCAGCACCCAGGCAGAGGAGAGAGGTCCCGTAACAGACAATCTGGCTTCATGTCAGCAGAGAATCAGTCTGCATGTCATAGCAGAGAATGAGGCTTCACGTCACCCACCACTGCAACAGTCCATTTTCATAAATTTAGGCCCAGCACCCAGGCAGAGGAGAGAGGTCCCGCAACAGAGGATCTGGCTTCATGTCAGCAGAGAATCAGTCTGCATGTCATAGCAGAGAATCAGGCTTCACGTCAGCCACCACTGCAACAGTCCATTGTCATAAATTCAGGCCCAGCACCCAGGCAGAGGAGAGAGGTCCCGTAACAGACAATCTGGCTTCATGTCACCAGAGAATCAGTCTGCATGTCATAGCAGAGAATGAGGCTTCACGTCAGCCACCACTGCAACAATCCATTGGCATATATTTAGGCCTAGCACACAGGCAGAGTAGAGGTTCATTCAACTTTGGGTAGCCTTGCAATATAATGGTAAAATGAAAATAAAAATAGGATTGAATGAGGAAGTGCCCTGGAGTCCAATAATATATGGTTATGGGGAGGTAGTTAATGTCTAATCTGGACAAGGGACGGACAGGTCCTGTGGGATCCATGCCTGGTTCATTTTTATGAACGTCAGCTTGTCCACATTGGCTGTAGACAGGCGGCTGCGTTTGTCTGTAATGACGCCCCCTGCCGTGCTGAATACACGTTCAGACAAAACGCTGGCTGCCGGGCAGGCCAGCACCTCCAAGGCATAAAAGGCTAGCTCTGGCCACGTGGACAATTTAGAGACCCAGAAGTTGAATGGGGCCGAACCATCAGTCAGTACGTGGAGGGGTGTGCACACGTACTGTTCCACCATGTTAGTGAAATGTTGCCTCCTGCTAACACGTTGCGTATCAGGTGGTGGTGCAGTTAGCTGTGGCGTGTTGACAAAAGTTTTCCACATCTCTGCCATGCTAACCCTGCCCTCAGAGGAGCTGGCCGTGACACAGCTGCCTTGGCGACCTCTTGCTCCTCCTCTGCCTTGGCCTTGGGCTTCCACTTGTTCCCCTGTGACATTTGGGAATGCTCTCAGTAGCGCGTCTACCAACGTGCGCTTGTACTCGCGCATCTTCCTATCACGCTCCAGTGCAGGAAGTAAGGTGGGCACATTGTCTTTGTAGCGTGGATCCAGCAGGGTGGCAACCCAGTAGTCCGCACAGGTTAAAATGTGGGCAACTCTGCTGTCGTTGCGCAGGCACTGCAGCATGTAGTCGCTCATGTGTGCCAGGCTGCCCAGGGGTAAGGACAAGCTGTCCTCTGTGGGAGGCGTATCGTCATCGTCCTGCCTTTCCCCCCAGCCACGCACCAGTGATGGACCCGAGCTGCGTTGGGTGCCACCCCGCTGTGACCATGCTTCATCCTCATCCTCCTCCACCTCCTCCTCATCCTCGTCCTCCTCGTCCTCCAGTAGTGGGCCCTGGCTGGCCACATTTGTACCTGGCCTCTGCTGTTGCCAAAAACCTCCCTCTGAGTCACTTCGAAGAGACTGGCCTGAAAGTGCTAAAAATGACCCCTCTTCCTCCTCCTCCTCCTCCTCCTGGGCCACCTCCTCTTCCATCATCGCCCTAAGTGTTTTCTCAAGGAGACATAGAAGTGGTATTGTAACGCTGATAACGGTGTCATCGCCACTGGCCATGTTGGTGGAGTACTCGAAACAGCGCAACAGGGCACACAGGTCTCGCATGGAGGCCCAGTCATTGGTGGTGAAGTGGTGCTGTTCTGTAGTGCGACTGACCCGTGCGTGCTGCAGCTGAAACTCCACTATGGCCTGCTGCTGCTCGCACAGTCTGTCCAGCATGTGCAAGGTGGAGTTCCACCTGGTGGGCACGTCGCATATGAGGCGGTGAGCGGGAAGGCCGAAGTTACGCTGTAGCGCAGACAGGCGAGCAGCGGCAGGATGTGAACGCCGGAAGCGCGAACAGACGGCCCGCACTTTATGCAGCAGCTCTGACATGTCGGGGTAGTTGTGAATGAACTTCTGCACCACCAAATTCAGCACATGCGCCAAGCAAGGGATGTGCGTCAAATTGGCTAGTCCCAGAGCTGCAACGAGATTTCGCCCATTATCACACACCACCAGGCCGGGCTTGAGGCTCACCGGCAGCAACCACTCGTCGGTCTGTTGTTCAATACCCCGCCACAACTCCTGTGCGGTGTGGGGCCTGTCCCCCAAACATATGAGTTTCAGAATGGCCTGCTGACGTTTACCCCGGGCTGTGCTGAAGTTGGTGGTGAAGGTGTGTGGCTGACTGGATGAGCAGGTGGAAGAAGAGGAGGAGGAAGCCGAGAAGGAGGAGGTGGCAACAGGAGGCAAAGAATGTTGCCCTGCGATCCTTGGCGGCGGAAGGACGTGCGCCAAACAGCTCTCCGCCTGGGGCCCAGCTGCCACTACATTTACCCAGTGTGCAGTTAGGGAGATATAGCGTCCCTGGCCGTGCTTACTGGTCCACGTATCTGTGGTTAGGTGGACCTTGCTACAGATGGCGTTGCGCAGTGCACACTTGATTTTATCGGATACTTGGTTGTGCAGGGAAGGCACGGCTCTCTTGGAGAAGTAGTGGCGGCTGGGAACAACATACTGTGGGACAGCAAGCGACATGAGCTGTTTGAAGCTGTCTGTGTCCACCAGCCTAAATGACAGCATTTCATAGGCCAGTAGTTTAGAAATGCTGGCATTCAGGGCCAGGGATCGAGGGTGGCTAGGTGGGAATTTACGCTTTCTATCAAATGTTTGTGAGATGGAGAGCTGAACGCTGGCGTGTGACATGGTTGAGACGCTTGGTGACGGAGGTGGTGGTGGTGGTGTTGGTGGTACATCCCCTGTTTGCTGGGCGGCAGGTGCCAACGTTCCTCCAGAGGCGGAGGAAGAGGCCGAGGCGGCAGCAGCAGAAGAGGTAGCAGGGGGAGCCTGAGTGACTTCCTTGGTTTTAAGGTGTTTACTCCACTGCAGTTCATGCTTTGCATGCAGGTGCCTGGTCATGCAGGTTGTGCTCAGGTTCAGAACGTTAATGCCTCGCTTCAGGCTCTGATGGCACAGCGTGCAAACCACTCGGGTCTTGTCGTCAGCACATTGTTTGAAGAAGTGCCATGCCAGGGAACTCCTTGAAGCTGCCTTTGGGGTGCTCGGTCCCAGATGGCGGCGGTCAGTAGCAGGCGGAGTCTCTTGGCGGCGGGTGTTCTGCTTTTGCCCACTGCTCCCTCTTTTGCTACGCTGTTGGCTCGGTCTCACCACTGCCTCTTCCTCCGAACTGTGAAAGTCAGTGGCACGACCTTCATTCCATGTGGGGTCTAGGACCTCATCGTCCCCTGCATCGTCTTCCACCCAGTCTTGATCCCTGACCTCCTGTTCAGTCTGCACACTGCAGAAAGACGCAGCAGTTGGCACCTGTGTTTCGTCATCATCAGAGACATGCTGAGGTGGTATTCCCATGTCCTCATCATCAGGAAACATAAGTGGTTGTGCGTCAGTGCATTCTATGTCTTTCACCGCTGGGGAAGGGCTAGGTGGATGCCCTTGGGAAACCCTGCCAGCGGAGTCTTCAAACAGCATAAGAGACTGCTGCATAACTTGAGGCTGAGACAGTTTCCCTGGTATGCATGGGGGTGATGTGACAGACTGATGGGGTTGGTTTTCAGGCGCCATCTGTGCGCTTTCTGCAGAAGACTGGGTGGGAGATAATGTGAACGTGCTGGATCCACTGTCGGCCACCCAATTGACTAATGCCTGTACCTGCTCAGGCCTTACCATCCTTAGAACGGCATTGGGCCCCACCATATATCGCTGTAAATTCTGGCGGCTACTGGGACCTGAGGTAGTTGGTACACTAGGACGTGTGGATGTGGCAGAACGGCCACGTCCTCTCCCAGCACCAGAGGGTCCACTAACACCACCACGACCATGTCCACGTCCGCGTCCCTTACTAGATGTTTTTCTCATTGTTATGGTTCACCACAACAACAAATATATTATTTGGCCCAATGTATTGTATTCAAATTCAGCGGGATATAAATTTGAGGCCTAGTATTTAGGCGCTGGGTGACCGGTATGGATTTAGTGACAGAATTAGACTTGGAAATGCACAGAAGCGTGTGTGTGAAGTTATTCTGAATGACCCTATGTGCACCTTGAATATTATATACCCTTTTTGGGATAGATTTCAAATAGCTCTGATATAGCAGGAACCACTAAATTATGAAATTGCTAAATTGGGAATTGTATTTCAACCCAGAACAAAAAATGTGCTTTGACGGACACTAAATATCTTGCCCAGCAACAACAGTACAGCGGTAACGAGAGATTTAGCAGGATATAAATTTGAGGCCTAGTATTTAGGCGCTGGGTGACAGGTATGGGTTTAGTGACAGAATTAGACTTGGAAATACACAGTAGCGGGTGTGTGTGAAGTTATTCTGAATGACCCAATGTGCACCTTGAATATTATATACCCTTTTAGGGATAGATTTCAAATAGCTCTGATATAGCAGAAACCACTAAATTATGAAATTGCTAAATTGGGAATTGTATTTCAACCCAGAACAAAAAATGTGCTTTGACGGACACTAAATATCTTGCCCAGCAACAACAGTACAGCGGTAACGAGAGATTTAGCAGGATATAAATTTGAGGCCTAGTATTTAGGCGCTGGGTGACAGGTATGGGTTTAGTGACAGAATTAGACTTGAAAATACACAGTAGCGGGTGTGTGTGAAGTTATTCTGAATGACCCTATGTGCACCTTCAATATGATCTACCCTTTTAGGGATAGATTTCAAATAGCTCTGATATAGCAGAAACCACTAAATTATGAAATTGCTAAATTGGGAATTGTATTTCAACCCAGAAGAAAAAATGTGCTTTGACGGACACTAAATAACTTTCCCAGCTACAACAGGACAGCGGTAACGAGAGATTTAGCAGGATATAAATTTGAGGCCTAGTATTTAGGCGCTGGGTGACAGGTATGGGTTTAGTGACAGAATTAGACTTGAAAATACACAGTAGCGGGTGTGTGTGAAGTTATTCTGAATGACCCAATGTGCACCTTGAATATTATATACCCTTTTAGGGATAGATTTCAAATAGCTCTGATATAGCAGAAACCACTTAATTATGAAATTGCTAAATTGGGAATTGTACTTCAACCCAGAACAAAAAATGTGCTTTGACGGACACTAAATATCTTTCCAAGCAACAACAGTACAGCGGTAACGAGAGATTTAGCAGGATATAAATTTGAGGCCTAGTATTTAGGCGCTGGGTGACAGGTATGGGTTTAGTGACAGAATTAGACTTGGAAATACACAGTAGCGGGTGTGTGTGAAGTTATTCTGAATGACCCAATGTGCACCTTGAATATTATATACCCTTTTAGGGATAGATTTCAAATAGCTCTGATATAGCAGAAACCACTAAATTATGAAATTGCTAAATTGGGAATTGTACTTCAACCCAGAACAAAAAATGTGCTTTGACGGACACTAAATAACTTTCCCAGCTACAACAGGACAGCGGTAACGAGAGATTTAGCGGGATATAAATTTGAGGCCTAGTATTTAGGCGCTGGGTGACAGGTATGGGTTTAGTGACAGAATTAGACTTGGAAATACACAGTAGCGGGTGTGTGTGAAGTTATTCTGAATGACCCTATGTGCACCTTCAATATGATCTACCCTTTTAGGGATAGATTTCAAATAGCTCTGATATAGCAGAAACCACTAAATTATGAAATTGCTAAATTGGGAATTGTATTTCAACCCAGAACAAAAAATGTGCTTTGACGGACACTAAATAACTTTCCCAGCTACAACAGGACAGCGGTAACGAGAGATTTAGCAGGATATAAATTTGAGGCCTAGTATTTAGGCGCTGGGTGACAGGTATGGGTTTAGTGACAGAATTAGACTTGAAAATACACAGTAGCGGGTGTGTGTGAAGTTATTCTGAATGACCCAATGTGCACCTTGAATATTATATACCCTTTTAGGGATAGATTTCAAATAGCTCTGATATAGCAGAAACCACTAAATTATGAAATTGCTAAATTGGGAATTGTACTTCAACCCAGAACAAAAAATGTGCTTTGACGGACACTAAATAACTTTCCCAGCTACAACAGGACAGCGGTAACGAGAGATTTAGCAGGATATAAATTTGAGGCCTAGTATTTAGGCGCTGGGTGACAGGTATGGGTTTAGTGACAGAATTAGACTTGAAAATACACAGTAGCGGGTGTGTGTGAAGTTATTCTGAATGACCCAATGTGCACCTTGAATATTATATACCCTTTTAGGGATAGATTTCAAATAGCTCTGATATAGCAGAAACCACTAAATTATGAAATTGCTAAATTGGGAATTGTACTTCAACCCAGAACAAAAAATGTGCTTTGACGGACACTAAATAACTTTCCCAGCTACAACAGGACAGCGGTAACGAGAGATTTAGCGGGATATAAATTTGAGGCCTAGTATTTAGGCGCTGGGTGACCGGTATGGATTTAGTGACAGAATTAGACTGGGATATGGCCAAAAAATAACCACACTATTGCTGGTTAAATGCACTTGGTGACGGGCGCAGCTTGCCCCTGATGTAGTATATGGCCAAAAAATGAACAGACTATTGCTGGTTAAATGCACTTGGTGTGATAGCTTGACTAACCACACTACTGAGGGTTAAATGCACTTGGTGACGGGCGCAGCTTGCCCCTGATGTAGTATATGGCCAAAAAATAAACAGACTATTGCTGGTTAAATGCACTTGGTGTGACAGCTTCACCCTGATGTAGGCTTTAGCCAAAAAACAACCACACCATTGAGGGTTAAATGCACTTGGTGACAGGCGCAGCTTGCCCCTGATTTTGTATATGGCCAAAAAATGAACAGACTATTGCTGGTTAAATGCACTTGGTGTGACAGCTTCACCCTGATGTAGGCTTTAGCCAAAAAACAACCACACCATTGAGGGTTAAATGCACTTGGTCGCAGCTTGTGCTGGCGCACCACAAGACACAAAATGGCCGCCGATCACCCCAGAAAAATGTGACTGACAAACGGTCTGGGCAGCCTAAAAACAGTGAGCAATTGAGGATCAGCAGCTCAATGATCCACAGCTGCAGATCGATCAGTTAATCAAGTCCTTTGGAGGAGTTAATCTGCCTAATCTCGCCCTACTGTCGCAGCCGCAACCTCTCCCTACGCTAATCAGAGCAGAGTGACGGGCGGCGCTATGTGACTCCAGCTTAAATAGAGGCTGGGTCACATGGTGCTCTGGCCAATCACAGCCATGCCAATAGTAGGCATGGCTGTGATGGCCTCTTGGGGCAAGTAGTATGACGCTTGTTGATTGGCCGCTTTGCAGCCTTTCAAAAAGCGCCAAGAAAGCGTCACAAAAGCGCCAAGAAAGCGACGAACACCGAACCCGAACCCGGACTTTTACGAAAATGTCCGGGTTCGGGTCCGTGTCACGGACACCCCAAAATTCGGTACGAACCCGAACTATACAGTTCGAGTTCGCTCATCCCTACTTGTTACGTAATGGATGTGAAACCACTGTGCCAACCAACCAGTCTGACTTTGGGCTAGATTTAAGCATGTTATCCTGGCAGTCCCCTGGTATTCACCTTTTAACCCCTATACAGGGATCTGTACTTTTGCTGTAGGTGAGCCACCAGGCCACTACCTCTTGGAATAGTCCTGAAATGGTTGGTTGCTGACGCGCAGGGATCAAAAACACTGGTGCATGACACTGAGGGAACATGCAATATACGTAGTCAGGGAACAGGTAAAGGTCAGGGCTGGCAGACCTTGTGTTAATATAATACAATACAGAGGTTAGGGCAGGCTGCACAGGATCAGGAATCAGGCAAGGTCAGTACACAAGCAGACAAATAGATAACAGCTCTTATACAGGCTCCAGCAACATAGAGAGACTTAGCAAGGTCTGTAGAGACCAACAGAGATCAATTACACAGACAAGGAATTGAGGCCAGCAGCACAGCTATATAGGAGCAGCTAATTAGCAATTGAACACAGCCATGCATCAGCTTACAGAGCACAAGATTAACCCTAGCAGTGCTGAAGACAGAGGTACAATAAATAACAAACTTAATTCACACATAGTAAGCCAGAACCTATGTGCACAGGACAGCGGTGATCATGAACCACCATGTGTCCTCCCCTTACCCGCTCTTTTCTTTGGTCTGGATACTTGCAAAATTTCCTTCAGGTCAGCAGAGGCATCAATGTTTTCCAGAAGCTCTCAAGATCTTTCCTCCAGTCCACAATCCTCCAAACTGATAGAATATCTGATATAATAGTTGGGAATGACTTGCTCAGCAACTCTCTTCCTACAAGCAGAGATCTGTAGTAAGAAAGACTTCATCTCACGCCAAATCTGGAAAAAATCCTGACAGAAAAGTCTGCTTGTAATTCTGCATCAACTGATTTTCAAATAACACATCTATCATGTTTTTTTTTTACATGTTTAGATTTGGTTTGGGTTTCAGGTACACACAAATGGTAGACTTGACTCTGGAGTAGAATAGAACCCAGGACTAGGTCAGTAAGACAAAAGGCATATGCAGAAGGCAGATCTTGCAGATGTTGGAGTATAGATAGATTCTGGACATGCTGCACAGTAGTCAGACATCAGAAGGGACAGGCAGCACCTTAGAGAAGAATCTGCTCAGATTTCCAGTAAGGAACCTAGAGCCAAGGCAGTCAGTCCCAGCAGAAGTGGACAGGTAGGAACAGGCAGAACATACAGGGATTTTTCCAAATGAAGGGTGCCAAATTGAAGCTTGAAGGGTTGAATGACATACTGGATGGTCTCAGAGAGAGCCTTTAAATTTCCTCAGGTCACTACCAAGGACTTTTCCAGGTGCTGGATGAGTATATGGTATGGGCTCACCAAGGCCTAATGCAGGAAGCAAGGAAGACCTGAATGGTAAACCATATACCACTGAAAGACAAAGATACTGGCAAAGTAAACTTTGAAGAGAGCTGGTCTTCACCCAGGTCCATCTTTCTTATGGTCCCCAGGTTCAGGAGTCCTGCCTTGTGAGGACAATTGTGGACATGTTGTCCCTTGGCACCACAATACAGGCATAAATGTTTATCATCAGTAAACTTGAGTCTATTCACTTGCATGGGACTGGTGCAGGTGAAGAAAGAATCAGAGATCTCTGGAACAAAGACCCTTACTATGAAGGTCTTCTCTCATAAACTGCTTTCTTCGCACGTTTCTGGAACCGGAGATCAATGCGGCTAGCAAGAAAGTTCAAACCCTTCAGGGTAACTAGGACATCATGACCAACAAAACAAGTTCATCCTTAATTCGAGCTGACAAGCCCTCCCAGAATACTGCACTAAAGCCTCATTGTTCCTGGTTACCTCAGAGGACAGGGTACGGAATTGTATGGGAGGAGGTGGCAGAAGAGGTACCTACAGGTTCTTCAAAGACTCTGCAGAAAGTGGATAGGAATTGCCTCACAGGATTGCCTCTCTCCCATAATGGTCTAGCCCAGTAGAAAGCCTTGCTAGGTAGGAGCAAAATCACAAAGGTCCCCTTGGCCAAGTCTGAAGAAAATATATGTGGTTAAAGTTAAAAATAAATTCTGCACTGGTCAAGGAAGATATGACCCAGCTTGTAATATCCATCATAGCATGGGGGAAAAGATAGATGCAGACCAGACCCTACAACTGGCAACATTCAGGTGGGTAGACATGTCATGCACAAAATCCATCTCATTACAGTCACACTGTAGATCCAACTCCTGAAATACTTTGGGTAAGGTCATCAAACTGTTATAGACAATGGTTGTAGATAGTGCTACAAAGCCAAATTTCCTTGTGCTTCGTGTTAACAGATTTTCTCTGAAATGGCGGTAAGGTAAAAGTTTAAAAAATCATACTTGACTCATTAATTTGAGCATGAAGTGACAACTGCAGCCATCTTGCTCAAAGATTCTGTATGACATCTTGTGATTTCTCACTGGATCTTCAAGCAAGATGGCTGTGGTGGCCTCTTCAATATCAAATGGATGAGGTAAGTACAATTTATTTATTTTTTTAATTTTCAAACACTAAAATATTTTAATATGGATCTCAGATGCTACGATCAGCAATGAACGCAACATCTGAGGAGTTAAAAGAAGGGGGGGTGATGGGGGGGGCGGCAAAATCGATGTTCCCTGTCATTGCACCTGCTGTTTACAAAAAAATTCACTTCGTGACAAAGTAATTAATCAAAGCACATTTTTTTTCAAAAAATTCGGTGAAGCAGCCAAATCAAATTTTAGAGAACTTTGCTCATCTCTAGTTGTTGAACCACTGTCCTAAACAACCAGTTTGACTTTGCAGTATACCTAAAGCCATTACCCTGGCAGTCCCCTTGTATTCACCCTTTAACCCCTATAAAAGTATCTGGGCAGCCACCAGAATGTACCTACACCTGGGCAAGACACTGATGGAAACTGCAATATACTGTACGTATTCAGGAAAGAGGCAGAGGTCAGGGCTGGCAGAATCCATCTGAATCTGTGAAATAATACAAAGGTCAGGATCCAGGAATCTGGAAAGGTCAGGACACAGGCAGACAAACAGATACAAACTCTTATACAGGGTCCAGCAAGCTAGAGAGACCTAGCAAGATCTGTAGAGACCAACAGAGATCAATTACACAAGCAAGAATGTAAGGTCAGCAGCACAGCTATATAGGAGCAATTGAACACAGCTATGCAGTAGCTCACATAGCAGAAGATTAACCCTAGCAGTGCTGAAGACAGAGGTAAAAGCCCTAATTCACACAAAGGAAGCTGTGTGCACAGGACATCAGTGGCCAAGAACTACAATTGTATGTATATATATATATATATATATATATATATATATATATGAAATAACTTGCTGCTCAAACAAATCATAGCAGATCAGAGTTATTTTGCTAGGTTGCCTCATTGGTGCTTGTTACTGACCAGAATACAGAAAATAAGCAGGTATAAACTTTGGTCAGAAGATAACAGAATTACAGAGTTTTTATATCCATGCAATATGTTTAATTACACTATTCAAATGAAATATATATATATATATATATATATATATATATATATATATAAAATTAAAATATAATTAACAGTTAAAAGTGATAAATAAAGTAAAATTTGATATAATAGAAATGTAACCATAGCTGAAATAATCACCTGTATGAAGGCGCAAGTGACCATCGTTGATGGAAGGTATGTGTCACCGAGGTTCCTGGCCTCGGTGGAGTAAGAGCCAGTTTTCATGTGTCAGCAACAGTTGCTGTTTGACACCTTGCTATTTTGTATAGCTGTAATAGCTGATCCAGGACAGCTCTTACTGGGAGTAGTCAAAGTGCTGGGTGGGTGACTACTACCCAGGTTCCAGGCCGGGTCCAGCCAGCAGTGTCAGCTGGTGGCAATTACTTCTCTCTCTGACAGAGGAGCTCTGGCAATCACAGGATTTTGATCTGAGCCGTGTGCTAGGCTGAAGGCCTGAGTTTGGGAGGTCTGCTCTGTCCTGAGTAATGCCGATTGGTTGTGAACCAACACCTAGGATAACAGGTGACTGTGTTGCTGTATGAACTGTCTAGGTGTAAACGAACACCAAAACTGCAAATGGACTGTCGTACTGTTTTGTTGCCATAAGTGTGAATAAAACACTGAAGTTTTTGAGTTACAAACTGGTCTTTGCCTCTATACTGCATCCGCTTCACCCGTCTACCAGAGTGAATCCCCACACATGGTATATTGATTTTCAAGTATACAGGTCTATGGGTAAAACCATTGCCGGCTAAAAGGACATTCTAGGACATAATGTTAATTTAAAACTTGGTCGAAAATGTCTGAGCCGAAAGGGGCAAAAAGGACATTAAACTTTAAAATGTTAATTTAAAAATGTCTAACCTTTTAAGAATGATAAACTGGACCAAAGTATTCAATGGAAAGAAAAAAAACTAAAGGAGAATGGATGCTTGTTAATATGGTAAATGAGCAAGCAGAAGAAAACAAGATAGGTTCATGCATTTGACAATTTGCTTTAAAATATGGGTAATAAAAATGCTTAAAAATGGAATAGGTGTAATACATAAACATATGAAATATTAATTGCAGTAGGAGCTGTGTTCATGACTAGAGTTGAGCGAACACCTGGATGTTCGGGTTCGAGAAGTTCGGCCGAACATCCCGGAAATGTTCGGGTTCGGGATCCGAACCCGATCCGAACTTCGTCCCGAACCCGAACCCCATTGAAGTCAATGGGGACCCGAACTTTTCGGCACTAAAACGGCTGTAAAACAGCCCAGGAAAGGGCTAGAGGGCTGCAAAAGGCAGCAACATGTAGGTAAATCCCCTGCAAACAAATGTGGATAGGGAAATTAATTAAAATAAAAATTAAATAAATAAAAATTAACCAAAATCAATTGGAGAGAGGTTCCATAGCAGAGAATCTGGCTTCCCGTCACCCACCACTGGAACAGTCCATTCTCAGATATTTAGGCCCCGGCACCCAGGCAGAGGAGAGAGGTCCCGTAACAGACAATCTGGCTTCATGTCAGCAGAGAATCAGTCTTCATATCATAGCAGAGAATCAGGCTTCACGTCAGCCACCACTGCAACAGTCCATTGTCATAAATTCAGGCCCAGCACCCAGGCAGAGGAGAGAGGTCCCGTAACAGACAATCTGGCTTCATGTCAGCAGAGAATCAGTCTGCATGTCATAGCAGAGAATGAGGCTTCACGTCACCCACCACTGCAACAGTCCATTTTCATAAATTTAGGCCCAGCACCCAGGCAGAGGAGAGAGGTCCCGTAACAGAGGATCTGGCTTCATGTCAGCAGAGAATCAGTCTGCATGTCATAGCAGAGAATCAGGCTTCACGTCAGCCACCACTGCAACAGTCCATTGTCATAAATTTAGGCCCAGCACCCAGGCAGAGGAGAGAGGTCCCGTAACAGACAATCTGGCTTCATGTCAGCAGAGAATTAGTCTGCATGTCATAGCAGAGAATCAGGCTTCACGTCAGCCACCACTGCAACAATCCATTGGCATATATTTAGGCCTAGCACACAGGCAGAGGAGAGAGGTCCCGTAACAGACAATCTGGCTTCATGTCAGCAGAGAATCAGTCTTCATATCATAGCAGAGAATCAGGCTTCACGTCAGCCACCAATGCAACAGTCCATTGTCAGATATTTAGGCCCAGCACCCAGGCAGAGGAGAGAGGTCCCGTAACAGACAATCTGGCTTCATGTCAGCAGAGAATCAGTCTGCATGTCATAGCAGAGAATGAGGCTTCACGTCACCCACCACTGCAACAGTCCATTTTCATAAATTTAGGCCCAGCACCCAGGCAGAGGAGAGAGGTCCCGCAACAGAGGATCTGGCTTCATGTCAGCAGAGAATCAGTCTGCATGTCATAGCAGAGAATCAGGCTTCACGTCAGCCACCACTGCAACAGTCCATTGTCATAAATTCAGGCCCAGCACCCAGGCAGAGGAGAGAGGTCCCGTAACAGACAATCTGGCTTCATGTCACCAGAGAATCAGTCTGCATGTCATAGCAGAGAATGAGGCTTCACGTCAGCCACCACTGCAACAATCCATTGGCATATATTTAGGCCTAGCACACAGGCAGAGGAGAGGTTCATTCAACTTTGGGTAGCCTTGCAATATAATGGTAAAATGAAAATAAAAATAGGATTGAATGAGGAAGTGCCCTGGAGTCCAATAATATATGGTTATGGGGAGGTAGTTAATGTCTAATCTGGACAAGGGACGGACAGGTCCTGTGGGATCCATGCCTGGTTCATTTTTATGAACGTCAGCTTGTCCACATTGGCTGTAGACAGGCGGCTGCGTTTGTCTGTAATGACGCCCCCTGCCGTGCTGAATACACGTTCAGACAAAACGCTGGCTGCCGGGCAGGCCAGCACCTCCAAGGCATAAAAGGCTAGCTCTGGCCACGTGGACAATTTAGAGACCCAGAAGTTGAATGGGGCCGAACCATCAGTCAGTACGTGGAGGGGTGTGCACACGTACTGTTCCACCATGTTAGTGAAATGTTGCCTCCTGCTAACACGTTGCGTATCAGGTGGTGGTGCAGTTAGCTGTGGCGTGTTGACAAAAGTTTTCCACATCTCTGCCATGCTAACCCTGCCCTCAGAGGAGCTGGCCGTGACACAGCTGCCTTGGCGACCTCTTGCTCCTCCTCTGCCTTGGCCTTGGGCTTCCACTTGTTCCCCTGTGACATTTGGGAATGCTCTCAGTAGCGCGTCTACCAACGTGCGCTTGTACTCGCGCATCTTCCTATCACGCTCCAGTGCAGGAAGTAAGGTGGGCACATTGTCTTTGTAGCGTGGATCCAGCAGGGTGGCAACCCAGTAGTCCGCACAGGTTAAAATGTGGGCAACTCTGCTGTCGTTGCGCAGGCACTGCAGCATGTAGTCGCTCATGTGTGCCAGGCTGCCCAGGGGTAAGGACAAGCTGTCCTCTGTGGGAGGCGTATCGTCATCGTCCTGCCTTTCCCCCCAGCCACGCACCAGTGATGGACCCGAGCTGCGTTGGGTGCCACCCCGCTGTGACCATGCTTCATCCTCATCCTCCTCCACCTCCTCCTCATCCTTGTCCTCCTCGTCCTCCAGTAGTGGGCCCTGGCTGGCCACATTTGTACCTGGCCTCTGCTGTTGCCAAAAACCTCCCTCTGAGTCACTTCGAAGAGACTGGCCTGAAAGTGCTAAAAATGACCCCTCTTCCTCCTCCTCCTCCTCCTGGGCCACCTCCTCTTCCATCATCGCCCTAAGTGTTTTCTCAAGGAGACATAGAAGTGGTATTGTAACGCTGATAACGGTGTCATCGCCACTGGCCATGTTGGTGGAGTACTCGAAACAGCGCAACAGGGCACACAGGTCTCGCATGGAGGCCCAGTCATTGGTGGTGAAGTGGTGCTGTTCTGTAGTGCGACTGACCCGTGCGTGCTGCAGCTGAAACTCCACTATGGCCTGCTGCTGCTCGCACAGTCTGTCCAGCATGTGCAAGGTGGAGTTCCACCTGGTGGGCACGTCGCATATGAGGCGGTGAGCGGGAAGGCCGAAGTTACGCTGTAGCGCAGACAGGCGAGCAGCGGCAGGATGTGAACGCCGGAAGCGCGAACAGACGGCCCGCACTTTATGCAGCAGCTCTGACATGTCGGGGTAGTTGTGAATGAACTTCTGCACCACCAAATTCAGCACATGCGCCAAGCAAGGGATGTGCGTCAAATTGGCTAGTCCCAGAGCTGCAACGAGATTTCGCCCATTATCACACACCACCAGGCCGGGCTTGAGGCTCACCGGCAGCAACCACTCGTCGGTCTGTTGTTCAATACCCCGCCACAACTCCTGTGCGGTGTGGGGCCTGTCCCCCAAACATATGAGTTTCAGAATGGCCTGCTGACGTTTACCCCGGGCTGTGCTGAAGTTGGTGGTGAAGGTGTGTGGCTGACTGGATGAGCAGGTGGAAGAAGAGGAGGAGGAAGCCGAGAAGGAGGAGGTGGCAACAGGAGGCAAAGAATGTTGCCCTGCGATCCTTGGCGGCGGAAGGACGTGCGCCAAACAGCTCTCCGCCTGGGGCCCAGCTGCCACTACATTTACCCAGTGTGCAGTTAGGGAGATATAGCGTCCCTGGCCGTGCTTACTGGTCCACGTATCTGTGGTTAGGTGGACCTTGCTACAGATGGCGTTGCGCAGTGCACACTTGATTTTATCGGATACTTGGTTGTGCAGGGAAGGCACGGCTCTCTTGGAGAAGTAGTGCCGGCTGGGAACAACATACTGTGGGACAGCAAGCGACATGAGCTGTTTGAAGCTGTCTGTGTCCACCAGCCTAAATGACAGCATTTCATAGGCCAGTAGTTTAGAAATGCTGGCATTCAGGGCCAGGGATCGAGGGTGGCTAGGTGGGAATTTACGCTTTCTATCAAATGTTTGTGAGATGGAGAGCTGAACGCTGGCGTTTGACATGGTTGAGACGCTTGGTGACGGAGGTGGTGGTGGTGGTGTTGGTGGTACATCCCCTGTTTGCTGGGCGGCAGGTGCCAACGTTCCTCCAGAGGCGGAGGAAGAGGCCGAGGCGGCAGCAGCAGAATAGGCCGAGGCGGCAGCAGCAGAAGAGGTAGCAGGGGGAGCCTGAGTGACTTCCTTGGTTTTAAGGTGTTTACTCCACTGCAGTTCATGCTTTGCATGCAGGTGCCTGGTCATGCAGGTTGTGCTCAGGTTCAGAACGTTAATGCCTCGCTTCAGGCTCTGATGGCACAGCGTGCAAACCACTCGGGTCTTGTCGTCAGCACATTGTTTGAAGAAGTGCCATGCCAGGGAACTCCTTGAAGCTGCCTTTGGGGTGCTCGGTCCCAGATGGCGGCGGTCAGTAGCAGGCGGAGTCTCTTGGCGGCGGGTGTTCTGCTTTTGCCCACTGCTCCCTCTTTTGCTACGCTGTTGGCTCGGTCTCACCACTGCCTCTTCCTCCGAACTGTGAAAGTCAGTGGCACGACCTTCATTCCATGTGGGGTCTAGGACCTCATCGTCCCCTGCATCGTCTTCCACCCAGTCTTGATCCCTGACCTCCTGTTCAGTCTGCACACTGCAGAAAGACGCAGCAGTTGGCACCTGTGTTTCGTCATCATCAGAGACATGCTGAGGTGGTATTCCCATGTCCTCATCATCAGGAAACATAAGTGGTTGTGCGTCAGTGCATTCTATGTCTTTCACCGCTGGGGAAGGGCTAGGTGGATGCCCTTGGGAAACCCTGCCAGCGGAGTCTTCAAACAGCATAAGAGACTGCTGCATAACTTGAGGCTGAGACAGTTTCCCTGGTATGCATGGGGGTGATGTGACAGACTGATGGGGTTGGTTTTCAGGCGCCATCTGTGCGCTTTCTGCAGAAGACTGGGTGGGAGATAATGTGAACGTGCTGGATCCACTGTCGGCCACCCAATTGACTAATGCCTGTACCTGCTCAGGCCTTACCATCCTTAGAACGGCATTGGGCCCCACCATATATCGCTGTAAATTCTGGCGGCTACTGGGACCTGAGGTAGTTGGTACACTAGGACGTGTGGATGTGGCAGAACGGCCACGTCCTCTCCCAGCACCAGAGGGTCCACTAACACCACCACGACCATGTCCACGTCCGCGTCCCTTACTAGATGTTTTTCTCATTGTTATGGTTCACCACAACAACAAATATATTATTTGGCCCAATGTATTGTATTCAAATTCAGCGGGATATAAATTTGAGGCCTAGTATTTAGGCGCTGGGTGACCGGTATGGATTTAGTGACAGAATTAGACTTGGAAATGCACAGAAGCGTGTGTGTGAAGTTATTCTGAATGACCCAATGTGCACCTTGAATATTATATACCCTTTTTGGGATAGATTTCAAATAGCTCTGATATAGCAGGAACCACTAAATTATGAAATTGCTAAATTGGGAATTGTACTTCAACCCAGAACAAAAAATGTGCTTTGACGGGCACTAAATAACTTTCCCAGCTACAACAGGACAGCGGTAACGAGAGATTTAGAGGGATTTAAATTTGAGGCCTAGTATTTAGGCGCTGGGTCACCGGTATGGATTTAGTGACAGAATTAGACTTGGAAATGCACAGAAGCGTGTGTGTGAAGTTATTCTGAATGACCCTATGTGCACCTTCAATATTATATACCCTTTTAGGGATAGATTTCAAATAGCTCTGATATAGCAGAAACCACTAAATTATGAAATTGCTAAATTGGGAATTGTACTTCAACCCAGAACAAAAAATGTGCTTTGACGGACACTAAATATCTTGCCCAGCAACAACAGTACAGCGGTGGGTAACGAGAGATTTAGAGGGATTTAAATTTGAGGCCTAGTATTTAGGCGCTGGGTCACCGGTATGGATTTAGTGACAGAATTAGACTTGGAAATGCACAGAAGCGTGTGTGTGAAGTTATTCTGAATGACCCAATGTGCACCTTCAATATTATATACCCTTTTAGGGATAGATTCCAAATAGCTCTGATATAGCAGAAACCACTAAATTATGAAATTGCTAAATTGGGAATTGTACTTCAACCCAGAACAAAAAATGTGCTTTGACGGACACTAAATATCTTGCCCAGCAACAACAGTACAGCGGTAACGAGAGATTTAGAGGGATTTAAATTTGAGGCCTAGTATTTAGGCGCTGGGTGACAGGTATGGGTTTAGTGACAGAATTAGACTTGGAAATACACAGTAGCGGGTGTGTGTGAAGTTATTCTGAATGACCCTATGTGCACCTTCAATATTATATACCCTTTTAGGGATAGATTTCAAATAGCTCTGATATAGCAGAAACCACTAAATTATGAAATTGCTAAATTGGGAATTGTACTTCAACCCAGAACAAAAAATGTGCTTTGACGGACACTAAATATCTTGCCCAGCAACAACAGTACAGCGGTGGGTAACGAGAGATTTAGAGGGATTTAAATTTGAGGCCTAGTATTTAGGCGCTGGGTCACCGGTATGGATTTAGTGACAGAATTAGACTTGGAAATGCACAGAAGCGTGTGTGTGAAGTTATTCTGAATGACCCTATGTGCACCTTCAATATTATATACCCTTTTAGGGATAGATTTCAAATAGCTCTGATATAGCAGAAACCACTAAATTATGAAATTGCTAAATTGGGAATTGTACTTCAACCCAGAACAAAAAATGTGCTTTGACGGACACTAAATATCTTGCCCAGCAACAACAGTACAGCGGTGGGTAACGAGAGATTTAGAGGGATTTAAATTTGAGGCCTAGTATTTAGGCGCTGGGTCACCGGTATGGCTTTAGTGACAGAATTAGACTTGGAAATGCACAGAAGCGTGTGTGTGAAGTTATTCTGAATGACCCTATGTGCACCTTCAATATTATATACCCTTTTAGGGATAGATTTCAAATAGCTCTGATATAGCAGAAACCACTAAATTATGAAATTGCTAAATTGGGAATTGTACTTCAACCCAGAACAAAAAATGTGCTTTGACGGACACTAAATATCTTGCCCAGCAACAACAGTACAGCGGTGGGTAACGAGAGATTTAGAGGGATTTAAATTTGAGGCCTAGTATTTAGGCGCTGGGTCACCGGTATGGATTTAGTGACAGAATTAGACTTGGAAATGCACAGAAGCGTGTGTGTGAAGTTATTCTGAATGACCCTATGTGCACCTTCAATATTATATACCCTTTTAGGGATAGATTTCAAATAGCTCTGATATAGCAGAAACCACTAAATTATGAAATTGCTAAATTGGGAATTGTACTTCAACCCAGAACAAAAAATGTGCTTTGACGGACACTAAATATCTTGCCCAGCAACAACAGTACAGCGGTGGGTAACGAGAGATTTAGAGGGATTTAAATTTGAGGCCTAGTATTTAGGCGCTGGGTCACCGGTATGGATTTAGTGACAGAATTAGACTTGGAAATGCACAGAAGCGTGTGTGTGAAGTTATTCTGAATGACCCAATGTGCACCTTCAATATTATATACCCTTTTAGGGATAGATTTCAAATAGCTCTGATATAGCAGAAACCACTAAATTATGAAATTGCTAAATTGGGAATTGTACTTCAACCCAGAACAAAAAATGTGCTTTGACGGACACTAAATATCTTGCCCAGCAACAACAGTACAGCGGTAACGAGAGATTTAGAGGGATTTAAATTTGAGGCCTAGTATTTAGGCGCTGGGTGACAGGTATGGGTTTAGTGACAGAATTAGACTTGGAAATACACAGTAGCGGGTGTGTGTGAAGTTATTCTGAATGACCCTATGTGCACCTTCAATATTATATACCCTTTTAGGGATAGATTTCAAATAGCTCTGATATAGCAGAAACCACTAAATTATGAAATTGCTAAATTGGGAATTGTACTTCAACCCAGAACAAAAAATGTGCTTTGACGGACACTAAATATCTTGCCCAGCAACAACAGTACAGCGGTGGGTAACGAGAGATTTAGAGGGATTTAAATTTGAGGCCTAGTATTTAGGCGCTGGGTCACCGGTATGGATTTAGTGACAGAATTAGACTTGGAAATGCACAGAAGCGTGTGTGTGAAGTTATTCTGAATGACCCAATGTGCACCTTCAATATTATATACCCTTTTAGGGATAGATTTCAAATAGCTCTGATATAGCAGAAACCACTAAATTATGAAATTGCTAAATTGGGAATTGTACTTCAACCCAGAACAAAAAATGTGCTTTGACGGACACTAAATATCTTGCCCAGCAACAACAGTACAGCGGTAACGAGAGATTTAGAGGGATTTAAATTTGAGGCCTAGTATTTAGGCGCTGGGTGACAGGTATGGGTTTAGTGACAGAATTAGACTTGGAAATACACAGTAGCGGGTGTGTGTGAAGTTATTCTGAATGACCCTATGTGCACCTTCAATATTATATACCCTTTTAGGGATAGATTTCAAATAGCTCTGATATAGCAGAAACCACTAAATTATGAAATTGCTAAATTGGGAATTGTACTTCAACCCAGAACAAAAAATGTGCTTTGACGGACACTAAATATCTTGCCCAGCAACAACAGTACAGCGGTGGGTAACGAGAGATTTAGAGGGATTTAAATTTGAGGCCTAGTATTTAGGCGCTGGGTCACCGGTATGGATTTAGTGACAGAATTAGACTTGGAAATGCACAGAAGCGTGTGTGTGAAGTTATTCTGAATGACCCAATGTGCACCTTCAATATTATATACCCTTTTAGGGATAGATTTCAAATAGCTCTGATATAGCAGAAACCACTAAATTATGAAATTGCTAAATTGGGAATTGTACTTCAACCCAGAACAAAAAATGTGCTTTGACGGACACTAAATATCTTGCCCAGCAACAACAGTACAGCGGTAACGAGAGATTTAGAGGGATTTAAATTTGAGGCCTAGTATTTAGGCGCTGGGTGACAGGTATGGGTTTAGTGACAGAATTAGACTTGGAAATACACAGTAGCGGGTGTGTGTGAAGTTATTCTGAATGACCCAATGTGCACCTTCAATATTATATACCCTTTTAGGGATAGATTCCAAATAGCTCTGATATAGCAGGAACCACTAAATTATGAAATTGCTAAATTGGGAATTGTACTTCAACCCAGAACAAAAAATGTGCTTTGACGGACACTAAATATCTTGCCCAGCAACAACAGTACAGCGGTAACGAGAGATTTAGAGGGATTTAAATTTGAGGCCTAGTATTTAGGCGCTGGGTGACAGGTATGGGTTTAGTGACAGAATTAGACTTGGAAATACACAGTAGCGGGTGTGTGTGAAGTTATTCTGAATGACCCAATGTGCACCTTCAATATTATATACCCTTTTTGGGATAGATTTCAAATAGCTCTGATATAGCAGGAACCACTAAATTATGAAATTGCTAAATTGGGAATTGTATTTCAACCCAGAACAAGAAATGTGCTTGAACGGACACTAAATAACTCGCCCAGCTACAGCACTAGGGACAGATTTAGCTGGATATAAATTTGAGGCCTAGTATTTAGGCGCTGGGTGACCGGTATGGATTTAGTGACAGAATTAGACTGGGATATGGCCAAAAAATAAACAGACTATTGCTGGTTAAATGCACTTGGTGTGACAGCTTCACCCTGATGTAGGCTTTAGCCAAAAACAACCACACCATTGAGGGTTAAATGCACTTGGTGACAGGCGCAGCTTGCCCCTGATTTTGTATATGGCCAAAAAATGAACAGACTATTGCTGGTTAAATGCACTTGGTGTGACAGCTTCACCCTGATGTAGGCTTTAGCCAAAAAACAACCACACCATTGAGGGTTAAATGCACTTGGTGACAGGCGCAGCTTGCCCCTGATTTTGTATATGGCCAAAAAATGAACAGACTATTGCTGGTTAAATGCACTTGGTGTCACAGCTTCACCCTGATGTAGGCTTTAGCCAAAAAACAACCACACCATTGAGGGTTAAATGCACTTGGTGACAGGCGCAGCTTGCCCCTGATTTTGTATATGGCCAAAAAATGAACAGACTATTGCTGGTTAAATGCACTTGGTGTGACAGCTTCACCCTGATGTAGGCTTTAGCCAAAAAACAACCACACCATTGAGGGTTAAATGCACTTGGTCGCAGCTTGTGCTGGCGCACCACAAGACACAAAATGGCCGCCGATCACCCCAGAAAAATGAGACTGACAAACGGTCTGTGCAGCCTAAAAACAGTGAGCAATTGAGGATCAGCAGCTCAATGATCCACAGCTGCAGATCGATCAGTTAATCAAGTCCTTTGGAGGAGTTAATCTGCCTAATCTCGCCCTACTGTCGCAGCCGCAACCTCTCCCTACGCTAATCAGAGCAGAGTGACGGGCGGCGCTATGTGACTCCAGCTTAAATAGAGGCTGGGTCACATGGTGCTCTGGCCAATCACAGCCATGCCAATAGTAGGCATGGCTGTGATGGCCTCTTGGGGCAAGTAGTATGACGCTTGTTGATTGGCTGCTTTGCAGCCTTTCAAAAAGCGCCAAGAAAGCGTCACAAAAGCGCCAAGAAAGCGACGAACACCGAACCCGAACCCGGACTTTTACGAAAATGTCCGGGTTCGGGTCCGTGTCACGGACACCCCAAAATTCGGTACGAACCCGAACTATACAGTTCGGGTTCGCTCATCCCTATTCATGACCACACGTCATTGATTAACATTAATCAACTAATTTCTGAAAGCTCAAAGGAATTAAGATATGGCACAGAGTTCTATCTCTGTCTCCTTCTCTCCCTTCTCTCATACAATATATATACCAAATAAAACTTCTCCTCGATTACCACTATAGCTAACACTTCTTCCTGCTGCTTTGTTACCCTTGAAGGTGACACTTGTATTTGCATCTTCTGCTCACTTCGAGAGCTGACAACTCAAGTCTTCAGCCTCCATTCATGAACCAATTGGGATCACTTTGTACTTGTTAAACAAGGGGAACTGTTAGAAAATGTAACTTACTGTATATGTACACAATTGGGTTTTTGAGTGAAGCAACAATATATGGTTTAATAATGAAGCAACCTATTAGAGAGAGCTAGCCTCTGAATGCAAATCAAGTGCACTGAACATTTAATACGACAAAAATGTTACATTGAACACTCATACATATGCATTCCTTTTTCTGCAAATAGATGACTGTCACGGGTAGCCGGCGGTGCACTCTCCCTTCGCAGCGCTGCCGGCACCCCACGCAGATAACGGATCGAGGATGCGGTTGGCATCCTCGTCTCCGTGAAGACCAAGTGGCGGGGTGGACCCGGCCACGCATGCCTCTTCAGCGTGGCTGGCATCCTCCATCTCTTAGACAACGAGCAACAGGAGATCTGAGTGTAGATGGAAATGAATCGGCGCACAGCTATGTGGTGTACAATGAGAGTCACGTGGCACTGGAAATGTCATGTAACTTACCTGTAGGGGCTATTTAAACAGGCAGCTTGCTGGCAACAGGTTGCCTGTGATTGGTTTTGCTACCCTCACCAGCATAACTTTTGGAAGGGATAAGAAGGGTGAACAATGAGCATTGCTATGAACTTGTGTTTTTTTTTTTTTTTCTTTCCCTCAGGTCCTATCTGCAGTCTCTGCAGACTTCTTCACCCTTTATATTCACCCCTGTGCTAATGGGATCAAGTTACAGCAGCCAGGTGAAGCTCCTAGTGAAGAAGTATTATGGAGCATGGTGGGAGGAGAGCTAACCTATAATTCATTTATTATAACCCATGCAGTACTGTCTTCACTGGGGAAGAGAAAATATATTCCCTGGAGGAGATGAAAGGAAAACTCTGCTTGTGCTCTTCTCCCCTCTGTTTCTACCTGATTCTGTGCCAGGGGTATGTGCCACTCTTGTGCTTCTTAGTTATGCCTGTGACAGCTGCATAGAATGTCCTGTGCCACTGCTTCCATCTGTGTTATTACATTACTGTTTGAGCTACATTGGCAAGGACCAAACTGTGATAACTAGCCAACTAGTTTGGTATATTTACAACAACAACTTGTGAGTAAATCCAGGTATGAAGTGATAGCCAAAAATAGTTCAAGGAAAGGACAAGCAGCTGACCTTTGACAAGGTCATGGGTGTCCAAGGCATATTGATACACATGGGAAGCAAAGGCAAGTCCATCCTTTGTAATCCCACAAAAAAGTACTACAGCTCAAAAAGTTTATGCTAGCAAAGTGCACATGAGCATCAGACCACGGTGGATTGGTCTAAAGAATCACATTTTCCTATACCTTATTTTGATGTCTTTGGTTGTACATCACTTATCTGAAGCAGTATATGAAGAAGGCAAGTCAATCAGAAGCCTTTTGATGTTTAGGGTACAGTTCTCCTGGGAAACCTTGAGATTCATGTTGGTTTTACTGACTCTTACCAGCTACCTTAACATTGTTGCAGACGAAGTCCACTCTTTCATGGCAACGATATTCCCTAAACCCTTCTGTACTATGATGCACAATTGTATAGTTATGTTGCAGGAAAAATGGGAATATAATAATTGTGCCTGCACCATCAGCACCAGAAGTTGGCTGAAATATTTAGCGAGGCTGATGTTGCAATGGCCAGGATTGAAGCTAGTGACTGTAGCATCTAAGCAGTTAGACAGAGGGAGGTGACTTTATCTGTCACTCCATTGGCCCCCTGCAATGTGATTGTCGGTTGCCAATAGTTGCCTTTGTAGCCAAAGGCCTATCAATGGTCTCCGGGTCTACCAATATGGAGCCTATTAGGCCCTGCAAAAGGTAGGGCATAAGAGTCTGTCTGTAACATGTTGATAGGCAGACATACTAATAATATTTTTTATTTATATAGCACCAACATATTCTGCAGTGCTTGACATTCAGTAGGTTCATGTACAAACAAATAAATATATTACAATCTAAGAGGAGATAAGGGGGTAAAATGATTTAAAAAAAGTGCTTGTTTTATACAATGGTCCTGCTATATTGACTAAAAAGAGTACATATAAAGCTGCATGAGCCAGTCAATAGCTGATATCTGTAGTACTTTTGTGTTGACATATTATGAGAGCATAACATTTTATTTTTTACTCAATGGAGCTTTGTAAGGGCTTATATTTTTTTTAGCAGAATGGCCTTTAGCTTTCATTGGTGACTTTTTAGGGCACATATAACTTTTTGATCCCAAAAACATTAATTCATGAAGTGTATTATAATATACAGTAGTGATTTGCGTTATTCACCATTTGGTATAATCAACATGCTATGTTTATTCTGTCGGTGGTGTGACATAGCAAGGGGTTTTGTTTGGGAAGTCAGATATTTTACTCCCAACATGGGCGACTGGGCTGATTTCCAGGGAGGTGAGATCAAATACTGGATTGGAGTATAAGTGCTTGTCCGGGTTTTGGCAGCACCTTTAAATAGGCAGCTGGGATTAGAGTTGAGCGGACACCTGGATGTTCGGGCTCGACGGGTTCGGCCGAACTTGACCACGAACCCGAACCCCATTGAAGTCAATGGGGACCCGAACTTTTGAGCACTAAAATGGCTGTAAAAATGTCATGGAAAGGGCTAGAGGGCTGCAAATGACATCAAAATGTGGTTAAGAGCATGGCATGCGTTCTTCAAACAAATGTGGATAGGGAAATTACTTTAAATATCATAAAATACGTAAAAATAAAAAATAATAATCTTGACCTAGGAGGATGAGGTCCACATGGAGTAGGAGGTTGAGGAGGCGTTGGATGTGGCGGTGTAGGTGGAAGCGGCGGTGGAGGAGGACGATGTAGCCAATGCAGTTTTTTGGTTTTAATTTAATTTTTATTTTTTTATTACGGTACACTCCAAAAGAGTGTGAAATATCAAAAAATACAAGAATGAGCAGAAAAGTTCGAGTTAGGTACCCGAACTTGACCCCAAACCCGAACCCACTGGAACACAGTGGTGCTGTTCTGCAGAGTGACTCACCCGTGCGTGCTGCAGCTGAAACTCCACTATCGCCTGCTGCTGCTCGCACAGACTGGCCAGCATGTGCAAGGTGGAGTTCCACCTTGTTGGCACATCGCATATGAGGCGGTGAGCGGGAAGGCCGAAGTTACACTGCAGTGCTGACAGGTGAGCAGCAGCAGAGTGAGAACGCCGAAAGCACGCAAAGACGGCCCGCACTTTATGCAGCAGCTCTGACATGTTGGGGTAATTTTTAAGGAATCTCTGCACCACCAAATTCAGCACATGCGCCAGGCAAGGGATGTGCGTCAAACCGGCTAGTCCCAGAGCTGCTACGAGATTTCGCCCATTATCGCAGACCACCAAGCCGGGCTTGAGGCTTACTGGCACCAACCACTCTTCTGTCTGTTGTTCCATGCCCATCCACAGCTCCTGCCCTGGTGTGGGGTTTGTCCCCCAAATAGATACGTTTTAAAACTGCCTGCTGTCGTTCACCCCTGGCTGTGCTGAATTTGGTGGTAAAGGTGTTACGCTGACCAGATGAGGAGCTGGTAGAGGATGAGGAAGCGGATTAGGAAGCAACAAGAGGCAAATTGAAGCGCCCTGCAATCCTCGGTGGTGGAAGGACATGCGCCAAACTGCTATCCGCCTCAGGCCCAGCCACCACTGCATTTACCCAGTGTGCTGCTATGGAGATATAACGTCCCTGACCGTGCTTACTGCTCCATGTATCCGTAGTCAGGTGCACCTTTCCACAGATGGCGTTGCGCAGTGCACACCTGATTTTGTCCCCTACTTTGTTTCCACCAGACAGAAATACAGCATTTCAAAGGACAGTAATTTAGAAATGCTGGCATTCAGGGCTAGGGATCGCTGGTAGGTAGGGGGGTACTTCCTCTTCCTCTCCAGTGTTTGGGAGATGGAGAGCTGAACGCTTCCATGGGACATTGTGGAGATGCTTGGTGACCAGGTGGTCGTGTTGCTGGCAGATCCTCTGTTTGCGGGGTGGCAGGTGGCACTGTCACTCCAGAGGTGGATAAAGAAACCGAGACTGCAGCAGAAGAGGAAGCAGGAGGAACCAGAGACCTTTCTTGGTTTATGAAGTGTCTACTCCACTCCAGCTCGTGCTTTGCATTTAAATGCCTGGTCATGCAGTTTGCTCTCAGGTTGGGAACGTTTATGCCTTGCTTCAGGCTCTTCAGCGTGCAAACCACTCGTGTCTTGTCGTCAGCACATTATCTGAAGAACTGCCACGCCAGGGAACTACTTGAAGCTGGCTTTGGTGTTCTCGGTCCCTTGCTGCGGTGGGCAGTTGCAGGCGTATTGTCTAGGGGATGGCCGCTCCGCTTTTGCACCCTGCTCCCTCTTTTGCTGTGCTGGTGGCTCTGTGCGACCAGCACCTCTTCCTCCGAACTACACAGGTCACTCGCATTACTTTGATTACATGTGGGGTCGAGGACCTCATCAACCTCCACATCATCTTCCACCCAGTCTTCACCCCTGCCCTCCTTGTCAGCCTGCACACTTTTGAAAGCCCTAGCAGTTTGCACCTGTGTTTTGTCATCATCCGAGACTTGCTGCGATGGTCCTCCCATGTACTCCTCTTGAAACATAAGTGGTTGGGCATCGTGCACTCAATCTCTTCCACTTCTGGGGCAGGGCTAGGTGGATGGCCCTGGAAAAACCTGCTAACAGAGTCATCAAAAAGCAGCAGAGACTGCTGCGTGACTTGGGGTGAAGACTGATTGGCTGATTTGCAAAGGGGTAAGGTGAAAGACTGATGGACATCGGGTGTAGGTGCCAACTCTGATCTTTCAGCAGGAGACTTGGTGGGAAACTGTGAAGGAACTGAAGGCACTGTCAGCAACCCAATGTACTATCGCCTGTACTTGTTCAGGCCTCACTATTCGTAGAGCTACATTAGGCCCGACCAAATACCGCTGCAGGTTCTGTCGCCTACTCGCACCTGAAGAAGGTGTTTCACATGTGCTTGTAGCTGGCACAAATCGACCACGTCCCTGCAACAGTAGCTCCACCAGCAGAACCACGACCGGGGCCATGTCCCTTATTTGACGCTCTCCTCATATTTCTCAAATTTAGGCTCTTGCCCTAAATGGGTGTTTTTTTTTATTGCAGAATAGAACAACAGTATCTAAATGGTGTTTCTCACACATATAGATGTAGACTAGGCCGCAATTTAAGATTTTTGCCCAAAATGGGTGTTTTAATAATAGCAGAATAGAACAACAGTATCTAAAGAGTGTATCTCACAATTACATATGCAGCAAAGGCTGTAAAATTAAGTTTTTTGCCCTAAATGGGTGTTTTTCTAATAGCAGAATAGAACAACATTATCTAAATGGTGTATCTCACACGTACAGATGTAGACTAGGCCGCAATTTAAGATTTTTGCCTAAATGGGTGTTTTTAGAATAGCAGAATAGAACAACAGTATCTAAAGAGTGTATCTCACAATGACATATGCAGCAAAGGCTGTAAAATAAACTTTTTTGACCAAAATGGGTGTTTGTTTAATAACTGAATATGACAGCAGTATATAACCCTTGCATTTCTCACGTGCTGATGGTGCAAGGCCAGAAAAATGGTGTATTTTGCCCAAAAAAGGGTGTTTTATTAATAGAAGAATATAACCACAGTATATAAAGGGTGTATCTCACACGCCCTGATCTAGACTAGGCCGCAATTAAAGATTTGTGCCCAAAATGGCTGTATTTCAAATACCTGAATAGAACCACAGTATGTAAAAGCTGTATCTCACAATGACATATGCAGCAAAGGCTGAAAATATACACTTTTTTGCCCAAAACCGGTTTGTTTAATAACTGAATATGACAGCAATATATATCCCTTGAATTTCACACGTGCTGATGGTGCAAGGCCAGAAAAATTGTGTATTTAGCGGAAAACCACAGTATCTAAATGGTGTATCCCACACCGACTGATCCAGACTAGGCCGCAATTAAAGATTTGTGCCCAAAATGGCTGTATTTCAAATAACTGAATAGAACCACAGTATGTGAAGGCTGTCTCACATGTACTGATCCAGACTAGGCCATAATTTAATTTTTTGGCGCAAAATGGGTGTTTGTTTAATAACTGAATATGAAAGCTGTATGTAACTCTTGACACGTGCTGATGCTGCAAGGGCTGTAAAATTGTGTGTTTTGGCAAACAAGTGTGTTTTTAAAAACCCAGAAAATTATGGCTGTATTTCTAGCTTAAATTGCACACTGACTAATCCAGATGTTGGATATTGCCCAAAAAGTGTTTTTTTTTTATTCCTTGAATTTCACACATGCTGATGCTGCAAGGGCTGTAAAATTGTGTATTTTGGCAAAAAAAGGTGTGTTTTTAAAAAACCTAGAAAATGATGGCTTTATTTCTTGCTTAAGGGCCCTTTCATACTTGCGCTGTGCGGATCCAGCATAGAGTTCCGTCGTCGGGGCTCTATGCCGGAAGAATCCTGATCAGGATTATCCTAATGCATTCTGAATGGAGAGAAATCCGTTCAGGATGCATCAGGATGTCTTCAGTTCCGGAACGGAACGTTTTTTGGCCGGAGAAAATACTGCATGCTGCGCTTTTTGCTACGGCCAAAAATCCTGAACACTTGCCGCAAGGCCGGATCCGGAATTAATGCCCATTGAAAGGCATTGATCCGGATCCGGCCTTAAGCTAAACGTCGTTTCGGCGCATTGCCGGATCCGACGTTTAGCTTTTTTAGAGTGGTTACCATGGCTACCGGGACGCTAAAGTCCTGGCAGCCATGGTAAAGTGTAGCGGGGAGCGGGGGAGCAGCATACTTACCATCCGTGCGGCTCCCGGAGCGCTCCAGAGTGACGTCAGGGCGCCCCAAGCGCATGGATCACGTGATCACATGGAACACGTCATCCATGCGCACGGGGCGCTCTGACGTCATTCTGGAGCGCCCCGGGAGCCACACGGATGGTAAGTATACCGCTCCCCCGCTCCCCGCTCCTACTATGGCAACCAGGACTTTAATAGTGTCCTGGGTGCCATAGTAACACTTAAAGCATTTTGAAGACGGCTCCGTCTTCAAATGCTTTCAGTTCACTTGCGTTTTTCCGGATCGGGCGTGTAATTCCGGCAAGTGGAGTACATGCCGGATCCGGACAATGCAAGTGTGAAAGGGCCCTAAATTGCACACTGACTAATTCAGATGTTGGATATTGCCCCCAAAAAATGTTTTTTTAATAACTGAATATGAAAGCTGTATATAACCCTTGAATTTCACACGTGCTGATGCTGCAAGAGCTGTAAAATTGTGTAATTTGGCAAAAAAGTGTGTTTTTAAAAACCCAGAAAATTATGGCTGTATTTCTAGATTAAATTGCACACTGACTAATCCAGATGTTGGATATTGCCAAAAAAGTGTGTTTGTTTACTAACTGAATATGAAAGCTGTATATAACCCTTGAATTTCACACATGCTGATGCTGAAAGGGCTGTAAAATTGGGTATTTTGGCAAAAAAGTGTATTTTTAAAAACCCAGAAAATTATGGCTGTATTTCTAGCTTAAATTGTATTTCTAGCACACTGACTAATCCTGCAAATGCACCAGATGTTGTATATTGGCAAAAAAGGGTGATTTTTTAAAACCAGATTTTTAGTGCAGTATTTCAAGCTTGAATTTGAATGTCACAAAAGCTCAGATGCAGTACTGGTGCACTGAGCTTGCATAAAATGGCCGCCGCCGCCGCCCACCTAACTAACAGACGGATGAAAGTTATTTTTTTCTGTCACTGGGCTCAGGGCAGGGTAAAAAGATTGTGCCCTACACCCACACAACTAAATGTATGTAGATCACTGAGTTAGATTCCAGTTCTGAACAAAGATTCTCTCCTATTCTCTCCCTGAAATCACCAGCAGCATCCTCTCCCTACACTAGTAACAGCAGAGTGACGTGCAGCGCTATGTGACTCAAGCTTACATAGAGGCTGGGTCACATGCTGCACTGGCCAATCACAGCCATACCATTAGTAGGCATGGCTGTGATGGATTCTAAAGTCAGACAGTTAAATGCTTGTTGATTGGCTGCTCTGCAGCCTTTCAAAAAGCGCTAAGAAATCCCTGAACAACAAACCCAAACTTTTACTGAAATGTTCGGGTTTGGGGTCCAAAAATCGTAAAGTTCGATAAGAACCCGAACTTTACAGTTCGAGTTCGCTCAACTCTACTCAGAATCGGAGTCTTTGTCTTGGGATCTGAAGCATGGTGCTGTGCTGGAAGGTTCAGAGATGCATGGGGGCTGTATGCTGGGAAACAGGCCCCTAAAGCCTGCAGTGGACTGCCGGGGACAAAACAGATTGCAAGGTGACGTGTCTGTTCTATGGACTTTTCATTGTGTGAATTAACACCAAGACTGTTATGAGTTGTTTTTCTTTTGTCTTTTGTGTGAATAAACACTGACATTTTGATTTACAAACTTGTTTTGCCTCTGTACTGTTTCCGCTTACCCTGCCTACCAGAGCAAATACTCACAGTGGACATGATTATGAAGATACCAAATTTATATAGTTATTTTATGTTTTACTACTTTTGTAACCCCCCAAAAAAATCTGGCTTATATATATATTTTTTTAAAGGATTTTCAGTATCCCAGAGGACTCCTGCAAAAGGTTAATTATTTCCAAATGGGGTTGATACCGCTAAAAAGTTATTTTAACATTGTCAAATTAAATGTTTTGATTTGTTGTTGAATGCACGTCTTTCTGTGCCCTGTGTGATCTGAACAGCAATGTATGGGCAATATAGAGTTAAACACTGGCAGACTGTTTAAACTAGCAGGGTGATAGACCGAGCCCGTTCCCTAGCTAGTTGAGGAGTCTAGTCTCAGCAGAGCTACATAAAGGATGTGTGCGTGGAGAGTTCCTGCAAACCATATCCAAGTCCAGAAAACTTCTGACTGATACTACAGCTGCCAAAGGAGCAACTTTGCTACCACAGTACCCTTGAAGGAAAGAGACCAGGCATCTTAAAATGCCCAGAACCATTCAGGTTGTGCAAGCTTTAGACAGCAATGTGTTTGCTCTTTTATGACATTAGGGCTTTGCTACTGTGCAAAGGATCATTGCCTCTGGTACCTACCTCACTTTGATATGTAATAGCCATCCATATCTTAAATCTGCACCACTCAGCCAGGAGCCCCAACACCAGGGTGTACCCCCAGGGAAGAAAGGGCATGCCCTCCATTCACTACACAGCCCTAGAGAGCACCAGAGTAGAGCAAGCTACCGTGAACTTGCTGGTTACTGGTTGAATAAAAGTAACTTTGAGTCAAAATTTGCCAGGGGTATGAATAATTATGGGCAGCACTGTATGAGTACTACTACCACCATCATAGCCACTACAACTCCTCCCAACCTCACCTCCCCTGTGGGCCGCTGCAGATTTTTTAAATAAAAGCGGTAAAACAATACATGAACTATATACATTTGGTATCACCATAATCGTATCAAAGTTAACTTGTCAAATATACAATCTGGTGATTTTTTTTTAAAAAAGGACCACTGTTTTTGTTGTTCATTTTCCCCTCACAAAGAGGAGCGAAAATTAATTAAAAAGTCTCACATACCTCCAAATGGTACAAATGAAAATTAAAACTTGACAACATAAAGATAAGGATTTTTTTGTTTGTAATAATTAAAAGAAAGTATTAAAACATAAACTACAGAAATTTTACAACACTGTATTAGATCTAAGATACAGAATAAAAGTAAAATGTTATTTATGCTGCAAGGTGAATGTTGCTAAATGTATAACTCAAAAAAGGGTGGCATTGCTGTTTTTTTTCTATTAATAAAAATTAATAAGTTATATGTACCCCAAATTAGAGCCATGGAAAAAATACAGCGCATCCTGCAAAAAAAAAAAAAAAAAAAAAAAAAAATACCTCAAAGCTATGACAATGTTAAAAGTAAAATAAACATATCTTAGCTCTTGGAATGAGATGATGGAAACAAAACATTTTTTTATCCTAAAAGCCCAAATGGGCTGGCATTGAAGGAATTAATGGCAGAGTAATGTGCACTGCCTCGCTGCAAAAATTGTTGAGAAAGGGTTTGAGAAACATAATAAATATTTCCAGGATTTAACCTGGCCTCCAAAATTCATCAGATGTCAATCTGATTGTGCATCTATAGGATGTAATAGAAAAATAAGAAGGAAGGCTCTGCCTCACAATTTTCAAGACTTAAAGGGTCTGTTTCCAACACCATGGTGCATGATACTACAAGACACATTTAGAGGTTTTATGGAGTCCATGGGCCAGATTTATAATTAGCTCAGGTCAGAACAATGGAGTGAAAAAGTCCCCCCAAAAGTCCCAAACGTTAAAACTGCGCACAAATTTGCAACTTTTTTCTGCTCTGCACTATGCTCGCCAGTTTTATGAAAGTGGGCGTGTTTTCTTATGTAAATTAATCTCTAGACGGTTTACTATTGGGACTATTTAAAAAGTCGCAATAAAAGTTGCAAAAAAGTCGCAATTTCACTCCAGTGAGGACCATGCTTATCTTATGAGACTTTTTAATAGAACATGCGACTTTTTCATAAAAATTTGCAACTTTTTCGTAAAGATGTGAGACTTTTGTAAAGCTGCTTACTGACGAATAAACTGCTACCGTCAAACCACATTTATTACAGTCTTAAAGGGCTGATAATAAAACTGACTTGGCTAAAACTGACTTTAGCCATATGTTAAAGTGGAGTGAGCTGTCAGAGTCATGATAAATCTGGCCCCATGTGTCCACTGTGATAAATCTGGAACAGTTTAAGACTTTCTAATCAAAATTTACACTGTCTTAGGCTGGGTTCACACTTGAGCGTTGCGCAAACGCGCGTTTTACGCGCGTTTTTGACGCGCATTTTTATGCGCGTTTTTGTAATAGTAAACGCGCGTTTGACGCGCGTTTGTGTGATTCACTACAGTGTCCTATGGCCACAAACGCCCCAAAAGTCGCTCATGTACTTTTTGGAGCGTCGGGCGTTTTACAGCGCGATCGTACGCGCTGTAAAACGCCCAAGTGTGAACCATTCCCATAGGGAATCATTGGTTTCTCCTTGTTGAGCGTTTTACAGCGCGTAGGAACGCGCTGTAAAACGCTCAGGTGTGAACCCAGCCTTACAGTTAGACAGTATTAGCAATCTGTTTTCCTGATGTCTCCTCAGTTAGTGTCAAAAATACCACTGTTTTCAAACTGGTACAAAATTTTGGTGCACAAACAATTTTTTTTACAGCATGCACACAATTTTGGTGCATAAACAGAATTAACAGATATAGTAGTAACATACCGTACTATAAATTAAAATAGTAAATTTGTCTAACACTAACTGCGATTTGTATTCTTAGACAGTACTATAGTATAAGTAAACGTGCCCCATAGAAAAAGACCCAACATTTTGTCACAAAATTCTGGCATAAAGAAAGCCAACTAACAGGTGTTAGAAACAAAAAATTTCTTTAGACCATCTAGGTTATCATCCATTATCAGTTACTATGACAAATTTGGCACATATTTAGACTATTTAGTCTAAGGAGGGAATGTCTCAAAGGTCTATGCCATTTCTCTGGTGTAGATAATTTTGGTGCAAGTCCTATTTTGAGACCAAATTTGTGACTTTATGCTATCTATTTGTGGGTGAGAAAGCAGGCATAATTAGTTACACTCTAGATTTATTACTGCAACTGTTTAAAAACCTACAAAAAAGTCTTGAGTATGCTCAAGATAGGCCACCAGTACCTGATCAGTGGGGGTCTGATACCCAGGAACCCTGTTGATCAGCTGTTTGATAAGGCACTTGCATAGCGCCATGACCTTCCCACAGCTTTACCAAGGCCAGTGACGACGGGTTCATCAATCATGTGGCCTAGGCACAGTTCAGCCCATTTAAGTGAATGGGGCTGAGCACAATACCAAGCACGGCCGCTTTACAATGTACGACGCTGTGCTTGGTGAGCACTGAGAAGACTGCAGTGCTCATAGGAGCACCGGTGCCTTCTTAAACAGCTGATCGGCGAAGGTCCCAGGTGTCAGACCGCCACCGATCACATACTGATGATCTATCCAGAGTATAGGTCATCTGTATTTAAATCTCAGAAAACCCTTTGTTTTGGTGGTATAAAGAAGGAGGAAGGAAGTGAGGAGGAAGTCGTCACTTAAAAGATGGCACCTGCTCGCAAGTGCAGTGGGCACCAAAACCACCCGATTTCTGATGTTTTAAACAACACAGGCCTAGGGCTAATGTTTGCAATCAGCCATTATGCCAATTGCAGACATTCAACCCCTCAGATGCCGTGGTAAAATCTGAACGGTGAAAATGCGGGAGCCGTATGCTCCAATGCCCTTGACAGCCTTCCAGCTGAGATGGTAGAAGCTATTATATGCCAATAATAGCCCAGAGCCTTCAGATGGCAGCACTGTATTGGAATAGTATTATATAGAAGTGGAATGAAAAAACAACCATTATAACAGAAAAAGAAACAGAAAACTGTGATGCTAAGGGGTATCCCAGTTACTGTACATAAGCATATGGATCGTCATTGGAGCCCTAGGTCCCATGGGATGCTCTATAATACTTTCACGGGTGCCATTGTTTTAAAAATTTTGTGTGGTGTCTGCAGGCCCAGCTGGCTAGCTCCTCCATTCTATAAAGTTGGTCAAGTTTGCTATACCAATGGTCAATTGTTGGTGGGTCTGTACTGAACCATTTTAGGGGAATAAAAAGGCAGGCAACTTGTACTAGGAGAGTGGGTAGGTTATGTGCTGATGGGGACCAAAAGTCATTTGATAACCATAGAAGAACCGTTGGCACCTCCAGCACAGGTCAGATTGAGAGAGGCCCAATTGGAATAATTTTTTCAGATCGTTATACCATCTAGTCAAATCCTTAAAGGAGTGTTCTTGTATGCAAGCACATCTATAAAACCCATGGGACCTAAGGCAAATTGTTACAATTTTGGGTTTGGTGAATGACCTTTGCAATTCCCTCTCCCAGCCACCTATATATGCTGGCCGAGACAGCTGCTTTAGAGACGAAAGGGTATGATATAGAAAGGAGATTCACCTAGGGTGGCTGGGTAAAGGATTTCAAGATTTTTCCAACAAGGTGGGTTCTCCCAGGTCCTTTCTTGATGAAAATATAGCAGAAAGGGAGCGGGAGAGCTCATGTTTTTCTAGAAAGTTGGACTCAAAACAACTAAAAGTGAGGAGATATTATTGATACCTTCCCTACATATTCCCAAGTATATCCAAAACTAAAGAGACCCCAGGAACGGGATATAGGGAATTAAAAGTCACCAATCTCACCAATCCAGATGTGATGGATAGTTGGGAGGATGAGGATCGTTCACAGACCCCAAACTGAATCTGGTACCCGGGTGTGCTCTCTTGTATACGTAGTCTGTATACAGCTTGGCAAATTAGAGGTTCTTCTTTGTAACACAGGTAGACAGATGGGTGATTCCTGGTGACTTGCAACAAAGCAGTAGCAGGAACAACTGGCCCTATATTATCCTGTAAAGATGGAAAGGGGGCTAGAAATGTCCTACCTATCTATACAGAATACCTGCCGCGAAAGGGGCGATGCCACCGGGATACCTGTCCCTAGACCCGGGCAGAATCCCTAATGTACCCTAGAAAGATGTTCCCGACGTGCCACATTTCGTTGGAATAACTCATCAGGGGAAACAGGCAATCTAAGGGTATGCTGAGTATATTGTAAGCTAAATACACAAAAAAGAACGTGTTAAAAAGGGTAGTGTCTAAAGATGGAAAGGCAACTTACCTGTGGCTAGAGGCCAGGAGTCAGTTGTTGTCCAGCTATGGTGTGTTCTGGAGTTATGCTCCTGGTCTTCATTTTTCATCTCCCAGAGTGAGGGTCTCCTAGTGGGACATTGAGGTATCCTACGAAGTCTTCCCTCTCTTACATGTGTTGTATGTTTGGTGTGGGGTTATGATTTGGTGTGTTGTAATGTCTAGCTTGGTGTTCCGTGTCTGGTATGTTTGGTGATATCTTCCAGCATGGTTGCTTGACATTTCCCCTGTTTGTTGTGTCCTCCTGAAGGGGGTTGGTTTCCCGAAGGGGTGAACCACTAGCCTGTATGCAGTGCTACCTGGGGCTGCCATGTACCTTGTGGCATGGGGGTCCTGGCGGAGTCTGGTGTGCTGGAAACCTGTGTGAGTTGCTGGTACGGCGTTCTGTTTGGTGTTTGGGCTCCGGTACGTATGTAGGGGTTCCAGTCATGGGGGCAGCGGGATGAAAGTGTGTTTTTCGGTGTTCTTACCTGCCGATCCAGTTGCTGCATATGGTCTTTTCCTTTCCCTGCTTCCAGGCCTTTTGAGACTCCTGTTCTTCCATGTCCTGGGAGAACAGGGCGCCTCTCCTTAGATCCTTTGTGAGGGGTTCTCAGGGCGACTCAGGGCCTCAGGTATCCAGGGTATGAGCCGTCCTACCATCCAGGTCCGCTCATATGGTGAGGAATTAAGGCGAGGTATACGGATGCAACAGGAGGTCACCTGCCCCTTTATCCTTGTGTTCAGGCCTAGTTGCTTTTTCTTATCCCCTATTCATCATATGGTGGGGGGTTTTCCCCACTCCCCACCGTGAAATCCTCGTGGTTTGTTGGACTTAGACAAAGAGGCGTGGGAACAGCAATCCACTCCGCATAAAAGTATAAATATATTATGGCTAAAAACGTATGTATATATATATATATATATATATATATATAAAATAAGTCTTATATATGTTTATATTCAATTTTGCCACTATTTCTGAAAAGTTTCTGGTGGGATTCAAACTCACAACTTTCTACATTACAGCCAAGAATCTTATCCATTACACTATAGAGATGCATGGCCAGCTACTTAAAAAAATAAAAATATGAGACTTCTGCTGTATAGGAATACTTGCTAGTAGTAAACTAGAGTTTCGACGCCCTCCCCTCTTCAGAGCAGGTGGTGCCTGGTTTAATGCTCGGGTTCTCCCATTGACTGCCATTGTGCTTGGGTGCTCTGTAGAGGAGCACCCAAGCATCAGGAAGTGTTCTACTTGAGCACCAGAGCACACTATTTAATACCCTTTAAGGGTGGGAACTATTTTATATATACAATTCATCGATGGGATTTGCTTATTGACATGTGACATATATAGTGTGGCTCTTTTCTTTGTATATGCCACTGCTGCTGATTTTATATGGTGCTTGATATGAAATTAATAAAGAATATATTTTTTGATTAATTGTATGCTGTGCACTGGTAATTTTGGTCTGGAGATTGGGACATCAAAGCAGAATAGCACCTTTTGTAAAAATTCCCAATCTACTCTGTTGAAAGCTTTCTCCGTGTCTGTGCTAAGTAGCACTAGCGGAATATATTTGGTAGATGCATATCTTATAGCATCTATAAGCCTCACTGAGTTGTGGTTTCCCTCTCTACTTTTAACAAAACCAGTCTGTTCTGGGTGGAAAAGCCCTGGGACAAGTTTCGCCCATTAAGCTGTGTGTTTGAGGCTTTCTAAATGCAACATTTTGAAAAAAAATATTGCAAGTGCCTCTTTTTATGCCATTCTAGCTACTTTTCAAAAAGGGGGCTTTGCAAAGACAAATTTATATTAATGTATGCCAGTTTTTTTCTGCAAAGGAAGCCAGAAATCTACAGCAGCTCTGAGATGTCGTAGATTTTTGTTTAAGTCCACGGAATGCTGGAGGATGTGCCTAATTTATGAAGAGGCCTGTGCCTCATCATAAATGTTATGCATCCTCCAACAGTGCAGGGGATATTAAGACCAGGGACAGAAATTGCCTGTCTTGATAAATCTTTCCCAAAGCTACTACTAAACAAAAATACCAGGATAAAACAAGCATGAACTTTGGAAATACTTTACTTCATGTTAACTTTGATCTTGTTAATAATTATAATATACAGACAAAGTAATTTAATAACATTTTTATCCTTCCATAAAAATTTAATTAGTAGTTATGATCGAGCATGCTCTGCCAAACACCTGTTCGTCTCGAGCATCTCGATGCTCGGCACATGGCGGTACTTGGCTCGAGCGCAATGCTCAGGTCTCCTCCTCATACTTTTTTGGCTGCTACGCATATATATATTTTTAGCACATCCTGCATTAAATAGCATATAATAGGCCGTTGCGGACAGTTAAATTATCTGCGCCACATCTTCTGTGCAAAGTGTGCACATCCCTAAAATATCAGTGACATCCAGTGTACTTTTTCCGTAGATGGTGTCCGTTGCGGACAGTTAAATTATCCGTGCCACATCTAGTGTGTAAAGTATGCTCATCCCAAAAATATCTGTGACATCCAGTATACTTTTTCAATAGACTGTGACCGCTGCGGACAGTTAAATTATCCGTGCCACATCTACTGTGTAAAGTGTGCACATCTAAGAAATGTCCATGACATTTAGTGTACTTTTTCAATAGACGGTGGCCGCTGCGGACAGTTAAATTATCCGTGCCACATCTACTGTGTAAAGTGTGTGCATCCCAAAAATATCAGTGAAATTCTGTGTACTTTTTCAATAGACGGTGTCGGCTGCAGACAGTGACATTAGCTGTGCCACATCTCCAGTGTACAGTGTGCGCATCCAAAAAACATCTGTGACATCCAGTGTAATTTTTCAATTGACGGTGTCCGCTGCGGAGAGTGAGATTAGCTGTGCCACTTCTCCAGTGTTAAGTGTGTGCATCCCAAAAATATCTGTGACATCCAGTGTACTTTTTCAATAGACAGTGTGTGCTGTGGACAGTGAGATTAGCTGTGCCACTTCTCCAGTGTAAAGTGTGCACCTAAAAATGTTATCTGTGACATCCAGTGTACTTTTTCA
The DNA here is from genome assembly GCF_014858855.1 of Bufo gargarizans. Taxonomy (NCBI): domain Eukaryota; kingdom Metazoa; phylum Chordata; class Amphibia; order Anura; family Bufonidae; genus Bufo; species Bufo gargarizans. The sequence continues at coordinate 437,899,214 of NC_058082.1, read as the reverse complement.
ATAGACAGTGTGTGCTGCGGACAGTGAGATTAGCTGCGCCACTTCTCCAGTGTAAAGTGTGCACCTAAAAATGTTATCTGTGACATAAAGTGTACGTTTTACATAGACGCTTTAGACAGTGACATTACTGGTGGCATCTCTCATGTATAAGGTTTCTTCATCCCAAATACTGTACCTATGACATTCCCTGTAATTTTGTATTAGCTGCTGGTGACAGCATTGACATTATCTGCGGAATATCTCCTGTGTGACGTTTCTACATCCCAAATAACTTTTTACATTTTTTTGCGCATACACTTCCAAATCCTATGCTACTGTACGTGTGACATACTGTCAAGCATATATCACATTTAAAATGAGGAAGTCGAGCAGAAAGGGACAAGGAAGTGGCCATGATGCTGATGGTGCACGCAGAGGCCGTGACCCTGGGTTTGGTGAAACTGTGCCTGCTGCCAGAGCACAAGAAAAACAGTCATCCACAATATCTACATTTATGTCCAAGTCTGCAGGGTGGTGCCGGACACCACTTATAAACTCAGACCAGTTCGATCAGGTGGTCGGTTGGATTGCAACAGATAATGCTTCCAGTTGGTTAAGCACCACCCTGTCTTCCACCAAGCCCAGTCTTGATACTCCTTCCTCCCACCATGGAGAGTCTGGCCAAACAAGTGATCCCACACTCAGATATTCCAAAGACCTCATTTCCTAGCCATTCCTTGATTTGGCCCTCTCGTCAAGCACACTTGAAGAGGGACAGATCTTGTGCCCTGATTCCCAAACTCTTGAGCATCCACATTTACAAGAAGATGACAGTGGGGGATGGCAATTACTGTTTAATGAGGTGGATGATGATCAGACTCAACAATAACTCAACAGCAATTACTGTCTCAAGAGGTTGAGGAAGAGGACGAGACACAGATGTCAACCACTGAGGCTGTAGTTAAGTCTACAGGTCAGGAGGATGAGCAGAGTGAGGAAGTGGAAGAGGAGGTGGTGGACGATGAGGTCACTGACCCAACCTGGGAAAGTGGAAAGCCGAGCGAGGACAGCAGTACAGAGGGGGAGGGATCTGCAGCACCACAACAGGCTGGAAGAGGCAGTGGGGTGGCAAAAGGGAGAAGGCGGGCCACACCAAACAAGCCCACAACTGTTCCACGAAGCACCCCCTTGTGGAAATCTCCATTGCCAAGGGGTAGGTGTTCTGCAGTATGGCGTTTTTTTTTAGGAAAGTGCAGACGCCAAAAGAATTGTAATTTGCTACCTGTGCCATACAAAAATGAGCAGGGGCGTGAACACTAGCAACCTCACCACCACCAGCATGATCAGCCACATGGCATCAAAGCACCGTAATAGGTGGGCTGAACACCTGGGTCCACAATCTGTGTCTGCGGGTCATACCACTGCCTCCTCTTCCTCTATGCTACGTGCTGGCCAATCCCCTGTCCAAGATGCAGTCCAGAATGCCTCCCAACCTGCACCTGGACCTTCGCAAGCACCATCAGCGACCACATCCACTTCTGTGTCCCAGCGCAGCGTACAAGTGTCCTTACCCCAGGCATTTGAGCGCAAGCGCAAATACCCAGCCACCCGCCCACAGGCCATAGCACTGAATGCACAGCTTTCCAAAGTAATGGCCCTGGAAATGTTGCCATTTAGGCTTGTGGACACTGAGGCCTTTTGCAGCCTCATGTCAGTGGCTGCCCAGCACCACTATTTTTCAAGGTGTGCCATGCCCGCCTTACACTAACATGTGTCCCGTAACATCATATGTGCCACAACCTATGCAGTTACTGGAATGGTCCACTTAACCACAGACACATGGACAAGTGCATTTGGTCATAGACGCTACATTTCAATGACGGCAAACTGGGTGAATGTTGTGGAGGCGGGAGCTAGTCGTACGAATTGCACAGGTGCTACCGACGCCGAGAATTGCGGGCCCTACTTCGATCAGGGTTTCCGCCAGCACCTACGTTAGTGACTCTAACCCCCACTTCTCCTCCTCCGTTTCCTTCATCCACTTCCACCTCCAAATTATCCGCGTTCAGCACCAGTCAGTCATCAGTCGGTAGCTGGAAGCAGTGTAGCACTGCAGTGGGGAAGCAGCAACAGGCCGTGCTGAAGCTGATATGCTTAGGGGACAAACGGCACACTGCCGCAGAGTTGTTGCAGGGGATAAGAGACCAGACTGAGCTGTGGCTCTCGCCACTCAACCTACAACCAGGCATTGTTGTGTCTGATAATGGCCGTAACTTGATGGCGGCTATGGAGCTCGGCAAGCTCACACACATACTATGCCTAGCCCACGTGTTCAACTTAGTGGTTCAGCGGTTTCTCAAAACTTAACCCAATTTGCCTGAGCTACTGGTGAAGGTGCGCTGCGTGTGTGCACATTTCCACAAGTCATCAACGGCTTCAACCGGTCTGTCAATGCTCCAGCAGTGCTTTAGATTGCCAGCTCACCGGCTGTTGTGCGACGTGAGCACGCACTGGAACTCCACATTCCACATGTCGGCCAGGCTTTGTAAGCATCAGAGGGCAGTAGTAGAATACCAGCTACAATATGTGTGTCGCCTTTCCAGTCAGATTTCCCTATTCACAAGCAAGGAGTTGGCAAGGATGTCTGACCTCTGTGAAGTTTTAAGAAACTTTGAGGAATAAACAGAGATTGTGAGCAGCGATAACACTATTATCAGCGTAACCATCCCACTTCTGTGTCTACTCAAATGCTTGCTTCTCACAATTATAGACAATGCTTTGCATGTGGAAGAGGTGGAAATGGGGAAGACATTACACAGGGGGATAGTCAGACTACCCTCAATTCGTCTCAGAGCAAATTGGATGATGAAGAGGAGGAGGAACAGGAGACACTTGCCTCCGCTCCAGAGGGTAGTATCCATGGAAGTTTAATTCCATCTGTTCAGCATGGGTGGGCAGAAGAGGAGAAAAAAGATGAAGAGATTGAGAGTGATCCTCCTGATAATGACAGCAAAGTCTTGCCTGTTGGTACTCTGGCACACATGGCTGCCTTTATGTTAGGCTGCCTTTCCTGTTACCTGCGCATTAAACACATTTTAGACAACACGGATTACTGGTTGTTCACCTTTCTCGACCCAGCTACAAAGAGAACTTCTCATATCTCATTCCTCTGGTGGAGAGGATGAGCAAAACGGTGCAATACCAGAAGATCCTTGATGAAAAATTACTCCCAAAATTTCCATCTGACAACGCTGGCGGCAGAGTCCGTAGTTCCTTGGCCAACCAAGTAGGAGAGACAACGAGAACACACAGCAGTTTCAGAGGCAGAGGCAGGGCAACACTCTCCAAAGCCTAGGACATTTTCATGACACCCTCACCCTGATGCATGGCCTAGTGTCACAAGAAGAGGAAAATTTTGGAAGATAGTGAAGGAGTACATAGCAGACCGTGACAGCGTCCTCAATGATCCCTCAGTGCCTTGCAACTACTGGGTGTCCAAGCTGGACATGTGGCCTGAACTGAAGTACTACGCCTTGGAGGTGCTGGCCTGCCCTGCTGCCAGCGTTTTGTCTGATTGGGTATTTAGTGCTGCTGGGGGCATTATAACCTTTAAGCGTATCCGCCTGTCAACTGCAAATGCTGACAGGTTGACTCTTATAAAAATGAACAAGGCCTGGATTGACCATGGCTTCTTGATCCACCAGAGGAAAGATGATGAATAGTGATGTCGCGAACATAAAATTTTCCGTTTGCGAACGGCGAACGCGAATTTCCGCAAATATTCGCGAACGTGTGAATCGGGCGAACCGCAATAGACATCAATAAGAAGGCAAATTTGAAAACCCACAGGTACTCTTTGTGGCCACAATAGTGATGGAAAAGTTGTTTCAAGGGGACTAACACCTGGACTGTGTGGACATGCCGGGGGGGATCCATGGCAAAACTCCCATGGAAAATTACGTAGTTGACGCAGAGTGTGGTAAGTTGAAATCGCAATGCGATTTATAGAACTTGAATTGATCGCATTGCGATTATTACTTAGCGCTTCTGCCGACTTCCGTGCTCATGGAGTGTCCCCATCACCATGGGAACGGCTCCATGCTAGAATGTACTGTCGGATTTGAGAAAGTTGTAATTGCAATGCGATCAATGCAGGTTATATTAATCGCATTGCGAATTCAACTTAGAACTGCTGGGTTCCTAATGGTTGTATTGCTAGAATATAACGAAGATTGAGAATATAGTGCTATATTCGTTATATTCGTCAATTCTAGCAAAACAACCATTAGGAACTTAGCTTGCATTCGCTAGCTTGAATTCGCAATGCGATTAATATAACCTGCATTATTCGCATTGCGATTACAACTTAGATCTGAGTTCCTAATGGTTGTATTGCTAGAATTGACAACGAATATAGCACTATATTATCAATCTTCGTTATATTCTATCAATATAACCATTAGGAACCCAGCTCTAAGTTGTAATCGCAATGCGATTAATATAGCCTGTATTAATCACATTGCGATTACAACTTTTTGACACTGCAGCTTCAGAATTAATCTAAGATGGATGCTGTCCTTGCTTTTTGATAGGCGGTGGGAGGGTCTGGGAGGGTATGCTGGTTGGCTGGAATGTGTCTGCTGACTGTGAGGTACAGGGTCAAAGTTTGCTCAATGATGACGTATAGGAGGCGGACCGAACATCGCATATGTTCGCCCGCAGCGGCGAACGCGAACAAGCTATGTTCGCCGGGAACTATTCGCCGGCGAATAGTTCGGGACATCTCTAATGATGAACATAATGGCACTTTAATGTGTTGTTTATAATGTACTGAACACACTGTATTCTCATGCACCCCTTCCATCACAAACAAGGGTATATGGTTGAATCTTCCTTTTCTCCTTCTCCTTCTTCTTCCATCATATCAACATTCTTATTTGTCGCATATAATGCCATCACATATATGCTCTTTGCATATAATGTTTTACAGAGTCAGCTCACCAGCAGGCCCTCACTTACAATGTTTTAGAGGGTCAGCTCACCAGCAGTCCCTCGCATATAATTTTTTAAAGGGTCAACTCACCATCAGGCCTGCACCTAATATATTTTACAGGATCAGCTCACCTGCAGGCCCACACCTAAAATCTTTTACAGGGTCAACTCACCAGCAGGCCCACGCATATAATTTTTAGAGGGTCAGCTCACCAGCAGGCCTTAGCCTACAATCTTTTACAGGGTCAGCTCACCTGTAGGCCCTCACATATAATTTTTTACTGGGTCAGCTTACCAGCAGGCCCTCTCCTACAACTTTTTAGAGGGTCAGCTTACCAGCAGGCCCTCGCATATAATTTTTTACTGGGTCAGCTCACCAGCAGGCCCTCACCTACAATCTTTTACAGGGTCAGGTCACCAGCAGGACCGCACCTTAAATCTTTTACAGGTTCAGCTCACCTGCAGCCCTGCACCTTAAATGTTTCATAGGGTCAGCTCACCAACAAGCCCTCGCATATAATATTTTATATAGTCAGCTCACCAGCAGGCCCTTGCATATATTTTTTTTACAGGGTCAGCCTACCAGAAGGCCTTCCCCTACAATCTTTTACATGGTCAGCTAACCTGAAGGCCCTCACATATAATTCTTTAGAGGGTCAGCTCACCAGCAGGCCCTCACCTATAATTTTTTACAGGGTCAGCTCACCAGCAGGCCTTCACCTACAATCTTTTACAGGGTCAGCTCACCTAATGGCACTTGCATATAATTTTTTAGAGGGTCAACTCACCTGCAGGCCCTCAACTACAATATTTTACAGTGTCAGCTTACCAGCAAGCCCTCACCTCAAATCTTTTACAGGGTCAGAAAACCAGCAGGCCCTCACACATAATCTTTTACAGGGTCAGCTCACCTGTAGGCCCTCACCTACAACCTTTTAGAGGGTCAGCTCACCAACAGGTCCTTGCATATAATTTTTTACAGGGTCAGATCACCTGTAGGTCCTCACCTACAATTTTTTACAGGGTCAGTTCACCAGCAGGCCCATACCTAAAATCTTTTACAGGGTCAGCTCACCTGCAGGCCCATTCCTAAAATCTTTTACAGGATCAGCTCACCCGCATGCTGCCTTGCTTGGATGTGGTAGCTGTAGCTGTTTCTCAGGCCTCCTCTGCAGAGTCGAACACTAATTCCCCCTTACCCATGGTCACCGTGGTTGGCGCTGAAAATAACATCAAAAGTTGATAGGGCAGAAATCCAAATGGATTGTCGCCGCCAGGGGGACGTGCAATTGGTCCCAGGTTATCTAGAGTTACCAAAGCGTCAGCAGGCCCTCACCCAAAATGTTTTAGATGATCAGATCAGCAGGCCCTTGCTCCAAATGTTTTTGAGGGTCACCAGCAGGCCATCAATCATAATTTTTCAAGGCTGTGTATGATGCCCTCCTTTATGTATAATAAAGCATGTATTGGAGTGCCAGCTCCTTGTACTTTTTGGCAGCCCTTTCACTTAGTGCATAGGCTTTATGAGTGTAGGAGTCCCACTACATTAAAAAATTGTACCACAATGTGAATGAGGCCCTCCTTTATGTGATATACAGGTTGTATCAGAGTGCCTCTTCCTTGTAATTTTTGGCAGCATCTGCACTTTATATACACAAGTAAATATACAGGAAAAAATGCTTCCTAACAATTTTTAATCTAAAATCAATTTTATTTTCGGTTTTGTGCGTATTATTGTCAATCTGCAAAAGTGGCGTACTACTCGGACAGCATCTTTTCCAGCAGCGACCTGGGATTCCAAGATGCATCCAGACATCCTCCCCATGCTGTTCCCAAACCATTTTGGTGGTGTTTCCATCAATTTCTGACCTTTTCCTATGAACCAGGCACCCTCCCTTCTTCAGAGCAGGCCGTGCCTGGTTTAATGCTCGGGTTCTCCCATTGACTTCAATTGTGCTGGGGTGCTTGGTAGAGCACCCGAGCATCCTGATGTGTTCAGCCCGAGCCCCCAAGCACCTGAACACTATGGTGCTCTATCAACACTATAAATTAGAAAAGCAAAAAAGTGCTTTCTAAGAGATGAAAAAAAGCCAAGTCAGCCATCAACAGTCATGCTTAAGGGGTTTGTTGGCTATGCTTTCAGCTTCAATGACAGCAAGCATCAGTCACTAATGAACTAAACGAAGAGCGTAGGCTCCTTCTCACAACAATGCTTTTGTGACTGACTCTTTGTGAAGAGCATTAGCCCAGGATTCCAGAAGATATGGCACCGTTCCTCTACACTCTATTGCACTATAGCAAAGTAAATAGGACATGAGTGTCTCAACAAACTATAGGTACAACCGCAACATAACCTGGAAACTTCAATATGTGAACAAATTCTACTTTAATATTTACTGGTGATAAGGAACATAAGCATTATGGAATTTGGTAATAATTTAATAATATTTTATTCTTACTATAAATCCAGCAAGTGTAAAAGCACCTATTATAAGTTAATTTGAGTTGCTACAAAATGTATTTCATGATAATCTTGCTAAGCTGAAATAGCTTTGGAAAATTCTGATTCCTCTTGATGAAGGGGCCTAGAAAGTTATCCAAGATAAGAATGTCACTTTAACCATGTTTTCTAGAAAATATAATCCTGATGATGTGTTATTTGTATGTATTTTTGAATGATTGCCTATAACTTGTACTGAAACTCTTTGGCTGCACTTGCCCAGAAATTCTGCTTATAAGCCAATGATTATGGTATTTTAATCAGACTTCTGCTCTCATTTGGTAGAGGTTTTACATGGTCACATTGCTTGAAAAATTTCCTTAATTCTTAAACTCTTTTTACTGTAACTTACTATTAAATAAAAGCAAGGGATATACCAACACTGCCGTTATAGAGCCACACTATCTATATGTAATGTGGGTCCTGTTGCTGCAGGGCTGCAAAGAGGTTAAATGCCTAAACCCTTTAATGTGGCTTCAGATAAACACTATATAATTGTGAGCCCACGTTGACTGCAAATGGCCTTTTGTAAAGTAATGTGTATGATGCCTCATAGAATATAGGATAATCTTGTATCAGAGGCCTAGATAAGTCACTGTCAACATATGCAATGTGGAATATAGTATATATGTAATACAAAGAGTACTTGCCAATCTTGCTGTACTGTAAGTCTTGTATACAGGGAGCTTTCTACCGCCCTTCCTCCGGTGACCTAATGTGCTGGAGAGTCTTCTGCTCCTTCCAGCTCCGGCCGGTAGCCCACACATGTGGGAGAGCTGCTTTGCTGTGTCCCAGGGAGCGGGAAACTTCCGTGTGATGTCACACTCTTTTAGCTATGGGTTCCCCCCCAGGTACACTATTCCTCAAACGCGTTTCGGAATAGACATATTCCTTCCTCCCTGATAAACCATCGGATTTATAGAGTGCTATATCATCTTTATTTTATTGGGATTGATTGGTCCTATGGGATCCTATGTACAGGGAACCGACTCTGAAGTATGTCAGGGTGGGATGGATCAACTGTTTGTTTTCTGCAGTCAAGGAGCCCTTTTCACTGTGTAAGATGCACTTAACTAGTAGTAAAGGGGTGGCCTGAGATTTTCATATTAATCGCATATCCTTAAGATAGTTCATCAATATACTGTGTATGCTCATCGATATATGACAGTGAGTGCTTTGGTCTCTTCCCAGGTTAACAACTTCATGTTCATCAGTCAAATGGCTAAGTCCCATTCAAGTGAATGACAAAATATCTTGGTGTCAGTCTATTTTATGGATATATGTCATCTGAACACTTTCCTCCCTCAAGAACCAACTAAAAGATGTGGAAATGCATTGGGTCTATGATACAATATGACCTTCATTTAGGGCTACATAGATACAGTGTAGGGTTTAAGTCACCGATAAATAGGGTTGTCCTTGTTGGGGCTGTTACTCTGCCTTTAGGCAGGGGTAGTATTTGTTTGACGTTTTATGGAAGGAATATCCTGTTTCCTGACACATATTACCTTTTATCACTGTTTTCATCAAACTGTGAGTCAGACAGCTTCTTTACATTATTTGACTGCTCCAGGCAATCCTTAGCAACTGTTACCTTCCTATGTACCTATTAATTAGTGCTTAAATGTCAGATATTAATTGTTCACATTTTTAAAACACAAACATTTCTTTTGCAAATCTGATTCTTGGATTATTAACACTCTGGCATGTTTTTTAATCTATTTTAATTAGAACATTAAAAGTTTTATAGGAGTTGTTTTTGTCTATGATGCGAATGGGCCTGGACTGCAATGGCTGCAATTAGTAAGCTACGAGGGGGCAATGTCACATTCACTGGAGCACTGTGGTCTCTTCAAAAAGCTGATTGGAATTGGAATCCCGCCAATCTGATACTGACCGTGCAGATAAATCATCAATATTAAACTCCTGGACAACCCCTTTAAGCTGGGTATGAATATTAAAAATTACACTAAAAAACATGTTTGGTCCTTAGGGTGGTTGTCTGGTTTTTTTGTTGTTTGTTTGTTTGTTTTAAGGCTCAGAGTGGCATAATACAAACAAAAAAAAACAAATTTTTATGACATTTTCTATAATTTCCCTGACTTTTGTTAAACATTGTCTTGCCCTGTACCTAGTCTTGTAAAGTATGTGTTACATTTAAACTAAATCTGAAAACAGTGCACTGTGGTAGTCTTCTACCTGCAGCTTTATCCTACCAGAGACTTGTAGTGCGTTATCAGAGTTTTAGTTCCATAACAGCAACCAAAACATCTCATTGCCTGGGAGGAGGTCAGGATGAAAGTGGACTGGTGTCCCACGTTTACTATTAAGCTTTATTTATGAAATGGATCTTACATAAATGAAATATTAAAGGTGTTTTGCACTTAACCAATTCAGAGTATGGATTGATTCACTCACCAGAAAGTTTAATGAATTGTTGACAGTATTTATGTTACATTGGATTGATTGCTATTATATGGAGTTAGGTGAGCTGAGCCAAACAGAGTGAGTTTGATTATAATTAACAAGGTTCTGCAATTTATTTACAATTGGGCTTTCTAATTTACCCTACCATAAACTTGTAGTGCATTACTGAAGTCACTGTTTAAGAGCAATGTTATACAGCATAGAGTAATTTACTGTGTCCATTCAGACTCCTCTACTTAGTCCCCAGTAGTGATGAGCGGCAGGGGCAATATTCGAATTTGCGATATAACGTGAATATTTTGGCAAATATTCGTCATATATTCGCAAATTGTAGAATTATTTTCTTGATTGTGAAAATTGGCAATGTAATATATGCATTTTGCCCGCACAATACAGGCGTGGGTCACTGTTGTTACATTTTTTAAGCTGCTAGAAGTTTCCTGAGACTGGAGAAAATGGTTGGCACAGCAGAACATTGCAATAGCTTTATATGCAGATAAAGTGCTCCAATATATTAGCGATTGCGCAAATCGGCAATTCAAGATGCACATACTTTGGCGCAATATGTGCAACTTCACATTTTAGCAGGTCTGACTACATATTACTGATTGGTGCACTGAGTATTGTTGTGAACTTGTGAAATCACAGCACTATGTCTGTATCATGTATGTATGGACAGCAGAACCTATCAGCTACACTCTATCAGGATATAACCTACACTGACTATCTCCCACTAACTATCTGTATTATATATATGAGCTAACTAACTAATGTAATGACATAGCAAAGCGCAGAGCACAGCCATGACAATGCTGTCTCTCTCAGAACTCCATAAAACTACAGAAAATGGCTGCTGAGGAGGTTCTTATATAGTAAGGGGTAGGCAACTTTCTTATTGGTTGCTAGGGATGTTACTAAGCTTAGACAAAGACATTGCAGCCTTCTCATTGGCCCACAAGCAAGAAGGGCAGTTGCTGATTATAGCACTATATTCTAAATTTTTGCGAATTCTCGAAGTGGTGATATTCAAGATGAGAGTTGAGCGGACACCTGGAAGTTCGGGTTCAACGGAACTTGAGAAAAAAGTTTGAGTTTGAGAACTTGACCCCGAACCCGAACCCCAATGAAGTCAATGGGGACCGGAACTTTTGAGCACTAAAATGGCTGTAAAAATGTCATGGAAAGGGCTAGAGGGCTGCAAATGGCATCAAAATGTGGTTAAGAGCATGGCAAGTGCTCTGCAAACAAATGTGGATAGGGAAATGACTTTAAATAACATAAAATTGGTACAAATAAAAAAATAATAATCTTGATCTAGGAGGACCAGGTCCATATGGAGTAGGAGGTTGAGGAGGCGGTGGATGTGGCGGTGTAGGTGGAAGTGGCGGTGGAGGAGGTAGCCTACACTGCTTTTTGGTTTTAAATTGCATTTTTAAAATTAGGGTACACCCCAAAACATTGGGAAATATAACATGTTATAACCACCCTTGAGTCATGCTAAACACAAGTTCAGACTTTATACTGGCTGCAGGGCAGGCAAACACCTCTAAGGGGTAAAGGGCAAGCTCAGACCACGTGCCCAATTTGGAGACCAGAAGTTGCAGGGGCTGACCCCTGTCAGTCAGTTTGTGTAGGTGTGTGCACACTTACTGCCCCCCCCATGTCGCACGTCCCCGTGATGTTCACGATCCAATTTGATATCTGCTCTATCAACTTTCGATGTTCTTTTATGTGCCTACCATGGTGATCATGGGTGGCGGGGAATCAGGGTTCCAGGCCAGAGAGGGAGCGTGAGAAAGGGATACCACATCCAAGGGAGGAATCATTTTTTCAAAATTAAAATTATAGAGTTGAAATATGGGACAAATTATTAAAGCATTGAAGTGTGATAACTTTTCAAAGTTTAAGCATTGAATAAAAGAATGTGGCGCGCATTATTTACTGAATAATTTATTACATTTTATTCCCTGTCACCTATACATAGCAGCTGTTTATTCACGTCAACTAGGTAGAGGAGGGGTACATTGCACCCAAAAATTGGTGAATTTCAAAAAAAAAATGTAACTGACAATTATTTTTTTTTAAACCTGTCTACTAGGTATAGCAGTGGTACATAATACCCAAAAATTGGTCAATTTCACCAGAAAATGTAAATGACAATTTTTTTTTTTAACCTGTCCACTAGGTATAGCATTGGTATATCACACCCATAAATTGGTGAATTTCACCAGAAAATGTCACTGACAATTTTTTTTTTTTTTTTTACCGGTCTACTAGGTATAGCAGTGATACTATACACCCAAAAATGTATTAATTTCACCAGAAAATGCAACTGACAATTTTTTTTTTTTTACCGGCCTACTAGGTATAGCAGTGGTACTATACATCCAAAAATTGGTGAATTTCACCTGAAAATTTAACTGACAAAGTAGTGAAATTATATAATATAAAATACGTACAAATAAAAAAAAAAAATTTGATTTATGAGGTGGAGTTCCATATGGAGTAGGAGTTTGAGGTGGCGGTGGATGTAGCGGTGTAGGTGGAAGCGGAGGAGGAGGAGGAGAACAAGGTAGCCAACAGAGGTTTTTTGTTTAATTTTTTAAATTTTTCTATTAGGGTACACTCTAAAAGAGTGTGAAATATCCAAAATACAAGAATGAGCAATTGCGCTGCAGTATAACAATGGCTGGTTAGTGACGGTATACATGTCTATTCTGCACAAAGTGTGGATAAGTCCTGAGGGATCCATGCCTGGTTCATTTTAATGAACGTGAGCTTGTCCACATTGGCTGTGGACAGGCGGCTGCGCTTGTCTGTGATGATGCCCCCTGCCATGCTAAACACACGTTCAGATAATACACTGGCTGCAGGGCAGGTCAGCACCTCCAAGGCGTAAAGGGCAAGCTCAGGCCATGTGCCCAATTTGGAGACTTAGAAGTTGAAGCGGCATACCCATCATTCAGTACGTGTAGGCGTGTTCACACATACTGCTCCACCATGTTGGTGAAATGCTGCCTCTTGCTAAGACGTTCCATATCAGCTGGTGGTGTTGGTTGCTGACGTTTTTCCACATTTCGGACATGCTAACCCAGCCTTCTGAGGTGCTGGCGGTGCCCCAGCTGCATTTGCAACCTCAGCTGCGTTGGCGACCTCTTCCTCGTCCTCTGCCTTTGCCTTGTGCTTCCACTTTGCCCCCGCTGTGCTTCCACTTTGCCTCCTTGTAATGGGGATCCAGTAGCGTGGCCACCCAGTAATAAGCACAAGTTAGAATGTGGGCAACTCGGAGCTCATTGCGGAGACACTGCAGCATGTAATCACTCATGTGTGCCAGGCTGCCCAGAGGCAACGAAAAGCTGTCCTCTGTGGGAGGTGTATCGTCTGTGTCCTCTGTATCCCCCCATACCCCCACCAGTGATGGCCATGAGCTGGTCTGGGTGCCACCCTGCTGTGAACATGGTTCCTCCTCCTCCTCCATCTTCTTCTCTTTATGCTCCAGAACTGTGCCCTGGCTTGACAATTGTGTACCTTGGGTTTGTGGGTGCAGGATCCCAACCTCAGAGCCACTTGTGAATGACTGGCCGAAAACTCTACGAAATGATCCCTCTTCCTCCTCCTCCTCCTGTGCCACATCCTTTTCCATCATCGCCAGCAGCGTTTTTTCTAGGAGGCATAGAAGTGGGATAGTAACGCTGAGTACAGCGTTATCGGCACTGGCCATGTTGGTGGAGTACTCGAAACAGCGCAACAAGGAACACAGGTCTCGCATGGAGGCCTAGTCATTGGTGGTAAAGTGGTGCTCTTCCGCCGAGTGAATCACCCGTGCGTGCTGCAGCTGAAACTCCACTATCGCCTGCTGGCACAGTCTGGCCAGCATTCCACATTGTGGGCACGTCGCATATGAGGCGGTGATATAACGGCACACCTAATTTTGTCCCCTAATTGGTTGTGCAGGGAAGGGATGGCTCGCCTTGAAAAGTAATTGCGGCTGGGCATGACGTACTGTGGGACAGCCACTGCCATAAGGCCTTTAAAACTATCCGTCTCCACCAGACAGAATGACAGCATTTCAAAGGCAAGTAATTTAGAAATGCTGGCAATTAGGGCTAGGGATCGCGGGTGAGTAGGGGGGTAATTCCTTTTCTTCTCCAGTGTTAGGGAGATGGAGAGCTGAACGCTTCCGTGGGACATTGTGGAGATGCTTGGTTACTCAGGTTTTTGTGTTGCTGGTAGATCCACTGTTTGCGGGGTGGCAAGTGGAACTGTCACTCCAGAGGTGGATGAAGAGGCCGCAGAAGAGGAAGCAGGAGGAGCCAGAGACCTTTCTTGGTTTTTGAGGTGTCTTCTCCACTGCAGCTCATGCTTTGCACTTAAATGCCTGGTCATGCAGGTTGTGCTCAGGTTGAGAACGTTTATGCCTCGCTTCAGGCTCTGATTGCACAGCGTGCAAACCACTCGTGTCTTGTCGTCAGCACATTGTCTGAAGAACTGCCACGCCAGGGAACTCCTTGAAGCTGGCTTTGGTGTGCTCGGTCTTTTGCTGCGTTGGGCAGTAGCAGGCGTACAGTCTAGAGGACGGCCGCTCAGCTTTTGCACTCTGCGCCCTCTTCTGCTGTGCTGGTGGCTCTGTGCGCCCACCGCCTCTTCCTCCGAACTACATAGGTCACTCGCATGACCTTTATTCCATGTTGTGTCGAGGACCTCATTGTCCTCCACATCATCTTCCACCCAGTCTTCACCTCTGCCTTCCTTGTCAGTCTGCACACTTTCGAAAGCCCCAGCAGTTGGCACTTGTGTTTCGTCATCATCCGTGCTGCGATGGTCCTCCCATGTACTCATCTTGAAACATAAGTGGTTGAGCATCGGTGCAATCTCTTCCACTTCTGGGGCAGGGCTAGGTGGATGGCCCTGGAAAACCCTGCTAACAGAGTCATCAAAAAGCAGAAGAGACTGCTGCATGACTTGGGGCTCAGACTGCTTGGCTGATTTGCAAGGGGGTGAGCTGAAAGACTGATGGACATCGGCTGCAGGTGCCAACTGTGGTTTTTCAGCAGGAGACTGGGTGGAAGAAAATGTGAAGGAACTGGATCCACTGTCAGAAACTAGTGATGATCGAGCATGCTCGGCCGAGTACCGGTTGGGCTCGAGCATTGCTATGCTCGGCAGATCCGAGCGCTCTGCCGAGTACCAAATGTGCTTAAGTCTCCTCCCCGGACGTTTGGCACCTTCTAAGCAGCCAATAAACCTGCTGGTAAGTATTGCCATCACTGTAATACCATTAGACATGTTTTCTACTGGCATTACAGTTATTGGCTGGCCGACACACGTAATCGGGTGCTATATAGCACCCGGTCACGCGTGTTTGGCTCATTGTGAGTCAGGGAGAGCTGCTGTTAGGAAGGGACAGAGTGAGTGTAGAGCGAATTTTATCTCAAACCTTTCAGAGACCAAAAAGTCCTTTCAAGGACTATTGTTAGAAGTGGTAGCAAAATGTATTTTAGGGAATTTTTTTTTTTTTGTGTCAGGGCGACTGTTAGTGACATATATTTTCTAGGAAGGCAATATGACCTATCTTGACCCAGGTGAAATTTAATACTGCACTTTTATTATTATATATATTAAAATCTGAATTACTAAGTGAGTGCTCATTTTATTTACCTTTATTAACAATTTTACAAACCAAAATAAATACTATATTAAAAATACAGTCAGCACTCCACTAGAGAATTGAGATGTTGAACGGCAATGACGGGGCGGGGAGGGGTGCACTACCTCCCACCCTATTACTTGTAATGCAGGGCAATGCCGTATTACTTAGTGGAGGGCTGTTGCCAACTGAATATTGTTGTCAGTATGGCAGTGTAAAGCAGTGGGGAACAGGCGACATCAATCCACTGTCAGAGGGATGCTAATGACCCCGTTATACACGTGAGGCCAGCTTAATGCCAGACCACAGATAGCCCTACAAGCTATAGTACACACCATAAGTTTGTGTTTGAACTGAATAGCTTGATTGTTCTCTCTATTGACATATAGTCCAGCCGGACTGAACACAGTTGGATCACAATGGAGTGGAAGACTTCTTACTTGTAATACAGGACAGTGCCGTGTTACTTAGTGCAGGGCTGTTGCCAACTGAATATTGTTGTCAGTATGGCAGTGTAAAGCAGTGGGGAACAGGCGACATCAACCCACTGTCAGAGGGATGCTAATGATCCCCTTATGCACATGAGGTCAGCTTGATGCCAAACCACAGATATCCCTACAAGCTATAGTACACACCTTTAGCTTGTGTTTGAACTGAATAGCTTGATTGTTATCTCTATTAAGATGCAGTCCAGCCGGACTGAACACAGTTGGATCACAATAGAGTGGAAGACTGAATCTAAAACTGCAAACTACAACTGCCCCCCAACATGTTTCACCAGTATTCTGGCTTCATCAGGGGAAATGGGCACCTCTGTGAGGTGTTAGGAAACTTTGAGGAATCAACACAGATGGTGAGCGGCGATAACGCTATTGTCAGTGTAACCATCCCACTTCTGTGTCTACTCAAACGCTCGCTGCTCACAATTAAGGCCAACGCTGTTCGTGGGTAAGAGTTGGAAATAGGGGAAGCGCATATTGGAAGAGGAGCAGGGGACGGTTGCCTCCGCTACACAGGGTAGTAGCCATGGAACTTTAATTCCATCTGTTCAGTGTGGGTGGACAGAAGAGGAGGAAGAGGATGAGGAGATGGACAGTCATCCTCCTGATGACGACAGAAAAGTCTTGCCCACTGGTACTCTGGCACACATGGCTGTCTTCATGTTAGGCTACCTTTCCTGTGACCCCCGTGTTATACGCATTTTAGATAACAGGGATTACTGGGAGTTCACCCTTCTGGACCCTGCTACAAAGAGAACTTCTCATCTCTTATTCCTCCAGAGGACGAGCAAAATGGTGCTATACCAGAAGTTCCTTGTTGACAGATTGCTGCAAAAATTTCCATCTGACAGCGCTGGCAGCAGAGTCCGTACTTCCTTGGGCAACCGAGGTGGGGAGACAAGGGGAACACACAGCACTTCCAGCAAAGGCAGGGCAACACTCTCCAAGGCCTGGGACAGTTTTATGACACTTCGCCAGCACCCTCAACATGATGCATGTCCTGGTGTCACAAGGAGGGCAAATTTTTGGAAGATGGTAAAGGAGTACATAGCAGACCGTGTCAGCGTCCTCAGTGATCCCTCAGTGCCTTACAACTACTGGGTGTACAAGCTGGACACGTGGCACGAACAGGCGCTCTACGCCTTCGAGGTGCTGACCTGCCCTGCTGCCAGTGTTTTGTCTGAGCAGGTATTTAGTGCTGCAGGTGGCATTATAACAGATAAGCGTATCTGTCTGTCAACTGAAAATGCTGACAGGTTGACTCTTATAAAAATGAACACAGCCTGGATTGCCCCTGACTTCTCCACTCCACCAGAGGAAAGCCACGACTGAACATAAAGGCCCTCTAAATGTGTTGTTTAGAATGTACTGAATACTCTGTATTCCCATGCACCCCTTCCGCCACGAAAAAGGTTATATGGTTGAATCTTCCTTTTCTCATCCTCCTCCTCCTCGTCCATCAAGTATATGCCTTCTCATATAATTTTTCGGATGGTCAGCTCACCAGCAGGCCCTCACCCATAATGTTTGTGATGGTCAGATCACCAGCAGGTCCTCACCCATAATGTTTTCGATGGTCAGCTCACCAGCAGGCCCTCGCCCATAATGTTTTAGATGGTCAGCTCACCAGCAGGCCCTCACCCATAATGTTTTAGATGGTCAGCTCACCAGCAGGCCCTCATCCATGTTTTAGATGGTCAGCTCACCAACAGGCCCTCACCCATACATTTTTAGATGGTCAGCTCAGCTGAAGACCCTCACCCCTAATGCTTTAGTGGGTCACCAGCAGGCCATCAATCATACTTTATATAAATACAAGAAACAGAACTGGATCGCACATCCTCAATACTATGTTTTTATCTAACTGCTTCTCAGCATAATAAACATTGCTTCTCAGTGTGATTTATCATATACCTACCCCTATGCTGCATGCTAGACATGAGGCATTAGTATACAATTTGATCAAAAAGCATAGGCCCACTCACCACGACAAGGTTGCCTCTTTGAATGGGATTCTATTCTAGATTTGGTGCAGCACTGCACAGCGACTGCCAACGCCGCAGCACCACCCCAGCAGGCAGCGGGACCCAGCAGTCAAACAGCGCCCCCGCTGCATGACAAAGAGATAAATCCAGCGGGTTTCCTCTTGCTGTAGTCTCCTGTCTAAGTTTCCCATTCTGGGGCCCAATTTGAGTTTTTGTATGCCCCAGACTTTCAGGTTCTGGGCATTTCCATTATGCATTTGATGCATATGTCTTGCTACAGGTGTATCACCACTGGTATTTATTACACTCAGGTGTTTGGATATACGTCTTCTAAGTTCTTGCGTAGTTTTACCCACATAGATTTTTGGACAATCACATTGTATGGCATACACTACTCCCATTGACTTACAATTAATGTATTCCTTAATTTGATATTTCTTATTATCCCCAGGGTTCAAAAATTCCCTTTTCGGTGACATCATCTTGCAGAAACTGCAGTTCCCACACGGAAACTATCCGCTTGTACCGAGCCAGGTGGGTTTATCTTGTTTTTTATTCTGAACAAAGTGACTATGCACTATTTACTCTTTTATGTTCTGCTCCCTTCTGTATGTAATTGCTGGTCTCGAGGTGATGATTTGTTTAAGCTCATCATCTGAGAGTAGTATATGCCAATACCGTGTTAGGATCTTCCGTATCTTCTCATGTTGTCCATCGTAATTTCCAATACATCGTATTGTTTTATCATTTTGGGTTCTGGATTGCCCGGTGCTCATTAGTAAATTCATCCTGCTACTTTTTCTGGCTCGATTGTATGCGTGATGTAGAGTTTTCTTCGGGTATCCTCTTACTGAGAATTTTTCATACAGGAGCCTACATTCAGCTTCAAAGCCTTCATTTGTTGAGCAATTCCGTTTCGCTCGAAGATATTTCCCTATCGGGATTCCTTTTTTGAGGCTAGTTGGGTGATGGCTTTTCCAATGTAAGAGGCTGTTTGTTGAAGTAGGCTTCCTATAGATGGTAGAATGTATGCTGCCATCACTCTCAAGGGTAATGGTGAGGTCCAGAAAATTAATAGTTTTCTGATCTAGTTCCGCTGTAAATTTAAGGCCCAGTTGATTATTATTTAGTGCTTTAACAAAATAAAAAAATTGAGTGCTGGTGCTGTCCCATAAAATTAAAATGTCGTCTATGAAACGACCCCAATACAGTATGTGATCAGTGTAATGTTGATTGCCTTCTGTGAATACTACCTGTTCCTCCCACCACCCTAAAAATAAATTTGCAAAGCTAGGCGCACAGATTGTCCCCATAGCTGTCCCGGTGACCTGCAAATAAAACTTACCATTAAATGTGAAATAATTGTGTGTCAACAAAAACCCAAGTAGTGACAAAACAAATTGGTTGTGCTCTAGAAATTGAATACCTTTTTTATTCAGATAATATCTAATAGCTTCTAGGCCAAGATGGTGTTTAATGCTAGTGTAGAGAGCCTCTACATCTAGACTCGCTATTTGAATGGACTCATTCACCTGGATTCCCTGGAGTTTCATCAGCGTATCTTTGGTGTCTTTGAGGTAGGAGGATAAGCTAGATACAAATGGGGTAATGGCTTGGTCCACATATCTGCTAATTCCCTCACAGAGACTTTGATTGCCTGATACTATCGGCCTACCTGGGATTGGATCCCGTTTTTTGTGTACCTTAGGGATGGCATAAAAGGTAGCTACAGTTGGATACGGGTTAAATAGGACCTTTAGCTCTTCTTTAGTAATGAGGTCTCTCTCTTTTGCTACATTTAGAATGACTTTCAACTCCTGTTTAAATTTTTCTGTGGGATTTTCTCTAAGTGGTCGATAGGTGTTGATGTCCTCAAGGAGGGTCATTACCATACGTACATAGTACTCTTTCTCAAGTAGTACTAGGTTTCCTCCTTTGTCCGACGGCTTGATCTCTAAATTATCATTTTTTATCAGGCTATCCAAGGCTCCTTTCTCTTGTGGGGTGAGATTAGACCCCAAAGATGTTTTATTAGTTTTTTTGAAGGTCCTTTGTAACTAAGTCCACAAATGAATCTATTTTCCCATACTTCGTGAACGATGGAGTATATCTAGATTGTGGTGTTAGCGTACTATGAGGTGCCCTAGATGGTACTATCTGACCTTGATGTTCCCGTTGTAAATCTTCTAAAATTTGTACTGCTTCTAGTTCTTTACCACTAAACTTTGTGGGGTCCTTTTCTAGATTTTTATATTCTTTGTACAGGGCCAATTTACATGCGAACAGATTAACATCTTTGACCCAGCTAAAGCAATCAAAGTAAGGTAGTGGTGTGAATGACAGACCTTTACTTAGCAGGGCCTCGTGTTCTGGTGTAAGTATCAGGTCTGTGAGGTTGATGATTCGCATTTCATCATGGGGTGATGCTGCGACTATGTCCCCTGACGATAGCCCCACTTGTCTCTGTCCCTCAGCTGGATGCCGGGCACTAAAAAATGAGGCATTAGTGTTTGAGTAGTGATTCCTGCCTGACCAGTATTTCCCACTGGGCTGTTCCCTGTGGGTTGAGTAGATGATGAGTAGGAAGATGATTTTACTGCACCTGACTCTCCCCCACTTGCTCCCGTTGTTCCACCCATATTTGTTGGTACTACATTGGGGCATTTTTGCGTATCTTGCGAATATCCTACGATATGTGTAAATCAACTACTATTTTTTCTAGGCACCGCTCAGTTCTCCTGCTGTGGCCCCCGTTAAATTCTCCCGCCCTGTATGCTAATTTTTGTATCGGTACAGGGAGGAGGAGACTGCCCTGTTTTTCAATGGGTGTCTCCTTCTGTCTGGCTGTGAGCTGTCCAATCGTATAGGAGAGAGTTATAGCCAGGAAGAAAAAAAAAAGAAAAAAGAAAACTCACCTGCTCCCTGGCTGTGGAGGCATGCCCCTCCAACACATTACATCTCCTTCCCCAGTTCTTCAAGGACTTAGAACCTTAATTTGTGCTAAATTCCATAATCTGTCAGCGGCTACTGTAGTCATGGTTTTTCATTGGTGCTACTCTTCCTGCCATGTCTTATGCCATCCTGCTGAATGTGCCAAAATGTAGGTTGCCACTTCCTCCAGGCATATCATGTTGGATTGTTGGCTGTGTCATTCATTAGACTTCAAGGCAGGTGTGCTCCCCATCACCTTACAAAGGAGTAACAGGATTTCTTCAATGTTCTGTATAGTATGAGAAATATTGGATATTGTAAAAAAATGTTTTACTTCTGTCAACTAGTGCAAAATAGCTCAAAGTGATGATCTACTTTTATCATCTCTGTCTCACCTTGTACTGAACGTGCAGAGCAAGCAGCTATTAAATCTGTTCAGCAATGCAATAAAACATTCCCCAAAATAAAACAGATGACACCAAGCTTTGTAGTACTGTGCAATCTATGGAAGATGTCCAAAAACTACAAGCTGACTTAGACACTCTGAGTGTTTGGGCATCCACATGGCAAATAGGTTCAATGTGGATAAATGTAAAGTTATACATCTGGGTCCTAATAATCTACATTTATCATCAGTCCTAGGGTAAGTAACACTGGGAGAGTCACTCATATAGAAGAATTTGGATGTCCTTGTAGATCAGAGACTAAATAACAGCATGCAATGTCAATCAGCTACTTCTAAGGCTACCCGGATATTGTCATATATTAAGCGAGACATGGACTCATAGGGCAGAGATGTATTGATACCACTTCACAAAGCTTTGGTGCAGCCTCGCCTGAAATATGCAGTTCAGTTCTGGCCACCAGTCCATATAAAGGACATAATTAACCTATGTAAATATATAAATGGGCCTTACAAAAAAATATGGTGAAACCTGCTCCATGTAAAATCCCCTAAAAAAACAGGGTCACTGGAGGAGAAAAAGTTCACTCTCCAGAGGCTACAAGTTTTTCTTTACTGTAAGAACTGTAAATATGTGGTCAGAGCAGGAACAGTGGATGGTTTTAAAAAAGCTTAGATGATTTCTTAAAATAAAATAACGTAATTAATGCTTTTGAAAATTGTGTAGGTTTGGGAAGGAGAGAGAGAGAGAGAGAGAGAGAGAGAGAGAAAGAGAGAGAGAGAGAGAGGGAGAGAGAGAGCCTTGCAGCTAAAAAAAAAGATGTTTATATCTGTTTGGCTCTGACAAAGGGCTTTTGTTCTGAAACAACTAGTTGTAGATGTGAAGCTAGCTTAGCTATTTTCCTAGTTTTGCTACATACGCATGTTTAAAAGTCTGGAAGACAACCCCTGCCTATCAGCTGTGTAAAGATAACACAGTGCCTATATAAGTGCTTTATTCTTCTCAGTGTCTACTTGCTCACCATGCAGCACGGAGCAGGTGTAATTACAGTTCTGCTGTCCCCATTTACTTCAATAGGACAGCTTCTTCCTATTCACCTGAAGATAGGTCATCAGGATAGCTCAAGCAGACAACCCCTTTAAGAATGAGAAATTCCATGTTATCATTTTGGGATTAATTTCCGATGAACCACAGAGAGACCCCAAAAGTAGTATTTAACTAAAAGTGAGACAAGACTTAGAGAACATCCCACCGAGCTTACACCTCCCAACGAAACATGCAAGCCAGTTCTTTCTCTCTCTCTCCCCCATGCAAGCTAGTGGTCAGCAGAAGGTAATCCAGGACAAAACCAGCTCCTATTATCACCACAATTTTGGCAAAGCTTTAGTGCTCGAACTGGCAAATGCCAAGGAGTCTGAAAGTACAGTCAGATAACTGGAACAAATAAAAGGGGTATTCCCAACTGGCCATTCCTGCTTGATGTGATAGTCAATATAAAAATATGAAACTTACCCACTACAATAATTTTTCTGGATTGCATAATTGTCTTGCTTCTTAAGGATGAGTGAATTGATTTTTACAAATCGAATAGTTTATCAAATATAGTGCTTTAACTATGAGAGACTTCCCCCTCTGCTGAAGAAGCTTTCCTCTGTTGCTTGATTGACATTGTTCCCGATCCTGACAATTTTACGCCTGTGCCACTGCTTAGAGGCTCTCCTCCGGATACCGGAGCAGGGATTGTCAATGTGCCACTACCCTGAAGTGTAGTGGCACATGCACTGTCACTGCTCTGGCATCAACAGCAGAGCGTCAGGACAGTGGCACAGGTGCAAGATTGTCAGGGCCAGGAAAAATGTCCAGCCCTGTCAATGAAGTGACAGGGGGAGCTTCTTTAGCAGTGGGGCCAGCCCCTTTATTTGATGGACAAATCAATTCACACAAATTGATTTGCTAATTCCTAGTTCCCTTTCCACTCTTATTGCTTGCATCTCATTGTCTAGGTTTATGGCCACCACTGTAGCAAGGTTATGGCAATATACCAGTGTTGGCCGCACTTGAACCATTCGTACTTCATATTTTCTATGTTTAATGATTGCTGAGCTCCCTTCTCTCTGCAGATCTATTGATGTATATAGGATAGCTGCATGGTATGCTCAGCAGCCCTGGAGCTGTTTTATAGAGCTGTGGACTGCTAAAACTGCAGACTGCATCATATAGCAGCAAGGCAAGAGGTACAATGATGTCATCAGATTGCCCCTTGTCTGAATGGTCAGTCAAGCAGATGAGTACTATCCACAGTGCAAACAGGAAAGAAGGGGGAGCTTGCAACAGACGAGCGGAAAAGGTGAAACCACAAGATTGGAATAACCCATTACAGACTGAACTGAGAAAAGCTCATTCACAAGGTGATAAAGCTATCCATTGGGAAGGGCATACTTTCAAGGTTTCCCAATAATCTGTTTCTTTTTGCTTCCACATATATAGATATACATCAGTTTAATTGGATCAGCCTAAATCCATTTGCAGTGCAAATGGATATTCTTGATATTCATGATATTCTTTGGCCATGTTAAAGGGGTTGGCCACTTTTATAGTATTTTATTTTACTTTAATATATGCTACATACTACTTCCATTGCATAGGTTGATTTCACCTATCCGTTCATTTGTCAGTTCATGCTCTCATCCCTCAAGTTACTGCACAGATTTATGGGAAATGTCCTGCGCATACTCAGTGTCATACAGCTCTGCTTTCTGCTGGGCCCTTTTGGACTGCACAGATGCTGATAGAAGCATCTTGTACATTACCAATATACCCCAAGGCAGTAAATATGCATTGACTAGTAGTTATGGTTGTACTACATAATGAAATGAAAATATCAAGCTTAGGTACGTGTATGTTAGTAGATGGTGGAAAAACAAACAGCTCAGTTTTGAAAGACAATTGGTTCCTTAACACTGGAGATATTCAGAAACAAACTGTTACTATCCGAAAATTGCCTGATTGGTGAACAAAGAAGAGTACTGCATCTACAATCTACAATCCTGCCCTCTGTATGGGGATGAGCGATTGCTACTGTGATTGCTACTCCCCATATTAGATCCATGTTTACATAGGATGATTTGTTGTCCGCAAATCAATCATTTTGAATGACAGGCAAAATAAATAAATCACACGATGAACGAGTCTTTGCTCATTCCTTGGGCGATCGGCAGAACTTTTAGGATACATTCACCCGACAGTGAAAAAAACATCTGTTAAAAAACAGGCAAACTGTCATTTTTTGGCCTGATACACACGACCATTCTGTTTTTTTGCGGTCCGCAAACTGCGGATCCACTAAAAACGGAAGCCGCCTGTGTGCCTTCCGCAATTTGTGGAATGGAACGGGCGGGCCATTGTAGACATGCCTATTCTTGTCCGACTTGTAGAACATGCTATATTTTTTTTTGAGGGGCCTCGGAACGGAGCGGACAGCACACGGAGTGCTGTCCGGAACTTTTGCTGCCACATTGAAGTGAATGGGTCCGGACCCAAGCCGCAAAAACTGCGGCTCAGATGTGGACCTGAAAAACGGTTGTGTGCATGAGGCCTTTAACTGATTTTTTTCACTGATGCCTTTCTTAGAAATGGATGTTATAAACAGTCCAATTGTATGGGGCTGTTGGTCAGTGAAAACAGATGAGATAGAACATTCTATTTTTTGACATCTGTTATTCATTGACCATCAAATAAACTACTGTATGAATAACCCCATAGACAACCATTGTTCTTAAAAAGGACGTGTGACGAGCACTAACAAAAATTCCATTTTTCGCGTGACTGTAGCCTTACACAGGACAGTTATTATGTATGGGCATTTCTCTTCAATTGTCCTGATGATCATCCAATTTAAAAGGACTTTTGCTTTTAGATAGACAGTTGACAACAAATGATGCTTTGTAATAAAACAGGAGCGATGTTAAGGGAAAAGGTATAGATGATGAAATTTGAAATCAACATTATAATAATATAGTTAATGTACAGTATGAGTAAATGTATTATTAACTTTCAAATTGTGTATGACTATATATATATATATATATATATATATATATATATATATATATACATATCATGCTTGATTGGGCACCTATATTGTTATTGCAGCACTCATTTTAAAATGATTTGGTTATAATATAAAATCCAATTAAAATAATTGTAGGATTCAAAGGAACAATATAGTAGACTAATAAAAAGTCATCCATCTGTCAAGCTTAATGTTCCAATTGAAGTAATTGGTCCTGTAGTTACTAAGTAGTTCTGTACTATAATTCTATTCTGCATTTGTATCAGTTTCTTAACTACATTGTGCAGTGTTATTAATGACTTGATGAGATGATGTGGCACATTTATTATTCCCTCTGGAGACATGGCCTAATAGGGAATTCTTTATCCTTCTTGACCTATAGTCCATCAGTTCCATCTGCACAACCTACCTATACAGCTGACAAGGCAGATAATCTTCATCAGCAGATCTAATTAAACCATAATGATCACTGAAATGCAGTAGATGTTTTCTAGACTTTGATCATTAAATGCTGAGCTGTGAGCACTTTCTGTTATAAATAAATAATAAAACATATGAATAAGATGATAAAACGTAAAGGGAATGTGCCACTGAAATTCTTTTTCTGCTAGTTAAAGGCAGATACTGTAGCAACGCATCATTTTTTTTCTAACCGGTTTTCATTTTCTGATTGCAGATTTTTTTATTTATTTCTTGAACATGGTTATTGGGTCAGCCATCTTGCCTGAGCTGTTCCTAAAGAGAGTTTTAGATTATTGATTTACAGAAGTCACCTGTTCCATCGTCATAATGGACAGGAGGTGACCTCATTGACTTCTATGGAAGAGTTTTCAAGGCATGTTCTATGTCCTGTACTGGGGTAACGAAGGAGTAGATAAGCTTTGACAATCACCTATTATTAATGGTGGATCCTGTATTATCTATATAGAGGTGATATCAGTGGTTGCAATTCTGTCTGTGATCATAATCAGATAACTGCAGTAAAATGATCTGTACAGACCAAGTAGTGGTGCCTAATATTAGGGTTAGTGGCCATTGTTAAAACAGCAGGATTGTTTTTTATACTGATATAGAAAATTAAAAACAACATCACCAAAAATTATTTACAATTTTTTTAACATAAAATGTATCTAATGACACATTCCCTTTAAAGGGTTGTCCAGAAAATTATTACATTTTTAAACCAACTCATACGGAGCTGCCAAGGTCCCATGCTGCTCTCTTCCTGGTTGCCCTAGACACATACAGGTGAAACTCAAAATTAGAATATTGTGCAAAAGTTCATTTATTTCAGTAATGCAACTTAAAATGAGAATGTTGTGAAAAGATTCAATATTCTAGGCTCAAAGTGTCACACTCTAGTCAGTTAATTAATCCATACCCCCCTGAGCAAAGGGGACCTGGGTTTTCATAAGCTGTAAGCCATAATCATCCAAATTATAACAAATAAAGGCTTGAAATATCTCGCTTTGCATGTAATGAGTCTATCTCATATGTTAGTTTCACGATTTAAGTTGCATTACTGAAATAAATGAACTTTGCACGATATTCAGATTTTTCGAGTTTCACTTGTAGAAGTTGCCCACTCAGCCAATTACTCATTGAGGCAGTTCACCAAGCAGAGGAGTCAGGGAGCATCAGAATAGGGGTGGCAGGAGATCTGTGAAGTGATTATGCTTTATTATTATATTTTTTTACTCCATTAAAAACTGGTTTAAGCCTGTTAGCACCATGTGGCTAACAAGCTTTATCATTCAACTCTTGGCTAATTATAGAAAGGAATATATTTATAGGACGGCTCACCCCTAGCTACTATGGAAAGGTGCTCCGATCTTTTGATACACCCTGATCAAAAATATTTAGTCAAAAAATAAATGTAGATGGGCACTCAGTGGGCACCACTAGGAAACCAATTAAATCATGAATTAATAAAAATAACAAAGATTAAAAATATAAAAATCACATAACATTGACAATCTAAAAACAGATGTGGAATGCACAAAAAGGTATACACTAATGGCTAATTCATCATTTATTGCTAATACTCAAAATAATGGAATACAACCTGGTGAGAAAGATATTCTATTATCAAAAGTAGAATGCTATATAGATAGCTTGCACTTTAAATTAACTAATTATATGGCTGTTTATATTGTTTCTGTCACGGCGGACAAGCACTCAGACACACAGATAAACCAACAACCAGGCTCTAGGCGAGAAGCAGGGGAAGGGTCATCTCCTAGCTAATCCCTGACTTCTCTCCCTGCACTGCTCAGCCCACATTCAGACCTTGGTGGTAGGAATGATGTGTCTCCATGCCTGGGCTAAAACACCCTAAATTCCCTGAGATGGTGAAAAGGGGAAATAGGAGCAGCCTGCTCGCACAGAACCCGGATGGGAGAGAAGACACCAACACAACCTAGACAGCAAACAACTAAAACTGAAACCACACTTATCTTTTCTGAGCTGGAACAGACAACCTTCCTTCCTTGCTTGCTTCCAAAGGCCAGACTGATTTCTATAACCCGCCCAGAGCACTGGAATTGAGAGCTATTTAAACTAATGACCCCACCCAGTGCACCTGATGGGAGGCGGATCCAGCACCACTCCAAAACAAAACACTAAATACGTGCTGCTATTCTGGTCGACCTCCGCACATAGTCAGAGCAGGGCATGACAGTTTCATGCAGTGTCTCCAATATGTATGATCTTGTTTTTACTAACTATTAGATAACATATTTTGCTGATTTATGTCAATATTCTTGATATATTATACTATATATATTATACTGCAGGAAGTAGTTGCAGTACTGCAATGAGTTGTACAATATGGCAGAATGCCGTAGTATGGGAAATATGTTCTTTGTTGGTTTAAGTCAATGAGTCAATATAAAAGTGTCTTTCCAGATAATGTTCAATAAATACTAGTCCTGTCGTTCCAGCAATATCACAGATGCGTAAGTCAGCATGTATGGGTATCTCGGATTATTCCCCGATCCCGACTGTTACCACTCGCTTGCCTTATATCACCTTAGTAGATAATTACATTTGCCACATAATTAGAGATGAGAGTGAAAGTGTTGAAAAATTCAATTCAGACAGTTTGCTGAACTTCGTCAAGAAATTTGGCAAATTCAGAATTAATTTATCACAAATCGAGATAAATCTGCTATACCCAGGCCCCTCTGCCTAATCATATTCATCCCACTTGGTGGCCCAATCTCAGGGTGATTGCTTGGAAAGTAAACTGCACTGATCTGTGAGGGAGGAGAAGTATTTTTTATCTTTGTTATTTTTATTAAAATGTAATTAATTATTTAATTGGTTTCCTAGTGGTCCCGGCTGTTAAGCCTCATTCACACGTCAGTGTTTTGGTCAGTGATTTCCATCAGTGATTGTGAGCCAAAACCAGGATTAGATCCTCCACAGACATAAGGTCTATGGGAAAGATCTGCACCTGTTCTGTGTTTAGAGCCGCACCTGGTTTTGGCTCAAAATCACTGATGGAAATCACTGACCAAACACTGACGTGTGAATGAGGCATTAGAGTGCCCATCTACATTTATTTCTTGGCTACTTATCACAACTGCTTTATTGTGTCTGATCTTTTCGGCAAAATCTGGAATGGTCATTCTCTGGTACCTCTTAGTGCACGTTTCACTTTATCTCTTATGATGGAACATATTTTTCCCAAATATGGCAGAAAAAGTTTAACCCCTTCAGGATCAAGCCATTTTTCACCTGAAAAACCAGGCCATTTTTTTGCAAATCATTTGTCGATTTGTTTGATAACCTTGGAGCACATTTTCTTATCCAAGCAATTTTGAGAATGTTTTCTAATGACACATTATACTTGTTATTGGTAAATTTGAGTTGATAGATTTCAGCTTTATTTATAGAAAATCCAAAATGTTATAGTGTAACCTCATAAATAATTATGACTTAATATTCAGCATATGGCTATATTATGTTGACATTTTTTTAGGACTTTAGGTCCTTTTTAGTCCCTCCCACCATATCACGGTTCTAGCTCCCACAGCAGGCACTTATCAGCCTCCTCCACCTCCTCCTCTATGGACAAAGTACCGTCCCCAACAGCAGCAGTGCACAGCGTCGGTCACATTACCCCTCCTTCCTGTCACATGTGTCAAGTCAAGTGTTGCAGTGTCATGTTGGAGATGATAGGCCATGAAGAGAGTAGCCACACCAATGAGCAGTTGCAGTTAAAGTGCATAAAGCAGCAAACATCCCACTGTCTGTCATCTCACCAACTTCAACTGAACCTGGTGGTCAGCGACAATGGGCATAACATCCTGGCCGCCCAGAACCTGGGGGAAATAACACATGCTCCCTGCATGGCCTTTTAAAAAATGCACTGGCTTGTACAAGGTGCTTACAATGTCCAGGAGACTGTCCCTCTTTTCAGCCATTCTCATGCTTTTAGGAACACTCTCCTGGACTTGCAATGTCAGAATGGTATGCAGCTACACTGCTTAATCTGTGACATTCCAATACTCTGGAATTCTACATTGCACTTACTCAAGTGTCTGTACGAGCAGTGAAAAGCCGGGACCAATTTGATCATGTGCCAGACCACCTCTGCAGGGAGCATGTGTTGTTTTCAGGTCGGGCAATGGCAGCTCATGCCATTCATGCTGCAGTTGTACCTCATCCCCCTCATATGTATTTTTGAAGAGTCGCTGATGCTCATGCAACAAGTGGTCCTGTAGCTGTTGGGGATCTACATTGAGAAGCTCTTAAGTGGGAGGAGAAGGTGCTGCCAGTTGAGGAGGAGGAAGAGAAGTCAGAGTTGGAGGGAAAGAGAATGATGATGACGGTGACATCGGCCAAAACATAAGTGGGGGTCAGAGGTGGAAAAAAACTGTCTCCTGGGACACTCTGGCCAGAATGGCAACCTGTAGACTCACTTGCTTAAGCAGTGACAGGCGTGTCGTTGACCTCAAGCAGTCTGATGACTACTGGATAGTCAGGCTTTTAGACCCTCGCTACCAGCAAAAATTGGGAAAATGTTTTCCTCTGGCAGTACAAATGATGTTATCATCAGGAAACCCTGTGTACGCAGCTTGACACAAGTTACAGCGAGCAAACGCCTGCCAGCGTGTCTGAAACTGAGGCTCCTATCTGCCCCCGCAGAGTCGGCTCCCTCCACAAGCAACAGAAGCTAGAGCAGCCAGTCTCCTTAACATGATAGAGCCATTTTTCCACGTGCCGCGGCAGGCAGCGGCCAGTAAGCAAGCTGACAGCTCTCGCCTCAACATCCAGATTCGGGCCTACCTCAACTATGGCCAGTCTCTCATAACTTGTTCCCTGACCCAACTAATTTCTTGGGAGGCAGACTAGAACAGTAGCCCGAACTGGCACAGCACACTCTCTTTCTTCTTTCTTGCCCAGCCTCCAGTCATCTTGGATATCTATTTTTAGCGAATCCTGCGCTAAATAGTGTACAATAGTTAGGCTGCTGCAGACAGTGACATTAGCTGTGCCACATCTCCAGTGTAAAGTGTGCACATAAAATATAAATCTGTGACAGCCAGTGTACTTTTTCCGTAGACGGTGTCCACTGTGGACAGTGACATTAGCTGCACCACATCTCCAGTGTAAAGTGTCTGCATCCAAAAAATATCTGACACCCAGTGTACTTTTTCTATTGAAGGTGTCCACTGCGGACAGTGACATTAGCTGCACCATATCTCCTGTGTAAAGTGTGCACATCCAAAAAATATAACTGGATGTAAGAGGTATGGGGCGCTGTATTTCTGTAGTTATGGGTGGGACGTTAAAGTCAGCAAGTATCATTTGGGTGGGGCCTTTTTGTTTTTCGCCCCCAGGGCCACATCTGCAGTGTAACGTGTGCGCTGAATTTTTTTAATCTGTCAGCTTCTGACAGTGTCATTACCAGGGTCACATCTGCAGTGTAACATGTGCGTTGAAAAAAATGTATCTGTGACATACAGTGTACTTTTTCAATAGACGGAATACTCTGCGGACAGTGACATTATCTTGTCCACATCTCCAGTATAAAGTGTGCGCATCTAAAAAATATCTGACATCAAGTGTACTTTTTCCGTAGACGGTGTCCGCTTTTGACAGTGACATTATCAGTGCCACATCTCCAGTGTAACCTGTGCGCTGAAAAAAGTTCTGTGATAACCAGTGTTAACCGCTTCTGACAGTGACATTACCAACAGGGCCGGCGCTTCCATATAGGCAAGGGGGGGCAATTTCCCCTGGGCCCCAGAGTCCTTAGGGGCCTCCAAGCCCACCACCCAACACCAGCGCCATCCGGCAACTAACGGCAGGTCACAGGGAGATGAACGCTTCCATTGTGGAAGCGTTCATCTCCATAGTCATCTGTATCGCCGTCCTCAGGACAGCGATACAGATGGCTGTGCTGTGGGGCAGAGGAGGGAGAGGTGTCTGCCTTCCCTGTTCCTCTGATAGGCTGCCGGTACAAGTCCCGCAGCCTGAGCCGTACAGCGTGGTACACAGGCCGGAAGAGGCCTGCATCGCATCACTGTGTGATGGAGGTAAGTATAAGTGTTCTTTTTTTTTATACCGGACTATCTGTTACTGCCACACTGCCACATGGGGGAGCGGGAGGCACTTTATATTGGCACATGGGGGTGTGGGGGGGTTGGCACTTGATATTGGCACATGAGGTGGTTGGCACTTGATACTGGCACATGGGGGGTTTGGCACTTGATACTGGCACATGAGGGGGTTGGCATTTGATACTGGCACATGGGTGTCGGCACTTGATACTGGCACATGGGGGGTTTGGCACTTGATACTGGCACATGGGGGGTTGGCACTTGATACTGACACATGGGGGTTGGCATTTGATACTGGCACATGGGGGTCGGCACTTGATACTGACACATGGGGGGTTTGGCACTTGATACTGGCACATGGGGGGTTTGGCACTTGATACTGGCACATGGGGGGTTGGCACTTGATACTGACACATGGGGGGTTGGCATTTGATACTGGCACATGGGGTTTGACACTTGATACTGGCACATGGGGGGTTTGGCACTTGATACTGGCACATGGGGGGTTGGCACGTGATATTGGCACATGGGGAGCATGGAGAGGCACTTTATACCTGGACATGGGGGGGTTTGGCACTTGATACTGGCACATAGGGGTTGGCAGTTGATACTGACCCATGGGGGGGTTTGGTACTTGATACTGGCAGATGGGGGCTGGCACTTGATACTGGAACATGGGGGGTTTGACACTTGATACTGGCACATGGGGGGGTTGGTACTTGTTACTGGCACATAGGGGGCATGGAGAGGCACTTGTTACTGGCACATGGGGGGGAGAGAAGCACTTGTTACTGGCACATGAGGGTGGAAGAGAGGCACTTGTTACTGGCACATGGGAGGTGGAAGATAGGCACTTGATACTGGCACATTATTATGGGGCACTAGGGGAGCTTCTACTGAGTCCACAAAGGAGTATTTTACATAGGGGGCTCTGTGTGGTACTAGTATTATCAGTTTCTGCAGTATAGTATTGGGGAGCACAGTGGCACAGTATTTGGGTAGTAAGATGATTTGTCCAGAAGATGGGAGGATGATGGAAAAGTAGTAAATTTAGATTTTTTTTGTTGTCAAACTGCAGAGACAGAAAATGACGACAAAATGGTGGTCTGGACTGAAGGTCTGAAAAGAGAAGACGAGGACATAGAACATCTACATCAAAGGAGACATCACTGGATGTAAGAGGTATGGGGCGCTGTATTTCTGCAGTGATGGGGGGGATGTTAAAGTCAGCAAGTGTCATGGGGGGGGGGCTTATTGTTTTTTTGCCCCAGGTTCCCATTTCACCTACAACCGGTCCTGATTACCATGCCCACATCTTCAGTGTAACATGTGCGCTGAAAAAAATGTATCTGTGAAATACAGTGCACTTTTTCAATAGACAATGTCCGCTTCTGACAGTGACATTACCAAGGGCACATCTCCAGTGTAATGTGTGTGGTTAAAAAAATGTATCTGTGACATACAGTGTACTTTTTCAATAGATGTTGTCCGCTTCTGACAGTGACATTTCCAGGCCCACATCTGCAGTGTAACGTGTGCGCTTCAAAAATGTATCTATGACATACAGCAGGGCTGGCCAACCTGCGGCTCTCAAGCTGTTGTAAAACTACAATTCCCACCATGCCCTGCTGTAGGCTGATAGCTGTAGGCAGTCTTTGGATGCTGGGTGTTGTAGTTTTGCAACAGCTGGAGAGCCGCAGGTTAGCCATCCCTGACATACAGTGTACTTTTTGGCGTAGACGTTGTGTACAGTGACATTGCCGGTAAACCTCTTCTGTATAACTTTTGCTCATCCCAAAAACCTGTGACATTCCCTGTAATTTTTCATTAGCCGCTGGTGTCAGCATTGACAATATCTGCGGGATATCTTCTGTGTGACGTTTCCACATCCAAAATACCTTTTTAAATTTGTTTGAGCATACACTTCCAAATCCTACACTACTGTACTTGTGACAGACTTTCAATCATATATGACATTTAATATAAAAAAGGCGAGCAGTAAGGGACGGGGCAGTGGACGTGATGCTGATGGTGAAGGTGCCGTGGCCCTGGGCGCATAGAAACTGTGCCTGCTGCCACAGCACAAGAAAAACAATCATCCACGATACCTAGCTTCATGTCCCAGTTTGAAGGGCGGCGCAGGACACTACTCTTGAAGTCAGACCAGTGCGACCAGGTAGTCGGTTGGATTGCAGCAGATAATGCTTCCAGTCAGTTAAGCACCACCCTGTCTTCCACCAAGTCAAGTCTAAGTAGCCAAAAGTCTGCTCAACCCAATCTTAACCCTGATTCTCCTTCCTCCCACCATGGAGAGTCTGGGCAAACAAGTGATCCTACACTCGGATATGTCTCAAGAGGTTGATGAAGAGGATGAGACACAGTTGTCAATCAATGAGGTAGTGGTTAGGTCAACAAGTCAGGAGGATGAGCAGAGTGAGGAAGTGGAAGAGGAGGTGGTGGACGATGAAGTCACTGACCCAACCTGGGAAGGATGGAAAGTCTACTGAGGACAGCAGTACAGAGGGGGAGGGATCTTCAGCACTGCAACAGGCTGGAAGAGGCAGTAGGGTGGCAAAAGGGAGAAGGCGGGTAACACCAAACAGGCCCTAAACTGTTCCCCAGAGCACCTCCTTGCGGAAAACTCCCTTCCCAAGGGATAGGTGTTCTGCAGTCTAGCGCTTTTTTTTAGGAAAGTGTGGAAAACAAAAGAATTGTAATTTGCAACCTATGCCATACAAAAATGAGCAGGGGCGTGAACACTAGCAACTTCAGCACCACCAGCATGATCCGCCACATGGCATCAAAGCACCGTAAATGGTGGGCCGAACGCCTGGGTCCCCAATCTGTGTCTGCGGGTCACACCACTGCCTCCTCTTCCCCTGTGTTACGTGCTGGCCAATCCGCTGTCGAAGATGCAGGCCCAAATGCCTCTCAACTTGCACCTGGACCTTCGGAAGCACTATAAGCGACCACATCCACTTCTGTGTCCCAGCGCAGCGTGCCTGGGGTACAAATGTCCTTACCCCAGGCATTTGAACGCAAGCGCAAATACCCAGCCACCCATTCATAGGCCATAGCACTAAATGCACAGCTTTCCAAATTACTGGCCCTGGATATGTTGCCATTTAGGCTTGTGGACACTGAGGCCTTCCGCAGCCTCATATAGCCGGCTGTCCCGCGTTACGCAATCCCCAGCCGCCAAAATTTTTCAAAGTGTGCCGTGCCCGCTTTACACCAACATGTGTCCCATAACATCACACGTGCCCTAACCAACGCAGTTACTTGGAAGGTCCACTTAACCACTGACACATGGACAAGTGCATTTGGCCAGGGACGCTTCATTTTCCTGACGGCACACTGGGTGAATGTTGTGGAGGCCGGGAGTGAGTCGTACCCTGGAATGGCACAGGTGCTACTGATACCAATTATTGCGGGCCCTACATTGATCAGGGTTTCCGCCAGCACCTACGTTAGTTGCTTCACACCTCACTTCTCCTCCTCCACCTCCTTTTCCACTTCCACCTCCAAATTATCCGTGTTCAGCACCAGTCAGTCATCAGTCGGTAGCCGGAAACAGGGTAGCACTGCAGTGGGGAAGTGGCAACAGGCCATTCTGAAGCTGATATGCTTAGGGCACACCGCCGCAGAGCTGTGGCAGGGGATGAGATCAGACTGAGCTGTTGCTCTCTCTACTCAACCTAGAACCAGGAATATTTGTGTCTGATAATGGCCCTAACTTGGTGGCGGCTTTGGAGCTCAGCAAGCTCAGACACATCCCATGCCTAACCCATCTGCTCAACCTTGTGTTTCAGCGGTTTCTCAAAACCTACTCCAATTTGCCTGAGCTACTGGTGAAGGTGCGTCGCGTGTGTGCATATTTCTGCAAGTCATCGACAGCTTTAGCCGGTCTGTCAATGCTGCAGCAGCGCTTGAAATTGCCAGCTTACCGGTTGTTGTGCGACGTGAGCACACACTGAACTCTACGTTCCACATGTTTGCCAGGCTTTGCGAGCAGCAGAGGGCAGTAGTGGAATACCAGCTGAAACATGGTTGTCACCTTTCCAGTCAGCTTCTGCTATTCACAAGCGAGGAGTGGGCATGAATGTCTGACCTCTGTGAGGTTTTAAGAAACTTTGAGGAATCAATACAGATGGTAAGTGGCGATAATGCTATAATCAGCGTAACCTTACCACTTCTGTGTCTACTCAAACGCTCGCTGCTCACAATTAAGGACGACGCTTTGCATGTGGAAGAGGTGGAAATTGGGGAAGACATTACACAGGGTGATGTCCAGACCACCATCAGTTTGTCTTCTCAGTGCGAATTGGACGATGAAGAGGAGGAGGAGCAGGAGACTGTTGCCGCCGCTACAGAGGGTAGTACCTATGGAAGTTTAATTCCATCTGTTCAGCGTCGGTGGGCAGAAGAGGAAGAAAAGAATGAGGAGATTGAGAGTGATACTCCTGATGACGACAGCAAAGTCTTGCCTGTTGGTACTCTGGCACACATGGTTGACTTCATGTTAGGCTGCCTTTCCAGCCACCCGCGCATTATACACATTTCAGACAACACGGATTACTGGTTGTTCACCCTTCTCGACCCCCACTACAAAGAGAACTTCTCATCTCTCATTCCTCTGGTGGAGAGGATGAGCAAAACGGTCAAATACCAGAATATCCTTGTTGAAAAATTGCTTTTCTCATCCTTCTCCTCCTCTTCCATCATATCAACATGCTTATTTGTCGCATATAATGCCCTCGTATATATATGCCCTCCCATATAGTTTTTTACAGGGTCAGCTCAACTGCAGGCCCTCAAATATAATGTTTTACAGGGTCAGCTCAACTGCAGGCACTCACATATAATGTTTTACAGGGTCAGCTCAACTGCAGTCCCTGGCATATAATGTTTTACAAGGTCAGCTCACCTGCAGGCCCTCGCATATAATGTTTTACAGGGTCAGCTTCACTGTAGACCCTCACATATAATGTTTTACAGGGTTAGCTCAACTGTAGGCCCTCACATATAATGTTTTACACGGTCAGCTCAACTGCAGGTCCTTGCATATAATGTTTTACAGCATCAGCTCAACTGCAGGCCCTCCCATATAATGTTTTACAGGGTCTGCTCAACTGCAGTCCCTCGCATATAATGTTTTATAAGGTCAGCTCAACTGTAGGCCCTCGCATATAATGTTTTATAGGGTAAGCTCAACTGTAGGCCCACACATATAATGTTTTACAGGGTCAGCTCAACTGCAGGCCCTTGCATATAATGTTTTACAGCATCATCTCAACTGCAGGCCCTCTCATTTAATGTTTTACAGGGTCAGATCATCTGCAGGCCCTCACCTAAAATCTTTTCCAGGGTCAGCTCAACTGCAGGCCCTCACATATTATCTTTTAAAGGGTCAGCTCACCTTCTGATGAGGACAGCGAAGTCTTGCCCGTTGGTACTCTGGCACACATGTCTGACTTCATGTTAGGCTGCATTTACCACGACCAATGCGTTATAAGCATTTTGGATAAAACAGATTACTGGGTGTTCACCCTTCTTCACTCCCGCTACAAAGAGAACTTCTCATCTATCATTCCTCTGTTGGAGAGGACAAGCAAAGCGGTGCTATACCAGAAGGTCCTTGTTGAAAAAGTGCTCCAAAAATGATAGGGCAGACATCTAAATGGATCGTCATCATCACAGGGTTGTGCGATTGCTTAGAAGTTATCTAGAGTCAACAAGGTCCTCACCTAAAAGTCCAGTCTCAGTAGCCAAGAGTCTGGTCAACACAATCCTCACCATGATGGCACACTGGGTGAACGTTGTGTAGGCCAGGAGCAAGTTGGCTGCTGGCACCAGACTTGCAACAACAGCCGATCAGATTTCAGCCATTGACCTCTCTTGGATGTGGTATCTCTTTCTCAAGCTCCCTCTCTGGCATTGAAACCTGATTCCCCGTTACCCGTAATCACCATGGTAGGCGCAGAAAAGAACAATAAAAATTGATAGGGCAGACATCCAAATGGATTGTCACCATCACGGGGACGTGTGATCACCTAGAAGTTATCTAGAGTCAACGGAAAGTGTACTTATTCCAATAACAGGGCCACTTAGGAGTGTTGTATTGACTTAGGAGTGCTGTATTGTTATTTGTTATAGTTATTGTCACTACTAGGGTTGAACGAACCCAAACTGTAAAGTTCGGGTTCGTACCGAACTTTAGGATTTTTGGACCCCGGACCCGAACAAGAACATTCCAGTAAATGTTCGGGTTCGCGTTCGGTGTTCGTTGCCTTCTTAGCGCTTTTTGAAAGGCTGCAGAGCAGCCAAACAACAAGTGTTTAACTCTGTGCCCTTAGAAGCCATCACAGCCATGCCTACTAATGGCATGGCTGTGATTGGCCAGTGTAGCATGTGACCCAGCCTCTATATAAGCTGGAGTCACGTAGCACTGCACATCACTCTGCTGTGCTTAGTGTAGGGAGAGGATGCTGCTGGTGATTTCAGGGAGAGAATAGGAGAGACGCTTTGCTCAAAACGTGAATCTAACTCAGTGATCTACATACATTGTTTTGTGTTGGTGCAGGGCACAATTTTTTTATCCTGCCCTGAGCCCAGTGACCCCCCAAAAAAAAATAATGTATAAGTCAGTCAGTTAGGTGGGCGGCGGCAGAGGCCATTTATGCAAGATCCGTGCACCAGTACTGGGACATTAAAATCAAAGGTTTAAAAACAGCACAAATAATCACAATTTTTGGGGCAATTTACAACATCTGGTGCATTTGCAGGCTTAGTCGGTGTGCAATTTAAGCTTGAAATGCAGCCACCATTTTCTGTTTTTTTTAAAAACACTTTGTTTTGCCAAAAAACACTATTTTCCATATCTGCAAGTGTTAAATTCAAGTTTAATATATACAGTTTTCATATTCTGTTACAAAAAATAACATTTTTTTGGCAATATACAACATCTGGATTAGTGAGCGTGCATTTAAGCTAGAAATACAGCCAATATTTTCTGGATTTTTAAAAACACACTTTTTTGCCAGATTCCACTATTTTTCTGGCCTTGCAGCACCAGCACGTGTGAAATTCCACGGTTATATACAGCTGTCAAATTCAGTTATTAAACAAACACCCATTTGGGCAAAAAAAAAAATAGTTGGCAGCCTTTGCTTCAGATGTCATTGTGAGATGCCGCCTTTACATATTGTCTTTCTATTCAGTTATTTGAAATAAAGCCATTTTGGGCACAATTCTTTGATAGCATCCTAGTGTGGATCAGGGCGCGTGAGAGACAACCTTAAAATACAGGGCTTCTATTCAGGTATTTGAAATACAGCCATTTTTGGCAAACAAATTTAATTGCGGCCTAGAGTGGATCAGGGCGTGTGAGATACACCCTGTATATACAGGGGTTCTATTCAGGTATTTTGAATACAGCCATTTTGGGCAAACAATATTAAAAGAAGGCCTAGTCTGGTTCAGTGCATGTGAGATACACCCTTTCAATACAGGGATTTGATTATTTTATTAATA
Source organism: Bufo gargarizans (assembly GCF_014858855.1). Lineage (NCBI taxonomy): Eukaryota > Metazoa > Chordata > Amphibia > Anura > Bufonidae > Bufo > Bufo gargarizans. Next base: position 437,859,672 of record NC_058082.1, on the reverse strand, counting down.
AAACACCTTTTGTTTGTGCAAAATGCACAATTTTTCAGGCCTTGCAGCATCAGCTTGTTTGAAATTCCAGGGTTACATACTGCTGTCATATTCAGTTATTAAACTAACACCCATTTGGGCAAAAAACATTTAGTTGGCAGCCTTTGCTGCAGATGTCCTTGTGAGATACACCCTTTAAATACAGGGCTTCTATTCAGATATTTGAAATAACGCCATTTGGTGCACAAATCTTTAATTGAGGCCTAGTGTGGGTCAGGCCGTGTGAGATACACCCTGTATATTCAGGGCTTATATTATTCTATTAATAAAACACCCATTTTGGGGCAAAATCCACAATTGTTGCGCCCTTGCATCATCAAGACCTTTGAAATTCCCTTTAAATACAGTGGTTTTATTCAGGTATTTGAAATACAGCCATTTTTGGCAAACAAATTTAATTAAGGCCTAGTCTGGTTCAGGGTGTGTGAGATACACGCTTTAAATACATTGGTTTTATGGCTGAGTACAGGTGAATGCACCTGGACTTCTTGATATGTTTTCTAGTCATCCTTCCCCTTCCCTCCCTCCTCCCTTTTCCCCCTTTCCTTCCCTGTCTTTTGTCTGTCCATGTCGTGTCCTTGTTTGTTTCCCTGTTTATGTTAGTTACCGTTTTGGTATGCCTCGCCGGGAGTTGCATATTAGTAGCCCTATTTTTGCCTTGCTATTAGTGTGTAATCTAGGAATCTGACCTGAGTACTTGTTACATTTCCTTCCCACATACTTGGCTCTATGATTTGCACTTTATGTTTCCTGTATTGCTAAGCCACTCGAAGTGTATGCGCTAAGCAGTACCTGATTCCTTTAATCCTCATTGTAACTGGTCTAGAGGGTTATGTTGTATTCTATGTCCGACAATTTACTGATACTTCTTCCTTTTTTGGACCTGGAAATAGGGGGCACTTACAGTCCATATTATCATTGATGCTCTGTTCAATTGCTTTGTTCTTCTATACAATAAAAAGAGATTCAACAATAAATACATTGGTTTTATTCAGGTATTTGAAATACAGCCATTTTTGGCAAACAAATTTAATTGAGGCCTAGTCTGGTTCAGGGCGTGTGAGATACACCCTGTGTATACTGTCGTTCTATTCTACTATTTAGGGCAAGATCCTAAATTTGAGAAATATGAGGAGAGCGTCAAATAAGGGATGTGGCACAGGTCGTGGTGCTGCTGGTGGAGCTCCTGTTGCAGGGAGAGGACGTGGTCGATCTGTGCCAGCTACACACACAAGTGAAACCCCTTCCTCAGGTGCGAGTAGGCGACAGAACCTGCAGCGGTATTTGGTCGGGCCTACTGCGGCTCTACGAATAGTGAGGCCTGAACAAGTACAGACTATCGTAGATTGGGTTGCTGACAGTGGCTCCAGTTCCTTCACATTGTCTCCCACTTAGTCTCATGATGAAAGACCACAGTTGGCACCTGCAGCCTATGTCCATCAGTCTTTCACCTCACCCCCTTGCAAATCAGCCAAGCAGTCTGAGCCCCAAGTCATGCAGCAGTCTCTTCTGCTTTTTGATGACTCTGTTAGCAGGGTTTCCCAGGGCCATCCACTTAGCCCTGCCCCAAAAGTGGAAGAGATTGAGTGCACCGATGCCCACTGCAGCAAGGGACCGAGCACACCAAAGCCAGCTCCAAGGAGTTCCCTGGCGTGGCAGTTCTTCAGACAATATGCTGACGACAAGACACGAGTGGTTTGCCCGCTGTGCAATCAGAGCCTGAAGCGAGGCATAAACGTTCTCAACCTGAGCACAACCTGCATGAATAGGCATCTAAGTGCTAAGCATGAGCTGCAGTGGAATATACACCAAGAAAGGTCTCTGGCTCCTCCTGCTTCCTCTTCTGCTGCAGTCTCGGCCTCTTCATCCACCTCTGGAGTGACAGTGCCACCTGCCACCCCGAAAACAAAGGATCTTCCAGTAACACCACCACCTGGGTCACCAAGCATCTACACAATGTCCCATGGAAGCGTTCAGCTCTCCATCTCCCAAACGCTTGAGAGGAAGAGGAAGTACCCCCCTACCCTCCCGCGATCACTAGCCCTTAATGCCAGCATTTCAAAATTACTGGCCTTTTAAATGCTGTCATTCCGTCTGGTGGAGACGGATATTTTTAAAGGACTTGTGGCTGTCCCACAGTACGTCGTGCCCAGCCGCCACTACTTTTCCTTGTGGACCATCCCTTCCCTGCACAACCAAGTAGGGGACAAAATCAGGTGTGCACTGCGCAACGCCATCTGTGGCAAGGTGCACCTCACTACGTATATGTGGACCAGTAAGCATGGTCAGGGACATTATATCTCCATAACAGCACACTGGGTAAATGAAGTGGCGGCTGGGCCTGAGGCGGATAGCAGTTTTGCACATGTCCTTCCACCACAGAGGATTGCAGGGCGCTTTAGTTTTTCTCCTGTTGCTTCCTCCTCCTTCTCTGCTTCCTCATCCTCTACCAGCTCCTCATCCGGTCAGCGTAACACTTTCACCACTAACTTCAGCACAGCCAGGGATAAACAACAGCAGGCAGTTTTAAAACGTATCTGTTTGGGGGACAAACCCCACACCGGGCCTTGAACAACAGACCGATGAGTGGTTGGTGCCAGTGAGCCTCAAGCCGAGCCTGGTGGTGTGCAATAATGGGCAAAATCTTGTAGCAGCTCTGGGACTAGCCGGTTTGACGCACATCACTTGCCTGGCGCATGTGCTGAATTTGGTGGTGCAGAGATTCCTTAAAAATTACCCCGATATGTCAGAGCTGCTGCATAAAGTGCGGGTCGTCTACGCGCACTATCTGCGTTCTCTCCCTGCTGCTGCTCGCCTGTCAGCGCTGCAGCGTAACTTCGGCATTTCCGCTCACCGCCTCATATGCGACGTGTCCATAATGTGGAACTCCTCCTTGCACATGCTGGCCAGCAGCAGGCGATAGTGGAGTGTTTAGCACGGCAGGGGGCGTCACAGACAAGAGCAGCCGCCTGTCCACAACCAATGTGGACAAGCTCAGGTTCATTAAAATGAACCAGGCATGGATCCCACAGGATTTGTCCATACCTTGTGCAGAATAGGCATGTATACCGGCCTTAACCAGATGTTGTGATACTGCAGTGCAATTGCTCATTCTTGTATTTTGGATATTTCACTCTCTTTTGGAGTGTACCCTAATTAAAAAATATAAAATAAAAACCAAAAACCTGTGTTGGCTACCTCGTCCTCCTCCACCACCGCTTCCACCTATACGGCTATGTCCACCGCCTCCTCAAACTCCTACTCCATATGGAACTCCACCTCATAAATCAATTATTTTTTATTTATTTGTACATATTTTATTTTATGTCATTTCACTACTTTGTCAGTTACATTTTCCGGTGAAATTTATCAATTTTTGGGTGTGATGTACCACTGCTATACCTAGTAGACAGGTAAAAAATATATATATATTTGGCGGTTACATTTTTGGTGAAATTCACAATTTTTTTTGTGTTATATACCACTCCTCTACCTAGTTGACAGCTTAATAAATTTCAATAATTTTTCTTTAACATTTTCGGGTGACAATAAACAATTTTTTTCTGTCATAGACCCCTGCTCTACCAAGTAGACAGGTTACTATATTTCACACATTTTTCTGTTACATTCTTGGGTTGACATTATACAATTTTAGATGTTCTGCGTAGGTGACAGGGAATAAAATTTCAGAAATTCTTATTTAATTGATGCGCGCCACCTCCTTTGATTTAATGCTTAAACTTTAACAAGTTGTACCACATTTGCATTTCAATCATTTGTCCCACATTTCCGCTTTACTATTTTGGCCCACATTTGGGATTCTTTAATTTGTACCACATTTGCGCTTTAACAGCTTTTCCCACATTTCTGCTTTATTCTTTTGGCCCACATTTGAGCTTCTGTAATTTGTCCAAAATTTTGGACTCAATATTTTTCCCCATAATTCCGCTTTACTTTTCTGGCCCACAGTTGGGCTTCTGTAATTTGTCCAAAATTTTCGCCTCAATAATTTTTCCCATAATTCCGCTTTACTCTTCTGGTCCACATTTGGGCTTCTGTAATTTGTCCCACATTTGCGATTTAACAGCTTTTACCACATTTCTGCTCGATCCCCCGAAAAATTATACATTTATCTCCCTAAATTTGGTCTCTTTTTATCATGCTCCTTCTCCGGCGTGGAACCCTGATTCACCGATAACCGTGATCAACATGGTAGGCTCAGAAGAGAACATCGAAAGTTGATAGAGATGATATCCAAATGGATGGTGGATGTCACTAGGGCATAGGTAACAGGAACATAAAAAAATAAAAAAATCATCAATTACATTGTCAGGTGACATTTTTAAAATTTTGCCGGATAGAAACCCCTGCTCTGCATAGTTGACAGGAAATACAATTTAATTAATTCTTCAGTAATTAATACGTGCCACATCCTTTCATTCAATGCTTAAACTTTAAAAAGTTGTCACACTTTTATGCTTTAATAATTTGTCCCATGATTCAACTCTATAAGTTTAAATTTGAAAAAAATGAATACTCCCTTGGATGAGGTCTCTCTTTCTCATGCTCCCTCTCCGGCGTGGAACCCTGATTCCCCGCCACCCGTGATCACCATGGTAGGTGCAGAAAAGAACATCGAAAGTTGATAGAGCAGATATTAAATTGGATCGGGGACGTGCGACATGGTGGGGCTGTAAGTGTGCACACTCCTACACGAACTGACTGACAGGGGTCAGCCCCTGCAACTTCTGGGTCTCCAAATTGGGCACATGGCCTGAGCTTTCCCTTTACCCCTTGGAGGTGGTGGCCTGCCCTGCAGCCACTGTATTGTCTAAATGTGTGTTTAGCACGAATGTTTTTTGGGTGTACCCTAATTTAAAAAAATAAAAATAAATTTAAAACCAAAAAGCAGTGTAGACTACCTCCTCCTCCTCCACCGCCGTTTCCACCTACACCGCCACATCCACCGCCTCCTTAACCTCTTACTCCATATGGGCCTCGTCCTCCTAGATCAAGATTATTATTTTTTATTTGTACGTATTTTATGTTATTTAAAGTAATTTCCCTATCCACATTTGTTTGCAGAGCACTTGCCATGCTCTTAACCACATTTTGATGCCATTTGCAGCCCTCTAGTCCTTTCCATGACATTTTTACAGCCATTTTAGTGCTCAAAAGTTTGGGTCCCCATTGACTTCAATGGGGTTTGGGTTCGGGGTCAAGTTCGGGTCCCGAACTCGAACTTTTTTCTGAAGTTCGGCCGAACCCGTCGAACCCATACATCCACGTGTCCGCTCAACTCTAGTCACTACCTCCCCGAGTCGGGAGTGGGTAATTGCTACGCGCCTGCTGCCTTCCTTGCATGCTTGTGCTTTAATAACTTAACCTACCCTCTCTGGGGGGTTCAGAATTAATAAAATAAAGGGGAAAGACAACAACAGCCAGTCAGATTTAAGCCATTGACCTCCCTTGGATGTAGTAGCCCTTTCTCAGGCTCCCTCTCTGACATCGAACTCTGATTTCCATTACCAGTGATCAGCATGGTAGGCGCAGAAAAAACATCTAAAAAGGATGGGGCAGACATCCAAATGGATCGTTGCCGTCACGGGGACATGCAATCACCCAGAGGTTATCTAGAGTCACCAATGCGGGAGCAGGTCCTCACCCCTAATATTTTAGATTATAGATTATTGTCAGTCTGCAAAAGTGGCATACTACTCAGACAAAATGGTTCCCAGCAGCGACCTGGGAGTCCAAGATGCATCCACACATCCTCCCCATGCTGTTCTCAAAACATTTTGGTGGTGTTTCCATCAATTTATTACATTTTCCTATGAACCAGGCACCCTCCCCTCTTCAGAGCAGAAGGTGCCTAGTTTAATGCTCGGGTTCTCCCATTGACTTTGATTATACTGGGGTGTTCGGTAGAGCACCCGAGCATCCCGATGTCTCTGGCCTAGCACCCAAGCACTTTGGTGCTTGATTATCACTAGAGGATACCACCGAGTGGCAAGGTGACATAGTGTGGAGATGGCGGAAGCATCAGCATCAGGATATCACAGAGTGCAAGGTGACATAGTGTGAAGATGGCAGTAGCAGCAGCAGGAGGATACCACAGAGTGGCAAGGTGACATAGTGTGGAGATAGCAGCAGGAGGATACCACAGAGTGGCAAGGTGACATAGTGTGGAGATGGCAGCAGCAGCAGGAGGATACTATAGAGTGGCAAGGTGACATAGTGTAGAGATGGCAGTAGCAGCAGCAGCATCAGGATACCACAGAGTGGCAAGGTGACATAGTGTGGAGATGGTAGTAGCAACAGCAGAAGGATACAACAGAGTGGCAAGGTGACAGTGTGGATATAGCAGCAGCAGGAGAATATCACAGAGTGGCAAGGTGACATAGTGTGGATAAGACAGCAGCATCAGGACACCACAGAGTGGAAAGGTGACATAGTGGAAAGATGGCAGTAGCAGCAGCAGTAGGATATCACAGAGTGGCAAGGTAACAGTGTGGAGATGGCTGTAGCAGCAGGATGTACCACAGAGTGGCAATGTGACATAGTCTGGAAATGGCAGTAGCAGCAGCAGCAGCAACAGGATACCACAAAGTGGCAAGGTGACCTAGTGTGGAGATGGCAGCATCAGCTGCATTAGGAGATCACAAAGTGACCTGGTGACATAGTGGGGCAGTGGGTAGCAATACCAGTACACACTGATGAAGGTGGCAGGATCACTTGGCATCAGATGTGTGGCATCAGGCAGGTGGCAGCAACAGAGTAGTAGCTGAGGCAGTTAGTTAGAAGAAACCAATCTATTTTATCAGTTTGGGTGTGGCACCATGGATTATCTAGTCTGATGTATCAAGAATTGATAGTTGGAAATCCTGGCTGATCCATGCCTGATTCATCTTGACAAAGGTCAGTCTCTCCACATTTTGGGTGGACAGACGAGTTCTCCTTGGGGTAACTATGGCCCCTGCCGCACTAGACACCTGCTCTGATGACACACTTTTGGCCGGGCAGGAGAGCTTTTCCAGGGCAAATTCTGTTAGTTGCGGCCACAAATCCAGTTTGGCTGCCCATTAGTCCAGCGGATCTTCAATGTGGGTTGGCAGGGTGCTGTCCAAGTATGCCACCACCTGCTGGTTCAGGTCCTGCTCCAGGTCTACCTGCTGCTGGTGAGTAGTTTCTTCATTACGCGGGTGAAGAAAGCTACTCATCAACGACTGCAGACTCAGACTGCTGCTGATGGAGCTGGTGCTGCTCCTGCCACCCCACCCCTCCCCAGCAGCCATGGCAGTGGAACGTGAGCATAGAGGGCCCCCGGTTAGACCTGTGAGAGGATGGACTATGGCGCAGATAGGCAGCGTCCAACTGACTACATAGGATGTCTCTGTAGTAGTTCAGTTTGTCCTCCTTCTTAGTGTGTGTAAAAAAGGCCCCCATTCTAGACCAGTGGCGAGGGTCCAACAAGGTGGAGAGACAGAAGTCATCCCTCTGCTGAATGGTGCCAATTCGACTGTCACTACGCAAGCAAGTAAGCATGCATTGTGCAATTTGTGCAAGTGACTCTGAGGGACTCCCTGCCTACATCTCTAATCTATACTGCCACGGTGTGTCTGGGTCTACAGATGGCCAGCTATACAGAGGGACAAATGCTATTTGAACAAATAATTTCTACTGCTGTGATTTACCAGTTGCCCTCCCAAAAAAGTGATAGAAGAAGGGGTGTTATATACAAATAATATACTTTCTATATAGTGCATTTGGGTAGTGCAGCCTTTGTTTGCGGTTTTGCTCGTTACCGCAGCTACACAGAGTGACAAATGCTATTGGAACAAATCATTTCTACTGGTGTGATATATCAGTTGCCCTCCCCCCAAAAAAAAGTGATTGAAGCAGGGGTGTTATAGACAAATACTATACTTTCTATATAGTGCATTTAGTTAGTGCAGCATTTGTTTGCGGTTTTGCTACGTTACCTCAGCTACACAGAGTGACAAACGCTATTGGAACAAGTAATTTCAACTGGTGTGATATATCAGTTGCCCTCCCCCCCAAAAAACTGATTGAAGCAGGGGTGTTATATACCAATAATTTACTTTCTATATAGTTCATTTGGGTAGTGGAGCATTTGTTTGCGGTTTTTCTGCGTTACCTCAGCTACACAGAGTGACAAACGCTATTGGAACAAATCATTTATTTTGGTGTGATATACCAGTTGCCCCCGCCCAAAAAAGTCAATAAAGCAGGGGTGCTATATACCAATAATATGCTTTCTATATAGTGCATTTGGATAGTGCAGTATTTGTCTGTGGTTTTGCTGCGGTACCGCAGCTACACAGAGTGACAAACGCTATTGGAACAAATCATATCTATTGGTGTGATATACCACTTTACCCCAAAAACTGATTGTGGTTCTTCCACAAATACTGCTCTTTAATAGGGACTTTTGTCACAGGGTCATTTTGAAAATGACAGACAAAGGAAGAGGCAGGCCATTTCGCAGGAGTAGTAGGGGGTCGGGCAGGTGCATTAGGCCGGAGCCTAAGTGGGAAGTTGCAGAAGGTTTGTGTGATTACATCAAAGGACGCACCAGACCTTGTTTAATGGCTCCCTCAACCTTCTGCTTCAGCACCTTCATCATCCTCTCTATCTTCACCCTCTACACTCTCTGCTGTGTGCACCCCCAAAGATACCACCACCATATCCCCTCCGCTCTATTCAGAGAAATTATTTCCCCATCCATTCCAATACCTTACCGATGTGCTGCCATTCTTGGCATCGGATCAGGAAAAGGAGGTATCAACGGTCGCCACCCAGCAGTTTGACAACAGTACCCAGATCAGCCTAAGGAGGGTGGTCCCCACTGTTGCTGTCTACTCCAAGATCTCTAATGTCAGTGGTGGTGAAGGTGACGATGATGACGTGTTGATGGATGTCACGTCGATGCACGCAAGAGAGGAAGAGGAGGGGAGTTCAGAGCGAGAGACAAAGCAGCAGATAGGGAGGAGAAGGAGGAGAAGCAGGCAGAACTTACAGTGCACAGGAGGCAAAAAGCAGACTGCTAATGGATTTGGAACGAGCCATCCACTATGCACGGTCACATCTTTCGCTCCAAGGACGCCGGCACATGGCTCCACAGTGTGGGCTTTTTTTAACGTGTCCGCTGCTGACAATATTGTTGCCATCTGCTGCCTGTGCTGTCAACGCATAAGTTGCCGAAAGCCCAACACTCACCTAGGGACGACCACCTTAAGAAGGCACCTTGCCTTCCATCACCAAGCCCGGTGGGAGAAACACCGTCAGAACCCACATAGCCACACTCCCGGTGCTCCACGTCCTGCCTCTTCTCCTTCTCCTCTGTCCTCCCATTTGTCTTCGACTCCAACTTCCACTGTGCCGTCGTCACATTAATCAGGCAAAAGGCAGGCTTCCGTGGCCCAAATGTTCGAGAATATTTTTTTTTATAATGCCGGACTACCCTCTTGCCCAATGGCTGACCGCTGGCTTGTCGTAACTGCTAGTCTGCCAACTACTGCCATAGAAACTGGTGGACTCGGAGGCCTTTAGAAAATTAGACATCTTGCAACAGGCCAGGAAAATCTCTAGCCATTTTAGAAGATCTTACACGACCATGGCCCGCCTTGCTGATGTTCAGAGGCAACACCACCTGCCCGTTAGACGTCTGGTTTGTGACTGCCCGACGCACTAAAATTCCACCTTGTATATGTTTGATAGGCTGCAACAGCATAAACGTGCAGTTAACGACTACCTGTATGAACTCTGCGGCAGGACAGATTCTGGGGAGCTTGGTTTTTTCTCACTGCGCCAGTGGCTGCTCATGCTCGACGCATGCAGACCTCTGCAGCCATTTGATGAGATCACCAAATCGGGCAGTCGCAGCCAGGGCGTCATCAGTGACATCGCACCTTACGCCTTTTTTCTGGAGCGTGCATAGCATCATGTCATTAATCAAGCTGTCCAGGAGCAGGAAGATGAGGAAGTCTCAATGCTGGATGAATTCCCAGGGGGGCTACTCCATCTGAGAAAAGTCACCAGGAGTCTTAAGAGGATTCAGAGTAGGATAGTGTCAAGGCGGAGGAGGAGCAAGAAGAGCATGCTTTAAACTTTTCTGGGATCCCTGGTGTTGTCTGTGGCTGGTGGGAGGAGACCAAGGACGACATTATCCAGGATAATGAGCAGGAGCCAGGCCACTACACTGCCTCCAGTTTAGTGCAAATGGGGGCCTTCATGCTCCAGTGTTTGAAGAGGGACCACCGTATAAAAAGCATAAAGGGCAAGCACCAGTACTGGGTGACAATGTACTTAGACCCCTGGTACAAACACAAAATGGCGGACATGTTACCACCATCACAGAGGGCTGTCAGAATGCAGCACTTCCAAGTCTTGCTTTGAGCAAGGCTGCATTCTGCTTTTGCGGGCGCTGGCAGAGGAATTTCCACTCACACAGAAACAGTTGCAGGTACTAATTAAACAGCGCATGCAAGAAGATGGTGGTTTGAAGATGTGTTGGTCACTTCGGATAGGAGATCATTCTTGCAGCCAACCCATCGACAGCCGCCCTCTGGATCCAGCCTCAGGGAACGCCTAGACCGACAGGTTTTTCGACTACATAGGGTTAACGGTCGATGTGGATGCTCTTAAAAGCGATACACTTGCCTAGCTCACGACAGTGTGGACTACCTCACATTTCATTTTTGGAAAAAATGAATGAGGCATGAATCTCGGAGGAATAGAACACCACATGTGTCACATACGAGTTGATCACGTTTAATTTAATTTCCTCATGGTAGCCCACAAATATTTGCTACCACACAGAACAAATTATGGTCCCTGTCTTAGGTAAATACAGCTGCATAAAAGGCCTTTTCTGTCCGTTGAATGCCTAATGTTTTGGGCCTCGGAGGAATTCAACACCTGTCTACTAGGTAGAGCAGGGGTATATCACAGCCAAAAATTGGTTAATTTCATCCAAAATTGTAACAGATAAATTAGTGAAATTTGTTTACCTGTCTACTAGGTAGAGCAGGGGCATATCACAGCCATAAATTGGTGAATTTCACCCGAAAATGTAACAGATAAATTAGTAACATTTATTTACCTGTCTACTAGGTAGAGCAGGGGTATATCACAGCTAAAAATTGGTGAATTTCACCCGAAAACGTAACATACAAATTAGTAAAATTTATTTACCTGTCTACTAGATAGAGCAGGGATATATCACCCCAAAAAATTGGTCGATTTTACCTGAAAATATATCAGACAAATTAGTAAAATTTGTTTACCTGTCTACTAGGTAGAGCAGGGGTATACCACAGCCAAAAATGTGTGAATTTCACCCAAAAATGTAACAGACAAATTAGTTAAATGACATAAAATAAAATACGTACAAATAAAAAATAATAATCTTGATGTGTGAGGTGGAGGTCCATATGGAATAGGAGGTTGATCAGGCAGTGGACATAGCGGTGTAGGTGGAAGCGGAGGTGGAGGAGGAAAAGGTAGCCAACACTGGTTTTTAGTTTCATTTTTATTTTATTTTTTTTAAATTATGTTACACCACAAAAGAGTGTGAAATATCAAAAATACAACAATGAGCAATTGTGCTGTAGTATAACAATGGCTGGGTAAGGCGGGTATGCATGTCTATTCTGCACAAGGTACGGACAAGTCCTGTGGGATCACTGCCTGGTTTATTTTAATGAATGTGAGCTTGTCCACATTGGCTGTGGACAGGCGGCTGCACTTGTCTGTGATGACGCCCCCTGCCGTGCTAAACACACGTTCAGATAATACACTGGCTGCAGGGCAGGCCAGCACCCCCAAGGCGTAAAGGGCAAGTTCAGGCCATGTGCCCAGTTTGGAGACCCAGAAGTTAAAGGGGGCAGATCCATCATTCAGTACTTGTAGGCGCGTGCACACATACTACTCCACCATGTTGCTGAAATGCTGCATCCTGCTGAGACGTTCCATATCAGCTGATGGTGCTGGTTGTTGTGGCGTGTTGACAAAGCTTTTCCACATTTCGGCCATGCTAACCCTGCCTTCTGAGGGGCTGGTGGTGCTCCAGCTGAGTTGGCGACCTCTTCCTCCTCCTCTGCCATCGCCTTGTGCTTCTACTATGCTCCCGCAGTCAGGGGGGAATGCCACCAGCAGCGCGTCTACCAGCGTGGGATTGTACTTGCGCATCTTACAATCACGCTCCAGTGACGGAATTAAGTACGGTACGTTGTCCTTGTAACGGGGATACAGCAGCGTGCCCACCCAGTATTCAGCACAAGTTAGAATGTGGGCAACTCGGCAGTCGTTGTGGAGACACTGCAGCATATAATTGCTCATGTGTGCCAGGCTGCCCGGATGCAACGAAAAGCTGTCCTCTGTGGGAGGTGTATCATCTGTGTCCTCTGTATCCCCCCAGCCACGCACCAGTGATGGCCATGAGCTGGTTTGAGTGCCACCCTGCTGTGAACACGGTACCTCATCCTCCACCTTAAAACTGCTTGCTGTCGTTTAACCCTGGCTATGATGAAGTTGGTGGTGAAGGAGTTTCGATGACTGGATGAGGAGGCGGTAGAGAATGAGGAAGCGGAGGAGGAAGCAACAGGAGGCAAAGAGACGTGCCGTGCAATTCTTGGTAGTGGAAAGACATGCGCCAATCTGCTATCTTCCTCAGGCCCAGCTGCCACTGCATTTACCCAGTGTGCTGTTAGGGACATATAGCATACCTGACCGTGCCTACTGGTCCACGTATCCGTAGTTAGGTTCCATGGGACATTGTGGATATGCTTGGTGACATAGGTGGTGGTATTGATGGCAGATCCTCTGTTTGTGGGATAGCAGGTGCCACTGTCACTCCAGAGGTGGATGAAGAAGCCGAGACTGCAGCAGAAGAGGAAGAAGGAGGAGCCAGAGGCCTTTCTTGGTTTTTGAGGTGTCTACTCCACTGTAGCTCGTGCTTTGCACTTAGATGCCTGGTCATGCAGGTTGTGCTCAGGTTGAGAACGTTTATGCCTCGCTTCAGGCTCTGATTGCACAGCGTGCAAAACACTTGTGTCTTGTCGTCAGCACATTGTCTGAAGAACTGCCATGCCAGGGAACTCCTTGGAACTGGCTTTGGTGTGCTCGGTCCCTTGCTGCGTTGGGCAGTAGCAGGCGTACTGTCTAGGGGACGGCCACTCCGCTTTTGAACCCTGCTCCCTCTTCTGCTGTGCTGGTGCCTCTGTGCGACCACCGCCTCTTCCTCTGAACTACACAGGTCACTTGCATGACCTTGATTCCATGTGGGGTCGAGGACTTCATCGTCCTCCACATCATCTTCCACCCAGTCTTCACCCCTGCCCTCCTTGTCGGTCTGCACACTGCAGAAAGCCACAGCAGTTGGCACTTGTGTTTTGTCATCATTCGAGACGTGCTGCGGTGGTCCTCCCATGTACTCATCTTGAAACATAAGTGGTTGGGCATCGGTTAGGCATCTATTCTACTTCTGGGGCAGGGCTATGTTTATGGCCCACGGAAACCCCGTTATCAGAGTCATCAAAAAGCAGAAGAGACTGCTGCATGACTTGGGGCTCAGACTGCTTGGCTGATTTGCAAGGGGGTGAGGTGAAAGACTGATGGACATCGGCTGCAGGTGCCAACTCTGATCTTTCTGCTGGTGACTGGGTGGAAGACAATGTGAAGGAACTGGAGGCACTGTCAGCAATCCATTCTACTATTGCCTGTCCTTATTTTGGTCCTACCATTTGTAGAGCCGAATTAGATCTGACCAATTAACGCTGAAGGTTCTGTCATCTACTCGCACCTGAGGAAGGTGTTTCACTTGTGCTTATAGCTGGCACAGATCGACCATAACATAATAATATTGCAGTATTTCAAGTTTGTATTTCACACTGACAGTTGCAGCAAAGGCCGCTAATTTAGTATTCTGCCCAAAATTGGTGTTTCTTTAATAACAGAATACACCAGCAGTATCTAACTCTTGTATTTCACACTGACAAATGCAGCAAAGGCCGCTATTTTTGTATTTTGCCCAAAATGGGTGGTTTTTTAAATAACAGAATATAACAGCAGTATCTAACGCTTGTATTTCACACTAACAAATGCAGCAAAGGCCGCTAATTTAGTATTTTGCACAAAATGGGTGTTTTTTTAATAACATAATATTATGGCAGTATTTCAAGCTTGTATTTCACACTGACAAGTGCAGCAAAGGCCCCAGATGTAGAGTATTGACAAAAATAGGTGTTTTTCTAAACCCAGATTATTATGGCAGTATTTTAAGCTTGTATTTGACTGTCACAAAAGCACATAAGCTGTGCTAGTGCACTGAACTTGCATAAAATGGCCTCCAACGCCCACCTAACTAACATACGAATAAAAGTTCTTTTTCAGTGTCACTCGGCTCAGTGCAGGGTAAAAATATTGTGCACTGCACCCACAAAACAAAATCGCTGTAGATCGCTGAGTTAAACAAGCACTTCTGATAAAAGATTCTTTCCTATTCTCTCCCTCACAGCAGCAGCATCCTATCCCTACAATAATCAGAGCAGAGTGACGTGCAGCGCTATGTGACTCCAGCTTATATAGAGGCTGGGTCATATACTGCACTGGCCAATCACAGCCATGCCATTAGTAGCCATGGCTGTGATGGCTTCTAAGGGCACACAAGTTAAACGCTTTTTAAAACAGCCTTTCAAAAATTGCCATTAATTTGCTGAACACCGAACCCAAACTTTTACTGAATAGTTCAAACTTTTGCTGAATAGTTCGGGTCCGGGGTCCAAAAATCCAAAAGTTTGGTACGAACCCGAACTTTGCAGTTCGGGTTCGCTTAACCATACTGCAGAAGTGAAATGTGTATACAGTATATTTCGATTTTTTTGTACTGAAATAGGCCACTAAACTGTTTCACAAATAAAATTCACCAGTGAAGTGCGCATATTTTTTTTCCTTTTTGTACTGAAATAGGACACTGAACCCTTTCAACGAATATAACTGCAGAAGTCAAATGCGTATATTTTTCATTTTTGTACTGAAATAGGCCACTAAACTGTTTCACTAATAAGTGCACCATTTAAGTGCATATATTTTTTTCCTTTTTGTACTGAAATAGGACACTGAGCCCTTTAAACAAATATAACTGCAGAAGTGAAATGTGTATGTATTTTTCCTTTTTGTAGTTAAATAGGAAACTAAACTCTTTCACAAATAAATGCACCAGTGAAATGCATATATATATTTTACCTTTTTGTACTGAAATAGGCCACTAAACTGTTTCGCAAATAAATGCACTAGTGAAGTTTGTATATATATTTTCCTTTTTGTACTGAAATAGGCCACTAAATGCTTTCACAAGTAAATGCACCAGTGAAGTGCGAATATTTTTTTCCTTTATGTACTGAAATAGGACACTGAACCCAGTGGCGTACACACAATCCATGGGGCCCCGGTGCAAAACTGATCCATGGGCCCCCGTCCCCACCCCCAACCCGCCGCCGCTACCCCCCCCAACCTGCCTCCATCCCCCCCAACCCGCTGCCGCCACCCCCCAACCTGCCTCCACCCCATCCCCACTACCTCCCCTACCATTCACCCAACATGCCTCCTATCAGTACCATTTTGTGCGGGACAGGCTGATTTTGGATGGCAATCCTGCTGTACTGTCGTCTGTGGAGGACACTGTTATGGGATATCTGTGGAGGACACTGTTATGGGATATCTGTGGAGGACACTGTTATGGGGGATCTGTGGAGGGCACTTATGGGGATCTGTGGAGGGCACTTATGGGGGATCTGTGGAGGGCACTTATGGGGGATCCGTGGAGGGCACTTAAGGGGGATCCGTGGAGGGCACTTATGGGGGATCCGTGGAGGGCACTTATGGGGGATCTGTGGAGGGCACTTATGGGGGATCTGTGGAGGGCACTTATGGGGGATCTGTGGAGGGCACTTATGGGGGATCCGTGGAGGGCACTTATGGGGGATCCGTGGAGGGCACTTATGGGGGATCCGTGGAGGGCACTTATGGGGGATCTGTGGAGGGCACTTATGGGGGATCTGTGCTATATATGTGTCATCCACAAATGCCCCCATAAGTACCCTCCACGGATCCCCCATAAGTGCCCTCCACGGATCCCCCATAAGTGCCTGGCTTCTAGTAATTTATCAGTGTGGAGGGAGGAGGTGGGGACACTGGCGGCAGGGCCGGTGCAGTGCCCGGCGCTGTGCACACACCGGGGGAAGCTCCTACCTTCTGGAAGTTCTGCTCCAGCCTGCAGGACATTTTGCTCCACGATCATGGCCCAGCTCCTCCCCGCGCTTCTTCTGCTGCTGAGATCCAGAGCACGGGGCGGCAGCTGTCAGGGCAGCGGGGCGGGCATATGTGCCATGCTGCACTGCGGGGGGGGGGGGAATCCACGAGCCGGCATCTCTCCCTGAGCATCCTCTGTCATGCGCCTCCTGCCCCGCCTGCCTGCTTCATTCATAAAGTGGGAGGAGCACGCAGACGGGGCAGGAGGCGCATGACGGAGATTTTTCTGACAGTGACTGCTGGGCCCTGGCATTTTGCCAGCATCTTCAGCGGGGCCACAAATAATTGCTGCGCGGCCGACCGCCCGCACAGCTTAGTTTGAGGGAACACTGACTGCAGGGGCCAGGGGAGTGCACAGGCGGCCGGGCCCCCTGGAGTGCCAGGCCCGGTCGCAAATGCGACCCCTGCGACCCCTGTATGTACGCCACTGACTGAACCCTTTCAACAAATAAAGCTGCAGAAGGGAAATGCATATATATTTTCCTTTTTGTACTGAAATAGGCCCCAAAACTCTTTCACAAATAAATGCACCAGTGAAGTGCATATTTTTTTTTCCTTTTTTTTACTGAAATAGTACACTGAACCCTTTCAACAAATATAACTGCAGAAGGGAAAGGAGTATATATTTTTCTTTTTTGTACTGAAATAGGTCACTAAACTCTTTCACAATTAAATGCACCAGTGAAGTGTGTATATTTTTTTTCCTTTTTGTACTGAAATAGGCCACTAAACTCTTTCACAAATAAATGCACCAGTGAAATGCAATTCCACTTCCTCAGTTTCGATTCACTCATCTCTAAACATGACAAAATGATGGCAACATAAAATAGAAATATGGTGAATATAAATCACTATCTTTCTTAAAAGCATAGAAACTTGAAAAATTGCAAATATTTTTCATTTTCAGCAAATTGTGGATTTTTTTTCAAATAAATAAAGGTAAAATATATATGCCCATGTTTACCACTAACATGAAGTATGACGTGTCATGAAAAACATAATCGTTTCATAATGGTTTACATAATTAAAAGCAAAAGTTACCACATAAGGCTACTTTCACACTAGCGTTCGATCGGATCCGTTCTGAACGGATCCGATCATAATAATGCAGACGGAGGCTCCGTTCAGAACGGATCCGTCTGCATTATATTAGCATATAAAAGCTAAGTGTGAAAATAGCCTCGTACGGATCCGTCCAGACTTTCAATGTAAAGTCAATGGGGGACGGATCCGCTTGAAGATTGAGCCATATTGTGGCATCTTCAAACGGATCCGTCCCCATTGACTTACATTGTAAGTCTGGACGGATCCGCACGCCTCCGCACGGCCAGGCGGACACCCGAACGCTGCAAGCAGCGTTCAGCTGTCCGCCTGTCCGTGCGGAGGCGAGCGGAGCGGAGGCTGAACGCCGCCAGACTGATGCAGTCTGAGCGGATCCGCATCCATTCAGACTGCATCAGGGCTGGACGGAAGCGTTCGGGTCCGCTCGTGAGCCCCTTCAAACGGAGCTCATGAGCGGACCGACGAACGCTAGTGTGAAAGTAGCCTAAAGTGGCACATATCAGATTTCCAAAAATATTGTCGGCCAGGAAACGGAAAAGTGTAATGAGGGAATACTTACCACAGAGGCATTCCTTGAAGCTGGCAATAGTCTCATCCCCATGTTAATGAGTGTTAAACTGGTTGTCCGTCCAGATTTTTTTTTTTTTAAGGGTCAAAATGGTTTAAAACTAATGCTTAAGATGCTTCATGTGACATATTTGTTACCTCTGTTATATGAAAAGTGGACAACCAACCCTTTATGTGCACCACTAAGACCAATTGGAAGTCAGACCCCCCTCCGATGTGATATTTATGACTAATGGCTCATACGCACAATCATATTTTCTTTTCGTATCCGTTCATTTTTTTGCTAGACCATATACGGAACCATTAATTCCAATAGGTCCGCAAAAAAACTGATGTTACTCTGTGGGCATTCTGTTTCCGTATGTCCGTATTTCCGTTCCGCAAAAAAAATAGAACATGTCCTATTATTGTCTACATTACGGACAAGAATCGTACTGTTCCATTATGGGTCAGCTGTTCCGTTCCGCAAAATACGGAATGCACACGGATGTTATCCATATTTTTTGCGGATCTGTTTTTTGTGGACCGCAAAATACATTGGTCATGTGCATGAGCCCTTATCCTGAGGATAGGTCATCAACATGTTAGCAAACAATATTACACAGAATAGACTGCTCAAGCATCAAAAAGAAATATGGCAAGATCCCCTTTTACTTCTACCTCTTTGCTGTATACTATACATCATGTCTGTCATCATTTCAGTTAAGACAGCTATTAATTTTACTCTATAGTCCTGCACAGACAAATGAAATCATAATTAATACTGACAGCTCCTTGATTGGAACATTTATATACACTAAGTCTTCTGATGCTGTGACACAGGCAGCTCATGCTAGCAAGATGGGAAAAAAAATCCACTAACCTAATAGTACTTAACCCCATCTGACACTAAGTAAGTCCTTTTATCAGGCAATAATGCTGAATTGTAAATGTCAAGTCAATAGATATTAAATACGTATCTAGATATATAGATGATACACTATATAAGCAAGCTAAGGCAGTAAATGAAGTAAAATGTTTCCAGGTCTGCTCTGCTCATCTAAAGTCAGCCTATTAGAGTTAAATTCCCAGCACAATGCAATATCCGTGTATTTATGGCCTTATGAGTGTTGAATTATTGGAGCTAGTGAATGTGCCGCTGAGATTATTGCTTATATCAATCTTCTCATGGCACGCAAGCAATAATTGGTAAAATTTGGTGGAGTCCTTCAAGCTGTATAACATCTCGGCTCGGATGCGACACCATTATCTGTTTGTTTCGAGAGAGCAGCTGCTTCATCACCATCATATTATCATTATAAACACTAAACAGTTAGAATTTGAAGGCGGCATAGTCTCTGAATTTGACTCCGAAGCACAGATAATTTTCATGATAGATGCTGCAATTTTACAGCAATGATGCTCTGTACAGGTTTAAAAAATGCATGAAATAGTCCTGATACATCAGAAGCTACAGGATCAGTACATGCGAGTCTAGAATCTCTTTATTGCTTTCTAGCTACAATGAAATTGTATGCATCAGAAATCAGCGAATACTGTTCTATGTTAATCTTGGAGGCATATCAATGAGGTGCTTAAAATATGGCTTGTGTTCATGACAATCTAACATAAAAAAGGCAATGAAGAGTGTAGACTGAAAAGTCAGATGAATTAAAAGGGTATGATTATATTAGAGTACCACCTAGTGCACATAGCGAAGTGTAAACCGCAAACATAAATTTAAAGGGACAGTAATGCTATTGCAGCTTTTTACAACATAATGGGGTTTTCTCGGTTTTATATATTGATGACCTATCATCAGGAGTATGTAATGTATGCAGTCTGTCTTTAAACATTTTTTTATTGACACTTGATACAGGATCCTTTCTTTTTAAAGGGGTTCTCCGGGCTTTTAATATTGATGACCTATCCTCAGCATCCTTGCCAATCAGCTGTATGAAAAGACAACACACCCAGTGTGCACGTGCCATCTCCGATCTCTCTTCCTGTTGCTGATATGTCTATGGCAAAGCAGCAGTGAGCGGTGTGCACATGCCATCTCTTAATACAGGTGATCGATTGGGGTGATGGGTGTCAGAACCCCAACAATCTGATATTGATGACCTATCCTGAGGATAAATCATTAATATTAAAAGCCTGGAGAACCCCTTTAAGTTGCTCTGTGTACTGGGGCTGACTTATTTTATAGGGGTTCTCTTGCTTCAACAATTGGTACTTATCATGTAGAGGAAGTTAATATAAGGCACTTACTAATGTATTACGTGTTCTGCCCAGCTGAGTTAGAGAATCATTACAGATCACGTCTGCCTCAGTCTTGGTATTTCTGAAGTGTTTAGTGTGGTTATAGCACCATCTAGTGGTGTTGAGTTGTATTACACTTTGTTTTTCCTGTTACAGTACTACTGCATTGTGGGTGGTTCACTGCATTGTGGGAGGGCAAAGCATCCTGGGAAAGAGAAGTCTCCAGTCTCCGGGACACATCAGCAGAGCTGTCCTATGCATGTCTCCTTCTACAACTCCACCATTCTTGTAAAAGCATATATAGTTTAAGATCTACCTTTGTTTCAGGGATATTGTGTGTTGCAAAGCTGTTCAGCTAGTTGTAATTGTTACTCAGGGAGTTGTTATTACTGTTTGCTAGCCATGCAATCTTATGTACAGGCAGCCATTTTACCATGTGCTTCAGTGTTAATGTAATGTTATAGTACATGCTATGCTATGCTTAATACTTATACATGCTATTTGCATTCTTGTAGTTTTACCAAACAGTCCTGTTTTATCAATCAATCAATCACACTTGTACAATCTCTCACTCGCGCACATTGTACAACCTGTTGACCAATAAGCAATTTAGACTACAAAGAGCAGTCCTCGTATTTGAAAGACAGGAATGTTTTTTGCTGAATGTCAGACTGTCAAGCAATAAACAAACGGAACTCAGGTACAGACACACAAGAGTTTATTGTACAAACAGAATGCAAGGAGGGAAACACAGGGAAATAGAGAGCTCTAAGTACCGTCCACACAGTGGGAGGAAAACCCCCACTGCGCCACTGTCTAGTAATACTCCAGAGGGGCGTGACTAAGCAACTCCTGGAATTCACTAGGGCCCCAGATGGTAGGGTTAGGCTTTGCCGCAGGGAGTTGCCAGGGTCCACTCTCGAGCGTGAACTAGACAGTGACAACAGGAGCAAACGGACAACAGGTACCATAAGGTACCGACGGTAAATAGACAAACATAACAAACAGGCAAATACAAGCAGGCAACTAAAAACACAAGCAGGAGTTAATAGCAAGGAAACAGGAGTGACAATAAGCAGAGAAGGACTTGCTCCACCAGTAGTAAACTGCATGGCCTTGCCCATGGCACTCTGCTGCAAAGAAAGGTGCAGCAAGGGCTTGCTGAACAGAGACATATGAATACAAACTAGGTGACTAAAACATAACTGGCAGAAAAGATAACAAAACACAGGAAAAAGGACAGGAATGAACAAGTAGGAAACCCACAGAGCACAGACACGGAACCCATGGGTCAGCAGCATGGGAGAGTGAGTACAAACAAGGAGCAGGACAAGACAACACACACCAGGAGAGCTGACACAGAACTGAGGAAACCTCAGCCTTATATATAGGTTCCATGGGTGCAGCAGAGAGGCCACACCCATGGAGTAGACAGAGGATTAACTCCTAATAGGCACACAGGGGAGTTAACCTATGAAGAACCACAAACACACAGGAACGGAGCTGCAGCGAGAGCATAGACAGAAGGTCACAGCCAGAAGTAACAACTGTGACAAGTTGCAACTAATGAAAGAGAGAGCATCAAAGGAAAAAGATAGAGCATGCCTGCAAGTGTCACTGGAAGAAGAGAGAGCACTCCTGCAAGCGTCAGTGGAAGAAGAGACAGCATGTCTGCAAGCGTCACTGGAAAAACTTGGCACAGAGAAATAAACGGCAGCCACAGTAGCCAAAGCAGAGTTCCTAGAAGCCTTGGAGTTCCCGGAATCCAAGAAACATAGATAAGTACTTGGGCCAGATCTAGGTGAACAAGATCCAACACAGCGTGTCTCAGAATACCTCTATCAGCATACCAAGACAGATGACAACTATGATCTATTATATTAGCCAGCTTATACAGAGTGCCAAAGATCCTACCTTGAACTGCTGTACCTCGAGCAGGACTGTATGTGACAAAGCGATGCTGACCACAACTACCGCCCTACAGAACGAAAGCTACAACCTTCGCTTCAATTTAAAGGGACAACCTTCGCGTCAGAACGATATTATACAGACTTCCCTAGGCCAGAAATCCCTAAAAGGTATGGTGAAACACCACACACGCAGCATAACAACAGCACACCGGATAGCATTGGCGCCAACCAGGCTGCCATAGACGTCGCTAAGTTCTTTGCTAAACGGTTACCAAAGGACTTATAAAGTTCACCGATCACCCCAAGAACTACAGGGCACGGCGAGCCTCCTTCCAGAACGCCATAAAGGACTTAGATCTTTCCTGAAGTGAGGAGTTAGATCTCTTGTTAAAGTGGCTTGGAAGCAAGTCTTCTGAACAGGCCAAAATAATCAGAGACATTAACATAAACTATCCGGGCAAAGACCTAAAGATGGTGAGGGAAAGACTTGATGAGTGTTATGGGTCAATAGAAGCTATAGAAAATGCTTTATATAAGAGAATTGATAATTTTCCCAGAATAGTGAGTAGGGGTTACCAAAAGTTCGGGGGTTTGATATACCTGTTTCCACAAAATACATGATTGAGGCCTGCAATATACCTGCTTCCACAAAATACTGATTGAGGTATGAGATATACCTGCTTCCACCAAATATTGATAAAAGGTGTTCTATATACCTGCTTTCACAAAATACAGTTTGAGGGGTGTGATATACCTGCTTCCACAAATACTGATTAAGAGGTTTTTATTTATCTACTTCCACAAAATACTGATTGAAGGGTGCGATATACCTACACAAAATACTGATTAAGGGGTTCTATATACCTGCTTCCACAAAATACTGATTGAGGGGTGTGATATACCTGCTTTCACAAAATACTGATTAAGGGGTTTGATATTCCTGCTTCCACCAAATATTGATTGAGGGGTGCAATATACTTGCTTCCGCAAAATACTGATTAAGCAGTTTGATATACCTGCTTCCACCAAATATTGATTAAGAGGTTCAATATACCTGCATCTACAAAATACTGATTGAGGGGTGTGATATACCTATTCAGTATTTTGTGGAAGTAAGGGGAATTGATATACCTGCTCCCACAAAATACGGCTTGAGGGGTGCGATATACCTGCTTCCACCAAATACTGATTAAGGAGTTCTATATGCCTGCTTTCACAAAATACTGATTAAGGAGGTTGATATACCTGCTTCCAAGAAATACTGATTGAGGCCTGCAATACACCTGCTTTCACAAAATTCTGATTAAGGAGATTAATATACCTGATTCCACCAAATACTGATTGAAGCCTGCAAGAGGCCTGCTTCCACAAAATACTGATTAAGGGGATTGATATACCTGCTTCCACCAAATATTGATTGAGGCCAACGATACAACAGCTTCCACAAAATTCTGATTAAGGGGTTTGATATATAGGCTTCCACCAAATACGGATTGAGGCTTGCGATACACCTGCTTCCACAAAATACTGATTGAGGGGATTGATATACCTGCTTCCACCAAATATTGATTGATGCTAGCGATACACCTCCTTCCACAAAATACTGATTAAGGGGTTTGATATAACAGCTTCCACCAAATACCAATTGAGGCTTCCTATACACCTGCTTCCAAAAAATACTGATTAAGGAGTTTGACTACTGGCTTCCACCAAATACCGATTGAGGCCTGCGATACACCTGTGTCAACAAAATGCTGATTGAGGGGTGCAATATATCTGCTTCCACCAACTTTTGATTAAGGACTGTGATACACCTGCTTCAACAAAATACTGATTAAGTGATTGATATACCTGCTTCCACCAAATATTGATTGAGGCCTGCAATACACCTGATTCCACAGAATACTGATTAAGGGGTTTGTAATACCTGCTTCCGCAAAATACTAATTGAGGGGTGCAATATACCTGCTTCCACAAAATATTGATTATGGGGTTCTATATACCTGCTTCCACAAAATACAGATTGAGGGGTGCAATATAACTGCTTCCACCAAATATTGATTAAGGAGTTCTAAATACCTGCTTCCACAAAATACTGATTTAGGATTTTGATATACCTGCTTCCATCAATTACTGATTGAGGCCTTGCGATACAACTGCTTCCACAAAATGTTGATTAGAGGGTCTCTACCACCAGAAATACTGTTATGTAGCTGACTGACATTAGCAATTCGCTAATGTCAGCACTACATAACAGTATGTTTTTTTTTTTTACCTTTCTCACTGCAGCCGTTTTGGTAAAAAAAAGCACTTTTATAATATGCTAATGAGCCTCTAGGTGCTATGTGGGCATAAAATCTGTACCTAGAGGCTCCGTCTACTCACCCTTTATCCCGCCCAGGTCCCCTGTTCTGTCCGCCCCGCTCGTCTTGATTGATGTGACGGTTCACCGCAGCGTTGACGAAATCCTGCGAATAGTGGGTAGGGGTTACCAAAAGTTCAGGGGTTTGATATATCTATTTCCACAAAATACTGATTGTGGGGTGCAATATACCTGCTTCCACAAAATACTGATTGAGGGGTGAGATATACATGCTACCACCAAATATTGATTAAGGTGTTCTATACACCTGCTTTCACAAAATACAGTTTGAGGAGTGTGATATACCTGCTTCCACAAATACTGATTAAGAGGTTTTTATTTATCTACTTCTGCAAAATACTGATTGAAGGGTGTGGTATCCCTACACAAAATACTGATTAAGGGGTTCTATATACCTGCTTTCACAAAATACTGATTGAGGGGTGTGATATACCTGCTTCCACAAAATACTGATTGAGGCCTGCAATACACCTGCTTCCACAAAATGTTGATTAAAGGGTTTCTACCACCAGAAATACTGTTATGTAGCTGACTGACATTAGCGATGCACTAATGTCAGCACTACATAACAGTATGTTTTTTAACTTTCTCCCTGCAGCCGTTTTGGTAAAAAAAAGCACTTTTATAATATGCTAATGAGACTCTAGGTGCTATGTGGACATAAAATCAGCACCTAGAGGCTCCGTCTACTCACCCTTTATCCCGCCCAGGTCCCCTGTTCTGCCCACCCTGCTCCTCTTGATTAATGTGACGGTTTGCAGCAGCGTTGACGAAATCCCGCGCCTGCGCCAATTCACTTCGCTTCATCACTGTGACGTAGTCGGCACAAGCGCATTGAGGAATCCGGCACCAGGAGTGCATCATTCACTTACTGCGCCTGCACTGAAGACAGAAGTGAACGGCGCAGGCACGGGATTTCGTCAACGCTGCTGCAAACCGTCACATCAATCAAAAGCAGCAGGGCGGGCAGAACAGGGGACCTGGGCAGGATAAAGGCTGAATAGATGGAGCCTCTAGGTGCTGATTTTATGCCCACATAGCACCTAGAGGCTCGTTAGCATATTATAAAAGTGCTTAGTTTTTTTACTAAAACGGCTGCAGGGAGAAAGGTAAAAAACATACTGTTATGTAGTGCTGACATTAGTGCATCGCTAATGTCAGTCAGCTACATAACAGTATTTCTGGTGGTAGAAACCCTTTAAGGGGATTGATATACCTGCTTCCACCAAATATTGATTGAAGCCTACGATATACCTGCTTCTACAAAATACTGATTAAGGGGTTTGATATACCTGCTTCCACCAAATATTGATTGAGGCCTACGATACACCTACTTCCACAAAATACTGATTAAGGGGTTTGATATACCTGCTTCCACCAAATACTGATTGAGGCTTGCGATACACCTGCTTCCACAAAATACTGATTAAGGGGTGCAATATACCTGCTTCCACCAAATATTGCTTGAGGCCTGCAATACACCTGCTTCCACAAAATATTGATTAAAGGGATTGATATACCTGCTTCCACCAAATATTAATTGAGGTCTGTGATACATCTGCTTCCACAAGATACTGATTAAGGGGTTTGATATTCCAGCTTCCACAAAATACTGATTAAGGGGGGAAATATACCTGCGTACACCAAATATTGATTAAGGGGTTCTATATACCTGCTTCGACAAAATACAGTGTCAGGAATCAAACCACGAATCTCCTATGTCCCAGGCGATAGCCTTGCACACTGAGCTACCGTCTATTCAGGACAGCTCCACTCCTGAACCTAGTGAATAGTTTCCTAGTAACATAGTAACAGTATATAAGGCCGAAAAAAGACATTTGTTCATCCAGTTCGGCCTGTTATCCTGCAAGTTGATCCAGAGGAAGGCAAAAAAAAATCCCTGTGAGGTACAAGCCAATTTTTCCCCACTGGGTCAGCGGTAAACAGTGAGAAGGCCGCGGCGCTGCTGGAGCGCCACTGCCTTCTCAAACAGCTGATCGGCGGCGGTCTTGGGTGTCGGACCCCTGCCGATCAGAAGCTGATGATCTATCCAGAGAATAGATCATCAGTTTAAACAAAGTGTAGAACCCATTTAAGGGGGGAAAAAATCCTTCCCAACTCCAATCAGGCGTGCCTTCGTCAGGCCAAAATGCGCGTTGGGGTAACGCCACCCTGGGTCTTTCCTGCACACGGTTCTTGTTTTGGTGAGCCCCTGTCTCCTGCTGTTCTCCTCCATTTATTCATCCTATATAGATTTTTGGTCTGCAGTATACTTTCATCTTAATTTTCTGTCTGCATACCCTGTCTTTTATCTACTGAGGGGACATGCGCTGACAGGCACCTCACCTGGTACCTTATTGCTTCAGCATTTTGTACATGGGTTTGATTACTTACTCAGTATTTGATTCCTATGTCATACACATACTATGTACCATGCTCTTTTGATCCGTGTGTTTTTTCTTCCCAGGGTGGCGTTCTTCTTTTTTGTCCTCCGCCCCCATTTCATCATGTTTATGGCATCGTATCTATTTATTCATTACCTCAATTCATGTTATTTTTTATCATGTCTTAATAAAGTATATATATTTTTTGGTATTATGAGCTGCTATCTGTTTGTTTTTGCTGGTTTACCATTTAGTATGTACGGGTGACTTGCATTATTCCTTCCCATGTGCATAACTTTACATTTGTCAGTGTTAAACCACATCTGCCACTTCTCTGCCCAAGCCTATATTCTATCCAGATCTATCGGTAGCTTTATATTGTCCTCTTCAGTGTTAATTACTTTACACAGTTTAGTGTCATCTGCAAAAAATGATATTTTACTGTGTAAGTCTTCTACAAGATCATTAATAAAAATATTGAAGAGAATAGGGCCCAATACTGACCCCTGAGGTACTCCGCTAGTGACAGTCACCCAATCTGAGTCTGTACCATTAATAACCACCCTCTGTTTTCTATCATTGAGCCAGTTACTTACCCACATACAGATATTTTCTCCCAGTCCGAGCATTCTCATTTTATTTACTAACCTTTTATGTGGTACGGTGTCAAATGCTTTGGAGAAGTCCATATATACAGCATCCATTGATACACCACTGTTAAGCCTAGAACTTACCTCCTCATAGAAACTGATAAATTAGTTTGACGTGACCGATCCCTCATGAAGCCATGCTGATATGATGTTATTTGTTTGTTTTCATTGAGATCCTCCAAGATAGCATCTCTTAAAAAACCTTCAAACAGTTTACCCACAACAGATGTTAAACTTACCGGCCTATAGTTTCCATGGTCTGTTTTTACACACTTTTTTAGTCTTGGACAATCTCTGCTCGTTTAGCCTAATCAGCCACACCTTGGAACTTCCCATATAAACCAGACCTTTTCACTTCCTCCTTGCCAAATTAATGTGCGTCCTGCCTCTATCTAGCTTCTGAGCCTTATCCTGAACTGCTGTGTTTACTTGTGTACCAAATTTGGATTGTTACCTGACCACGCTTCTGCCTTTTCCTGAATTGCTGTGTTTACTTGTGTACCAAATTTGGATTGTTACCTGACCACGCTTCTGCCTCATCCTAACTGCTATGTGTACCTGGTACCAACCCGGACTGTTATTCGACACTGCTTGCTTCTGCTACACCAGTGCGCCAGGTTTTCTCAGCCATTGGACTCCTTACCTACTTTACAGGCCTGGATGATTCCTCATTTCAGGTAAGCAATTGTGACATCACTCTTACAGCATAATCTGGCCATAAAATATGGAGTCTGCTATGACAACCTTGAAGAAACAAGTTTCTGAACTGCAGGAATTTGGTACCACCTATCAAGAAAATTTTTCACAGTTACAAGGCTTAGTACAAAATCAACAAAGAGAAATAACTGAATTGCAAAGACAAATTTTTGATGCGCGTGGCTAAGCTGGGGATACACGCATGCCATTACAATCAAAGTTCAATGGAGAGCGACGTCATTATCAGGGTTTCCTTTATCAATGCCGCATATATTTTCAAATGCAGCCAGCTCCTTTTACCAGTGACAAGAAAAAAGTATTGTTCAACAATCTTTTGACTGACAAAGCTCTTTCATGGGCTTCACCAAACGAGGAAACAAATAGTGATCTTTTGAACGAATTGAATAGCTTCATCGCTGTTATGAGTCAAGTCTTTGATGACCCTAACCTTTGTTCCACAGCTGAAGCCAAATTACACAATCTATGACAAGGGAAACGTTCAGTTGCTGAATACACTGCAGAATTCTGTGGCTGGGTAGCTGATACTACTTGGAATCTAGCAGCCCAGAAAAGCCAGTTTAGGCGAGGACTTTTAGAACAAGTAAAAGATGAGCTTGCTAGAGTGGAAGCCCCTGATAATTTGGAGGACTTTATTCAATTGTGTATCCTTTCTAAAAGGAGAAGGGAAAAACTCTGGACATTGGGAAATAGAACTACATATTCTTTCAGTCAATCAGCTCAGTAAAACACTGAGTCCATATCTGAACCAATGCAGATTGATGCTTTACGGAAATCTCTAACTACAGCAGAAAAAGAGAGACGGTTTACAGAAAATCTTTGTCTTTACTGTATGGAGTCAGGGCACTATGCTATAAAATGCCCAAACAAGGTTTGCAGAACAATTGCTGTCACGGAAGTAAAAGAACAGATTAAACCAGAAACATCATATCTTTTGCACTCAAAAATAAATTCCAGTTCTCCTTTAGCTCTGGGTGATGACAAGATAACAGCTCCCAAGTCTCATTTTATTGTGCCAATCCACATCTGCACTGAAACACATGAAATTTCTTGTTCTGCTATGCTAGACTCTGGGGCCAGTGGTACTCCATAGACATAACCTTTGCTCATGAAAATAATATTACACTGTTAATACAGCACCTATAAACATGGAAACTGTTGATGGGTCACCACTTTCATCTGGGCCGGTTACTCATGAGACTGTGAAGTTTCAAGTCCTCATTAAACCTGATCACTGCAAAATCATTCATTTTTCACTGATTGCTTCCCCAAAGTTTCCAGTAATTTGGGGTATCCTTTGGCTAACTACTCATAACCCATTTGTTGACTGGGAAACACATTGTATACAGTTTCCATCAGAATTATGCCAGCTAAATTGCCTGCATAAACCCACCTATTCATTGCCTGAGGGCATATTAATCTCTGAACTGTATGCTAAAGAATTATTACCTCCACAATAAAGAGAATTTTAGGATGTCTGTAATAAGAAAAATGCTGATAAACTACCCCCACATCGTCCATATGATTGTCCAATAGAACTGTTACCTTGAGCTGAAATACCCTTTGATAGTATATATTCTCTTTCTGAACCAGAACTAAAGGCCTTAAAGGGTTATTCTCATCTTCAGTTTTCATACTTACCTTCGTCCAGCGCGACGTCTACTTCCTGGATTTGGCTTGGCTTGAGTGACGTCTTCTCCCAGCCAGGCCGTGCTTGCGCAGAAGACTGAAGATTCTTTCCCGTCACAATGTACTGAATGTGCACGTCGCCTCGCATGCGCCATGGTGACTTATTCCTGGCCTGTATAGTACAGAGCCGGCGTGCGCGTTCGCGGCTCTGTACTATACTGGTCAGGAAGAAGTCATCATGGCGCATGTGCGGCGGCGTGCGCATTCAGGACATTGCATGGCCTAGCCGAGAGAGGATCTTCAGTCTTCTGCACAAGCGCGGCCCGGCGGGATTCCACAGAAGAGATGGACGTAACCAGGGTAGACGAAAGACAACAATCAGATAAGAGTAGACTTATTTTCTCAAAAAGGGTGGGAATTGGGTAATAAAATGTATTTAGAAAAATAAATGATCACTGTCAAATCATTAAGAGATTTAACAGTGATCATTGTGATGGGAATACCCCTTTAAAGGAATATCTGGACAAGGATTTAAAAAAAGGCTTCACCCGGACATCTAATTCTCTAGCTGGAGCACCTTTTTCTTTGTTGAAAAGAAAGATTCCACCTTGCGTCCCTGCATTGACTATAGAAGACTTAATAATGTCACTGTAAAAAAACGGTATCCTCTTCCTTTAATTCCAGAACTACTTGAAAGGCTTCGTACAGCTAAAATATTTACTAAACTTGATCTCAGAGGAGCATATAACCTTGTTCGAATTCATCCAGATGAATGGAAGACTGCCTTTAGAACACAGTATGGACATTTTGAGTATATTATCATGCCTTTTTGATTTTGTAACGCCCCAGCCACTTTCCAACACTTTATCAATGATGTTTTCAGGGATATGCTGGATCAATTTGTAATTGTGTACTTGGAGGATATCTTAATCTTTTCAGAAAACTTGGAACAACATCACAAACACGTCTGCAATGTTCTGCAAAGGCTTCGAGAACACTGTTTATACATCAAACTTGAGAAATGTAAATTTGAGCCGACAGCCATTCAATTTCTTGGATACAGTATTTCCCTGGAAGGTCTGAGGATGGATCCTAGAAGGATCAAGGCTGTAGTGGAGTGGCCAATTCCAGGAAATGAAAAAAGATGTACGGTTTTGCCAATTTTTCCAAGATCATTACACCAATTACACAACATTAAACAACTCACTAAGAAGGCAGTACATTTTGCTTGGACATCTGAGGCTCAGGATGCTTTCACTAAATTGAAGACTCTCTTTACATCTGCACAGATATTAATTCACCCAAATCTAGAGCTACAATTTATTGTTGAGGTTGATGCATCTGATTCTGCAATAGGAGCAGTCCTGTCGCAGCGGTCTGGAGATAAGATGTTGTTGGATCCTTGTGCATATTTTTCTCTCCAAATGTCCTCATCTGATAGGAACTATGATATTGGGAATAAAGAACTGCTAGCAATTAAAAGTGCATTTCTTGGAGGGAGCTACCAATCCTATAACTGTGCTGACTGATCATAAGAATATCAAATTCATTTGTAGTGCCAAAAGACTATCTTCCAGACAAGCAAGATGTAGTTTATTCTTTTCTCGGTTTAATTTTATCATTACCTACCGACCTGGATCAAACAATGGTAAAGCTTTATCTAGGATGTTTTCTGAGCCTACACAGAAAGACAAAGATCAAACCAAAATTTTATCTGAAAAGATTTTTATAGGGGCCATTCATTCTAGGGAGCTCTTAAGTTTAATTAGGAATGGATATGAGAATGATTCCTTCCTTAGTCATTCTACAAGGAATGTCAATTTTTGCTTCAAAGATGGTTAATGGATGCAACTGGATCAGCAATTATATGTACTAGAAACAGCTCGACTTAATGTTCTAAAACAAATCCATGATTCTGAGCTGGCTGGACATTTGGGCATTAAAAATACCCAAGAAATTCTATCCCGTTCTTTTTGGTGGCCAAGTTATAAGAAGGATGTCAAAAGATGTTTTCTCATGCTTGATTTGTGCTCATAATAAGACTCCACGCTCTTCTCCTTTAGGTTTGTTACAGCCACTTCCTGTTCCTTCTCGCCCTTGGGGCTCAGTCTCAATGTATTTTGTGGTCGATCTACCTCGTTCTAAGGGAATGGACACCATCCTGGTTGTCGTGGACAGTCTTACAAAGATGGCCAGTTTTATTCCCACTAATGGAATACCCACTGCAAAACAAACTGCTGAACTTATGGTTCGGGAAGGATTTTGATTACATGGGATCCCTGACAATGTGGTATCGGATCGAGGTTTACTTTACTTCTAAATTCTGGAAAAGCTTTTGCTCTGTATTGGGGATAGGAATACATTTGTCATCTGTCTTTCATCCTCAATCTAATGGACAAACTTAAAGAACTAATCAAACTCTTGAACAATATCTTTGATGCTTCATAACTTATCTGCAAGATGATTGGATAGACTATCTCCCCACGGTTGAGTATGCATACAATAACTCAGAGCATAGCTCAACTTCTCATAGTCCTTTTTATGCTAATATAGGCCTTAATTCAGTTTTTATTCCAGATTTACCAATCGCAACTACTCTTCCAGCAGTAACCAAATGCTTGACAACATTACAGAAGTTTCAAGAAAATGTTTTGAAAATTTGCACGATGCTCAAAGACAATTCAAACAAGCAGTAGATAAACATCAGAAATCAACTCTTGTTTTTCATATAGGAGACAAAGTATGGCTTTCCACAAAGAATTTAAAGTTGAAAGTACCTTCTCCAAAATTGGGCCAGAAATATATTGGACCATTTAAAATTTCTGCTCAAATTAATGAAGTCACCTTTTGATTAAAACTCCCTGAGTCTAAAAAGGTACATCCTGTCTTTCATTGTTCTCTTTGGAAACCATTTATTGAAAAAACTTTTCCAGGCCTCCATTTGCGTCCTCCACCACCAGTAGAAGTGCATGGTGAAGAAGAATTTATAGTTAAAAAGATCTTGGACTCCAGAATCCATCGGAATAAGCTACAGTATTGAATCAAGTGGAAGGGCTATGGCTCAGAAGAAAATTTTTGGGAAACAGAAAAAAATGTTCATGCTCCTAGACTCAAAGAATTTCATCTGCAGTATCCTGATAAACCACTCTCTAGGATGCCCAGAGGTCATCCTGGAAGAGGGGGAGTACTGTCAAGAATCGAACCAGGCAACTCCTGTGTCCCAGGCAGTAGCCTTCCTCACTGAGCTCTGCTCCTGAACCTAGTGAATAGTTTCTCTGCTCATTTCGACTAATAAGCCACACCTTGGAACTTCCTATACAAACCAGACCTTGTCACTTCCTCCTTGCCAGATTATTGTGCTTCCTGCCTCTATCTAGCTCCAACCAAATATTGATTGAGGCCTGCAACACACCGGCTTCCAGAAAATACTAATTAAGGGGTTTGATATACCGGCTTCCACCAAATACTGATTGAGGCCTGCGATATACCTGCTTCCACAAATACTGTTCTTTTCTAAAGACTTTGGCACAGGGTCATTTTGAAAATGACATGCAGAGGAAGAGGAAGACCGTTACACAGGGGTGGTAGGGGTCAGGCAGGTGCAAAAGGCTAAAGCCTAAGTGGGAAGATGGAGAAGGTGCGTGCGATTACGTAAAAAAAAAAAAACACCTTCCACTTCTGCACACTCCTCATCCTCTGTATCTGCACCCTCCTCACTCTCTGCTGTGTGCACCCCAAAATACACCACCACCACTATAGCCCCTCCACTCGAGTCAGAGGAATTATTTTCCCATCCATTTCCAGACCTTACCGATGCGCAGTCATTCTTGGCATCGGATGAGGAAGAGGAGGTAGCAACGGCTGCCACCCAGCGGACTGACGACAGTACCCAGATCAACACAAGGAGGGTGGTCCCCGCTTCTGCTGCCTACTCTGAGATCTCTAATGTCAGTGGTGGTGAAGGTGACGATGACGAAGTGCCGATGGAGGTCACGTGGGTGCCCACAAGAGAGGAAGAGGAGGGGAGTTAAGAGGGATAGATGGAGCAGCAGATAGGGAGGAGTAGCAGGCAGAACTCGTAGTGCAAAGGAGGCAAAAAGAAGACCAAAAATGTATTTGGAGCGAACCATCCACCATGCACGGTCACATCTTGTGCTCCAGGACGCCGGCACATAGCTCCACAGTGTGGGATTTTTTAATGTGTCAGCTGCTGACAATAGTGTTGCCATTTGCAGCTTGTGCTGTCAACGCATAAGTTACGGTAAGCCCCTAGGCACGACCTCCTTAGGAAGGCACCAGGCCTTCAATTACCGAGCCCAGTGTGAGCAACGCAGTCAGAACCCACAAAGCCACACTCCCAGCGCTTCATGTCATGCCTCTTATCCTCCTTCTCCTCTTTCCTCTCAAATTTCTTCCACTGCAGTTTCCACCATGCCATTGTCACGTTCATCTAGCAGAAGGCAGGCTTCTGTGGCCCAAATGTTCAAGTGTAAAAAGTTGATGACGCCGGATAACCCTCTTGCCCAGCTTCTGACAGCTGGCTTGTCAGTACTGCTAGCCCGCCAATATATACTGCCATATAAATTGGTAGATTCGGAGGCCTTTAGAAAATTTGTGTCCATTGTCGCACCACAATGGAAGGTCTCTGGAAGGAAATATTTCTCCCAAAAGGGCATCCCAGAGCTATATGGCCACGTTAGAAGAAATTGAATTTATCTCTGGCATGCAGAGTCAGTGCAAAGATACATCTGACCACAGACACTTGGTCTAGCAAACACGGGCAGGGAAGGTACATAACTTTTACTGCCCACTAAGTGAACCTTCTGATGGCCGTCAAGCATGCAACCTGTGGCACCCTTGTGGATTTGGTGTTACCGCCACGGATTGCATGCAGGCCTGCCTCTTCTTCTCCTCCTCCTACTCCATCCTCTGTCTCCTCCTCGGATGACTCCTCCTTTTTCACTGCTACCACCTCTTCCGCTGCACCCCCAAAGCTCCCCAGAAACTATTCGACGTGCCAGGTGAAAAGTTGCCATGCTGTGCTGCGGCTGTTGTCCCTGGAAGCCAAGAGCCACACCGTTCCTACACTCCTTTCAGCTCTGCGGTCACAGGCCGATCACTGGCTAACCCCGCTCAATTTGACAGTTGGTAAAGTGGTGTTCGACAACAGTGCCAATCTGCTGGGTGCGCTGAAACAGTGCAAATGACACAAGTGCCGTGCGGGGTCCAGGACGTCTTGCGGCAGGCCAGAAAAATTGCCATTTTAGAAGATCTTACATGGCTATGGCTCGCCTTGCTGACGTTCAGTGGCGACACGACCTGCCTTTCAGACATCTGATTTGTGACAGCCCGACGCGCTGGAACTCTACCTTGTAAATGCTTGATAGACTGCTCCAGCAGCATAATGTGCCGTTAACTACTACATTACACTACGTGTACAAACTCTGCAGCAGGACAGGTTCTGGGTAGCTTGGTTTCTTTTCACTGTGCCAGTGGCTGCTCATGCGTGACGCATGCAGACGACTGCGGTCATTTGATGAGATCAACAAACTGGTCAGTTGCAGCGAGGGCACCATCAGTGACATTGTTCCTTACACCTTCTTTCTGGAGCGTGGATTGTATCATGTCATTGATCAAATCATCGAGGAGCAGGAGCAGGGATTTGAAGAAGCCGCAATGCTGAATGAATTTCCGGGGGGGGGGGGGGGGGCAACACCATATGAGACAAGTCAGCAGGAGTCTGAAGAGGAGTCAGAGGAGGAGGTGGCTGGGGGGAGGAGGAGCAAGAAGAGCAGGCTTTGAGGGGGATTTTAAACTTTTTGGGGATCCCTGATGTTGTCCGTGGGTGGGGAGAGGAGACTGAGGACAGCATTCTCCTCAGCGATGAGCAGGAGCAAGGGCGCACCACCACTTCCAATTTAGTGCAAATGGGGGCCTTCATGCTCCAGTGTTTGAAGAGGGACCACCATATAAAAAGCATAAAGGACCAAAACTGGGTGGCAACGTTCTTAGACCCCCGGTAAAAACACAAAATGGCAGACAATGGGGGGGGGGGGCGTGGCGTGGCTAGCTGCTGACCAGGAAAGACATCTCTCACAGCAACTCCATCACAACAAATTGAATCTAACCTCATCCGCCCTATATACTAAGTCTACAGACCTCATCTCAGATCCCCAGAGACGCTGATTAACAGCTGCTCCGATTTGAGTCCTCTCTGGAGTCGAAATACCGCTCCAATCCGGATCTACGAGTGAGGCCTAGCGGAGGAAGAATCCCCGGCCTAGATTTGTAGCGGAACGTAAGTGAAAATAGAGACTCACCCCTGTCTCAATTGGCAAGAACAACGCCATTGCAAGTTCTACACAAGGTAATCTACCCCACAGAAAAAGCTTACATTAGTCCGGCAACATAGAAGTTCACAGCGCCATCCTGAAAGCTAGTGTTCCCGGTGCAGGCGCCATCTTGTTAATCGGACAGAGCGATCGCAAGGCCTGTCATTTGCGGCATCTGCAAGCCCTATATCTGAAAAAATAAAGCACTTATTAGTCAGAGTGAGACATCTAACGCAGGTGCCGGACAGCTGCAAGGACTGCCTGTTAGAAAACGGTGTGATCGCCTCCAGCCTGGGTCACATCCCGTTCACAGCAAGCTCCTCATAGCTCCAAGATCCCTGCTAAGTGCTGGAAAACAGTGTTTTTCATTTCACCTGTCCCTCTGGCAGATCATTACTAAGTCTGGAGGAATATTGGCTGCGTAGGGATTGCCTTCTCTGATTTCACTGTCAGACAGTGACCTATTTTGGTTCTTAACCTAAAATGGCAGATGCTATCTAGCTGCACTCACAATCTGCTTTAAAACCTTAAAAAAGGAGCGGAACCAACACCAGAGCGAGATGGCCTAACCTCGCCACCCTGACCCACTATACACTCTAATAGCGTGGAAATTCAGCCTGTATAACCAAAATGGTAAAAATCGGCGGCTCAAAAGCTGGGGAATCGGCTGGTCAGCAAAAATCGAACCCAACAAGTGGAGAGATGGACAAATTCATCAAGAAAGCTGCCACAACTGTCGTGGCCAGAGAACACAAAATGGCGCCAGACACCCCGAGCGCCTCAAGCCGCAGACAGGCGGAACCCCCAGCCCAAGAATGGGAAAACGGGGAAGATACAGACAGCTTACCTATTTCCAGATCTTTTCTGAAGGAAGCCCTGGCGTCCTCACTATCTTTGGCGCTAGAGCCTATCAGCTCTGACCTATCGTCCATCAAGCTTGATGTGAGGCAGATACGGAGTAGAGCTGAGACCCTGGAAGAAAACCAGGCAAGCGTCATTCAGCATTAGAAAGCGGTTACAAACAGCGTCTCCTCGGTTCAGAAAAATCTTAACAGCTTATTCAGCGCAATCGAAGACCAGGAGAACAGAGGTAGGCGTAATAACCTTCGCTTTCATGGTATTCCCGAGTCTGTAGCCGCAGATGAGCTTCCATACACAGTAGTACAGATATGCCTCATGCTTCTGGGACCTGACACAGCCCACAAAGTCATCCTGGAGAGGGCCCACAGAGCTTTAAAGCCTAGACCTGCACCGTCTGAACCCCCCAGGGACGCAATCTGCAAGTTCCTAGCATTCCCTGTTAAGGAAGCAATCATGTATAAAGCAAGGTCCAGGAGCCCCATTCAATGGGAAGGAAAAGATATCCTCATATTTCAAGACCTGGCCCAGTCTACCCTGACGAAGCGGAGAGCACTTAAACCTCTTACAGACTGGCTTAGGTCCAAGAAGATTCTCTACCGATGGTCTTTTCCTTTTGGGATCTCTTTTATGTTCGAGGGACGCAGACTGTCTATCACCTCACACCAGGACTTTTTTGATTTACTAGGCTGCGGTCCTCTAAATATCCAAAATTGGGATCCTGTTCAGGATCTTCGAGAGCTTCCAGAGATACCCAAATTGGAACCTTTGGAAAAACAGCGTACACCAAAGTCCCAAAGACAAAGGAGAAACATCCGTGGCCCATCTCCAAGACGTCTAGCAGTGGACAATTGATACCCAGTTGACCGCCTCTAAGTATACACTGCCAGAAGCATACTGATTTAACTACTTTTTCCTATCCCTCTATCTTGTTTTCCTCTCTTGTCAATTTGCTTCTCTAAGGATATGGTATATCCTCTATAGTCATACACCTATTGTTCTCCAGATGGTTACTAACTTCTTCATAGGTTGATCCAATTAAAACCAAGTCCTTATTCCATCCTCCCCTTCCCCCCTTACTCTTCCTACCCGGTTCTCCCGGGCTCTGAGCCCACTAACTAATACTACTTAACGTACTTCTAAAAGTTATTTTGTTTTATTGTTCAGCAATGGCTCGTACATTAACCCGGGCATATTGCAAATTTTTTGTTTATATTATTGTTAGTTTACAGGGACACTGTGGCGCTATGCAGAATTTGAGTAATGGAGACAATTTATGCCATATAAGCGGGGTGGGGGCTCCTCTGGAGGCTGGAGACTTGGAATCCATCCACACCCAAGCCTTAGTAGCACGCCTGAGATACTCCTTCATGTTTATTCCATGACAGATCTCCAAATTTCCTCATATAATGTCGAAAGGCTTCAAATCACCTTCCAAAAGAGCCCAAATATTCTCTCTACTGAAAAAAGAGGACTGCTCTATTATTTTCCTTCAGGAGACACACTATAAATCTGACCATTATCCTAACTTCTCATTTTCTAATTTTCCAGTGTGGTATCATAGCGGATCCAATTCTTCAGCCTCCAGGGGAGTCAGCATAGGTTCCAAAAAGGGTAGTCCATTCCAGTATGACTCCCATATTCAAGATCCTGACGGCCGTTACATAATGGTGAAAGGTACTTTTGCGAATCAGTTATACACTAATCAACATTCAAACCCCTAACACCCATCAACACAAATGGTATAACGCAATCTCTCCAGTAGAAACATAGAAACATAGAATGTGTCGGCAGATAAGAACCATTTGGCCCATCTAGTCTGCCCAATATATCTGAATCCTATGAATAGTCCCTGGCCCTATCTTATATGAAGGATAGCCTTATGTCTATCCCATGCATGCTTAAACTCCTTCACTGTATTTGCAGCTACCACTTCTGCAGGAAGGCTATTCCATGCATCCACTACTCTCTCAGTAAAGTAATACTTCCTTATATTACTTTTAAACCTTTGCCCCTCTAATTTAAAACTGTGTCCTCTTGTGGTAGTTTTTCTTCTTTTAAATATGCTCTCCTCCTTTACCGAGTTGATTCCCTTTATGTATTTAAAAGTTTCTATCATATCCCCTCGGTCTCTTCTTTCTTCCAAGCTATATATTTTAAGGTCTTTTAACCTTTCCTGGTAAGTTTTATCCTGCAATCCATGTACTAGTTTAGTAGCTCTTCTCTGAACTCTCTCTAGAGTATCTATATCCTTCTGGAGATATGGCCTCCAGTACTGCGCACAATACTCCAAGTGAGGTCTCACCAGTGATCTGTACAGCGGCATAAGCACTTCACTCTTTCTACTGCTTATACCTCTCCCTATACATCCAAGCATTCTGCTGGCATTTCATGCTGCTCTATTACATTGTCTTCCCACCTTTAAGTCTTCTGAAATAATTACTCCTAAATCCCTTTCCTCAGATACTGAGGTCAGGACTGTGTCAAATATTCTATATTCTGCCCTTGGGTTTTTACGCCCCAGGTGCATTATCTTGCACTTATCCACATTAAATTTCAGTTGCCAGAGTTCTGATCATTCTTCTAGTTTTCCTAAATCCTTTTCCATTTGGCGTTTCCCTCCAGGAACATCAACCCTGTTACATATCTTTGTGTCATCAGCAAAAAGACAAACCTTACCATCGAGGCCTTTTGCAATATCACTTATGAAGATATTAAACAAAATTGGTCCCAGTACAGATCCCTGTGGAATCCCACTGGTAACATGACCTTGTTTTGAATGTTCTCCATTGACTACAACCCTCTGTTGTCTGTCACTCAGCCACTGCCTAATCCACTCAACAATATGGGAGTCCATGTTCAATGACTGCAGTTTATTGATAAGTCTTCTATGTGGGACAGTGTCAAAAGCCTTACTAAAATCTATATATGCGATGTCTACTGCATCTCCACCGTCTATTATTTTAGTCACCCAGTCAAAAAAATCTATAAGATTTGTTTGACATGATCTCCCTGAAGTAAACCCATGTTGTTTTTCATCTTGCAATCCATGGGATTTTAGATGTTCCACAATCCTATCCTTTAATAGGGTTTCCATTAATTTGCCTACTATTGATGTCAGACTCACTGGTCTATAGTTGCTCGATTCCTCCCTACTACCTTTCTTGTGAATGGGCACGACATTTGCCAATTTCCAATCTTCCGGGACGACTCCTGTTACTAATGATTGGTTAAATAAATCTGTTAACGGTTTTGCCAGCTCACCACTAAGCTCTTTTAATAATTTTGGGTGTATCCCATCAGGCCCCTGTGACTTATTTGTCTTCACTTTAGACAGCAAACTTAGAACATCTTCCTCTGTAAAGACACATGCATAAAACGATTTAATAGTCATCCTTTCTAGTGGAGGTCCTTCTCCTTCTTTTTCTTTTGTAAAAACTGAACAGAAGTATTCATTAAGGCAGTCGGCTAGCCCTTTATTCTCTTCTACATACCTTCCGTCCTTTGTTTTTAATTTAGTTATTCCTTGTTTTAATTTCCTTTTTTCATTTATATATCTGAAGAATGTCTTATCCCCTTTTTTCATAGACTGAGCTAGTTTTTCTTCTGCCTGAGCTTTAGAAGTTCTTATAACTTGCTTGGCCTCTTTCTGCCTAATCTTGTAGATTTCCTTATCTTCATTGCTCTGGGTTTTTTTATAATTACAAAATGCTAGCTTTTTATTTTTAATGATTTGGGCCACTTCTGCTGAGTACCACAGTGGTCTCTTCCTTTTTTTGCTTTTACTGACAAGTCTAATGCAATTTTCTGTTGCCTTCAATAATGCACCTTTTAAGTAGTCCCATTTCTCCTGGACTCCATGTAATCCGTTCCAGTCTGATAAGGACTCATTTATGACTAATTTCATTTTTGAAAAGTCTATTTTTCTAAAATCTAAAACTTTTGTTTTTGTGTGGTGGGACTATTTCACAGTTCTTATATTAAACCACACTGACTGGTGATCACTAGATCCCAAGGTTTCGCCTACAATGACATCATATACCGAATCCCCATTTGTGAATATCAAATCCAAAATGGCCTCCCTCCGGGTTGGCTCCTCAACCATTTGTTGTAGGGATAACCCCAGTAGGGAATTTAGAATATCTGTACTCCTGGTAGAACTTGCTATTTTGGTTTTCCAGTTTATATCTGGAAGATTGAAATCTCCCATAATGATAACTTCTCCTTTCATTGTCATTTTAGCTATTTCTTCAACTAGTAGATCATCTAGTTCTTTAACTTGATCAGGTGGTCTATATATCACACCTACACGAGTTACTGCATGATTAGCAAACTGCACCATAACCCAAACTGACTCTATGTTGGCCTCACCAACTTGTATTAGGTTAGATTTAATGCTATCTTTCACATACAGGGCCACTCCTCCTCCTTTCTTGCCTTCTCTGTCTCTTCTGTATAAAGAGTACCCTGGTATGGTTATGTCCCAGTCATTTCTTTCATTAAACCATGTCTCTGTAACAGCCACTAAATCTACATTCTCAGATGCCATTATTGACCCAAGTTCATTGATTTTTTTACCTAAAAAAATGGAAAAGTTTAAAGAAGTTTAAAGAAGGTATAAGGTATGGGATGCTCACAAAGCTTATATAAGAGGACAGTTTATCAAACTTGGAACCCAACTCAAAAAAAAAAAAGCTTCTCTTGGAAATAGAGGGGATTCACAAAAAGACTCCACTAGTCTCAAACCTCTCCCAACTTAATGATCTTAGATCAGAACTAAAAAACCTCCTCAATACAAAATCAGCCCGACTTTACTTGCACTCCCAATTGAAATACTTTGCTCATGGCAACAAAGCCTCCAAGTTAATGATGGGCCTCATAAAAAAGAGGAAAGTCCAAAACCATATTAGT
Organism: Bufo gargarizans; assembly: GCF_014858855.1. NCBI lineage: Eukaryota > Metazoa > Chordata > Amphibia > Anura > Bufonidae > Bufo > Bufo gargarizans. Next base: position 437,817,660 of record NC_058082.1, on the reverse strand, counting down.
AAAATTAATAAAAAAGAAGGGGGTACGGCCATAACTTCTAAGGAAATCGCTCTTCAGTTCCAAGAATACTACCAAACTTTGTATAACATCCCACAAAGCAGGTTAAGAGACCAAAATTCATCAATCCCGGAATCCATAGAATCCTTCCTCAATGCTATCACCCTCCCCAGACTGACTGAAACTCAAAAGTCAGCACTCATTGCTCCCTTCAACTCTGAAGATTTAAAAAAAAAACTATAAATAATCTCCCACACTGTAAAGCTCCTTGCCCAGATGGTCTCCCGGCCCTTTATTATTGCTCCTTTAGTAATACCCTCATCCCGCATTTGTTACAGATATGTAACAGCTCCCTCCTAGGTTTACCCCTCTCAACAGACATGACTAAAGCCCATATTACCATTCTTCCCAAAGAGGGTAAAGATCCATCTCAGTGCTCAAGCTATCACCCTATCTCCCTGCTAAATTTAGACCTAAAATTTCTCGCTAAAATGTTAGCTAACCGTCTCGCCTCATTCCTTCCGGACATGATCCATAGAGATCAGACAGGTTTTGGAAAAGGCTGAGAAGGGAAAGACAACACAACTAGAATCCTCAATGCCATTTATTACGCAATAAAGAAATGTATCCCCCTGACATTGCTAAGCACTGATGCAGAGAAAGCATTCGACAGGGTCAACTGGGAATCCATCCATGCGCTGTGCACTGAATAAGTTTGATATTCCTATCCCATTCATAGAAGCTACTTTTGCCATGTATTCCAATGCCTCTGCATCAGTGCTGGTAAATGACACCATGGTTTCCCCCTATCGCCCCTTTTATTTGTAATAACCATGGAACCACTCTTACAGACTATCAGGCAGGATTCAAAAATAGCGGGGATAAAAATGGGAAAACAAGAACACAAGGCCACGGCCTTTGCGGATGATCTTTTAATCCTCACCACAAATCCACAAACCTCCTTAACTGTTATATACAATTTACTGGAACGGTTCTGCCCCTGTCCAATTTTAAAATTAATATGAACAAATCTCAAACCATGGGTATCGGCATCCCCATAATCCCATAATTGGGATAACCCTTATATCACCTATTTGGGAATTAAAATAGGCTCTGATCCCAACAACCTCTTCAACCTCAACTATACCCCGTTACTTCAGTCTATTTCTGACCAACTCCACCATTTAGACCTTCAGACGCTGTCGTCGTTCGGTAGGAAAAACATCACCTCCCTAATTATTCCTAGACTTAACTACTTAAAGCAAGTACTGCCTATCCCAATTTAAAAAAAACAAATTCACTGCCTTAATGAAAATGGTCCGTAGATTTATATGGAAACAAAAAAGCCAAAGACTGGCGACAACTACTTTGCAAAAACCCAGGGACATGGGAGGTATAGGTCTTCCCAACCCCCAAGTCCTCCATAGTCTAATTCTCATTCAGGGCACTATTGACGGGTGATAAGGAAAAATTTGCCTCCCTTTCAAACACCAACCGGATTATAAATTTGTCGCTCAAGGTATGGAAATGGTTTCAAGAATCCAGTTGGGGTTTTCCCTTACCCTCACCGCTGATTCAAGTGAGAGACGTGTTGGAGTTGGCCCCATTGGAGTTGAAACAATGTCTCCCCAAATCACTTAAAACATCCCAAATCCCTATTATTTCACTGTTTGACGTTGAAGGGAAGATAGCAAACAAAAAAGAAATTGCCTCATTACTCTCCACCTTGGATTCACTTCCTTCCCCAATATCTTTCCTTCACAGTTACATTACAAAACAATGTGGACACTCTGAGAAGCAAGTAACCCCTGAACTACTGGGTGTTCAGACTTGACCTGTGGCCAGAGCTGGCACAATTTTCCATGGAACTCTTGGCTTGCCCCTCATCGAGTGTTCTGCCTGAAAGGATGTTCAGTGCTGCCGGGGAGATCGTGACTCATAAGCGCACTCGCCTAGCTCACAACAGTGTGGACTACCTCACATTTCTAAAAATGAATGGGGCATGGATCTCAGAGGAATTCAACACCTGTTACGACCACAAGTAATTGAATTTTCTCATGCCAGCCCACACATATCTGCCACCACCCAGAACAAAGAATGGTCCCATCTTATGTATACTCCCATTTTGCATGAGCTGAACTCAAAGACTTGAAACATTTTCTACATACACAAAAGACCCATTACTACATTAATGTTCAAAAATCTGTCTAAATCTGTGTTAGTGAGCACTTCTCCTTTGCCGAGATAATCTATCCCACCTCACAGGTGTGGCATATCAAGGTGCTGATTAGACAGCATGAATATTGCACGGTGTGAATTAGACTGCCAAGAATAAGAGGTCACTCTGAAATGTGCAGTTTGATCACAGAGCACAATGAAACAGATGTTGCAATGTTTGAGGGAGCGTGCAATTGGCATGCCGACAGCAGGAATGTCTACCAGAGCTGTTGCCCATGCAATGAATGTTCATTTCTCTATCATAAACCATCTCCAAATGTGTTTCATAGAATTTGGCAGTACATCCAACCGGCCTCACAACCGCAGACCATGTGTAAACACACCAGCCCAGGACCTCCACATCCAGCATGTTCACCTCCATGATCATCTGAGACTAGCCACCGAGACAGCTGCAGCAACAATCGGTTTGCAAAACCAAATCATTTTTGCACAAACTGTCAGAAACCATCTCAGGGAAGCTCATCTGCATGCTTGTCATCCTCTTCGGGGTCTGGACCTGACTGCAGTTCGTTGTTGTAACCAACTTGAGTGGGCAAATGCTCACATTCAATGTCGTCTGGCACTTTAGAGACGAGTTCTGTTCATGGATGAGTCCCGGTTTTCACTGTTCAGGGCAGATGGCAGATAGTGTGTGTGGTGTTGTTTAGGTGAACAGTTTGGTGATAGCAACACTGTGGATTGAGTGGCCTATGCTGGCGGTGGTGTTATAGTATGGGCAGGCGTATGTTATGGACAATGAACACAGGTGAATTTTATTGATGGCATTTGGAATGCCCAGAGATACTGTGACAAGATCCTGAGGCCCATTGTTGTGCCATTCATCCACGACCATCACCTCATATTGCAGCATGATAATGCACTGCCTTAAATTGCAAGTATCTGCACACAATTCCTGGAGGCTGAAAACATCCAAGTTCTTGCATGGCCAGCAGCCTTGCCGGACATGTCACCTATTGAGCATGTTTAGAATTCTCTGGATGGGCGTATACAACAGCGTGTTCCAGTTCCTGCTAATATTTTGCAACTTCGCACAGCTATTGAAGAGGAGTGGACCAACATTCCACAGGCCACAATCAACAACCTGATCAACTCTATGCGACGGAGATGTGTTGCACTGAGTGAGGCAAATAGTGGCTACACCAGATACTGACTGGTTTTCTGACCCCCCATTTCCAGTAAGGCAAAACTGTGCACATTTCAGAGTGTCCTTTTATTGTGCGCAGTCTAAGGCACACCTGTTCAATATTCATGCTGTCTAATAAGCACCTTGATATGCCACACCTATGAGGTGGGATAGATTATCTCAGCAAAGGAGAAGTGATCACTAGCATAGATTTATCAGATTTTTGAACAATATTTGAGAGTAATGGGCCCTTTGTGTATGTAGAAAATGTTTCAGATCTTTGAGTTCAGCACATGCAAAATGGGAGCAAAACTGAAAGTGTTGCGTTTATATTTTTGTTCAGTGTATTTACAGCGGCATAAAAGGCCTTTTCTGTCAGGCGAATACCTAATTTTTGGGGCCTATACTGGCTTACAGTAAAATTGTTATCCAGTGACCGTCTAATATACCTCCAGCCACATAATCACTTGTTCTTTTCTGTCAGGTGAATGCCTAATTTTTGGGGCCTGTACTCCGCTGGCCTAGAGTAAAATTGTTATTCAGTGACCACCTAATGTACCTCCAGCAACATAACAAGTTCTTAGTGGCTGCAAATATGACCTGAAGGTTTTTCAGGTTCGCCTGCCATTAACATCAATAAGATCTGCCGCGAACACGCGGTTCGCGAATATTTGATTGCGAACGCACGCTCATGTATCGATGTGGTCGATGTTTGTCCATGACTATTGTTGATAGAGATAGAGATTGCTCAGGCACAAAGAGATCTGCCGGGGCTAGCATTCCTGGACACCGCCAGAGGTGCCAATCCGATTGTCCAAAAACTCCCTTATAACCTGCTGGAGAATTGGATCACGCATTGTTCTCATAATAACAGGTACATAATACTATTCCCCGCCTTCATGGTGTTTGTAGACTTTGTTACTAAACAAGCAAGGATTAGAAATTATCCCAGTTTTGCGTTAACATTGTCATGTCCCACTACCCCACAAAACTAACGTTGCCTCTAGCGATGAACACATTTCTGCCGGTTGGTCAAATTTAAAAAAAAAAATTGGTTCGATCCGAATTTATTTATTTGCAAATTACGTTAAAAAAACTACTATTTCCTGGCTGTAGAGAGCCTTTATAGTGGTGTAGAACACTGTGCCTTGCATTAACATGCATAGGGAGTCTGCTTTGGTAGTGAAATAATACTGTGAGTCAGTTTGACATGCAGATGACAGGCGTCACTCTTAGAATTACTGCACTCTTCACTTATTTAGATGGTCATGGGGCCAAAACTGACCAAATAGCTCAAGTATCAACTCAGCCTTACAGGTCAGTGTTAGCACCAAGGAGAAGCACACTCCTTTTACACAGTCATCAGCTGATTCCACATAGAGGTCTACAGAACCTGTTCTATTAAATGCTTAAACAAGTAGAGCCCCCCGACAGAGTGGAGAGGGTGTTAGCAGTAAGTTTGTGTTGACATCACTGATTATTTTGTCCTTCCTCTGATACGTCAGGACAATAACCCACAAAAAAAGGATCATGACTGTTGAGAATCCACCTTTACTTGGTCAGCATTTGGTCAGTAATCCATCAGTATTGCTAATGCCCCAAAAAAAGGAGTGGATCCAAAACAGAGATGGCACATGAATGGAATATTTGCATGTCTTCTGTGTTTTTTACCCACTCTTGCTTTTAGCTACCAAATTAGCTGCCAATTCTGATGGGACCATACAGGTCTCACAGCTGCTACACAGACAGGATCTGTTGTACATCTCATTTTTCCTTCCTTCTGACAGATCAGAAGAAGGGTCAAATAAATGATGATGTCAGCCAGGCCAAAAGGTAAAATAGTGGCCCAGTCATGAAGTGGGGTGGGTGCGAACAGTATGAGAAGTCCACAGAGTGGTCCTATGACATAGTGGTGAGGTGGAAGCAGCATGAGGATACCACAAAATGGCACAATGACAGTGTGGAGGTGGCAGCAGCATCAGGAGGCCACAGAGTGGCAAGGTGACATAGTGTGGAGGTGGAAGAGGCAACAGGAGGTCACATAGTTTTGCAATGACAGCGTGGAGGTGGCGTCAGCAGCAGCATCAGAGGAGGCCACAGAGTGGCATGGTGACATAGTGTGGAGGTGCCAGCAGCATGAAAAGACCACAGAGTGGCAAGGTGACATAGTTTGGAGGTGGCAGCAGCATCAGGAGGCCACAGAGTGGCAAGGTGACATAGTGTAAATGTGGCAGCAGCATCAGGAGGCCACAGAGTGGCAAGGTGATAGTGTGAAGGTGGAATCAGCATCAGGAGGCCATAGAGTTCCACAATAACAGTGTGGAGGTGGCAGTAGCAGCATCAGGAGGCCACAGAGTGGCAAGGAGACAGTGTGGAGGTGGCAGTAGCAGCATCAGGAGGCCACAGAGTAGCAAGGTGACAGTGTGGATTTGGCAGCAGCATCAGGAAACAATGGAGTGGCAAGGTGACATAGTGTGGAGGCGGCAGCAGCATCAGGAGACCACAGAGTGGCAAGGTGACATAATGTGGAAGTGGCATCAGCATCAGCATCAGCATCAGGATTCCACAGAGTGGCAAAGTGACTGTGTGAAGGTGGCAGCAGCGTCATGAGGCCACAGAGTTGCACAATGACAGTGTGGAGTCGGCAGTAGCAGCATCAGGAGGCCACAGAGTTGCAAGGTGACAGTGTGGAGATGGCAGCAGCATCAGGAAACCACAGAGTGGCAAAGTGACATAGCATGTAGGTGGCAGCATCAGGAGGCCACAGAGTGGCAAGGTGACAAAATGTGGAGGTGGAAGCAGCATCAGGATTCCACAGAGTGGCAAGGTGCCAGTGTGGATGTGGCATCAGCATCAGGAGGCCAACGAGTTGCACAATAACAGTGTGGAGGTTGCAATAGCAGCATCAGGAGACCACAGAGTGGCAAAGTGACATAGTGTGGATGTGGCAGAAGCATCAGGAGTTATTATAACCGAACAAGTCCTCAAAAATTTAGAAATCATATGTGAGTCAAACTCATTGTAACCAATAACGAACACGCATGAATATGAAATGCAAATATTTTATTAATGTCACTTAAATGACACAAATACAATCAATAATAGATATAATATATAAGGTGCAGTAATGTGGTGGCGCTACAAAACAACGCCCCACCATGGATACGCAAGGAATGTTATATATACCCAAAGCTCCCGCTAGCTGACACTGGGAGCTCAGGTCTCTTGAAGTGACCCCTGTTGCAACGGCCCCTTACTCTGCTGCGATCTATGCCTGCTCCAGAAACATTTAGGCTTCTGCCACTCCCCAGTGCAGGGCCTGGCACTTCTCTATCTGACATACTGTTAGATCAAATAAATAAATAGGAAATTAAAACACCCCAAAAAAGTCTGTCAACTTCTCACTTTACCACACAACGGCTAATAAGCCCTTTTTTCCCCACTAATACACAAAAAAAGGGCTTTAAAACATATTACTGCACCACTAAACAGCAAATATATTTATTAGTTTACCACTAATACACACCTTTAAGGCTTTAGTACATATAACTGCACCACTAAATGGCAAATATATTTTAATTTTGCCACTAATACGCAACAAAAAGTGCTGTAATTTTAGCACTTCGGCACACAATTACAAGCCAAAAAATGCTTTAGAACATATAACTGCACCGCACAAGGACAAATAAGACATAGAAATATTTTCTTGTAATAAACCCTATTAATGGCTGTAACACCCCAATACCAAGAATGGTTTGCTGGAATTACAGAGCTGTATAATGACAATTTTGGTCCCAGTCAGTGCAAAAATGTGTAATAGGATTGTTCCTATTACCCAGGCTGTAACCTCCCCTACTGAACCCTGTTCAACATAAATGCTGTGGAATGATTCATCCCTATCCTTTCCCTGCACCTTGACTAATCTTTCCCTGCACTTGTAAGTCATTTTTTTTTTAGCACAATTACGTTTTTCTAGAACTGTCCCTGCTGACGTCTCTCCCTGCACTAAGTACACTGGAAAATCAAAGATGGCTGATGCTATTTATAGTGCTGTGACATCACAGGGCTGGCTGGCTGCTGATTGGCTGCATGCATGGCATTATGGGTGACCCACCTTCCCAGACTTCCTTGCTCCATGTCCTCACACGTGCAGCAGCCATTTTAGGAAAAACTCTGATTCGTTACCACGAAGCATGAGGAAATTTGGATTTGATTCCCAAACAAATTTTGATAATATTTCAGAGTACTGTAGTCCACCTAAGTCTGCCTTGTTCACAGGAGCCCATAACTGTACACAGTACTCCATGTGTGGTCTGACTAGTGATTTGTAAAGTGTCAGTATTATCTTCTTATCATGGGCATCTATACCCTTTTTGCTGCACCCCATAATCTTATTGGCCTTGGCAGCAGCTGGTTTGTACATTTCAGTTTGCTGTCGACTAAAAGTCCTTTTCCATTTCTGTGTTACCCACTGTTTTACCATTTAGGATGTACAGGTAACTTGCATTATTCCTTCCCATGTGCATAACCTTACAATAGTCAGTGTAAAGCCTCATCTGCCACTTTTCTGCCCAAGCCTCCAATCTATCCAGATCCATCTGTAGCAGTTTATTGTCCAATTTTGTGTTAACTACTTTCCATAGTTTAGTGTCATCCGCAAAAATGTCAATTTTACTGTGCAAGCCTACAAGATCATTAATACAAATATTGAAGTGAATAGGGCCCAATACTGACCCCTGTGGTACTCCACTAGTGACCGTGACCCAATCTTAGTGTGTACCGTTAATAACCACCCTCTGTTTTCTATCATTGAACCAGTTACTTACCCACATAAAGACATTTTCCACCAGTCCAATCATTCTCATTTTATATACTAAGCTTTTATGTGGCACAGTATCAAATGCTTTGGAGAAATCAAGATATACGACATCCATTGACTCATCCCAGTCAAGTCTAGAACTTACCTCCTCATAGAAACTGATTTAATTAGTTTGACATGATCAATTCCTCATGAAGCCATGCTGATACTCTGATACACTGACAAGCAAAAGGGTAACAATGTTTTAAACTTTTGACTTGCAACTTTTTAGCAAATAATTTAGCATATGATTAGTTATGCAGATTCTTGTCATGCAACTGCATTGTTACTGTTTTGCTCCTGGTGGTGGAACAATCTTTTTCTTTTTGAATACTACAAATTACAACATGTTCTCACATTTCCTAATAGCTCAGTGTGTTATTAGTTTGATTCCCAAGTGAAAGGTCACTGGTTCAAAGTTCTTCAAAGTTGTGGGCATGTTCTGTGAATTAAATGATGTAACTCCTCAAACAATCCATGTTAATTACAGGTGAGGCACCAAAACACGAAAAAAGTCAAGGGGGTGAATACTTTTGCAAGGCAGTGTATATGTGCCTGCACTAATGGTTATTTCACCCAATAAACAAGCGCTTCACTCATTCATAGGGGGAACAGCTGCCCATTTAGACAGGTAGATTGTGGGGAATGAGCTTTACCCAAGAACATTTGTTCCCAACAATCTTCAAGATGATCTACCCATCTAAATCCACTATTAGTATCCAGCCTAATACAAATGTAATAGGATCACTAACTATACTGGCTGCTAATCAAAAGGCACCTAAACAAAGTTCAGAGGAGAGCAGTGGATATTCAGGATTCCATGATGACTATTTTCTGAAAAGATTTTATGGGCTTATTTCTAAACCATATGGAAATGCAGTAAATTATACTTCTGGACACTTATCTTATCTCATATTATGTAGAGGTTTTTCCCGAGATGCTTCCTTTGTAACCAATACAAAGCCTCTTGTTTCCCACAATTGAGATTACTTTCTATTTAAATGAGTTATACAGTTAACAAATATTTAAAAACTGTTTAGAATGCAATAAATTAGTAAATTAAGTAAATTTTATCTTACCGAACCCCACCACTTCCATTGCAGGGTGCCTGACGGTCTCCACTCTTCCAGATCCAGTGATGACTTGTCAACTGGTGGTAGCAGTGAAGTGTCTAAACCACTGAGGTGATTTGCTGCAGTGGTCAGATGTCCTTCTTAACAAGTTATCACTGGAACAGACTGGTGGGAGTCCCAGGAATCATCCCATTTCTAATTATTTATTTTTAAGATAATACTTTCATAATTTTATAGCATACTAGATTTTTAGTTTTTTTTTTTTATTTGAAGTGGCTAGAGGTGGCTGGAAAATGTCTGTAAGGTCTGTATTATATGTTGCTATTATTATAGCAATCAAGAAAATTATTTGCAAAGGAGACCAGTCATGTACAGTTTTTTATTGTAATCATTTTGAATACATTACCCCCTGTCTGTCCAGCATGCTCTCTAGTGCCCTTTAAGTCAGTACACAGAAATATTGCTAGATATAAAAAGTCTTAAAATGTATCTAGTAGAGCTGAACAAATCGATAAAAAAGAAAAAATGAATTTGATCTGAATGATCCAAATTATTCAAAAAAATCAGATTCCTTTGATTTTATCCAAATTTTAAGTGATTTAAATCAGGAGACTCAAGGGGAGAGAGCAAAAAAGTACAACTTTGGGTTGAATCAATATGTAACCGAATTTAATGTCAAAGGTAATTTAAATAAACTGGTTCATAAACTTCTGACATGTGATGATTTGATTGGCTATTGTCACTGGAAGCATTAAATGACTCTTTAAACCGTTAAGGACTCAGCCCTATTTTACTTTAAGGACTTGGCCATTTTTTGCAAATCTGACCAGTGTCACTTTAAGTGCTGATAAATTTAAAGTACTTTGACTTACCCAGGCCGTTCTGAGATTGTTTTTTTGTCACATATTGTACTTCATGACACTGCTAAAATTGGGTCAAAAAAGTAATTTTTTTTTCACAAAAAATACCAAATTTATCAAAAAATTTGAAAAATTAGCAAATTTTAAAGTTTCAGTTTCTCTACTTCTGTAATACTTAGTAATACCCCCCAAAATTGTGATGACTTTACATTCCCCATATGTCTACTTCATGTTTGTATTATTTTGGGAATGCCATTTTATTTTTTGGGGATGTTACATAGCTTAGAAGTTTAGAAGCAAATTTTTAAATTTTTCAGAAATTTTCCAAATCCCACTTTTTAGTGACCAGTCCAGGTCTGAAGTCACTTTGTGAGGCTTACATAATAGAAACCACCCAAAAATGACCCCATTTTAGAAACTACACCCCTCAAGGCATTCAAAACTGATTTTACAAACTTTGTTAACCCTTTAGGTCTTCCACAAGACTTCATGGCAAATGGACATAAAATTTAAGGATTTCATTTTTTTTTTTACATTTTCCAATATAATCATTTTTTTCCAGTAACAAAGCAAGGGTTAACTGCCAAACAAAACTCAATATGGGTTGCCCTGATTCTGTAGTTTGCAGAAACACCCCATATGTGGTCCTAAACCACTGTTTGGCCAAACGGGACAACATAGTAGGAGGGGAACGCCATATGGTTTTTGCAAGGCAGATATTGCAGGACTGGTTTTGTTTATACCATGTCCCATTTCAAGCCCCCCGTTGCACCCCTAGAATACAAATTCCAAAAAAGTGACTCCATCTAAGAAAGTACACCCCTCAAGGTATTAAAAAATGGGTTTACAAACTTTGTTAACCCTTTAGGTGTTCCACAAGAGTTAATGGCAGAAGGAGAAACAATTTTGGAATTTCTATTTTTTGAAAAATTTTCAATTTTAACCCATTTTTTTCAAGTAATAAAGTAAGGGTTAACTGCCAAACAAAACTCAATATGGGTTGCCCTGATTCAGTAGTTTGCAAAAACACCCCATATGTGGCCCGGTCCTAAACTACTGTTTGGCCAAACGGGAGGACATAGAAGGAGAAGAACGCCATATGGGTTTTGTAAGGCAGATTTTGCAGGACTGGTTTTGTTTATACCATGTCCCATTTCAAGCCCCCCCCGTTGCACCCCTAGAATACAAATTACAAAAATGTGACTCCATCTAAGAAAGTACACCCCTCAAGGTATTCAAGAATGGGTTTACAAAATTTGTTAACCCTTTAGGTGTTCCACAAGAGTTAATGGCAGAAGGAGAAACAATTTTGGAATTTCAATTTTTTGGAAAATTTTCAATTTTAACCCATTTTTTTTCAAGTAATAAAGTAAGGGTTAACTGCCAAACAAAACTCAATATGGGTTGCCCTGATTCTGTAGTTTGCAAAAACACCCCATATGTGGTCCTAAACTACTGTTTGGCCAAACGGGAGGACATAGAAGGAGAGGCAACGCCATATGGGTTTTGGAAGGCAGATTTTGCAGGACTGGCTTTGTTTATACCATGTACCATTTCAAGCCCCCCGTTGCACCCCTAGAATAAAAATTCCAAAAATGTGACTCCATCTAAGAAAGTACACCCCTCAAGGTATTCAAAACTGGGTTTACAAACTTTGTTAACCCTTTAGGTGTTACACAAGAGTTAATGGCAGATGGAGAAACAATTTTGGAATTTCAATTTTTGGGAAAATTTTCCGTTTTAACCCATCTTTTCAAGTAATAAAGTAAGGGTTAACTGCCAAACAAAACTCAATATGGGTTGCCCTGATTCTGTAGTTTGCAAAAACACCCCATGGTTGTTCCTAAACTACTGTTTGGCCAAACAGGAAGACATAGAAGGAGGGGAATGCCATATGGGTTTTGGAAGGCAGATTTTGCAGGACTGGTTTTGTTTATACCATGTCCCAATTTAAGCCCCCCCGTTGCACCCCTAGAGTAGAAATTCCAAAAATGTGACTCCATCTAAGAAAGTACACCCCCGAGGTATTCAAAACTGGGTTTACACACTTTTTTTTTAACCCTTTAGGTGTTCCACAAGAGTTATTGCAGATGGAGGATCAATTTTGAAATTTCAATTTTTGGGAAAATTTTCCATTTTAACCCTTACTTTATTACTGGGAAAAAAATGGGTTAACAGCCAAATAAAACTCAATATGATTTGCCCTGATTCTGTAGTTTGCAGAAACACCCCATATGTGGTCCTAAACTACTATTTGGCTAAACGGCAGGACATAGAAGAAGGCGAATTTTGCTTGACTGGTTTATTTACACCATGTACCCTTTCAAGCCCCCTGATGCACCCCTAGAGTAGAAACTCCATAAAAGTGACCCCATTTAGGAAACTACGAGTTAAGATGGTTGTTGTTTTGGGACTATTTTAGGGTAAATATGATTTTTGGATGCTCTATATTACACTTTTTTGAGGCAAGGTAACATAAAATTGAAATTCTAAAATTGTTTCTACATTCGCCATTAAGTTTTGTGGAACACCTAAAGGGTTAACAAAGTTTGTAAAGTAACTTTTGAATACCTTGAGGGGTATAGTTTCTTAGATGGGGTCACTTTTTTGGAGTTTCTAGTCTAGGCTATATCAGGGGGGGCTTCTAAAGGGACATGGTGTAAATAAACCAGTCCATCAAAATCTGCCTTCCAGAAACCATATGGCGTTCTATGCCCTGCCGTGTGGCTATAAAGCCATTTATGACCACATATGGGGTGTTTCTGAAAACTACAGAATCGGGGCAACAAATATTTAGTTTTGTTTGGCTGTTAACCCTTGCTTTATTACCGGAAAAAAAGGATTCAGATGGAAATTTTGCCCAAAATTGATGTTTTGGCAGTGTTTTTATTTTATATTTTTAACGCTGTTCATCCGAGGGGTTTGGTCAAATGTTATTTTTATAGAGCAGATTCTTACGGACGCAGCGATACCTAATATGTCTACATTTTAAAATGTATTTCGATTTTACACTGTATTATCATTTTAGGAACCAAAAAAAAAATGATTTTAGTATCTCCATAGCCTGGGAGCTACAGGTTTTTTTTTGGGCGACTATCTAATGTAGGGGCTCATTTTTTGCGGGATGAGATTGCGGTTTTATTGGCGCTAATTGGGGTGCATATGACATTTTTATTGCTCGCTATTACATGCTATTTTTGTGATGTTAGGTGACAAAAAAATGACATTATTTTGCACATTATTTTTTTTTTTTATGCTGTTCATCCGGGGGGAGGGGGGGGGGGGTTGGGTTAAATGTTATTTTTATAGAGAAGATTTTTACGGACGCGACGATGCCCAAAATGTATGGCTCTCAGAATTTGGAGACCCTAAGCAGGCATCCTCAAACTGCGGCCCTCCAGATGTTGTAAAACTACAATTCCCACCATGCCCTGCTGATACCTGTAGGTTGTCTGGGCATGCTGGGAGTTATAGTTTTACAACATCTGGAGGGCCGCATTTTGAGGATGCCTGCACTAAAACTAATATTTTTGGAAAAAAAATTGTTTCCGTGTCTCCAAAGTCTGAGAGACATTGTTTTTTATGTTCTCTAGGGGACTGTTGGGGATTATAAAAATGTAGTACTCCATGGAAGTGTGATACTCCCTGAAGCAATCGATAACGCAGAGGCCCGGATGATCAGGGAATGTGTCACATTGAGTGGTGGTGTCCTTCCGCATCCCCCTCCTGGGAGACACTGCACTTTTTTGGGGTTCGTCCCTTCTTTCCAGTTTGGGGGACCAAACCTGGAAAATGTTGGCCAGGGACGATCCGGGCGCCTCCAATTCCCGAGGTACTCCGGCCTGCTCTTTCCGGGTCTGAAAAGATCAGATCCTTGAGGACTGCCTCATAGAATTGGAGGAATGTCCCTGTGTTGCCAGTGTTTCGGGATAGTACAAAAGTGTTGTACAAGGCAACCTGTACCAAGTAGACCACAACTTTTTTGTACCATGCCCGGGTTTTGCGCATGGCATTATATGGCTTAAGAACTTGATCAGAGAGATCAACTCCTCCCATATACCGATTGTAGTCGACGATACAATCGGGCTTGAGGACCGTTGCCGCGGTACCACGCACAGGGACAGGGGTGATGCCGTTACCGTGGATTGAACAGGTTTCCACTGGTAAGGGCACGGGTCTCACTCCTGAGGATAGGTACCTGGAGGGGTTAGGTAGGGAGGCTGCACTGGTTTTTCCGCACGGTCCCACAAGCGGACGTGGATCTGGCGGCAAGGGACCTGAACAAGGGAATGCTAGTATAAAAGTTATCCACGTACAAGTGGTAACCCTTATCTAGCAGTGGGTACATAAGGTCCCACACGAGTTTCCTGCTAACACCTAGAGTGGGGGGGACATTCTGCTCGCCGGGTCTGCCGATCAGTGTGACAAGTGACAGCTGCGGATCCGTCTATAAATGCATTGCGAGAACGGATCCGTCTATCCGCTTGTCACGTGGATGAATGGATCCGTATGTCTTTTTCACAGTTTTCATGGTCTGCTCATGCGCAGACCGGAAGGACGGATCCATCCTTCAGTTGTTTTGCAATGCCGGATCCGGCAGGCAGTTCCGTCATCAGAACTGCTTGCCGACTCACTAGGCTGCAAGTGTGAAAGTAGACTTAGTCCTGCGACCTTTCGCCGTGCTGCGCCGGAGCTCCGCCGGAGCTCCGCCCCCGTCCCCATTATAGTCAATGGGGACGGAGCGGCATTCCAGCGGCACGGCCAAATAGCGGCAGGGCGGATCCGACAGGGTGAATAGCCTGTCGGATACGTCCTGCCGCTAGTGTGAAAATACACTTATGCTAGTGTGAAAGTACCATTAGCATTATCTGTATCTAAGCAATATCTATATTATTCAAATATATATTCAATATAGATATTGCTTAGATAAATATATATATATATATATATATATATATATATATATGTATATATATATATATATAGGTGGCAGATATGGATTATGTATAGCTGAATCCAAAAATATGATAGATATTTATTTATTTTTTCCCAGGGGGTGTTCAATGTGTAATGTATACTAGTGGGGGGGAACAGGGCTGTAAGAACAGGGAACAGGGCTTAAAGAACGATCCCCAGACACAGAGGGGAACGGGTACAAACTGGCACCTCTAGCCCAATCAGTGCAGGAGCGATAAACATACCCTGCTGCTGGAGAAGAGGTCACCTCGGCTCTGGTACGTACCGCGCATGAGCGATCGCATACCATCGCCGAGGCAGTGTGAGGAGAGCTGGAGTGGGGCGGGCACCAGAGGCTCTGACGTCTCGTTTACAGAGCCTGGCCACTCCCTCAAGCAGGGAGAAGCCTGTAAACGAGATGTCATCACCAGAGTCGGCTTGCTGACGTCGGGGGTCACATGACCCAGAATTGAACTGGTCAAATGGGGAAAGATAGCTTATAGAAGTGATTTAAAAGTAACTTTCGGTGAACTAGAATAAGAGTAATTCGAATAAATTTATTTAAGTCGGATAACCCCTTTAACCCCTTAGGGACCCATGACGTACCGGTACAGCATGGATCCCGAGTCCTTAAGGACCCATGACGTACCGGTACGTCATGAGTTTAAAGTGAGATTGCGGCGCTGCTGGGGTTAATCCGCACAGGATACCGGCTGAAATCATTCAGCCGGCATCCTGTCACAACGCTGGGGGAGGTCATATGACCCCCCCGTATCGGCGATCGCAGCAAACCGCAGGTCAATTCAGACCTGTGGTTTGCTGCGCTTTTGGCTTAATCTGATCGCGGGGATCAAACTTCAAAATGCTGCATATACATTTTTTTTTCACCCCCCCTGCACCCCTGGATGGTTTTATGGCTTTATGGCGGCAGGTGGTGCAGGGGGGAGTCCGCCTCCCGCCGAATAATGGTTGGTGTACAGTGGTATACCAGAGTGTCAGCACATTGCTGACACTCTGGTATAAACGGCTGACATCTGCGAATGGATGTCAGACGTTTAACCCTTTCCATACAGCGGTCCGTACGGACCGCTGTATGGAAAGAGTTAACAGTAAGATGCGGCTCCCTCTCTCTCCCATCGGGGGGCTGCTATGCCTTTGCAGCCCCCCGACAGGATGGGGTGACAGAGGGAGGGAGCCCCAGTCCTTACCCTTCCCCCTCTGCGAAGTTGTGGCCACAACTTCGCAGACGGGGAAGGTTCCCATGGCAACAGGACATCTTCTCAGGCGTCCTGCTGTCCATGGTGCTGAACAGATCTGTGCTAAAGGCATAGATCTGTTCAGACAAAGTGTATGTAAAATACAGTACAGTACAATATATATTGTACTGTACTGTATTATACAGACATCAGACCCACTGGATCTTCAAGAACCAAGTAGGTCTGGGTAAAAAAAATGTAAAAAATGTGTAAACAAAGTAAAAATCAAAAAACACATTTATCACTGATTAAAAACGAAAAAAATAAAAATTCCCTACACATGTTTGGTATCGCCGTGTCCGTAACGACCTGATCTATAAAACGGTCATGTTACTTTCTCCACACGGTGAACGGCATAAAAATAAAAAAATAAAAACTATGAGAAAATTGAAATTTTGCCCACCTTACTTCCCCAAAAAGGTAATTAAAGTGATCAAAAAAGTTGCATGTACGCCAAAATAGTGCCAATCAAACCGTCATCTCATCCCGCAAAAAAATTTGACCCTACCCAAGATAATCGTCCAAAAACTGAAAAAACTATGGCTCTTAGACTATGGAAACACTAAAACATTATTTTTTTTTTGTTTCAAAAATGAAATCATTGTGTAAAACTTACATAAATAAAAAAAAGTATACATATTAGGTATTGCCGTGTCCGTATCGACCGGCTATATAAAAATATCGCATGAGTTTAAAAAAAGCCATTTTTTTTCATCTTACGTCACAAAAAGTGCAATAGCAAGCGATCAAAAAGTCATATGAACCCCAAAATAGTGCCAATAAAACAGCCATCTCATCCCACAAAAAATTAGACCCTACTTAAGATAATCGCCTAAAAACTGAAAAAAAAACTATCACTCTTAGGCTATGGAGACACTAAAACTTTTTTGTTTTAAAAATGAAATCATTGTGTAAAACTTACATAAATAAAAAAAAATTGTATACATATTAGGTATCCCCACATCCGTGACAACCTGCTCTATAAAATTACCACATGATCTAACCTTTCAGATGAATGTTGTAAATAACAAAAAAAAAAAACTGTGCCAAAAAAAAGCTATTTCTTGTTACCTTGTCGCACAAAAAGTGTAATATAGAGCAACCAAAAATCATATGTACCCTAAACTAGTACCAACAAAACGGCCAACCTATCCCGTAGTTTCTAAAATTGGGTCACTTCTTTGGAGTTTATACTCTAGGGGTGCATCAGGGGGGCTTCAAATGGGACATGGTGTAAAAAAAAAAAAAGTCCAGCAGAATCTGCCTTCCAAAAACCGTATGGCATTCCTTTCCTTCTGCGCCCTGCCGTGTGCCCGTACAGCGGTTTACAACCACATATGAGGTGTTTCTGTAAACTACAGAATCAGGGCCATAAATATTGAGTTTTGTTTGGCTGTTAACCCTTGCTTTGTTACTTGAAAAAAAATATTAAAATGGAAAATCTGACAAAAAAGTGAAATTTTGAAATTGTATCTCTATTTTCCATTAAATCTTGTGCAACACCTAAAGGGTTAACAAAGTTTGTAAAATCAGTTTTGAATACCTTGAGGCGTGTAGTTTCTTAGATGGGGTCACTTTTAGGGAATTTCTACTCTAGGGGGTGCATCAGGGGGCTTCAAATGGGACATGGTGTAAATAAACCAGTCCAGCAAAATCTGCCTTCCAAAAACCAAATGGCGCACCTTTCACTCTACGCCCCGCTGTGTGGCCGTACAGTAGTTTACGGCCACATATGGGGTGTTTCTATAAACGGCAGAGTCAGGGCAATAAAGATGCAGTCTTGTTTGGCTGTTAACCCTTGCTTTGTTAGTGGAAAAAATGGGTAAAAATGGAAAATTTGGCAAAAAAATGAAATTCTCATATTTCATCCCCATTTGCCAATAACTGTTGTGCAACACCTAAAGGGTTAACAAAGTTTGTAAAATCAGTTTTGAATACCTTGAGTGTAGTTTAAAGAATGGGGTCATTTTTAATTGGTTTCTATTATGTAAGCCTCGCAAAGTGACTTCAGAGCTGTAGTGGTCCCTAAAAATTGGGTTTTTGTAAATTTCTGAAAAATGTCAATATTTGTTTTCTAAAGTTCTAAACCTTGTAACATCCCCAAAAAATCTAATATCATTCCCAAAATAATTCCAACATGAAGTAGACATATGGGGAATGTAAAGTCATCACAATTTTGGGAGGTATTACTATGTATTACAGAAGTAGAGAAACTGAAACTTTGAAATTTGCAAATTTTTCCACATTTTTGGTAAATTAGGTATTTTTTATGCAAAAAAAAATATTTTTTTGACTTCATTTTACCAGTGTCATGAAGTACAATATGTGACGAAAAAACAATCTCAGAATGGCCTGGATAAGTCAAAGCGTTTTAGAGTTATCACCACTTAAACTGACACTGGTTAGATTTGCAAAAAATGGCCAAGTCCTTAAGGTGAAATAGGGCTGAGTCCTTAAGGGGTTAAGGACTCGGCAAACGTGGCGTACCGGTACGTCCTAAGTCCCTAAGGGGTTAAAGGGGTATTCCAATCACAATGATCACAGTTTAATCTGTTAATAGGGTGCCAGTGATCATTTTTGCAAATATATTGTATAAGCAAATTCCGACCCTTCTTGATCAAATTCTTTCCCTCCTTCTTTATTGTTGTCCTTTGGTCTCCCATAGTTACGGCCACAGCTGCCTGATGATTCCATGGGTCGAGCCTGCACAGATGAACCACATCCATCCAGTGGCCGGCCTCTCATTTCATTCATGAATGAGCACGCCATCTGAAACAGAGCTACGCATGCTCTGTTTGCAGGGCAGGCTTCAGAGACTCTGTAAGGACCTTCTGACGTCACAGTATCATGTGACATCTCTAGGTCACGTGGGTCGGCAGCCGGAGCACTCTGTTATCACATGCACTGGCCGAATGTTTACAGAGTAGGAAGTCTACAGCACTGAGAGGGGAGAGAGTCTGACAGTGCTGAAGAGGTGGATGTAACTACTGGGGATGGGCTGAAAATTGTATGTAGGGGGTATTCTGTGTGGGACTGTATGCTGGGGGAGGGGGCTGTGTGAGATTTTATACTGGGGGGTGCTGTGTGAGATTATATACTGTGGGGGTGCTGTGTGAGATTATATACTGGGGGCTGCTGTGTGAGATTATATACTGGGGGATGCTGTGTGAGATTATATACTGAAGGGGGTGATTCTGTGTGGGATTGTATGCTGGGGGGCTGCTGTGTGAGATTATATACTGAGGGGGTGATTCTGTGTGGGACTGTATGCTGGGGGGCTGCTGTGTGAGATTATATACTGGGGGCTGCTGTGTAAGATTTTATACTAGGGGGGTGTTGTATGAGATTATATACTGGGGGGGTGCTGTGTGAGATTATATACTGGGGGGTGCTGTGTGAGATTATATACTGGTGGGGTACTGTGTGAGATTATATACTGGGGGTGCTGTGTGAGATTATATACTGAGGGGGGTGCTGTGTGAGATTATATACTGGGGGGCTGCTGTGTGAGATTATATACTGGGGGGCTGCTATGTGAGATTATATACTGGGGGGCTGCTGTGAGAGATTATATACTGGGGGGCTGCTGTGTGAGATTGTATGCTGGGGGGCTGCTGTGTAAATGTACTCTTACCAATAGTGAACTAATTACACAGATTGGATGTACAGAAATCCAGCATTGTATTAATATGAAAATAAGTCTCAGCATACAATCCTACACACAACTCCCCCCTCAGCATAATTCCACAAGACACCCCCTTAATGCAATCTCACACAGCAGTTTCCCCTTTCCATACAATCTCACTTTCACGGCTCAGGATGGGGAAAACCATCAGCCGTGCAATGCCAGAAGATGTTATTGGCTGCTCGGCCAGGACGACAGAATTAGGGAGCAGGTCACCTCCTATCGCGTCCCTCACCTGACCCTGACTCCTAACCATATGAGCCAACCCTGATGGTAGGAGGGCTCATACACCGGAACCTAATAGTCCCTACTAGCCCTCAGGGTGGCCCTGGACTAGGAACAGAGTAAGACGACCTGTTTCTCCTAGGCACAGATGAACAGGAGTCTCACTGGCCAAGCTGCAAGGAGAAGGGGTACAAAAAAAGACCTATGGATATGGCAGGTGAACTGCACTAGTTCCACCTACCTGCCACAGCCTTGCTGACTGGATCCCTGTGCTGACACGGTGATGTTCACACCATACTTAAATGGACACAGCCAACACACATACACACACAGGAACCCAGATCCATAGCCCATGTAGCCACACCCACACAGACACACCCAGTGCACACACACTAGGAAGGAAGTTAACCCTTCCAACACCAGGGAAGGTAAGACAGAAACTTAAAGGGGAATACACACACAATAAACCCCGTGCACTCCAGACATACAAAAAAGACACCTAACAAAGATAGGTTGCCAGGTGCAACCGCATGCACATTGCAGCAAGCTGCCTAGCACCAGCTCAGACTGCTAAACTATGAAATAACTACATGTTGCCAGCGGCAACCACAAGTGAGGCAACATACTAGCAGCCCTCACCTGTGGTTGAACAACCAAACCAGACTGCAGGCAACAGCATGCGGACACAGGAGTCACAACCATGACCATGGTCGTGACACTCACACATTTTAGCACCCTAGAAGTAGCTAAGGGAAGACAGATGTAGCAGAGCTGTATTTGAAGTGATTCAAACTCAGTGCTGGTAGTAGAGAGGAAGACAGATGTAGAAGAGCTGTATAAGAAACGGTTCAGGGAAGACAGATGTAACAAAGCTGTGTTTGAAGTGATTAAAACTAAGTGCTGGGAGTGGAGAGGAAGATAGATATAGCAGAGATGCATCAGAAGCATTTTAGCCACAGTGCTGGTAGGGGAATGGGGAAAACAGATGTAGCAGAGCTGTATAAGAAGCATTTCAGGGAAGACATATGTAGCAGAGCTGTATATGAAGCGGTTCAGGGAAGACAGATGTAGCAGAGCTGTATTTGAAGTGATTCAAACACACTGCTGGTAGTGGATAGGTAGACAGATGCAGCAGAGCTGTATATAAAGCGGTTCAGGGAAGACAGATGTAGCAGAGCTGTATATGAAGCTGTTCAGGGAAGATAGATGTAGCAGAGCTGTATTTGAAGTGATTGAAACTCAGTGCTGGTAGTGGAGAGGAAGACAGATGTAGCAGAACTGTATATGAAGCGGTTCAGGGAAGACAGATGTAGCAGAGCTGTATCAGAAGTGGTTTAGCCACAGTGCTGGTAGGGGCCTGGGGAAAACAGATATAGCAGAGCTGTGTAAGAAGCGGTTCAGGGAAGACAGATATTAGTTTAGTTTAGTTAACACATCTCAGAAATCCCAGAAAGCATGAGTGTTAACTCTACTACATTGGTATATGAAGCTGTTCAGCCACAGTGCTATTGGGGGAGGGGAAGACAGATGGAGGTAAGCTGTATATGAAGCAGTTCAGGGAAGACAGATGAAGTAGTGCTGTATCAGAAGCGGTTCAGCCACAGTGCTAGTAGGGGACTAGGGGAGACAGATGCTTTTGGGCTAAAGTATATTAGTGAATTATTGTTTTGCTACACAGATTGGGTTTGTAAAAGCTAAGATTCTGTGTGTAAAACTGTATTAGACTGCATGACAGCCACATGTTACTGTCTACTGAGCTCACTTATCACAGCTCTCTGAGTGATGATTCCCCAGCAGAGGCTGAACAGACACTGCAGGATGATGACTCATACTATCCACATGAACTAGCATACAAAGACTGAGTTCTCAGTGTGATGTCATGAAGAGTTGAGGCCGGCCTTTACTCAAACTCCATAAGCCAGCCCAGCCTTAGAAGCAGCAAGCCAGGAAGTGAACTCCAGAGCTTGGCTGAAGGCGAAGATGAAATAGCAAGATGGGAATACCCCTTTAAAGCCTTCTGTAATTGCTCTGAGATAAAAATGTTTCTTTTTGAAAAAAGGTTTATCCTATGATGCTGTTTAATGCTGTAAATGAGAGGAGTCCTTCATTTTTTTTCAATATATTCAATATGATTCTGTATATCAACCAATATATGAAATAATTGAAAAGTTACATGATGTTTTTAGTGTCATATAATTATTGGATCCAATTAAATAATTATTTGCTCTTTCTCAATGAGATTTCAAGTAGAGGAAAATATTGTAAGGTTGATTTTATCAGGATAAGTCCATTGTCATAAATTTAGGTCCCGGCACCCAGGCAGAGGAGAGAGGTCCCGTAACAGAGAATCTGGCTTCATGTCAGCAGAGAATCAGTCTTCAAGTCATAGCAGAGAATCATGCTTCACGTCACCCACCACTGTAACAGTCCATTGTCAGATATTTAGGCCCAGGCACCCAGGCAGAGGAGAGAGGTCCCGTAACAGAGAATCTGGCTTCATGTCAGCAGAGAATCAGTCTTCATGTCATAGCAGAGAATCAGGCTTCACGTCACCCACCACTGTAACAGTCCATTGTCATAAATTTAGGCCCCGGCACCCAGGCAGAGTAGAGAGGTCCCGTAACAGAGAATCTAGCTTCATGTCAGCATAGAATCAGTCTGCATGTCATAGCAGAGAATCACGCTTCACGTCACCCACCACTGTAACAGTCCATTGTCAGATATTTAGGCCCAGGCACCCAGGCAGAGGAGAGAGGTCCCGTAACAGAGAATCTGGCTTCATGTCAGCAGAGAATCAGTCTTCATTTCATAGCAGAGAATCATGCTTCACGTCACCCACCACTGTAACAGTCAATTGTCAGATATTTAGGCCCAGGCACCCAGGCAGAGCAGAGAGGTCCCGTAACAGAGAATCTGGCTTCATGTCAGCAGAGAATCAGTCTTCGTTTCATAGCAGAGAATCAGGCTTCACGTCAACCACCACTGTAACAGTCCATTGTCATAAATTTAGGCCCCAGCACCCAGGCAGAGGAGAGAGGTCCCGTAACAGAGAATCTGGCTTCATGTCAGCAGAGAATCAGTCTTCATGTCATAGCAGAGAATCATGCTTCACGTCACCCAACATTGGAACAGTCCATTGTCAGATATTTAGACCCAGGCACCCAGACAGAGGAGAGGTTCATCCAACTTTGGGTTGCCCCGCAATATAATGGTAAAATGAAAATAAAAAGAGGATTGAATGAGGAAGTGCCCTGGAGTACAATAATATATGGTTAAGGGGAGGTAGTTAATGTCTAATCTGCACAAGGGATGGACAGGTCCTGTGGGATCCATGCCTGGTTCATTTTTATGAACGTCAGCTTGTCCACATAGGCTGTAGACAGGCGGCTGCGTTTGTCTGTAATGACGCCCCCTAATGTGCTGAATACACGTTCAGACAAAACGCTGGCCGCCGGGCAGGCCAGCACCTCTAAGGTATAAAAGGCTAGCTCTGGCCACGTGGACAATTTAGAGACCCAGAAGTTGAATGGGGTCGAACCATCAGTCAGTACGTGGAGGGGTGTGCACACGTACTGTTCCACCATGTTAGTGAAATGCTGCCTCCTGCTAACACGTTGCGTATCAGGTGGTGGTGCAGTTAGCTGTGGCGTGTTGACAAAACTTTTCCACATCTCTGCCATGCTAACCCTGCCCTCAGAGGAGCTGGCCGTGACACAGCTGCCTTGGCGACCTCTTGCTCCTCCTCTGCCTTCGCCTTGGGCATTCTACTTGTTCCCCTGTCACATTTGGGAATACTCTCAGTAGCGCGTCTACCAACGTGCGCTTGTACTCACGCATCTTCCTATCACGCTCCAGTGCAGGAAGTAAGGTGGGCACATTGTCTTTGTACCGTGGATCCAGCAGGGTGGCAACCCAGTAGTCCGCACATTTTAAAATGTGGGCAACTCTGCTGTCGTTGCGCAGGAACTGCATCATGTAGTCGCTCATGTGTGCCAGGCTGCCCAGAGGTAAGGACAAGCTGTCCTCTGTGGGAGGCGTATCGTCATCGTCCTGCGTTTCCCCCCAGCCACACACCAGTGATGGGCCCGAGCTGCGTTGGGTGCCAACCCGCTGTGACCTTGCTTCATCCTCATCCTCCTCCACCTCCTCCTCATCCTCGTCCTCCTCGTCCTCCAGTAGTGGGCCCTGGCTGGCCACATTTGTACCTGGCCTCTGCTGTTGCAAAAAACCTCCCTCTGAGTCTCTTCTAAGAGACTGGCCTGAAAGTGCTAAAAATGACCCCTCTTCCTCCTCCTCCTCCTCCTGGGCCACCTCCTCTTCCATCATCGCCCTAAGTGTTTTCGCAAGGAGACATAGAAGTGGTATTGTAACGCTGATAACGGAGTCATCGCCACTGGCCATGTTGGTGGAGTACTCGAAACAGCGCAACAGGGCACACAGGTCTCGCATGGAGGCCCAGTCATTGGTGGTGAAGTGGTGCTGTTCCGCAGTGCGACTGACCCGTGCGTGCTGCAGCTGAAACTCCACTGTGGCCTGCTGCTACTCGCACAGTCTGTCCAGCATGTGCAAGGTGGAGTTCCACCTGGTGGGCACGTCGCATATGAGGCGGTGAACGGGAAGGCTGAAGTTACGCTGTAGCGCAGACAGGCGAGCAGCGGCAGGATGTGAACGCCGGAAGCGCGAACAGACAGCCCGCACTTCATGCAGCAGCTCTGACATGTCGGGGTAGTTGTGAATGAACTTCTGCACCACCAAATTCAGCACATGCGCCAAGCAAGGGATGTGAGTCAAACCGGCTAGTCCCAGAGCTGCAACGAGATTTCGCCCATTATCGCACACCACCAGGCCGGGCTTGAGGCTCACCGGCAGCAACCACTCTTCGGTCTGTATTTCTATACCCCGCCACAACTCCTGTGCGGTGTGGGGCCTGTCCCCCAAACATATGAGTTTCAGAATGGCCTGCTGACATTTACCCCGGGCTGTGCTGAAGTTGGTGGTGAAGGTGTGTGGCTGACTGGATGATCAGGTGGAAGAAGAGGAGGAGGAAGCCGAGTAGGAGGAGGAGGCAACAGGAGGCAAAGAATGTTGCCCTGCGATCCTTGGCAGTGGAAGGACGTGCGCCAAACAGCTCTCCGCCTGGGGCCCAGCCGCCACTACATTTACCCAGTGTGCAGTTAGGGAGATATAGTGTCCCTGGCCGTGCTCACTGGTCCACGTATCTGTGGTTAGATGGACCTTGCCACAGATGGCGTTGCGCAGTGCACACTTGATTTTATCGGATACTTGGTTGTGCAGGGAAGGCACGGCTCTCTTGGAGAAGTAGTGCCGGCTGGGAACAACATACTGTGGGACAGAAAGCGACATGAGCTGTTTGAAGCTGTCTGTGTCCACCAGCCTAAATGACAGCATTTCATAGGCCAGTAGTTTAGAAATGCTGGCGTTCAGGGCCAGGGATCGAGGGTGGCTAGGTGGCTTCTCTCAAATGTTTGTGAGATGGAGAGCTGAACGCTGCCGTGTGACATGGTTGAGATGCTTGGTGACGGAGGTGGTGGTGTTGGTGGTACATCCCCTGTTTGCTGGGCGGCAGGTGCCAACGTTCCTCCAGAGGCGGAGGAAGAGGCTGAGGAGGCAGCAGCAGAAGAGGCCGAGGTGGCAGCAGCAGAAGAGGCCGAGGCGGCAGCAGCAGAAGAGGTAGCAGGGGGAGCCTGAGTGACTTTCTTGTTTTTAAGGTGTTTACTCAACTGCAGTTCATGCTTTGCATGCAGGTTGTGCTAAGGTTCAGAACGTTAATGCCTCGCTTCAGGCTCTGATGGCACAGCGTGCAAACCACTCGGGTCTTGTCGTCAGCCCATTGTTTGAAGAAGTGCCATGCCAGGGAACTCCTTGAAGCTGCCTTTGGGGTGCTCGGTCCCAGATGGCGGCGGTCAGTAGCAGGCGGAGTCTCTTGGCGGCGGTTGTTCTGCTTTTGCCCACTGCTCCCTCTTTTGCTACGCAGTTGGCTCGGTCTCACAACTGCCTCTTCCTCCGAATTGTGAAAGTCTGTGGCACGACCTTCATTCCATGTGGGGTCTAAGACCTCATCGTCCCCTGCATCGTCTTCCACCCAGTCTTGATCCATGACCTCCTGTTCAGTCTGCACACTGCAGAAAGACGCAGCAGTTGGCACCTGTGTTTCGTCATCATCAGAGACGTGCTGAGGTGGTATTCCCATGTCCTCATCATCAGGAAACATAAGTGGTTGTGCGTCAGTGCATTCTATGTCTTCCACCGCTGGGGAAGGGCTAGGTGGATGCCCTTGGGAAACCGTCCCAGCAGAGTCTTCAAACAGCATAAGAGACTGCTGCATAACTTGAGGCTCAGACAGTTTCCCTGGTATGCATGGGGGTGATGTGACAGACTGATGGGCTTGGTTTTCAGGCGCCATCTGTGCGCTTTCTGCAGAAGACTGGGTGGGAGATAATGTGAACGTGCTGGATCCACTGTCGGCCACCCAATTGACTAATGCCTGTACCTGTTCAGGCCTTACCATCCTTAGAATGGCATTGGGCCCCACCAAATATCTCTGTAAATTCTGGCGGCTACTGGGACCTGAGGTAGGTGGTACACTAGGACGTGTGGATGTGGCAGAACGGCCACGTCCTCTCCCAGCAGCAGAGGGTCCACTAACACCACCACGACCATGTCCGTGTCCTTTACTAGATGTTTTCCTCATTGTTATCGTTCACCACAACAACAAAAATATTATTTGGCCCAATGTATTGAATTCAAATTCAGGCCTTTTTTTGCAGACACTAACACTATCTGGCTATCTATTTAGGTACCGTATTGCACTAATACAGGCACAGCAGTAACCACAGATTTAGCTGAATATGTGTGTGAAGCTATTGCGAATGACCCTATCAGCACCTTGAATCTAATATACCCTTTTAGGGATAGATTTAAAGTAGGCCTGATACAGCAGAAACCACTAATTTAGAGAATTGCTAAATTGGGAATTGTATTTCAACCCAGAACAAAAACTGTGCTTTGACGGACACTAAATAACTTGGGTTCAGAAAAAGAGTGTTATATAGGAAATAGCTACACCCACTTGCAGCCACTATGAGGTGCTCTAGTCTGTGAGTGACTCACCCTTCACAGTTACAAAATGAATATATTACTAGGAGACTGGCACTCTCAACATAAGGGGTCACACGGTTCTCAAGCAGGTCACAATGTTTATTAATAATACATAAAAAGTTAAAAAACTAAAATAAATTGTGCATAAACCAACAAATGATTTTTCTATAGGACATTCCTTCTATTCCTTCACAATTGACCACCTATAGAGAGAAAAATGGCAAAGGGGAATAATGAGGGTAAAGGATCCTTTTTCTTCTCCTTCTTGATAAGAGGAAAAGTCCGATGGAATGAATATTTTAATTATATTGGGCTTTCAATAAGATGTTCCTTTTTATGTCTGGTATAAACTTTAACAGTTTGGCAGTTGAAATATGCCGAGTGATGACCCACTGTGTGGGCTTACCTTTTCTTCATATGTGCCGATCAGTCATTTAGATATATCGGAGTCCCGCTGAGAGCCGGCGTCCCGGCTGTTGCTCTGTTCAGCGTCCCACGTGGGTTCAGAGACGCACTCGTCGCTCCGGAAGTGACGTATCGGCACTGAAGGTTTTGGTAGTTGTTCCTTTTCCCAGACTCAAGCTGTAATTGTTGCAGCCAAATTAATTTAAAGTGCACTATTTTTCAAATGATGTAAAGAGTCTCTTCTTATAAGTAGGTCATATTTCAGATCTTTTGGTCAGATCACTGGACACCAAACGCGTTTCGGGGACGCTTCTCCCCTTCCTCAGTGGTAATGACTCTACTTCACTTTTAGTCGGTTTTTATACTCTCATTTGGAAAATTCGAATATCAGACATGGAGTACATGCCAGTATAGTTCCTTTCACTTTATATTGTTTGTTTTTATTTTCTTTATATC
Organism: Bufo gargarizans; assembly: GCF_014858855.1. NCBI lineage: Eukaryota > Metazoa > Chordata > Amphibia > Anura > Bufonidae > Bufo > Bufo gargarizans. The sequence goes on along the minus strand of NC_058082.1, from coordinate 437,789,409 downwards.
AGGAAAGTGTCTTTTATATTTGTTTTTATCAGACATTCCATATCTTTAAGTATTTTTCAATACTTTAAGTTATTTTTTCCACTTGCGTTTTTGTTGCGTTTTGGATGCGTTTTTTATTTGACATATGCTTTTTTTTGTCAAAAAGCTGTAGTTTTCTTCAAATAATAAAGTTCATGAAGGATTTTGTTGCATCAGCTTTCCATAAACTTTTATATTCTTTTTTGTCATAATTTTAAAAATCTATTTGTTTACTGTCTAATTAGATTGTTTGTCATCATATTATGATAGTTAACATTCCTTTCACCATATAAATCGATTATACATTATAAAATAGTAAAAAAACTGTATTTTTTTAAAAAGTCTATATTTTTTAAAAAGACAATATATAAGAAAGTGAACTGCGTGTATATTGTGTTTTTCATATTTATTTTAGTTCCCAATGTTGAGGAATATCTATATGTATATCCCTCAACATGGTATCTTATTCGGACAATTCAGAGTGCATGGGTTCCCGGAGATATTAAATAGATCGAACAAAAAGAATTGGTCGATTTTATTTCTCATATTTATGATAATGTTATACTTGAGATTCTGTATCTTTTCCCAAAATATATTATATTGCATGAAATGCAAATGCAATTATATCATGCAATATAATATATTTTGGGAAAAGATACAGAATCTCAAGTATAACATTATCATAAATATGAGAAATAAAATCGACCAATTCTTTTTGTTCGATCTATTTAATATCTCCGGGAACCCATGCACTCTGAATTGTCCGAATAAGATACCATGTTGAGGGATATACATATAGATATTCCCCAACATTGGGAACTAAAATAAATATGAAAAACACAATATACACGCAGTTCACTTTCTTATATATTGTCTTTTTAAAAAATATAGACTTTTTTAAAAAAAAATACTGATTTTTTTACTATTTTATAATGTATAATCGATTTATATGGTGAAAGGAATGTTAACTATCATAATATGATGACAAACAATCTAATTAGACAGTAAACAAATAGATTTTTAAAATTATGACAAAAAAGAATATAAAAGTTTATGGAAAGCTGATGCAACAAAATCCTTCATGAACTTTATTATTTGAAGAAAACTAAAGCTTTTTGACAAAAAAAACGCACATGTCAAATAAAAAACGCATCCAAAACGCAACAAAAACGCAAGTGGAAAAAATAACAAAAAATTGAAAAAAAATTAAAGATATGGAATGTCTGATAAAAACAAACATAAAAGACACTTTCCTGATATAAAGAAAATAAAAACAAACAATATAAAGTGAAAGGAACTATACTGGCATGTACTCCATGTCTGATCTTCGAATTTTCTCAATAACTTCACACACACGCTACTGTGCATATCCAAGTCTAATTCTTGAATCTAATATACCCTTTTAGGGATAGATTTAAAGTAGGCCTGATACAGCAGAAACCACTAATTTAGAGAATTGCTAAATTGGGAATTGTATTTCAACCCAGAAAAAAACCTGTGCTTTGACGGACACTAAATAACTTGCCCAGCCACAGCAATAACCACAGGTTTAGCTGACTATAAATTTGAGGCCTATTATTTAGGCGCTGGGTGACAGGTATACGCTTACGGACAGAATTAGACTTGGATATGCACAGTAGCGTGTGTGTGTAGTTATTGAGAATGACCCTATCTGCACCTTGAATCTTATATACCCTTTTAATGAATAGATTTAAAATAGCCCTGATACAGCAGAAACCACTAATTTAGGAAATTGCTAAGTTGGGAAATCTTATTTCAACCTGAACAAAAATATATCCTTTTCCAGACAGCAGACAGTATTACAATTGGATGGCCACAGCTGAAACACCAGATTTATGGTACTGCTATTTTGGCAATTGTATTTCACCCCTCAATTAAATAGCAAGCTTAGCCAAGCCCCTGATGTAGGATATAACCAAAAAATAACCACACTATTGAGGGTTAAATGCACTTGGTGTGACAGCTTGACCCTGATGTAGGATATAGCCAATAAACAACCACACTATTGAGGGTTAAATGCACTTGGTGACAGGCTCAGCTTGCCGCTGATGTAGTATATGGCTAGGGATGAGCGAACCCAAACTGTATAGTTCGGGTTCGCACCGAATTTTGGAGTGTCCGTGACACGGACCCGAACCCGGACATTTTCGTAAAAGTCCGGGTTCGGGTTCGATGTTCGTCGCTTTCTTGGCGCTTTTGAAAGGCTGCAAAGCAGCCAATCAACAAGCGTCATACTACTTGCCCCAAGAGGCCGTCACAGCCATGCCTACTATTGGCATGGCTGTGATTGTCCAGTGCAGCATGTGACCCAGCCTCTATTTAAGCTGGAGTCACATAGCGCCGCCCGTCACTCTGCTCTGATCAGTATAGGGAGAAGTTGCAGCTGCGACGTTAGGGCGAGATTAGGCAGTGATTAACTCCTCCAAAAGACTTCATTCAGAGATCGATCTGCAGCTGTGGATGATTAAACTGCTGCTATTAAACTGCTCACTGTTTTTAGGCTGCCCAGAGAGCTTTTCAGTCACTTTTTTCTGGGGTGATCGGCGGCCATTTTGTGTCTTGTGGTGCGCCAGCACAAGCTCCCACCAAGTGCATTTAACCCTCAATGGTGTGGTTGTTTGGCTAAATCCTACATCAGGGTCAAGCTGTCACACCAAGTGCATTTAACCATCAATAGTCTGGTTATTTGTTGGCCATATACTACATCAGGGGCAAGCTGTCACCAAGTGCATTTAACCCTCAATGGTGTGGTTGTTTTTTGGCTAAATCCTACATCAGGGTCAAGCTGTCACACCAAGTGCATTTAACCAGCAATAGTGTGGTTATTTTTTGGCCATATACTACATCAGGGGCAAGCTGTCACACCAAGTGCATTTAACCATCAATAGTCTGGTTATTTTTTGGCCATATACTACATCAGGGGCAAGCTGTCACCAAGTGCATTTAACCCTCAATAGTGTGGTTGGTCAAGCTGTCACACCAAGTGCATTTAACCATCAATAGTGTGGTTATTTTTTGGCCATATCCCAGTCAAATTCTTTCAGTAAACCTATACCTGTCACCCAGCGCCTAAATACTAGGCCTCAAATTTATATCCAGCTAAATCTGTCGTTACTGCTGTGGCTGGTTAAGTTATTTAGTGTCTGTCAAAGCACAGTTTTTGTTCTGGGTTGAAATACAATTCCCAATTTAGCAATTTCCTAATTTAGTGGTTTCTGCTGTATCAGAGCAACTTTAAATCTATCCCTAAAAGGGTATATAAGATTCAAGGTGCACATAGGGTCATTTTGAATAACTTCACACACACGCTACTGTGCATTTCCAAGTCTAATTCTGTCAGTAAACCTATACCTGTCACCCAGCGCATAAATACTAGGCCTCAAATTTATATCCGGCTAAATCTGTCGTTACTGCTGTGGCTGGTCAAGTTATTTAGTGTCCGTCAAAGCACAGTTTTTGTTCTGGGTTGAAATACAATTCCCAATTTAGCAATTTCCTAATTTAGTGGTTTCTGCTGTATCAGAGCTTCTTTAAATCTATCCCTAAAAGGGTATATAAGATTCAAGGTGCACATAGGGTCATTCTGAATAACTTCACACACACGCTACTGTGCATTTCCAAGTCTAATTCTGTCAGTAAACCTATACCTGTCACCCAGCGCCTAAATACTAGGCCTCTAATTTATATTCAGCTAAATCTGTTATTACTGCTGTGGCTGGTCAAGTTATTTAGTGTCCGTCAAAGCACAGTTTTTGTTCTGGGTTGAAATACAATTCCCAATTTAGCAATTTCCTAATTTAGTGGTTTCTGCTGTATCAGACCTACTTTAAATCTATCCCTAAAAGGGTATATAAGATTCAAGGTGTACATAGGGTCATTCTGAATAACTTCACACACACGCTATTGTTCATTTCAAAGTCTAATTCTGTCAGTAAACCAATACCTGTCACCCAGCGCCTAAATACTAGGCCTCAAATTTATATCCAGCTAAATCTGTCGTTACTGCTGTGGCTGGTCAAGTTATTTAGTGTCTGTCAAAGCACAGTTTTTGTTCTGGGTTGAAATACAATTCCCAATTTAGGAATTTCCTAATTTAGTGGTTTCTGCTGTATCAGAGCTACTTTAAATCTATCCCTAAAAGGGTATATAAGATTCAAGGTGTACATAGGGTCATTCTGAATAACTTCACACACACGCTACTGTGCATTTCCAAGTCTAATTCTGTCAGTAAACCTATACCTGTCACCCAGCGCCTAAATACTAGGCCTCAAATTTATATTCAGCTAAATCTGTCGATACTGCTGTGGCTGGTCAAGTTATTTAGTGTCCGTCAAAGCACAGTTTTTGTTCTGGGTTGAAATACAATTCCCAATTTAGCAATTTCCTAATTTAGTGGTTTCTGCTGTATCAGTGCTACTTTAAATCTATCCCTAAAAGGGTATATAAGATTCAAGGTGCACATAGGGTCATTCTGAATAACTTCACACACACGCTACTGTGCATTTCCAAGTCTAATTCTGTCAGTAAACCTATACCTGTCACCCAGCGCCTAAATAATAGGCCTCAAATTTATATTCAGCTAAATCTGTCAGTTACTGCTGTGGCTGGTCAAGTTATTTAGTGTCCGTCAAAGCACAGTTTTTGTTCTGGGTTGAAATACAATTCCCAATTTAGCAATTCTCTAAATTAGTTGTTTCTGCTGTATCAGGCCTACTTTAAATTTATCCCTAAAAGGGTAGATTAGATTCAAGGTGCAGATAGGGTCATTCTAAATAACTTCACACACACGCTACTGTGCATATCCCAGTCTAATTCTGTCTGTAAACGTATACCTGTCACCCAGCGCCTAAATAATAGGCCTCAAATTTATAGTCAGCTAAATCTGTGGTTACTGCTGTGCCTGTATTAGTGTAATACGGTACCTAAATAGATAGCCAGATAGTGTTAGGTGTCTTTAAAAAAAGGCCTGAATTTGAATTCAATACATTGGGCCAAATAATATTTTTGTTGTTGTGGTGAGGAAAACATCTAGTAAAGGACGCGGACGTGGACATGGTCGAGGTGGTGTTAGTGGACCCTCTAGTGCTGGGAGAGAATGTGGCCGTTCTGCCTCAGCCACACGTCCAAGTGTACCAACTACCTCAGGTCCCAGTAGCCGCCAGAATTTACAGCGATATTTGATTGGGCCAAATGCCGTTCTAAGGATGGTAAGGCCTGAGCAGGTACAGGCATTAGTCAATTGGGTGGCCGACAGTGGATCCAGCACGTTCACATTATCTCCCACCCAGTCTTCTGCAGAAAGCGCACAGATGGCGCCTGAAAACCAAGCCCATCAGTCTGTCACATCACCCCCATGCATATCAGGAAAACTGTCTGAGCCTCAAGTTATGCAGCAGTCTCTTATGCTGTTTGAAAAATCCACTGGCAGGGTTTCCCAAGGGCATCCACCTAGCCCTTCCCCAGCGGTGGAAGACATAGCATGCACTGACGCACAACCACTTTCGTTTCCTGATAATGAGGACATGGGAATACCACCTCAGCATGTTTCTGATGATGACAAAACACAGGTGCCAACTGCTGCGTCTTTCTGCAGTGTGCAGACTGAACAGGAGGTCAGGGATCAAGACTGGGTCCTAGACCCCACATGGAATGAAGGTCGTGCCACTGACTTTCACAGTTCGGAGGAAGAGGCAGTGGTGAGATTGAGCCAACAGCGTAGCAAAAGAGGGAGCAGTGGGCAAAAGCAGAACACCCGCCGCCAAGAGACTCCGCCTGCTACTGACCGCCGCCATCTGGGACTGAGCACCCCAAAGGCAGCTTCAAGGAGTTCCCTGGCATGGCACTTCTTCAAACAATGTGCTGACGACAAGACCCGAGTAGTTTGCATGCTGTGCCATCAGAGCCTGAAGCGAGGCATTAACGTTCTGAACCTTAGCACAACCTGCATGACCAGGCACCTGCATGCAAAGCATGAACTGCAGTGGAGTAAACACCTTAAAAACAAGGAAGTCACTCAGGCTCCCCTTGCTACCTCTTCTGCTGCTGCCGCCTCGGCCTCTTCTGCTGCTGCCGCCTCGGCCTCTTCCTCCGCCTCTGGAGGAACGTTGGCACCTGCCGCCCAGCAAACAGGGGATGTACCATCAACACCACCACCTCCGTCACCAAGCATCTCAACTATGTCACACGGCAGAGTTCAGCTCTCCATCTCACAAACATTTGAGAGAAAGCGTAAATTCCCACCTAGCCACCCTCGATCCCTGGCCCTGAATGCCAGCATTTCTAAACTACTGGCCTATGAAATGCTGTCATTTAGGCTGGTGGACACAGACAGCTTCAAACAGCTCATGTCGCTTGCTGTCCCACAGTATGTTGTTCCTAGCCGGCACTACTTCTCCAAGAGAGCCGTGCCTTCCCTGCACAACCAAGTATCCGATAAAATCAAGTGTGCACTGCGCAACGCCATCTGTGGCAAGGTCCACCTAACCACAGATACGTGGACCAGTAAGCACGCCTATATCTCCCTAACTGCACACTGGGTAAATGTAGTGGCAGCTGGGCCCCAGGCGGAGAGCTGTTTGGCGCACGTCGTTCTGCCGCCAAGGATCGCAGGGCAACATTCTTTACCTCCTGTTGCCACCTCCTCCTACTCAGCTTCCTCCTCCTCTTCTTCCACCTGCTCATCCAGTCAGCCACACACCTTCACCACCAACATCATCACAGCCCGGGGTAAACGTCAGCAGGCCATTCTGAAACTCATATGTTTGGGGGACAGGCCCCACACCGCACAGGAGTTGTGGCAGGGTATAGAACAACAGACCGACGAGTGGTTGCTGCCGGTGAGCCTCAAGCCCGGCCTTGTGGTGTGCGATAATGGGCGAAATCTCGTTGCAGCTCTGGGACTAGCCGGTTTGACGCACATCCCTTGCTTGACGCATGTGCTGAACTTGGTGGTGCAGAAGTTCATTCACAACTACCCCGACATGTCAGAGCTGCTGCATAAAGTGCGGGCCGTCTGTTCGCACTTCTGGCGTTCACATCCTGCCGCTGCTCGCCTGTCTGCGCTACAGCGTAACTTCAGCCTTCCCACTCACCGCCTCATATGCGACGTGCCCACCAGGTGGAACTCCACCTTGCACATGCTGGACAGACTGTGCGAGCAGCAGCAGGCCATAGTGGAGTTTCAGCTGCAGCACGCACGGGTCAGTCGCACTATGGAACAGTACCACTTCACCACCAATGACTGGGCCTCCATGCGAGACCTGTGTGCCCTGTTGCGCTGTTTCGAGTACTCCACCAACATGGCCAGTGGCGATGACGCCGTTATCAGCGTTACAATACCACTTCTATGTCTCCTTGAGAAAACACTTAGGGCGATGATGGAAGAGGAGGTGGCCCAGGAGGAGGAGGAGGAAGAGGGGTCATTTTTAGCACTTTCAGGTCAGTCTCTTCGAAGTGACTCAGAGGGAGGTTTTTTGCAACAGCAGAGGCCAGGTACAATAGTGACCAGCCAGGGCCCACTACTGGAGGACGAGGAGGACGAGGATGAGGAGGAGGTGGAGGAGGATGAGGATGAAGCATGGTCACAGCGGGGTGGCACCCAACGCAGCTCGGGCCCATCACTGGTGCGTGGCTGGGGGGAAAGGAAGGACGATGACGATACGCCTCCCACAGAGGGCAGCTTGTCCTTACCTCTGGGCAGCCTGGCACACATGAGCGACTACATGCTGCAGTGCCTGCGCAACGACAGCAGAGTTGCCCACATTTTAACGTGTGCGGACTACTGGGTTGCCACCCTGCTGGATCCACGCTACAAAGACAATGTGCCCACCTTACTTCCTGCACTGGAGCGTGATAGGAAGATGCGCGAGTACAAGCGCACGTTGGTAGACGCGCTACTGAGAGCATTCCCAAATGTCACAGGGGAACAAGTGGAAGCCCAAGGGCAAGGCAGAGGAGGAGCAAGAGGTCGCCAAGGCAGCTGTGTCATGGCCAGCTACTCTGAGGGCAGGGTTAGCATGGCAGAGATGTGGAAAAGTTTTGTCAACACGCCACAGCTAACTGCACCACCACCTGATACGCAACGTGTTAGCAGGAGGCAACATTTCACTAACATGGTGGAACAGTACGTGTGCACACCCCTCCACGTACTGACTGATGGTTCGGCCCCATTCAACTTCTGGGTCTCTAAATTGTCCACGTGGCCAGAGCTAGCCTTTTATACCTTGGAGGTGCTGGCCTGGCCGGCGGCCAGCGTTTTGTCTGAACGTGTATTCAGCACGGCAGGAGGCTTCATTACAGACAAACACCGCCGCCTGTCTACAGCCAATGTGGACAAGCTGACGTTCATAAAAATGAACCAGGCATGGATCCCACAGGACCTGTCCATCCCTTGTGCAGATTAGACATTAACTACCTCCCCTTAACCATATATTATTGTACTCCAGGGCACTTCCTCATTCAATCCTCTTTTTATTTTCATTTTACCATTATATTGCGGGGCAACCCAAAGTTGAATGAACATCTCCTCTGTCTGGGTGCCGGGGCCTAAATATATGACAATGGACTGTTCCAATGTTGGGTGACGTGAAGCCTGATTCTCTGCTATGACATGCAAACTAATTCTCTGCTGACATGAAGCCAGATTCTCTGTTACGGGACCTCTCTCCTCTGCCTGGGTGCCTGGGCCTAAATATATGATAATGGACTGTTACAGTGGTGGCTGATGTGAAGCCTGATTCTCTGCTATGACATGCAGACTGATTCTCTGCTGACATGAAGCCAGATTCTCTGTTACGGGACCTCTCTCCTCTGCCTGGGTGCCTGGGCCTAAATATATGACAGTGGACTGTTACAGTGGTGGCTGACGTGAAGCCTGATTCTCTGCTATGACATGCAGACTGATTCTCTGCTGACATGAAGCCAGATTCTCTGTTACGGGACCTCTCTCCTCTGCCTGGGTGCCTGGGCCTAAATATATGACAATGGACTGTTACAGTGGTGGCTGACGTGAAGCCTGATTCTCTGCTATGAGATGCAGACTGATTCTCTGCTGACATGAAGCCAGATTCTCTGTTACGGGACCTCTCTCCTCTACCTGGGTGCCTGGGCCTAAATATATGACAATGGACTGTTACAGTGGTGGCTGACGTGAAACCTGATTCTCTGAAATGACATGCAGACTGATTCTCTGCTGACATGAAGCCAGATTCTCTGTTATGGGACCTCTCTCCTCTGCCTGGGACTAAATATCTGACAATGGACTGTTACAGTGGTGGGTGACGTGAAGCCAGATTCTCTGCTATGGGACCTCTCTCCAATTGATATTGGTTGATTTTTATTTATTTTATTTTAATTTTAATTCATTTCCCTATCTACATTTGTTTGCAGGGGATTTACCTACATGTTGCTGCCTTTTACAGCCCTCTAGCTCTTTCCTCGGCTGTTTTACAGCCTTTTTAGTGCCGAAAAGTTCGGGTCCCCATTGACTTCAATGGGTTTCTTGACGAAGTTCGGGTCGGGTTCGGATCCCGAACCCGAACATTTCCGGGAAGTTCGGCCGAACTTCTCGAACCCGAACATCCAGGTGTTCGCTCAACTCTAGTGTAGAGTAAAAAATATACATAAACCTCTCAAATGTATGTATCTAATGCCAGAAGCCTGACTAATAAAACTGGTGAACTGGAATTAGTGATCTGTGAGGAGGACTATGACATAGTGGGAATAACTGAGACATGGCTGGATGATAGCTATGACTGGGCAGTTAATGTACAGAGTTACAGTCTGTTTAGAAAGGATCGTCAAAACCGGAGAGGGGGAGGGGTCTGCCTTTATGTAAAGTCCGGTCTAAAGCCCACACTCCGTGAAGATATAAGTGAGGGACATGAACATGTGGAGTTACTGTGGGTAGAGATACATGGCACTAAAAACATAATAAATTACTAATAGGAGTTTACTATAAACCACCTAATATACCAGAGTCCACAGAAAATCTACTACTAAATGAGATTGACGAGGCGGCAAATCATAATGAAGTGGTAATTATGGGGGACTTCAACTACCCAGATATAGGCTGGGAAACTGAAACTTGTATATCTCATAAAGGAAACAGGTTCTTGGCAATAACCAAAGACAATAACCTCTCCCAACTGGTTCAGGACCCGACTAGAGGGACGGCCATACTGGACTTAGTATTAACCAATAGGCTTGACAGAACAACAGACGTGCAGGTTGGGGGACACCTGGGAAATAGTGACCACAAAGTAATAACCTTCCAATTATCATTCAAAAGAGCGTTTCTACAGGGAGGAACAAAAATACTAAACTTCAAAAAAGCTAAATTTAGCCAACTAAGAGAGGCCATAGGCCTAACTAAATGGGATAAAGTCCTCTCAAATAAAAATACAGCCACAAAATGGGATATCTTTAAAAGCATACTAAAATCTCATTGTGAGAGGTACATACCGTATGGGAATAAAAGGTTAAGGAACAAAAAGAAACCAATGTGGATAAACAGAACTGTAAAGAAAGCAATAAATGACAAAAATAAAGCATATAAAACACTAAAACAGGAAGGTAGCACGGAAGCACTGAAAAACTATAAGGAAAAAAATAGAACATGTAAAAAACAAATAAAAGCGGCCATACTAGAGACTGAGAGATTAATTGCCAAAGAGAGTAAAACTAACCCTAAAATGTTCTTCAATTATATAAATGTTAAAAAGTATAAATCTGAAGGTGTCGGCCCGTTAAAGAGTAATGAGGGGGGAGTCGCAGAGAGCGACGAGGAGAAAGCAAAGCTGGTGCCAATATTCAAAAAGGGTCCAAAAACAGAGCCTGGAAACTATAGGCCGGTAAGTTTAACATCTGTTGTGGGTAAACAGTTTGAAGGTTTTCTGAGAGATGCTATGTTAGAGCATCTTAACGGAAATAAGCAAATAACGCCATATCAGCATGGCTTCGTGAGGGATCGATCATGTCAAACAAAATTAATCAGTTTCTATGAGAAGGTAAGTTCTAGACTTGACAGCGGCGAATCAATGGATGTCGTGTATCTGGACTTCTCCAAAGCATTTGACACTGTACCACATAAAAGGTTAGTATATAAAATGAGAATGCTCGGACTGGGAGAAAACGTCTGTAAGTGGGTAAGTAACTGGCTCAATGTTAGAAAACAGAGGGTGGTTATTAATAGTAAATACTCAGATTGGGTCACTGTCACTAGTGGAGTACCTCAGGGGTCAGTATTGGGCCCTATTCTCTTCAATATATTTATTAATGATCTTATAGAAGGCTTGCATAGTAAAATATCAATTTTCGCAGATGACAATAAACTGTGTAAAGTAATTAACACTGAAGAGGACAGTATACTACTACAGAGCGATCTGGATAGATTGGAGGCTTGGGCAGATAAGTGGCAGATGACAAATGTAAAGTTATGCACATGGGAAGGAATAATGCAAGTCACCCGTACTTATTAAATGGTAAAACACTTGGCAACACTGACATGGAAAAAGATCTAGGAATTTTAATAAACAGCAAACTAAGCTGCAAAAAACAGTGTCAGGCAGCTGCTGCCAAGGCCAATAAGATAATGGGTTGCATCAAAAGGGGCATACATGCCCGTGATGAGAACATAGTCCTACCACTTTACAAATCATTAGTCAGACCACACATGGAGTACTGTGTACAGTTCTGGGCTCCAGTGAGCAAAGCAGACATAGCAGAGCTGGAGAGGGTCCAGAGGAGGGCAACTAAAGTAATAACTGGAATGGGGCAACTACAGTACCCTGAAAGATTATCAAAATTAGGGTTATTCACTTTAGAAAAAAAGACGACTGAGGGGAGATCTAATTACTATGTATAAATATATCAGGGGGCAGTACAGAGATCTATCCCATCATCTATTCATTCCCAGGACGGTGACTGTGACGAGGGGACATCCTCTGCGTCTGGAGGAAAGAAGGTTTGTACACAAACATAGAAAAGGATTATTTACGGTAAGAGCAGTGAGACTATGGAACTCTCTGCCTGAGGAGGTGGTGATAGTGAGTACAATAAAGGAATTCAAGAGGGGCCTGGATGTATTTCTGGAGCGTAATAATATTACAGGCTATAGCTACTAGAGAGAGATCGTTGATCCAGGGAGTTATTCTGATTGCCTGATTGGAGTCGGGAAGGAATTTTTATTCCCCTAAAGTGAGGAAAATTGGGTTCTACCTCACAGGGTTTTTTTGCCTTCCTCTGGATCAACTTGCAGGATGACAAACCGAACTGGATGGACAAATGTCTTTTTTCGGCCTCATGTACTATGTTACTATGTTACTATGAGAGCCTGTTAAAAAGATGAAGAAGATAGCAATATCACCTAATGGGATATACTGGATAGGATATACTGCAAAGTTTCATGCATCAGTATGTACTTCTAAGTTATAAAAATAAATACTACAACCAGCACTCTACACTGTGTGGCCTCATACCATGTTACAGCTCTGTGTTCTATTCAGTCATAATAGGAAACCCATAGATGTACATTTGTCTCTATTTTATACAGAGGCTTAAAGAGGACCTGTAACCTCTCCTGCTATGTTTGATTTAGTAGCTACTTGCATCCCTCATGTAACAACATTTCTGGGGTATCTATTGTTATGACTATGGTTTGTGATATTCCTGTATTATTTATGCTCGAAGGTATGAATCAATTGCTAGAAGTTTGCAATGAAGGTCCAGATGGGTGTTACTAGTTGATGGTGTGTCCCTGCACAGTCGGACACTGGCAGCACTGATTGCGTCACATTGTACAGAGATATACCCTAAACCAGTGATGGTGAACCTATGGCACGGGGGCCAGAGGCGGCACTCAGAGCCCTCTCTTTGGGCACCTGCACTCTGGAAAAAGTCTATGGTGTACAATATGCCTTAGACTTTTCCTGCCATTCATCAGAGCAGGGTGCACTATGAACAGCACAGGCAGTGCACTGAATGTAGGCAGGCTATTATAGCTAAAAATAAAGTACATAGAGGATATACTATATTGGACTGAAGTATTCAGGTTAAATTGCTTTGTTGGCACTTTGCAATAAATAAGTGGGTTTTGGGTTGCAGTTTGGGCACTCGGCCTTTAAAAGGTTCGCCATCACTGCCCTAAACTATTAACACCCATGTGGACCTTCATTGTTAGCAATTAATTTGTAACTTCTAGAAGGAATAATGAAGGAATGGCATATTAGAATAAATGCTCCAGAATGGTTATTACATGGGGGGGTTCAAGTCAGGATAAGTTACAGGCCATCTTTAAGGAATGCTTCCATATAAATTAGTACCCTAGTGTGGTTCTGTAATATGGCCTTGTAAATGAGCTTTTTTCATTGGGAGATGGAAATAGGATTTATCTGCAATTATTAAACTTGACCAAATTATCCCTTCTCGGAAAGCTCAATGAGCACAGCTATGCCATTCACATGCAGGGCACACAGCTGTTGTGAAATGAGAACTTATATTTTCTGGCTATCAATTCACCAACAAGAGTAAGATGAATAGAAGACATTGGAAAGGACAAAGCATGATGTCTGAATAGGTACAGCTCTGTTTCTTGTAGTCATAACTAGCTTTCATGACACAGAAATTAATCTATTTTTCTTACTTGTACAAAAGCACACAATTGATATGAATGCAGTTTTGAAGGGAGCGTACATTATCTATAACATGTCAAACTCTCCCAAATTTAAAAGTGTGACATCCGTGAAGTGAAAAATTATTGAGAAGTACATTTATCAAACCATTTACATGGAGAAATTAAATGCTAATGCAAAATGTTATGCATCTCATTACAATGTATGTGTTATACAGAGCTGTCAAGGTGCCAAGCTCATTTTGCATAAAGCTGACACCTTAACTCTAATGAGATTTGCATGACACCGCATTGTTTGGTATTCAACTGGGCGCTGGACTTGTCAGTGAGAGGGATGGAGAGAGAGTTTTCTACTCAACTGCAAAGGAGGGGTTATCTAATCATGAAGGAGAATGAATCACGTCCACACAGGGCAAGATTCATTTCTAGGTTTTACACACTGGCCCTTTGCTGCTTTCAAAAGGATTGTCCACTAGGGTTGAGCGAACACCTGGAAGTTAGGGTTCATTAGGTTCGGCCGAACTTCGCCGCAAAGTTCGGGTTCACTTCACCAGAACTTGACCCCGAACCCGAACCCCATTGAAGTTAATGCGGACCGAAACTTTGGGGCACTAAAATTGCTCTAAAAATGTCAGAAAAAGCTACAGGGCTTCAAAAGGAAGCAAAATAGGGGTAAGAGCAGGACAATTTCCCTGCAAACAAATGTTGATAGGGGAATGAATTCGAAAAAGTAAAAAATAATGATCTTGAACTAGGAGGCGGAGGTCAAAGTGGAGTAGGAGGTTGAGGAGGCGGTGGATGTGGTGGTGTAGGTCGAAGCGATGGTGGAGGAGGAGGAGGTAGCCAACACTATGTATTTTTTTATATTTTTTATAAATTTGGAAAGACCCCAAAACATTAGGAAATATAAAAAGAAAACAAAGGGAAAGTGCACTGCAGTATAACAATGGCTGGGTGCGGCCGGTATACATGTCTATTCTGCATAAGGTACGGACAAGTCATGTGTAGGGATGAGCGAACTCGAACTGTATAGTTCGGGTTCGTACCGAATTTTGGGGTGTCCGTGACACGGACCCGAACCCGGACATTTTCGTAAAAGTCCGGGTTCGGGTTCGGTGTTCGTCGCTTTCTTGGCGCTTTTGTGACGCTTTCTTGGCGCTTTTTGAAAGGCTGCAAAGCAGCCAATCAACAAGCGTCATACTACTTGCCCCAAGAGGCCATCACAGCCATGCCTACTATTGGCATGGCTGTGATTGGCCAGAGCACCATGTGACCCAGCCTCTATTTAAGCTGGAGTCACATAGCGCCGCCCGTCACTCTGCTCTGATTAGCGTAGGGAGAGGTTGCGGCTGCGACAGTAGGGCGAGATTAGGCAGATTAACTCCTCCAAAGGACTTGATTAACTGATCGATCTGCAGCTGTGGATCATTGAGCTGCTGATCCTCAATTGCTCACTGTTTTTAGGCTGCCCAGACCGTTTGTCAGTCACATTTTTCTGGGGTGATCGGCGGCCATTTTGTGTCTTGTGGTGCGCCAGCACAAGCTGCGACCAAGTGCATTTAACCCTCAATGGTGTGGTTGTTTTTTGGCTAAAGCCTACATCAGGGTGAAGCTGTCACACCAAGTGCATTTAACCAGCAATAGTCTGTTCATTTTTTGGCCATATACAAAATCAGGGGCAAGCTGCGCCTGTCACCAAGTGCATTTAACCCTCAATGGTGTGGTTGTTTTTTGGCTAAAGCCTACATCAGGGTGAAGCTGTCACACCAAGTGCATTTAACCAGCAATAGTCTGTTCATTTTTTGGCCATATACAAAATCAGGGGCAAGCTGCGCCTGTCACCAAGTGCATTTAACCCTCAATGGTGTGGTTGTTTTTTGGCTAAAGCCTACATCAGGGTGAAGCTGTCACACCAAGTGCATTTAACCAGCAATAGTCTGTTCATTTTTTGGCCATATACAAAATCAGGGGCAAGCTGCGCCTGTCACCAAGTGCATTTAACCCTCAATGGTGTGGTTGTTTTTTGGCTAAAGCCTACATCAGGGTGAAGCTGTCACACCAAGTGCATTTAACCAGCAATAGTCTGTTCATTTTTTGGCCATATACAAAATCAGGGGCAAGCTGCGCCTGTCACCAAGTGCATTTAACCCTCAATGGTGTGGTTGTTTTCTGGCTAAAGCCTACATCAGGGTGAAGCTGTCACACCAAGTGCATTTAACCAGCAATAGTCTGTTTATTTTTTGGCCATATACTACATCAGGGGCAAGCTGCGCCCGTCACCAAGTGCATTTAACCCTCAGTAGTGTGGTTGGTCAAGCTGTGACACCAAGTGCATTTAACCAGCAATAGTCTGTTCATTTTTTGGCCATATACTACATCAGGGGCAAGCTGCGCCCGTCACCAAGTGCATTTAACCAGCAATAGTGTGGTTATTTTTTGGCCATATCCCAGTCTAATTCTGTCACTAAATCCATACCGGTCACCCAGCGCCTAAATACTAGGCCTCAAATTTATATCCCGCTAAATCTCTCGTTACCGCTGTCCTGTTGTAGCTGGGAAAGTTATTTAGTGTCCGTCAAAGCACATTTTTTGTTCTGGGTTGAAGTACAATTAACAATTTAGCAATTTCATAATTTAGTGGTTTCTGCTATATCAGAGCTATTTGAAATCTATCCCTAAAAGGGTATATAATATTCAAGGTGCACATTGGGTCATTCAGAATAACTTCACACACACCCGCTACTGTGTATTTTCAAGTCTAATTCTGTCACTAAACCCATACCTGTCACCCAGCGCCTAAATACTAGGCCTCAAATTTATATCCTGCTAAATCTCTCGTTACCGCTGTCCTGTTGTAGCTGGGAAAGTTATTTAGTGTCCGTCAAAGCACATTTTTTGTTCTGGGTTGAAGTACAATTCCCAATTTAGCAATTTCATAATTTAGTGGTTTCTGCTATATCAGAGCTATTTGAAATCTATCCCTAAAAGGGTATATAATATTCAAGGTGCACATTGGGTCATTCAGAATAACTTCACACACACCCGCTACTGTGTATTTTCAAGTCTAATTCTGTCACTAAACCCATACCTGTCACCCAGCGCCTAAATACTAGGCCTCAAATTTATATCCTGCTAAATCTCTCGTTACCGCTGTCCTGTTGTAGCTGGGAAAGTTATTTAGTGTCCGTCAAAGCACATTTTTTGTTCTGGGTTGAAATACAATTCCCAATTTAGCAATTTCATAATTTAGTGGTTTCTGCTATATCAGAGCTATTTGAAATCTATCCCTAAAAGGGTAGATCATATTGAAGGTGCACATAGGGTCATTCAGAATAACTTCACACACACCCGCTACTGTGTATTTCCAAGTCTAATTCTGTCACTAAACCCATACCTGTCACCCAGCGCCTAAATACTAGGCCTCAAATTTATATCCCGCTAAATCTCTCGTTACCGCTGTCCTGTTGTAGCTGGGAAAGTTATTTAGTGTCCGTCAAAGCACATTTTTTGTTCTGGGTTGAAGTACAATTCCCAATTTAGCAATTTCATAATTTAGTGGTTTCTGCTATATCAGAGCTATTTGAAATCTATCCCTAAAAGGGTATATAATATTCAAGGTGCACATTGGGTCATTCAGAATAACTTCACACACACCCGCTACTGTGTATTTCCAAGTCTAATTCTGTCACTAAACCCATACCTGTCACCCAGCGCCTAAATACTAGGCCTCAAATTTATATCCTGCTAAATCTCTCGTTACCGCTGTACTGTTGTTGCTTGGAAAGATATTTAGTGTCCGTCAAAGCACATTTTTTGTTCTGGGTTGAAGTACAATTCCCAATTTAGCAATTTCATAATTTAGTGGTTTCTGCTATATCAGAGCTATTTGAAATCTATCCCTAAAAGGGTATATAATATTCAAGGTGCACATTGGGTCATTCAGAATAACTTCACACACACCCGCTACTGTGTATTTTCAAGTCTAATTCTGTCACTAAACCCATACCTGTCACCCAGCGCCTAAATACTAGGCCTCAAATTTATATCCTGCTAAATCTCTCGTTACCGCTGTACTGTTGTTGCTGGGCAAGATATTTAGTGTCCGTCAAAGCACATTTTTTGTTCTGGGTTGAAATACAATTCCCAATTTAGCAATTTCATAATTTAGTGGTTTCTGCTATATCAGAGCTATTTGAAATCTATCCCTAAAAGGGTATATAATATTCAAGGTGCACATTGGGTCATTCAGAATAACTTCACACACACCCGCTACTGTGTATTTCCAAGTCTAATTCTGTCACTAAATCCATACCGGTCACCCAGCGCCTAAATACTAGGCCTCAAATTTATATCCCGCTGAATTTGAATACAATACATTGGGCCAAATAATATATTTGTTGTTGTGGTGAACCATAACAATGAGAAAAACATCTAGTAAGGGACGCGGACGTGGACATGGTCGTGGTGGTGTTAGTGGACCCTCTGGTGCTGGGAGAGGACGTGGCCGTTCTGCCACATCCACACGTCCTAGTGTACCAACTACCTCAGGTCCCAGTAGCCGCCAGAATTTACAGCGATATATGGTGGGGCCCAATGCCGTTCTAAGGATGGTAAGGCCTGAGCAGGTACAGGCATTAGTCAATTGGGTGGCCGACAGTGGATCCAGCACGTTCACATTATCTCCCACCCAGTCTTCTGCAGAAAGCGCACAGATGGCGCCTGAAAACCAACCCCATCAGTCTGTCACATCACCCCCATGCATACCAGGGAAACTGTCTCAGCCTCAAGTTATGCAGCAGTCTCTTATGCTGTTTGAAGACTCCGCTGGCAGGGTTTCCCAAGGGCATCCACCTAGCCCTTCCCCAGCGGTGAAAGACATAGAATGCACTGACGCACAACCACTTATGTTTCCTGATGATGAGGACATGGGAATACCACCTCAGCATGTCTCTGATGATGACGAAACACAGGTGCCAACTGCTGCGTCTTTCTGCAGTGTGCAGACTGAACAGGAGGTCAGGGATCAAGACTGGGTGGAAGACGATGCAGGGGACGATGAGGTCCTAGACCCCACATGGAATGAAGGTCGTGCCACTGACTTTCACAGTTCGGAGGAAGAGGCAGTGGTGAGACCGAGCCAACAGCGTAGCAAAAGAGGGAGCAGTGGGCAAAAGCAGAACACCCGCCGCCAAGAGACTCCGCCTGCTACTGACCGCCGCCATCTGGGACCGAGCACCCCAAAGGCAGCTTCAAGGAGTTCCCTGGCATGGCACTTCTTCAAACAATGTGCTGACGACAAGACCCGAGTGGTTTGCACGCTGTGCCATCAGAGCCTGAAGCGAGGCATTAACGTTCTGAACCTGAGCACAACCTGCATGACCAGGCACCTGCATGCAAAGCATGAACTGCAGTGGAGTAAACACCTTAAAACCAAGGAAGTCACTCAGGCTCCCCCTGCTACCTCTTCTGCTGCTGCCGCCTCGGCCTATTCTGCTGCTGCCGCCTCGGCCTCTTCCTCCGCCTCTGGAGGAACGTTGGCACCTGCCGCCCAGCAAACAGGGGATGTACCACCAACACCACCACCACCACCTCCGTCACCAAGCGTCTCAACCATGTCACACGCCAGCGTTCAGCTCTCCATCTCACAAACATTTGATAGAAAGCGTAAATTCCCACCTAGCCACCCTCGATCCCTGGCCCTGAATGCCAGCATTTCTAAACTACTGGCCTATGAAATGCTGTCATTTAGGCTGGTGGACACAGACAGCTTCAAACAGCTCATGTCGCTTGCTGTCCCACAGTATGTTGTTCCCAGCCGGCACTACTTCTCCAAGAGAGCCGTGCCTTCCCTGCACAACCAAGTATCCGATAAAATCAAGTGTGCACTGCGCAACGCCATCTGTAGCAAGGTCCACCTAACCACAGATACGTGGACCAGTAAGCACGGCCAGGGACGCTATATCTCCCTAACTGCACACTGGGTAAATGTAGTGGCAGCTGGGCCCCAGGCGGAGAGCTGTTTGGCGCACGTCCTTCCGCCGCCAAGGATCGCAGGGCAACATTCTTTGCCTCCTGTTGCCACCTCCTCCTTCTCGGCTTCCTCCTCCTCTTCTTCCACCTGCTCATCCAGTCAGCCACACACCTTCACCACCAACTTCAGCACAGCCCGGGGTAAACGTCAGCAGGCCATTCTGAAACTCATATGTTTGGGGGACAGGCCCCACACCGCACAGGAGTTGTGGCGGGGTATTGAACAACAGACCGACGAGTGGTTGCTGCCGGTGAGCCTCAAGCCCGGCCTGGTGGTGTGTGATAATGGGCGAAATCTCGTTGCAGCTCTGGGACTAGCCAATTTGACGCACATCCCTTGCTTGGCGCATGTGCTGAATTTGGTGGTGCAGAAGTTCATTCACAACTACCCCGACATGTCAGAGCTGCTGCATAAAGTGCGGGCCGTCTGTTCGCGCTTCCGGCGTTCACATCCTGCCGCTGCTCGCCTGTCTGCGCTACAGCGTAACTTCGGCCTTCCCGCTCACCGCCTCATATGCGACGTGCCCACCAGGTGGAACTCCACCTTGCACATGCTGGACAGACTGTGCGAGCAGCAGCAGGCCATAGTGGAGTTTCAGCTGCAGCACGCACGGGTCAGTCGCACTACAGAACAGCACCACTTCACCACCAATGACTGGGCCTCCATGCGAGACCTGTGTGCCCTGTTGCGCTGTTTCGAGTACTCCACCAACATGGCCAGTGGCGATGACACCGTTATCAGCGTTACAATACCACTTCTATGTCTCCTTGAGAAAACACTTAGGGCGATGATGGAAGAGGAGGTGGCCCAGGAGGAGGAGGAGGAGGAAGAGGGGTCATTTTTAGCACTTTCAGGCCAGTCTCTTCGAAGTGACTCAGAGGGAGGTTTTTGGCAACAGCAGAGGCCAGGTACAAATGTGGCCAGCCAGGGCCCACTACTGGAGGACGAGGAGGACGAGGATGAGGAGGAGGTGGAGGAGGATGAGGATGAAGCATGGTCACAGCGGGGTGGCACCCAACGCAGCTCGGGTCCATCACTGGTGCGTGGCTGGGGGGAAAGGCAGGACGATGACGATACGCCTCCCACAGAGGACAGCTTGTCCTTACCCCTGGGCAGCCTGGCACACATGAGCGACTACATGCTGCAGTGCCTGCGCAACGACAGCAGAGTTGCCCACATTTTAACCTGTGCGGACTACTGGGTTGCCACCCTGCTGGATCCACGCTACAAAGACAATGTGCCCACCTTACTTCCTGCACTGGAGCGTGATAGGAAGATGCGCGAGTACAAGCGCACGTTGGTAGACGCGCTACTGAGAGCATTCCCAAATGTCACAGGGGAACAAGTGGAAGCCCAAGGCCAAGGCAGAGGAGGAGCAAGAGGTCGCCAAGGCAGCTGTGTCACGGCCAGCTCCTCTGAGGGCAGGGTTAGCATGGCAGAGATGTGGAAAACTTTTGTCAACACGCCACAGCTAACTGCACCACCACCTGATACGCAACGTGTTAGCAGGAGGCAACATTTCACTAACATGGTGGAACAGTACGTGTGCACACCCCTCCACGTACTGACTGATGGTTCGGCCCCATTCAACTTCTGGGTCTCTAAATTGTCCACGTGGCCAGAGCTAGCCTTTTATGCCTTGGAGGTGCTGGCCTGCCCGGCAGCCAGCGTTTTGTCTGAACGTGTATTCAGCACGGCAGGGGGCGTCATTACAGACAAACGCAGCCGCCTGTCTACAGCCAATGTGGACAAGCTGACGTTCATAAAAATGAACCAGGCATGGATCCCACAGGACCTGTCCGTCCCTTGTCCAGATTAGACATTAACTACCTCCCCATAACCATATATTATTGGACTCCAGGGCACTTCCTCATTCAATCCTATTTTTATTTTCATTTTACCATTATATTGCAAGGCTACCCAAAGTTGAATGAACCTCTCCTCTGCCTGTGTGCTAGGCCTAAATATATGCCAATGGATTGTTGCAGTGGTGGCTGACGTGAAGCCTCATTCTCTGCTATGACATGCAGACTGATTCTCTGGTGACATGAAGCCAGATTGTCTGTTACGGGACCTCTCTCCTCTGCCTGGGTGCTGGGCCTGAATTTATGACAATGGACTGTTGCAGTGGTGGCTGACGTGAAGCCTGATTCTCTGCTATGACATGCAGACTGATTCTCTGCTGACATGAAGCCAGATCCTCTGTTGCGGGACCTCTCTCCTCTGCCTGGGTGCTGGGCCTAAATTTATGAAAATGGACTGTTGCAGTGGTGGGTGACGTGAAGCCTCATTCTCTGCTATGACATGCAGACTGATTCTCTGCTGACATGAAGCCAGATTGTCTGTTACGGGACCTCTCTCCTCTGCCTGGGTGCTGGGCCTAAATATCTGACAATGGACTGTTGCATTGGTGGCTGACGTGAAGCCTGATTCTCTGCTATGATATGAAGACTGATTCTCTGCTGACATGAAGCCAGATTGTCTGTTACGGGACCTCTCTCCTCTGCCTGTGTGCTAGGCCTAAATATATGCCAATGGATTGTTGCAGTGGTGGCTGACGTGAAGCCTGATTCTCTGCTATGACATGCAGACTAATTCTCTGCTGACATGAAGCCAGATTGTCTGTTACGGGACCTCTCTCCTCTGCCTGGGTGCTGGGCCTAAATTTATGACAATGGACTGTTGCAGTGGTGGCTGACGTGAAGCCTGATTCTCTGCTATGACATGCAGACTGATTCTCTGCTGACATGAAGCCAGATCCTCTGTTACGGGACCTCTCTCCTCTGCCTGGGTGCTGGGCCTAAATTTATGAAAATGGACTGTTGCAGTGGTGGGTGACGTGAAGCCTCATTCTCTGCTATGACATGCAGACTGATTCTCTGCTGACATGAAGCCAGATTGTCTGTTACGGGACCTCTCTCCTCTGCCTGGGTGCTGGGCCTGAATTTATGACAATGGACTGTTGCAGTGGTGGCTGACGTGAAGCCTGATTCTCTGCTATGACATGCAGACTAATTCTCTGCTGACATGAAGCCAGATTGTCTGTTACGGGACCTCTCTCCTCTGCCTGGGTGCTGGGCCTAAATTTATGAAAATGGACTCTTACAGTGGTGGGTGACGTGAAGCCTGATTCTCTGCTATGACATGAAGACTGATTCTCTGCTGACATGAAGCCAGATCCTCTGTTACGGGACCTCTCTCCTCTGCCTGGGTGCTGGGCCTAAATATCTGACAATGGACTGTTGCATTGGTGGCTGACGTGAAGCCTGATTCTCTGCTATGATATGAAGACTGATTCTCTGCTGACATGAAGCCAGATTGTCTGTTACGGGACCTCTCTCCTCTGCCTGTGTGCTAGGCCTAAATATATGCCAATGGATTGTTGCAGTGGTGGCTGACGTGAAGCCTGATTCTCTGCTATGACATGCAGACTGATTCTCTGGTGACATGAAGCCAGATCCTCTGTTACGGGACCTCTCTCCTCTGCCTGGGTGCTGGGCCTAAATTTATGAAAATGGACTGTTGCAGTGGTGGGTGACGTGAAGCCTGATTCTCTGCTATGACATGCAGACTGATTCTCTGGTGACATGAAGCCAGATCCTCTGTTACGGGACCTCTCTCCTCTGCCTGGGTGCTGGGCCTAAATTTATGAAAATGGACTGTTGCAGTGGTGGGTGACGTGAAGCCTCATTCTCTGCTATGACATGCAGACTGATTCTCTGCTGACATGAAGCCAGATCGTCTGTTACGGGACCTCTCTCCTCTGCCTGGGTGCTGGGCCTAAATTTATGAAAATGGACTCTTACAGTGGTGGGTGACGTGAAGCCTGATTCTCTGCTATGACATGAAGACTGATTCTCTGCTGACATGAAGCCAGATCCTCTGTTACGGGACCTCTCTCCTCTGCCTGGGTGCTGGGCCTAAATATCTGACAATGGACTGTTGCATTGGTGGCTGACGTGAAGCCTGATTCTCTGCTATGATATGAAGACTGATTCTCTGCTGACATGAAGCCAGATTGTCTGTTACGGGACCTCTCTCCTCTGCCTGTGTGCTAGGCCTAAATATATGCCAATGGATTGTTGCAGTGGTGGCTGACGTGAAGCCTGATTCTCTGCTATGACATGCAGACTGATTCTCTGGTGACATGAAGCCAGATCCTCTGTTACGGGACCTCTCTCCTCTGCCTGGGTGCTGGGCCTAAATTTATGAAAATGGACTGTTGCAGTGGTGGGTGACGTGAAGCCTGATTCTCTGCTATGACATGCAGACTGATTCTCTGGTGACATGAAGCCAGATCCTCTGTTACGGGACCTCTCTCCTCTGCCTGGGTGCTGGGCCTAAATTTATGAAAATGGACTGTTGCAGTGGTGGGTGACGTGAAGCCTCATTCTCTGCTATGACATGCAGACTGATTCTCTGCTGACATGAAGCCAGATTGTC
Source organism: Bufo gargarizans (assembly GCF_014858855.1). Classification (NCBI taxonomy): domain Eukaryota; kingdom Metazoa; phylum Chordata; class Amphibia; order Anura; family Bufonidae; genus Bufo; species Bufo gargarizans. Next base: position 437,765,269 of record NC_058082.1, on the reverse strand, counting down.
TGTTACGGGACCTCTCTCCTCTGCCTGGGTGCTGGGCCTGAATTTATGACAATGGACTGTTGCAGTGGTGGCTGACGTGAAGCCTGATTCTCTGCTATGATATGAAGACTGATTCTCTGCTGACATGAAGCCAGATTGTCTGTTACGGGACCTCTCTCCTCTGCCTGGGTGCTGGGCCTAAATTTATGAAAATGGACTCTTACAGTGGTGGGTGACGTGAAGCCTGATTCTCTGCTATGACATGAAGACTGATTCTCTGCTGACATGAAGCCAGATTGTCTGTTACGGGACCTCTCTCCTCTGCCTGGGTGCCGGGGCCTAAATATCTGAGAATGGACTGTTCCAGTGGTGGGTGACGGGAAGCCAGATTCTCTGCTATGGAACCTCTCTCCAATTGATTTTGGTTAATTTTTATTTATTTAATTTTTATTTTAATTAATTTCCCTATCCACATTTGTTTGCAGGGGATTTACCTACATGTTGCTGCCTTTTGCAGCCCTCTAGCCCTTTCCTGGGCTGTTTTACAGCCGTTTTAGTGCCGAAAAGTTCGGGTCCCCATTGACTTCAATGGGGTTCGGGTTCGGGACGAAGTTCGGATCGGGTTCGGATCCCGAACCCGAACATTTCCGGGATGTTCGGCCGAACTTCTCGAACCCGAACATCCAGGTGTTCGCTCAACTCTAGTCATGTGGGATTGATGCCTGGTTCATTTTCATGAATGTGAGTTTGTCCACATGGGTATATGACGTGCACCTAACTAACAGACGGATTACCTATATTATTTTCCCTGTCACGTATGCAGTGCAGGTGTACCTCACACAATAAATGGGTATATGACGTGCACCTAACTAACAGACGGATTAACTATTATATTTGTGTGTCAGCGGTACAAAGTACAATGTTGCATTGCACTGACGAAAAAAAAAAAATCGCTGTAGGTCACCCACAGAATTAACAGCCAGATTTATGATTCACTTTCTGTGTCAGGGGTGCAAAGATGGTGAATTGCACCCACAAAAAAAGAAAATGACACTGTCCCTCACTTCAGCTTCCTGCTTTCTGTCCCTTCACTACTGAGAGCTGATTTGCGGTGCTACACGTGATCCAGGTTATAGAGAGGCTGGGTCACATGATGCACTGGCCAATCACAGCCATGTCCTTAGTAGGCATGGCTGTGCTGGCTTCTAAGGGCACACAGCTTAAAAGCTTATTGATTAGCTGCCCTTCAGCCTTTCAACAAGCTTTATTAAATGCCCGAACACCAAACTCGAACCCAAACTTTTCCGGCAAAGTTCGGGTTTTGGTCCGAGTACCAAAAATTTTAAAGTTCTGTACGGACCCGAACTTTATAGTTCGGGTTCGCTCAACACTATTGTCTATTATAAACACATTTTACAATCATGCTATCTTTTTTTTTTTCTTTTTCTTTTTTTACCTTAACATAGTACAATTATTGCAGTTGAAACAGTAGCATGTTGTTTGTGGGAGGAGCTGCTAGAGCCCGGATAGGCATCCACCCAAGAGGAAGGTATTTAAGAATGGGATGGGAGGGAGGGCAAGAAGCCGGGCGCCCTTCTGCTTGTGGGAGGGGGTTTAAATGGGGTAAGCGCGCCCCTCCCACAAATACAGGCTGCAAGCAGCCTTCAATACTTGTGGGAGGAGCTGCTAGAGCCCGGATAGGCATGCCTATGGACCGTCCCTACCCGACTGGCTGGAGTGTGCCCGATGCCAGTGACGAGGTAAGGCCTGAATAAGTGGGCAAGAGAAATCGGCAAGTTGCAGGGTATGAAGTATTTATTGAAGTATTGTGCGGCCTATAATGCCAAGGAACAGAAGGCTCGGGATACTTCCGCCCGTGGATTTGGGATGTACCTTGAAAAGCAGGATGATCTCCACCGACCCATCTTACGGATGATGTGCGCTGGTACCTGGTGACTGGATGCTGCCGACGCCGCCCCTATTCGAAATGAGTGCCCGGATATTGCGCTAGGGTTGTAACCCAAACCTGCGGCCAGGGTGCGGATATTGGAGATGAACATGGTGGAAGACAGGGGCTTCCCGTTAACTGGGAGTAACAGGCCGTCCAAAGCGGGAGATTGAATGGAGGCCAGGAGCTCCTGGAGCACCTTGATAGGACACCAACAGTTAGACGTAGGGTAAAATTCCACCTCCGTGGGGGGACCGGTTTGACTGGTCTTGGAGAACGGAATGGACAAGACAAAGTGGTCGGAGTGCCATGCGAGATGCCGTCTTAGCAGGGTTGTTCGGGAGATGGTGTTGCAGGTGAATTCCCCGGGCCTGAGGAACCCATAGAACCCGAGATACATGGCTGCCTTCGTAACGATGTTTGCAAATTGGCCAAAAGGAAGCCCATCCAGGGCTATGGATAACCTGCGGAAAAGCTCACCTGAGACCGGCTGCCTGCGCACCTGGACTGCCGTGCTGACCTTCTGAACGCCCCTGAGGGTGGCTTTGATGGCCTGATTTGAAAAGATGGATCTGGCAGAGGGGTCGCTGAGCATCCGGTGGTGCTGGATGCCTGCCAAATACAGCCTGATGGTATTGTATGAGAGGTGGCGGTGGGAGTGGCAATGGGCTATGAACGCCATGATGAAAGTGACCTCGTCTATGTTCCCCTGCGGGTGAGTGTCAGCAAAGCGTCTAAACATGCTGAACCCGGTATCATAATTCCTGGCGGTGCTGGTGGCTAGCGACCGCCGGATCAATGACTGCGCGGTTGCCACCAGGGGCTCTAGTCCAGCAGGAGGGCGCTGTAAGGTGGAGCTGGAACGCCGACGGGATCCGCCTCTGGGAGTTCCTGGAAGAAAGTATTGAGATTAAAGCGGGACAGGGCGTCAGCTGCCACATTCTGCGCTCCCTGAATATGGACCGCGAAGATGTGGAAGTTACACTCCAAGGACAGCCAGACAAGCCTACGCAACATAGACATAATCCTGAGATTTTTAGCCCTCCCCTTGGAGATCACTTCCACCAGAACCTGGCTGTCCGTCCTCAAGATGACCGATTTGTTTGCCCAGAGCGGACCCCAGACGTGGGCTGCCGCCACAATGGGGTATAGCTCCAATAGTGGCGAGGACCTCATGGCCCCCGCCTCGGACAGGAGCTCCACCGGCCAACTGCCGACCAACCAGTGCAGATAGAAGATCGCCGCGAACCCGCGGGAGCCCGCGGCGTCGGTGTAAACCGTGGGGGAAGCCGCATTCGGGGATGGTACGAACAAAGAAATGCCATTCCACCCGGTCAGGAAGGTTCGCCACATCTTAAGATCTGCCATGGCGGGACCGTCCAGCCGGGCGGTGGAGTCCTGATCAGGAGCAGCCGGGAGGAGATTGAGAAGCCGCGAAATGAATGACCTCCCCTGTGGCATGATCTTGAAGGTACATGTAAGGAATCCTAACAGGGACTGGAGCTCCTGCCTGGACAAAACTCCAGAAGAGGCCGCGGAGGAAACGGCGGACTTGATCTTGGCCAACTTGGCCGCGGGGAGGCTGGCCTCCATGCGGACCGAGTCCAGAGTAATGCCCAAGAAGGTAACCCCCGTGCCTGGACCCTCTGTCTTGGCGGCTGCCACCGGGACCTTGAGCCTGGCGAATAGCTGGAGCAAGCTCCCCAAACCTGATGGGGGGCTCTGGGGCCTCTCGATGATTAGGAAGTCATCTAAGTAATGAATGACCATTTCCATCCCCCCATGATGGACAAGGATCCAATGTAAGGCACAGGCAAACTTGTTGAACAACCACGGGCTGCTTTTAGACCCAAATGTAAGGCGGTTAGCAAAATAAAACCTGTCTGCCCACTGCAACCCGTAGTACTGCCATAACCGAGGAAGGATGGGGAGTAGCTTGAAGGCATCCGCGATGTCGGCCTTGGCCAACCAAGCCCCTTCCCCAGCCAGCAGGATGAACTGAATGGCCTCGTCAATGGACGAATAGGACATTGAGAATTCCCCCGATGGGATCAGGGAGTTGAGACTGGGGATCGGCGACATGTGTGGAGCAGACAGGTCGTATATCAGCCGCTTTTTATTTGATGCTTGTTTGGAGACTAGACCAATGGGGTTGATTCTCCACTCGGAAAAGGGAATGGTTTCAAACGGGCCTAGCAGGAACCCTTTGCGGACCTCGTCCCGCAACAGAGTGGCCACCGCCTCTGGATCCTGTATGGCTGACTGCAGGTTCCCTCCTTCCCAGGAACTTTGCGGGAGGGCAATGAATCCTGTGTTGAAACCCTTCTCGAAACCGGTGATGAGGAACTCCACTGACTGGCGATCCGGGTGATCCCGTAACAGGATGCCCAAGAGCTCGACGTTGATATCGGACAGTCATAGAGCCTTACGTTGCCTCTTCGGGCAGCTGGAGCGGGGGTGGGCCCTGAAGCAGAGGGAACACACATGCAAAGCTCTACAACTGTTGAAACCACAGCCCCCGGCATTAAAGTTGTTGCAGACCTGACTTTGGCCTAAGAAGGTGATGGGCCTGCCCAGCTTGTCGGTGGAACCCTGAGACCGTTGCGCGCCAGAGGGGCCTGGCTGGGAGCTTTCTCGGGCCGGGGTGGGAAGATTAGGGCACCAGTCGGCCGTGTGCTGGATGGATTGGCATGAAGCGCACGTGTGGGCCTGCAACCCAGCAAAATGACAGCAGAATAGCTCCATGTCCAAGCTCGCCCAGTCCGTGATGAACTGGAACTGAGCAAGGGCGGCTGCCGCTTTGGCTGAAAAAGACCTGTGATAGTCGTAGAAGTTCTTTCCCCCGTATTTGTACCCTAAGTCGGTGACTTGGTATAGGTAGGAGTCCAGCTCCTCATGTCTGTGTGGCTGGACGCTGCAGATGGTATCTCGGTAGAGGCTGAATGCCAGGACGAACTCGGGGACCGACAGTTTCCGGTTCAGGCGGGAATCCTTGGCCCGCATGACCACCGAGACCTCCCCGCAGTTGATGACTTTATTCTCCGATACGTCTTGTGACGCAATGAGAATGGACGCCAGGTTGACGTCCCTCCCCGCCAGGATGTCCTTTATAAGGTTTTCCGGAATGTAATGCGAGGGGGCAATCTGGGGTCTGACACGGACCGTACCTGGCGTCAACTCTTGGGACGTAGATGGCAAGACCGGACGTGCTGGAGAAGGCAGGGCCGGAGGAGGCCGGGACTCCCACTCCCCCATCCTAGTCTGGATATCTGCCACCGAACCTGCCAGACTGGTCAGCTGCAGAAGGGTCAGCTGGATCGATGAGGGAGAAGGCTCCTCGCTTGACCCTGATGGAGCCATCATCAGGAGCCGGTACAGCTCCACTTTTCTTGCGGTGGCAGGATGGTGAATCCCTCTTCGTCTGAGCTCCGCTATCAGTTTTGGAATGGTCCAGCTCCTCAGGGAGGGGTTGCTGGCGCGGCCTGACACGGAGGTTCCGGCCGAGGACAGATTCTCCTCCGACTCAAGGACCTGCGACATCTTCAAGCTGCATGGAGGAGGTATGAAGGTGACATATGAGACTTCCTTCCCCCCCCCCCCCCTGGGAGCCCGACCGAGAGCTACAGGGGAAATAGTTCTCCTGACCGACTGGCATTGCCTGCTACTTACCTTGACTGAAAGGGACCACGCTACAGACTTCTGTATGAGGCAGAGACCTATGAACGGGAGCTTATGACAACGAATAGCTAAATGTGGTGATAGGTCGTAGCACAGCCTTGCGGCTGTATCTTACCTGAACCGGGAAAATAGGCGCAACGACCGTGGTTTGCTAGAAGCTCTGGTGGTTGCGGCCCTGCTTACGAAAAATAAGCCGTGTTTTACCGTTGCACGGCGAGGGCCGCGACCTGCTGGTCAGTGAACCAACCAAACACCTGAGCGATTCAGGGAACCGTTGCCCCTGAGCGATTCCGGGAACCATTGCACCTGAGCGATTCCGGGAACCATTGCACCTGAGCGATTCAGGGAACCATTGCACCTGAGCGATTCAGGGAACCATTGCACCTGAGCGATTCAGGGAACCATTGCACCTGAGCGATTCAGGGAGCCATTGCACCTGAGCGATTCAGGGAACCATTGCACCTGAGCGATTCAGGGAACCATTGCACCTGAGCGATTCAGGGAACCATTGCACCTGAGCGATTCAGGGAACCATTGCACCTGAGCGATTCAGGGAACCATTGCACCTGAGCGATTCAGGGAACCATTGCACCTGAGCGATTCAGGGAACCATTGCACCTGAGCGATTCAGGGAACCATTGCACCTGAGCGATTCAGGGAACCATTGCACCTGAGCGATTCAGGGAACCTTTGCACCTGAGCGATTCAGGGAACCATTGCACCTGAGCGTTTCAGGGAACCACTGCACTTGAGCGAATCAGGGAACCTTTGCACCTGAGCGGATCAGGGAACCATTGCACCTGAGCGATTCAGGGAACTTTTGCACCTGAGTGAATCTGGGAACCATTGCACCTGAGCGATTCAGGGAACCATTGCACCTGAGCGATTCAGGGAACCATTGCACCTGAGCGATTCAGGGAACCATTGCACCTGAGCGATTCAGGGAACCATTGCACCTGAGCGATTCAGGGAACCATTGCACCTGAGCGATTCAGGGAGCCATTGCACCTGAGCGATTCAGGGAACCATTGCACCTGAGCGATTCAGGGAACCATTGCACCTGAGCGATTCAGGGAACCATTGCACCTGAGCGAGTCAGGGAACCATTGCACCTGAGCGATTCAGGGAACCATTGCACCTGAGCGATTCAGGGAACCATTGCACCTGAGCGATTCAGGGAACCATTGCACCTGAGCGATTCAGGGAACCATTGCACCTGAGCGATTCAGGGAACCTTTGCACCTGAGCGATTCAGGGAACCATTGCACCTGAGCGTTTCAGGGAACCACTGCACTTGAGCGAATCAGGGAACCTTTGCACCTGAGCGGATCAGGGAACCATTGCACCTGAGCGATTCAGGGAACTTTTGCACCTGAGTGAATCTGGGAACCATTGCACCTGAGCGATTCAGGGAACCTTTGCTCCTGAGCGAATCAGGGAACAATCGCCCCTGAGCGACTCTGGGAACCATTGCCCCTGAGCGACCCAGGGAACCATTGCACCCGAGCGACTTCAGGGAACCATTGCACCCGAGCGACTCAGGCGACCATTGCGCCTGAGTGATTCAGGGGACCATTGCACCTGAGCGATTCAGGGAACCATTTGCGCCTGAGTGATTCAAGGAACCATTTGCATCTGAGTGCTTCAGGGCACCATAGCACCAGACCGACTTACGGAACATTTGCACCTGAGCGACTCCGAAAACATTGCACGTGAGAAACAAGAAAACATTGCATATCAGTGAATCAGGAACATTGCACATGGGTGAATAGAAGGGACATCCCTGGGTGATACCTGAAGGCATTGTCCCTGAGCGATTCAGGGCAGACATGGCGCCTGAGTTGTACAGGGAAGATATTGCGCCTGAGTGATGCAGGGAAGAACATTGTGCCTGAGCACTTCCGGTGAAGACCTTGCGCCTGAGCGATTCAGGGAAGACATTAGCGCCTGCGTGATTCAGGGAAGACATCTGCGCCTGAGCGATTTTAGGGAAGACACGTCTGGGTGATTTAGGGAACAATTTGTGCCTGAGCGACTCAGGGACGATAGCGCCTGACCGATTGCGGAAGCCATTGTACTCAAGTGATTACAGGGGAATTTTCTTAAATTTTTTTTTTTTTTTTTTTTGATGACCCAGTGCTTGAACAAGATGGATAAAGTGCATTCCTGTCTCTACATGTTCTGCCATCCTAGTCTTTGGGGCTTTGAAACAGAGTTTATTACTGTAACTGTTCTTTGGAAGCAACCTGCACATGTCACCATTAATTATCATTTCCTGGTTTACTCATGTGTTACATACTGCCCCTGCACCACTTCTCAGATTTTACATGCTTATACTTTGAAGCGGCACCTTGAACTTGCAGACCGAGGTGTATGACCCAGGGAGATCAGGCCTACTGGCTCAACCTCTGATCTCCCTGACACACACACCGCCAGCCAGAGGAGGACCGCAGCCGCTGCCGGCCCCCCTCCCCCGCAGCATGTCCCCATGGATACCGGGGACCGGGCCGCCGCTGCGTTGTAAGCCCCCCCCCACACAACATGCTGCCCGCAGGCGCCTCTCACCTGGCGTGCCGCGTGGTGCTCACCCCCCTCCCGGATGCGACGGTGGCTGCTGGTGATACGAGGTGCCGGTGGCAAGGCGCGTCTGGCCGGGCCGCAGAGCGGTGATACTCACGAGGTGATGATGGGGAAACGCACGAACGGGACGACGAACCGACGGAGCCGCGACCGGAAGTGACGTCAAGGCGCTGGATACTGCAGAAGCAAGAAGCCGGGCGCCCTTCTGCTTGTGGGAGGGGGTTTAAATGGGGTAAGCGCGCCCCTCCCACAAATACAGGCTGCAAGCAGCCTTCAATACTTGCCAAAATATATGTTGCATTTTAAACTTTTCACCTAAGAGCTCATGCACACGACCGTATGGCTTTTTCAGTATTTTGCAGTCCGTTTTTTACTTATCCGTTGTTCTGTTTTTTGTTTCTGTTGTGTTTCCTTTCAGTTTTTCTGTTCCATTTTTTTGTATGCCATATACATTATACAGTAAATACATAGAAAAAATTGGGCTGGGCATAACATTTTCAATAGATGGTTCCACAAAAACGGAATGGATACGGAAGACATACGGATGCATTTTCGTATGTGTTCAGTTTTTTTTGTGGACCCATTGACTTGGAGCCAAGCACCGTGATTTGCGGACAAGAATAGGACATGTTCTATCTTTTCACAGTACGGAAATACTGAAACGGAATGCACACGGAGACACTTCAGGTTTTTATGCTGAACCATTGAAATGAATGGTTCAGTATATGTACCGCATACTGAACTAAAAAAAACGGCCAGTATACTGAACGCAAAATACTGTCGTGTGCATGAGCCCTAAGTTCTGATTGTGTTGTATCCTGTCACCAACCTTGCAATTAGACTAGAAAATATTTTGCTGTCATCATAAGTATTGAGCGAATTGAAGGTCACAAAGTGGACTTCAATCTGAATTTCAGGATAAATTCGATTTGCAGCAAAGCCGAATTCCCTCGTGCTTCATGGTAGCGAATCAATTCTTGAAATAGTGCACAAAAAATAAATAAAAATAAATCATACTTACCTGATTCATTTTCTCGCTACGGGCTGGCACCGCCATCTTGCTTGAAGATCTTGCATGAAATTGCATGCGCAGTAAACACCACATGCAAGCATATCATTTAGGCTACTTTCACACCTGTGTTAGGTGCGGATCCGTCTGGTATCTGCACAGACGGATCCGTACCTATAAATGCAAACGATGGTATCAGTTCAGAACGGATCTGTCTGCATTCTATGTAAAAAAAAAAAAGTCTAAGTCTAATTGTTAGTCAGACGGATCCATCCTGACTTTACATTGAAAGTCAATGGGGGACGGATCGGTTTGCAATTGCACCATATTGTGTCAACGTCAAACAGAACCGTCCCCATTGACTTACATTGTAAGTCAGGACGGATCCGTTTGGCTCCGCATGGCCAGGCGGACACCAAAACCCTGCAAGCAGCGTTTTGGTGTCCGCCTCTAGAGCAGAATGGAGGCGGAACGGAGCCAAACTGATGCATTCTGAACGGATCCGCATCCATTCAGAATGCATTGGGGCTAAACTGATCCGTTTTGGGCCGCTTGTGAGAGCCTTGAAACGGATCTCACAGACGGACACCGAAACGCTGGTGTGAAAGTAGTCTAACCAGATCATTAACTGATAGACTATAGGATCAATGTAAAGTCTTGATTTGAAATTTGTAATCGGGAATATGTAGGGCCAAATATCAGCTTTATACACCAAACTAAAGGTGTATTATAATTGTTTAAGTGAGATTATTTCCAATTGAGCATAGCATACAATAGAAAATCAAATCCAATGGAGATGCCAGGTAGCAACTATAGGCTGAATACTAATTTTACACTCCTTTTTCTTTACAAACATTTTCTTATTCCAAGTTTCATTTTCAGCTTTACTCATTATTAGACATGAGCGATGCTATGAAAAATTCTATCTGGCTCCTCGCCAAATTTCACAAAGAAATTTGATTTTTGACAAATTACGTCATCACAAAGCGCATTGCTTTGTATATAGCTGGCACAATGACAGGAAACACCGATTGAGCCGCCCCCGTCACTGAACCCCTCAGATGCCACGTTCATTGCTGATCATGTAATCTGAGATTAAAATTAAGGAGTTAATCTGGTTAAAAAAAAAATATATATATATATATATATATATATACACACACACATATATATATACTCACCTTATCCATTTGATCGCTAAGAGGGCGTCACAGCCATCTTGATTGAAAACACTGTGTGAAATGTTGTGCAGTGACATGATGACGTCATCACATTGGCTGGGTTCGGTGACATCACCCCGCATGAGATTTTAACCGGTTTCTGCAATCAAGATGGCCTTTTTTTTTACTGCCATTTAAGAAAAAAATACGTAGGTTTGTTACTATGAACTATGAGGAAATTCGGCTCTGTGACAAACCAAATTTTTCCTGAAATTTGTATCAAAGTCCACTTTGGTTACTTTGATTCGCTCAACACTACTATTATTATTATTATTGCTATTATTATTGTGGCCATGGGGCAATATGTTTTTGCCATTTACAGTTTCAAGAAAAGGTATGTGAACCCTTTGGAATGATATGGATTTCTGTACAAATTGGTCATAAAATGTGATCTGATCTTCACAACAATAGACAATCACAGTCTGCTTAAACTAATAACACACACAGAATTAAATCTTACCATGTTTTTATTGAACACACCATGTAAACATTCACAGTGCAGGTGGAAAAAGTATGTGAATCCCTAGACTAATGACATATCCAAGAGCTAATTGGAGTGAGGTGTCAGCCAACTGGAGTCCAATCAATGAGATGAGATTGGAGGTGTTGGTTACAGCTGCCCTATAAAAATAAAAAAAAACACACCAGTTTTGGGTTTGCTTTTCACAAGAAGCATTGCCTGATGTGAACAATGCCTCACACAAAAGAGCTTTCAGAAGACCTACGATTAAGAATTGTTGACTTGAATAAAGCTGGAAAGAGTTATAAAAGTATCTCCAAAAGCCTTGCTGTTCATCAGTCCACGGTAAGACAAATTGTCTATAAATGGAGAAAGTTCAGCACTGCTGTTACTCTCCCTAGGAGTGGTCGTCCTGTAAAGATGACTGCAAGAGCACAGGGCAGACTGCTCAATGAGGTGAAGAAGAATCCTAGAGTGTCAGTTAAAGACTTACAAAAGTCTCTGGCTTATGCTAACATCCCTGTTAGTGAATCTACGATACATAAAACACTAAACAAAAATGGATTTCACAGAGGAAGCCACTGCTGTCCAAAAAAACATTGCTGCACTTTTACAGTTTGCACAAGAGCACCTGGATGTTCCACAGCAGTACTGGCAAAATATTCTGTGGACAGATGAAACCAAAGATGAGTTGTTTGGAAGAAACACACAACACTATGTGTGGAGAAAAAGAGGCAGAGCACACCAACATCAAAACCTCATCCCAACTGTGAAGTATGGTGGTGGGAGCATCATGGTTTGGGGCTGCTTTGCTGCGTCAGGGCCTGGACGGTTTGCTATCATTGAAGGAAAAATGAATTCCCAAGTTTATCAAGACATTTTGCAGGAGAACTTAAGGCCATCTGTCCACCAGCTGAAGTTCAACAGAGGATGGGTGTTGCAACAGAACAACGATCCAAAGCATAGAAGTAAATCAACAACAGAATGGCTTAAACAGAAGAAAATATGCCTTCTGGAGTGGCCCAGTCAACCTGATTGAGATGCTGTGGCATGACCTCAAGAAAGTGATTCACACCAGACATCCCAAGAATATTGCTGAACTGAAACAGTTCTGTAAAGAGGAATAGTCAAGAATTACTGCTGACCGTTGTGCACGTCTGATCTGCAACTACAGGAAACGTTTGGTTGAAGTTATTGCTGTAGCAGTATTGGAGCTAATTCTCATTCAAGTGAATGTCCCAGTGCAAAACCTAACACATATACAAAGAGTGGTGCTGTTCCTGGAAAAGAGCAGACAATAAGAATAATCATCTTACCTAAAAGCTAGACACATGCACATTTTTGGAAAATGATATATTTGCATACAATGGGATCATTTATCAAAGACTGGAATTTTACATTGGTCTTTCATATCCTCTGTACTACATGGTTCTCTACTATCTCCAACGCTGCCATAGAAATTAATGGAGTGGCAGCATGCATTTCTGACCAGCCTCTACATCCATTCCACAGGGTATGAGGCCCCTGTTCTTGTGATGAATGGGGTCTCAGTGGTAGGAGCCCCATCAACCTAATACTTATCTCCTACCCTGTGAAGAGGGGCTAATTTTCTCTAACTGGAATACCCTTTTAATTTATGATGAGGCACATCTTCTGACAGTCCGTACACCCTGATTGAAATCTACTCCAGCCCTTGACTCGAGTTGATTTAAACCATTATTTACACCGGAGAATTGGTGTAAAAGGAGTGAATTAGGTTTGGCTGATGGCCTCGCTTCCACCATGCCCCAGCATAAAAGTTCTGCAGAAACTTAGGAGCACAAGCATTCAAATGTCACAAAATTGGGCTGTGCTACTATTTTTATGTCTCTAGCATGGGGGGGGGGGGTCTAATTGCCATAAAAAGTAAAAAAATATAATAAAATTGCTTAAAATAATAAATGGGAATACGTTATAGAAAAGAAAATAATGAAAAGTATCTTACTTGAAATGCTCTGAAAGGATAGCTCTAGAAAATGGTTAAAATGCACAGCTATATCTGGTACTAAGAAATAAACCACTTATTCATGCTCTTAACTTAATGGCAGAAAGCAGATATATATATATATATATATTTTTTTTTTTTTTTGCAAAAATGCATTTTCAGCTTTTAGGTGCTTTAATGAAATAGAATGAGACAAAAAATTCACATACTCTACAATCCAAGCAATCATCCTAGAACAGGAGACATAGCCCCTATGACTGTTGCCTTAGCAGCACAAAATGGCATAAGAGTTATGGGGAGTTTCACTCAATGAAGATGAATTTGGGTACTGATAAAAGCACAGTTCACCAGCAAAAGTCGCTTGCATGCAAAACCCCATTACTCGTAACTAACATTTACTAACAGGCATTTTTAAGAAAAAAATAAGTTTTTAATTTGCCACATCCTTGAAGGTGAATTTAATACCATTCATATATTCTCATTTACTAATTTGTCAGTAATAAGAGTGCTGGCACATGGGGGGAAAGAAAACTTACACGCTTGTCTTACTGAAAAACTGCTAGCTCAGACATCCCTCGCTTCTGTGCGTCATGCATGAAATTGCAAATAGAATTTAATTTGCCCTTGTATCCGGTAGGATCAGCTTCAAATGATTAATGCAGGAAGGAATAGTGTCAAGATTTTATTCATTACAATTTCGCAAGACTGTGGTTCAATATTATTATGTACAAACATAGCAGTATATCACATGTGCGCACCTTGCTAAGGCAAACAATTCAATTTTTGCTGGATGATTCCAAAGAGCTCAGGTAAATGGATTTGACTGTAAATATTCCTTCATAATCATTGGCAAAATAAGGATATTAAAATGACAGATGCTGTAGAATCGATGCATTAATCTCCATAGTGGCATTGCATGTATGCCAAACAGCCATGTACAATATTTTTGATGAAGTAAAGTGCCTGGTTTTGATTTTTTTTTTTGCAGCAGTCACTCGATTTTAGATAAATTCCAGTGCAGAATTCTCATTTTAGGAGACCATTCTGAGAAAATCAAGATTATTGTGGAGGAAAGCTACATTTAAATACAATGGTGAATCTCAGAGTCAGAGTTATTCATAAGCTCCTGCCCTCCCCACCCATCTGCTGATGACTGGCAGTTGTCTTCTTTTCTTTTTAAAATCTTTTTATTGATTTTGTGACAAAGATAAGGGTATACAAACAGTAGTGCAGTAAAGCAGATTCTACAATAATATTCAAGCGAATCAGCACAAAGAGGTGTAAAGCAATTAAGACAAAGGTACAATTTTAGTACGTTACAATACAGCCTGACGATGGTGAAAGGAGCTTGTAGAAATGCAAGAAACCAATATTACCGCTAGACTCAGCCTTAGCACTCTGTTGCCTAATGGCTTCTTGTCGGCGAGTGAATAAGCCATGTTAACCAGTCTTCTTGGGGCTGGAGCAAGCATGGGACGAGAACTTATGATGGACTCCTGTATGTCAGAGTGAATGTCATATGATCTGGTGTCCCCTTTATTATAAAGGTGACCCTTGTCCGGCCTACACGGGATACCAAGAGGAGGCATCCAGCTTCTGACCTTTATGATTATCAAGTAGGGGGAAATAGGATAATAAACTAAACAAGTAAAATGGCAGTTGTCTTCTAGGGAGAAAAGTAAGGAGAAGATTGTCAATCATCAGTAAATGGGCAGAGACAGCAGGAGCTTTTGAATAACCATGACTCTTCTCAGGTAGATGTGACTCTTTTCCAGGCCTGTGCTGCAATGATTAGGATGCTGGTTCTTGGCAACCACTTACTTTTAGCCCATGAGTGACACACCGCTGAAATCAGCGCGTCTGTTACTACTTTATGCTGCTCTGAGTGAGGGCAGCATAAAGTCGAAAGGTTCCCTTTAAGTAATGTTTTTCTACCTTATGCCACCACTTGGTTACTGTAGCTTAAACCAATATTTTATTCCACAATTGGTGCAAATTTGCGTAATTTTAAAACAATTTGGTGCATTTTAAGCCAAGCCTCTTTTCCTGGGTATTTTTTTTAAATGTGAACAAACAGATATTTGAAAGGCATGAATGGCAAGAGCTTACTAAATCTCCCTCCATGTGTTTATACAGGTTCTTTTAGTCTAATTAAAAGACCATTTAGTGTTAGAAATATGTCATATTAGCGTGAATGAACTAAAATTACACCATAAAAAGAGGTTGTGATGTGCCTATAACATTTGATAAATGTTTATGGGGGGATTCTGCACTGTGGATTTGTTACTACTATTTTTTACATGTAGATATTATAGAGTGAGCTCTTTTTGCGACAAATGAAGAAAGGTGTTTAATCTGAAAGGAGACTTTTTAGACATATTCACTTCCGTGCCTTTCCCAGTCAAGTGAAAGTGTAGAAGCATAGTCCCTGGTTTATTATGTCTTGACTCCAGAATTCTGGCTTCAAAAAAATCTCAAAATTGAGCTTTTATGATGTTTTGGACTTACTGGTTCAAATTTTTCTTTGCATTTTTGCACCACTCACTCCAGTTTCGAAATATGGGTGAGAAAGTTAGTGTACTTAGCTATGATAATGAGTTTCACTCCAGATTTATCACTAAGATTTATTTTTTATTTTTAAAGTCACAATCCCACTCAAGAAGGTAGGTGGAGTTAGAAAGCCAGAGTAGCTTTTCTAGAAAAAAAGTGTCAGGTTTGAGAATAAGACAAATTTATTTGGTAAATGTGGCATAAAGTATGCCAGTGCAGACTTAAACAAACTTTACTTCAAATATTACCCTCATGATAAATTATCCCCATAATGTAAGAGTTTATTTATTTTACTCACTTTTATAGTGCGGACATAGTCCAGAGCTCTTTACAGACATTATCATTACACTGCTCTCTATGGGGCTCACAGTTTCCTATCAGTATATGTTTGGAGTCTGATAGGAGAACAAAGTACCCACAGGAAACCCATGCAAACACATGGAGAACATACTGTACAAACTCCATGCAGATGTCCTTGGTCAGCTTCTAACCCAGAACCCCAGCCCTGCAAGGCACCAATGCTAAATTCTTTTTAAAAGGAATAGTGGATAAAAAACAATGACATTTTCTTAGTAGATGGTCTGCAACCCTGCAAAGTGCTTAGTATATGTACAGTAATTGACATCCAAAATAGATCCATTTCTTTTATATTTGTAGATACTGCATGTATATGTGTTACCTGAAAAAGGTTCAAGTTGTAGCATGATGCTGGCTGATTGCTGTATTCCTTTTTTTTTTTTAAGAGCTGTGCTCTCTGGCAAGCCTACATGTCATGCCCTGCTCGGACTGTGTGAGGAGGTCTGTCAGATTGGCAGCACGTGTCTAACCTTTTGTTTGTTTTGGAATCATGCTGGATCTGCCTTCCTTCAGGTGCTATGGGTGGAGTCATTGGCTTAAATTGCCTTCAATCCCAGAGGGCTTTGCGGGGTATAGAATTCATTCTGGCCTTGGATTCAGGAAGGAAGGATTGTCTGTTCCAGCTCAGATAAGTTTCGTTTCTGTTTGTGTTGTTTGTGGTCTAGGCTATTTGTGTGTCTTCTGTCCCTTCTCCCCTTTCACCATCTCAGGGATTCTAGGGTGTTTGCAGTCCAGGCACGAGGACACTTCATACCTACCATCAAGGTCTGAATGTGGGCTTAGCAGCATAGGGAGAGAAGTCAGGGATGTGCTAGGAGGTGACCTGTCCCCAGCATCTAGCCTAGACACTTTTATATTTGGCTGTTTATGTATCTGAGTTCCTGTCCGCCGTGACATTATAACCTGCCATACTGTGACTGCCATTACTCAGCGGTTTTGTGATGGCGTCGATTGATGCACTGATTGACCGCATGCAGGGATTGTCCCTGGAGGGTGCAGTGTCAGAGTGTTCTGGCATCAGGTGCAGGTCAAATTGGTGGGGAGCCTAAAGTCGCTCTTCCCGAGAAATTTACAGGGGGTGTGGATGATTTTATCCGCTTTAAAGAGTCATGCAAATTGTATTTTCGACTGCGTCCATTTTCGTCAGGTGATAAAAGTCAGAGGGTTGGTATCATTGTGTCTCTGCTTAAAGGGGACGCGCAATCCTGGGCTTTTTCTCTGCCGCCCGGTTCTCTGGCCCTCCGGTCGGTGGAGGAATTTTTCAAAGCCCTGGGATTGATTCACGATGACCCAGATCGGGTCTCGATGGCAGAATCTAAATTGCGTAACTTATTACAGGGTGAACATACTGCAGAGGTTTACTGCGTAGAGTTTAGGAGATGGGCTACTGAGTCAGGTTGGAACGACCCTGCGTTACGTAGTCAGTTTTGTCAGGGGTTATCTGAGAGGTTGAAAGACGCCCTGGCTTTTCATGAGTACCCGGATACTCTAGAGAATGCCATGTCTTTGGCTATACGGTTGGATAGACGTATCAGAGAGAGGTGTAAGGGTCCCTCCGCGCAAGGGATCCCTTCTGCGTGTGGTTTCGTCTCACCTGCTGCCCAGGGTGATATTACTTATAACTCTGGGGTAGGGGAGGAACCCATGCAGTTGGGTCAGATATCTTTTCGTTCTGATAGGAAAAACTTTAGGAGATTACATAAACTATGTTACTACTGTGGAAAAAGTGACCATTTTGTTTTTGCTTGTCCTTTTGTTAAACCGCATGATGATATGAAAGAAAAGAAAACTGTCCTGACTCTTGGTAGCGTGAATGGAGTAGTGGAACAAGCAGGTATGCAAGCTCCCTGTAATTCTCGTTTTCTCCTTCCATCTATGGTGGCGCTAGACTCAAGACAATTTTCTGTGGAGGTATTCATTGACTGTGGTGCTGGGTTAAACCTTATTGACTTTCTCTTTCTTCAAAATCTGGGTCTAAGTACGTGCACTTTAGAAAGGGAGATTCCAGGTTTGCAATAGATTCTTCACCTCTTTCTCAAAGGAGTCTCACTCATATTGCACATGGTATTCAGTTGAGGGTGGGTGATTCACATGTAGAGTTTATATCTTGTTTTGTCATGAGGGATTTGCCTGCTCCTATAGTCCTAGGTTTACCGTGGTTGACAAAACATAATCCAATTATTGATTGGCAAGCAAGACAAATTATTGGTTGGGGAGAATTTTTTTCGGAGAATTGTCTTGGCACATCTATCTCTGGGGTGTCCACTGCGGTTCTACCTCAGTATCTCTCAGACTTTGCAGATGTTTTTTCGGAGGGTGGGACCCAGGAATTGCCCCCTCATCGTGATTATGATTGTCCAGTTAATCTCATCCCAGGAGCTAAGTCGCCTTTACAATCTTTCCCAACCTGAAAGAGAGGTCATGCGAAAGTATATCGCCGAGAGTTTGGCAAAAGGTCATATTAGGCCATCTAAGTCTCCGGTGGCAGTAGGTTTTTTCTTTGTCAAGAAAAAGGATGGATCACTGAGACCGTGCTTGGATTTTCAGGAATTGAACCGTATTACGGTCCGGGATCCGTATCCTCTTCCTTTGATCTCCGACTTTTTTGATCAGATTGTTGGTGCCAGTGTTTTCTCCAAGTTGGATTTGAGAGGGGCCTACAATATGATCAGAATGAAGGAAGGGGATGAGTGGAAGATGGCCTTTAATACACACGAGGGTCATTTTGAGAATCTGGCTATGCCTTTTGGGTTGACGAACGCGCCACCGGTATTTCAGCGATTCGTCAATGACATTTTTCATCACTTGGTGGGGAGGTTCGTGGTAGTTTACTTAGATGACATTTTAATTTATTCTCCTGATCTGAAGACCCATCAGGATCATGTGGGACAGGTTTTGACGATCCTTCAGGAGAATAAGTTATATGACAAATTGGAAAAATGTGTGTTTTCTGTGCAGGAGTTTTCATTTTTGGGATATCTACTTTCCAACTCTGGTTTTCGTATGGACCCCGAAAAAGTCCGGACAGTTCTGGAATGGGACCGACCAGAGAATCAGAAAGCTTTGATGCGGTTTTTGGGGTTTACTAACTATTATAGAAAATGTATTCTAAACTATTCCACCATTGTTAAACCTCTGACTGATATGACAAAGAAGGGCACTGACGTCTCTGTTTGGTCGGAGGAGACATTGCAGGCCTTTTCGACTATTAAGGAGTGTTTTGCGTCTGCTCCCATTCTGGTGCAGCCCAATGTGTCTCAACCATTCGTGGTGGAGGTGGATGCATCAGAAGTGGGGGTGGGAGCGGTGCTGTCACAGGGTTCTACTCCTGGCAAATGAGTGCCGTGTGCTTTCTTTTCAAGAAGCTCTCGGTCGCCGAGAGGAACTATGATGTGGGAGATAGAGAGTTGCTGGCTATAAAGTTGGCCTTTGAGGAATGGCCTCATTGGTTGGAGGGGGCTTCTTACCCCATTACTGTTTATACGGATCATAAGAATTTGGCTTACCTGCAATCTGCCAAGCGTCTGAACCCTAGACAGGCCAGATGGTCACTGTTTTTTGCCAGGTTCAATTTTGTTGTTACTTTTCGTCCGGGGGTCAAAAAAATCAAGGCAGATGCGTTGTCTCGCAGTTTTCCTTGGGGGAGGTGGTATTCCTTCGGATGTGGTTTCTGATAGGGGCACGCAGTTTGTCTCCAGGTTCTGGAGGGCGTTCTGCTCTCGGCTTGGCATTCAACTTTCTTTCTCTTCGGCTTTCCATCCGCAGTCGAATGGTCAGACGGAGCGTACTAATCAGAACCTGGAGACCTACTTGAGGTGCTTTGTGGTTGATAATCAGGAGGACTGCTCCTCATTCCTGCCCTTAGCGGAGTTTGCTTTGAATAACCGTAGACAGGAATCCACGGGTAAGTCGCCATTTTTTGGCGCATATGGTTTTCATCCTCAGTTTGGTACCTTTTCTGGGACTAGTTCCTCTGGGATGCCAGAGGAGGAGAGGTTTTTTTCTACCTTATTCTCTATCTGGCGGAGGATACAAGTGAATTTGGAGATGATGGGTGAGAGATATAAGCGAATAGCTGACAGGACCTGGTCCAGACCTGTGTGTGGGTGATCTGGTGGGGTTGTCCACTAAAAACATTAAATTGAGAGTGCCATCTTGGAAACTGGGTCCAAGATTTCTCGGCTCGTACAAAATATCTGCGCTGATCAATCCAGTAGCGTTTCGACTGGATATTCCGCAGACTTGGAGGATCCATGATGTGTTCCATAGATCTTTATTTAAAAAATATATGAGACCAGTGGAACCATCGCCATTGCCCCCTCCTCCTGTTCTGGTCGATGGGAATTTAGAGTTCGAGATCTCCAGGATTCTTGATTCTAGAGTTCTTCGGGGTTCCCTTCAGTACCTGGTACACTGGAGGGGATATGGCCCCGAGGAGAGGATGTGGGTTCTGGCACTGGAGGTCAACACCAGCCGACTGGTTAGGGCCTTTCACAGAGCCCACCCAGATAAGGTTGGTCCGGGGTACCCGGAGGTCACCCGTAGAAGGGGGGATACTGTCATGCCCTGCTCGGACGGTGTGCAGAGGTCTGTCAGATTGGCAGCACGTGTCTAACCTTTTGTTTGTTTTGGAATCATGCTGGATCCGCCTTCCTTCAGGTGCTCTGGGTGGGGTCATTGGCTTAAATTGCCTTCAATCCCAGAGGGCTTTGCGGGGTATAGAATTCATTCTGGCCTTGGATTCAGGAAGGAAGGATTGTCTGTTCCAGCTCAGATAAGTTTTGTTTCTGTTTGTGTTGTATGCGGTCTAGGCTATTTGTGTGTCTTCTGCCCCTTCTCCCCTTTCACCATCTCAGGGATTCTAGGGTGTTTGCAGTCCAGGCACGAGGACACTTCATACCTACCATCAAGGTCTGAATGTGGGCTTAGCAGCATAGGGAGAGAAGTCAGGGATGTGCTAGGAGGTGACCTGTCCCCAGCATCTAGCCTAGACACTTGTATATTTGGTTGTCTGTGTATCCTGTCCGCCGTGACACTACATGTGAAGCTGCAAGCTCTCAGCTCAGTGGATGCTCCTCATATGCACTAGCTCCTCCTTTTTAAACTAAGGCTCTAATTTTCCCTTACCAATTTCACATTGACAATGCCTTGAATATTAGCCTCCAATACTTTCCTTGCTTTTTTCCATGTATGTTATGGACCAATATTTTTCAAACTGTAATTCTTCCTCGGAATATTCTGCAAAAAAAAGAAATACAAAATTCTAGATTAGCTAAAATCTACATTAGATTCCAGCTCATAAAAAAAAGAAAAAAAAAAGATCTTGAGTAACTTGATGGTACCTGGTCACCAGCAAGTCTATCTTAACATTTCTAAGTTGAGCTGAAAAAATGTGCAATCTATGTTTGTGTTGGATTTTTTTTTGAAATATAAACTTACTAGATTTTTATGTTAAGCTTCCACCACTTGTACTGCTTTTTAACAGCTTGCAAATCATCCATTGACTATTAACATTGAGAAAGTCCACACTTAACCCTGCAAGGACGTTCCTGAATGGGCTTGCAGAGTTAGAACCTGTATGTACAGCTGTAGGACCAGGGAGTGTCAGAGAACTTAAGGATGGTTTGTCACTGTCCCTGCATTCTCCATTGCTATATACACAGTGCTCAATGAGCGCTTCCTGGTCCAGTCTTTGTGATCATGTGTTCGCAGGAAGCCAGGTACCTGCATAAGATACTGAGTCTTAGTAGTCCCAGATCAGCTCTACATTGAGACTGTATAGCCTTATATAACCTACCGAGGTGCTCTGTTCCCCTGGACTCTGAACTATTTACATGAGAAATCAGCAATAGCAAACAAAATTAGTTTTAGCCAAAGTCGCATGACACTTCGGTGAATTAATTCGGTAATCACTTCTGCGTCTTTAAATATATTTAAAAATAGCAATCCGAAGTCGGGTTTGGTACCGGCTGTTACCTCGGTACCAAACCCAACTTCGGATAGCTAGTTTCCTGTCAGCACCATGACAACTTCATATCACTTTCATCCAATCCGTCAAAATGTTCTGTACAAGTGTATATGAAACATGGAGGGAGACAGTACGGGGTGCTTTCTTTAATTACTCCCTTTTGCAGAGCCCTGATTGAGGTGAAGCTCACATAGGTGATGCCAGTGGATAGCCTTATTCTAATTCCGAGCAGCACAAGACCAAGTTATAAAATAGGTCTGTGTGGTTTTTGATACATGACCCCTACTGCAGGTAATGGTATCCTCTACCTGACCTTTCAACTGGTTCCACCAGGTCTAGGGCTCTGAAGGCATCTCAAATGCTATGATAGAGTTTATGATGTGCAATCTCCTGTGAGTATGAAGTTTGTTTTGCTTCCTTGGTTCAAACAAACCTTGTGTTCTGGTTTTGGGAATAAGGCATCAACAATTTTATGGCCAGCCACAAGAATGTCAGGGGGTTTGTCAACTACTCTGATATCTACAAATGATTTTGCTATCTATATCACCATAGAGGAATTTATAAAATATGCAAAATGTTTGTTACGCTGTACCTCTAAACAGGAGAATTACAGTTTACACATTGTTGTTTTTTTTCTTTTTCTATAGAAAGTATTTTAGGCTTCTGGAATGGTTACTCATCAATCTATGTAAAGACTGTGTAGATTCATAAAATCATAAATCTGAAGAAACAGCAGCAGAATGCAGAGATTACAAAATTATTTAAAAAGGCCATATACAAACAGAAATAGGCTGATGATTGAACAACCATAGAACAAATGATCATCTGGTGAACGATCATTCCAGATGCCACCATGCACATTTAATTCATGTCGGTCGCGATAGTTCTAAAACTAGCCATACAAAAAAAATCTTTTGTCTGACTATCTTATGAAAACTTCATCACTTCTGACTATTGTTTTGTTTGAAATCAGCCATTTTCATTAATTGTAGTATAACGTGTATGGGATTCATTAGAATCTCAGATTCACTATATCTTTAAAAAAATAAGGCTTATTGCACACCAGGATCTGCTAAGGATTTCACATGCAAATTGTGGAAGGTCTCACATGACAAGCCATAATATAAGAATAAAACGTGGTATAAATATCTCCAGTAACAGACCAATCTGTAGATTTTGTCCAGGCCAACAAAAAGAGATATAAAATTAACAGTGTCGCTTCTGCCAAGCTGCAAAAACATTATAAGGTTAAAATTTACAAAATATAGGTTGTAACGATGTGTTCTTTGCATACTATACATTACAACTTTAACATACCCTTGAGATTTCTTTCTTAAAATGTGTTGATGAAATGTATACTAGTGTTATTGCGAGGCTCATTTGCATATTAATGAACAGAATCCCAGGCTTCATTGAAAATAATATATGACTTGTATTTAATGTGAAAAGGCTACTTCAAGTCTAAGTGGAGGAAATTTACAAAGATGATTGTCATTTGTTTCCTTTATTCTGCTCCAGTAAGCAAATAGAAGATACTTAGCTTCATCTTAAAAAATTGTCATCTGAAGAAAAGAACAGTGTTATGGGTAAATAAACTGAAACACAGCAAAGCACACAATACATTTCTGCAAAATCAAAGACCCATCACTATGATTAATGGGGTGGTTTTACTATTGAAAATGCTCCAATGTTTTTTTGTGCAATTTGGCGCACATGCTTTGTAGTGCAAACACTAAAGTTTTAGACACTTTTCTAACCTTTTATACCTCATGCGACATGAAGGCTTAAAAGCATCTTCATGCGCCAAGAATATGCCAAAATGTTGGCTTATTTTTGGACTAAAGTTGAGCCAAATTATGGTGTAAACTTACACTGGACAGTCTAAAGATGTGACAGATTAATCATAGGGCATCAGCCACTGTGATAAACCTGTTGCAATTTAAGGCATCATGCATATGCCCGTTGCCTGCAACAGGTCCGTAATCCAGTAGGTTGGTGCAAAATGGAGGCACAGAACCCCACGGAAGCACCACGGAGTGCATCCATGGGGTTTCTGTCCGTGCCTCGGCACCGCAAAAAAGTAGTGCATGCACTTCTGTTTTACGGTGCTGACTGTTGAATGCGAATTGCGGACCCCATTCACTTGAATGGGTCCTGCATCCACATATGGCAGCCCTATGGTCGGTGCCTGTTTGTCTAAGTACTTTTAGCGACTAAAGAAAATGAAAAAAACAAACACAATAACCAATACTTTATTAACAATTCATTAGCGATATGTTTAAAAAAAAGCATATAATAAAATACCCAGAGTGAACTAGGTGGTCAATACTAGGGATGAGCGAATCGACTTTGGATGAAACATCCAAAGTCGATTTGCATAAAGCTTTGTTCTAATACTGTACGGAGCAGGAGCTCCAAACAGTATTAGAATGTATTGGCTCTAATGAGCCGAAGTTATGGCTTTGTGAAGTCTCAAGAGACTCGGTGGTACCTTGGAACCGAACCCGAGTTCAGGAAATGTTTTTTTACAGTGCAAATTAATTTATGAAGTTATTGTGCGAAGTCTCGTGAGACTTCACAAAGCTCATCAGAGCCAATACATTCTAATACTGTCTGGAGCTCCTGCTCCGTAAAGTATTAGAACAAAGCTTTATGCGAATCGACTTCGGATGTTTCATCCAAAGTCGATTCGCTCATCCCTAGTATTGACCACCCAGTTCACTCTCTTTCTATCTCTGTGAATACCTGCTATTGGTATTTTATTATATGCTCTTTTTTACCCCAGACCCGAACAAGTTTGGATTCGAGTTCGGTGTTCGGCGATTTAATGGTGCTTTTTGAAAGGCTGCTGGGCAGCCAATCAACAAGTGTTTAACTCGTGTGCCCTTAGAAGCCATCACAGCCATGCCTACTAATGGCATGACTGTGATTGGCCAGTGTAGCATGTGACCCAGCCTCTATATAAGCTGGAGTCACGAAGCTCCACATGTCACTCTGCTGTTACTAGTGTAGGGATAGGTTGCTACTGCTGTGAGGGAGATAATAAGAAATAATCTGTTATCAGAAATTGTTGTTAACTCTGTGATCTACACCGATTTGTTTTTGTGGGTGCAATGCAACATTTTTGTACCCTGAGCTGAGCCCAGTGACAAAGAAAAATATGTTTTATCCGTCTGTTAGTTAGGTGGGCGTTGGCAGCAATTTTGTGCAAGTTCAGTGCACCAGCACTGTAATTATGTGGTCTTGCATAGCAAGACCACATAATGTTATCTCACATATATATTCTTATTCTTATTATAGCCAAATTTGCCACCCTAACTTCTCCCACAGTTTTTACACTACATAGACAAAAATTTACCAAAACGTGCAGATTGTGCCCGATCGGATTGCTATTACTTTGTGGAGCGATCCCACCCCCGGGGCCCCCGTGGCGGGCCCCGGAAGCCCCCTTTTTTCCCATAGACTTTG
This sequence comes from Bufo gargarizans, assembly GCF_014858855.1. Classification (NCBI taxonomy): domain Eukaryota; kingdom Metazoa; phylum Chordata; class Amphibia; order Anura; family Bufonidae; genus Bufo; species Bufo gargarizans. The sequence goes on along the minus strand of NC_058082.1, from coordinate 437,740,068 downwards.
ACAGGGTAAATTTTCAAATCGCTCCCACTCGCCAGGCTTTGAGGCTAAAGTCACCAAACTTGGGTCACTTAGTCATGGAGTCAACCCGAAAATTTTTGGCACATTTCGGGGACCCCAAAATGTAGGCGGGGCCACACAGAACCAATCAAAATCTCCCCATTGACTATAATGAGACCTTCAAATCGCTACTCCTCCCACATTTTTAGGAGTACAAATTCCAAACTTTGCAGACTTGGTCGGCACCCACCCGAGTACCTTGCTTGTGCTTTGTTACCCGATCCCACCCTCCGGGCCCCTGGGACAGGGCCCCCAAAATCCAAGTTTTTCCCATTGACTTTGACAGGGAAAATTTTCAAATCGCTCCCAGTCGCACAGATTTTAAACTAAAGTCACCAAACTTGGGTCACTTAGTCATGGGGTCAACGCGCAATTTGTTAGCACATTTCGGAGACCCGAAAATTTGGGCGGGGCCACACAGAACCAATCAAATTCTCCCCATTGACTACAATGAGACGTTCAAATTGCTACTCCTCCCACAGATTTAGGAGTATAAATACCGAACTTTGCACTCTTGGTCGGCACATACCCGAGTATCTTGCTTGTGCTTTGTTAACCGATCCCACCCTCCGGGCCCCTGGGGCGGGCCCCCGAAAACCTCTTTTTTTCTCCCATAGAGTTTTATTGGAAAAATGCAAATGTTTGTCACTCATACAGCTTCGGAGTGAAACTCACCAAACTTGGGTCACTCAGTCATGGGGTCAACCTGGAAATTTCTGTCACATTTTGGGGACATTAAAAAGTGGGCGGAGCTACAAACAACCAATCAGATTTTCCCTATTGACTTCAATAAGAAACCTTTAAATTGCTGTCATTCTCACAGTATTTAAGCCAGAATACCCAAACTTGGCACCGTAGGTCATTGGGTGACTGGATTCAAAAAATAATGAAAAAGTGGGCGGAGTCTACAACGGCCAATCAAATTTCAGCCATTTGTTTAAATGGGAAAAATTCAAACTGCCGCTGCTCTTAGACTGTTAATGGCAGGTTTCCCAAACGTGGTACAGTTGGACAATTTAGGATTAGGATTAAAATTTTGAAAAGTGGGCGGGGCCAAAAACAACCAATCAGATTTCTTTCATTGATTTCAATATGGAAAAAAAAAAATTCAGAAAATTGAAAAATGCTGCCATGATTGATGTCAGGGGCTTCAAATCGCTGAGATCAGGTCATAGATTACTTTGGATTCAAAAAATTTAAAAGTGGGCGGAGCCAACAACAACAAATCAGATTTTCCCTATTGTCTTCAATGAGAAAATTTTAAATTGCTGCCATTTCAACATTGTTAATGGCAGGGTTGTTAAACTTAATATATTCGGTTAATAGGTGACTAGAATTCAAATGTTTTAAAGTGGGCGGGGTCTACAACGGCCAATCAAATTTCAGCTATATGTTTTAATGGGAAAATTTAAAACTGCCGCTGCTCTTAGACTGTTAATGGCAGGATCCCCAAACTTGGTACAGTTGGACAATTTAGGATTAGGATTAAAATTCAGAAAAGTGGGCGGGGCCAAAAACAACCAATCAGATTTTCCCTATTGACTTCAATAAGAAACCTTTAAACAGCTGTCATTCTCACAGCACCCAAACTCGGCAAGGTGGGTCAGTGTGAGACAAAGGTCAAAATTTATAAAAGTGGGCGGAGTCTACACTCCACCCAGTTACTCCGCCCACTCCAGTTGTAAGCTACTGGTGGAGGCAAGAACACATCACACAATTTCCCCAGAAATTGTACCTTTTCTAGTTCTTCTTATTATAGCCAAATTTGCCACCCTAACTCCTCCCACAGTTTTTACACTACATAGACAAAAATTTACCAAAACATGCAGATTCTACCCGATCGGATTGCTATTACTTTGTGGAGCGATCCCACCCCCGGGGCCCCCGTGGCGGGCCCCGGAAGCCCCCTTTTTTCCCATAGACTTTGACAGGGTACATTTTCAAATCGCTCCCACTCGCCAGGCTTTGACGCTAAAGTCACCAAACTTGGGTCACTTAGTCATGGAGTCAACCCGAAAATTTTGGGCACATTTCGGGGACCCCAAAAAGTGGGCGGGGCCACACAGAACCAATCAAAATCTCCCCATTGACTTTAATGAGACCTTCAAATTGATACTCCTCCCACATTTTTAGGAGTACAAATTCCAAACTTTGCAGACTTGGTCGGCACCCACCCGAGTACCTTGCTTGTGCTTTGTTAACCGATCCCACCCTCCGGGCCCCTGGGAAAGGGCCCCCAAAATCCATGTTTTTCCCATTGACTTTGACAGGGACAATTTTCAAATCTCTCCCAGTCGCACAGATTTTAAACTAAAGTCACCAAACTTGGGTCACTTAGTCATGGGGTCAACGCGCAATTTGTTAGAACATTTCGGAGACCCGAAAAAGTGGGCGGGGCCACACAGAACCAATCAAATTTTCCCCATTGACTACAATGAGACGTTCAAATTGCTACTCCTCCCACAGATTTAGGAGTATAAATACCGAACTTTGCACCCTTGGTCGGCACATACCCGAGGATCTTGCTTGTGCTTTGTTAACCGATCCCACCCTCCGGGCCCCTGGGGCGGGCCCCCGAAAACCTCTTTTTTTCTCCCATAGAGTTTTATTGGAAAAATGCAAACGTTTGTCACTCGTACAGCTTCGGAGTGAAACTCACCAAACTTGGGTCACTTAGTCATGGGGTCAACCTGAAAGTTTCTGTCACATTTTGGGGACATTAAAAAGTGGGCGGAGCTACAAACAACCAATCAGATTTTCCCTATTGTCTTCAATGAGAAAATTTTAAATTGCTGTCATTCTCACAGTATTTAAGCCAGAATACCCAAACTTGGCACCGTAGGTCATTGGGTGACTGGATTCAAAAAATTATGAAAAAGTGGGCGGAGTCTACAACGGCCAATCAAATTTCAGCCATTTGTTTAAATGGGAAAACTTCAAACTGCCGCTGCTCTTAGACTGTTAATGGCAGGGTTCTGAAACTTGGTACAGTTGGACAATTTAGGATTAGGATTAAAATTTTGAAAAGTGGGCGGGGCCAAAAACAACCAATCAGATTTCTTTCATAGATTTCAATATGGAAAAAAAAATTTAAGAAAATTGAAAAATGCTGCCATGATTGATGTCAGGGGCTTCAAATCTCTGAAATCAGGTGATAGATTACTTTGGATTCAAAAATTAAAAAAGTGGGCGGAGCCAACAACAACAAATCAGATTTTCCCTATTGACTTCAATGAGAAACCTTTAAATTGCTGTCATTCTCACAGTATTTAAGACAGAATACCCAAACTTGGCACCATAGGTCATTGGGTGACTGGGGTCAACATTTTTTAAAAAGTGGGCGGGGTCTACAACGGCCAATCAAATTTCAGCCATTTGTTTAAATGGGAAAAATTCAAACTGCCGCTTCTCTTAGACTGTTAATGGCAGGCTCCCCAAACTTGGTACAGTTGGACAATTTAGGATTAAAATTTTGAAAAGTGGGCGGGGCCAAAAACAACCAATCAGATTTCTTTCATTGATTTCAATATGGAAAAAAAAATAATTCTGAAAATTGAAAAATGCTGCCATGATTGATGTCAGGGGCTTCAAATCTCTGAAATCAGGTGATAGATTACTTTGGATTCAAAAATTTAAAAAGTGGGCGGAGCCAACAACAACAAATCAGATTTTCCCTATTGACTTCAATGAGAAACCTTTAAATTGCTGTCATTCTCACAGTATTTAAGCCAGAATACCCAAACTTGGCACCGTAGGTCATTGGGTGACTGGATTCAAAAATTTACAAAAAAAGTGGGCGGAGTCTACAACGGCCAATCAAATTTCAGCCATTTGTTTAAATGGGAAAAATTCAAACTGCCGCTGCTCTTAGACTGTTAATGGCAGGGTTCTGAAACTTGGCACAGTTGGTCACTGGAGGACTGTGCCAATGTATATCTCATTTTGGGGACGCTAAAAAGTGGGCGGAGCCACAAACAACCAATCAGATTTTCCCTATTGACTTCAATAAGAAACATTTAAACAGCTGACATTCTCACAGTATTTAAGCCACAGCACCCAAACTCGGCAGGGTGGGTCAGTGTGAGACAAAGGTCAAAATTTATAAAAGTGGGCGGAGTCTACAATCCACCCAGTTACTCCGCCCACTCCAGTTGTAAGCTACTGGTGGAGGCAAGAACACATCACACAATTTCCCCAGAAATTGTACCTTTTCTAGTTCTTCTTATTCTTATTATAGCCAAATTTGCCACCCTAACTCCTCCCACAGTTTTTACACTACATAGACAAAAATTTACCAAAACGTGCAGATTGTGCCCGATCGGATTGCTATTACTTTGTGGAGCGATCCCACCCCCGGGGCCCCCGTGGCGGGCCCCGGAAGCCCCCTTTTTTCCCATAGACTTTGACAGGGTAAATTTTCAAATCGCTCCCACTCGCCAGGCTTTGACGCTAAAGTCACCAAACTTGGGTCACTTAGTCATGGAGTCAACCCGAAAACTTTGGGCACATTTCGGGGACCCCAAAAGGTGGGCGGGGCCACACAGAACCAATCAAAATCTCCCCATTGACTTTAATGAGACCTTCAAATTGCTACTCCTCCCACATTTTTAGGAGTACAAATTCCAAACTTTGCAGACTTGGTCGGCACCCACCCAAGTACCTTGCTTTTGCTTTGTTACCCGATCCCACCCTCCGGGCCCCTGGGACAGGGCCCCCAAAATCCACGTTTTTCCCATTGACTTTGACAGGGACAATTTTCAAATCTCTCCCAGTCGCACAGATTTTAAACTAAAGTCACCAAACTTGGGTCACTTAGTCATGGGGTCAACCTGAAAATTTCTGTCACATTTTGGGGGACATTAAAAAGTGGGCGGAGCTACAAACCACCAATCAGATTTTCCCTATTGACTTCAATGAGAAACTTTTAAATTGCTGTCATTCTCACAGTATTTAAGCCAGAATACCCAAACTAGGCACCGTAGGTCATTGGGTGACTGGGGTCAAAAAAAATTAAAAAGTGGGCGGGGTCTACAACGGCCAATCAAATTTCAGCCATTTGTTTAAATGGGAAAAATTCAAACTGCCGCTGCTCTTAGACTGTTAATGGCAGGGTTCCCGAAACTTGGCACAGTTGGTCACTGGAGGACTGTGCCAATGTATATCTCATTTTGGGGATGCTAAAAAGTGGGCGGAGCCACAAACAACCAATCAGATTTTCCCTATTGACTTCAATAAGAAACCTTTAAACGGCTGTCATTCTCACAGCACCCAAACTCGGCAGGGTGGGTCAGTGTGAGACAAAGGTCAAAATTTATAAAAGTGGGCGGAGTCTACACTCCACCCAGTTACTCCGCCCACTCCAGTTGTAAGCTACTGGTGGAGGCAAGAACACATCACACAATTTCCCCAGAAATTGTACCTTTTCTAGTTATGTGTTCTTGCATAGCAAGACCACATATTGTTATCTCACATATATATTCTTATTATGTGTTCTTGCATAGCAAGACCACATACTATTATCTCACATATATATTATTATTATTATAGCCAAATTTGCCACCCTAACTCCTCCCACAGTTTTTACACTACATAGACAAAAATTTACCAAAACGTGCAGATTGTACCCGATCGGATTGCTATTACTTTGTGGAGCGATCCCACCCCCGGGGCCCCCGTGGCGAGCCCCGGAAGCCCCCTTTTTTCCCATAGACTTTGACAGGGTAAATTTTCAAATCGCTCCCACTCGCCAGGCTTTGACGCTAAAGTCACCAAACTTGGGTCACTTAGTCATGGAGTCAACCCGAAAATTTTGGGCACATTTCGGGGACCCCAAAAAGTGGGCGGGGCCATACAGAACCAATCAAAATCTCCCCATTGACTTTAATGAGAACTTCAAATTGCTACTCCTCCCACATTTTTAGGAGTACAAATTCCAGACTTTGCAGACTTGGTCGGCACCCACCCGAGTACCTTGCTTTTGCTTTGTTACCCGATCCCACCCTCCGGGCCCCTGGGACAGGGCCCCCAAAATCCACGTTTTTCCCATTGACTTTGACAGGGACAATTTTCAAATCGCTCCCAGTCGCACAGATTTTAAACTAAAGTCACCAAACTTGGGTCACTTAGTCATGGGGTCAACGCGCAATTTGTTAGCACATTTCGGAGACCCGAAAATGTGGGCGGGGCCACACAGAACCAATCAAATTCTCCCCATTGACTACAATGAGACGTTCAAATTGCTACTCCTCCCACAGATTTAGGAGTATAAATACCGAACTTTGCACTCTTGGTCGGCACATACCCGAGTATCTTGCTTGTGCTTTGTTAACCGATCCCACCCTCCGGGCCCCTGGGGCGGGCCCCCGAAAACCTCTTTTTTTCTCCCATAGAGTTTTATTGGAAAAATGCAAATGTTTGTCACTCATACAGCTTCGGAGTGAAACTCACCAAACTTGGGTCACTCAGTCATGGGGTCAACCTGAAAATTTCTGTCACATTTTGGGGACATTAAAAAGTGGGCGGAGCTACAAACAACCAATCAGATTTTCCCTATTGACTTCAATGAGAAACATTTAAATTGCTGTCATTCTCACAGTATTTAAGCCAGAATACCCAAACTAGGCACCGTAGGTCATTGGGTGACTGGATTCAAAAAATAATGAAAAAGTGGGCGGAGTCTACAACGGCCAATCAAATTTCAGCCATTTGTTTAAATGGGAAAAATTCAAACTGCCGCTGCTCTTAGACTGTTAATGGCAGGTTTCCCAAACTTGGTACAGTTGGACAATTTAGGATTAGGATTAAAATTTTGAAAAGTGGGCGGGGCCAAAAACAACCAATCAGATTTCTTTCATTGATTTCAATATGGAAAAAAAAAAATTCAGAAAATTGAAAAATGCTGCCATGATTGATGTCAGGGGCTTCAAATCGCTGAAATCAGGTGATAGATTACTTTGGATTCAAAAATTTAAAAAGTGGGCGGAGCCAACAACAACAAATCAGATTTTCCCTATTGACTTCAATGAGAAACTTTTAAATTGCTGTCATTCTCACAGTATTTAAGCCAGAATACCCAAACTTGGCACCGTAGGTCATTGGGTGACTGGATTCAAAAAATAATGAAAAAGTGGGCGGAGTCTACAACGGCCAATCAAATTTCAGCCATTTGTTTAAATGGGAAAAATTCAAACTGCCGCTGCTCTTAGACTGTTAATGGCAGGTTTCCCAAACTTGGTACAGTTGGACAATTTAGGATTAGGATTAAAATTTTGAAAAGTGGGCGGGGCCAAAAACAACCAATCAGATTTCTTTCATTGATTTCAATATGGAAAAAAAAAATTTCAGAAAATTGAAAAATGCTGCCATGATTGATGTCAGGGGCTTCAAATCGCTGAGATCAGGTCATAGATTACTTTGGATTCAAAAAATTTAAAAGTGGGCGGAGCCAACAACAACAAATCAGATTTTCCCTATTGTCTTCAATGAGAAAATTTTAAATTGCTGCCATTTCAACATTGTTAATGGCAGGGTTGTTAAACTTAATATATTCGGTTAATAGGTGACTAGAATTCAAATGTTTTAAAGTGGGCGGGGTCTACAACGGCCAATCAAATTTCAGCTATATGTTTTAATGGGAAAATTTAAAACTGCCGCTGCTCTTAGACTGTTAATGGCAGGATCCCCAAACTTGGTACAGTTGGACAATTTAGGATTAGGATTAAAATTCAGAAAAGTGGGCGGGGCCAAAAACAACCAATCAGATTTTCCCTATTGACTTCAATAAGAAACCTTTAAACAGCTGTCATTCTCACAGCACCCAAACTCGGCAAGGTGGGTCAGTGTGAGACAAAGGTCAAAATTTATAAAAGTGGGCGGAGTCTACACTCCACCCAGTTACTCCGCCCACTCCAGTTGTAAGCTACTGGTGGAGGCAAGAACACATCACACAATTTCCCCAGAAATTGTACCTTTTCTAGTTCTTATTCTTGTTATAGCCAAATTTGCCACCCTAACTCCTCCCACAGTTTTTACACTACATAGACAAAAATTTACCAAAACGTGCAGATTGTTCCCGATCGGATTGCTATTACTTTGTGGAGCGATCCCACCCCCGGGGCCCCCGTGGCGGGCCCCGGAAGCCCCCTTTTTTCCCATAGACTTTGACAGGGTACATTTTCAAATCGCTCCCACTCGCCAAGCTTTGATGCTAAAGTCACCAAACTTGGGTCACTTAGTCATGGAGTCAACCCGAAAATTTTGCGCTCATTTCGGGGACCCCAAAAAGTGGGCGGGGCCACACAGAACCAATCAAAATCTCCCCATTGACTTTAATGAGAGCTTCAAATTGCTACTCCTCCGACATTTTTAGGAGTACAAATTCCAAACTTTGCAGACTTGGTCGGCACCCACCCGAGTACCTTGCTTGTGCTTTGTTACCCGATCCCACCCTCCGGGCCCCTGGGACAGGGCCCCCAAAATCCACGTTTTTCCCATTGACTTTGACAGGGACAATTTTCAAATCGCTCCCAGATTTTAAACTAAAGTCACCAAACTTGGGTCACTTAGTCATGGGGTCAACGCGCAATTTGTTAGAACATTTCGGAGACCCGAAAATGTGGGCGGGGCCACACAGAACCAATCAAATTCTCCCCATTGACTACAATGAGACGTTCAAATTGCTACTCCTCCCACAGATTTGGGAGTATCAATACCGAACTTTGCACTCTTGGTCGGCACATACCCGAGGATCTTGCTTGTGCTTTGTTAACCGATCCCACCCTCCGGGCCCCTGGGGCGGGCCCCCGAAAACCTCTTTTTTTCTCCCATAGTTTTATTGGAAAAGTGCAAACGTTTGTCACTCATACAGCTTCGGAGTGAAACTCACCAAACTTGGGTCACTTAGTCATGGGTCAACCTGAAAATGTCTGTCACATTTTGGGGACATTAAAAAGTGGGCGGAGCTACAAACCACCAATCAGATTTTCCCTATTGTCTTCAATGAGAAAATTTTAAATTGCTGCCATTTCAACATTGTTAATGGCAGGGTTGCTAAACTTAATATATTCGGTTAATAGGTGACTAGAATTCAAATGTTTTAAAGTGGGCGGAGTCTACAACGGCCAATCAAATTTCAGCTATATGTTTTAATGGGAAAATGTAAAACTGCCGCTGCTCTTAGACTGTTAATGGCAGGATCCCCAAACTTGGTACAGTTGGACAATTTAGAATTAGGATTAAAATTCTGAAAAGTGGGCGGGGCCAAAAACAACCAATCAGATTTCTTTGATTTCAATGGGAAAATTAAAAAATGCAGAAAATGGAAAAATGCTGCCATTTTTGATGTCAGGGGCTTCAAATCTCAGAAATCAGGTCATAGATTACTTTGGCTTCAAAATTTGAAAAAGAGGGCGGAGCCAACAACGACAAATCAGATTTTCCCTATTGACTTAAATGAGAAACCTTTAAATTGCTGTCATTCTCACAATATTTAAGCCAGAATACCCAAACTTGGCACCGTAGGTCATTGGGTGACTGGGGTCAAAAATAAATAAAAAGGTGGGCGGGGTCTACAACAGCCAATCAAATTTCAGCCATTTGTTTAAATGGGAAAAATTCAAACTGCCGCTGCTCTTAGACTGTTAATGGCAGGGTTCTGAAACTTGGCACAGTTGGTCACTGGAGGACTGTGCCAATGTATATCTCATTTTGGGGACGCTAAAAAGTGGGCGGAGCCACAAACAACCAATCAGATTTTCCCTATTGACTTCAATAAGAAACCTTTAAACAGCTGTCATTCTCACAGTATTTAAGCCACAGCACCCAAACTCGGCAGGGTGGGTCAGTGTGAGACAAAGGTCAAAATTTATAAAAGTGGGCGGAGTCTACACTCCACCCAGTTACTCCGCCCACTCCAGTTGTAAGCTACTGGTGGAGGCAAGAACACATCACACAATTTCCCCAGAAATTGTACCTTTTCTAGTTTAATCCTGTTCTTTTAGTTCAGTGGGCAACATATATCCATTTTTTAAGTGCACCTGTACTGCATATGTGCCAGGGGAAGGGAAAATAATATAGGTAATCCGTCTGTGAGTTCAGGGACCCAGGGGGTGACATATTAACATTTTTTTTCTGTAAAATACCCCTGTGCTGCATATGCGAGTGTAATCAATTCAGTAAAATTATCTGTTAGATTCTGGGGGGACAAATTCAATTTTTTTTGCTAAAAAGTACATTTGCAACCTGCACTGCATTTGTGATGGTGAAAGAAAATCGGTTAAATCCATCTGTTTAATTGTGGGTGAAAAATTCATATTTTGCAATGCAAATCTGATAGTGAAATATAATCAGTAAATTCATCTTTGTCACTGTGGGTGAAAAAATCATTATTTTTTTTCTATAAAGTACCTTAGCGGCATGCGCTGCATTTCTGACAGTCCAATACAACCGTTAAATACTGCTGTTATATTTTTATTTAAAAAAAAAAATTTAATTTTTTTGTGTTAGATAGTACATTTGCATCCTGCGCTGCATTTCTGACAGTCCAATAAAACAGGTAAATACTGCTGTTACATTGTTGTTTGAAAAAAACATCCTTTTAGTGCTAGATAGTACATTTGCGGCCTGTGCTGCATTTCTGAAAGTCCAATACAACTGCAAAATTCTGCTGTTATATTGTCGTTTGAAAAAAAACACGTGGCCCTGGTTGTAGTGCTGCTGGTGTTGGTGGAGCTCCTGTTGCAGGGAGTGGATGTGGTCGATCTGTGTCAGCTACATGCACAAGTGAAACACCTTCCTCAGGTGCGAGTAGGCGACAGAACCTGCAGAGGTATTTGGTTGGGCCTAATGCGGCTCTACGAATGGTGAGGCCAGAACAAATACAGGCGATAGTAGATTGGGTTGCTAACAGTGGATCCAGTTCCTTAACATTGTCTCCCACCCAGTCTCCTGCTGAAAGATCAGAGTTGGCATCAGCAGCCGATGTCCAACAGTCTTTCACCTAACCCCCTTGCAAATCAGCCAAGCAGTCTGAGCCCCAAGTCATGCAGCAGTCTCTTCTGCTTTTTGATGACTCTGTTAGCAGGGTTTCCCAGGGCCATCCACCTAGCCCTGCGCCAGAAGTGGAAGAGATTGAGTGCATCGATGCCTAACCACTTATGTTTTAACAAGAAAGAGAGTGAGCACTCACAACATCTGCATCATATGGCAATAAAATATTTTACTTATAGAATAAGACCTGTATGGTCAAAAAAAAGGGGGTAAAACAATTGTACACCATTCACAACATAAAATACATTAGCATAAAATAAAATGTTACAAATTGGTACCAATATTTTCCTACTGATGTCGGGGTAAAAACCTGTAAGCACAGTTTATGACAATTCATGTAGCAGTGTCCAATTACTACCACTACCTGTTGTATCACACACCGCACTTTGAATAAAGACGTCCCGAGAATTCCTCAGATAAGGCACTTTAAAGTAACTTGTCTCCGATGCAATCAGTCACCGTAATGAACAATTCCTCCAGAAGTGCTTAATCCAGCCAAAAAGGTAATGGCATAGTCCGTGTCCCGAACTACAGTTTTGCAAATCCTACCTGGTTCCTGATGGTATGTCTCGCTATGTGGCGTCTCACGGTCCTTCCACAAGGCGAGCGGTGCCGGCTGTTCAGGCGTCTTGTGCCGCTCGTCTCAGGACGATGACGTCACAGTATCGCGGGATTCGGCAGGTAAGGATGTTATCTGATCAGCAATGTTCGCTGCAAACTGGGTCTGTAGTTGTTCGCTGAAGATCTATTCTTGCATGGCCATGCAATCTATAAGAGGGTCCAGTAGACTAGGTGGGCGCTTTTTCCTTTTCTTTCACCAGACACGTTTCGGGGCGTCTACACCCCTTCCTCAGTGGTCAAAGCGCCATTGATCGTTATCCACATTTTATAGTCTATTTGGTGATCCAGAAAAACAGGAATCCGGATAATCTGGATATGATTACTTCTGGTGCGGTTTTCGGTGCGATATATATGCGGTTTTTGTAACTCTATTGCGGTTTTTGTTGAAATTATATCTAACACATTGCAATATTATGCCCGACTCAGTACCTAGAGTAAAAAATGATAATTTTATACTTTAATATATAAGATGTGAAAACTTGAAATATAAAAACTTATGTTTAAATGAATAAATACACATACATACTAACCCTTTCTATAAACCCATTAATAAACATCGGCTGATATGTCTACAGGGGACATTGATATATAAATATATAAATAAGGAAGAAGGTCACAAGAGAGATAAAGTTTCTGCCAATGAAAATTTCTGCCAATGAGATAAATGTAGAAAGTAGGGTTCAGAGGTTAGGGGTGCTGATCTCCACTCCGAGGGGGGGCCCCAAAGCCGATAAACGGCTAACTATGGGACCCCCCATCAGGGAAGGGACCAGCACCCTATAGAAAACCGAAGATCTCCAGGTCCGAATTTAGGCCTGCTGGTAATAGGCAGCCGAATTCATAGATATGTTTCGATTCGGCTCTGGACATCCTCCTGATATAATCACCCCCTCTCCAGTGTCTGTCAATTTTTTCTAAAGCCACAAAAAACAATTTAGATGGATCCCTATTGTGTACTTCATCATAGTATTTAGAGAGGGAGTGTTTTAAATAGCCCTTTTTAATATTTGATATGTGTTCACTTATTCTAGTTTTTAATAATCTTTTTGTTCTGCCAATATATTGGCATTTGCATGGACACTGTATCAAATAGATAACTCTAGATGAGTTGCAAGTAAGGGAATTATTGATTTCCCAGACAAAAAAGTTATGTGCTGAGTGTACTGTAGTTGTTTTTCTTTCTTATAGGCTCATCCTGCACCCCATACATCTCCCGCATTTGAAAAAACCTTTTAAATTCATAAAGGATCCTAAGTTAGTCATTATGGGTAGGGATGAGCGAACTCGAACTGTATAGTTCGGGTTCGTACCGAATTTTGGGGTGTCCGTGACACGGACCCGAACCCGGACATTTTCGTAAAAGTCCGGGTTCGGGTTCGGTGTTCGTCGCTTTCTTGGCGCTTTTGTGACGCTTTCTTGGCGCTTTTTGAAAGGCTGCAAAGCAGCCAATCAACAAGCGTCATACTACTTGCCCCAAGAGGCCATCACAGCCATGCCTACTATTGGCATGGCTGTGATTGGCCAGAGCACCATGTGACCCAGCCTCTATTTAAGCTGGAGTCACATAGCGCCGCCCGTCACTCTGCTCTGATTAGCGTAGGGAGAGGTTGCGGCTGCGACAGTAGGGCGAGATTAGGCAGATTAACTCCTCCAAAGGACTTGATTAACTGATCGATCTGCAGCTGTGGATCATTGAGCTGCTGATCCTCAATTGCTCACTGTTTTTAGGCTGCCCAGACCGTTTGTCAGTCACATTTTTCTGGGGTGATCGGCGGCCATTTTGTGTCTTGTGGTGCGCCAGCACAAGCTGCGACCAAGTGCATTTAACCCTCAATGGTGTGGTTGTTTTTTGGCTAAAGCCTACATCAGGGTGAAGCTGTCACACCAAGTGCATTTAACCAGCAATAGTCTGTTCATTTTTTGGCCATATACAAAATCAGGGGCAAGCTGCGCCTGTCACCAAGTGCATTTAACCCTCAATGGTGTGGTTGTTTTTTGGCTAAAGCCTACATCAGGGTGAAGCTGTCACACCAAGTGCATTTAACCAGCAATAGTCTGTTCATTTTTTGGCCATATACAAAATCAGGGGCAAGCTGCGCCTGTCACCAAGTGCATTTAACCCTCAATGGTGTGGTTGTTTTTTGGCTAAAGCCTACATCAGGGTGAAGCTGTCACACCAAGTGCATTTAACCAGCAATAGTCTGTTCATTTTTTGGCCATATACAAAATCAGGGGCAAGCTGCGCCTGTCACCAAGTGCATTTAACCCTCAATGGTGTGGTTGTTTTTTGGCTAAAGCCTACATCAGGGTGAAGCTGTCACACCAAGTGCATTTAACCAGCAATAGTCTGTTCATTTTTTGGCCATATACAAAATCAGGGGCAAGCTGCGCCTGTCACCAAGTGCATTTAACCCTCAATGGTGTGGTTGTTTTCTGGCTAAAGCCTACATCAGGGTGAAGCTGTCACACCAAGTGCATTTAACCAGCAATAGTCTGTTTATTTTTTGGCCATATACTACATCAGGGGCAAGCTGCGCCCGTCACCAAGTGCATTTAACCCTCAGTAGTGTGGTTGGTCAAGCTGTGACACCAAGTGCATTTAACCAGCAATAGTCTGTTCATTTTTTGGCCATATACTACATCAGGGGCAAGCTGCGCCCGTCACCAAGTGCATTTAACCAGCAATAGTGTGGTTATTTTTTGGCCATATCCCAGTCTAATTCTGTCACTAAATCCATACCGGTCACCCAGCGCCTAAATACTAGGCCTCAAATTTATATCCCGCTAAATCTCTCGTTACCGCTGTCCTGTTGTAGCTGGGAAAGTTATTTAGTGTCCGTCAAAGCACATTTTTTGTTCTGGGTTGAAGTACAATTCCCAATTTAGCAATTTCATAATTTAGTGGTTTCTGCTATATCAGAGCTATTTGAAATCTATCCCTAAAAGGGTATATAATATTCAAGGTGCACATTGGGTCATTCAGAATAACTTCACACACACCCGCTACTGTGTATTTTCAAGTCTAATTCTGTCACTAAACCCATACCTGTCACCCAGCGCCTAAATACTAGGCCTCAAATTTATATCCTGCTAAATCTCTCGTTACCGCTGTCCTGTTGTAGCTGGGAAAGTTATTTAGTGTCCGTCAAAGCACATTTTTTGTTCTGGGTTGAAGTACAATTCCCAATTTAGCAATTTCATAATTTAGTGGTTTCTGCTATATCAGAGCTATTTGAAATCTATCCCTAAAAGGGTATATAATATTCAAGGTGCACATTGGGTCATTCAGAATAACTTCACACACACCCGCTACTGTGTATTTTCAAGTCTAATTCTGTCACTAAACCCATACCTGTCACCCAGCGCCTAAATACTAGGCCTCAAATTTATATCCTGCTAAATCTCTCGTTACCGCTGTCCTGTTGTAGCTGGGAAAGTTATTTAGTGTCCGTCAAAGCACATTTTTTGTTCTGGGTTGAAATACAATTCCCAATTTAGCAATTTCATAATTTAGTGGTTTCTGCTATATCAGAGCTATTTGAAATCTATCCCTAAAAGGGTAGATCATATTGAAGGTGCACATAGGGTCATTCAGAATAACTTCACACACACCCGCTACTGTGTATTTCCAAGTCTAATTCTGTCACTAAACCCATACCTGTCACCCAGCGCCTAAATACTAGGCCTCAAATTTATATCCCGCTAAATCTCTCGTTACCGCTGTCCTGTTGTAGCTGGGAAAGTTATTTAGTGTCCGTCAAAGCACATTTTTTGTTCTGGGTTGAAGTACAATTCCCAATTTAGCAATTTCATAATTTAGTGGTTTCTGCTATATCAGAGCTATTTGAAATCTATCCCTAAAAGGGTATATAATATTCAAGGTGCACATTGGGTCATTCAGAATAACTTCACACACACCCGCTACTGTGTATTTCCAAGTCTAATTCTGTCACTAAACCCATACCTGTCACCCAGCGCCTAAATACTAGGCCTCAAATTTATATCCTGCTAAATCTCTCGTTACCGCTGTACTGTTGTTGCTTGGAAAGATATTTAGTGTCCGTCAAAGCACATTTTTTGTTCTGGGTTGAAGTACAATTCCCAATTTAGCAATTTCATAATTTAGTGGTTTCTGCTATATCAGAGCTATTTGAAATCTATCCCTAAAAGGGTATATAATATTCAAGGTGCACATTGGGTCATTCAGAATAACTTCACACACACCCGCTACTGTGTATTTCAAGTCTAATTCTGTCACTAAACCCATACCTGTCACCCAGCGCCTAAATACTAGGCCTCAAATTTATATCCTGCTAAATCTCTCGTTACCGCTGTCCTGTTGTAGCTGGGAAAGTTATTTAGTGTCCGTCAAAGCACATTTTTTGTTCTGGGTTGAAATACAATTCCCAATTTAGCAATTTCATAATTTAGTGGTTTCTGCTATATCAGAGCTATTTGAAATCTATCCCTAAAAGGGTAGATCATATTGAAGGTGCACATAGGGTCATTCAGAATAACTTCACACACACCCGCTACTGTGTATTTCCAAGTCTAATTCTGTCACTAAACCCATACCTGTCACCCAGCGCCTAAATACTAGGCCTCAAATTTATATCCCGCTAAATCTCTCGTTACCGCTGTCCTGTTGTAGCTGGGAAAGTTATTTAGTGTCCGTCAAAGCACATTTTTTGTTCTGGGTTGAAGTACAATTCCCAATTTAGCAATTTCATAATTTAGTGGTTTCTGCTATATCAGAGCTATTTGAAATCTATCCCTAAAAGGGTATATAATATTCAAGGTGCACATTGGGTCATTCAGAATAACTTCACACACACCCGCTACTGTGTATTTCCAAGTCTAATTCTGTCACTAAACCCATACCTGTCACCCAGCGCCTAAATACTAGGCCTCAAATTTATATCCTGCTAAATCTCTCGTTACCGCTGTACTGTTGTTGCTGGGAAAGATATTTAGTGTCCGTCAAAGCACATTTTTTGTTCTGGGTTGAAGTACAATTCCCAATTTAGCAATTTCATAATTTAGTGGTTTCTGCTATATCAGAGCTATTTGAAATCTATCCCTAAAAGGGTATATAATATTCAAGGTGCACATTGGGTCATTCAGAATAACTTCACACACACCCGCTACTGTGTATTTCCAAGTCTAATTCTGTCACTAAACCCATACCTGTCACCCAGCGCCTAAATACTAGGCCTCAAATTTATATCCTGCTAAATCTCTCGTTACCGCTGTACTGTTGTTGCTGGGCAAGATATTTAGTGTCCGTCAAAGCACATTTTTTGTTCTGGGTTGAAATACAATTCCCAATTTAGCAATTTCATAATTTAGTGGTTTCTGCTATATCAGAGCTATTTGAAATCTATCCCTAAAAGGGTATATAATATTCAAGGTGCACATTGGGTCATTCAGAATAACTTCACACACACCCGCTACTGTGTATTTCCAAGTCTAATTCTGTCACTAAACCCATACCTGTCACCCAGCGCCTAAATACTAGGCCTCAAATTTATTTCCCTCTAAATCTCTCGTTACCCACCGCTGTACTGTTGTTGCTGGGCAAGATATTTAGTGTCCGTCAAAGCACATTTTTTGTTCTGGGTTGAAGTACAATTCCCAATTTAGCAATTTCATAATTTAGTGGTTTCTGCTATATCAGAGCTATTTGAAATCTATCCCTAAAAGGGTATATAATATTCAAGGTGCACATTGGGTCATTCAGAATAACTTCACACACACCCGCTACTGTGTATTTCCAAGTCTAATTCTGTCACTAAACCCATACCTGTCACCCAGCGCCTAAATACTAGGCCTCAAATTTATATCCTGCTAAATCTGTCCCTAGTGCTGTAGCTGGGCGAGTTATTTAGTGTCCGTTCAAGCACATTTCTTGTTCTGGGTTGAAATACAATTCCCAATTTAGCAATTTCATAATTTAGTGGTTTCTGCTATATCAGAGCTATTTGAAATCTATCCCTAAAAGGGTATATAATATTCAAGGTGCACATAGGGTCATTCAGAATAACTTCACACACACCCGCTACTGTGTATTTCCAAGTCTAATTCTGTCACTAAACCCATACCTGTCACCCAGCGCCTAAATACTAGGCCTCAAATTTATATCCCGCTAAATCTCTCGTTACCGCTGTCCTGTTGTGGCTGGGAAAGTTATTTAGTGTCCGTCAAAGCACATTTTTTGTTCTGGGTTGAAATACAATTCCCAATTTAGCAATTTCATAATTTAGTCGTTTCTGCTATATCAGAGCTATTTGAAATCTATCCCTAAAAGGGTAGATCATATTGAAGGTGCACATAGGGTCATTCAGAATAACTTCACACACACGCTTCTGTGCATTTCCAAGTCTAATTCTGTCACTAAATCCATACCGGTCACCCAGCGCCTAAATACTAGGCCTCAAATTTATATCCCGCTGAATTTGAATACAATACATTGGGCCAAATAATATATTTGTTGTTGTGGTGAACCATAACAATGAGAAAAACATCTAGTAAGGGACGCGGACGTGGACATGGTCGTGGTGGTGTTAGTGGACCCTCTGGTGCTGGGAGAGGACGTGGCCGTTCTGCCACATCCACACGTCCTAGTGTACCAACTACCTCAGGTCCCAGTAGCCGCCAGAATTTACAGCGATATATGGTGGGGCCCAATGCCGTTCTAAGGATGGTAAGGCCTGAGCAGGTACAGGCATTAGTCAATTGGGTGGCCGACAGTGGATCCAGCACGTTCACATTATCTCCCACCCAGTCTTCTGCAGAAAGCGCACAGATGGCGCCTGAAAACCAACCCCATCAGTCTGTCACATCACCCCCATGCATACCAGGGAAACTGTCTCAGCCTCAAGTTATGCAGCAGTCTCTTATGCTGTTTGAAGACTCCGCTGGCAGGGTTTCCCAAGGGCATCCACCTAGCCCTTCCCCAGCGGTGAAAGACATAGAATGCACTGACGCACAACCACTTATGTTTCCTGATGATGAGGACATGGGAATACCACCTCAGCATGTCTCTGATGATGACGAAACACAGGTGCCAACTGCTGCGTCTTTCTGCAGTGTGCAGACTGAACAGGAGGTCAGGGATCAAGACTGGGTGGAAGACGATGCAGGGGACGATGAGGTCCTAGACCCCACATGGAATGAAGGTCGTGCCACTGACTTTCACAGTTCGGAGGAAGAGGCAGTGGTGAGACCGAGCCAACAGCGTAGCAAAAGAGGGAGCAGTGGGCAAAAGCAGAACACCCGCCGCCAAGAGACTCCGCCTGCTACTGACCGCCGCCATCTGGGACCGAGCACCCCAAAGGCAGCTTCAAGGAGTTCCCTGGCATGGCACTTCTTCAAACAATGTGCTGACGACAAGACCCGAGTGGTTTGCACGCTGTGCCATCAGAGCCTGAAGCGAGGCATTAACGTTCTGAACCTGAGCACAACCTGCATGACCAGGCACCTGCATGCAAAGCATGAACTGCAGTGGAGTAAACACCTTAAAACCAAGGAAGTCACTCAGGCTCCCCCTGCTACCTCTTCTGCTGCTGCCGCCTCGGCCTATTCTGCTGCTGCCGCCTCGGCCTCTTCCTCCGCCTCTGGAGGAACGTTGGCACCTGCCGCCCAGCAAACAGGGGATGTACCACCAACACCACCACCACCACCTCCGTCACCAAGCGTCTCAACCATGTCACACGCCAGCGTTCAGCTCTCCATCTCACAAACATTTGATAGAAAGCGTAAATTCCCACCTAGCCACCCTCGATCCCTGGCCCTGAATGCCAGCATTTCTAAACTACTGGCCTATGAAATGCTGTCATTTAGGCTGGTGGACACAGACAGCTTCAAACAGCTCATGTCGCTTGCTGTCCCACAGTATGTTGTTCCCAGCCGGCACTACTTCTCCAAGAGAGCCGTGCCTTCCCTGCACAACCAAGTATCCGATAAAATCAAGTGTGCACTGCGCAACGCCATCTGTGGCAAGGTCCACCTAACCACAGATACGTGGACCAGTAAGCACGGCCAGGGACGCTATATCTCCCTAACTGCACACTGGGTAAATGTAGTGGCAGCTGGGCCCCAGGCGGAGAGCTGTTTGGCGCACGTCCTTCCGCCGCCAAGGATCGCAGGGCAACATTCTTTGCCTCCTGTTGCCACCTCCTCCTTCTCGGCTTCCTCCTCCTCTTCTTCCACCTGCTCATCCAGTCAGCCACACACCTTCACCACCAACTTCAGCACAGCCCGGGGTAAACGTCAGCAGGCCATTCTGAAACTCATATGTTTGGGGGACAGGCCCCACACCGCACAGGAGTTGTGGCGGGGTATAGAACAACAGACCGACGAGTGGTTGCTGCCGGTGAGCCTCAAGCCCGGCCTGGTGGTGTGTGATAATGGGCGAAATCTCGTTGCAGCTCTGGGACTAGCCAATTTGACGCACATCCCTTGCTTGGCGCATGTGCTGAATTTGGTGGTGCAGAAGTTCATTCACAACTACCCCGACATGTCAGAGCTGCTGCATAAAGTGCGGGCCGTCTGTTCGCGCTTCCGGCGTTCACATCCTGCTGCTGCTCGCCTGTCTGCGCTACAGCGTAACTTCGGCCTTCCCGCTCACCGCCTCATATGCGACGTGCCCACCAGGTGGAACTCCACCTTGCACATGCTGGACAGACTGTGCGAGCAGCAGCAGGCCATAGTGGAGTTTCAGCTGCAGCACGCACGGGTCAGTCGCACTACAGAACAGCACCACTTCACCACCAATGACTGGGCCTCCATGCGAGACCTGTGTGCCCTGTTGCGCTGTTTCGAGTACTCCACCAACATGGCCAGTGGCGATGACACCGTTATCAGCGTTACAATACCACTTCTATGTCTCCTTGAGAAAACACTTAGGGCGATGATGGAAGAGGAGGTGGCCCAGGAGGAGGAGGAGGAGGAGGAGGAAGAGGGGTCATTTTTAGCACTTTCAGGCCAGTCTCTTCGAAGTGACTCAGAGGGAGGTTTTTGGCAACAGCAGAGGCCAGGTACAAATGTGGCCAGCCAGGGCCCACTACTGGAGGACGAGGAGGACGAGGATGAGGAGGAGGTGGAGGAGGATGAGGATGAAGCATGGTCACAGCGGGGTGGCACCCAACGCAGCTCGGGTCCATCACTGGTGCGTGGCTGGGGGGAAAGGCAGGACGATGACGATACGCCTCCCACAGAGGACAGCTTGTCCTTATCCCTGGGCAGCCTGGCACACATGAGCGACTACATGCTGCAGTGCCTGCGCAACGACAGCAGAGTTGCCCACATTTTAACCTGTGCGGACTACTGGGTTGCCACCCTGCTGGATCCACGCTACAAAGACAATGTGCCCACCTTACTTCCTGCACTGGAGCGTGATAGGAAGATGCGCGAGTACAAGCGCACGTTGGTAGACGCGCTACTGAGAGCATTCCCAAATGTCACAGGGGAACAAGTGGAAGCCCAAGGCCAAGGCAGAGGAGGAGCAAGAGGTCGCCAAGGCAGCTGTGTCACGGCCAGCTCCTCTGAGGGCAGGGTTAGCATGGCAGAGATGTGGAAAACTTTTGTCAACACGCCACAGCTAACTGCACCACCACCTGATACGCAACGTGTTAGCAGGAGGCAACATTTCACTAACATGGTGGAACAGTACGTGTGCACACCCCTCCACGTACTGACTGATGGTTCGGCCCCATTCAACTTCTGGGTCTCTAAATTGTCCACGTGGCCAGAGCTAGC
Organism: Bufo gargarizans; assembly: GCF_014858855.1. Taxonomy (NCBI): domain Eukaryota; kingdom Metazoa; phylum Chordata; class Amphibia; order Anura; family Bufonidae; genus Bufo; species Bufo gargarizans. The sequence continues at coordinate 437,718,585 of NC_058082.1, read as the reverse complement.
CTTTTATGCCTTGGAGGTGCTGGCCTGCCCGGCAGCCAGCGTTTTGTCTGAACGTGTATTCAGCACGGCAGGGGGCGTCATTACAGACAAACGCAGCCGCCTGTCTACAGCCAATGTGGACAAGCTGACGTTCATAAAAATGAACCAGGCATGGATCCCACAGGACCTGTCCGTCCCTTGTCCAGATTAGACATTAACTACCTCCCCATAACCATATATTATTGGACTCCAGGGCACTTCCTCATTCAATCCTATTTTTATTTTCATTTTACCATTATATTGCAAGGCTACCCAAAGTTGAATGAACCTCTCCTCTGCCTGTGTGCTAGGCCTAAATATATGCCAATGGATTGTTGCAGTGGTGGCTGACGTGAAGCCTCATTCTCTGCTATGACATGCAGACTGATTCTCTGGTGACATGAAGCCAGATTGTCTGTTACGGGACCTCTCTCCTCTGCCTGGGTGCTGGGCCTGAATTTATGACAATGGACTGTTGCAGTGGTGGGTGACGTGAAGCCTGATTCTCTGCTATGACATGCAGACTGATTCTCTGGTGACATGAAGCCAGATCCTCTGTTACGGGACCTCTCTCCTCTGCCTGGGTGCTGGGCCTAAATTTATGAAAATGGACTGTTGCAGTGGTGGGTGACGTGAAGCCTCATTCTCTGCTATGACATGCAGACTGATTCTCTGCTGACATGAAGCCAGATCGTCTGTTACGGGACCTCTCTCCTCTGCCTGGGTGCTGGGCCTAAATTTATGAAAATGGACTCTTACAGTGGTGGGTGACGTGAAGCCTGATTCTCTGCTATGACATGAAGACTGATTCTCTGCTGACATGAAGCCAGATCCTCTGTTACGGGACCTCTCTCCTCTGCCTGGGTGCTGGGCCTAAATATCTGACAATGGACTGTTGCATTGGTGGCTGACGTGAAGCCTGATTCTCTGCTATGATATGAAGACTGATTCTCTGCTGACATGAAGCCAGATTGTCTGTTACGGGACCTCTCTCCTCTGCCTGTGTGCTAGGCCTAAATATATGCCAATGGATTGTTGCAGTGGTGGCTGACGTGAAGCCTGATTCTCTGCTATGACATGCAGACTGATTCTCTGCTGACATGAAGCCAGATTGTCTGTTACGGGACCTCTCTCCTCTGCCTGGGTGCTGGGCCTGAATTTATGACAATGGACTGTTGCAGTGGTGGCTGACGTGAAGCCTGATTCTCTGCTATGATATGAAGACTGATTCTCTGCTGACATGAAGCCAGATTGTCTGTTACGGGACCTCTCTCCTCTGCCTGGGTGCCGGGGCCTAAATATCTGAGAATGGACTGTTCCAGTGGTGGGTAACGGGAAGCCAGATTCTCTGCTATGATATGAAGACTGATTCTCTGCTGACATGAAGCCAGATTGTCTGTTACGGGACCTCTCTCCTCTGCCTGGGTGCTGGGCCTAAATTTATGAAAATGGACTATTACAGTGGTGGGTGACGTGAAGCCTGATTCTCTGCTATGACATGAAGACTGATTCTCTGCTGACATGAAGCCAGATTGTCTGTTACGGGACCTCTCTCCTCTGCCTGGGTGCCGGGGCCTAAATATCTGAGAATGGACTGTTCCAGTGGTGGGTGACGGGAAGCCAGATTCTCTGCTATGGAACCTCTCTCCAATTGATTTTGGTTAATTTTTATTTATTTAATTTTTATTTTAATTAATTTCCCTATCCACATTTGTTTGCAGGGGATTTACCTACATGTTGCTGCCTTTTGCAGCCCTCTAGCCCTTTCCTGGGCTGTTTCACAGCCGTTTTAGTGCCGAAAAGTTCGGGTCCCCATTGACTTCAATGGGGTTCGGGTTCGGGACGAAGTTCGGATCGGGTTCGGATCCCGAACCCGAACATTTCCGGGATGTTCGGCCGAACTTCTCGAACCCGAACATCCAGGTGTTCGCTCAACTCTAATTATGGGTCCTTTTTCTTTCACTGACGGGGCTATTTTAAGTTTTAAGTTTGGGGCCTTTGTGTATATTATTTTCGGTACGTTAGGCAGTAGTGAACCTATTACCTTATCACTCACAACATAATGCCAGTGTTTGGATATAATACTTTTTATCCTTTTATAGTCACTACTAAAAGGTAGGATTACTTTAATATCACTCTTAGAATCCTCAGTTATCTCAGTTATTGTTTTTTCCTCAAAAAAGGACTTTCTTTCGAGTTCTCTCACCTTATTTAGAGATTCATCCAAAACCGTTGCTGGGCATTTCTTATCTATAAATTGCGATTTCATTCTGGCTGCTTCTTCCTCAAATTTATCAGATTTAGTACAATTTCTTTTAATTTTCCGGAATTGACCTAATGGGACATTTAGTAGCCACCTGGGTGGGTGGCAACTATCAAAGAGGATGAAACCATTCTTCGCAGTCGGTTTCTGATATGTGCTGCAAGAATAATGGTCACCCTCTTTTTTTATCAATAGGTCCAAAAATTCAATTTCCTCCCTGATATTGGATGTAAAGACAAAATTTTGGTTATTACTATTAATTTCTTCCAGAAACTTCAGTAATTCTGTCTCTCCCTTTCTCCAAATGAATATCACGTCATCGATGTAACGCCGCCATAGGACCAGATCCGCCCCAAGTCTGGGCACGATGGTAGTAGATTCCCATTCTGCCAAAAATAAATTGCCGTAACTTGGGGCAAATCTGGTCCCATGGCGGTGCCACATCTCTGCAAGTAATACTCCCCCTCAAAACAAAAATAATTATGTTCTAAAATATACTGGATCCCTTCCAGTATCAATTTTATTTGGGGGTCTTCAAATGTACCATTTTTTATCAGTTGTTGTTCAACTGCCTCCAATCCCTGTTGATGGTCTATGACTGTATATAGGGATTGGATATCTAAAGTTCCCATAATCCAGTCCGGTTCAATTACCAATCCTTCCAGAATCTGGATAATCTGTGTAGTATCTTTCAAATAGGTTTTAGTATTTTTCACCACAGGTTGGAGCTGAAGATCTATGTATCTAGATAGGTTGGAAGTGACAGATCCTATTCCGGACACTATAGGGTGTCCCGGAGGATCCGTTAATCTCTTATGTACCTTGGGCAAACAGTAGAAGGTAGGTAACCTTCTCTCTGTGTCCAAGATAAACTCCAGTTCCTGTTTTTAGGAGAATTCCATGTTCCAATCCTCTTTTACATAGATCCTCCAAGCCCCGATGAAAACCCTGTATTGGATCACTCTTGAGTTTTATGTATGTAGCCTGATCAGCTAACAGTCTCAGACACTCCTTATTATATTGATCAGTGTCTAGAATTACCGTAGCTCCGCCTTTATCAGCCGGGCGTACAGTTATCTTGTTATCTTTCTGGAGTGATCTGATGGCCTGAATCTCCCGTTTCGTTAGATTATTGTTCGTGGGAGGTCTATCTTTCATCTTCCTAAGGTCATCTTCAACACATTTTTGGAAGGTTGCAATTTCTTTGCTTATCTCATTCCTTGGGAACATTTTAGATCTCTTTTTTAGGGAGGTATGTTTAAATGAATCAACCACTTTCCCATCAACCAATTCTTTAGTTAAAGGATTTTTTATATAGTATTTCCTAAGGCAGAGGTTCCTAATGAACTTTTGGACACCTATAAAGGTTGAAAATTTATCTGCAGTATTTGATGGGGCAAACTTTAACCCCTTATCTAATAAATTAATTTGTGCAATAGTGAGAATTTTAGAACTTAAATTAATTATGGATCCCATCTCTGGGTTTGTGGGTGTCTCTGGTGCCGTGGCTCCCTTCCTCTTGCTTCTTCTGGTCTTCCTTTTTCTGAGTGCCGGTATTGTTGGTGATTCGTGTCGTTGTTGTGATAGTGTTTGTGCTGACTCCGTGTTTGATACTTGGAATGAAAATCCTTCCCTGTGGGATGTTGATGCCTGGTGTTCTTGTGCCTCAAATTGTATGGTCCTTAATTAACAAACAAATGGATCCCACAGGAGGTTGCCACGCTAATGAATCGAACAAGAAGAGAAGAAAAATCAGGTGGTCTCTAGGACCTTAGCGCGTTGTTGCAGCCTCCCGGCAAAGTATTAAAATTAATCTTTATTATTTTGCAACTGAAAAGAACATATAAGTCTAGGGATCAAATTAAAACTATCAGGAATAGGTCATAGACGGGATAACAATCTATATTGCTGAGATGTGATTCACTTCTAAACTAGTGTGACCCTAAGGGGTTGAAGCCGCACACTCTGTGCCCACATGCATCAATTCAATTTCACTGTATGACCTTCCTGCCTAAAAACTGAAGTCCTGCTTCCCTACATGTTTCGCCGAGCGATTCGGCGTCTTCAGGGGAAACTTGCAGGTTCAAATTGTATGGTGACCTGTGTCGTGGTGGTGTTTGGTCTCTGTATCTTGTGCGTGTTCTGTGATGTGCCGGGGTAAGATCTAAAAAATGTTGTCCTGCCAATTCTTCATATCTATTACTAACAGGTACATTGTACCTATCTATTCTCTCTTCTCTGCCTAACTCCATATCTATCAATCCCTGGTGAGAATTATCCTCCTCTTCTAAAATTTATATATGCCTTTCTTGTTCCTTACTTTTATGAACTTCCATATATTTCTTACTTTTTTTTATTAATTATATCCCCCTCCAGTTTATCCAAACTTCTACATAGTCTATCCTGCCATGTATTAACCACCTCCGGACCGCCTAACGCAGATGTGCGGTCCGGAGGTGGCAGCCCTGCGCACAGTCACGCATATATGCGTCATCTCGCGAGACGCGAGATTTCCTGTGAACGCGCGCACACAGGCGCGCGCGCTCACAGGAACGGAAGGTAAGCGAGTGGATCTCCAGCATGCCAGCGGCGATCGTTCGCTGGCAGGCTGGAGATCCGAATTTTTTAACCCCTAACAGGTATATTAGACGCTGTTTTCATAACAGCGTCTAATATACCTCCTACCTGGTCCTCTGGTGGTCCCTTTTGTTAGGATCGACCACCAGAGGACTCAGGTAGGTCAGTACAGTCGCACCAAACACCACACTACACTACACTACACCCCCCCCCGTCACTTATTAACCCCTTATAAACCCCTGATCACCCATGATCACCCCATATAAACTCCCTGATCACCCCCCTGTCATTGATCATCGCCCTGTCATTGATCACCCCCCTGTCAGGCTCCGTTCAGACGTCCGTATGATTTTTACGGATCCACGGATACATGGATCGGATCCGCAAAACGCATACGGACGTCTAAATGGAGCCTTACAGGGGGGTGATCAATGACAGGCGGGTGATCACCCATATACACTCCCTGATCACCCCCTGTCATTGATCACCCCCATGTCATTGATCACCCCCCTGTAAGGCTCCATTCAGACGTCCGCATGATTTTTACGGATCCATGGATACATGGATCGGATCCGCAAAACACATGCGGACATCTGAATGGAGCCTTACAGGGGGTGATCAATGACAGGCGGGTGATCACCCATATACACTCCCTGATCACCCCCCTGTCATTGATCACCCCCCTGTAAGGCTCCATTCAGACGTCCGCATGTGTTTTGTGAATCCGATCCATGTATCCATGGATCCGTAAAAATCATGCAGATGTCTGAATGGAGCCTTACAGGGGGGATGATCAGTGACAGGGGGGTGATCACCCTGATCACCCCCTGTCATTGATAACCCCCCTGTAAGGCTCCATTCAGACGTCCGCATGTGTTTTGTGGATCCGATCCATGTATCCATGGATCCGTAAAAAATCATGCGGATGTCTGAATGGAGCCTTACAGGGGGTGATCAATGACAGGCGGGTGATCACCCATATACACTCCCTGATCACCCCCCTGTCATTGATCACCCCCCTGTAAGGCTCCATTCAGACGTCCGCATGTGTTTTGTGGATCCGATCCATGTATCCATGGATCCGTAAAAATCATGCGGATGTCTGAATGGAGCCTTACAGGGGGGGTGATCAGTGACAGGGGGGTGATCACCCTGATCACCCCCTGTCATTGATAACCCCCCTGTAAGGCTCCATTCAGACGTCCGCATGTGTTTTGTGGATCCGATCCATGTATCCATGTATCCGTAAAAAATCATGCGGATGTCTGAATGGAGCCTTACAGGGGGGGTGATCAGTGACAGGGGGGTGATCACCCTGATCATCCCCTGTCATTGATAACCCCCCTGAAAGGCTCCATTCAGACGTCCGCATGTGTTTTGTGGATCCGATCCATGTATCCATGGATCCGTAAAAAATCATGCGGATGTCTGAATGGAGCCTTACAGGGGGGGTGATCAGTGACAGGGGGGTGATCACCCTGATCACCCTGATCACCCCCTGTCATTGATAACCCCCCTGTAAGGCTCCATTCAGACGTCCGCATGTGTTTTGTGGATCCGATCCATGTATCCATGGATCCGTAAAAAATCATGCGGATGTCTGAATGGAGCCTTACAGGGGGGGTGATCAGTGACAGGGGGGTGATCACCCTGATCACCCTGATCACCCCCTGTCATTGATAACCCCCCTGTAAGGCTCCATTCAGACGTCCGCATGTGTTTTGTGGATCCGATCCATGTATCCATGGATCCGTAAAAAATCATGCGGATGTCTGAATGGAGCCTTACAGGGGGGGTGATCAGTGACAGGGGGGTGATCACCCTGATCACCCCCTGTCATTAATAACCCCCCTGTAAGGCTCCATTCAGACGTCCGCATGTGTTTTGTGGATCCGATCCATGTATCCATGGATCCGTAAAAAATCATGCGGATGTCTGAATGGAGCCTTACAGGGGGGGTGATCAGTGACAGGGGGGTGATCACCCTGATCACCCCCTGTCATTGATAACCCCCCTGTAAGGCTCCATTCAGACATCCGCATGTGTTTTGTGGATCCGATCCATGTATCCATGGATCCGTAAAAAATCATGCGGATGTCTGAATGGAGCCTTACAGGGGGGGTGATCAGTGACAGGGGGGTGATCACCCTGATCACCCTGATCACCCCCTGTTATTGATAACCCCCCTGTAAGGCTCCATTCAGACGTCCGCATGTGTTTTGTGGATCCGATCCATGTATCCATGGATCCGTAAAAAATCATGCGGATGTCTGAATGGAGCCTTACAGGGGGGGTGATCAGTGACAGGGGGGTGATCACCCTGATCACCCCCTGTCATTGATAACCCCCCTGTAAGGCTCCATTCAGACGTCCGCATGTGTTTTGCGGATCCGATCCATGGATCCGTAAAAATTATACGGACGTCTGAATGGAGCCTTACCAGGGGGGTGATCAATGACAGGGGGGTGATCAGGGAGTCTATATGGGTGATTACCCCCCTGTCATTGATCACCCCCCTGTCATTGATCACCCCCCTGTCATTGATTACCCCCCCTGTCATTGATCACCCCCCCTGTATGGCTCCATTCAGACATTTTTTTTGGCACAAGTTAGCGGAAATTTTTTGTTTGTTTTTGTTTTTGTTTTTTCTTACTAAGTCTCATATTCTACTAACTTGTGTCAAAAAATAAAATCTCCCATGAACTCGCCATACCCCTCACGGAATCCAAATGCGTAAACATTTTTAGACATTTATATTCCAGACTTCTTCTCACGCTTTAGGGCCCCTAAAAAGCCAGGGCAGTATAAATACCCCACATGTGACCCCATTTCGGAAAGAAGACACCCCAAGGTATTCGCTGAGGGGCATATTGAGTCCATGAAAGATTGAAATTTTTGTCCTAAGTTAGCGGAAAGTGAGACTTTGTGAGAAAAAAACCAAAAAAATCAATTTCCGCTAACTTATGCAAAAAATAAAAAATTTCTAGGAACTCGCCAGGCCCCTCATTGAATACCTTGGGGTGTCTTCTTTCCAAAGTGGGGTCACATGTGGGGTATTTATACTGCCCTGGCTTTTTAGGGGCCCGAAAGTGTGAGAAGAAGTCTGGGATCCAAATGTCTAAAAATGCCCTCCTAAAAGGAATTTGGGCCCCTTTGCGCATCTAGGCTGCAAAAAAGTGTCACACATCTGGTATCGCCGTACTCAGGAGAAGTTGGGGAATGTGTTTTGGGGTGTCATTTTACATATACCCATGCTGGGTGAGAAAAATATCTTGGTCAAATGCCAACTTTGTATAAAAAAATAGGAAAAGTTGTCTTTTGCCAAGATATTTCTCTCACCCAGCATGGTTATATGTAAAATGGCACCCCAAAACACATTCCCCAACTTCTCCTGAGTACGGCGATACCAGATGTGTGACACTTTTTTGCAGCCAAGGTGGGCAAAGGGGCACATATTCCAAAGTGCACCTTTCGGATTTCACAGGCCATTTTTTACAGATTTTGATTGCAAGGTACTTCTTACACATTTGGGCCCCTAAATTGCCAGGGCAGTATAACTACGCCACAAGTGACCCCATTTTGGAAAGAAGACACCCCAAGGTATTCCGTGAGGGGCACGGCGAGTTCCTAGAATTTTTTATTTTTTGTCACAAGTTAGCGGAAAATGATGATTTTTCTTTTTTTTTCTTTTTTCCTTACAAAGTCTCATATTCCACTAACTTGCGACAAAAAATAAAAATTCTAGGAACTCGCCATGCCCCTCACGGAATACCTTGGGGTGTCTTCTTTCCAAAATGGGGTCACTTGTGGCGTAGTTATACTGCCCTGGCAATTTAGGGGCCCAAATGTGTGAGAAGAACTTTGCAATCAAAATGTGTAAAAAATGACCGGTGAAATCCAAAAGGTGCACTTTGGAATATGTGCCCCTTTGCCCACCTTGGCAGCAAAAAAGTGTCACACATCTGGTATCGCCGTACTCAGGAGAAGTTGGGGAATGTGTTTTGGGGTGTCATTTTACATATACCCATGCTGGGTGAGAAAAATATCTTGGTCAAATGCCAACTTTGTATAAAAAAATGGGAAAAGTTGTCTTTTGCCAAGATATTTCTCTCATCCAGCATGGGTATATGTAAAATGACACCCCAAAACACATTCCCCAACTTCTCCTGAGTACGGCGATACCAGATGTGTTACACTTTTTTGCTGCCAAGGTGGGCAAAGGGGCACATATTCCAAAGTGCACCTTTCAGATTTTGCACGGCTATTTTTTACAGATTTTGATTGCAAAGTACTTCTCACACATTTGGGCCCCTAAATTGCCAGGGCAGTATAACTACGCCACAAGTGACCCCATTTTGGAAAGAAGACACCCCAAGGTATTCCGTGAGGGGCATGGCGAGTTCCTAGAATTTTTTATTTTTTGTCGCAAGTTAGTGGAATATGAGACTTTGTAAGGAAAAAAGAGAAAAAAAAAAATCATCATTTTCCGCTAACTTGTGACAAAAAATAAAAAATTCTAGGAACTCGCCATGCCCCTCACGGAATACCTTGGGGTGTCTTCTTTCCAAAATGGGGTCACTTGTGGCGTAGTTATACTGCCCTGGCAATTTAGGGGCCCAAATGTGTGAGAAGTACCTTGCAATCAAAATGTGTAAAAAATGGCCTGCAAAATCTGAAAGGTGCACTTTGGAATATGTGCCCCTTTGCCCACCTTGGCAGCAAAAAAGTGTCACACATCTGGTATCGCCGTACTCAGGAGAAGTTGGGGAATGTGTTTTGGGGTGTCATTTTACATATACCCATGCTGGATGAGAGAAATATCTTGGCAAAAGACAACTTTTCCCATTTTTTTATACAAAGTTGGCATTTGACCAAGATATTTTTCTCACCCAGCATGGGTATATGTAAAATGACACCCCAAAACACATTCCCCAACTTCTCCTGAGTACGGCGATACCAGATGTGTCACACTTTTTTGCTGCCAAGGTGGGCAAAGGGGCACATATTCCAAAGTGCACCTTTTGGATTTCACCGGTCATTTTTTACACATTTTGATTGCAAAGTTCTTCTCACACATTTGGGCCCCTAAATTGCCAGGGCAGTATAACTACGCCACAAGTGACCCCATTTTGGAAAGAAGACACCCCAAGGTATTCCGTGAGGGGCATGGCGAGTTCCTAGAATTTTTTATTTTTTGTCGCAAGTTAGTGGAATATGAGACTTTGTAAGAAAAAATAAAATAAAAAAATCATCATCATTTTCCGCTAACTTGTGACAAAAAATAAAAAGTTCTATGAACTCACTATGCCCATCAGCGAATACCTTAGGCTGTCTACTTTCCGAAATGGGGTCATTTGTGGGGGTTTTCTACTGTTTGGGCATTGTAGAACCTCAGGAATCATGACAGGTGCTCAGAAAGTCAGAGCTGTTTCAAAAAGCGGAAATTCACATTTTTGTACCATAGTTTGTAAATGCTATAACTTTTACCCAAACCATTTTTTTTTTGCCCAAACATTTTTTTTTATCAAAGACATGTAGAACAATAAATTTGGCGAAAAATTTATATATGGATGTCGTTTTTTTTGCAAAATTTTACAGCTGAAAGTGAAAAATGTCATTTTTTTTGCAAAAAAATCGTTACATTTTGATTAATAACAAAAAAAGTAAAAATGTCAGCAGCAATAAAATACCACCAAATGAAAGCTCCATTAGTGAGAAGAAAAGGAGGTAAAATTCATTTGGGTGGTAAGTTGCATGACCGAGCGATAAACGGTGAAAGGAGTGTAGTGCCGAAGTGTAAAAAGTGCTCTGGTCATGAAGGGGGTTTCCCCTAGCGGGGCTGAAGTGGTTAAATTCTGCATTTTTTGGGAATTTCTCTATATGTTCCCTTAATTTGTTGATCTTTGTGTTCAGATCCCCCAGGATCTCTAATCTCCTTTTAATGATCAGTTTCATCATAGCGACTGATTGGTTGATCAATAGATTATTCCACTCTCTAGTAAATTCATCACTAATGAGATCCTGGGCTAGGTTCTTATTAATTAATAATCCTTTGGGGATTCTAGTCTCTTCTACATAATAATTTAGGGAACGTATCTCCCAATGTTGCCGCAGTTGTTTTTGTAATAGACTTTCCAGATCAGCACCCCTAACCTCTGAACCCTACTTTCTACATTTATCTCATTGGCAGAAATTTTCATTGGCAGAAACTTTATCTCTCTTGTGACCTTCTTCCTTATTTATATATTTATATATCAATGTCCACTGTAGACATATCAGCCGATGTTTATTAATGGGTTTATAGAAAGGGTTAGTATGTATGTGTATTTATTCATTTTAACATAAGTTTTTACATTTCAAGTTTTTACATCTTATATATTAAAGTATTAAATTATCATTTTTTACTCTAAGTACTGAGTCGGGCATAATATTGCAATGTGTTAGATATAATTTCAACAAAAACCGCAATAGAGTTACAAAAACCGCATATATATCGCACCGAAAACCGCACCAGAAGTAATCATATCCAGATTATCCGGATTCCTGTTTTTCTGGATCACCAAATAGACTATAAAAGGTGGATAACGATCAATGGCGCTTTGACCACTGAGGAAGGGGTGTAGACGCCCCGAAACGCGTCTGGTGAAAGAAAAGGAAAAAGCGCCCACCTAGTCTACTGGACCCTCTTATAGATTTCATGGCCATGCAAGAATAGATCTTCAGCGAACAACTACAGACCCAGTTTGCGGCGAACATTGCTGATCAGATAACATCCTTACCTGCCGAATCCCGCGATACTGTGACGTCATCGTCCTGAGATGAGCGGCACAAGACGCCTGAACAGCCGGCACCGCTCGCCTCGTGGAAGGACCGTGAGACGCCACATAGCGAGACATACCATCAGGAACCAGGTAGGATTTGCAAAACTGTAGTTCGGGACACGGACAATGCCATTACCTTTTTGGCTGTATTAAGCACTTCTGGAGGAATTGTTCATTACGGTGACTGATTGCATCGGAGACAAGTTACTTTAAAGTTCCTTATCTGAGGAATTCTCGGGACGTCTTTATTCAAAGTGCGGTGTGTGATACAACAGGTAGTGGTAGTAATTGGACACTGCTACATGAATTGTCATAAACTAGGTTTTTACCCCGAGATCAGTAGGAAAATATTGGTACCAATTTGTAACATTTTATTTTATGCTAATGTAATTTATGTTGTGAATGGTGTACAATTGTTTTACCCCCTTTTTTTTGACCGTACAGGTCTTATTCTATAAGTAAAATATTGTATTGCCATATGATGCAGATGTTGTGAGTGCTCACTCTCTTTCTTGTTCTAAGTACTATATTTTCTTGGGATCGGGCACCCAATTCTGAGTTAACAGCACCCACCATAACCACTAGGTGAGAGCCATCCGCCTATATATACACTTACACTTATGTTTTAAGATAAGTACGTGGGAGGACTATCGCAGCGCGTCTCGGATGATGAGGAAACACAGGTGCCAACTGCTGGGGCTTTCGAAAGTGCGCATACCAACAAGGAGGGCAGGGGTGAAGACTGGGTGGAAGATGTTGTGGAGGACGATGAGGTCCTCGACCCCACATGGAATCAAGGTAATGCGAGTGACCTGTGTAGTTCAGAGGAAGAGGAGGAGGTCGCACAGAGCCTCCAGCACAGCAGAGGAGGGAGCAGGGTGCAAAAGCAGAGCGGCCGTCCCCTAAATAGTACACCTGCTAATGCCCACCGCAGCAAGGGACCGAGCACACCAAAGCCAGCTCCAAGGAGTTCCCCTGGTGTGGCAGTTCTTCAGACAATGTGCTGACGACAAGACACAAGTGGTTTGCATGCTGTGCAATCAGAGCCTGAAGCAAGGCATAAACATTCTCAACCTAAACACAACCTGCATGACCAGGCATCTAAGTGCAAAACATGAGCTGCAGTTGAGTAGACACCTCAAAAACAAAGAAAGGTCTCTGGCTCCTTCTACTTCCTCTTCTGTTGCAGTCTCGGCCTCTTCATCCACCTCTGGAGTGACAGTGGCACCTACCATCCCGCAAACAGAGGATCTAACAGCAACACCACCACATGGGTCACCAAGCATCTCCACAATGTCATTCCGTCTGGTGGAGACGGAGAGCTTTAACCACTTCAGCCCCGCTAGGTGAAACCCCCTTCATGACCAGAGCACTTTTTACACTTCGGCACTACACTCCTTTCACCGTTTATCGCTCGGTCATGCAACTTACCACCCAAATGAATTTTACCTCCTTTTCTTCTCACTAATAGAGCTTTCATTTGGTGGTATTTTATTGCTGCTGACATTTTTACTTTTTTTGTTATTAATCAAAATGTAACGATTTTTTTTGCAAAAAAATGACATTTTTCACTTTCAGCTGTAAAATTTTGCAAAAAAAATGACATCCATATATAAATTTTTCGCCAAATTTATTGTTCTACATGTCTCTGATAAAAAAAAATGTTTGGGCAAAAAAAAAAAAATGGTTTGGGTAAAAGTTATAGCATTTACAAACTATGGTACAAAAATGTGAATTTCCGCTTTTTGAAGCAGCTCTGACTTTCTGAGCACCTGTCATGATTCCTGAGGTTCTACAATGCCCAAACAGTAGAAAACCCCCACAAATGACCCCATTTCGGAAAGTAGACACCCTAAGGTATTCGCTGATGGGCATAGTGAGTTCATAGAACTTTTTATTTTTTGTCACAAGTTAGCGGAAAATGATGATGATTTTATTTTTTTTATTTTTTCTTACAAAGTCTCATATTCCACTAACTTGCGACAAAAAATAAAAAATTCTAGGAACTCACCATGACCCTCACAGAATACCTTGGGGTGTCTTCTTTCCAAAATGGGGTCACTTGTGGGGTAGTTATACTGCCCTGGCAATTTAGGGGCCCAAATGTGTGAGAAGAACTTTGCAATCAAAATGTGTAAAATATGACCGGTGAAATCCAAAAGGTGCACTTTGGAATATGTGCCGCTTTGCCCACCTTGGCAGCAAAAAAGTGTGACACATCTGGTATCGCCGTACTCAGGAGAAGTTGGGGAATGTGTTTTGGGGTGTCATTTTACATATACCCATGCTGGGTGAGAAAAATATCTTGGTCAAATGCCAACTTTGTATAAAAAAATGGGAAAAGTTGTCTTTTGCCAAGATATTTCTCTCATCCAGCATGGGTATATGTAAAATGACACCCCAAAACACATTCCCCAACTTCTGCTGAGTACGGCGATACCAGATGTGTCACACTTTTTTGCTGCCAAGGTGGGCAAAGGGGCACATATTCCAAAGTGCACCTTTCAGATTTTGCAGGCCATTTTTTACACATTTTGATTGCAAGGTACTTCTCACACATTTGGGCCCCTAAATTGCCAGGGCAGTATAACTACGCCACAAGTGACCCCATTTTGGAAAGAAGACACCCCAAGGTATTCCGTGAGGGGCATGGCGAGTTCCTAGAATTTTTTATTTTTTGTCACAAGTTAGCGGAAAATGATGATTTTTTTTTTTCTCTTTTTTCCTTACAAAGTCTCATATTCCACTAACTTGCGACAAAAAATAAAAAAATTCTAGGAACTCGCCATGCCCCTCACGGAATACCTTGGGGTGTCTTCTTTCCAAAATGGGGTCACTTGTGGCGTAGTTATACTGCCCTGGCAATTTAGGGGCCCAAATGTGTAAGAAGTACCTTGCAATCAAAATGTGTAAAAAATGGCCTGCGAAATCCGAAAGGTGCACTTTGGAATATGTGCCCCTTTGCCCACCTTGGCTGCAAAAAAGTGTCACACATGTGGTATCACCGTACTCAGGAGAAGTTGGGCAATGTGTTTTGGGGGGTCATTTTACATATACCCATGCTGGGTGAGAGAAATATCTTGGCAAAAGACAACTTTTCCCATTTTTTTATACAAAGTTGGCATTTGACCAAGATATTTTTCTCACCCAGCATGGGTATATGTAAAATGACACCCCAAAACACATTCCCCAACTTCTCCTGAGTACGGCGATACCAGATGTGTGACACTTTTTTGCAGCCTAGATGCGCAAAGGGGCCCAAATTCCTTTTAGGAGGGCATTTTTAGACATTTGGATCCCAGACTTCTTCTCACACTTTCGGGCCCCTAAAAAGCCAGGGCAGTATAAATACCCCACATGTGACCCCACTTTGGAAAGAAGACACCCCAAGGTATTCAATGAGGGGCATGGCGAGTTCCTAGAATTTTTTTTTTTTTGCATAAGTTAGCGGATATTGATTTTTTTTTTTGTTTTTTTCTCACAAAGTCTCACTTTCCGCTAACTTAGGACAAAAATTTCAATCTTTCATGGACTCAATATGCCCCTCACGGAATACCTTGGGGTGTCTTCTTTCCGAAATGGGGTCACATGTGGGGTATTTATACTGCCCTGGCTTTTTAGGGGCCCTAAAGCGTGAGAAGAAGTCTGGAATATAAATGTCTAAAAATGTTTACGCATTTGGATTCCGTGAGGGGTATGGTGCGTCCATGTGAGATTTTATTTTTTGACACAAGTTAGTAGAATATGAGACTTTGTAAGAAAAAACAAAAACAAAAACAAACAAAAAATTTCCGCTAACTTGTGCCAAAAAAAATGTCTGAATGGAGCCTTACCGGGGGGGGGGGGGTGATCAATGACAGGGGGGTGATCAATGACAGGGGGGTGATCAATGACAGGGGGGTGATCACCCATATAGACTCCCTGATCACCCCCCTGTCATTGATCACCCCCCTGTAAGGCTCCATTCAGACGTCCGTATAATTTTTACGGATCCATGGATCGGATCCGCAAAACACATGCGGACGTCTGAATGGAGCCTTACAGGGGGGTTATCAATGACAGGGGGTGATCAGGGTGATCACCCCCCTGTCACTGATCACCCCCCCTGTAAGGCTCCATTCAGACATCCGCATGATTTTTTACGGATCCATGGATACATGGATCGGATTCACAAAACACATGCGGACGTCTGAATGGAGCCTTACAGGGGGGTTATCAATGACAGGGGGTGATCAGGGTGATCACCCCCCTGTCAATGATCACCCCCCCTGTAAGGCTCCATTCAGACATCCGCATGATTTTTTACGGATCCATGGATACATGGATCGGATCCACAAAACACATGCGGACGTCTGAATGGAGCCTTACAGGGGGGTTATCAATGACAGGGGGTGATCAGGGTGATCACCCCCCTGTCAATGATCACCCCCCCTGTAAGGCTCCATTCAGACATCCGCATGATTTTTTACGGATCCATGGATACATGGATCGGATCCACAAAACACATGCGGACGTCTGAATGGAGCCTTACAGGGGGGTGATCAATGACAGGGGGGTGATCAGGGAGTGTATATGGGTGATCACCCGCCTGTCATTGATCACCCCCTGTAAGGCTCCATTCAGACGTCCGCATGTGTTTTGCGGATCCGATCCATGTATCCATGGATCCGTAAAAATCATGCGGACGTCTGAATGGAGCCTTAAAGGGCGGTGATCAATGACAGGGGGGTGATCAATGACAGGGGGTGATCAGGGAGTGTATATGGGTGATCACCCGCCTGTCATTGATCACCCCCCTGTAAGGCTCCATTCAGACGTCCGCATGATTTTTACGGATCCATGGATACATGGATCGGATCCACAAAACACATGCGGACATCTGAATAGAGCCTTACAGGGGGGTTATCAATGACAGGGGGGTGATCAGGGAGTGTATATGGGTGATCACCCGCCTGTCATTGATCACCCCCTGTAAGGCTCCATTCAGACGTCCGCATGTGTTTTGCGGATCCGATCCATGTATCCATGGATCCGTAAAAATCATGCGGACGTCTGAATGGAGCCTTACAGGGGGGTGATCAATGACAGGGGGTGATCAGGGAGTGTATATGGGTGATCACCCGCCTGTCATTGATCACCCCCCTGTAAGGCTCCATTCAGACGTCCGTATGCTTTTTGCGGATCCGATCCATGTATCCGTGGATCCGTAAAAATCATACGGACATCTGAACGGAGCCTGACAGGGGGGTGATCAATGACAGGGCGATGATCAATGACAGGGGGGTGATCAGGGAGTTTATATGGGGTGATCATGGGTGATCAGGGGTTTATAAGGGGTTAATAAGTGACGGGGGGGGTGTAGTGTAGTGTGGTGTTTGGTGCGACTGTACTGAGCTACCTAAGTCCTCTGGTGGTCGATCCTAACAAAAGGGACCACCAGAGGACCAGGTAGGAGGTATATTAGACGCTGTTATGAAAACAGCGTCTAATATACCTGTTAGGGGTTAAAAAATTCGGATCTCCAGCCTGCCAGCGAGCGATCGCCGCTGGCAGGCTGGAGAGCCACTCGCTTACCTTCCGTTCCTGTGAGCGCGCGCGCCTGTGTGCGCGCGTTCACAGGAAATCCCGGCCCTCGCGAGATGACGCGTATATGCGTCGTCGTGCGCAGGGCTGCCACCTCCGGACCGCACATCTGCGTTAGGCGGTCCGGAGGTGGTTAAAAGCCTTATGGTGGTGGATGTCATACAGTACGTCCTGCCCAGCCTGCCACTACATTTCCAGGTGTGCCATCCTTTCCCTGCACAACCAAGTGGGGGACAAAATCAGGTGTGCACTGCACAACGCCATCTGTGGTAAGGTGCACCTCACTACGGACACGTGCACAAGTAAGCATGGTCAGGGACATTATATCTCCCTAACAATACACTGGATAAATGCAGTGGTGGCTGGGTCTTAGGCGTATAGCAGTTTGGCGCATGTCCTTCCACCACCGAGGATTGTAGGGTGCTTCAGTTTGCCTCCTGTTGCTTCCTCCTCCTATCCGCTTCCTCATCCTCTACCGCCTCCTCATCTGCTCAGCGTAACACCTTCACAACCAACTTCAGCATAGCCAGGGGTAAACGACAGCAGGCAGTTTTAAAACGCATCTGTTTGTGGGACAAACCCCACACCGCGCAGGAGCTGTGGACGGGCCTTGAACGACAGACCTATGAGTGGTTGGTGCCAGTGAGCCTCAAGCCCGGCCATGGTGGTGTGCGATAATGGGCGAAATCTCGTAGCAGCTCTGGGACTAGCTGGTTTGACCCACATCCCTTCCCTGGCGCATGTGCTGAATTTGGTGATGCAGAGATTACTTAAAAATTACCCCAATATGTCAGAACTGCTGCATAAAGTGCTGGCTGTCTGAGCACGCTTTCGGCGTTCTCACCCTGCTGCTGCTCGCCTGTCAGCGCTGCAGTGTAACGTCAGCCTTCCCACTCACCGCCTCATATGCCTCGTGCCCACAAGGTGGAACTCCACCTTGCACATGCTGGCCAGACTATGCAAGCAGCAGCAGGCGATAGTGGAGTTTTAGCTGCAGCACCACTTCACCACCAATGACTGGGCCTCCATGCGATACCTGTGTTCCTTGTTGCGCCGTTTCGAGTACTCCACCAACATGGCCAGTACCGATAACGCAGTTCTAAAGTGTTAATATTGCACTTCTATGTCTCCTTGAAAAAATGGAAGAGGATTTGGCACAGAAGGAGGAGGAGGAAGAGGGATAATTGCATAGGGTTTCCAGCCAGTCATTCACAAGTGGCTCCGAGGGTGGGTTCCTGCACCCACACAAGCCATTTACACAATTGTCTAGCCAGGGCACAGTTCTGGAGGATGACGAGGTGGAGGATGAGGAGGAGGAGATGGAGGAGGAGGAACCATGTTCAGAGCAGGGTGGCACCCAGACTAGCTCATGGCCATCATTGGTGCATGGCTGGGGGGATACAGAGTACACAGACAATACACCTCCCACAGAGGATAGCTTTTTGTTGCCTCTAGACAGCATGGCACACATGAGCGATTACATGCCGCAGTGTCTCTGCATTGACTGCTGAGTTGTCCAAATTCTAACTTGTGCTGATTACTGGGTGGCCACGCTGCTGGATCCCCGTTACAAGGATAACGTACCGTCCTTAATTCCCACAATGGAGCGTGATCGTAAGATGCGCGAGTACAAGCGCACGCTGGTAGACGCGCTGCTGGTGGCATTCCCACCTGACAGCGGGGGCACAGTGGAAGCACAAGGTGATGGCAGAGGAAGAGGTCGCCAACGCAGTTGGGGCAAAGCCAGCACCTCAGAAGGCAGGGTTAGCATGGCCGAAATGTGGAAAAGCTTTGTCAGCATGCCACAACAACCACCACCAGCTGATATGGAACGTCTTAGCAGGAGGCATCATTTCAGCAACATGGTGGAGCAGTATGTGTGCAAACGCCTACACATACTGAATGATAGGTCTGCCCCCTTCAACTTCTGGGTCTCCAAATTGGGCACATGGACTGATCTAGCCTTTTATGCCTTGCTGGCCTGCCCTGCAATCAGGGTATTGTCTAAACGTGTATTTAGTATGGCAGGGGGGCGTTATCACAGATAAGCGCAACCGCCTGTCCACAGCCAATGTGGACAAGCTCACGTTCATTAAAATGAACCAGACATGGTTTCCACAGGACTTGTCCGCACCTTGTGCAGAATAGATATGTATACCGGCCTTACCCAGCCATTGTTATACTCCAGCTCACTTTCTCATTGTTGTATTTTTTATATTTCCCAATGTTTTGGGGTGTACCCTTAATTTAAACAACAAAAATAATAATAATAATTTAAACCAAAAAACAGTGTTGGCTACAGTGATTTTTTAAAATTTTGGTCCATGTTATTCACGGCAAAAATTGTAAAATGTCACCCAAGAATGTAACTGAAAAATTTGCGAAATTTGTTTACCTGTCTACTAGGTAGAGCAGGGGAATATCACAGCCAAAAATTGGTGAATTTCACCCAAAATGTAACTTAAATTAGTGAAATGACATAAAATAAAATATGTACAAATATTTTATTTTATTTTTTATGTATAAGGTGGAGGTCCATATGGAGCAGGTGGTTGAAGAGGCAATGGACATAGCGTTGTAGGTGAAAGCGGCGGTGGAGGAGGACAAGGTAGCCAACAGTGGTTTTTGTTTTTAATTTTTTTATTTATTAGGGTACACCCCAAAAGAGAAATATTAAATATCAAAAATACAATAATGACCAAATTGCGCTGTAGTATAACAATGGCTGGGTAAAGCCGGTATACAGGGAGTGCAGAATTATTAGGCAAGTTGTATTTTTGAGGATTAATTTTATTATTGAACAACAACCATGTTCTCAATGAACCCAAAAAACTCATTAATATCAAAGGTCAATATTTTTGGAAGTAGTTTTTAGTTTGTTTTTAGTTTTAGCTATTTTAAGGGGATATCTGTGTGTGCAGGTGACTATTACTGTGCATAATTATTAGGCAACTTAACAAAAAACAAATATATACCCATTTCAATTATTTATTTTTACCAGTGAAACCAATATAACATCTCAACATTCACAAATATACATTTCTGACATTCAAAAACAAAACAAAAACAAATCAGTGACCAATATAGCCACCTTTCTTTGCAAGGACACTCAAAAGCCTGCCATCCATGGATTCTGTCAGTGTTTTGATCTGTTCACCATCAACATTGCGTGCAGCAGCAACCACAGCCTCCCAGACACTGTTCTGAGAGGTGTACTGTTTTCCCTCCTTGTAAATCTCACATTTGATGATGGACCACAGGTTCTCAATGGGGTTCAGATCAGGTGAACAAGGAGGCCATGTCATTAGATTTTCTTCTTTTACACCCTTTCTTGCCAGCCACGCTGTGGAGTACTTGGACGCGTGTGATGGAGCATTGTCCTGCATGAAAATCATGTTTTTCTTGAAGGATGCAGACTTCTTCCTGTACCACTGCTTGAAGAAGGTGTCTTCCAGAAACTGGCAGTAGGACTGGGAGTTGAGCTTGACTCCATCCTCAACCCGAAAAGGCCCCACAAGCTCATCTTTGATGATACCAGCCCAAAACAGTACTCCACCTCCACCTTGCTGGCGTCTGAGTCGGACTGGAGCTCTCTGCCCTTTACCAATCCAGCCACGGGCCCATCCATCTGGCTCATCAAGACTCACTCTCATTTCATCAGTCCATAAAACCTTAGAAAAATCAGTCTTGAGATATTTCTTGGCCCAGTCTTGACGTTTCAGCTTGTGTGTCTTGTTCAGTGGTGGTCGTCTTTCAGCCTTTCTTACCTTGGCCATGTCTCTGAGTATTGCACACCTTGTGCTTTTGGGCACTCCAGTGATGTTGCAGCTCTGAAATATGGCCAAACTGGTGGCAAGTGGCATCTTGGCAGCTGCACGCTTGACTTTTCTCAGTTCATGGGCAGTTATTTTGCGCCTTGGTTTTTCCACACGCTTCTTGCGACCCTGTTGACTATTTTGAATGAAACGCTTGATTGTTCGATGATCACGCTTCAGAAGCTTTGCAATTTTAAGAGTGCTGCATCCCTCTGCAAGATATCTCACAATTTTTGACTTTTCTGAGCCTGTCAAGTCCTTCTTTTGACCCATTTTGCCAAAGGAAAGGAAGTTGCCTAATAATTATGCACACCTGATATAGGGTGTTGATGTCATTAGACCACACCCCTTCTCATTACAGAGATGCACATCACCTAATATGCTTAATTGGTAGTAGGCTTTCGAGCCTATACAGCTTGGAGTAAGACAACATGCATAAAGAGGATGATGTGGTGAAAATACTCATTTGCCTAATAATTCTGCACTCCCTGTACATGTCTATTCGGCACAAGGTATGGACAAGTCTTGTGGGATACATGCCTGGTTCATTTTAATGAATGTGAGCTTGTCCACATTGGCTGCGCTAGTCTGTGATAATGGCCCCTGCCGTGCTAGACACACATTCAGATAATACACTGGCTGCAGGGCAGGCCATGTGCCCAATTTGGAGACCCAGAAGTTGAAGGGGGCAGACCCATCATTCAGTATGTGTAGGCGTGCGCACACATACTGCTCCACCATGTTGGTGAAATGCTGCCTCCTCGTAAGACGTATCAGCTGGTGGTGGTTGTTGTGACGTGCTGACAAAGCTTTTCCACATTTTGGCCATGCTAACCCTGCCTTCTGAGGTGCTGGTGGTGCCCCAGCTGCATTGGTGACCTCTTACACCTCCTCTGCCTTCGCTTTGTGCATCCACTGAGCCCCCGGTGTCAGGTGGGAATGCTCTTGTACTCACGCATCTTAAGATCACACTCCAGTGACGGAATTAAGAACGGTACGTTGTCCTTGTAATTGGGATCCAACAGCGTGGCCACCCAGTAATCAGCACAAGTTAGAATGGGGCAACTCGGCGGTCGTTGCGGAGACACTGCAGCATGTAATCGCTCATGTGTGCCAGGCTGTCCAGAGACAATGAAAATCTGTCCTCAGTGGGAGGTGTATCGTTTGTGTCCTCTGTATCCCCCCAGCCACGCACCAGTGATGGCCATGAGCTGGTTTGGCCGCCACCCTGCGTACACGGTTCCTCCTCCTCCATCTCCTCCTCCTCATCCTCCACCTTATCATCCTCCAGAACTGTGCACTAGATGGAAAATTGTGTACCTGGCATTTGTGGGTGCAAGAACCCACCCTTTGAGTCACTTGTGAATGACTGGCCAGAAACCCTATGAAATGATCCTTCTTCCTCCTCCTCCTCCTCCTGTGACACATCCTCTTCCAGCATCGCCAGAAGCATTTTTTCAAGGAGGTATAGAAGTGGTATAGTAACGCTGATAACGGCGTTATCGGCACTGGCCATATTGGTGGAGTACTCAAAACAGCGCAACAAGGAATACAGGTCTCGCATGGAGGCCCAGTCATTGGTGGTGAAGTGGTGCTGTTCCGCAGAACGAATCACCCATGCTTGCTGCAGCAGAAACTCCACTAATGCCTGCTGCTGCTCGCACAGTTTGGCCAGCATGTGCAAGGTGGCATGAAAGCCGAAGTTACGCTGCAGCGCTGACAGGCGAGCAGCAGCAGGGTGAGATCGTCGAAAGTGCACACAGACGGCCTGCACTGTATGCGGCAGCATACATATCGGGGTAATTTTTAGGGAACCTCTGCGACACCTAATTCAGCATATGCACCAGGCAAGGGATGTGCATCAGATCGGCTAGGCCCAGAGCTGCTACAAGATTTTGCCCATTATCGCACACCACCAGGCCGGGCTTGAGGCTCACTGGCACCAACCACTCATTGGTCTGTTGTTCCATGCCCATCCACAGCTCCTGTGCAGTGTGGGGTTTGTCCCACAAACAGATATATTTTAAAACTGCCTGCTGTCGTTTACCTCTGGCTGTGCTGAAGTTGGTGGTGAAGGCATTACGCTGACTAGATGATGATGCGGTAGAGGATAAGGAAGCGGAGTAGGAGGAGGAAGCAACAGAAGGCAAAGAGAAGCGCCCTGCAATCCTTGGTGGTGGAAGGACATGCGCCAAACTGCTATCCGCCTCAAACCCAGCCACCACTGCAGTTACCCAGTGTGCTGTTAGGGAGATATAATGTTCCTGATCGTGGTCCGTGGCTGCAGTCACGCAATCCCTGTCAGTTTGCCAGACTCATATAAATCAACTATAGGCATCCCTGGAAGACCAGGAGAATTGTGGCAGGCAAAATAATCTCTGTTTCAGAGGAATCCCTGAATCGATCACAGCCTCTGATATTCCAAGCGCCATCATGAAGATAGTTGCCTCCCTCCTAGGGGCCTTCGATCCTTCTATGCTAATAATCGAAAGGGCACACAGAGCACTACGCCCGCGTCCCAAAGAAAATTATCCTCCAAGGGACATTATCTGCCGTTTCCTGAATTTTCAGGACAAAGAAGCGATTCTGAAAGTGGCTAGAGATGCTCCTTCTATCCTCCTGGACGAGGTTCCTATTCAAAAATATCAGGACCTATCTCCATCCACTCTGAAAAAACGCAGATTCCTAAGGCCTCTCACATCTCTCCTTAAAGAAAAGCAGATCCCATACAGATGGGCCTTTCCGTTTGGACTTTCTTTTACTGTCTCTCGAAGAAGGATTACCATCTCCTCTTTTTCGGATCTTACAGAGGCATACAAAGCGCTGGACTCTCCACCATTGAATATTCCAGACTGGGATAAAGTACAAGATATATCATCATTACCTCCTCTTCCAATCCTACAACCCTGGGAACTTTCCATAATCCCAAAGAAGCAAAGATCCAAGAAGAACAAGGACTCAGCAACGCCTAAGAAACCACACTCTTCCCAAGATGGTTCATGAAATCCCTTCATCTGAACTAACATTCTTCATCATCAGGACTTTCTAATCTGTCCTGCCTTTTTCTTTGTCCACTTCCCCTATGCACAGCGTGTAGATGTACTAGGGGCCTTCCTGGCATAATTTTCATTCCTCTCCCTACCCCCCTTTACATCTGTTTCCTTCCTTTATGCTCTCTCCCATATAAGTCCACTTACTATCACCTTTGTTTTCCTATTGCCTTCCTCTCCAACCTCCATTTTTGTGTTCTGTTGATCTTTTCATTCCTGCTCCTCCCCACCTTGCTGCAGGTTACATGGGAATTAATATTCACTCTCCCCCTAACTGTCTTCGGTTACTAACCATACAACCATTCATTATGATACTTTTATATTCAATAAGGTTTTTCCTTTTAGTTATTAATTTTTATTGTTTTATTGTTGGGCTCACTGCAACTGCCACGTTACCTACTCTCAGCTTCATTCTTAGCTTTAACACAACCAAGTCATGTCAGACTTGAATATTGTTTCCTACAATGTAAAGGGTTTAAGGTCTCCCTCTAAACATAGCCAAATCTTTTCTCTTCTCTGGAAGGAAAAAAGTTCAATAGTATTCCTGCAAGAAACCCATTTCAAGCATAATAATTACCCTAATCTTTCCTTCTCTAAATTCCCAGTATGGTACCACTGTGGCGCTAATGGAGCAGCCTCTAGAGGGGTCAGCATTGGTTTCCGCAGAGGCACCCCTTTCTAATATTTAAATCATATTCAAGACCCTGAGGGTCGCTACATCATCCTGAAAGGTAAAGTAGGCCAGACGCTCTATACTTTCGTTAACGCCTATGCCCCCAATGCTGACCAACCTAGATGGATTGCTGAACTCCTTGCCCTAGTAGAAACACATAGTGAGGGTATACTAATTTTGGCAGGTGATTTAAATATGACCTTCAACCCCCTGATTGACACCTCTTCAAAAAAATCTGCCTTATCATCTAGGGTGATCCGCGCTACTCTGGCAAGAATGTTTAATCTAGGATTTGTTGATGTGTGGAGATGTTTGAACCCCAATGTAATTGATTACTCTTTTTTTTTCCCTCAGCTAACAATTCCTATAGCAGAATTGACTATATAATAATTTCAAAGGAGCACCTACAACTTTGTTCCTCAGCACGAATAGGGGCTATGATACTCTCTGACCACTCACCAGTCTTCTGCAATCTCTGTCTTCCTCCGGGATCGGGTAAGAATTCCTGCTGGAGGTTCAATGAGTCCATTCTGAATAATGCCATTCACAAAAACCGCATACCATCTCTCCTAAAAGAATATTTCTCTTTCAACCAAACACCTGACACCTCCCCTAATACTTTGTGGGATGCACACAAAGCCTATATAAGGGGACAATTAATCAGTCTTGGCTCATATCTCCTTTCTATGCTCAACTCCTTACTCCAACTATCCCTACTCCAACTTCACCTATCTGAGTTGATATCCCTTAAAACTGAATTAAAAAATTTGCTAAATGAGCGCTCTGCTAAGTTTTTCTTATCCTCCCAACAAAAATTTTTTGCCCATGGTGACAAAGCTACAAAGTACCAAATGCAGAGAATTAAACGAAGAAAATTAGCAAGTTATATGCAAAACATTACTTCCCCTACCGGTTCCATGTTGTTTCGAACCGAAGTGATAGCAGAACAATTCAAACTCTACTATGAATCCCTTTACAACTTTCACTCCCCACCCCTCCCAAACCCTCAGCATGACAAAAAGTACAATATATCTTCCTTCCTCAATACACTAGATCTCCCAATTCTCTCAACTCCGCAAAAAGACTCACTTGCTGCTCCCTTTACCCTGTTTGATATACAGGAAGCACTAAAATCTTCCCCACCAGGGAAATGCCCAGGCCCAGATGGCTTACCTCTGTCCTATTACAGATCTTTTTCTGATATCCTCTTCCCCCAATTTCTCCCAATATGCAACAATGCCCTCCTCAACACCCCTATCTCAGCTGACATGTCTAGAGCCACATAAATGATCCTCCCCAAACCTGGGACACAGTCCTGACCTCAGTATCTGAGGAAAGGGATTTAGGAGTAATTATTTCAGAAGACTTAAAGGTGGGAAGACAATGTAATAAAGCAGCACGAAATGCAAGCAGAATGCTTGGATGTATAGGGAGAGGTATAAGCAGTAGAAAGAGTGAAGTGCTTATGCCGCTGTACAGAACACTGGTGAGACCTCACTTGGAGTATTGTGCGCAGTACTGGAGGCCATATCTCCAGAAGGATATAGATACTCTAGAGAGAGTTCAGAGAAGAGCTACTAAACTGGTCCATGGATTGCAGGATAAAACTTACCAGGAAAGGTTAAAAGACCTTAATATGTATAGCTTGGAAGAAAGAAGAGACCGAGGGGATATGATAGAAACTTTTAAATACATAAAGGGAATCAACTCGGTAAAGGAGGAGAGCATATTTAAAAGAAGAAAAACTACCACAAGAGGACACAGTTTTAAATTAGAGGGGCAAAGGTTTAAAAGTAATATAAGGAAGTATTACTTTACTGAGAGGGTAGTGGATGCATGGAATAGCCTTCCTGCAGAAGTGGTAGCTGCAAATACAGTGAAGGAGTTTAAGCATGCATGGGATAGGCATAAGGCCATCCTTCATATAAGATAGGGCCGGGGCTATTCATAGGATTCAGATATATTGGGCAGACTAGATGGGCCAAATGGTTCTTATCTGCCGACACATTCTATGTTTCTATGTTTCTATGTTTCTATGTTTCTGGTAAAGACCCTTCAATATGTTCCAACTACCACCCTATTTCTCTACTTAACACCGATCTTAAATTATTAGCTAAAATGTTATGTAATGAAAATATTGAACGCTTTATATTTTTCTTCCCATAAAGAGATCCCTCTAGTCATGTTAGGTACAGATGCCGAAAAAGCTTTCGACAGAATTACACTCGGTAACACTGACATGGAAAAGGATCTAGGAATTTTAATAAACTAAGCTGCAAAAACCAGTGTCGGGCAGCTGCTGCCAAGGCCAATAAGATAATGGGTTGCATCAGAAAGGGCATAGATGCCCGTGATAAGAACATAGTCCTACCACTTTACAAATCGCTAGTCAGACCACACATGGAGTACTGTGTACAGTTCTGGGCTCCTGTAAACAAGGCAGACATAGCAGAGCTGGAGAAGGTCCAGAGGAGGGCAACTAAAGTAATAACTGGAATGGGGCAACTACAGTACCCTGAAAGATTATCAAAATTAGGGCTATTCACTTTAGAAAAAAGACGACTGAGGAGAGATCTAATTAATATGTATTAATATATCAGGGTTCAGTACAAAGATCTATCCCATCATCTATTTATCCCCAGGACTGTGACTGTGACGAGGGGACATCCTCTGCGTCTGGAGGAAAGAAGGTTTGTACACAAACATAGAAAAGGATTCTTTACGGTAAGAGCAGTGAGACTATGGAACTCTCTGCCTGAGGAGGTGGTGATGGTGAGTACAATAAAGGAATTCAAGAGGGGCCTGGATGTATTTCTGGAGAGTAGAAATATTACAGGCTATAGCTTCTAGAGAGGGGTCATTGATCCAGGGAATTATTCTGATTGCCTGATTGGAGTCGGGAAGGAATTTTTTATTCCCCTAAAGTGGGGAAAATTGGCTTCTACCTCATGCTTTTTTTTTTTTTTGCCTTCCTCTGGATCAACTTGCAGGATAATAGGCCGAACTGGATGGACAAATGTCTTTTTTCGGCCTTATGTACTATGTTACTATGTAATTGACTGGTTATATATCAACCTTACCCTTGCTAAATTTAATATTCCGGAGCAATTCTCTAACGCTGTCACAGCTATGTGCCACGCTTCTTCAGCATCTGTATCAGTAAATGGCACTTTATCCCCTAGCTTTCGCATTAAAAATGGCACTAGACAGGGCTGCCCCCTATCCCCCTTATCTTTGTATTGGTTATGGAAACGCTACTACAAGCCCTGAGACAACAAAAAGATATTATGGGTCTTAGGATTGGGGATCAAGAAATTAAATTGGCTGCCTTCGCTGATGATCTTTTGATCCTCACAACCAGGGCTTTTTTTTTCTCAGAGAAAAGGTGGTGGAACTCACCCCCCCCCCCTCCCCTGGCCACGCCCCTACCCACCCCTAGGACCGCGCCCTAAAACCGCCCCTTTAGAGAACAGGGATGCAAGTAAAATTTGGGGGGGGCTATAAAAGTAAATGTATGGAATTGAATAAAAAGCAATGCAGTAAAATGTGCAAAAAAATTGGAATATTTACCAAAAGTAAGCTCAGAGACATTTCCTTTTTGAAAGGTGTTTATTTATAAGTTTTGCAGTAGGCTATTGGGAGATCTAATGCGTGCATGTCATTTGGCAAGCATTAGCACCTGCTCGTTGTGGGACGTCGGAGGGTGAGAAGCATCAACCCAGTGCTGAGGGATATTGGCGCAGGGATCAGTTAAGTAAATAAAGGGTCTTTATTTAACAGGGAGGGGGGTACGAGGCATAGGCAACGATCGAGGGCGGCCTTTCTAGCCGAGGCTATCTCAGTGTCCTTTAGAGAGTGTGTTAGAACGAATCCCCTCCATGCCCCATTACAATGGAGTCAGTCTAATAGACTTGGATGGGGGTCTTTCTAACAGAGGCCATCTCAGTGTCCATTAGAAAGAAACCCCTCCAGCCCCCATTAGAGACTACAACGGAGGGGACTCTTTCTAATGGGCCATCAAGGGCGGCCTTTCTGGCAGAGGACATCTCAGAGAGTGTTTTAGAAAGAGTCCCCCCCAGGTCACATTAGAGACTACAATGGTGTCTAATGGGTCCTGGAGGGGGGTCTCTCCAACACTATCTATCCAATACATCTATTCACAATTAATATAACAACACAACATAGCTCACTGATACCTAGGCCAAGTTGGCTCCTACCTTAATTATGGTTGGTGGCTGGCAGGCTGTGGCTTGCTGATTGGCAGGCTCTGGGCTTGCTGGCTGTGGGCTCGCAGGTTGGCAGGCTGTGGACTTGCTGGCTGTAGGCATGTGGCTGGCTGGCTCTGAGCCTGGCTGGCTATGATTGGGCCTGAGGCCTGGCTGGCTCTGGGCCTGGCTGGCTCTGGGGCTGACTGGCTCTGGGGCTGACTATAATTAAAAATATAAATACCTAAATAACAATAAAATATAAACATCATGGGTATCACCCCGAGCGAAAATGCCCATAATATTAAAATAGAACAAAATAATTGGAACTTGGTCTA
Source organism: Bufo gargarizans (assembly GCF_014858855.1). Classification (NCBI taxonomy): domain Eukaryota; kingdom Metazoa; phylum Chordata; class Amphibia; order Anura; family Bufonidae; genus Bufo; species Bufo gargarizans. Next base: position 437,689,242 of record NC_058082.1, on the reverse strand, counting down.
GGGTCTTACTCTTCACTCACAGAGGTCAGCAGGGAGACCATGACCGGTCTGTGGGCTATATAGCCCCATCTACAGCAAGTCATGATGCCTTGTGTGTTCTTAGGCGGCCGTTGCCTAAGAAGAACACATCACAAGGCATAATGACTTGCTGTATGGGGCTGTATAGCCCACAGACCGGTCATGGTCTTTTGCGGCCCCATTGAAATGAATGGGTCTGTACCCGTTCCGCAAAATTGCAGAATGGGTATGGATCCGTTCATACGGCCGTCTGAATGGGCCCTTAAATGCAGGCAGTGGCCTAGCTAGCAGCCATGAAAATGTACCAAGGGCAGGCACAGCAGCATCCAACAAAGTGGCATAGCGCTCATCTTCTCTGAGAAGATGAGCGCTAGGCCACTTAGTTGGATGCTGCTGTCATGCTGTGCCTGCCCTTGGTACATTTTAATCATGGCTGCAGCCTGCTAGCTAGCCCCCCCCTGCCTGCATTTAATGGATGCTGCTGTGCCTGCCCATGCCCTTGGCCTTGGTACATTTTCATGGCTGACGTCACCACCTACCCAGTAACAGCTGTCCAGCTGAGTTGACTCTCCTGTCCAGGCGCTGTCTACTGCTGCTGGCTGTGTGACCTGCGTTCACTTCAGCGTCTTCAATCTGGGGCTCTGGGCCCTGGCTGAGGGCGGCTGACACACAGTCAGTCAGCTCACCTCTGCACAAGGACCTGCACTCCTGTCTCTTGCTTGAATGCTTCCCACCGCGGCGGCACCGCTCGTCACGCCCCCGGGGCCGTGGCCTGCCCTGAGCTCATGTTGCTGACAATGCTGAGGCAGAGGGCAGTGCTAGTGGTGGCCGGGATGCCTACCTATCACAAGCAGCAGGCTGGGGATGGGCGGGACTACGTGCTGGGAATGGGCGTCCGAAGTGCCCGACCGCTCAGTCCGCCCCTGTTTGCGGCGGAGGGCGGACGCCCATGAGGGGGGCGGGGCGAGTCGGAGAAAATAGGCGGCGAAACGCCGTTCCGGGGCATTCATCCAGAAAAAAAGGTCTGCTCACAACTAACCCGAAAAAATCCCTCCCATACATTTTTATCACTACTAGAACTTTTTGGCTCCCTATCTAACTTTAACCCCTTAGTGACCAAGCCTGTTTGGGCCTTAATGGCCGAGCCAAATTTTGGAAATCCGACGTGTCATTTTAGTTTAGAATAACTTTGTAACGGTTTTGCACATCAAAGTAATTCTGACATTGTTTTCTCGTCACATATTGTACTTTACTTAGGTGGTAAAATTCTACCGATAAAAATATGCGCATCTTTATTAAAAAAGTGAAATTTTATGAAATTTTTAAAAAATTGGCACATTTTCCTATTTTCAACTGCAATATTTCATATACATACATAAATATTATTCAATATTTTATCAGAAATTTATTTCCACATCTTTACTTTATTTTGGCTGCACTCACAAAAATTTTAACTTTTTTATTTTTTTTATTTAGGAGACTAACATTTTTGAAGTACATATTTTTTCCTGCAACAAGCCAAGTTTGCAGAGGTTTATAAGTGTCAGAATAATAGAACCCCCCCAAAAGTGAACCCATTTAAACAAAAACTAGGCCCCTTAACGTATTTATCTATGGGTGTAATGAGTTTTTTGACCCACTAGTTTTTTGTAGAAATTAATGCTAAGAAGGTGAAAAAAATAATTATTTTCATTTTTTACACAAAAGTGTCAATTTAAAGACAGATTTTTTTCTACAGAACACATGAAAATGAAGATGTACACTCCAAAATGTATCACCCCGTTTCTCCTGTCTTCAGAAATACCCCCATTGTGGCCCTAATCTTATGTCTTGACAAACGGCAGGGCCCAAACATAAAGGAACACCCAGTTGTTTTCAGAACACAAAATTTGCTTGAAAATGGTTCAGGCCCCATTGCACACTTGTAATGGCGTTGAGCTGCCAAAACAATAGAAAACCCCCATAATGGACCCCATTTTGAAAACTAGACCCCCTAAGGTATTCATCTAGGGGTGTAGTGAGCATTTAGACCCCCTAGTTTTTTTGTAGAAATGAATGCTAAGAAGGTGAAAAAAAAAATTAGCTCCACGAACCATCCCAAAGGGATCCCTCCCTCCCTGGAAAGCCCACAAACTAAACAGAAAATAAGAATACATTGAATTCCTGAACCCCCCCCCCCCCCGTTCTTTTTGGTATTAAATAAAATTAATAATTCACAACTGTATGGTACGTTTCAAAGCAGGGGTAATTACAGAGGCCTGGTTGTGATGGGCAACTGGACCAGTAAATCCGGGTGTCCCTCCTCTTTCCATGTTTGCTACACACCCGGCAACTTTTCTGTGGATATGTTTTGCTGGTAGTGGCAGGGACTGAAAGGAATCCATGTTCTTTTTTATGTCAAAACCAATTGTGCTTTTTGCTGAAGTTTTGTTTCTCTGTTAGGAACTAACTCTGATTGCTGTGAAACTAACTACTGTAAGGTTTCTATTCTCTGTAACCCTGAATCTTATCTTTTTGGCACTACTCCCGGACAATATTCCTAATATGGAAGTTCCGTCTTTGTTTCTCTTTCTCTGACTGTAACTGATAGGAATCTCAACGTCCCACTTGGTACCCCTGGCACCAAACTTCTAGTATCGGCTTGGTTTGAGTCCTTTTCTGACGTCAGGAGAGCGCTTCACTCAGTAGGTAATAAAAGACACAACAGTGATGTACTGAATGAACACTCTGAGGTTTATTTTTAATGCACACAGGTTATATAGAGGGGGCTTTACCCTCTTTATTAGCATATCATCGTAAGTTATGTATTTAACCTATCATATTAACACATTTCATTCTACAGTCAGAGAAAGAGAAACAAAGACGGAACTTCCATATTAGGAATATTGTCCGGGAGTAGTGCCAAAAAGATAAGATTCAAGGTTACAGAGAATAGAAACCTTACAGTAGTTAGTTTCACAGCAATCAGAGTTAGTTCCTAACAGAGAAACAAAACTTCAGCAAAAAGCACAATTGGTTTTGACATAAAAAAGAACATGGATTCCTTTCAAATCCCCTCTTAAGAACCTTTAGTGTGTCACACTACATGGTTCTTTCCTTTCTTGTCCTTTCTCTCTCTATATGATATTAGGTAATTCTTATACCCATCTGGGCTTCTATCCTCCTGGGGTAGAGTAGTCCGATATAGTGACATATTAGAGAGCCCTTTTTCTAGCATTCATCTCACACAAGGAATAACACATAATGCTACTACACCTATTACTACAATTACTATAAGTATGACAATCCCTAGTTTCATGAGACCTTGTTTCTAACTTGTGAACCACCCAAAGTATTGATCCCAGGGATTATTTATACCTGAGTTCTTTTTCAGTTCTATTGACAGATCTTCAAGCTTTTTTTATAGCTATTGTGACCTTACCAGTGGGGCCAGTATTATTTGGTATGTATGTGCAGCAGGAGGTTGGATTCTGGAATGTCATGATTGAGTCTGCTTGTAGTTCTTCTGCTACCCGTTGAAATGCATCTCTAGTATAGTTTACAAACCTTTGCTGATTGTAGTATATGTAATTTATCCAATCCACATTTTTATTCACAGTAATGATGGAAAATATATTGATTCAAATCCGGCGGCTACTTGATCTCTAGTTCTGAACTCATCTGGGACCCCTCTTGGAACACCTATTGCATCTATATACACATGGGGATCAAAACTTGAAAGGGGGCTGCTTCTTTTGTTGATCTTTAGCACCCCTTTTTCTATAATATCTGATTCAGTAAAAATGTGCATGTTCATTATAACTTTGGCAAGCGCACATTCACCTTTCCAGGCACCGTCCAGTCTGGATCTTATTTTTCCATCTCCACAGATCCAGTACACATCTCCTATGGAGTATACTTGGTTCTGAGTGAGGGATATGTTCAGATTGCTGTATTTGTGACAATAACCTTTGGTGAAATTCTGCACATTCCTCCCATGTGTACTCCCTTTGTAACATGTGTAGTTACCTGGATATACCTGGATTCCTGCCCCAGGGCAAGGATTTTTTAACAACAGAGGGTATTTTGATTTCCATTCTGTACATGCACTGTGGTTATAAGACATATTAACAAAAAGAGTCAAAAAAACATTCTTCAACACTTTCTGGTAACACTAGGGGTACGGTACCTAGGTGTGGCTTGGCAGAGGTAACACTAGGGGTACGGTACCTAGGTGTGGCTTGGCAGCACCGCATATGTAGCAGTTACTTTTATTCACAGAGTCTGCACTATACTTCATCCACTCCAGCCACAAATTAACATCAGAAAAACCCGTCCCCATGGCCAAAGTATCCTCATATGTGGGATCAGATATGGCCCTTAGGTTTTTTAAAGAAACTATATGTGGGACTAGTGGGTTTTTGGGGACACCTGTGATGGGTTGGTATTCCTTAGACTTCTACATATCTCTAAGTCTGAACATTTGTGTTACCCGGGAAGTCGCAGCTCCCCACATTTTATGGAAGTACCATCCCAATACATAATCTCCTTCATCATATTTACCAGGGTTTTCTATTGTGAATACAATTTTCATTTCCGCTGACCTTTTTTTGCAATAATTCAATGAGGAGGTGTCCACATAACACGTCCCTCTCTCAAGGAGTGTCATTCTAGTCAAAAGGGACTTAGAATCTTTATCCCTCCTTTTGTGGGCACTTTCTGGTTTATATCCCCATTCAGTCCCTGTATTCCATCCCACTGATCCCCAGTATGCACAACCTTTTCCCCAGTATGAGTCTGTTACACATATATAGGCCTGTCCTTCTACATAGTTGTTGGAACAGTAGTTATAATATGAACATGTTTTCAATATATCACAAAGACAAAAGGTGTAGGTAGCTACGTGAGGGTTAGATGAATTATACCAAAAGGTGATGACGCCGCCCTTGCTAGTTGCGGCTACTTCTCCCATACTGCTAATTGGTAAAATCAACAAGATAATTGAAGCAATCTTAGTCAGTACATTCAACCATTTTCCAGAAAAGAGTGAGGAGCTCATCATGTTGGAGGTCAGGGCCGTCTGCCCCCGTTAGTACCTCTCGGCCTTGTTGGAGGTCAGGGCTGTCTGCCCCCGTTAGTACCTCTTGTCCTTCTTCAAGGCCAAGGCTGTCTGCCTCCGTTCCTGCCTCCTCTCTTGCTCTCACAAGCTTCACTCGGGTGGTGTGGATCCAAGTTGAAGATTGTTCAGTCAGCACGGCTGTTCTGGTTACTGCGACCACGGTAGTGGGTGGGCCATATGCGAAGTCACCTTGGGATTTTCCTTTCTTCAGTGTTTTGATCACTACCTCATCCCCCACCCTGTATGGGTGGGTGGGTTCCTGTGGAAGAGAGGGGGACTTACAAGCAACTTTTTTCTCAGTTTTATTAAGTACCTGGTACCTGGGCGGGTGGGGAAAGGCCTTCCTATGAGTATCTGTAAGGATTCTCAATGCTGTTATATCCTACCCCCTCTTTGCAGACTAATCCTGTCTTAGGATTTTTCTGCAATACTGGATAACACCAGTCTTGCTGTTACTGTTCAGTGGCATATCTTTGAAGATAAGTAAGCATTTGTGACATCTCAGGGGTTGGAGGTGCCAAACATGGCATCTACCAATGGTTACACAAACCTGTGGGGTTGCATTTGGCCACTCGTTTCACCAACTTATCTGCCAGCGCATTGCCCTGTGAGACATGATCCTTACCATCTGCTGCCGTGAATCCTCTCCTCTGTCAAATCATACCATGGTCCCACACTACCCCATGTGCGTATCTACTCAGTATAGATGGTGACAGGTTTATCAGTATGTAGAATACATGCTCTAGTGAGTGCAATGAGCTCAGCTGCCTGCTGTGTTGAGTGTGGATGTCCTTGAGTAGGCCTACAACATCATGTGTAGTGTGCAAAAATGGTGTAACGTCACATTGTGAAAGGAGTTGCCAACTCTACCATCATAGCACAGGCTGCAAGAGAACACAGACATGCCGGCATCCCTTGAACAGGGGTGGGCATTACCTTTGAGAAAAATACACAAGGACGCAACTTGCCTCCGTGTTCTTGTGTCAGTACACCCGCCATGGTTTTACAATTTTGTCGTGCAAACATGTGGAAGGGCAGTTTTTAGTCAGGGAGGCCCAATCCTGGACTTGACATTAATAAACATTTCAGATAATCAAATGCATTGTACATTTCTGAAGACCATTATATTAAATCAGGTTTGTCCTGTAGTGTTGCCTCAAGATATTGTCATAGTAGGAACAGTCTGGGATCCATTGTCTGCAGTAGTTTATCATTCCAAGGATGGATAGCATTTCCTTCTTGGAGAGCGGGTGACCAGGCCCGCTACAGACTGAACTCTCCCTGGACTGATCCTCCTTTCCCCCTTTGTGAGGACAAACCCCAAGTATTCGACTTGCTGTTTACACCATTGCATTTTCCCTAATGACACTTTGTGTCCACATTCAAACAACCATTGTAACAGTGTTATACCATCCTCAATGTTGGCCTCCACTGACATACTGCACAACAGTAAATCATCCACGTATTGCAACAACACGGAACCTTGGGGGGGGTGCCATGGTTTTAACGTGGCTTGGAGGACTATGCTGTATACAGGTGAATCAGCATATCCCTGGGGTCTGCCCCAGGTCAGTTGACGTCTGTCAAAGGAAAAAGCAAAAATTAGTCTGGTCTTCTTGTCAACTGGGACAGAAAAGAATGCATTTTTCAGATCTATCACACTGAACCAAACAGCGTCTGCTGGAATGGCAGATAGTAATTGAGTGATGTCAGGTACAACAGGGGCTATTAGGCACAATGATGTTGTTGATGGCCCTTAAATCCTGTACAAAGCGGGTAGCACCATCTGCCTTTGTCACTGGATTTACATGCGTGCTGTAGGGTGAAATCACCTCTTCCAGGATTCCTTTTTGTAGGAATTCTTTTATCATTGGCCTAAGTCCATCAAGTTTCTCTTTTGGCAGTAGGTATTGTTTCTGGAACACTGAGATGACACCTGGTTTTACAGTAGCTGTGTAAGGTATGCAATCTATGAATCCTGTGTCATATTCATGTGAAGACCATAATGCAGGGTTAATGTTGTTAAGTTCTGGGTGGTTCTGTATGTTTGCAAGAATCAGTGGCACTGGTGTAGAGATTGGAATGAGATCTGAGTGTATTCTTATGCCCAGATTTTTGGCTGACACTTGTAAGTCAAGCTTAATGAACAAATCTTTACTTAACACACTTGAGGTTGCACTGCTATCTACCATGAATCCTACTCTCAGTCATCTAAGTCCACCCCTTTTAGTCGGATGCTGTGGTCCTCCTACTCTCTGTCATTAGATTCCCAGCTGCCCATGAGGACAGAGCTCTGATGTCCAGCACAACACTTAACATGTAACACATAACTTTAAACATTGAAACAAACAGATCTGACAATACAGACATAAACAAACAAAAGGCCCATAAAAACTTTTCTTTGACTTCAATAATAATAAAAAATGTACAGCTTGATCAATGCTGTTGGCACACTTTCAACTCCACTACAACTCAAAGCCACACCCATTCACATACCACTGAATCATTTGTCTTCCAACCTAATCACACAATTGTCTTTGTTTCATCCCAAAACTTGCAGCACAGACAAACACAGCTTTCCTGGAAACAGATAGCCACACCACACACAGAATTGCTAATAGTATATCTCGTTGTTGTGCTGTTTTCCAATGTTTTCTGATCTTCACTCTGTGATTAATCAACTCTTATAAGAAGACAATATACATGTTTTAATCATACAGTCATTTTGTTAAACCCAAATCATTTTATATGTCAGGTGTTCTTAGTTAATGTTGTACATATATAATAATTCTTGGATTCTCACATTACACTGCTGGGGAAAGAAAATTATTGAACAATTTTTTATTTTATTTTTTCTATAATAATATTACACATATAACATCACTTACTCTGCAGGATTCCCTACCCCTTTGTATCATGTAATCCATATCCTAGGACGGGTCATGGTCAAAATGTGGCCATGCTTCTTTGTCTCCCAGACAAAGACCCTTTATCATGTCCATGTAGTACGGGCTATTATCTCCGTCTCTGGGAAAAGGGGCTAGCAGCTTGCATGGACTCAGTCCATCCAGCTAAATTATCCACCCATGGGTTAACTAGGAAGTAATTTATGGGACTACATCGTGCAACATAAACTTTGCATGTTTCTCCCGTCTCAGGTTTGGGATAATTTGTTTTAGACTCTTGTGACCCCATTCCGTCTGATATTTTAATGATGCTACTTTCCTAGGACTAGCTGTACTGAATCGTTAAGGATTCGACAAATTAATCCTGTCAACTAGGCAAAGGACTCAGGTCTGATCACAAAATATCAGAGAGTTTCATCAAACATATAATTTGTTGCTTTGGCCTGCCACTTGTGTTCACCTATCCCCGGGTTAATGGATTGCTCCTAGCCGGGGGTGGGGCGTATTGCAGACCTCCGCAACACAGTAAAACAACAATGCAATGTCCTTAAAACTCTATGCAAATAGTGAACTTCAGTCCGTACACTTACCACCCGGACATCAGTATCCTTATATCAACTCTAATATTCTTATACTTTAAAACAACTTTAAAAGAGTCAAACCAAGCTCCATCCTTGTCTCCCTGAGACAATATTATCTAGTGCGCACTATATTTTCTCTGAGTGATCCTCACGGCGGACTCCCGGAGTCCCCGGGTCACTCCCCCAGACTCCCGGAGTCTGTTCCCTGTATCCCTGATACAGTAATTATACTAGAAGTTGTAGGTTCTACTTACTAGATCGAGACGTGGTTCTCGGATCGGCCAGAGGACAATAACAGATGCCTTTCTTACCGAACACGAGGAAAACCTTCTCGATCCCCGGACACGAGCCCCCAAACTGATAGGAATCTCAACGTCCCACTTGGTACCCCTGGCACCAAACTTCTAGTATCGGCTTGGTTTGAGTCCTTTTCTGACGTCAGGAGAGCGCTTCACTCAGTAGGTAATAAAAGACACAACAGTGATGTACTGAATGAACACTCTGAGGTTTATTTTTAATGCACACAGGTTATATAGAGGGGGCTTTACCCTCTTTATTAGCATATCATCGTAAGTTATGTATTTAACCTATCATATTAACACATTTCATTCTACAGTCAGAGAAAGAGAAACAAAGACGGAACTTCCATATTAGGAATATTGTCCGGGAGTAGTGCCAAAAAGATAAGATTCAGGGTTACAGAGAATAGAAACCTTACAGTAGTTAGTTTCACAGCAATCAGAGTTAGTTCCTAACAGAGAAACAAAACTTCAGCAAAAAGCACAATTGGTTTTGACATAAAAAAGAACATGGATTCCTTTCAGGGACGGGGTGAGGGAAATTGCGTTCTGAAAGCTTTCAAACGACCTCCGCCATAGCCCCCCTCTCCCTAACTGCCACTGTGGTGTCTGCATGCAAGGTGGCCAGCATGTAGACATCCTTCCACTTCACAGCAAGCAGCTGGTCACTTGCGAGGGCGAAGGATGTTCCTTTCTCCAAACGTTTGGAGACCAGCGGTTGTGGGTATCCAACTCTATTTTTGTGGACTGTCCCACAAGCCCCTGTGTTTGCAGCATGGAAGGAATTATAAAGGGGTATACTAGTGTAAAAATTATCTGTGTACACGTGGTACCCTTTATGCAGGAATGGTGCCAATAAATCCCACACAATTTTTCCCGATGTCCCAATATTTTCGGGGCAGCCTGGGGGGTTAAGTTGGGAGTCTCTGCCCTCATAAATAGACAGACCACAGGTGTAGCCGGTTGTGCTCTTGCACACCTTATACAACTTTACCCCATATCTGGCAAGCTTGGAAGGAATATATTGTCGGAAGGAAAGACGGCCTTTAAAACTAAAAAGGGACTCGTCAACGGATAATTTTTTCTCAGGGTATATAATTTCAAGAATAAATCTGTAAGGAGGGAAATAAGGGGTCTCAATTTATTTAGGAGGTCGAAGGCTGGGTCAGTTCTGTGGGGGGACTTGGGAATTGTCAGAAAAATGCATGAACCGCATTAGGACTTCATAGCGGTTACGGGACATAACTGCTGCATACACAGGGGTTGAGTGGACAGTACTCGCAGCCCAATAGGATCGGACAGAGTTTTTTTTTTACAATGCCCATGTCCAGGGTAAGCCCCACATTTTTTTTATTTCAGAGACACTTGTGGGGGTCCACGGTCTTACATAAATAGACGTGGGCTTTTGTACAGCAAACTGTGTGGCGTACAAATTAGTTTGCTGCACAATTAACTCAAGGACGTTATCATCTACAAATAAATGAAAAAAATCATAAGGGGTAAAATTGCCGACATCCACATTAATTTGGGGAGTGGATAAAAATTTGGGTACTTGGGGGGAAAATGAAGTGGCAGGAACCCACGTAGCAGAAGGGACAGGACCGCTGGGTGGAGAATGAGAGGAGGTGGCGACTTCTACCACCATAGGGCTATGGGGTCTGGGGATGGAATCAGAGTCCCCGCTATCTGAAAATATTTCCGCCTCTGAAGCGGTGCCAGATTCAGAGTGGTCAGAGCAGAGAAATTTGTATGCCTGCTCCGCACTTAATCTCCGAGCCATTTTTTTTCTGTACAGCTCAGAAAAATTAAAATAACTGACCGTCCCTAAAAATGACTGACGGAGTGACACCCACCTACTGACGGAGTGACACCCAACAACTCACTGACACCCACCAACTGACTGACACCCACTGACCGCCAGTAACAGACGGACACAGGGTCCCTAATAAAGATAATTGACTGTAACTAATAGACGTCTAATGACGGACGCCTAATCACGGACACCCACTGACTGCCAGTTACTGACTGGACAGTTTATAATTTGTTTTTTTTTCTTTGTTTTTTTTCACAGTATCTATTCACAGAGCCAAGACAGAAGTCTTATCTCTCTCTCCTCACAGAACAACTGCGCTGAGGGGAGAGAGAAGCACAGCCCCTGTCCTGGCTCTGTTTTGTAAATATAATGGATGTGATCTCCATGATAGGTTTATCATGGAGACCACATGATCAGGGACCATTATTATTGGTCCCTGATGGTTACTGTGCTGAAGGCAGATCTTCAGCACAGTAACCAATGCGCATGTCTGCACCATTTTTTTTTATTAGATGGGGGGGCGCCCTAATAACTTTATTAAAATATATGTAAGGGCCATATTGCCCCGATCGGGGTGCTGGGAGACCCGATCGGGGCATAACTTGAACTTCTCTCTCCTCTCCTGAGGAAAGAGACCTTACAGTGAGCGGCGCCGGGCCGCCGCCGCCATCTTTCTTGAGGGTAAGGAGGGGTGGTGGGTGAGGATCGGGAGCCAGCTTATGGACAGAAGTGCTGGGGGACCCGATCCTAGCACTGGAGACTTTCTTCCTCCTCTCTTACATGAGAGGAGGGAGAAAGTTTTAGTGCAGGCATCATTTTCGGTGATCGCCGTGATAAAGTGTATCACGGCGATCACGTGATCAGAGACCGCTTGTCACGGTCTCTGATCACTGCCCCGAGCCCTCAGCTACCTCCGGTAGCTGCGGGCACGGAGCTACAACGCTTGATTTTAGCGTAAACTCGGGCTGAAGTGCCGCCGTAAAAAGGCGGTGCTCCAGCCCAAGGCCCCTTAGTGACCGCCGTAAAAACACGTATGGGTGGTCACTAAGGGGTTAAAGTCAATCCCGCCAAATCTCAACTCCTCCATAAAGGCTTTCCCCTGTCAGCTATTAAGTCCCTCAAATCTCACTCTCCATTTAATTGGTCTACACAACTACTAACCTACCTGGGTGTTAAAATCTCTCCCAATATGGCAGATTTATACAAACTTAATTATGTACCACTCCTGAACTCTATCATTTCTCAGATGGACTCATTGGACCTCCCTTACCTCTCATGGTTTGGCAGGAAAAACATGGTCTCTGCGCTGGTTCTACCCAGACTGACATTTGTCATGCAAACCCTCTTAATCAAAGTTCTGAAATCCTTTTTTAATAAATTTAACAAAGCAGTTCGTAAGTTCATCTGGAAAGAAAGACGTTCTAGAATCTTCTTTGACACTCTCACTAAGCCCAAACGACTAGGAGGAATTAGTCTTCCAGATCCAGAAATGTATATGAAAGCCATTCATCTAGCCAGAGTAGTGGACTGGATCAGATCCCCTCCACATAAGGTATGGGTCCATATGGAAAAACTCTTCCTCCCTTCCTCCCCCCGAGCTCTCTTATTAGCGGGCAAAACCCTCCCATTACCCCATCAAATTCTGAATCCCATGATAAGGTGCACTTTATCAGTCTGGGACTGGTTATCCTCACACAATAAAGTACTAACTACTCCCTCACCCCTTCTCACCCTTAAGGACATAATAGATTTAGCTCCCACAGCCTTGAAAGAGATGTGCCCTTCTCTAATTAGATATTCAGATATACCTATTTCGGAACTACTGAATGAGGAGGGTTCTGTCATTCCCCTGCCACACCTCTTCGAAGACTTGGGGAAACCCATGGTTCTCACTTTTATAAAAAAAATTCTCAACTCTGAGGTCGCATCTTTGATTAAGAAATCCCCCTTGCTTCCCCTGTCCTCCTGGTTCGATACAACACTTGGGGCTAAACACCCTAAACACCCCAAAAAATCACCTCAACCTTGTATAACCGAACCGGTTAAAAACTCCAATATCACTTATTAAACCAGCAATAATTGGAACCTGGGAAGAAGATTTGGGATGCTTTTTATCTCCTACAGAGATCAAGATGGTCTTTTTAATCCCCCATCTAATATCCAGATGTGTCCGAATTCAAGAGAATGGTTACAAAATTATGACAAAATGGTAGACACCAGACACAATCGCTTTATACTTTCCTGGTAATTCTGATTTATATTGGAGATGCAAAGCCTCTACAGGCACCTTCTTCCACATTTGGTGGAGTTGTCAGACCATTAAGGACTGGTGGTGCAACATAATAAAAAAATGCAACCATATCTGCAATATAGTCCTTCTATGTTCCCCAGACCTAACCCTCCTCAGTTTAGGCCTAAAAAAACTTAAGTAAATGGGGTAGCTCATTGTTTCTCATATTACTTGCAGCAGCTAGAATTCGAGTAGCGTCCTCCTGGCTCTCCACTGAAGTCCCAGAGGAAGCCAAATGGATCCAAAAAGTAGATCAGATCTACAGACAAAAGGAACTCTCCCATTGGGAACTCCACTCACGCTCTTCCTTCCTGGCTATTTGGTCTCCTTGGAAAAAATTTAGAGGTTTTCCATGATCCCTCCCAATACCCCCTCTTACTTACCCTTTACATTACAACTTAACCCTTAAAGTCCTTATATCTTGTAAAGTTACATTTGTGGCTTAATGATATACACTGCTTTAATCAGGCCCTTCTGTCTGGTTCTATTTTGTTCCTCTTTATTATGTGTTAAAACATTGCAATATGTCTGACGTACTCTAATTATGTACCTCACTTTCTGCTTTATTATCAATGCTATCATCTATGTATTTAATTAGGTTACTATACTTGATCTATGTTTGTTATTGCATCGATCAGTTTCTTTGTCTACATATTTTTTTATTACATACTTTATATATTTGATATATATCTCTAAAACAATTGTTAATAAAAAAAAAAGCAGAAGAGACTGCTGCATGACTTGGGGCTCAGACTGCTTGGCTGATTTGCAAGGGGGTGAGGTGAAAGACTGATGGACATCAGCTGCAGGTGCCAACTCTGATCTTTCAGCAGGAGAAGACTGGATGGGAGACAATGTGAATGAACTGGAGGCACTGTCAGCAACCCAATATACTATTGCCTGTACTTGTTCTGGCCTTACAATTCGTAGAGCCGCATTTGGCCTGACCAAATAACGCTGAAGGTTCTATCGCCTACTCGCACCTGAGGAAGGTGTTTCACTTGTGGGTGTAGCTGCCACAGATCGACCACGTTCTCTCCCTTCAACAGGAGCTCCACCAGCAGCACCATGATGGGGGCCACGTCCCTTTTTTAACGCTCTCCTCATTCTCCGTGAATTTAGTATTTGGCTCAAAATGGGTGTTTTTTTTTTAAATAACAGAATTGAACACCAGTATCTAATGCGTGTATTTCACACTGACAGATGGAACTAAGGCCGCAAATTTAGTATTTTGCCCAAAATGGGTATTTTTTTTTTTAAGAACAGAATATGACAGCATTATCTAACACTTGTATTTAATACTCAAAGATGCAACAAGGGCTGTAAAATTTAGTATTTTGCCCAAAAAGGGTGTTTTTTTTATAACAGAATAGAACAACAGTATCTAACGCGTGTATTTCACACTGAAAGATGCAACAAGGGCTGTAAAATTTAGTATTTTGCCCAAAAAGGGTGTTTTTTTTTTAAACCCAGAATATTATTGCAGTATTTCAAGCTTTTATCTCACACTGACAGATGCAGCTACACATTTAGTATTTTGCCCTAAATGGGTGTTTTTTTTTATAACAGAATAGAACAACAGTATCTAACGCTTTTTTTTCACACTGAAGGATGCAACAAGGGCTGTAAAATTTAGTATTTTGCCCAAAAAGGGTGTTTTTTTAAACCCAGAATATTATTGCAGTATTTCAAGCTTTTATCTCACACTGACAGATGCAGCTACAAATTTAGTATTTTGCCCTAAATGGGTGTTTTTTTAATAACAGAATAGAATAGAACAACAGTATCTAACGCTTGTTTTTCACACTGAAAGATGCAACAAGGGCTGTAAAATATAATCTTTTGCCCAAAAAGGGTGTTTTTTTAAATAAAAGAATATGACAGTAGTATCTAACGATTGTATTTCACACTGAAAGATCCAACAAGGGCTGTAAAATGTATTATTTTGCCCCAAAAGGGTGTTTTTTAAAACCCAGAAAATGATTGCAGTATTTCAAGCTTAAATTGCACACTGACTAAGGCCACTTTCACACTAGCGTTCGTCGGTCCGCTCGTGAGCTCCGTTTGAAGGGGCTCACGAGCGGACCCGAACGCAGCCGTCCAGCCCTGATGCAGTCTGAATGGAGCGGATCCGCTCAGACTGCATCAGTCTGGCGGCGTTCAGCCTCCGCTCCGCTCGCCTCCGCACGGACAGGCGGACAGCTGAACGCTGCTTGCAGCGTTCGGGTGTCCGCCTGGCCGTGCGGAGGCGTGCGGATCCGTCCAGACTTACAATGTAAGTCAATGGGGACGGATCCGTTTGAAGATGCCACAATATGGCTCAATCTTCAGGCGGATCCGTCCCCCATTGACTTTACATTGAAAGTCTGGACGGATCCGTCCGAGGCTATTTTCACACTTAGCTGTTATATGCTAAAATAATGCAGACGGATCCGTACTGAACGGAGCCTCCGTCTGCATTATTATGATCGGATCCGTTCAGAACGGATCCGATCGAACGCTAGTGTGAAAGTAGCCTTATGCTGCATAGACCCCAAATGGAGGGTATTGCCAAAAATGGATGATTTCTTTAATCTCAGAATATAATTGCAGTATTTCAAGCATCTGTTTGACTGTCATAAATGCAAATATGCTGTGCTGGTGCACAGAACTTGCATAAAATGTCCACCACCGCCCAACTAACTAACAGACGGATACAAGTTATTTTTCTGGGTCACTGGGCTCAGGACAGGGTAAAAAGATTGTGCACTGCACCCACAAAACAAAATCTATGTAGATCGCTGAGTTAACAAGCACTTCAGATTAAAGATTCTGTACTATTCTCTCCCTCACAGCAGCAGCATCCTCTCCCTATACTAAGCACAGCAGAGTGACATGCAGCGCTGCGTGACTCCATCTTATATAGAGGCTGGGTCGCATGCTGCACTGGCCAATCACAGCCATGCCATTAGTAGGCATGGCTGTGAAGGCCTCTAACGGTACACAAGTTAAACACATGTTGATTGGCTGCTCTGCAGCATTTCAAAAAATGATATTAACTCGCCAAACACTGAAGCCGAACCTGAAATTTTACTGAAAAGTTCAGGTTCGGGTCCGGGGTCCAAAAATCCTAACGTTCGGTACGAACCCGAACTTTACATAACAACAATTATCATTTGTAAGATTCATTTGTTACTGGGTCAAAATTGATCTTGAATTACTTTTGTAAATTTTAAAAAAATTGATAATGAAATAAAAAATAATAAAGTGGTCAATTACATCATACACTGCCTGTCCAAAATAAAAGACACCACCTGGATTTAGCTAAGCAAATAGTTATGAACATTCTATTGGATAATTACTGCATGGTTGAATATCTTTCAGCTGGCAAAATGTTATTTAACCCTAACTGGTGCAATAAATTGCTTCTCATTTCTTAAACAACCATGGCGAAAGAGACCTCTCGTGGTCGTGGAAAAGATGTTAGTCTATTTGAGAAGGGTCAAATCATTGGCATGCATCAAGCAGAGAAAACATCTAAGGAGATTGCAGAAACGACTAAAATTGTGTTAAGAACTGTCCAACGCATTGTTAAAAACTGGAAGGATAGCGGGAACCCATCGTATTCGAGGAAGAAATGTGACGGGAAAAAAATCCTGAATGATTGTGATCGGCAATGACTTAAATGTTTGGTGAAATCAAATTGAATAAAAACAACAGTAGAACTCAGGGCTATGTTTAAGGGTCCATTCACACGTCCGTTGTTTCTTTCCTGATCTGTTCCGTTTTTTGCAGACAGATCTGGACCAGATCTGTACCCATTCATTTTCAATAGGTCCTGAAAAAAAATCAGACATTGTGCTGTCCGATTTTTTTCAGGACCCATTGAAAATGAATGGGTCCAGATCTGGTCCAGATCTGTTCTGCAAAAAACGGAACAGATCAGGAAAGAAACAACGGACGTGTGAATGGACCCTTATAGTGAAAGTAAGAGCATTTCCACATGCACCAGTGAGGCAAACCAGAAAAAAAGTCTTCAATTTACTAGGGAGCATAAAGATTGGACTCTGGAGCAATGGAAAAAGGTCATGTGGTCTGATGAGTCAAGATTTACCCTGTTCCATAGTGATGGGTGCATCAGGGCAAGAAGAGAGGCAGATCAAGTGATGCACCCATCATGCCTAGTGCCTACTGTACAAGCCTGTGGGGGCAGTGCTATGATCTGGGGTTGCTGCAGTTGATCAGGTCTAGGTTCAGCAACAGTATGTGCTCCAAGAATGAGGTCAGCTGACTACCTGAACATACTGAATGACCAGGTTAATACATCAACAGATTTTTTTTCCTCCCTGATGGGACGGGCATATTCCAAGATGACAATGACATGATTCATTGGGCTCAAATTGTAAAAGAGTGGTCTAGGGAGCATGAGACATCATTTTTACACATGGATTGGCCACCACAGTGTCCAGACCGTAACCCCATTAAGAATCTTTGGGATGTGCTGGAGAAGGCTTTGCACAGCAGTCAGACCCTACCATTATCAATGCAAGATGTTGGTGAAAAATGTATGCAACACTGGATGGAAATAAATCTTGTGACATTGCAGAAGCTTATCGAAACAATGCCACCACCAATGCGTGCCGTAATTAAAGCTAAAGGCAGTCCAACAAAATATTTTTGATATTTCAGATTTTGTAAATTCCATGTACTAATGGGTTTGAATTACTTAAATGAGTGCACCCAGACATTGTCATAAACTGAACCACAAAATTGTGCCACAATGTGACAAATTTTTGGTGCAATTTGGTGCATCTAGACTTAGGGTTTCTAATTTTGTGGTCCACAAATTGTGGATTCCTAAAACACGGATACCTGTCATGTGCGTTCCGCAAAATGCGTCTGGTCCATAATAGAACAGTCCAATCATTGTCCGTAATGCAGACAAGAATAGGACATGTTTTTATATTTTTGCAGATGACAAGGAATGGACTTAGAGATACAAACAGCTCATGGTGTCCTGTCCACATCTTTCCCAGCACATTGAAGTGAATGGGTCCACATCTGACCCACAGAAAATGTGGATCGGATGCGGACAAAAAAAAAGTTCATGTACAGTACAGACCAAAAGTTTGGACACACCTTCTCATTCAAAAAGTTTTCTTTATTTTCATGACTATGAAAATTGTAGATTCACACTGAAGGCATCCAAACTATGAATTAACACATGTGGAATTATATACATAACAAAAATGTGTGAAACAACTGAAAATATGTCATATTCTAGGTTCTTCAAAGTAGCCACCTTTTGATTTGATTACTGCTTTGCACACTCTTGGCATTCTCTTGATGAGCTTCAAGAGGTAGTCACCTGAAATGGTTTTCACTTTACAGGTGTACCCTGTCAGGTTTAATAAGTGGGATCTCTTGCCTTATAAATGGGGTTGGGACCATCAGTTGCGTTGTGGAGAAATCAGGTGGATACACAGCTGATAGTCCTACTGAATAGACTGTTAGAATTTGTATTATGGCAAGAAAAAAGCAGCTAAGTAAAGAAAAACGAGTGGCCATCATTACTTTAAGAAATTAAGGTCAATTAGTCAAAAAAAATTGGGAAAACTTTAAAAGTGTCCCCAAGTGCAGTCACAAAAACCATCAAGCGCTACAAAGAAACTGGCTCACATGAGGACCGCCCCAGGAAAGGAAGACCAAGAGTCACCTTGCTGCGGAGGATAAGTTCATCCAAGTAACCAGCCTC
Organism: Bufo gargarizans; assembly: GCF_014858855.1. Taxonomy (NCBI): domain Eukaryota; kingdom Metazoa; phylum Chordata; class Amphibia; order Anura; family Bufonidae; genus Bufo; species Bufo gargarizans. Next base: position 437,670,503 of record NC_058082.1, on the reverse strand, counting down.
AGAAATCACAGGTTAACAGCAGCTCAGATTAGAGACCAGGTCAATGCCACACAGAGTTCTAGCAGCAGACACAGCTCTAGAACAACTGCTAAGATGAGACTGTGTGAATCAGGTCTTCATGGTAGAATATCTGCTAGGAAACCACTGATAAGGACAGCCAACAAGCAGAAGAGATTTGTTTGGGCTAAAGAACACAGGGAATGGACATTAGACCAGTGGAAATCTGTGCTTTGGTCTGATGAGTCCAAATTTGAGATCTTTGATTCCAACCACCGTGTCTTTGTGCGACTCAGAAAAGGTGAGCGGATGGACTCTACATGCCTGGTTCCCACCGTGAAGCATGGAGGAGGAGGTGTGATGGTGTGGGGGTGCTTTGCTGTTGGGGATTTATTCAAAATTGAAGGCATACTGAACCAGCATGGCTACCACAGCATCTTGCAGCGGCATGCTATTCCATCCGGTTTGCGTTTAGTTGGACCATCATTTATTTTTCAACAGGACAATGACCCCAAACACACCTCCAGGCTGTGTAAGGGCTATTTGACCATGAAGGCGAGTGATGGGGTGCTGTGCCAGATGACCTGGCCTCCACAGTCACCGGACCTGAACCCAATCGAGATGGTTTGGGGTGAGCTGGACCGCAGAGTGAAGGCAAAAGTGCCAACAAGTGCTAAGCATCTCTGGGAACTCCTTCAAGACTGTTGGAAGACCATTTCAGGTGACTACCTCTTGAAGCTCATCAAGAGAGTGCCTAGAGTGTGCAAAGCAGTAATCAAAGCAAAAGGTGGCTACTTTGAAGAACCTAGAATATGACATATTTTCAGTTGTTTCCCACTTTTTTGTTATGTATATAATTCCACATGTGTTAATTCATAGTTTTGATGCCTTCAGTGTGAATCTACAATTTTCATAGTCATGAAAATAAAGAAAACTCTTTGAATGAGAAGGTGTGTCCAAACTTTTGGTCTGTACTGTATATGAGTCACTAGAGAGATCCTCTGAGCTTAGCCCTATGGGGGGGTATGGCTCAGCATAAATGGGTTGTACAAAAATTGTACTGCAATTCTCATAAAATTATTTTGCAGCCAACCAATATTTGGTAAAGTACTAGACAAACATGTATAACCATGCACAAAATTTATCATCCAATATGAAGTACAGTACTGTGATACATTTGATGCAGGTCTGGACAGCTTGTCTAACTTTACATAATCTACAAGTATAATAAATCTTCCCCAATGTCCCAGTCTGAAAAGAATGCTTATTTTATTTTTCTCTATCTATGGCATTATGTTAAAATAATATTCCTTGCAGATCTCATCTGTCCTTCCCTTTTCTACCCCAACCGCAAACCCATGTCCACTCATCTTACCCATTTTCCATCTGTGTATAGTACACTTTTCCTCTTTCTCTCTCTCTCTCTAGCCTCATGCACACAACCGTTGTGTGCAACCGTGGCCGTTGTGCCGTTTTCCGTTTTTTTTTCACAGACCCATTGACTTTCAATGGGTCAGTGGAAAAATCGGAAAATGCACCGTTTTGCAGCCGCATCCGTGTTCCGTGTATCCTGTCTGTGAAAAAAATATGACCTGTCCGATTTTTTGGACGGACAACGGTTCACGGACCCATTCAAGTCAATGGGTCCATGAAAAAACACGGATGCACACAAGATTGACATCCGTGTCCGTGATCCGTGGCCGTAGGTTACTTTCATACAGACTGATCCGAAGATCCGTCTGCATAAAAGCTTTTTCAGAGCTGAGTTTTCACTTCGTGAAAACTCAGATCCGACGGTATATTCTAACACAGAGGCGTTCCCATGGTGATGGGGACGCTTCTAGTTAGAATATACTGAGAACTGTGTACATGACTGCCCCCTGCTGCCTGGCAGCTCCCGATCTCTTACAGGGGGCTGTGATCCGTACAATTAACCCCTCAGGTGTAACACCTGAAGGGGATAATTGTGCATATCATAGCCCCCTGTAACCCTGTAAGAGATCTGGGGCTGCCAGGCAGCAGGGGGCAGGCCCCCCTCCCTCCCCAGTTTCAATTTATATCACTGGTGGCCAGTGTGGCCCCCCCCCGGACCCCCCTCCCTCCCTCTACTGTATTTAACTCATTGGTGGCACAGTGTGCGCCCCCCCTGGCCCCCCCTCCCTCCCTCTATTGTATTTAACTCATTGGTGGCACAGTGTGCGGCCCCCCTGCCCCCCCTCCCTCTATTGTATTTAACTCATTGGTGGCACAGTGTGCGGCCTCCCCCCCTGATCATTGGTGGCAGCGGAGAAGCATCATACTTACCTGCTGGCTGCTGCGCTGTCTGTGACCGGCCGGGAGCTCCTCCTACTGGTAAGTGACAGATCATTAAGCAATGCGCCGCACAGACCTGTCACTTACCAGTAGGAGGAGCTCCCGGCCGGTCACAGATATCGCAGCAGCCAGCAGGTAAGCATGATGCTTCTAATATTGCTAAGTAACCATGGCAACCAGGACTGCAGTAGGGTCCTGGTTGCCATGGTTACCGATCGGAGCCCCAGCGATTAAACTGGGACTCCGATCGGAACTCTCCGCTACCACCAATGATCGGGGGGGGGGGGGGGGCGCACACTGTGCCACCAATGAGTTAAATACAGTAGAGGGAGGGAGGGGGGCCGGGGGGGGCCACACTGGCCACCAGTGATATAAATTGAAACTGGGGAGGGAGGGGGTCTGCACCCTGCTGCCTGGCAGCCCCGGATCTCTTACAGGGTTACAGGGGGCTATGATACGCACAATTATCCCCTTCAGGTGCGGCATCTGAGGGGTTAATTGTGCGTATCATAGCCCCCTGTAAGAGATCGGGTGCTGCCAGGCAGCAGGGGGCAGTCATGTACACAGTTTGTAGTATATTCTAACTAGAAGCATCCCCATCACTATGGGAACGCCTCTGTGTTAGAATATACTGTCGGATATGAGTTTTCACGATGTAACTCAAATCCAATGGTATATTCTAACATAGAGGCGTTCCCATGGTGATGGGACGCTTCAAGTTAAAATATATCATCGGATTGGAGAAAACTCCAATACGATGGTATAAAAGGGACTCCTGACTTTACATTGAAAGTCAATGGGGACGGATCCGTTTGCAATTGCACCATATTGTGTCAATGTCAAACGGATCCGTCCCCATTGACTTGCATTGTAATTCAGGATGGATCCGTTTGGCTCTGCACGGCCAGGCGGACTCCAAAACCACTTTTTTTTCATGTCCGTGGATCCTCCAAAAGTCAAGGAAGACCCATGGATGAAAAAACGGTCACGGATCACGGATCAACAGAACCCCATTTTGCGGACCGTGAAAAAATACTGTCGTGTGCATGAGGCCTTTCTCTCTCTCTATTCGGTGGTTGGGAGAGCCATCCTGTGTGTGATATGTTAGTTAGGTTGAAGGGGGTAAATCTGTGAGGGGTGGCGTCCAAAACAGTAGCCATTTTGAAAGCCACTATATTGAAACCAAGTTGATATTTTCTAATAGAAATGGGTGCATGTGACATATATATCTGATTATTGAATTTCTTCTTAAATATGGCATACCTTTATTCCTGTCAAATTATTAACACTTTTCTCTTTGTTACAGATATGACTATGAGATTAGCACATGAGAAGAGGACATAGACTGGGCTGATCTCTGGCGAGCACAGTACTACTTGCAGTGGATTTGAATGCTCAGCACCCTAACAGACAATCCATCCACCATGGTACAGTTGGCAAACTGCTTGCCAAATTTCACTAAACTGGGTTTGTGTTGAACTAGGCAAAAAGTGGAAGTAACAAAACTGCCACAGACGAAGCAACAACAATAGCCTTTTTGGCATCCTATAGCAAGATCCCACATCATAGCACACGCCATCTGCCACAGAAGAGCAGAGTGAATTTTTCCAGAAAAAAATAGGAGACCAGAGAGTGTTATATGCCAAATTTTAGGACAACTGTAGCATATTTTATTTGGGTACAATTGATTTGTATCTGAATTAAACGCTTTTAGAAATTTGGTGACGTAGACCTTACATAGCGGAACTTGAAAATCTGTCACAATAAATGTAGTCTTGGATAAGGAGATGGCAGTCTTTTTTTTGGAGGGGGGGTTCACTGCTATAAAGGGTTTGTCCGGTTTCCAGTATTGAAGACCTATTCTTCTGATAGGTCATCAATATCAGAAGGGCAGGGGTCCAACTCCCAGCACCCTTGCCGATCATCTGTTTGAAGAGTATGCAGCTCTACTGTTAGTGCTGTGTTATCTTCACTGTTAGGCCTCATGCACACAACCGTTTTTTTTTAAAGGTCTGCAAAAACGGGGTCTGTAGGTCCGTGTTCTGTGACCGTTTTTTCGTCCGTGGGTCTTCCTTGATTTTTGGAGGATCCACAGACATGAAAAAGGAAAAAAAAATCTAAGTTTGCCATTGAAATGATAGGAAAAAACGGACACGGATCACGGACATGGATCACGGACGCGGATGACAATCTTGTGTGCATCCGTGATTTTTCACAGACCCATTGACTTGAATGGGTCCGTGAACCGTTGGCCGTGAAAAAAAAAAGACAGGTCATATTTTTTTCACGGCCAGGAAACACGAATCACGGATGCGGCTGCCAAACGGTGCATTTTCAGATTTTTCCACGGACCCATTGAAAGTCAATGGGTCTGCGAAAAAAACCTGAAATGGCACAACGCCCGATCCGAACTTCGTCCCGAACCCGAACCCCATTGAAGTCAATGGGGACCCGAACTTTTCGGCACTAAAAAGGCTGTAAAACAGCCCAGGAAAGAGCTAGAAGGCTGCAAAAGGCAGCAACATGTAGGTAAATCCCCCGCAAACAAATGTGGATAGGGAAATGAATAAAAATAAAAATAAAATAAATAAAAATTAACCAATATCAATTGGAGAGAGGTCCCATAGCAAGGAATCAGGCTTCACGTCAGCCACCACTGCAACAGTCCATTGGCATATATTTAGGCCCAGGTACCTAGCCAGAGGAGAGAGGTCCCGTAACAGAGAATCTGGCTTCATGTCAGCAGAGAATCAGTCTGCATGTCATAGCAGAGAATCAGGCTTCACGTCAGCCACCACTGCAACAGTCCATTGGCATATATTTAGGCCCAGGCACCCAGTCAGAGGAGAGAGGTCCCGTAACAGAGAATCTGGCTTCATGTCAGCAGAGAATCAGTCTGCATGTCATAGCAGAGAATCAGGCTTCACGTCAGCCACCACTGCAACAGTCCATTGGCATATATTTAGGCCCAGGTACCCAGCCAGAGGAGAGAGGTTCCGTAACAAAGAATCTGGCTTCATGTCAGCAGAGAATCAGTCTGCATGTAATAGAAGAGAATCAGGCTTCACGTCAGCCACCACTGCAACAGTCCATTGGCATATATTTAGGCCCAGGCACCCAGCCAGAGGAGAGAGGTCCCGTAACAGAGAATCTGGCTTCATGTCAGCAGATAATCAGTCTGCATGTCATAGCAGAGAATCAGGCTTCACGTCAGCCACCACTGTAACAGTCCATTGTCATATATTTAGGCCCAGGCACCCAGCCAGAGGAGAGGGGTCCCGTAACAGAGAATCTGGCTTCATGTCAGCAGAGAATCAGTCTGCATGTCATAGCAGAGAATCAGGCTTCATGTCAGCCACCACTGTAACAGTCCATTGTCATATATTTAGGCCCAGCACCCAGGCAGAGGAGAGAGGTCCTGTAACAGAGAATCTGGCTTCATGTCAGCAGAGAATCAGTCTGCATGTCATAGCAGAGAATCAGGCTTCACGTCAGCCACCACTGCAACAGTCCATTGGCATATATTTAGGCCCAGGTACCCAGCCAGAGGAGAGAGGTTCCGTAACAAAGAATCTGGCTTCATGTCAGCAGAGAATCAGTCTGCATGTAATAGAAGAGAATCAGGCTTCACGTCAGCCACCACTGCAACAGTCCATTGGCATATATTTAGGCCCAGGCACCCAGCCAGAGGAGAGAGGTCCCGTAACAGAGAATCTGGCTTCATGTCAGCAGATAATCAGTCTGCATGTCATAGCAGAGAATCAGGCTTCACGTCAGCCACCACTGTAACAGTCCATTGTCATATATTTAGGCCCAGGCACCCAGCCAGAGGAGAGGGGTCCCGTAACAGAGAATCTGGCTTCATGTCAGCAGAGAATCAGTCTGCATGTCATAGCAGAGAATCAGGCTTCATGTCAGCCACCACTGTAACAGTCCATTGTCATATATTTAGGCCCAGCACCCAGGCAGAGGAGAGAGGTCCTGTAACAGAGAATCTGGCTTCATGTCAGCAGAGAATCAGTCTGCATGTCATAGAAGAGAATCAGGCTTCACGTCAGCCACCACTGCAACAGTCCATTGGCATATATTTAGGCCCAGGTACCCAGCCAAAGGAGAGAGGTCCCGTAACAGAGAATCTGGCTTCATGTCAGCAGAGAATCAGTCTGCATGTCATAGAAGAGAATCAGGCTTCACGTCAGCCACCACTGCAACAGTCCTTTGGCATATATTTAGGTCCAGGTACCCAGCCAGAGGAGAGAGGTTCCGTAACAGAGAATCTGGCTTCATGTCAGCAGAGAATCAGTCTGCATGTCATAGCAGAGAATCAGGCTTCACATCAGCCACCACTGCAACAGTCCATTGTCATATATTTAGGCCCAGGCACCCAGCCAGAGGAGAGAGGTCCCGTAACAGAGAATGTGGCTTCATGTCAGCAGATAATCAGTCTGCATGTCATAGCAGAGAATCAGGCTTCACGTCAGCCACCACTGTAACAGTCCATTGTCATATATTTAGGCCCAGGCACCCAGCCAGAGGAGAGAGGTCCCGTAACAGAGAATCTGGCTTCATGTCAGCAGAGAATCAGTCTGCATGTCATAGCAGAGAATCAGGCTTCACGTCAGCCACCACTGTAACAGTCCATTGTCATATATTTAGGCCCAGCAGCCAGGCAGAGGAGAGAGGTCCCGTAACAGAGAATCTGGCTTCATGTCAGCAGAGAATCAGTCTGCATGTCATAGAAGAGAATCAGGCTTCACATCAGCCACCACTGCAACAGTCCATTGGCATATATTTAGGCCCAGGTACCCAGCCAGAGGAGAGAGGTCCCGTAACAGAGAATCTGGCTTCATGTCAGCAGAGAATCAGTCTGCATGTCATAGCAGAGAATCAGGCTTCACGTCAGCCACCACTGTAACAGTCTATTGTCATATATTTAGGCCCAGCACCCAGGCAGAGGAGAGAGTTCCCGTAACAGAGAATCTGGCTTCATGTCAGCAGAGAATCAGTTTGCATGTCATAGCAGAGAATCAGGCTTCACGTCAGCCACCACTGTAACAGTCCATTGTCATATATTTAGGCCCAGCACCCAGGCAGAGGAGAGAGGTCCTGTAACAGAGAATCTGGCTTCATGTCAGCAGAGAATCAGTCTGCATGTCATAGAAGAGAATCAGGCTTCACGTCAGCCACCACTGCAACAGTCCATTGGCATATATTTAGGCCCAGGTACCCAGCCAAAAGAGAGAGGTCCCGTAACAGAGAATCTGGCTTCATGTCAGCAGAGAATCAGTCTGCATGTCATAGAAGAGAATCAGGCTACACGTCAGCCACCACTGCAACAGTCCTTTGGCATATATTTAGGTCCAGGTACCCAGCCAGAGGAGAGAGGTTCCGTAACAGAGAATCTGGCTTCATGTCAGCAGAGAATCAGTCTGCATGTCATAGAAGAGAATCAGGCTTCACGTCAGCCACCACTGCAACAGTCCATTGGCATATATTTAGGCCCAGGTACCCAGCCAAAAGAGAGAGGTCCCGTAACAGAGAATCTGGCTTCATGTCAGCAGAGAATCAGTCTGCATGTCATAGAAGAGAATCAGGCTTCACGTCAGCCACCACTGCAACAGTCCTTTGGCATATATTTAGGTCCAGGTACCCAGCCAGAGGAGAGAGGTTCCGTAACAGAGAATCTGGCTTCATGTCAGCAGAGAATCAGTCTGCATGTCATAGCAGAGAATCAGGCTTCACATCAGCCACCACTGCAACAGTCCATTGTCCTATATTTAGGCCCAGGCACCCAGCCAGAGGAGAGAGGTCCCGTAACAGAGAATCTGGCTTCATATCAGCAGATAATCAGTCTGCATGTAATAGCAGAGAATCAGGCTTCACATCAGCCACCACTGCAACAGTCCATTGTCATATATTTAGGCCCAGGCACCCAGCCAGAGGAGAGAGGTCCCGTAACAGAGAATCTGGCTTCATGTCAGCAGAGAATCAGTCTGCATGTCATAGCAGAGAATCAGGCTTCACGTCAGCCACCACTGTAACAGTCCATTGTCATATATTTAGGCCCAGCAGCCAGGCAGAGGAGAGAGGTCCCGTAACAGAGAATCTGGCTTCATGTCAGCAGAGAATCAGTCTGCATGTCATAGAAGAGAATCAGGCTTCACGTCAGCCACCACTGCAACAGTCCATTGGCATATATTTAGGCCCAGGTACCCAGCCAGAGGAGAGAGGTCCCGTAACAGAGAATCTGGCTTCATGTCAGCAGAGAATCAGTCTGCATGTCATAGCAGAGAATCAGGCTTCACGTCAGCCACCACTGTAACAGTCTATTGTCATATATTTAGGCCCAGCACCCAGGCAGAGGAGAGAGTTCCCGTAACAGAGAATCTGGCTTCATGTCAGCAGAGAATCAGTTTGCATGTCATAGCAGAGAATCAGGCTTCACGTCAGCCACCACTGTAACAGTCCATTGTCATATATTTAGGCCCAGCACCCAGGCAGAGGAGAGAGGTCCTGTAACAGAGAATCTGGCTTCATGTCAGCAGAGAATCAGTCTGCATGTCATAGAAGAGAATCAGGCTTCACGTCAGCCACCACTGCAACAGTCCATTGGCATATATTTAGGCCCAGGTACCCAGCCAAAGGAGAGAGGTCCCGTAACAGAGAATCTGGCTTCATGTCAGCAGAGAATCAGTCTGCATGTCATAGAAGAGAATCAGGCTTCACGTCAGCCACCACTGCAACAGTCCATTGTCATATATTTAAGCCCAGGCACCCAGCCAGAAGAGAGAGGTCCCGTAACAGAGAATCTGGCTTCATGTCAGCAGATAATCAGTCTGCATGTCATAGCAGAGAATCAGGCTTCACGTCAGCCACTACTGTAACAGTCCATTGTCATATATTTAGGCCCAGCACCCAGGCAGAGGAGAGAGGTCCCGTAACAGAGAATCTGGCTTCATGTCAGCAGAGAATCAGTCTGCATGTCATAGAAGAGAATCAGGCTTCACGTCAGCCACCACTGCAACAGTCCATTGGCATATATTTAGGCCCAGGCACCCAGCCAGAGGAGAGAGGTCCCGTAACAGAGAATCTGGCTTCATGTCAGCAGAGAATCAGTCTGCATGTCATAGCAGAGAATCAGGCTTCACGTCAGCCACCACTGCAACAGTCCATTGGCATATATTTAGGCCCAGCACCCAGGCAGAGGAGAGAGGTCCTGTAACAGAGAATCTGGCTTCATGTCAGCAGAGAATCAGTCTGCATGTCATAGCAGTGAATCAGGCTTCACGTCAGCCACCACTGTAACAGTCCATTGTCATATATTTAGGCCCAGGCACCCAGCCAGAGGAGAGAGGTCCCGTAACAGAGAATCTGGATTCATGTCAGCAGAGAATCAGTCTGCATGTCATAGCAGAGAATCAGGCTTCACGTCACCCAACATTGGAACAGTCCATTGGCATATATTTAGGCTCCGGCACCCGGACAGAGGAGATGTTCATTCAACTTTGGGTTGCCCCGCAATATAATGGTAAAATGAAAATAAAAAGAGGATTGAATGAGGAAGTGCCCTGGAGTACAATAATATATGGTTAAGGGGAGGTAGTTAATGTCTAATCTGCACAAGGGATGGACAGGTCCTGTGGGATCCATGCCTGGTTCATTTTTATGAACGTCAGCTTGTCCACATTGGCTGTAGACAGGCGGCTGCGATTGTCTGTAATGACGCCTCCTGCCGTGCTGAATACCCGTTCAGACAAAACGCTGGCCGCCGGGCAGGCCAGCACCTCCAAGGCATAAAAGGCTAGCTCTGGCCACGTGGACAATTTAGAGACCCAGAAGTTGAATGGGGCCGAACCATCAGTCAGTACGTGGAGGGGTGTGCACACGTACTGTTCCACCATGTTAGTGAAATGTTGCCTCCTGCTAACATGTTGCGTATCAGGTGGTGGTGCAGTTAGCTGTGGCGTGTTGACAAAAGTTTTCCACATCTCTGCCATGCTAACCCTGCCCTCAGAGGAGCTGGCCGTTACACAGCTGCCTTGGCGACCTCTTGCTCCTCCTCTGCCTTGCCCTTGGGCTTCCACTTGTTCCCCTGTGACATTCGGGATTGCTCTCAGTAGCGCGTCTACCAACGTGCGCTTGTACTCGCGCATCTTCCTATCACGCTCCAGTGCAGGAAGTAAGGTGGGCACATTGTCTTTGTACCGTGGATCCAGCAGGGTGGCAACCCAGTAGTCCGCACACGTTAAAATGTGGGCAACTCTGCTATCGTTTCGCAGGCACTGCAGCATGTAGTCGCTCATGTGTGCCAGGCTGCCCAGAGGTAAGGACAAGCTGTCCTCTGTGGGAGGCGTATCGTCATCGTCCTGCCATTCCCCCCAGCCACGCACCAGTGATGGGCCCGAGCTGCGTTGGGTGCCACCCCGCTGTGACCATGCTTCATCCTCATCCTCCTCCTCCTCATCCTCCTCGTCCTCCAGTAGTGGGCCCTGGCTGGCCACATTTGTACCTGGCCTCTGATGTTGCAAAAAAACTCCCTCTGAGTCACTTCGAAGAGACTGGCCTGAAAGTGCTAAAAATGACCCCTCTTCCTCCTCCTCCTCCTCCTGGGCCACCTCCTCTTCCATCATCGCCCTAAGTGTTTTCTCAAGGAGACATAGAAGTGGTATTGTAACACTGATAACGGCGTCATCGCCACTGGCCATGTTGGTGGAGTACTCGAAACAGCGCAACAGGGCACACAGGTCTCGCATGGAGGCCCAGTCATTGGTGATGAAGTGGTGCTGTTCCGTAGTGCGACTGACCCGCGCGTGCTGCAGCTGAAACTCCACTATGGCCTGCTGCTGCTCGCACAGTCTGTCCAGCATGTGCAAGGTGGAGTTCCGCCTGGTGGGCACGTCGCATATGAGGCGGTGAGCGGGAAGGCCGAAGTTACGCTGTAGCACAGACAGGCGGCCCGGAAGCGCAAACAGACGGCCCGCACTTTATGCAGCAGCTCTGACATGTCGGGGTAGTTGTGAATGAACTTCTGCACCACCAAATTCAGCACATGCGCCAAGCAAGGGATGTGTGTCAAACCGGCTAGTCCCAGAGCTGCAACGAGATTTCACCCATTATCACACACCCGCAGCAACCACTCGTCGGTCTGTTGTTCTATACCCCGCCACAACTCCTGTGCGGTGTGGGGCCTGTCCCCCAAACATATGAGTTTCAGAATGGCCTGCTGACGTTTACCCCGGGCTGTGCTGAAGTTGCTGGTGAAGGTGTGTGGCTGACTGGATGAGCAGGTGGAAGAAGAGGAGGAGGAAGCCGAGTAGGAGGAGGAGGCAACAGGAGGCAAAGAATGTTGCCCTGCGATCCTTGGCGGTGGAAGGACGTGCACCAAACAGCTCTCCGCCTGGGGCCCAGCTGCCACTACATTTACCCAGTGTGCAGTTAGGGAGATATAGCGTCCCTGGCCGTGCTTACTGGTCCACGTATCTGTGGTTAGGTGGACCTTGCCACAGATGACGTTGCGCAGTGCACACTTGATTTTATCGGATACTTGGTTGTGCAGGAAGGCACGGCTCTCTTGGAGAAGTAGTGCCGGCTAGGAACAACATACTGTGGGACAGCAAGCGACATGAGCTGTTTGAAGCTGTCTGTGTCCACCAGCCTAAATAACAGCATTTCATAGGCCAGTAGTTTAGAAATGCTGGCATTCAGGGCCAGGGATCGAGGGTGGCTAGGTGGGAATTTACGCTTTCTCTCAAATGTTTGTGAGATGGAGAGCTGAACGCTGCCGTGTGACATAGTTGAGATGCTTGGTGACGGAGGTGGTGGTGTTGGTAGTACATCCCTGTTTGCTGGGCGGCAGGTGCCAACGTTCCTCCAGAGGCGGAGGAAGAGGCTGAGGCGGCAGCAGCAGAAGAGGCCGAGGCGGCAGCAGCAGCAGAAGAGGCCGAGGCGGCAGCAGCAGAAGAGGTAGCAGGGGGAGCCTGAGTGACTTCCTTGTTTTTAAGGTGTTTACTCCACTGCAGTTCATGCTTTGCATGCAGGTGCCTGGTCATGCAGGTTGTGCTAAGGTTCAGAACGTTAATGCCTCGCTTCAGGCTCTGATGGCACAGCGTGCAAACCACTCGGGTCTTGTCGTCAGCACATTGTTTGAAGAAGTGCCATGCCAGGGAACTCCTTGAAGCTGCCTTTGCGGTGCTCGGTCCCAGGTGGCGGCGGTCAGTAGCAGGCGGAGTCTCTTGGCGGCGGGTGTTCTGCTTTTGCCCACTGCTCCCTCTTTTGCTACGCTGTTGGCTCGGTCTCACCACTGCCTCTTCCTCCGAACTGTGAAAGTCAGTGGCACGACCTTCATTCCATGTGGGGTCTAGGACCTCATCGTCCCCTGCATCGTCTTCCACCCAGTCTTGATCCCTGACCTCCTGTTCAGTCTGCACACTGCAGAAAGACGCAGCAGTTGGCACCTGTGTTTCGTCATCATCCGAGACATGCTGAGGTGGTATTCCCATGTCCTTATCATCAGGAAACATAAGTGGTTGTGCGTCAGTGCATTCTATGTCTTCCACCGCTGGGGAAGGGCTGGGTGGATGCCCTTGGGAAACCCTGCCAGCGGAGTCTTCAAACAGCATAAGAGACTGCTGCATAACTTGAGGCTCAGACAGTTTCCCTGGTATGCATGGGGGTGATGTGACAGACTGATGGGCTTGGTTTTCAGGCGCCATCTGTGCGCTTTCTGCAGAAGACTTTGTGGGAGATAATGTGAACGTGCTGGATCCACTGTCGGCCCCCCAATTGACTAATGCCTGTACCTGCTCAGGCCTTACCATCCTTAGAACGTCATTGGGCCCCACCAAATATCGCTGTAAATAATGGCGGCTACTGGGACCTGAGGTAGTTGGTACACTAGGACGTGTGGCTGTGGCAGAACGGCCACGTCCTCTCCCAGCACCAGAGGGTCCACTAACACCACCACGACCGTGTCCTTTACTAGATGTTTTCCTCATTGTTATCGTTCACCACAACAACAAAAATATTATTTGACCCAATGTATTAATTTTAAATTCAGGCCTTTTTTTAAAGACAACTAACACTATCTGGCTATCTATTTAGGTACCGTATTACACTAATACAGTCACAGCAGTAACCACAGATTTAGCTGACTATAAATTTGAGGCCTATTATTTAGGCGCTGGGTGACAGTTTTAGGTTTACTGACAGAATTAGACTTGGAAATGCACAGTAGCTGTCATGGAACCATGAACCAGACGTACAACAAGAGATAAGTGGAAATAAGAAGGCTTTATTGAAAATCAAGCTGTAAGGCAAAAGTCTAAACGGATGGCTAAACCGTAGCGGGGTCTTGCGAAGCCAGAGGTCAGGAACCAGAAGGGTAGTCAGACGAAGCCTGGATCAGGAACCAGCAGGGTAGTCAGACAAAGCCTGGATCAGGAACCAGCAGGGTAGTCAGACGAAGCCAGGATCAGGAACCAGAAGCAGCAGCAGTCTTAGAAGCATGTGAACACAGGAGGACCAAGCAAGGAACTGAAGCCACAGACCTCCTATATATATGAGCTAGGCATCCAGCTCCTCCCAGTGGGAAGGAGAAGCCGCAGGGTGGGAGGCTACAAGAACCCCAGAAACCAAGATGGCCGCCAGCACATGTCAAACGAAGGAGAACAGCAAGAAGGTAAGACCATGACAGTACCTCCCCCTCAAGGGCCCCTCCTCCGCGGAGTAAAGAACGGTTTCTGAGGGAAGCGTGCGTGGAAGGCTCGGAGCAAGGCAGGAGCATGGACATCTGCGGAGGGAACCCAGGAACGCTCCTATGGACCATAACCACGCCAATGGACCAAAAACTGCACCCGACCGCGGACCAGGCGTGAGTCCAGGATATTGCTCACCTCATACTCCTCACGATTGCCCATATGGACCGGACGAGGCCGAGGAACCGAGGAAGTGAAACGATTACACACCAGTGGCTTCAACAGGGAGACATGAAACACGTTGGAGATCCGCATGCCAGGAGGAAGCGCAAGGGCATAGGCTACCGGGTTTACCCTGCGAAGCACTCGGAAGGGACCAACAAAGCGAGGCGCCAGCTTGGGAGTGGGCACTCGAAGGTTGAGGTTGCGGGTGGACAACCATACGCGGTCTCCGACCTGGTAGGAAGGAGCTGGCGCTCATCTGCGATCAGCCTGGAGTCTCTGGCGCTGCGCAGAGACCTCAAGGGACCTCTGGATCTGTACCCAAGAAGCACGTAGGACGGAAAGGTGATCCTCCACAGCCGGAATATCCTGGGGAGAGAATGCCTCCGGTAACACGGCAGGTTGGAACTCATAATTGGCCATGAAGGGAGACGTCCCAGAGGAAGAGTTCACCGCCGTGTTCCTGGCAAACTCAGCCCAAGGCAGGAGGTCAACCCAATTGTCTTGGTGATCGGAGACATAGCAACGAAGGAATTGCTCCAAGGCCTGATTGGATCGTTCTGCGGCCCCATTGGACTGAGGGTGGTAGGCCGAAGAGAAAGAGAGATGAATCCAAAACTGGGAGCAAAAAGCGCGCCAGAACCTGGACACAAACTGACTCCCCCGATCCGACACAATCTCCTTGGGCAAACCGTGCAGCTGGAAGACCTCCCTGGCAAAAATCGAGGCCAACTCTTGTGCAGAGGGTAACTTCTTGAGAGGAACACAGTGGCACATTTTGGAAAACCGATCCACAATCATGAGAATGACCGTATGGCCTCGGGATGCAGGGAGGTCCACAATGAAATACATCCCCAGGTGTGACCATGGACGCTCCCCGGTGGCTATGGGTTGCAAAAGGCCCAACGGAAGGTGCCGAGGGGACTTACTCTGGGCACAAACGGAGCATGCCGCTACATATGCGGCGATGTCGGAACGTAGAGAAGGCCACCAGAACAGACGTGAAACAGCCCAGGACAGCTGATTCTTTCCAGGATGCCCCGCGGCCTTGGAGTTATGGTAGGTTCGCAACAACCGAGTGCGCAACTCCTCAGGCACAAAACATCTGCCGTTGGGTCTCCCAGAGGGAGCACCAGATTGAGCCGCCAAAATCTGCTCACCCAGGGGAGAGGTCAGGCTGGTGCGAATGGCGGCCAGGATCTGATTCGGAGGTATGACCGAAGTCAGAATCGACTCCTCCCCGGACAGCTCGGAGTACTGCCGTGATAAGGCATCCGCTCTGATGTTCTTGGAACCGGGTAGGTAGGAGACCACGTAATTAAAACGTGACAAGAACAGAGCCCATCTGGCCTGACGTGGTGTCAATCTCTTGGCCTCAGAGAGGTAGGTCAGATTCTTGTGGTCCGTCAGGATGAGAACCGGAACCACCGAGCCCTCGAGCAAGTGCCTCCATTCTTTAAGGGCCTGCACGATGGCCAATAACTCCCTGTCACCAATCTGATAGTTGCACTCCGCGGAAGACAGTTTCCGGGAGTAAAACCCACAAGGAAGCAGAGGCCCCTCTGGTGTTCTACGCTGAGACAGAAGGGCGCCTACTCCCGTCTCAGACGCGTCCACCTCGAGGACAAAAGGCAACCCAGGGTTGGGATGCGACAGAATCGGAGCCGACACAAAGGCGGACTTTAGAGCCTCAAAAGCTCGGATGGCCTCGAGCGGCCAGACCTGGGGATTACTGCCCTTCCTGGTCAGATCCGTGAGAGGCTTGGCTAGTATGGAAAAGTCCCTGATGAACTTCCGATAATAATTGGCGAAGCCCAAAAAGCGCTGCAGGGCACGAAGACCACTGGGCTGGGGCCACTGTAAGACAGCCGAAACCTTCTCAGGATCCATGGAGAACCCCTCAGCGGAAATGATGTAACCTAAGAAGGTTACCTGGGATCGGTGAAATTCGCATTTCTCAAGCTTACCGAACAGCTTGTTCTCTCGTAACCGTTGCAACACTCGTCTGACATCCAGAATGTGGGCCTCCATGGATTCAGAATATACCAAGATGTCATCCAAATAGACCACCACACACTGCTGCAACAGGTCACGGAAAACATCGTTGATGAATTCCTGGAAGACTGCGGGCGCATTGCACAACCCAAAGGGCATAACCAAGGATTCATAATGACCGGTCCTAGTGTTAAACGCGGTCTTCTACTCATCGCCCGCCTTGATCCTTACCAGGTTATATGCCGCCCTCAGGTCGAGTTTGGTAAAGACCGTGGCCCCTTTGAGGAGATCGAACAGCTCGGAAATCAAGGGTATCGGGTAAGCGTTCTTGATCGTGATGCGATTGAGACCCCTGTAATCGATGCAAGGCCTCAACTCACCGCCCTTCTTTTTCACAAAGAAAAATCCAGCCCCTGCCGGGGATGAGGATTTGCGAATGTGTCCGCGTGAAAGCGCCTCCCTCACGTACTCCTCCATGGCCTCATTCTCCGCTACCGACAGTGGATAGACTTTGCCACGAGGAGGAACGGCACCAGATTGTAACTCTATGGCACAATCGTATGGGCGGTGCGGAGGTAGGGCAACCGCACGCACCTTATCGAATACATCCCGGTACTCCTCGTATTCAGGAGGCAACAGAGAGTCCGAGGAAGTACACAGCAACTTGACAGGCCCATGGATGCAACTAGCCCCACACTGCGGTGACCACGAGAGGATCTCGGCCGATCTCCAATCGAAAGTCGGATTATGCTTCTGGAGCCAGGGGTACCCCAAGACCACCGAGTAGTGTGGAGACGAAATAACCTGGAGACAGACCGACTCTCTGTGAACGGCACCAATGGCCATCCCCACTGGAAGGGTCTCCTGAGTCACGTGTGGCGGCAGAAGGGGTCTGCCGTCTATCGCCTCAAGAGCCAGTGGGGAACCTCGAGGCTGCAGAGGAATGGAATTGGCGGCAGCGAACACACTATCAATGAACAAACCACCAGCACCAGAGTCCACCAACGCCTGGGTCGTCACCGAGTCCCCGACCCAGGAGAGGACAACAGTAATCAGTGGTTTGTCAACACGGGAAACCGGGGACGAGGAGACTCCACCCAAGATCTGCCCCCGACAGGATCTCAGGTGCGAGCGTTTCCCGGACGGTTCGGGCATGCCAACCTGAAAATGCCCACCGAGACCACAGTACATGCATCGGCCCTCGCGTCTCCGGAGTACCCTCTCCCCCTCGGACAGGCGAGCAAACCCCAGCTGCATGGGTTCACCCCCAGACAAGTCATCCCCCGGAGGCGTGGGAGGAGAGGGAGGCACGGGTGGGACAGCAAACGTAGGCGCCAATCTGTTAGAAGACCTCCGCAGGCTCTCCTTAAAGGAAGGTCTCTCCCTAAATCTGGTGTCAATCAAAATCAGGAAAGAAATAAGAGACTCGAGCTCCACAGGTAGGTCCTTAGCTGCAACCTCATCCTTCAAGGCATCCGAGAGACCATGAGAGAAAGCAGCGACCAGAGCCTCATTATTCCAGCCCACCTCTGCTGCCAGGGTACGAAACTCAATGGCGTATTCAGCTACGGATCGTGAACCCTGTCTGATGGACATAAGGAGCTTCGCAGCAGAGGCAGCACGAGCCGGCACATCGAATACCTTCCGAAGAGAAGCAACAAAACCGGAAAACTCGGCAACCACCGGATTGTTGTTCTCCCATAAAGGGCTGGCCCAGGCCAAGGCCTTGTCCGAGAGCAGCGAGATCAAGAAGCCCACCTTTGATCTCTCAGTAGGAAAGGCATGTGGCAGCAACTCGAAATAAATGCCCACCTGGTTAAGGAAACCTCCGCACTGAGTTGGCTCTCCCCCAAAGCGCTGTGGAAGGGGGGCAGAACCGGTCATACCCCGAAACACCGCAGGCGCAGCAACAGGTGTCGGGGTAGACTCTGGCGCAACAACCGGAGCGGCAGTAGGAGCGGGCCCAGGAGCGACAACCGACCCATCGGCAACGGAAGCTAAATGAGCCGTGCGTTCAAGCAGGGTTTGCAACGCCACAGCGAACCGACCCAACAGGTGATCCTGCTGATCAAGTCTGGCAACCAGCGTAGGTAGCGAGGATGGCCCTGTACCGTCAGAATTCATGGCTTGGTCCTAATGTCATGGAACCATGAACCAGACGTACAACAAGAGATAAGTGGAAATAAGAAGGCTTTATTGAAAATCAAGCTGTAAGGCAAAAGTCCAAACGGGTGGCTAAACCGAAGCAGGGTCTTGCGAAGCCAGAGGTCAGGAACCAGAAGGGTAGTCAGACGAAGCCTGGATCAGGAACCAGCAGGGTAGTCAGACAAAGCCTGGATCAGGAACCAGCAGGGTAGTCAGACGAAGCCAGGATCAGGAACCAGAAGCAGCAGCAGTCTTAGAAGCATGTGAACACAGGAGGACCAAGCAAGGAACTGAAGCCACAGACCTCCTATATATATGAGCTAGGCATCCAGCTCCTCCCAGTGGGAAGGAGAAGCCGCAGGGTGGGAGGCTACAAGAACCCCAGAAACCAAGATGGCCGCCAGCACATGTCAAACGAAGGAGAACAGCAAGAAGGTAAGACCATGACAGTAGCGTGTGTGTGAAGTTATTCAGAATGACCCTATGTGCACCTTGAATCTGATATACCCTTTTAGGGATACATTTAAAGTAGGCCTGATACAGCAGAAACCACTAAATTAAGAAATTGCTAAATTGGGAATTGTATTTCAACCCAGAACAAGAACTGTGCTTTGACTGACACTAAATAACTTGACCAGCCACACCAGTAACGACAGATTTAGCTGGATATAAATTTGAGGCCTATTATTTAGGCGCTGGGTGACAGGTATAGGTTTACTGACAGAATTAGACTTGGAAATGCACAGTAGCGTGTGTGTGAAGTTATTCAGAATGACCCTATGTGCACCTTGAATCTGATATACCCTTTTAGGGATAAATTTAAAGTAGGCCTGATACAGCAGAAACCGCTAAATTAGGAAATTGCTAAATTGGGAATTGTATTTCAACCCAGAACAAAAACTGTGCTTTGACGGACACTAAATAACTTGACCAGCCACACCAGTAACGACAGATTTAGCTGACTATAAATTTGAGGCCTATTATTTAGGCGCTGGGTGACAGGTATAGGTTTACATACAGAATTAGACTTGGAAATGCACAGTAGCGTGTGTGTGAAATTATTCAGAATGACCCTATGTGCACCTTGAATCTGATATACCCTTTTAGGGATAAATTTAAAGTAGGCCTGATACAGCAGAAACCACTAAATTAGGAAATTGCTAAATTGGGAATTGTATTTCAACCCAGAACAAAAACTGTGCTTTGACGGACACTAAATAACTTGACCAGCCACACCAGTAACGACAGATTTAGCTGGATATAAATTTGAGGCCTAGTATTTAGGCGCTGGGTGACAGGTATACGTTTACTGACAGAATTAGACTGGGATATGGCCAAAAAATAACCACACTATTGATGGTTAAATGCACTTGGTGTGACAGCTTGACCAACCACACTATTGAGGGTTAAATGCACTTGGTGACAGGCTCAGCTTGCCCCTGATGTAGTATATGGCCAAAAAATAACCAGACTATTGATGGTTAAATGCACTTGGTGTGATAGCTTGACCCTGATGTAGGATTTAGCCAAAAAACAACCACACCATTGAGGGTTAAATGCACTTGGTGACAGCTTGCCCCTGATGTAGTATATGGCCAAAAAATAACCAGACTATTGATGGCTAAATGCACTTGGTGTGACAGTTTGACCCTGATGTAGGATTTAGCCAAAAACAACCACACCATTGAGGGTTAAATGCACTTGGTGACAGGCTCAGCTTGCCCCTGATGTAGTATATGGCCAAAAAATAACCACACTATTGCTGGTTAAATGCACTTGGTGTGACAGCTTGACCCTGATGTAGGCTTTAGCCAAAAAACAACCACACCATTGAGGGTTAAATGCACTTGGTGGCAGCTTGTGCTGGCGCACCACAAGACACAAAATGGCCGCCGATCACCCTCAAAAAGTGACTGAAAAACGCTCTGGGCAGCCTAAAAACAGTGAGCAATTGAATAGCAGCAGTTCAATCATCCACAGCTGCAGATCGATCTCTGAATGAAGTCTTTTGGAGGAGTTAATCACTGCCTAATCTCGCCCTAACGTCGCGGCTGCAACCTCTCCCTATGCTGATCAGAGCAGAGTGACGGGCGGCGCTATGTGACTCCAGCTTAAATAGAGGCTGGGTCACATGCTGCACTGGCCAATCACAGCCATGCCAATAGTAGGCATGGCTGTGACGGCCTCTTGGGGCAAGTAGTATGACGCTTGTTGATTGGCTGCTTTGCAGCCTTTCAAAAAGCGCCAAGAAAGCAACGAACACCGAACCCGAACCCAGACTTTTACAAAAATGTCCGGGTTCGGGTCCGTGTCACGGACACCCCAAAATTCGGTACGAACCCCCCGACCTATACAGTTCGGGTTCGCTCATCCCTATTTATGAGGACAAAGGGTCTGCTTTGTTCTTTCAGGAATAACACCACTCATTTATGTCATGTCTTATTCACTGCAGTGGGGATTTGCTTCAATACCAGACACAGCCTGTGAACAAGACAGGTGCTGTTTCTGGTCATGTAACCAGAGAATACTCATATAAGCACTTTAATACAACTGTCTAATAGGATAACTTAGGTGTCTGCATGACAACTTTGTTCATGTAAGGGTACTGTAACCTTGTAAATAATTACATGTGCTGCATGAACACTTTCCCCATCTCCAGATTAATAAATGATCTATAGAGTATTTCAAACATTGACAATTTTCACTTTTCTTTCAATCCATTCAGCAGTAATGATTTTCTTTTCTGCCACTTTCATTTGTCTTAATGTCTGAGACATCACTTATGGAGAAAGAGTAGTGTGTTAATTTTAGATTCTTCTAGAACTTTCTTTTATGTCAGCTTGTTCTGTTAGAAAAAAATATAAAATATACTCTTCAACATGAACTCAGTGCTAAAACTTAATCAGCATCAAAATATCTAATCTTTTGTGCCTGCTATTTTAATTATCAAAATTCTGCATTAAAAATTATTAATAAAGCTTAAGCTGTTATTTTATGTTGTTTTTATGAATATAAAAGATCAGCTAGCTCTTCTCTTTTGACAAATTTTCTGTGTTTTTGTGTATCAATTAGTTTTTTTGTCTATTATGTAGGTTTTACTTTATAAGGTGTCAAAACTAGAGCTGAGTCAATTTCTTGATATTTGTTTCAAGTCTGATTCACGTGAATCAGTTGACAGATTCAATTCGGCTCCAAATAAATTTGACCCAAATCAAAAATGCCCTAATTGCCCTGAAAAGTCATTTATGACACCCTGTAGCCGCTAGAGACTGTATCCAAAAGAATTAGTGAACTAGCATATGTCTATGATTAAATGAATGGTGGCATATAGTAACAAACAACCTGTTTAAAAACAAATTTCACAGATTTTCTAAAATAAAAAAAATGGTTTATGTTTTTTTGACCTGTGAAATGGTGGTTTTCATTTTGAGCAATTCATCTGAAACAAATAACAACAGTTTTGGATTCATTCAGACCTTTTTTTAATTAACAAATTTGATTATTTAGAATCAATTTCCTCATCTCTTCTCATAACTTTGTCTTGTACTTAAAATTCTATTACACTACAATAGCTTTCTATTGGAAAAGGAAATATATATAGCTAAATAAAGTCTAAATTCTTAGAAACTATCAAGAAGCTGATGCTTACGGATTTGTTATTCCTATACAGTACGTCTCTCAGGTGTGTAGCTATAGCGAGTGCAGCAGTTACAGTTGCTCTAAGGCCCTAGAGCCTAAGAAGGATCAAATGATACCTATGTCCTTATTGAGGAGTTAAGTAGTATAAACAGTGTCGGACTGGGGTGCCTTGGGCCCACCAGTAAAATTTATTTTGGGGCCCACCGTACCACTAAATTCAAATTTAATAAATAATCTATCAAGTTTTTTTATGTGAACATAGGCTGGTTAAGGTGCTGTACATTGAATATATGTATGTAGTGCAGTAAGTCTACTGTGCTATGTGCCATTTGTGTAGCCAGGTCCAAATTGATGGAAGGCAGGGCCAGCAATACTATATTGTGGCACATTGTACCACCCCATCAGAGCCATATACTGCAGTCCATCACAAAATACTGCCAGCAGCACAAAATATATCCCAAAAACTTACAATGACTCGCCGTGATGAGGACCCAGGAGGCCCCCTGGGCATTGACCGCCGGAAAATTTCCTTCTAAGGCCTATGGCCAATCCTCCCTTGGAGACTAGGGGCCCACCTTGCTCAGGGGCCCACCGGGGGATTCACCTGTACCCCTGTGGGCCAGTCCGAGCCTGAGTATAAATGACGGTTGGCAGTCAAGGGTCTCTTTTTCACTTTTTTGCACTGCGGCCAGGAACTTAAAGTCATGCAGCATGTTTGGTGTATATATTTTTTATGGGTTTTGGGCTTTGACGGCTGACGGCTCAAACATATCTTGCTGTCCCATTAAGACATTCATGTCCATATAACCTTTTAGAAGGGGATCTCTCACATGGTTGCCTATTTATTTGAATTGGGCCGTTTAATATGACAGTTCTGCAATGGAAGAAATATAGAAATATTCATCCATTTCCTGAGGTTACAGCAGCTTTCACCATCAATTATCAGCTGGTCAGCTTTGAATTCAAATGTAGAAGGGAGGGAATTTTTAGCTGAAACAATCCCTTTAATTCATCTTGTAGCCCTCCATACTAATACATTAATATCTAATTCAGGACTTCTTTATTCATTTATATCTCTGTGTACACATTTTTAAACAGTAAAATTATTTTGAAAATGTAATCAGAATAAGATCAGTCAACAGAAGTTAACTTACAAATAGTGACCGGAGATTTTCTTAATACTGATGCTGTATCTCCCATCGTTATTGTCTTCGCACTAGGTTGATCTTTTGGGAATTAGGTTTATGAACAAATTTAGAGAGCCTTCAAAAACAAAGTGGAACTACAGGATGCTCAACGAGGAAATAAATATGACTTTTCAATTGTATATTACAAAGAGAGATTAGCAAACTCTACTGTTTTTCAATCAACTTGAAATGTGCTTTGCATCCATTTTTAGTTTAATCATAAAGGTAACAATTTCTCACAAACAAATACAGACATACTGTACATCAGGATATAATAAAAACTAATGTAAAAAATCTTGCCCTGAGAAGGTCTTAAAATTATGAAAATACACCCTCAGATGAACAACACACAACAGTTTCCATTGTTTTGTTATTTATTCAACAAAAATTATGCCAAAATGGAATAGCCATATGTGAACTAACAACAGGTAGAACCACTGTTAACAACAATAACTTTGTATGACTTTGAGCTTTCATATTGTTCTGGAGGAATTTTCACCCAATCTTCTTTACATCATTGCATCTGTTCATTGAAGTTTGTGGGCATTTTTTTTATGCAGTTCTCTTTAAGAACGCCCACAAATTATTTTTTTCTCTGACCTGATAGAAAGGTACATGATGTAATCTTTAGTGAATGTCATTTTCTTACCAGTGACTCTATTTGTGAGTTATACCTCCCTTATGCTTCTCATCTGTGTTATGTGATCAAAAATCAGACCCTCCAAATGACACAGCATCTTATTTGTGGACAGGAAGTCAGTTTTTCTATGTGATCATATGGGAGCCTCACTTTCAGTCTCATAGGAATGAATAGAGGAGTAACTGACTTCCTGTCCTGTGTCAGTTGGAGATCAGAGAGTTGGTCACATAACACAGCTACAATTAGAAGCGAGGGAATAGCTCACAAATACAGTCCCTGGTGAGAAGATTACATTCACTATAGATTACATCACACACCTTTCTAACAGGTCAGAGAACAAAAATTTTTTCATGAGTTCTACTTTAAGGTTCAGCCACAGCATTTTTTATTTTTTTATTTAAACTTTTCTATTTAACGTAACAGGGTACATGTATAGACTCTGGTACGCCTAGCAAGGTGCAATGTGTATAAATAAATTTTACAGCGCATATAAAAGCAGGAAAAGACAGGTGACATTTTTTCCACTCACAATACTTTTCAGTCACATTACATTTTTTTAGAGTCACATTAGCAGAATACATCAGTATATGGTTTATAATATGTCAAAAAATTGCTAGAGAAATGTTTCTGATAGTTGGCTGGGCATATCAAATGTGTATGGGTATTTTCTACATCTAAAAGGAGGTTATATGAACCCTATGAGTAACTTGGGTGCCTAAACTTTTGCCATAAGTGTCACTGATGCTGGAACTTTTGATGGTTACGAGCTTCCCAAGAAGAAAGTTCCTCACAACACTTTCAGTTTTCATTTTTCTATGGGGGGAGGGGTAGTAGATAACCAATATTTGGGTATTAATAAGCGAGCTGCTATCAGCAGTTGTCGAAAAAGGAAGGAAAGGGGATGTGATGCAGCATCATCATCAGGATTAAGTAGGGCTTTACAAGCGGATATCTGCACCTTAGTATGACATACATAGTTACTAATCTGGAAGATTTCTTCCCACCAGGCCCTTATGATATTGAGGCACCTCCAGCATCTGTCTGAAGCTGTTGCTGAATATAATGACGTTATGTCTGGCGTTTTGTACCATCTGGTTAGGATTTTATATCCGTTTTCCTGTATGCGGTC
This sequence comes from Bufo gargarizans, assembly GCF_014858855.1. NCBI lineage: Eukaryota > Metazoa > Chordata > Amphibia > Anura > Bufonidae > Bufo > Bufo gargarizans. Next base: position 437,645,543 of record NC_058082.1, on the reverse strand, counting down.
ACATCTGGATAATTTGTGTGAGGAAGATAGTATGTGTGGCAATGTTATGATAGGAAATTCCTGTCCAAGGTCTCTCTCCCAGTGTCGAATGAAGGCTGGCTTAGTAAGTAGGGGGGGATTGTTTAGTCTGTTAAAAAGTTGTGAGATACGTTTTTTTTTGGGGGGGGGGGATACGGCTAGTAATAAGTGATTCAAACCGTAGTAGAGGGCGGGAGAGGTCGCCCTTCAATATGTGCTGAGAGATAAAGGCGTGAAGATATGACTTGGAGGATAAATGTAGGTGACTGGTAGTGAAGACTTTTTGAAATTCCTTAATCTGGAGTAGAGAGCCATCTGGACCAAAGACTGAGAGGACAGGGGTGGATGAGTCTCTCAAATCTTGTGGGGTACAATCAATTACAGCAGGCAGGGCTGTTTCCAAGATGTCTCTAATCGAGAGAAGGGGAGACAGGAAGGGTATTGAGCAGTGGGAAGACTGGAACCATTTCCACACATTGAGAGTAGCTTGAATAATTGGATATGGTGAAGATGGGATGTTACTTAGACTGTTATTGCCCAGTAAGAGGGATCTGAAAAACTTGTTTAAAAGTTCCTGTTCCATTGCGACCCATGATTTGGGGTTGGAAGGTCTAAGCCAATCTATTATTCTGGACAAAAGAATTGCCCTGCCATACATCTCTGGGTCCGGCATGACAATTCCTCTGGTATGTTTTGGACGTGAGAGGAGATCGTAGGATAATCTGGGTTTCTTCCCATTCCAAATGAACAAGCAGAATAGTTTCTTTAGGGAGTCATAATAGGTTTTGGGAACTGGGGTGGGCAGGACTTGTAGATATGTAAGGCGAGGGAGTATTAAAAACATTTGTGGTCGGATCGGCAATCAGAAAGGTGTCCCTAACCTATCTAACCCTATCTTGCAACAAGCAGTAGAATTGTGCCATAACTGCTGCGGTAGGGCAGCCTAAAGGGGGCCACCCTAATATGAAGTGACTGTAAGATGGCGTGGGTGGGTGGGTGAAATCAGCTGAATCGTCGTCAGCCTAGGCCTACAGGAGCCTATAAATAGCCTAGTAACCAACCAGCCTGGCCTCACAGGTGCAAGTAAGTAGCCGTGTAATGAGCCTCTCCTCTCACAAATACAGCAAAGTTCTTTGCTTAACACTTGTGGTCGGATCGGCTATCAGAAAGGTGTCCCTAACCTATCTAACCCTATCTTGCAACAAGCAGTAGAATTGTGCCATAACTGCTGCGGTAGGGCAGCCTAAAGGGGCCAAAAAGCGTAGACCTTGTTTAGAGTAAAACATATACATACCATTACGACATCCGCTTTGAACGCAGAAGACTCTACACGATGAAGGTGCGGAATATACCGTACATATCAGAGACTTCTATATACCTTACCTCTTTGTCACGTGCCGTTGTTTTTGGAGGTAGCTAAAGTTGATGTTTTGAAAGAGCGGTCGGTAGTCAGAAACGATTTACTCCTATGTTGACGAACATATGAACATATTACGAGAAGGTCTGAACCCGGGAGCTGCAGACTGAAATAACAATGGTGAATGTGATGGAAGACTTAATGAAGTCCAAGCATTCGCTAAGGGCCCTGCTCAGACACCAACTATTACTGGTAGCAAATACTTCACCTATACTTATTCCCCAGGCCACCGCTTTAATTTATTCTTATTATTTATAAAGGACCCAAAAGTTAGAAGATGGCATATGCCGCTTAACTCTGGTAATGGATCAGGACTTCGTAATCGCCTGTGGTCGTGACAGGACTTCGTAATCGCCTGTAGTCGTGACAGGACTTCGTAATCGCCTGTAGTCGTGACAGGACTTCGTAATCGCCTGTAGTCGTGACAGGACTTCGTAATCGCCTGTAGTTGTGACAGGACTTATTAATCGCCAGGCGCGAGAGACCCTAATGGCGGGACCAGGCGCCAGCGAGGGAAGAAACGTAAACCTGAAAGAAAGCAGCTATGTTCATCAGGAGAATGGTATCAGAGCGGTGCACTGACTCCCCCAGAAAAATACTGAGTAACCATGATGTAGCAATGAAAAGGAAAATACAGCCTTAAGTGGAAGCCGAAGTGATGTATGAACAGGTGGGTGAACGCAGCTGTGGATGTGAGTAGTGCTTAAAACATGGTATGGGCCCAGCTGTGAGCATGAAGAGCACTGTATAACGCAGCTGTGAATGCAATCTGAAATGACAGGGTATCAATGTGATGCGACAGCAACGTATGAACGCAGCTCTAGTAGTGAACAGAGTATAAATTGTAAATGCAGACACATGGACATAGCTTTGAAGGTAACGCCTCCACATAATGCTGCAGGCTTTTTTTTTTTTTTTTTTTTTTCTCTTTTCTCTGGGATGGTCACCACAGCACCACCCAAGAAAACATAAACGTGCATGAACATGAACCTTGATGCAACGCCAATAAATCAACATATAGTGCACCTATACCCTAGCACAGAACCGCTGACACATGCGTGCCCATAACATACAGTTTATAGATAAACCACTCTTACCTACAAGAGCATCAGAACTCAAATGCGGGCGCCTCAACTGATCTGCATGAATCCCCACATACAGACCCCTGATATACATTCCCCAACACCTTGCATGTTTGGCGTTAACTACGGATGTGCCCCACATGTTAAAAGAAGTAACTTAAAACACACATTTTTTATTTATTTTTTTGCAGATATAAGAAACCTGCGACCATACCTACTCCAGGAGCATGCTAGGCCAATAACTATATGCAATAGCCCCCAACGAGCCCCTAAACAGCCGGGCATTCAGTAGACCGTTAGCACCCCACTCTGCTTTGAACCAGAGTACTGCGAATCGCATGCCGCACTGTGGGCACCGTGCCATCAAGTGCAATACTACAGCATTTTTATTTTTTTACCATTGATACGAAAACACAGCGTGCATCGCTTGAACCAACTAACAACCATCACTCAACCGTTTAGCGCCCGACTCTGCTACATCTCAGAGCGCTACATGTCGCGGACCGCAGCGTTGGTCCCGTGCAAACCACTCCGATCCTACCATGAATTCCAGCGCCCTGCTAAGACATTCTGCCATCACCCAGCCGTAAGGAGCCTCCACACCATGCTGCTGTATCCTAGAGCCGACTCACAGGTAGTGAAATCAGCTGAATCGTCGTCAGCCTAGGCCTACAGGAGCCTATAAATAGCCTAGTACCCAACCAGCCTGGCCTCACAGGTGCAAGTAAGTAGCCGTGTAATGAGCCTCTCCTCTCACAAATACAGCAAAGTTCTTTGCTTAACACTAGAAGGATTTTGCAGCCAAACCAGGAGATAGTAAGAATATCTAATTTATCTATGCTAGAGGAAATATCTTTTAGCAATGGGGTGTAGTTGAGTGAAAAAAGTTCTGAGGTGTTGTGGCTGATTTTAATCCCTAGATATGTTAAGTAGGGGGAAGACCAAATGAATGGGGAGTCCTTTTTTAAGTTTCTCTGTGTTGCTTGGGGAATCCCAAAACAAATCACAAGTGATTTTTGCTTATTGATTTTGAAATTGGAAAGGGAACTATATGTATCTAGGTGTTTCTGAATCGCAGGGAGTGAATTTTTAGGGTTCGAGGTCATAATCATGATATCATCCGCAAAAGCAGCTATTTTATGATCCATACCTCCCAACGCTACTCCGCAAATTTCCAAATCAGTTCTCAGCTTGAGGAGAAGGGGCTCCAGAGCTAGGACAAAGAGCAGGGGGGAGAGAGAAGGCAACCCTGCCGGGTACCATTCTGAATGCTAAAGGGATCAGAGAGGTCGCCATTGATTAAGACTGAGGCCGAGGCCTGAGCATACATTGCAAATGTGGCTTGTACAAAGGGACCAGGTAGGCCAAATCTGTATAGGATTTGTTGCAGAAACGACCAATTGATTATGTCAAATGCTTTTTCTGTGTCCGTGCTCAAAAGAAGAAGAGGCCTGAATCTGATATTAGAGAATTGTACTATATTCAGAACTCTGGTCATATTGTCTCTGCCTTCTCTACCTCTGACAAAGCCTACCTGATCCCCATGCACCATCATGGGAAGAAGGGTTGAAAGTCGATTGGCTAGCAATTTTGCTAATAGTTTAAGGTCAAGGTTGAGGAGGGAGATGGGCCTATAGTTGGCACACTGTTTAGGGTCTTTCCCTTCTTTGGGGATCAAGGTAATATGGGCCATTGTCATAACTCTGGAGAGTTTTTTCCCTTGTAAGGCTAAATTACAAACCGAGAGCAGATGGGGAAGTAAGAATTGTTGATAGGTTCTATAATATAGAACTGGGAGGCCATCTGGACCTGGGCTTTTGCCCAGGGGAGATTGTTTTAGGGCAGCGGAGAGTTCTCCCAAAGTGAATGGGGACGCAAGTTTTTGTTTCTGGTCTTCGGTGATGATTGGTATTGTAAGTGAGTCTAGGAAGGAAGAAAGAAGGGATGATTGGGCCTCTAGAGCAAGCATGGGAGGCAGGTTATATAGAGCTTCGTAGAACTCACGAAATTGGGCACCTATGGCTTTGGAGGAGTAAAGGGAGATTCCTTGGGGGGACTCTATTTGGTGAATATAGTTTGTTGATCTTCTATTTTTTACTCATCATCAATTTAGACGCTTTATCTCCGTGTTCGAAGATTTTGTGTTGAGAGTTCAAGAAAAATTTAGCTGTAGAATGCTGCAGTAGGGATCTCAGTTCAGCTCTACACTTAGGGCTCTGACTGCTCTCCTTATAAACCATTTCTAGCTAGATTAGAACCTTATAGTGGGAGGGGTGAAGAGGAGAAACTCAGCACAAACAGATACATTGTAACACTTTCCATCTCTCATAGACTTACATTAGAGCTTCAATGATACTCAATGGCAATGACACAGCAGTATTTCCAGACAAAGACAAGTTTCCAGACATAACAACAAAGCTAAACCAGGCAGTCACAAGGTCAGTCTCTCTGGTTTTGGTGGTAAACAACATCTGCCTTTTCCTCCGAAACATGCTCTTCTTTAAACCCTATGGCAGCTATGGAAAATTACCAGCTTCTTATTTAAAGTCCCAAAAGTCTCTCAGAATTTATTAACCCTTTCCACTGAGCCTTGCAAATACAGTGCAAATGACCAGGACATATGTCACAACATACATAAAAAATGCAGTAATACAGTAATACACAGTATAAGTCAATACAAGTTAACCCTTTTAAGTGAAATAAATTAAGATGTTTACATAGGGGAAATGGGGGCAAATGTCCAGACTTCACAGTACCCCTGCTCCAGGGCACACCACTATCTCGCCTCTGTTATAGAGGGAATATAATTATTGTGACCAGTAGGTGGCAATTTGTTGCTGACTCCTGATGGATGATATTAAGACTTCACAGGAGCTGGAACCCACTGTACCACTAGTCAGTGCTGCTAGCAAGGAACAAGGAGAGGAGTCGAACAAGGGCAATCTCCCTCAATCTCTTTCTCAACCAGATGTGGCTTTTGCAGTGATTGGGGTCGGGAATCTCCTGAAGCTGCTGTCTGTCTTATGTACAGGCAGGGGCTTCAGTGAAATAAATTGTTTGTGTTTGTTTGTGTGTGCCTCCCCCAACAGGGCCCCTGTGACCTATCCCCTTCCACACATGCACACTTCCTGCCCCCTGCACTACCAAGTAGTATCTTCCTCTTGTCCTCAGTCACCATAGAGCCCCTAACAGATTGTGTCTCCCACTGCGTCCCTTTGTCTCACCTTCCCCCTCCCTAAGAAGATATGAGTATTTTTGTTCCACCCCCCCCCCGTTTCACAGAACACTACCGTATCATGACAAACCCACAAATAGTCTCTGCCAAGTAATGTCACTCCTCTGTACTTCCCCTCTCTCCCTTTCACTTTCTACTACCTCTCATAGACCTACCACTTTTTGCCTGCGACACCTACAGAATCATGCGAAAATATAAGCATAAAACATAAGCACTTACCTAGACTATACACTGACCAGAGGCCTATTTATACTAAACTATGGACTGGCTGACCACATCATTCACGCTGGACTATGGAATAATCATTGGCAGCAGTTACACTAGACTATGGACGGACCATCCTCAGCATTTGCACTAGACTGTGAACTGACCATCCTCAGCATTTACACTAGATTGTGGACTGACCATCTTCTGCATTAACACTAGACTATGAACTGTTCATCTTCAGCATTTACACTAGACCAGTGTTCCTCCACTCCAGTCCTCAGGGCCCACCTGCCATTCATGTTTTCAGGATTTCCTTAGTATTGGGCAGCTGATATAATTAGTGTCCATCCATCAGGATTTACCACAGGTATTCATTCTATGGGATACTCCTAAATCCTGACCGGCAAGTGGGCCCTGAGGACTGGAGTTGGAGAACCCTGCACTAGACTCGCGGACTGACTATTGGCCACATTTACACTAGACTATGGACTGACCATCCACCTCATTTACACTAGACTGTGGACTGCACATCTTCAGCATTTACATTAAACTGTGGACTAATAAACAGCAGCACTTTCACCAAACTGTGGTCTGACCATCCTCAGAATTTACATTAGACTATGCACTAACTATTGGCAGCATTTACAGAGGCAGTAGAGTTAACACACTTGCTTTATAAGACATATTATCTAAACTAAATGTGTTAAGCAAACACCTTCAATTTCTTTTCAATGGCTTTTGTTTAAAGATAACACGATGAGTTAAGAAATTTGAGTTAAGAGTTTGTGTGTTAACCCTACTACATCTGTACATTAGAATGTGGACTGGCCATCCTCAGCATTTACACTAGACTATGGACTGACCATCCTCAGCATTTCCACTACACTATGGACTGACAATTGGCAGCATTTACACTAGACTATGGACTGATCATTGGCAGCATTTATGTGAGTTGGGGAAACAGCTCTCATTCTCGGAGCACTGTTTGTGCAAATTAAGTTAAATAGCTGGACTGACATTCTGCTGTTTGGCCACAAGATGCTGCTGTTTCCTAAACATAGCTAGAGTTTGCATATTGTTCCATATTCATGAGAGGTGGAGTTACAAGAGTCTGGAGAGGAAGAGATGGAGCAGCCATCTTGGGGAAAGCTTGTAAGAGACTGAGGAACTGTGTGAGCAGAGGATCTGTCGACATCCAGGTGTGGGAACATCCCTCAATGACCAGAGCTGCAGCTAATTAAAGCTGATCTTGTCCAAGACCCTGATCCTGTCCAGAGGAACGAGGATTGCTTCCAGGAACACTAATGAGAGCTGAGGAGCAAAGCAACATACACTGCATGCTTGTTGGAGAGGCATTTGTTCGGTTCATAGTTATCAGCGGATGCAGAGCAGACCCCGGGTCGGTAAGATTGTGCACGCACATCATTACAGTGTTGGCACTTAAAATACTAGAGACTGAGACCAGGCCTGTAGTTAGATAGGATTTATGTTTGCTGGCTGTTCATTGCAAGGACGCCACAATTTAAATTGATATTTCACACTGGAGAGCTGATAAACATCCCCAGAAAGTCAAGCCAGGCTGATGTTTTGGCTCAGAAGGAATACTGAGGCATGTGCTACAAGACCAGTTATGGGATGGGAAATACTGTAGAGCATTTTAAGTTTGTAAGCTGCTGTGCTGCACTGCAGGCTAGCCCATACCACACATTCAAACAGGTGTTCTTGATCTTTTAGGGTAATAACAGGTAAGGCGTGGCCGTTTAGTTGTGCCCGCCAGTAGGTAAATTACTGCACTTTCCTCTGGGATCCATCAGAGGGGGTTGCGCTATGCAGCACAAGGGTCTCAGCCTTCGGGCTGGGTGTATGTAAATTTATTGTATGTTCCCAACATTTGTGGCTGCGCTCATTTCCACATTTCAGTAAAATACAGTTTTTTGGCAAAAGCTGTTGTTGGAGTTGCTTTCCTCGTTCGTGACTTTGCTGTATCCTGGAGAGCCCACCCCAGTACACGGCTTCCATTTACTCTAGACTATGGACTGACCATCCTCAGAATTTACACTAGATTGTGGACTGACCATTGGCAGCATTTACACTAGACTATGGACTGACCATCCACAGAATTTACACTAGACTGTGGACTGACCATCCTCAGCATTTTCACTAGATTGTGGACTGACCATTGGCAGCATTTACAAAAGACTGTAGACTGACCATTGACAGCATTTACACTAGACTATGGACTGACCATCCTCAGCATTTACACTAGACTGTGGACTGACCATCCTCAGCATTTACACTAGATTGTGGACTGACCACACTCAGCATTTTCACAAGACTGTAGACAAACCATTGGCAGCATTTACAAAAGACTGTAGACTGACCATTGACAGCATTTACACTAGACTATGGACTGACCATCCACAGCATTTACACTAGACTATCGACTGACCATCCTCCGCATTTACACTAGACTATGAACTTACAATCCTCTGAATTTACACTAGACTGTGGACTGACCAAGATAGAATTGCTCCACATCTGAATTTACTCACGCTTCACGCTAACAAATCATTATTTTCCTAATATGGCGGCTACATATGTTACAAAGTGAAAGTAAGAAGCCCAGGAATGCAATATAACCCATAATGCCAAGCAGCAAACCAATCAGCAGATAGCCATGCCCTGTGATGTCACAGTGCATTTATCTAGTACACTTACGGTGCCATTCATACTTAACCTGTTCTGTTATACATAGACATACTCTGAAAGAGACTCAGTGTCAACATGTGGTCTATAATATAGATCAATTTTTGTACTTCATCTGCTGCACCATTCAAACTTAATTTGTTCTGTTATACATAGACTTGCTGTGCATCAGACTCATTGTAAATAGGCAATACAATATATACAGTACAGACCAAAAGTTTGGACACACCTTCTCATTCAAAGCGTTTTCTTTATTTTCATGACTATGAAAATTGTAGATTCACACTGAAGGCATCAAAACTATGAATTAACACATGTGGAATTATATACATAACAAAAAAGTGTGACACAACTGAAAATATGTCATATTCTAGGTTCTTCAAAGTAGCCACCTTTTGCTTTGATTACTGCTTTGCACACTCTTGGCATTCTCTTGATGAGCTTTAAGAGGTAGTCACCTGAAATGGTTTTCACTTCACAAGTGTGCCCTGTCAGGTTTAATAAGTGGGATTTCTTGCCTTATAAATGGGGTTGGGACCATCAGTTGCGTTGTGGAGAAGTCAGGTGGATACACAGCTGATAGTCCTACTGAATAGACTGTTAGAATTTATATTATCGCAAGAACAAAGCAGCTAAAACTTTGAAAGTGTCCCCAAGTGCAGTCATAAAAACCATCAAGCGCTACAAAGAAACTGTCTCACATGCGGATCACCCCAGGAAAGGAAGACCAAGAGTCACCTCTGCTGCGGAGGATAAGTTCATCCAAGTCACCAGCCTCAGAAATCACAGGTTAACAGCAGCTCAGATTAGAGACCAGTCAATGCCACACAGAGTTCTAGCAACAGACACATCTCTAGAACAACTGTTAAGAGGAGACTGTGTGAATCAGGCCTTCATGGTAGAATATCTGCTAGGAAACCACTGCTAAGGACAGGCAACAAGCAGAAGAGACTTGTTTGGGCTAAAGAACACAAGGAATGGACATTAGACCAGTGGAAATCTGTGCTTTGGTCTGATGAGTCCAAATTTGAGATCTTTGGTTCCAACCACCGTGTCTTTGTGCGACGCAGAAAAGGTGAACGGATGGACTCTACATGCCTGGTTCCCACCGTGAAGCATGGAGGAGGAGGTGTGATGGTGTGGGGGTGCTTTGCTGGTGACACTGTTGGAGATTTATTCAAAATTGAAGGCATACTGTACCAGCATGGCTACCACAGCATCTTGCAGCGGCATGCTATTCCACCCAGTTTGCGTTTAGTTGGACCATCATTTATTTTTCAACAGGACAATGACCCCAAACACACCTCCAGGCTGTGTAAGGGCTATTTGACCATGAAGGAGAGTGATGGGGTGCTACGCCAGATGACCTGGCCTCCACAGTCACCGGACCTAAACCCAATCGCGATGGTTTGAGGTGAGCTGGACCGCAGAGTGAAGGCAAAAGGGCCAACAAGTGCTAAGCATCTCTGGGAACTCCTTCAAGACTGTTGGAAGACCATGTCAGGTGACTACCTCTAGAAGCTTATCAAGAGAATGCCAAGAGCAAAGCAGTAATCAAAGCAAAAGGTGGCTACTTTGAAGAACCTAGAATATTACATATTTTCAGTTGTTTCACACTTTTTTGTTATGTATATAATTCCACATGTGTAAATTCATAGTTTTGATGCCTTCAGTGTGAATCTACAATTTTCATAGTCATGAAAATAAAGAAAACTCTTTGAATGAGAAGGTGTGCCCAAACTTTTGGTCTGTACTGTAGGTATGCTTATCTAGTACACTTACTGCACCATTCATACTTAATCCCTTCTGTTATAAATAGACTTACTGTGCATCAGACTTAGTCTCAACAGGCAGTCTAATATATATGTGCACCTATCTAGTACACTTGCTGCTCCATTCATACTTAATCTGTTACATTAGTGATTCAGTTACTGTACACTATGCCCAACAGACAGTTGCCTGGCCCCTCAAGAGGAAGGGGCAGTGGCAAAAATGTTTCTGTAGCCGACACAAGTAGCAGCAGAAGAAGAGGTGGTGGTAGCAGCAGCTGCAGCAACAGGCCAGAGTTGCCACTATTATCCAGTGGTGCTTCAACATCATCTCAGGTGACAACAGATACATACAGCCTTGGATTGGTGGGTGCATCGGACACCACACTTAGTTGGCCTGGCCCAGGAACAACCTCTTTGCCATCCTTACCAGTCTTATAATTGTCTCTTTCTGCTTGGGAAGTAACGTATGCTGCTGTCTCTGCTCTGCTTTTCAGTGAGGATGAGCTTAGTGACGGTGACAGGCAATTGCACGTGGGAGCCAGGTGAAGAGGGGGCATCATCATCAGTGGGTGAGGGTGGCAGCAGGCCTGTGAGACAACAGCAGGGTTGCATCATGCCAATGAGCCAGCAGGGTGGAAGCAGTGGGAAATCTGGAGCCAAAAGCGCCTGGGTTAGACCGCCTGCTACTCAGGAACCTACCTGTCAGGAAACAACTAGCTTTGCTCAGTTTCATACAGACAGCAGCAGGCAGTCAGCATGGAGTGATGGGGGTAAAATGCCATACACGGCAGTGTGAGAATTTTTTTATCAAGTCGCTGGAGGACATCAGCGTAATGGTATGCAGGATATTTGGGCAGAAGGTGAAACACAGTCAGGGTGCCAATATTGGCACCACAGCCCTGCATCAACACATGGAGCGTTACCATAAATTGACCTTGGGTTATACGTGGCACTAATGTAGTAGTACAGCCTGATGCAGCAACCACTTTTCCAGTGACCCACAAGCCTTCTCCAGCAATCAGGGCTCCCCTACCACAGCAGAAGAAAGCTGTTTTTCCTTTCCTTAATCTGTTGCTCCTGATTCTCCTCCTCCTCTGCCTCCTACTCCTTGTCATGTGTTTTGCCAGCAATCGATCAGTGATGTGATTGCAAAAAGACAACAGTATGCATACACCCATCCAATGGGGCAGAAGCTGAATTTGAATTGCGCCAAGTTGCTGGTACAGTACATCCCTTTCCATATTCTGGACTCTGAACATTTCAGAGAACTGATGGCTTGTGCCCACCTATGGTAGAGCGTCCCAAGCCATCATTACTTCTTTAAAAAACAGCCCTACATATGTATGGTCAGCAGAAGGTGGGACATTCCTTGAGCCTATTGGAGTCTGGTACAGTTCATTCTGATGTGTGGAACTGTAACTATGGCCAATGACAATATACTGTATGTCCTTTACGGCCCACTGGGTAAATGTGGTTCTGGCCTAGGCACAGCAACAATTTGGCCAGATGATGTCAATGCCGCATCTGCATTGTAATCGTGGGATTTCTGCTCTTATGTCCTCCTCTGCCTCCTCATCCTTCGCCTTGTCCTCAGCCTCCAGCGTAGGCACAGTTCACAGTGTCCTCCAGGCCCCCTCCTTCTCCACACAAACAGTGCAGCTCTCTCCCTCTCCCTCCCCCCACGGGATTCCCAGCATCATCGTGCCCACAGAGAAGATGCAGAATTATCCTCACTTCTGGCTGCCTGTGCCCCTTCCTCAACCTCTGCTGACGCTGGTGAGGCAGCACTCCTAGCCCTGCCAGTTTGTAATGTGGCCCTTACTGACACGGCTATGCGAGACATGCTGCTACTTCAGCGGCGCTCCATGCTGATGGATATGCAATCTCTATAGCTCCCCTGCTCTCTGATATAGATGGGCTGGGGTCTAGGACAGACCACCTGGAACATAAATTTGGTGACTTTTCTGCTTCCCACAATACTCTCATAGATGCCCATACAGAGTTGGAGGCAGAAGTGGAGGTCATTAAAGCCAAAATGGCCGACCTTGAAGATAGATGTTGGTGCAACAATATCAACCTATGGGGGATCCCAGAGTCTGTGCCTACAAAGGACATCCCATATTTTGTGCACTCTCTTATTAAAGTAGCTCTGCCGGATTGTTCCGACCAGGACATAGAAATCGATTGGGTGCACTGTGTGCCCCACCCGAGGCACCTTGATGATATAGTGCCACGGAATGTGCTCGCCAGGGTGCACTTCTTCAAGATCAAGGAGCAATTAATGGCCTTCGCTAGAATAAATGGTGGTCTGCTAGCCCCTTTCCACAAGGTCCTCCTATTTGCCGACTTATCAGCGGCCACGTTGCAGCTGCGGAGACCTCTCTCACCTATCACTTCAGCCCTTCAGCGTGCCAAAATACCATACCCCTGTGGATTCCCAGTTCGCTTGCTGGTGCACCACAAAGGAGAACTTCATATTATCAAATCCCTTGAATTGGGGTACAAGCTTCTCTGTGGATGGAAAATCTCGATTCCCCCCCCCCCTCCTGTTGACGCCCGGAAACAAGCTCCCGCCAAGGTCCGCATAGACTGGTCAGAAATACACTGAATGCTGGATACACCTCTTTCAGGTGCTGTGCTTTCTACAGGCTCTGTCACCCTGACTTGTTCTGTTTCTAGGCCGCAGACAAGACATTTGCCCTATTCTTCACATAGAGCCTAATATAGGTTATCTATGTTATACTTTAGTTTTTTTTATGTTTTCTTGCCACCTCTGTTCTTGGTGGCCCTGTCTACTTGGTGCTCATATAATGCCTAATTTTTTCCAAGCTGCCTACGTTCCTATGATACAGGCATCCTCGCTGGAAGACGGTCTGATTACTTATTTATGTTTTACTATTTGCTAGTTCTCGGTGCTCCAACAGATAGGATTCCATGGTCCCATTCTTACGCGCTCTATAGCAACCCCACTGCTAGAACATTTGTGAATGGAGCCTTGTCAGATGTGTTCACACTTACTAACAGCACTAGACAATAGGTGCCCCTTCTCCCCTCTCATCTTTATAATAGCCATGGAGCCGTTGGGTCAGGCAATTAGACAGGACACTATAATATCTGGAGTAGGGGTGAGCGGCCGCTCCCACGTCATCACTCTATACGCAGATGACGTTTTTCTCTCCCTTACTAACCCTGAAAAGTCCCTAGTAGCGGTGATGAACCAAATTTCCCGATATGGAGCACTCTCATATTATCACCTCAACTCCTCCAAAACACAGTCCCTACCCATCCATATGCCAGAGATCTTGGTGTCGGTTATTCGCACTACTTGGGCCTTTAAATGGCAATCTCAAAGTATCAAGTACCTAGGTACCAACCTGACACACTCTTCCTCTCTGCTGTATGCCTTATGCCTCATTCACACAGTCAGTGTTCGGTCAGCGATTTCCAACAGTGATTTTGAGCCAAAACCAGGTGCAGCTCTAGACACAGAACAGGTGCAGATCTTTCCCTTATACCTTATGTCTGTGGAGGCTCCAATCCTGGTTTTGGCTCACAATCACTGATGGAAATCACTGACGTGTGAATGAGGCTTTAAACTATGGCATTCCTCCTGCTTGCCACTGAAAAGGAACTCCATGATTTTACTAAACATGAAAAACCTTGGATGTTCATTCTCCCTAAATTTCTATACATATACCGCACCTTGCCCGTAATCCTCACCAGAGAAATTCTTCATTCGGGCCCAGGCTCTACTTTCTAAGTATATTTGGGAAGGGAAACGTACCAGAGTTGCCTGCAACATCATCACCAGAGGTTTAGCATTACCGGATCTGAAATTGTATTATATTGCCACTCTGGTTTCTATGTTGCGGGGTTTGGCACAGTCGTGTACAGATTTACCTTTTGTCCATCTACACTCACCTAAAGAATTATTAGGAACACCTGTTCTATTTCTCATTAATGCGATTATCTAGTCAACCAATCACATGGCAGTTGCTTCAATGCATGTAGGGTTGTGGTCCTGGTCAAGACAATCTCCTGAACTCCAAACTGAATGTCAGAATGGGAAAGAAAGGTGGGCTACAACAGCAGAAGACCCCACCGGGTACCACTCATCTCCACTACAAATAGGAAAAAGAGGCTACAATTTGCACGAGCTCACCAAAATTGGACTGTTGAAGACTGGAAAAATGTTGCCTGGTCTGATGAGTCTCGATTTCTGTTGAGAAATTCAAATGGTAGAGTCCGAATTTGGCGTAAACAGAATGAGAACATGTATCCATCATGCATTGTTACCACTGTGCAGGCTGGTGGTGGTGGTGTAATGGTGTGGTAATGGCCCCTTAGTGCCAATTGTCCATCGTTTAAATGCCACGGGCTACCTGAGCATTGTTTCTGACCATGTCCGTCCCTTCATGACCACCATGTACCCATCCTCTGATGGCTACTTCCAGCAGGATAATGCACCTTGTCACAAAGCTCAAATCATTTCAAATTGGTTTCTTGAACATGACAATGAGTTCACTGTACTAAAATGGCCCCCACAGTAACAAGATCTCAACCCAATAGAGCATCTTTGGGATGTGGTGGAACGGGAGCTTCGTGCCCTGGATGTGCATCCCTCAAATCTCCATCAATATGGGCCAACATTTCTAAAGAATGCTATCAGCACCTGTCACGGAAGGTGTGCAGGAAACTAGAAAACACAAACTGAATATACAACTGACTGGATCCAAAACTAAGGAACAAAAAGGGAGAGCCCTGCTTCAGACCTGGCTCTCTCCCTTACTGCTCAGCCTATGCGAAAATCCCAATGGTAGATGATCGCATATCCTCGTACCTCGACTGTATAACACCTGAACACCCTATAATAGTGAGGGGACACAACCACCGGATCCCTACACTAGATACAGAGGGAGTCAGGGTCACCTGGGATCCAGCAAACAGAAAAATACAAATGAATGAACAAAACTTATCTTGTAGAAGACTCAGAAGTAGGAACAGCATGCACACACTCCAGGAAGGAATATAAACCGCAAAGTGATGCACTATGGGAAAGGATTTAAAGGGATGCAATCAGTGCAACTACATGACAGCTGAGAGAGGCTAACGAGATGAGAAAATGAAAGCAAAACAAAGGAACCTCAAGGAGGAGGTTCTAGATGTCTGTTAGAGCTTCTCAGATGTCTGGTGGTGACAGCACCTTGTTGAATCAATGCCACGTAGAATTAAGGCAGTTCTGAAGGCAAAAGGAGGTCCAACACCGTATTAGTATGATGTTCCTAATAATTCTTTAGGTGAGTGTATAACTCTCACAGGTCTCCCTGTACTCCCTGTTAGATTTGTTACACATACCATTTTGGCAGCTCCCCCTCCCTAAAGGTCTGAGCCCGACAGTGCTGGTGTCCCTAAACGCATGGACCAAGTACCACACCCTAGCTAATGCTGATACTCCTCCTTCCTCTGCTTCCTTACCCATGTATCTCCTTCAGACTCTACTCCCGCACTCTGATTTGTCCGTGGGTCCACGGGGATATCCAGAAAGTTGGGGACATGTTTGACCAGGGTGTATTGCAGCCGTTCCAGTCGCTCTGTGACCAATTTTCCCTCCCAGCGGTGGAATTCGAATAATATCTCCAGGTCCGCCACCTGCTGCAGGGATTGCAACCATTGGGGCTAAAAATGGATAATCTAGCTAAAATGTATATTTCTGGTAACCCGAAAGGTCTGAAGCCCCTGTATAATTCCATTCTCCAACCGACCCATTTTATATGTTCTCCCCCCATGACTAGTTGGGAAAAAGATTTGAACACGTCCTTCACTGACATAGAATGGCTCAGTGCCCTCAGAGTGATGCACCAACATCTGAAGTGTACATCCCATATAGAATCTGTGATAAAAACGGTCCTACATTTGTATTATACACCAGACAGATTGGCGCTCATGTATACTTCTGTTTCTAATCAGTGTTGGATGGGATGCGGAGGTAAGGGAACCCTATTCCATATCCTATGGCAATGCCCCATCATTCAGCCTTACTGGTCCGCATGCCGAGACCTGTTGGGACAGATTCTGCAGCTAACACTCTTCTTCTCCAGGCATGATATTCATATTCTTTTGGATTATACCCTCCAATTGCACCACTTTTGTTTTTTTCTTGTTGGTTACTATGTTACCTTCCCTATACCTGTGTTTCCCGGGTATGCCTGGCATGTTTCTTGTATGCTGCAAAAACTTTAATAAAAAACAATTGAATCGAATACCGCAGCTAGATAGAAGGACAAATGCTATTGGAGTAACTAATTGCAATAGGTGTGATATAACTGTTGCCCCCCAAAAAACTGCTTGAGGGCTGCGATATACCTTCATCCACAAAATCCTGATTGAGGAGTGGTATAAACCTGTTTCCAGCAAATCCTGATTGAGGGGTGATATATATACCTGTTTCCGCCAAATACTGATTGAGGGGTGCTATATACCTGTTTCCGCCAAATACTGATTGAGGAGTGCCATATACCTTCTTCCACAAAATGCTGATTGTGGGGTGCTATTGCTATATACCTTCTACCACCAAATACTGATTGAGGGGTGCTATATACCTGTTTCTGCCAAATACTGATTGAGGGGTGCTATATACCTGTTTCTGCCAAATACTGATTGAGGGGTGCCATATACCTTCTTCCACCAAATACTGATTGAGGGGTGTCATATACCTTCTTCCACCAAATACTGATTGAGGGGTTTCATATACCTTCTTCCACAAATTACTGATTGAGGGGTGCCATATACCTTTTTCTACAAAATATTGATTGAGGGGTGCTATTGCTATATACCTTCTTCCACCAAATACTGATTGAGGGCTGCGATATACCTGCTTCCACAAAATACTGATTGAGGGGTGCCATATACCTGTTTCCACCAAATACTGATTGAGGGGTACTATATACCTGCTACCGCCAAATACTGATTGAGGGGTGCCATATACCTTCTTCCACAAAATACTGATTGAGGGGTGCTATATACCTTCTTCCACAAAATACTGATTGAGGGCTGCGATACACCTGCTTCCATAAAATACTGATTGAGGGGTGCCATGTACCTGTTTCTGCCAAATACTGATTGAGGGGTGCTATATACCTTTTTCCACAAAATCCTGAATGAGGGGTGCTATATACCTGTTTCCACCAAATACTGATTGAGGGGTGCTGTATACCTTATTCAACAAAATACTGATTAAGGGGTGGTATTGCTAAATACCTTCTTCCACCAAATACTGATTGAGGGCTGTGATACAACTGCTTCCACAAAATACTGATTGATTAGTGCCATATACCTGTTTCGGCCAAATACTGATTGAGGGGTGCTATATAAATTTTTCCACCAAATAATGATTGAGGGGTGCGATATACCTTATTCCACAAACACTGCTCTTCTCTACAGACTTAGGCAGAAGGTCATTTAGAAAATAACAGGCAGAGGAAGAGGCAGAACGTTTAACAGGGATGGTAGGGGTCGGGCAGGTGCACCAGGCCGAGCCTAATCGGGAAGTTGGAGAAGGCGCGTGCAATAACTTCAAAGGGCGCACCAGCGCTTCTGCACCCTCCTCATCCTCTGTATCTGCACCCTCCTCATTCTCTGCTGTGTGCACCTCCAAAGACACCACCACCACCACCACCACCACTCAAGTCAAAGGAAATATTTTACTATCCATTCCCAGACCTTACCTATCAACAGCCATTCTTAGTATTGGATGATGAAGAGGAGATAGCAACGGCCACAACCCAGCTGTCTGGTGACAGTACCCAGATCAGCCCAAGGAGTGTGGTCTCCGCTGTTGCTGCCTACTCCGAGATCTCTAATGTCAGTGGTAGTGAAGATTACGATGATGACATGTCAATGGACGTCACGTGGGTGCTCACAATAGAGGAAGAGATGTGGAGTTCAGAGGGAGTGACGGAGCAGCAGATAGGGAGGAGAATGAGGATAAGCAGGTAGAACTTGCAGTGCGCAGGAGGCAAAAAGCAGACTACAAATGTATCTGGAGCGAGCCATCCACCATGCACAGTCACATCTTGCAATCCCAGGACGCTGTCACATGGATCTGCAGTGTGGGCTTTTTTTAACGTGTCAGCTCCTGACAATAGTGTTGCCATCTGCAGCCTGTGCTGTCAACGCATAAGTCGCCGTAAGCCCAACACTCACTTAGGGACGACCGCCTTAAGAAGGCACCTGGCCTCCCATCACCGAGCCTAGTGAGAGCAACGCCGTCAAAACCCACAAAGCCACACTCCCAGCACTCCACATCCCGCCTCTTCTCCTTCTCCTCTCTCCTCCCATTTGTCCTCCACTCCACCTTCAACCGTGCCGTCGTCATGTTCATCTGGCAAAAGGCAGGCTTCCGTGGCTTAAATGTTCGAGCATAAAAAAATGATGATGCCGGATGATCCTCTTGCCCAACGGCTGACCGCTGGCTTGTCAGAACTGCTAGCCTGCCAACTATTGCCATATAAATTGGTGGACTCAAAGACCTTTAGAAAATTTGTGGCCCTTGGCACACAGCAATGGAAGGTCCCCAGAAGTAAATATTTCTTCCAGAAGGGCATCCCTGAACTATATGGCCACGTTCAGCGGCAAGTTAATATATCTCTGACACACAGTGTCGGTGCCAAGATACATCTGACCACAGAAAACAGTGGTCTAGCAAACACGGGCAGAGAAAGTCCATAACTTTTATTGCCCACCGGGTGAATCTTCTAACGGCCGTCAAGTATGGAACCCGTGGCACTTGTGTGGATTTGGTGTTACCGCCACGGATTGCATGCAGGTCTGCGTCTTCTCCTCCTCCTCCTACTCCATCATCCGTCTCCTCCTCAACTGACTCCTCCTTTTCCAGTGCTACTGCCTCTTCCGCTGCACACCACAAGCTCCCCAGAACCTATCCGGCGTGCCAGGTGAGACGTTGCCATGCTGTGCTGCTGCAGTTGTGCCTGGAAGCCAAGAGCCACACTGGTCCTGCACTCCTTTCAGCTCTGCGGTCACAGGCCGATCAGTAGCTAACCACGCTCAATTTGACAGTTGGTAAAGTGGTGTGCGACAACGGTGCCAATCTGCTGAGCGTGCTGAAACAAGGCAAAATGACACACGTGCCGTGCATGGAACACATCCTAAACTTAGTCGTTCAGCAATTTGTTGCCAAATACCTCGGGGTCCAGAACATCTTGTGACCGGCCAGGAAAGTCTCGGGCCATTTTAGAAGATCTTATACGGCCATGGCTCGCCTTGCTGACGTTCAGCGGCGACACCACTTGCCTGTGAGATGTCTGATTTGTCACAGCCCAATGCGCTGGAACTCCACCTTGTATATGCTTGATAGGATGCTCCAGCAGAAATGTGCCGTTAGCGACTACCTGTACGAACTCTGCGGCAGTACAGGTTCTGGGGAGCTTGTTTTTTTTTCTCCGCACCAGTGGCTGCTCATGCACGACGCATGCAGACTTCTGCGGCCATTTGATGAGATCACTAAACTGGTCAGTCGCAGCCAGGGCTCCATCAGTGACATTGTATCTTACACCTTTTTTCTGGAGGGTGCTTTGCGTTGTGTCATTGATCAAGCCATCGAGGAGCAGGAAGATGAGGAAGTTGCAATGCTGAATGAATTCCCAGGGGGGCTACTCCATCTAAAACAAGTCATCAGGAGTCTGAAGAGGAGTCAGAGGAGGATGATGGCTGGGGGGAGGAGGAGCAAGAAGAGCAGGCTTTAAACTTTTCGGGGATCCCTGGTGTTGTCCGTGAATGAGGGGAGGAGACCGAGGGCGACATTCTCCTGGGAGATGAGCAAGAGCAAGGGTGCTCCAACGTGTCCAATTTAGTGCAAATGGGAGCCTTCATGCTCCAGTGTTTGAGGAGGGACCCCCATATAAAAACCATTAAGGGCAAAGACCTGTACTGGGTGGCAAAATACTTAGACCCCCGGTACAAACACAAAATGGTGGACATGTTACCAGCATCACAGAGGGCTGTCAGAATGCAGCATTTCCAGGCCTTGCTGCGAGAGATGCTGCATTCTGCTGTTGGGGGCACTGGCAGAGAAATTTCCACCCACAGCGAAACAGGTGCCAATACCAATCCTACCACGCCTACAAGAAAAGGGCGGTTTGAAGATGTGTTGGTCACTTCGGATATGAGATCATTCTTGTAGCCAACCCATCGACAGCTGATGAAGCCTCAGGGAACGCCTAGACCGACAGGTGTCCGACTACATCGAGTTAACGGCTGATTTGGATCCTCTGAGAAGTGAGGAACCCCTTGATTACTGGGTGTGCAGGCTTGACCTGTGGCCAGAGCTGGCACAATTTGCCATGGAACTCTTTGCTCCTCGACGAGTGTCCTGTCCGAAAGGATGTTCAGCACAGCAGGGGGATCATGACCGATAAGCTCACTTGCCTATCTCACAACAGTGTGGACTACTTCACATTTCTAAATACTAATTAGGCATGGATCTCGGAGGAATTAAACACCTGTGATGACCACGTGTATTTGAATTTCACCTATTATCATTAGGGGTTTATTCAAGAGGGGGGATTTTGTTAGACAATTTTATATTTTTAGTTATTTTAAACATATGTATTTGACATGTATTTGTATTGCCTACATTATTTTTATTTTTTTATCCTGTGACCGCCTAATGTACCTCCAGCCACAGAATCCCACAAAGTTCTTTGTGATCAGGTAAATGCCTATTGGCTAATTTTTGGGGCCTGTACTGGTCGACAGTTACATTGTTATCCTGTGACCTCCTAATGTACCTCCAGCCACAGAATCCAAAGTTCTTTGCGGTCAGGTGAATGACTATTGCCTTATTTTTGGGGCCTGCACTGGCCGACAGTTAAATCTTTTTATCTATAGCCACATAATCACACCCTTGTCTCACTCCTCTGTCTCTCATTATGGTAGCGTATGAATCGCATTCACCATAAGGACCTTCTAATGTCACAGGGTCATGTGACTGTACCCCCCACCCCGTACTGTGCCCCCTTATACCCTTCATTGTGCCCTCTTACAACACCCTGTGCAGTGCCCCTAGTCATGCCCTGTCCTTTTATATGGTCCCGGTATGGCAGTGTTATCCGGTCACTGTACAGAGGTGTTATCCGGTCAATGTATGGCGGTGGTATCCAATAACTGGATGGGCGTAACTGTAACTCTTTTACTGCCCACGCCATCCTTTTTTAGACCTGGCATGAGCGGGAAACATATGCAAATTGTGGTGCTAAGGACCTTTGTGCCACAATCTGTAATACTCCTAACATAGACGTACAAACCGGATTCCAAAAAAGTTGGGACACTAAACAAATTGTGAATAAAAACTGAATGCAATGATGTGAAGATGGCAAATGTCAATATTTTATTTGTAATAGAACGTAGGTGACAGATCAAACGTTTAATCCGAGTAAATGTATCATTTTAAAAGAAAAATACGTTGATTAAAATTTTCACGGTGTCAACAAATCCCCAAAAAGTTGGGACAAGTAGCAATAAGAGGCTGGAAAAAGTAAATTTGAGCATAACGAAGAGCTGGAAGACCAATTAACACTAGTTAGGTCAATTGGAAACATGATTGGGTATAAAAAGAGCTTCTCAGAGTAGCAGTGTCTCTCAGAAGCCAAGATGGGTAGAGGATCACCAATTCCCGCAATGTTGCGCAGAAAGATAGTGGAGCAATATCAGAAAGGTGTTACCCAGCGAAAAATTGCAAAGACAAGATAATGCCAGACCACATTCTGCATCAATCACAACATCATGGCTGCGTAGGAGAAGGATCCGGGTACTGAAATGGCCAGTCTGCAGTCCAGATCTTTCACCTATAGAGAACATTTGGCGCATCATAAAGAGGAAGGTGCAACAAAGAAGGCCCAAGACGATTGAACAGTTAGAGGCCTGTATTAGACAAGAATGGGAGAGCATTCCTATTTCTAAACTTGAGAAACTGGTCTCCTCGGTCCCCAGACGTCTGTTGAGTGTTATAAGAAGAAGGGGAGATTCCACACAGTGGTGAAAATGGCCTTGTCCCAACTTTTTGGGGATTTGTTGACACCATGAAATTCTGATTCAACATATTTTTCCCTTAAAATTGTACATTTTCTCAGTTTTAACTTTTGTTCCGTGATTTATGTTCTATTCTGAATAAAATATTAGAAGTTGGCACCTCCACATCATTGCATTCAGTTTTAATTCACGATTTGTATAGTGTCCCAACTTTTTTGGAATCCGGTTTGTATTTCTATATAATAAATGAACACCTAATTGTATTATTATTTAGGGGTAGGGCTAATATCTTTATATTATATAGATTCTTGTTTATTATACTGTGCCCTGTATTTCCTAGAAAAAAATTATAATTGGGAAACACAGTCATCATCCCTGACCACCAGGACCAGGTAGTGCTCTGTGAGTACATGGTGGCCTTCCCTCTCAGCCACGCTGCTCCGATGTGTACTGGTGCTTATTCTGACACTAGGTCTGGGTTCACATCCTATTTTTGCCATCCATTTAATGCATACCAAAAATGTATATGTTAACAGATGTCTCAGACTGATGCCGTACAGTGGCGTCCATTAACCATACAGTTCCATGGTAGAAAAAAAAAATACGTTAACATATGCATTTTTTTTATGGACTCTGAAGGATACAAAAACATGGAGTGCTGCACCTTTGTATACATCAAACCAATAGGAAATACAATATATCTAGGCTCCAGCAGGGCACATTTTTGAGAGTTTCCCTTTAAGACCATAAAAATGGCCCCTGATTAAAATACATATTTTTTTGTGGGAATTTGCCAATTATCCCCCTCTGGTATATCACTGTCCATGTTGTGGGACTATTTGTGTACTGATAGTAAGTGTTTGCTGGCTGCAAATATGATTTGAAGGTTTTTCAGGTTCACCTGCCATTAAAGTGAATTGAGCCCACTGCAAACGCTCGGTTCGCGAACATTCGATCGAACTCGAATCGTCCTGGCCGATGTTCGTTCATCTCTAATAAAGATCACCTTTTATTATTGTAAACATTGATCCTGAAAAGATCCTGAATCAAATTTTTTTTTAACTTATCTTGTTTGGCCTTGTTGACATAATTGTTTATCTTTCCATTCTTCTGATCTGCCAGAAGAACAGAAAAATTGCAAAAAGAATAGTCCTGTCATTTCAAAGTCCATAAGGCCTCTATATCACACTGTGAGTATTTTGCATCAGGATTTGATCATGATTTGGAAGGCAAAAGCAGTAGTGGGTCCAAAACACAGAAGACATGCAAATATTTCCATCACATGTTATCTCCGTTTTGGATCCACTCCTGTTTTTACCTTACCAATACTGATCAAATACTGATGCAAAAAACTGACCAAAAACTGACCATGCGATGGCCATTAATGTCCTGAATGCAAGACTTCTTTTCCATCTGAATAAAACTGAGTGTCAAAGTCACTCAGATCATTACGTTTGCCAACACATCAGCTTCAAGAACTGGTTACTTGCTGACTAATAGGCTATATCCCAACCCTTGAAATGTGCCATTGTCACAAGATAATAGAGGAGATTTATCAAACTAGTGTAAAATGGAACTGGTTTAGTTGCCCATAGAAACCAATGAGATTCCATTTTCATTTTTCACAGCTCCTTTAGAGGTGGAATCGGATTGGTTACTATGGGCAACTAAGCCATTTCTACTTTAGATAAATCTCCCCCAATGTCTTTCACTTCTCCTATCATGTCTTAGACGCTTCAAAATTGAACTGGATGCAAAAAATTGATCAAAACGCCAGCGCCATCCTTCTACACATTAGCTGTCCAGACAGTTAATCAAAAATTGAAATAAAAATCTGAATAATTGTACAAAATGAATCAGGTTTAGAATTAGTTTTTCTTTTATTTTCTTAGCTAAATGAAAATGAAGCTTACACTGAACAAAGTGTAAAGAAAAGTTGTGTGCATCTTACTTTTTTTTTTTTTTTTTTCTTTTCCTTCTTCCTTCCTGTGCTGCCAAAATGCATTAAGAGAAACTTGGCAAGAAAAATAAGATTGTAGCACCTTTAAATTGGCTGTATTATTCAAAGTATCTTAATGCTACTAATGTTTATATTCTTCATATCATGCTGATTTTGATCCATCTCAAATTACATCTTTATAAAGAAAAAGGAAGTATTCAGCAGGGTTTATTAATGGGCTGTACAGCAACGTGGGTAATGTACTTGAAGATTCTTATTTATATGCATTCACAAGGAGCTATTGTTATGCTTTGTATGGGACCAAATTCCTTTTGATCTTACAGCACGTATTACCACTCTACCAAAACTCTGAAAGTAGTTGCCAAGGTCTCCATATGTGATGCAGGTTAACAATGCTTTTCAAGTCCCTTTGATGTAGTCTGCTACACTTCCTCTATACTACAGAATAACAAAGATGGCTGTAATATAAAATGACAACACACCTACTGAGTATAACATAAAGAATATTTCTGGCAGGCGGCTGATTCTTCTAAGCCCCAGGTGATGGATAATCAACACAACTCAAAATATAATGGAAATTTAGTAGTTTAACTATAACTTTGCCAAGCACATCTAAAGGCCTCTATCTATCTGTCTATTATCTATCTATCCACCTACCTACCTACCTACCTATCTACCTATTGATTAATCGGTCAGTCTGTATCTATCTATCTATCTATCTTTTCACTATTATCTATCTTTAGAAGAATTTTTATATATTTCTCACAGGTTTGAAAGTAATATAAGAGAATAGGATCAACACAAAGGAGCATATTGAAGGGAATCTGTCACCATGATCGTTGACTATTATCTGCAGTAATAGATGAGTAGTAATGCAGATATGGAGTCCAGATTGCTACTTTTTTTCCTTAAGGTTCCCCTCTCACCCAATATCAGAGTTTAACCTGTTTAGGACACATGACGTACCGGTATCGGGTCTCTGGGGACCCGATAACCCAGAACAGGATGGTGATCGGTGGTGTGATAATACACCACCAATCACCATCCTGCGATCCTGAGAGGTGATGGTGCCATTCAAATTATTGCAGCGCTCCTGTCCTCCTCCTTTTGTGTCCGGGAGCCTGCATCGGATCTCCAGAGCCAGCACCCCCAACTGTGCCCAGCACCCCCTTCACTTTCACCAAGGTATTTAGGGAAAGGTTAGGGACAGGTTATTATAGGCAGGGATATTCAATAAAGGTTTAGTTGGAAAAAAAAAAGTTTTTGGTTGCATCACCCTAAATCTGGTGTCTGGGGTGCACAGCACAGCTGTGCGACCCTAGACCCCCCAGGGGTGCTTCAGCTTTCCCCCCTGCCCCCCCACACAACTTTTTTTAGGGCGCAATCATTATTTTATTTTTATGCGTACGCTGACTGTGGCCGGCACTCTTAGCGTCCGGCCACTGTTAGCACATCGCACACCCCATTTTTTATTTATTTTTTGGCCTTTTTTTAAATTATTTATTTATTTTTTGTCTGTTAGGTTTAGGGTAAGTCCACGAACATCCGCGCCCCCACACACACGCACACCAAATAAAGTTTAACATGCACGCAAACACACACGCACACACACACACTCCCCTACGGCCCGCCGGATGTTCTCGCCGAGGAGGCATACGCCCAGCTTGCCTCCGAGTCCGAGAGCCCCAGTGAGGACGAGGATGACCCCACTTTCCTTTTGTCATCCGAATCCTCTTCATCATCTAGCGATGATGATGATGAGCCCCCAAGGCGGCGGAGACACCACCAGGCGAAGCAAGGGGACCGCCATGCTAGGGACCCTGTGGCCCACACTAGTACGAGCAGATCTGGGGCTCAGTACTAGTTTTCCGGCACACACAGAGAGCGACGAGGAGAAAGCAAAGCTGTTAAATATTTTTTTCTCCAATGTATTCACTGAGGAAAATAAACTCCCCATTAAAGTGTGCTGTCTGACCCAAGAAGAAGTACTCTTGGTAACCACAGGCGAGTCTAGAGTACCCCTTGGTCAGGAGGGGAACATAGAGACAAAAGAAGGAGTATGGGGGGGCCGCACAATAGGGTAATAGGTTCAATACAAACTTAATTGTTAAACAAATTTTGAGGTGCTCACCTTTTTAGGTTGTGCAATAATAGACACAACTCTATTGTAGGTAAAAGAGAGACTTTCCGGATCCGTGGATGCAGCCGCAGAAGAGGTATCTTTGGGATCGGATGCCCAATCCCCCAAAGGATGCTTGTAGAGAAAAAGGTTTCTGATCAGGCGCAAAGCACATAGGGTCCAATTCGTCTCTTATAGGTGAAACTTCTTTAATTGCATAAGAATTGTAAAACAACGCTTTTCAGGGCTCAAAGTGTCCCCTTCATCAGGTTAACCCGTTGTTTTACAATTCTTATGCAATTAAAGAAGTTTCACCTATAAGAGACGGATTGGACCCTATGTGCTTTGCGCCTGATCAGAAACCTTTTTCTCTACCTGGAAGAAGTACAACAGCGACTTAAAAAGATTAAAATAGACAAAATTGCCAGGACTGGATGGCATACACCCCCGTATCCTAAGGGAATTAATAATGTCATAGCCAGACCCTTATTTCTGATATTTGCAGACTCTATACTGACAGGGAATGTTCCACAGGATTGGCGCATAGCAAATGTGGTGCCAATATTCAAAAAGGGTCCAAAAACAGAGCCTGAAAACTATAGGCCGGTAAGTTTAACATCTGTTGTGGGTAAACAGTTTGAAGGTTTTCTGAGAGATGCTATGTTAGAGCATCTCAATGGAAATAAGCAAATAACGCCATATTAGCATGGCTTCATGAGGGATCGGTCATGCCAAACAAATTTATTTAGTTTCTATGAGGAGGTAAGTTCTAGACTTGACAGCGGCGAATCAATGGATGTCGTATATCTGGACTTCTCCAAAGCATTTGACACTGTACCACATAAAACGGTTAGTATATAAAATGAGAATGCTCGGACTGGGAGAAAACGTCTGTATGTGGGTAATTAACTAGCTGAGGGATAGAAAACAGAGGGTGGTTATTAGTGGTACACACACACTGTCACTAGTGGAGTACCTCAGGGGTCAGTATTCTCTTCAATATATTTTTTTAATGATCTTGTAGAAGGCTTGCATAGTAAAATATCAATTTTCGCACTTTTCATGACACTAAACTGTGTAAAGAGGACAGTATACTACTACAGAGCAATCTGGATAGACTAGAGGCTTGGGCAGATAAGTGGCAGATGAGGTTTAACACTGACAAATGTAAAGTTATGCACATGGGAAGGAATAATGCAAGTCACCCGTACATACTAAATGGTAAAACACCCGGTAACACTGACATTGAAAAGGATCTAGGAATTTTAATAAACAGCAAACTAAGCTGCAAAAAACAATGTCAGACAGCTGCTGCCAAGGCGAATAAGATATCGGGTTGCATCAAAAGGGGCATAGATGCCCGTGATGAGAACATAGTCCTACCACTTTACAAATCATTAGTCAGACCACACGGAGTACTGTGTACAGTTCTGGGCTCCTGTGAACAAGGCAAACATACCACAGCTGGAGAGGGTCCAGAGGAGGGCAACTAAAGTAATAACTGGAATGGAGCAACTACAGTACCCTGAAAGATAGTCAAAATTAGGGTTATTCACTTTAGAAAAAAGACGACTGAGGAGATCTAATTACTATGCATAAATATATCAGGGGTCAGTACAGAGATCTATCACATCATCTATTTATCCCCAGGACTGTAACTGTGACGAGGGGACATCCTCTGCATCTGGAGGAAAGAAGGTTTGTACACAAACATAGAAGAGGATTCTTTACGGTAAGAGCAGTGAGACTATGGAACTCTCTGCCTGAGGAGGTGGTGATGGTGAGTACAATAAAGGAATTCAAGAGGGGCCTGGATGTATTTCTGGAGTGTAATAATATTACAGGCTATAGCTACTAGAGAGGGGTCATTGATCCAGTGAGTTATTCTGATTGTCTGATTGGAGTCAGGAAGGAATTTTTTATTCCCTTAAAGTTGGGAAAATTGGCTTCTACCTCACAGTTTTTTTTTTTTACCTTCCTCTGGATCAACTTGCAGGATGACATGCCAAACTGGATGGACAAATGTCTTTTTTCAGCCTTGCGTACTATGTTACTACCGCTGAACTTGCATGATGTACCCCAGAGGATTTTGAGCCTGTGATTCCTGATTTTGTAGGCCAACCAGGAATCCAGATTTCCACAGTGGGCTTTATTGAATATGACTACTTTAGTCTTTTTTTCAGTGACCACTTTGTAAATCTGATGGTGGAGCAAGCAAACCTGAACGCCCAACAGTTCGTTGCTCAACACCCGGGCTCCTTTTTGGCTAGGGCAAGTGTCTGGACTCCAGTCAGTGCAGCCGAGATGAGGACATTTTGGGGCCTCTTGCTGCACATGGGCCTAGTCAAAAAACCCATTACTGGCATTACTGGAGTGGGGACGTCCTCTACCAGACCCCGCTTTGCAGTACGGCCATGACACGCTCCCGGTTTGAGACCATTTGGAAATGCCTGCATTATGCAGATAATGCAGCATGTCCCCCCGAAGGTGATCCTGCCTATGACCGCCTGTACAAAATCAGGCCGGCCATCAATCACTTTGGGGCCAAATTTGTGCAAGCCTATGTGCCTGGAGGAGAGGTTGCGGTTGATGAGTCTCTCATTGCTTTCAAGGGGAGACTCATTTTCCGCCAGCATGTTCCCTCTAAGCGGGTGAGGTATGGCGTGAAGCTGTACAAACTTTGTGAGAGTACCTCAGGTACACCCGGGCATGGTACATAAAATTTGCGGTCTAATTGGTACAGGTTGCCTTGTAAAACTCTTTTGTGCTGCCCCGGAGCACTGGCAACACAGGGAAATTCCTTCAGTTCTATGGGGCAATCCTCAAGGACCTGATCTTTTCTGACCGGGAAAGAGCAGGCCGGAGTACCTCGGGAACTGGAGGCGCTCGGATCGTTCCTGGCCAACACTTTCCAGGTGTGGTCCCCCATACTGGAAAGAAGGGACGGACCCAAAAAAGGTGCAGAGTGTGTCACAGGAGGGGAATATGGAAGGACACTACCACTCAGTGTGACACGTGCCATTATCATCCGGGCTACTGCATTATTGGTTGCTTCAGGGAGTACCACACTTCCATGGAGTACAAAATTTATATTCCCCTTCCCCAATTTAGCCACTGACAATCGGAAAATAATTAAAAATGGTTCTTAGACTTGAGACACTAAAACAAAAAAACTGTTAGGTATCGCCGCGTCCGTAAGAATCTGCTCTATAAAAATACCCCATGACCTAACCCCTCAGATGAACACGACCAAAAAAAAAGAAAAAAACAGTGCAAAAAAAAAGGTATTTTTTGTCACCTTACTTCACAAATAATGTAATAGCAAGCGATCAAAAAGTCATATGCCCCCCTCAATAGTGCCAAGAAAACAGTCCTCTCATCCCGCAAAAAATTAGCCCCATATCTAAGATAATTGGCTTAAAGCAAAACAAAAAACTGTCTCTTAGACTATGGAGATGCTAAAATGTTTGTTTTTTGTTTATAAAAGGATAATCTAGTGTAAAACCTAAATACATTTTTAAAAAAGTAGACTTATTCGGTATCACCACGTCCGTAAGAATCTGCTCTATTAAAATACCCCATGACCTAACCCCTCAGATGAACCAAGTCAAAAAAATAAAATAAAAACTGTGCCAAACAGCAATTTTTTGGCAAATATTCTATTTTAAACAGTTTTTTCCAGTAACAAAGCAAGGGTTAACAGCCAAACAAAACATAATATTTATTACCCTGATTCTGCAGTTTACAGACACACCCCATATGTGGTCGGAAACTGCTGTATGACCAATGGGCAGGGCGCAGAAGGAAAGGAATGCCGTATGGTTTCCAGAAGGCAGATTTTGATGACCTTTTTATTTTTGGCACCATGTCCCATTTGAAGAACCCCTGATCCACCCCTAGAGTAGAAACTTCATAATAGTGACCGCATCTAAGAAACTACACCCCTCAAGGTATTCAAAACTGATTTTACTAACTTTATAAACTCTTTAGGTGTTCCTCAACAGTTTATGGCAAATGGAGATGAAATTTCAGAATTTCTATTTTTGGTAACCTTGCCTCACAAAAATATAATATAGAGCAACCAAAAATCTTATGTGACCTAAAAATAGTCCCAACAAAACTGCCACCTTATCCCGTAGTTACCAAAATGGGGTCACTTTTATGGAGTTTCTACTCCATAAAAGTGAGGTGGGGTGCATCAGGGGGGCTTCAAATGGGACATGGTGCAAATAAACCAGTCCAGCAAAATCTGCCTTCCAAAAACCACATGGCACACCTTTCTCTCTACGCCCTGCCGTGTGCCCGTACAGTAGTTTACGGCCACATATGGGGTGTTTCTACAAACTACAGAATCGGTGCAATAAATATTGAGTTTTGTTTGGCTGTTAAACCTTGCTTTGTTACTGGAAAAAATTGATTAAAATGGAAAATTAGACAAACAATTGAAATTCTTTAATTTCATCTCCATTTGCCAATAACTCTTGTGGAACACCTAAAGGGTTAATGACATTTGTAAAATCAGTTTTGAATACCTTGAGGGTTGTAGTTTCTTAGCTGGGGTCACTTTTATGGAGTTTCTACTCTAGGGGTGCTTCAGGGGGGCTTCAAATGGGACATGGTGTAAATAAAACAGTCCAGCAAAATATGCCTTCCAAAAACCACACGGCACACCTTTCCCTCTACACCCTACCGTGTGCCCGTACAGTAGTTTACGGCCACATATGGGGTGTTTCTACAAACTAAAGAATCGGGGCAATAAATGTTTGGCTGTTAACCCTTGCTTTGTTACTGGAAAAAATGGATTAAAATGGAAAAATAGCAAAAAAATTAAATTCTTAAATTTAATCTCAATTTTCCACCTAAACAACGTTTGTAAAATCAGTTTTGACTACCTTGAGGAGTGTAGTTTCTAGAATGGGGTCATTTGTGGGTGGTTTCCATGATGTAAGCCTCACGAAGGGACTTCAGACCTGAACTGGTCCTTAAAAAGTGGGTTTTTGAAAATTTCTGAAAAAATTCAAGATTTGCTTCTAAACTTCTAAGCCTTGTAACATCCCCAAAAAATAAAATGTAATTCCCAAAATGATCCAAACATGAAGTAGACATATGGGGAATGTAAAATAATAACTATTTTTGGAGGTATTACTATCTATTATAAGAGTAGAGAAATTGAAATTAGCAAATTTGCTAATTTTTCAAAATTTTGGGTACATTTGATTTTTTTTTTAAAATAAAAATGATTTTTTTTTTACTCCATTTTACCAGTGTCATGATGTACAATATGTGACAATCTCAGAATGGCCTGAATAAGTCAAAGCAATTTAAAGTTATCACCGCTTAAAGTGACACTGGTCAGATTTGCAAAAAATGGCCTGGTCCTTAAGGTGAAAATGAGCCCGGTCCATAAGCGTTAAAACTGAGCTGCACACATGAGTCCTCTCCATTATGTTAGTACAGCACAGCAGTCTTAAAGAAAAAAAAGAAAAACAGCGCTTGATTTAGCAAAGGTGAAAACAAAGCGGAGTCCTTTAATCCATCTTCAGTGATCCAGCAAATGCAATGTTTCGGCTATACATTTTCCTTTTTCAAGCATTTGATAATGGATTAAAGATCTATACTTCATTATTACCTTTCTTTTTGACTATTTTGGAGGCAGTGGCTTAAGTAGAACTGAATGTGTCCCACAGCAAATGTTTTAACTCCTCCCCCCCAGAATCCCCCCTCCCATGCAACCCTCCTGTGCAACCCACTGCTCCTTCTGTTTTCTACATATTTCTACACACTGAAATATTTCAGTCCTCCTCCTTGGTGGACCCCTTCTGAATTCAGGCCCCGTAGCAGCTTCCCTTGCTTCCACTATAACTACTCCACTGTTTGGGGGGTACCCTGCAGACCCAGCTCCAATTTGGGCCCACAGCATGCCTCTTTTTTTTTTACCTGACTCAGAGTGCTATACTCTTATTTTTAGTAGAACAATCCTGCGCATTTCAGTGCAGCTTTATATGCTGACAGTGGGGGAACAGGGGCAGTAGGAAAATATAAAATGGTGAGTTTGAGTCCTTATGTGCGCGGCTGTTCATGTATTACTGGAAATAATAGGCCACACTTGTGGCAACAGACTCCCTTTAATTGAAGAATTACAGGGTTTTGTAAATTTTTATTTGGTGGTCTTTTAACTTCTCCTTTAACGATGGATTGACATATGGCCCTTACTAGACTATATACTACATTTTCTTCAGTAGCTATTCAGTAATAACTCATATACCATTTTAGGTTATCTGTGGTTCCTTGCTAAAGGAAATCTTGCTCCCATTTAGGTTTCTTCAAGTTCACTGACCTTTCATAGTCTTTTGGCTCACATCTATTGTAAAAGACAGTTATTGATATACACCTTTTGCAACTGAGGCATCTGTTCTACAACTCAGAATGGTGGCAGAGAAGCTTATTTATCTTTCTATACCACTTAAAGGAACGTATATTGAATTTGTAATAAAGTAAGTGCATTAACCTAATACTTTAATGTTGTAGGCATTTGTCTTAAAGCAGGTTTGCTTCAGTAAAACCTTGCTTAAGAGCTTGAAAAGTGTTTCACTTAGAGATATACAGTAGTCAGTGCTTTAAAGGGATTGTCTAGTTCCTTCATTTATTTTTAACCTATTCAGAATGGTTTAAAATAATAAAAATATATAAACTTAATATTACTGATTATCTACCACACATTTTATGTTCAAACAATTTTTATTGTACATATTTGTCTCATAAGTACAAAAAATGTTAAAGATCATTGTATGAATGTCAATAAAGGTGATAATGACAACTTATACATCACAAGATAGCTGTTACACTATTAAATCCAAATGTAGAAATGATAATCCTGAGTTTAAGAATAGTGATATAAAAAGTAAATTATACATACCCGGAAAGAGGGGGGGAGGGAGGGAGGGGGGGGAAGGCGGAGGGGGGGGGGGGGAAGGGTACTGCAGCGTGCGTTTCAACACCACTCATAAAGAGACTCTTCATGCCTCACAAGCCTTTGAAAAAAGGATAAAGTAGGTGTTACTTTAATTAGTCTGGAAGTCTCTGTATAATATCCAAGGGTTCCAAATTTGTGCTATTTGTTCCATCCTATATATGTCATCGCATCTAAGTTCCCAAGCACCCAATGAAAGAGGGGATGTATCTCGCCATTTGGCTGCCACTAAGACTCTCGCAGCTGCCAGCAAATGTGTTATGAGACGTTTAATCAGACTTGAACTCTTTATTTTGTCTAATAAGTTCAATAGACATATCTGTGGAGATGGTTGTACAGGAACCTTACATATCCTTGAGATTGTTGAGCAGATCTGTTTCCAATAGTCTCCAATTATCTCGCAGTCCCACCAGATATGAAAAAAGGAGCCTGTTTCTCTTTTGCATCTCCAGCATGTCTCACTCACTTCAGGGTACATTTTATGTAAAATATCTGGCGTATAATACCATCTGGTAAGTATTTTAAAATAGTTTTCCTGCAATCTCACGCAAGTCAACATCTTTGGAGTCATTGAGAGACACCTAATTAGTGATTTATCTTCTCTATTCAAGCTCAAGTCTGATTCCCATTTCACCAGATATGGGTTAATCTCTGGGCTTGTGAAGGTAAGAATCATGGAGTATAATATAGAGATTTTTTTTAACTGGTTCCTGTTTCTGAAGAGCTATTTTCTCAAACCTGGTTGGGTCTGTTTTATGTAATGGGGTCAGTGGTTTTAAGTAGTCTCTTATATATGATCTTTGTAAAAAAGACAAAGAAGTAGTATTTTCCCCTCTGTCCCAATCCTTCTCTAATACCCCCCAGGAATCTAATAAGTCCACAACTGGTGTAGTAATAGCTTTAGCCTTTTCAGGTAAAGTTTGAATAAATTGAAGGGAAGCATCTTGCAAAATATCTCTTAACTGTGTCAAAGGGGAAATTTTAGCAGTGAGAAAGTGAATACTCAATTTTTGTCTCCATAGCCATATTGTATTTTTGGTAATGGGATTTCCAATACATGTCTCATTCGTATATTTTCCATGCAGTAGAAGAGGTCTTAATGCAGATTGGCTAATGGCAAACTCCGATTGAATATCCAACCTATCAGCCTTGTAGCGAAGCCATTCCAGGCATCTCATACCATGAACCGCCAGATAATAACCATAAAAGTCCGGAACCCCCATTCCTCCTTGTTTAACAGGTATAGAAGTGTATTTTTTTTTAAGTCTAGGTCTTTTTTTATTATTCCACAGGAACTTGGACAGTATTAATTCTAATTTGGTGAAAAAGAATCGAGGGAGGGGAATGGGAAGAGTCTGGAGAAGATATAAAATTTTAGGTAATATAATGGTTTTAATTAATGAGCGTCTGCCAAACCATGAAGTAAATGGTATTTCCCATGAGTCCAGTGTATGTCTAATATCATCAGCTAGTTCTTTATAGTTCTCATCGTATAACCGAGTGGGATCCGATGTTAGTTTAACGCCTAAAAATTTCATGCTAGTGGTCGACCATTGATACGGGGTACTGAGCTCCAATCCTTTCTGGGTTCGAATATCCAATGTCACATTTAAGACTTGAGACTTTGTGGGATTAATCAAAAAGTTAGATAGCTCCCCAAAAAGTTCAAATAATGACTGAATCGCCGTAAATGCTTCATTAGGATTTGTAATTAGTACCAAAAGGTCATCAGCAAATGCTGCCAGTTGATGGTGCACCCCTTGAAGCTCAACACCTCGTATTCTATCATCCTGCCTTATAGCCTGAAATAAGCACTCAACTGTCAAAACAAATAGTAAGGGCGATAATGGACAACCCTGTCTCGTTCCATTGGAAATCTTCAGGGGGGGAAAGAGTGTATCATTGACCATCACCTTTGCAGATGGCTTGGAGTACATGGCCATGATAGCGTTGACAAAGTCTGCAGGGATTTTAAACTTCATCAAGGCCTTTTGCATGAACAACCAATCAATTCGGTCAAACGCTTTTTCAGCGTCTGTCCCCAAAAGTAATAGAGGTGCAGATCGGCTACGTGCGTATTGAATGATGTTGATAAGGCGAGTAGTGTTCATTCTACCCTCTCTCCCCACTACAAATCTTGCCCCCCCCCCATATTCTTTAGCGTGTAAAACAAAACTCATTTTAATAAAACATATTGTAAAGTTATACATTAGAGAATTTTGCAAGATGAGATGAAGAAAAAATAGGCAGCACTCACCAATGGTTCATTTGCTTCTTTATTTCAAGCAGACAAGTGCTTCATGCGGCAAGGTAGCAGTTAGCCAGATTCACATACCAGTGGCGACGGCCGTTTCGCACACGAGTGATCATGCTTCCTCAGGCCACTACCTATACATTAGAGAATTGTTCTATGATTGAGTGTATATTTGGTATTAAAATGGATCTTTAATGAAAATATCCTACCCTATCTAAGGTAATGTATTATCTTGTTAAGTTCAATTAGCTATTAGACTACTAGAAAATGAAAAAAAAAAGAACATATGAAAAACAATGCAATTGATCTGAGATTGACAAAGTATAAACTGCTAGTGGTGAATGGTCAATGGTCACACAACCAAGGTGGTCCCACTTTACTTTGGATTCTGCAGCAGGGGATATGTTGAGGGGAGATGTCTGGCAATGGTGCTGGCCAGGGGAGCTGCTGGATCCGTTGAACGGCATGTTGTGTAGCATGGTCAGTGTGTGGACAGGTGTCATATTGTTGGGACATCAAATCTCCTGAGAAAAAGAAGGCAGCAGGACTGGTTCAAAACACAAACTGTGAAACAGCACTCTACAAACACAAATAATAAAGTAAATACAATTGTGCCATACTCACTATAGAAAATGTAAAATGCTAATGACTGGTTCCACAATATCCCAGACATACTGAAGGCTGATTAATGTTTCCTCTAAAAATACTTTTCCTGAAACCAGCAGCAGAAGAATCAGCACTCCAAGAGAATATTCAAAAAAGTGTAAAGTTTATTCATCCATTTATTGACCAGTGTTTCAGCTCTGTGGAGCTTTTTTCATGCTCCATAGAGGAGCTCAGGTGTTTTACTGCATAACCACAAGTGAAGACATTTCTTGGATATCCACTTGGAATGCTGGTTCTTCATTTATTTCTTTGGTTGACATTGAGGACATGTGGTTGTGTCCCGGGAGGTTTAACACCCATTGCAAGTATACACAGTGCTGCTTCATTCTCTATTTTCTGGTATTCATTTTTATCAGTAGAGAGGCTTTTTCAGGTGTAATATTTGCCAATACTTTGATTCATATAGTAAAACTTATACCAATAGATAATTCTTAGTGTCTGCAACTGAAAAGTGAAAATAGTAATATTATGTGAATTTGTATTTTGTGACTTTTGACATAAATAGGAACAAAAATAAGAAAAATGGTGCATTTACAGGAAACAAATGTGTTTATTATATCCATTAAGTCTTCTTATTGTATGGTACTTCAGGAATTCTCAACAAATAATGACCTTGGCCTTACTGTGAAGGATATTGTGTATTCACTGCAAACATACAGAAACTATTTTCTTCTCTGCTTTAGTACATATCTTTGGAACTTTAAATAAATGTAGTCATATCTGAAATCTAGAACCTTTTACCGAAATCTTAAAAACAGAACTCAGTTTAAAAAAAAAAAATATATGGTTATAATAAGATTGTTAAGAGATAGATGAGCTTTCCATATACTAGATTTTTTTAAGCAAAAAGATAGATAAAGGTATATATTATGTAAAGAGATGAGTGCATTTAAAATAAAAATTGATTTGGACGGATTGGCAAATTTTTCGGAAAAAATTGCTTTGATCCGAATTTATTTGCGGCAAATCACGTTAAAATATGGCTATTTCCTGGCTGCTGATAGCCTTTATAGTGGTGTAGAACACTGTGCCTTGCAGTAACATGCATAGGGAGCCTGCTTTGGTAGTTAAATAATACTGTGAGTCCATATGACATGTAGATGACAGGCGTCGCTCTTAGAATCACTGCATGCTTCACTTATTT
This sequence comes from Bufo gargarizans, assembly GCF_014858855.1. Classification (NCBI taxonomy): domain Eukaryota; kingdom Metazoa; phylum Chordata; class Amphibia; order Anura; family Bufonidae; genus Bufo; species Bufo gargarizans. Next base: position 437,607,948 of record NC_058082.1, on the reverse strand, counting down.
GGGTGGTCACGGGGACAAAACTGACCAAATAACTCAAGTATCAACTCAGCCTTACAGGTAGAAGTTACGTCAAGAAGAAGCATACTCCTTTTACACAGTTGTCTGCTGATTCCCCATAGATGTCTACAGAACCTGTTCTATTAAACACTTATACAAGTAGAGCCCCCCGACAGAGTGGAGAGGGTGTCAGCAGTCAGTTTGTGTTGACATCACTGATTCATTCTCCCCATTTTCTGATCTGTCAGAACAATTACCTAGAAAAAACTGATCCTGTCTGTGAAGCATATGCCTTTACTCGGTCAGCATTTGCTCAATAATCCATCAGTACTGCTAAAGGCAAAAAAAAAAAGAGTGGAACTAAAACAGAGATGATACGTGAATGGAATATTTGCATGTCTTCTGTATTTTCTACCCACTTCTGCTTTTGGCTAGCAAATCATAAGCCAATTTGGATGGGACCATACAGGCCTTAAAGCTGCTACACAGACAGGATCAATTGTGCTTCTCGTTTTTTCTTCCTTCTGACAGATCAGAAGAAGTGTCAAATAAATGATGATGTCAGCCAGGCCAAAAGCCAAAATAGTGGACCAAGTGGGGAGGGTGGTAAAAGCATGAGAAGTCCACAGAGTGGACCTATGCCATAGTGGTGAGGTGAAAGCAGCATGAGGAGACCACAGAGTGGCCCAATGACAGGGTCCGGAGATAGAAGCAGTATGAGGAGGCCACTGAGTGGCACAATGAGTCTGTAGGTGGCGGCAGCATCAACAATAGTAGAAGACCACCAAGTGGCATAATGACTGCAGGTGGCAGCAGCATAAGGAGACCACAGAGCTGCACAATGACAGAGTCTGGAGGTTGCCGCAGCATGAGGAGGCTGCAAAGCGGCACAATGACAGAGTCTGGAGGTGGCGGCAGCAGCAGCAGTACAATGACAGAATGTGGCGGTAACAGCAGCAGCATGAGGAGAACACAGAGCAGCACAAAGACCGAGTCTGGAGGTGGCAGCATCAGGAGGCCACAGAGTGGCGAGGTGACATACTGTGAAGGTTGGTGGCAATACCAGTAGCCGCTGAAGATGGTGAATGAAAGAAGGAGTCCATGGCATCAGATTTATGGCATCAGACAGTAATCAGACAGTAACAGCATCAAAATCATAGCTGAGACACGTAGCCAGAAGAAACCGGTCTCTTTTGTCAAATTGTTCGTGTGGCACCATGGATGATCTAGTCTGATGCATCAGGCATTGGTGTGTGGAAATTCTGGGTGATTCACGCCTGATTCATTTTGATGCACTGTCCCACTATGTGCTATATGGGGGCATTTTAAACTGTTGTACAGCATACATATTAAGAAAACTCCTCCGTCACGCAAAACTCCATCCTCCGTCAGCCCAAACTTCCTCCTACCTCAGACGTCAGCCAAATCTCCCTCCTCCCTCATCCAAAACTCCCTCCTCCATCAGGCAAAACTCCATCAGTCCTCCTCCCTCAGACCAAACTCCCTCCTCCATCAGGCTAAACTCCCTCCTCCGTCAGCCCAAACTCCCTCCTACCTCAGACGTCAGCCAAAACTCGCTCCTCCCTCATCCAAAACTCCCTCGTTCCTCAGACATCAGTCAAAAAATAACACCTCCATCAGCCCTCAGCCCAAACTCCATCAGCCGTTAGGTGTCAGCTCTCAGCCATCAGGGGTCAGACATCAGTTGTGATCCCTCAGCCTAAACTCCATCAGCCGTCAGGGGTCAGACATCAGGTGTCAGCCCTCAGCCTAAACTCCATCAATTCAGACCTGCGGTTTGCGGCTTTACCTGCGGTATTCAGCTGCTGGCGGCGGTGCCATCGGGTCCCCATGCGGCTGTAGGGGGGACCCGATGGCATAGAAGGCAGAGTGATGCCTAAGGAAGTGGCGAGTGACGAGCCTGTGAGATCCAGCCCCCTGGATCTCAAAGACCGGAAGCTGTATGAGTAATACACACAGTATTACTCATACAGCCAATGCATTCCAATGCAGAAGTATTGGAATGCATTGTAAAGGATTAGACCCCCAAAAGTTCAAGTCCTAAAGTGGGACAAAAAATTAAGTGAAAAGAAAAGTTGAAAAAATAAAGTTTTCCCCCCCAAAAATTAAGTTTCAAGTAAAAATAAACAAAAATGTAATTTTCCCCAAATAAAGTAAAAAAAAAATTTGAAAAAAATAGGGTGGGGGGAAGTATACATATTAGGTATTGCTGCTACCTGAGACAATCGCCCAAAAAATAAAAAAAATATGGCTCAGAATATGGAGACACTAAAAGATAATTTAATTTTTTTTGTTTAAAAAAAGCTGTTATTGTGTAAAACTTACATAAATAAAAATATTATACATATTAGGTATCGCCGCATCCTTATCGACTGGCTCTATAAAAATATCACATGATCTAACCCCTCAGATGAACACCGTAAAAAATAAAAACTAATAGTACCAATCTAACTTTGACCTCATCCCTCAAAAAATGAGCCCCTACCTGAGACAATCGCCCAAAAAATAAAAAAAATATGGCTCAGAATATGGAGACACTAAAAGATAAAAATATCACATGATCTAACCCCTCAGATGAACACTGTAAAAAAAAAATCATAAAAACTGTGCTAAATAAAAAAAAATTGTTACCTTACATCACAAAAAGTGTAATAGCAAGAGATCAAAAAGTCACACGCACCTCAAAATAGTGCCAATAAAACCTCAAAGTCATCTCATCCTGCAAAAATCAGACCCTACACGTAGTCATTACAGGTGTTGAATTCCTCCAAGGTCCCAAACATTAGGAATTCACCGGACAGAAAAGAACAAGTAATTATGTGGCTGGAGGTACAGTCAGGTCCATAAAATATTGGGACATTGACACAATTCTAACATTTTTTGCTCTATACACCACCACATTGGATTTGAAATGAAACGAACAAGATGTGATTTAACTGCAGGCTGTCAGCTTTAATTTGAGGGTATTTACATCCAAATCAGGTGAACGGTGTAGGAATTACAACAGTTTGCATATGTGCCTCCCACTTGTTAAGGGACCAAAAGTAATAGGACAGAATAATAATCATAAATCAAACTTTCACTTTTTAATACTTTGTTGCAAATCCTTTGCAGTCAATTACAACCTGAAGTCTGGAACTCATAGACATCACCAGACGTCAGGTTTCATCCCTGGTGATGCTCTGCCAGGCCTCTACTGCAACTGTCTTCAGTTTCTGCTTGTTCTTGGGACATTTTCCCTTCAGTTTTGTCGTCAGCAAGTGAAATGCATGCTCAATCGGATTCAGGTCAGGTGATTGACTTGGCCATTGCATAACATTCCTCTTCTTTCCCTTAAAAAACTCTTTGGGTGCTTTTGCAGTATGCTTTGGGTCATTGTCCATCTGCACTGTGAAGCGCCGTCCAATGAGTTCTGAAGCATTTGGCTGAATATGAGCAGATAATATTGTCCGAAACACTTCAGAATTCTACCTGCTTCTTTTGTCAGCAGTCACATCATCAATACATACAAAAGAACCAGTTCCATTGGCAGCCATACATGCCCACACCATGACACCACTACCACCATGCTTCACTGATGAGGTGGTATGCTTAGGATTATGAGCAGTTCCTTTCCTTCTCCATACTCTTCTCTTCCCATCACTCTGGTACAAGTTGATCTTGGTCTCATTTTTCCATAGGATGTTGTTCCAGAACTGTCAAGGCTTTTTTTAGATGTCGTTTGGCAAACTCTAATCTGGCCTTCCTGTTTTTGAGGCTCACCAATGGTTTACATCTTGTGGTGAACCCTTTGTATTCACTCTGGTGAAGTCTTCTCTTGATTGTTGACTTTGACACACATACACCTACCTCCTGGAGAGTGTTCTTGATCTGGCAAACTGTTGTGAAGGGTGTTTTCTTCACCAGGGAAAGAATTCTTCTGTCATCCACCACAGTTGTTTTCCATGGTCTTCCGGGTCTTTTGGTGTTGCTGAGCTCACCGGTGCATTCCTTCTTTTTAAGAATGTTCCAAACAGTTGTTTTGGTCATGCCTAATGTTTTTGATATCTCTCTGATGAGTTTGTTTTGTTTTTTTCAGCCTAATGATGGCTTGCTTCACTGATAGTGACAGCTCTTTGGATCTCATCTTGACAGTTGACAGCAATAGATTCCAAATGCAAATAGCACGCTTGAAATGAATTCTGGACCTTTTATCTGCTCAATGTAATTGGGATAATGAGGGAATAACACGCATCTGGCCATGGAACAGCTGAGAAGCCAATTGTCCCATTACTTTTGGTCCCCTAACAAGTGGGAGGCACATATGCAAACTGTTGTAATTCCTACACAGTTCAAATGATTTGGATGTAAATACCCTCAAAATAAAGCTGACAGTCTGCAGTTAAAGCACATCTAGTTAGTTTCATTTCAAATCCTATCATCGCCTACCAGGGGGAAAAGGAGCAAAGGGAAGGACTCCAACATTATGGTTCTTATCAATACCATATAATAGTGGGACAACGGAATCAATATCTTGATGAGTCTCTCCAACATCTGAACTGATGTGGAATACAATACCTGCTAATTGAAGGAGCCCAACACAGGCACATGTGACCTAATATGTATATGAATGGCTTGAAATTGTGCTATTAAGCACATCCCTTTACCTGACTCCATCCCCCTGTATCTATAAATTAAAGTGATTATCTCAAGGCGTATATGTGAGCTGGCTTTATTCCGGCACCTATCTTTAAAGCACTTTTCGTATGCGACCTGGCTTCATGTCAGTATATATCTAGTTGCATTCTATCTGTATAGACCAATAATTCGACTACACCTCCTGATGAACCCCTAGCACGGTATAGGGGGGAAACGCGTCGAGGTAACCAAAGTGATTGTGAGACAACCAAAGTGGCTGTCCACCACTAGGTAGTGAGGTGGCCAAGGTGGTTGTTTACCACCTGGTAGCCAAGGTGTTTGACTATCCAGTCAACCCGGACCAACTATATGTTTAGTATTTGTCTATATTTTTTGTATTGTGTCTGTATTGTCTTTTTTTCACTCCATCCAGCTGATTTTTAGATCCATTGACGTATTAATTATCCTTACCTTAACTTGGGGTAATCTAGTGCCACCCCCTCTCTGTACCCCTATAGGGAATTGGAAGGGGTAGCAGTCTAGGTACGTGGACAGGGGGCCTCTACCATCAAGAGTCCTCCCTGGGCTGAGGCTATAAGATAGGGGTATTTATAGGGATAATTATTCCCTTACCCCAGGCTATTTACTATCAGATACTGGATGTGAGTATCAGTTGCGTCTAAGTCTTTATATATATATCTGTTGTTATGTATAGTGGACCCTAATAGGATCCTTTTAAGGTATATCAATAAAATTTTACTTTTAGGGGTTAATTTCCTATGCTGGACTTGTTGACGTAATTGGGATAATGAGGGAATAACACGCATCTGGCCATGGAACAGCTGAGAAGCCAATTGTCCCATTACTTTTGGTCCCCTAACAAGTGGGAGGCACATATGCAAACTGTTGTAATTCCTACACCGTTCAAATGATTTGGATGTAAATACCCTCAAAATAAAGCTGACAGTCTGCAGTTAAAGCACATCTAGTTAGTTTCATTTCAAATCCATTGTGGTGGTGTATAGAGGCAAAAATCTTAGAATTGTGTCGAAGTCCCACTATTTATGGACCTGACTGTACATTAGAAGGTCATTCAATATCAATTTTACTGCAGGCCAGTGTAGTACAGGCCCCAAACATTAGGCATTCACCGGAAAGAAAAGAACAATTGATAATGTGGATGAAGGTACATTAGACGGTAACCGTATAATAATTTTACTGTCGGCCTGTTAATTTACAGGCCTCAAAAATTTTGCATTCACCGTACATAACAGATCAAGTGATTATGTGGCCAGAGGTTTATTAGACGGTCAATGGATATCAATTTTACTGCAGGCCAGTCGACTACAGGACCCAAAAATTATTCATTCACTGTACAGAAAAGAACAATTGATAATGTGGCTGGAAGTACATTAGGCTGTTACCGTATAACAATTTTACTGTTGGCCAGTAAGATTTGAGGCCCCAAAAATTAGGCATTCTATGTACATAAATGAACGAGTGATTATGTGGCTGGAGGTATATTAGATGGTCAATGGATATCAATTTTACTGCAGGCGAGTAGACTTACAGGACCCAAAAATAATTCATTCACTGTACAGAAAAGCACAATTGATAATGTGGCTGGAGGTAAATTAGGCTGTCGCTGTATAACAGTTTTACTGTTGGACAGTTAGATTACAGGTCCCAAAAATTATGCATTAAACCATACATAAAAGATCAAGTGATTATGTGACCGGAAGTATATGTTAGACGGTCAATGGATATCAATTTTACTGCAGGCCAGTAGATTACAGGCCCCAAACATTAGGCATTCACCGGACAGAATAGAATTATAGAAGTAATTATATTGTGGCTGGAGGTATATTAGACGGTCGTTGGATATCAATTTTATTGCAGGCAGTGGACTACAGGCCGCAAAAATTATTCATTCACCGTACAGAAAAGAAAAATTGATAATGTGGCTGGAGGTACATTAGGCAGTCACCGTATAACAATTTTACTGTTGGCCAGTTAGATTGCAGGCCCCAAAAATTAAACATTCACTGTGCATAAATAATCAAGTGATTATGTGGCCGGATATATATTAGATGGTCAACTGATATCAATTTTACTGCAGGCCAGTGAAGTACAGGCCCCAAACATTAGGCATTCACCAGACAGAAAAAAACTAGTGATTATATGGCTGGAGGTATATTAGACGGTCTTAGGATATCAATTTTACTGCAGGCCAGTACAAATACATGTCAAATACATATGTTTAAAAGAACAAAAAATATAAAACTGGATTAAAAAAATGGCTAACGAAATCCCCCCTTCTTGAAGAAAAAGTGTTATGTCCCCTGGACACTCTGTGTCTCTCAGGTGCTGCTGGCAATGCTGCCAGTATCTGCTCAGCAAGTTACGCACACAGGCCGATGTACTACTTAACCAGAGCAAGGTTTATTACTCAGAACATTATGGCATTCTTACATGGAGGAGTCTTATTCCAACAGCTTCTGTCCTTATCAGATGTAATCCCTTCTCAGCCTCATGTGTCTGCTTCCAGTTCCCCTCACACACACTGTCTGACTTCCTGGTACAGCTCCTCCTCCCCCATCATGCATCAGGAGAAAAAGGGTAAAGGTCACAGTGATCTATCACAACATCACACCTCCTTTCCTCCCCAAAAAAAAAAAAAAAAAAAAAAACATAACAAGAGAACAAAATGTTGAACACATAACATAACAAGGCAAGCGAGATCAGTTCAGCAAGTAGTATCTCCAATTCAGTTCTGTGATTTCCGCAGCACTTCATGAGCCCTTTGTCTCTGTTCCCTGACCTCCAACGTGTCCCGTAAGATTTCAGCACTTTGCCAGCGAGGCGTTTGACGTCTTTGACGGGTAGACCTACGCAGAGGTACAGCACCGGGAGGAATAAAGTCAGTCAAAGGTACTGGAGATGTCAGTGGGCGTCCCACAGACAAATCAGTCTCTGTAACTTCAGGCACATGTCCGGGCTCCTCAGGAATATGGTCACCAACCGGTTCAGGGTTTGGGTGTAAACTTGTGGGATCATGCCAGACACCATGCCATATGTCACCAGCAGAGTTCAGAGTAGACTCTGGTGGGTGGTCAGAAAGAAGGGTCGGTTTTGTCACTAGTGGCCGGCAAATGCGTTTCCTCAATTGTGAAAGGTGTCGCCGAACACAAATGCCTTCCTCCAGGCGGACAAGGTACATTCTTCTGCCAAGAGTTCCATCAATAACGCCAGGAAGCCAAGGAGGCAAAGCTCTGTAATTCTGAGACCATACAAGATCACCGGCACGGAATCCCAGACGGCCCGGCGGAGGAGGTGTTGGTGACTGCTCCTGCGGACGAACTAAATCAAGTTTGGTGCGGAGATGCTTGCCAAACATAAGAAAAGCCGGTGACAGCCCAGTAGTAGCGTGTTTCGTGTTACGGTACATGATCAAGAATTCCAGCAGCTTCTCTTCTGACAGTCCAACCTGGTCCAGAGTGGACAGTAAGTGCTTCTTAAATGACTGCACAAATCGTTCTGCCAGCCCATTTGAAGCTGGATGATAAGGAGCTGTTCTGTAGTGTTGGACACCCAAACCACTAAGGAAGGATTGAAACTCATGCGATGTAAATTGAGTTCCATTGTCGGAGACTATGGCTGTAGGCAAGCCAAATTGAGCAAAGAGCTTCCTTAAGACTAGAATGGTAGCAGCTGAGGTAATAGAAGGCATTTGAAAAACCTCCGGCCATTTTGAATGTGCATCTACCACGATCAAATACATTTTACCCTGGATGGGGCCAGCAAAATCAAGATGGAGTCTGGACCACGGTTCTGTTGGCCATGGCCAAGGTTGCAGGGTTCCTCTCTTTTGGGGTCGCTGGGCTTGACAGCACCCAGGACATTGAGCAACATAATCTTCAATTGCTGTATCCATTTGTGGCCACCAAACATAGCTCCGGGCCCGCTGCTTCATGCGCACCACACCAGGATGGCCTTCATGCAGTATCCTTAGCATGGTTGATTGCAAGTACTGGGGTACAATCACTCTATTGCCCCATTGTAGGCAACCAGCATTAGTCACAAGCTCACATTTTCTGGCAAAGTACGGACGAAAGTCACCTGAAACACTCCCTGGCCATCCAGTCTGAACATAAGAGAATATCTGAGACAGGAAAGGATCTGTGGCCTGTATGTCTGGCAATCAGGGAGGTGGACATGCAAGATTGTGGCCTGTGTACTTCCACTACACGTACCTCTCTTAGTGGGTGGTCATCTCTTAGTGGCAATCTGGAAAATGCATCTGCATTGCCATGGGTATCATGGGAGCGGTATCTGATCGAATAAGCATAAGCTCCTAAAAATAAAGCGTACCTTTGTAAGCGAGATGCGGTTGTTGTAGAAATTCCTTTCTGAGGGTTCAGTATTGACAACAGAGGTTTGTGGTCAGTGATAAGTGTGAACTCCCGACCATAGACGTACGCGTGAAATTTTTTTGTGGCCCATACAATGGCCAAAGCTTCCTTGTCAATCTGGGAGTAGTTTTGTTCTGCTGAGGTTAAAGACCTGGAGGCAAAAGAAATGGGGCGCTCCGTGCCATCCGGCATGACATGGGAAAGCACTGCACCCAGTCCATAAGGCGAGGCATCACAAGCCAGGATGACGGGTTTCTTTAAATCATAGTGGACCAGAACTCGAGAAGACAGAATGAGTTCTTTAGAAAGCCGAAAAGCTTCTTCACATTTGTCTGTCCATATCCATTTAGCTCTTGCATCCAGTAAGCGATGTAATGGGTAGAGCTGGTGCGCTAGGTTCGGCAAGAAACGGTGGTAGTAATTTAGGAGGCCAAGGTAGGACCTGAGCTGGGTGACATTCCGGGGGGTAGGGGCATGGGTAAGGGCTTTAACCTTTTCTTCAGTAGTGTGTAACCCATGACGGTCCACCGTGTGGGCACAAAACTCCAGATTGAGACTTGAGAAATTCGCATTTTGACAGATTGACACGTAAACCATACTTTTGGAGTCTCCCTAGCACAGCTTCAACATTCTTTCTGTGTTCTTCATCAGTGGGACCAGTGATGAGCATGTCATCCAGTAGACATTGGGTGAAAGGTATTCCTGCCAGTACCTCATCCATGATCCGCTGCCAGATGGCTGGAGCTGGGGCTATGCCAAAAACCATGCGGTTATACTGGAATAATCCTTTATGAGTGTTAATGGTCAACAGATGGCGTGAATCTGGGTGTACTTGCAGTTGCAGGTAAGCTTGCTTTAAGTCTATTTTTGTAAACTTTTGCCCCCCAGCCAGTGAGCCAAATAAATCTTCAAGTCGAGGCAATGGGTATTGATCCACAAGAAGTTGGTTGTTCAGAGCTACCCTGAAATCACCACAAATCCTAATGTCTCCATTCTTTTTCTTGACAGGCACAATTGGTGATGCCCATTCACTTCTATCCACTTTCGTTATGATCTTTTCAGCCAATAGGTGGTCCAGCTCTGCTTCCACTTTTTTCCGCAAGGCAAAAGGTACTGATCTTGCCTTACAAAAACGAGGTGTAGCACCAGGCTTCAAGAGGAGGTGGGCCATCTTTCCATTTACGGTGCCCAAAGAGTCCTCAAAAACCTCTTTAAAACGTGACTTCAGGGATTCCACCCAATGGTCTACTCTAGAAAGCAATGTACATTGGCCAATGGTAAAAGGAGGCATGCCCAGGGCTTTGATCCAGTCCCTTCCATACAGCGGAGGACCTCCATTCCTTACAACATAAAGGCGTAGACTTTGACTGTGGTTGCCTAATGTAACAAGGGGCTTTACATAACCCAAGGGCTGTAGTAGTTCCTTGCTGTAGGTTTGTAGCGTGAGCTTTGTAGGTTTTAGCGGCAGGGACAGACCCGATGCCTTTAAATCAGTCCATGAAATGACAGACACAGCTGCCCCTGTATCAACATCCATGGAGACAGGACAGCCATTGAGTGTGACATCCACTTTAATCGCCGGAGTACTCCCAGCTACTCGAAACAGTCCAACATGCTGGACACATGTCTCCTCATCAGAGCTAAAACCGTTATTGTCCATATCCACACGGAATGTCTGTTTACGTCTATCTTTAGTGGTAGTGTTCGGGGAGCGAGAGCTGCGGCAAACGCGCCCAATATGACCAGTCTTCCCACAGCGAAAACAAACGACATCCTTGAACTTGCAAGCAGGCGCACTGTGAGTAGTGTTACCACAACGGTAGCAAGTCGGGGTCCCAGAGACAGAAGAATTAGGGTGGCGAGGTTTAAGCTGAGTGGCAGGGGACGGGCGTCTCGAGCGTTGAGTGATAGCAGTGTGGAATATTTCCTCACCCTGGCTTGCAGGAGTTGTAGGTGGTGCCTTCAGTAGGGTGGCGTCCCGTGTTGCCAACTCCATGACCGTAGCAAGGTCAGTGGCTTTCGTCAGAGTCAAGTCGGGTTCTGTGAGTAAACGTTTCTGTATGGCTGGGTCGCAGAGTCCCATGACGAACATGTCACGGAGAGCCGTCTGTAGGTAGTCTCCAAACTGACAAGTGGCAGCCAGTTTACGTAAAGCAATGATATATGTCTTTATATCCTCCCCGGCCTGCTGCCTTCTACCGTAGAATTTAAACCGCTCCGCGATTTCCAACGGCTTCGGGTTGTAGTGTGTATGTAGCGTCTGAATTAACTCAGGCAGGGACTTAGAGGCTGGCTTGTCTGGAGAAACAAGGTCTCTGAGGGTTCCATATGCAGCTTGACCCAATGCAGTGAGAAAAACTGCACTTCTCTTTTCAACAGTCACATTATTCGCTTCCATATACTGTTCCAGCCTCTCCACCCAGGAGATCCATGACTCAGCTGCAGGATCAAATGGTTGAATAAACCCTATGAAGGCCATGTGTGCTAAAATCCACAATCCTCGTCGCCACTGTTATGTCCCCTGGACACTCTGTGTCTCTCAGGTGCTGCTGGCAATGCTGCCAGTATCTGCTCAGCAAGTTACGCACACAGGCCGATGTACTACTTAACCAGAGCAAGGTTTATTACTCAGAACATTATGGCATTCTTACATGGAGGAGTCTTATTCCAACAGCTTCTGTCCTTATCAGATGTAATCCCTTCTCAGCCTCATGTGTCTGCTTCCAGTTCCCCTCACACACACTGTCTGACTTCCTGGTACAGCTCCTCCTCCCCCATCATGCATCAGGAGAAAAAGGGTAAAGGTCACAGTGATCTATCACAACATCACAAAAAGCATATGCTAATAGTTGACATTTTTACCTAAGACAGGAACAGTTATTTGTTCTGGGTGGTGGCGGATATTTGTGGGCTGTCATAAGGAAATTCAATTTCACTGGTTTTCACAAGTGTTGAATTCCTCCGAGATCCATGCCTCCTCCATTTTTAGCAATGTGAGTTAGTCCACACTGTCGTGAGCTAGGCGAGTGCGCTTATTAGTCACGATCCCCTCTTCTGCGCTGAACGTCCTTTCGCACAGGACACTCGACGAGGGGCAAGCCAAGAGTTCCATGGCAAATTGTGCCAGCTCTGGCCACATGTCATGCCTGCACACAAAGTAGTAAAAGGGTTCCTTGCTTCTCAGAGCGTCCACATCGGCTGTTAACCCGATGTAGTCGGACACCTGTCGGTAAAGGCGTTCCCTGAGGCTGGATCTGGAGGGCGGCTGTCAGTGTGTTGGCTGCAGGAATAATCTCATATCTAAAGTGACCAACATATCTTCAAACCGCCCTCTTCTTGCATGCGCTGTAGGATTGGTACTCGCAACTGTTTCTCTGGGGGTGGAAATTCCTCTGCCAGCACCCACAACAGCAGATTGCAGCATCTCTGGCAGCAAGACCTGGAAATACTGCATTCTGACCGCCCTCTGTGCTGCTGGTCACATGTCCACCATTTTGTGTTTGTACCGGTGGTCTAAGTACGTTGCCACCCAGTACTGGTCCTTCCCCTGTATGCTTCTTATACGGGGGTCCCTCTTCAAACACTGGAGCATGAAGGCCCCCATTTGCACTAAAATCAAAGTGGTGCAGCGGCCTGGCTCCTGCTCATCACCCAGGAGAATGTCGTCCTCGGTCTCTTCCCCCCATCCACGGACAACACCAGGGATCCTAGAAAAGTTTAAATCCCACTCTTTTTGCTCCTCCTCCTCCTTCTCCCCACAGGCACCATCCTCCTCTGATTCCTCTTCAGACTCCTGCTGACTTTTCTCAGATGGAGTAGCACCCCCTGTGAATTCATTCAGCATTGCAACTTCCTCATCTTCCTGCTCCTGCTCTTCAATGGCTTGATTAATGACACAACGCAATTCACGCTCCTGAAAGAAGGCGTAAGGTACAATGTCACTGATGGCGCCCTGGATGCGACTGATCAGTTTGTTGATCTCATCAAATGGCCGCAGAAGTCTGCATGTGTCGTGCATGAGCAGCCTGGCACATTGAAAAAAAAAACAAGCTCCCCAGAACCTGTTCTACCGCAGAGGGGTTAGCCACTGATCGGCCTGTGACCGCAGAGCTGAAAGCAGTGCAGGATAGGACTGGTGTGGCTCTTGGATTCCAGGCACCAGGCCTGTCGCTACCCAACAGGCAAAACAAGCAATTGCTTGGGGCCCCGAGCTGGTTGGGGCCCCAAGCTGGCCGGTGCCCGATGGTATATTCTAACCCCCAGGCGTTCCCATGGTGACGTGGACGCTTGCCTGCGGGTTAGAATATACCATTGGATCTGAGTTTTACGAGCTCAGTGAGATCGTAAAAACTTAAATCCGATGGTATATTCTAACCCCTAGGCGTTCCCATGGTGACGGGGACGCTTGCCTGGGGGTTAGAATATACAGGGCCACGCCGCTCACAGCAGTATATTTATAAACTAATCAGTAACTACTTTAACTTTAATCATTGCTCAATGCTGAGCTCTTTATTTGGATTATTTGGATATCTTACTTTGTCTTAGCTCCGGTAATAGCAGGCAGTGCGGGGGGCAGCGCTCACTCACTGACCGACGTCACGCGCCTGCTCCTCCCACTAGGCGGCGCAGGCGCGTGACGTCAGTGAGTGAGCGCCTGCCTGCACTGCCTGCTGTTACCGGAGCTGAGACAAAGTAAGATATCCAAATAATCCAATTAAAGAGCTCAGCATTGAGCAAAGATTAAAGTTAAAGTAGTTACTGATTAGTTTATAAATATACTGCTGTGAGCGTCGGGGAGGGGGATCTGTGGATGGCAGTGCCATCCACAGATCCCCCTACAGTGCCATCCACAGATCCCCCTCCCCTAAACAGTGCCATCCACAGATCTCCCCCCTAAACAGTGCCATCTACAGATCTCCCCCTAAACAGTGCCATCCACAGATCCCCCCTAAACAGTGCCATCCACAGATCCCCCCTCCCCTAAACAGTGCCATCATGGCACTGTTTAGGGGAGAGGGGGATCTGTGGATGGCACTGTTTAGGGGGGATCTGTGGATGGCACTGTTTAGGGGGGAGATCTGTGGATGGCATTGTTTAGGGGAGGAGGGATCTGTGGATGGCACTGTTTAGGGGAGGAGGGATCTGTGGATGGCACTGTTTAGGGGAGGAGGGATCTGTGGATGGCACTGTTTAGGGGAGGAGGGATCTGTGGATGGCACTGTTTAGGGGGGAGATCTGTGGATGGCACTGTTTGGGGGAGGGGGGATCTGTGGAAGGCACTGTTTAGGGGGGATCTGTGGAAGGCACTGTTTAGGGGGGATCTGTGGATGGCACTGTTTAGGGGGAGATCTGTGGATGGCACTGTTTAGGGGGGAGATCTGTGGATGGCACTGTTTAGGGGGGAGATCTGTGGATGGCACTGTTTAGGGGAGGGGGATCTGTGGATGGCACTGTTTAGGGGAGGAGGGATCTGTGGATGGCGCTGTTTAGGGGGGAGATCTGTGGATGGCACTGTTTAGGGGAGGGGGGATCTGTGGATGGCACTGTTTAGGGGAGGGGGATCTGTGAATGGCACTGTTTAGGGGAGGAGGGATCTGTGGATGGCACTGTTTAGGGGGGAGATCTGTGGATGGCACTGTTTAGGGGAGGGGGGATCTGTGGATGGCACTGTTTAGGGGAGGGGGATCTGTGAATGGCACTGTTTAGGGGAGGAGGGATCTGTGGATAGCACTGTTTAGGGGAGGAGGGATCTGTGGATGGCACTGTTTAGGGGAGGGGGGATCTGTGGATGGCACTGTTTAGGGGGGGATCTGTGGATGGCACTGTTTAGGGGAGGGGGATATGTGGATGGCACTGTTTAGGGGGGATCTGTGGATGGCACTGTTTAGGGGAGGGGGGATCTGTGGATGGCACTGTTTAGGGGGATCTGAGGATGGTACTGTTTAGGGGGGAGATCTGTGGATGGCACTGTTTAGGGGGGAGATCTGTGGATGGCACTGTTTAGGGGAGGGGGGATCTGTGGATGGCACTGTTTAGGGGGATCTGAGGATGGTACTGTTTAGGGGGGAGATCTGTGGATGGCACTGTTTAGGGGGGAGATCTGTGGATGGCACTGTTTAGGGGAGGGGGGATCTGTGGATGGCACTGTTTAGGGGGGATCTGTAAATGGCACTGTTTAGGGGAGGGGGGATCTGTGGATGGCACTGTTTAGGGGGGATCTGTGGATGGCACTGTTTAGGAGGGAGATCTGTGGATGGCACTGTTTAGGGGGGATCTGTGGATGGCACTGTTTAGGGGAGGGGATCTGTAGATGGCACTGTTCAAATTTCATGCACATTAAATGCAACAGCAGTATTTGCACTGTAAACCTCCTTTTTTATTTATATAAAGTGTGGGTGAACTTAAACTGTATGGCTATACTGTGGTTCCTGTAGGCTTTGCGTGTGTAAGGTGTGGAGGGGATGGGGGGGGGGGGGCCTCCATGTCTATTTTGCTTGGGGCCCCCAAATTCCTTCAAACGGCCCTGCCAGGCACCACAGCTGCAGCACAGCATGCCAATGTCTCACATGGCAAGTCAAATAGATTCTGGGGAGCTTGCGGGGTGCAGCTGAAGAGGCGGTAGAAGTGGAAAATGAGGAGTCAGCCGAGGAGGAGATGGAGGATGAAGTAGGAGGAGGAGAAGAAGAGGCAGGTCTGCATGCAATCCATGGTGGTAACACCAAATCCACATGGGTGCCACGGGTTACATGCTTGACGGCCATCAGAAAGTACACCCAGTGGGCAGTAAAACTTATTTACCTTCCCTACCTCTGTTTGCTATACCACTTGTCTGTGGTCAGATGTATCTTGGCACAGACACTGCATGCCAGAGATCGTTTCACTTGATGCTGAACATGGCCATATAGCTTTGGGATGCCCTTCTGGGAGAAATATTTACTATAGAAGAGCAGTATTTGTGTAAGCAGGTATATAGAACCCCTTAATCAGTTTTTTTTGGGAGGCAACTTGTATATCAAACCAGTTGCAATTAGTTGCTCCAATGGGGTTTGTCCCTCTGTATAGCTACAGTATTTCAACAGTACCACACTCAAATGCTGCACAATACAAATGCACTATAAAGAAATTATTTTATAGGTATATCGCACCCCTGACTTAATCAGATTTTTTTTGGGGGGGGGGGGGGCAACTGGTATATCACACTAGTTGCAATTAGTTGTTCCAATGTCGTTTGTCCCTCTGTATAACTGCGGTATCTCAGCAGAACCGCACACAACTGCTGCACAATACAAATGCACTGTAAATAAATTATATTATTAGTATATCAAACCCCTGCCTCAATCAGATTTTTTGGGGGGCAACTGGTATATTACACCAGTTGCAATTATTTGTTCCAATGGTGTTTGTCTGTCTGTATAGCTGTGGTATCTCTGCAGAACCGCACACAACTGCTTCTCAATGCAATTGCACTATATAGAAAGTGTATTATAGGTATATCACACCCCTGCCTCAATCACTTTTTTGGGGGGCAACTGGTATAGCACACCAGTTGCAAGTAGTTGTTCCAATAGCGCTTGTCTCTCTGTCTAGTTGCTGTATCACAGCAGAACCGCACACAAATGATGCACAATACAATTGCACTATAATATACTTTCTATGTTGGAAAGTATATTAAAAGTATATTACACTACTTAGTATGGAACACCTATCGATAGCACACCTATACCAGTCCTTAAAAGGACTCTTGTGGCCCTATTAGCTAGCGTTTGGTGTCTCTAACAGTCTGTCCCTGCTCCACACAGCAACCTCTCCCTACACTGGCAAAAAACAGAATGTAAAATGGCGGCCAGGTCAGGTCTATTTATAGAATAGGGGGTATGTCTATGTGCTGAAACGTCTCAAGTGGCTGTCCTGTCCCACCTGATGGATGTGTCATGGGTTAAAGTTCTGTACAATCTAAAGAATATGGCGCCGGCGGCCATCTTCATATGTTTGCCTGTACGGCGAACGAGCAAAGTTCGCCGCAAAATGACTGTCGGGCGAACCGCAAGGCCATCTCTACTGGTCTGATACATAGCCTGTTGTGTGTGATACTGCTTGCTTAAGTGTATATCTAATCCCATCTTGTATGATACAGATTGCTGAAGTGTGTATTTAATCCCATTTTGTATGATACTGCCTGCTGTTCTGTGTATCTAAACCCAGATGCACATGACCATATCCATTTTTCTATCTTCTAGTTGCGAATCCGTTAAATAAATATAAGGTCTCTCTCCACACCTATGTTCTGATAGGAGTTGTGTATGTGTGATCTGAACGTATCCTCTCCCTCTCTCTCCCCTGCTTAGAGGTGTTAGAAAGGAGTAAGGGGAGATCTTAGTGGAATAGGTCTCTCTCTACTCGCAATTATGAGCAGTCATAAATAGGTGTGATCACAAAAACACCTCTGCTACTTTGAAAGAATCCAATAGGTAGCCTGCAGCCAGACCACACTGAGACCACTAGACCCGGGACATATTGGTTAATCTAGATACCTATAGATTCACCGCAATATACTGGTGGATAAACCCCCCACCATTTGCACTTTAAGCCAACATCTCACTCCAATCAGATGATACAGTAGCTGTTTGTTACCTGTACACCATAACAAATTAGTGACAGCAGTATCCCGATAGTTTTAATGGATCGCACTTGTATTTTCTTTTAGCATAAATAGTAAAAGTTATGTTTTATTTCAATAATGATGACCATGCACAGGGGCTATTTTTTGGAATATCAACCCTCTCATTCAGTTTTTGTCAAAATCCCCATGGGCTTCCCCCTCTAGAGACCTTTTTGTTGTCAGTTCTTTTAACCAGGTACTGTGACACCTAATGGATAGCGGCCATGCTTGGTATAGCAGCTTAGTCCCATTAACTAGAATGGAACTGAACTGCACCTAGACCACGTGACTGATGAAGCTGTTGCCTCTGGCCTAGAAAAAGGCTACAACATTCACCAGAACACTGCAGTCTCTTTAAAAGCTAATTGGCCTGGGTCCAGGATGTCAGACACCCTACCAATCTGATTTTGATGACCTATCCCTAGGAAAGATCAATATGAGAATCTCAGAAAACCCCTTTAACCATGAGGTAGGTCTTATGAACAGATTGCATTATAGCCTTGAACTATAGGTATGCTCCTGTATATATAGCGGATACACAGGACACATCCACAAAAGATTAAATCGGATTTACAAATCAGCTAATATAGTCTCATCTTAAAGGAATACCCACAAAAAAAAAAATAAAAAAATAAAAAAATATATATATATATATATATATATATATAGTGACACATTCCTTAACCTTATGTTGTAATTGTTTGGGGCTTCTGATTATTTCCTATTACTACATACATTCAGGGGCATAGCTATAGGGGATGCAGAGGTAGCAGTCACTACCGGGCCCAGGATCCTCAGGGGGCCCAAATACCCTTGTGGTGCATAAAAAGACACCGGTGTTATAGAAAGTGCATGCTAGTCAAGCAACACCTCTGGCAGGAGGGAAGGGGTTAGGTCAATAATGTAGCATGGGGGGGTGCCATTAAATTTATTTCCTCAGTCAGCACAACGGCTATGTGCTCCCCTGCCCCTGGCCACACAGCACTGAGGGAAGGGGCGCCCAAGCTGATTTGCACCAGGGCCCATGAGCCTTTAGCCGTGCCCCTGCATACAATACATGTATTCTCTGCATTATAATGTGGCTGTTATAAATACATTACAACATGCCAGGCCAGTATATGTGCTAGCCATCTACTGACTACCTCTCTCTACACAGATGTTAGTGAACAGAATGTGGAAAACAGTTTTAAACTGGCAGATAAGAAAGGGCCTTCAGAATTGTCTTAGGCTTCGGCCACACCAAGCACATGCACAAGATTGACATAGCCTTGTGAGAAGTGCAGCCATGGATAGTGAATCATCTGTAGAGAGACAGTCCATCACAGGAAGAGAATTTGTTCAAAAGAATCGACTTGGTCATCTCTATTCTAGGAGTTATATAACTAGCCAATTATTACTAGTAAATACTGCACTCAACATTTTGAACTTTGCTAAAATCTCATAATGTTGT
Source organism: Bufo gargarizans (assembly GCF_014858855.1). NCBI lineage: Eukaryota > Metazoa > Chordata > Amphibia > Anura > Bufonidae > Bufo > Bufo gargarizans. Next base: position 437,588,792 of record NC_058082.1, on the reverse strand, counting down.
TTTAGTTGTAACTCTTTGTGACTAAAGATCGATATTGGGGTAACACTATACAATGAATATTGATTGCTTTCACTGTAACCAGCAACCCATCTGTGTTATCTTCATACTCGTGTACGTAATGTACAGAGTTATACATGCAGGGTTTTACACCTTACTAAGAATTAATTAAAGACTTCTGGAACTGTTAGTAGGAAATCACACGGGGCTCTTGTATGCTATGTATTTGTGATTCCTAAAAAAGGGCATTCAGACTGGAAGCCATTAAAAATTAAAAGAGCAAGGCTGATCGTCTGCCCTAATGCCAACAATACCCTGATCCGAACTACATATCAACATTTGTACTGCTGCATTGTGTTCTGTTGGCTGACACTACAAGCAGAATATGTAACAAGGCAAGCAATTCACAAGGTGGAGAAAGAAAGATACACAGTGGGATTGTGGCACAGATAAAGCACAGAGATTCTTCAAGGATTGTCTATGCAAAGCAGTTGCCATTAGACTGTTTGATATTGAAAAGGAACACAGTACAATAGAAGTTTTAATATTCTAGACCTAAGGAGTTATATCCCGAAGAAAAGAGTCAGTGCCACCTTTTGGAAGTGACTTTCTATGAGTCAAAGTCCAACTGTTTAACCCATTTACACTAAACCCATTTTAATTTTAGCATTTTTGATTTTTCCTCCAACACATTCTAAGAGTCATAACTTTTTAAATTTCCATTTACATAGCTTATTTTTTGCTGGACAAGATGTATTTTTTTAATGGCACCATTTTACAAATTTACCATTAGTTGTATTGAAAAATGGGAAAAAAATTCATTGTGGGTAAAATTAAAAAAATAAAATAAAAATTCTGCCAAGGTTTTTTTTAGGTTTTAAATATTATGGCGTTCACTGTGCTCTAAAAATGACATGACATCCTTATTCTGTGGGTCAATGTAACTGCAGTGATACCAAATTTGTATACACAGTTTATACAGAGCTGTGTGAGGGGTTCTTTTTTGTGAAACAAACTGTACTGTAGTTTTTTTTTTTTTGGTACCATTTTTCAGATACATACAACTTTTGGATCACTGTTATTCCGTTTTTTGGTGTAAATTGGCTAAAATTGGCAATCAAGTGTTATTTTTTTCTTTTACAGCATTCAGTCCACAGGAAAATTATTTTTATATCTTAATAGTACAGACATTTTCTGATGCGGTGATACCTGTTATATTTATTATTTTATTGTTATACCTTTTATGTTCATTTTTTTGTTTGTTTCAATAGTTTTTATTAAAGGTTTTGTAAATTACAACAACAAAAGGTATTACAAAAGTGTACCATCGAGTAACGTACATAATGCTAGAGTACGTACAGCAAGTATATTATGACAAATAGACACGCATTTGAAGTGTACAAATCTCTAGTTTGAGAAAAAAGAGGAAAGAACACTAGTAGAAAACAGTTAACAAACTAATAGTCTCAGACAGGTTTAAACAGAGAGTCTCAGAAAATTGGTAGAAGACGGGTCATGTGAGACATCCAGGCTCTCCATTGAAGGATAAATCTATCCACTATATTGTCTGTGTAGGCCTTTATCTTTTCATATGAACAGGAAGTATGGACTTGAGTTATTTCTGCATTTGCATGGAGAGTAGTAGATTTCCAACACCTGGTGATTGCCAATTTTGTTGCAAGAAACAAATGAGAAGGGGGGCGTGGCCTGCGCTTGAAGGAGATGGCCGCTTGAGCTCACAGCTCTCTCCAGCCATAACGAAACTAGCGACTAAACCCCAGCAAACGGTGCCTTAATTTATCATCTTGGTCCGTGATTCAAGAGCTAAGATGCCTAAGAGAAGGAAGACTATCGCAGGACCGAAGAAAATATCGGACTTTTACTTCTCACAGCAGCATGAATCGGCGCGGGAAGGAGCGATCTCACCTGCTTCTTCTTTTACATCTGAACCTGCGCCAGGCATAGAAGCTGAGGAGACCTCTACCAGGAGAAGAAGTGGATCGGAGCCTCGGTCCCTTCCTGCACCAACAGGTAATCAGAGACGGTCTCCAGCACACTCGGGGGGGCACGATGCAGTACAGGGCGGCAACCATTTTGATGGCACTAACGGGCCGCGATCACCAGCCCTGCATACTACCTCGGGGCAGCGAGAGGCAACAGAAGGAGAGGTCACAGCTCTCCTAGCTCCACAACCCGGCTGCGTATTTGAGGATATGCCTGCCTCGGAGCAGGCGGTTACTGAAGTCTCACTTAAGAACATGCTTCAGGCGTTTAAACATTCTCTACATTCCTCTATGAGAGACATTGTTCAACCGCTTAAATCAGCTATATCTGAAGTGGAGAACAGAGTTGAGCATATTGAGACTAAAACGGGAGAACTAGTCTCATCACATAACGAGCTCATTGATGCACATTACAGTCTAGAGGAAGAGGTCAAAATAATGCAATCCAAAATGGCCGATCTGGAGGATAGATCGCGCCGCAACAATCTTAAACTCAGAGGAGTTCGTGAAACAATTCCTCCAGCAGATTTACCATCATATCTGCAAGAGCTCATTAAAATCCTCCTGCCTCAGTCTTTGCCATCGGATCTTATCATAGATAGGATACACAGAATTGCAAAACCTGCTTTTCTGGCTGAATCAGTGCCAAGGGATGTGCTTGCACGTGTGCATTTCTTTCATGTGAAAGAACGTCTACTTCAAGCTGCCAGAAATCAGGTCCCATTGCCTGAGCCTTATAGCAAAGTTACTCTCTACTCAGATTTATCCGCGGCAACCCTGCGGCAACGCAGAGAATTTCTACCAATCACTACGGCCCTGAAAGAGAATAATATTCTTTATAGATGGGGCTTTCCTACACGCCTAATTATCAGGTATAACAAAGATCTGCATGTGATCAAGACTCTTACCGAAGGTACTAAACTTCTCCAGGATCTCCGGATCAAAGCATCGGCGGAAATAAAGAGAAGACCTTCTCCGCGGCATGCAGTACAAGATTGGCGCCGTGCACCAGATTGATGGAGTGCACACTTCAGCACGCCTACATATTCAAGTTATTGGTTGGGGGGAACCTGTTATGAGTTCAAGTTGAACTTTCCCCTTACCTTTTGGGATGGAAAATGAGGACATTGTCTCAACCCATCCTTATTACCAGATAAGTGTTAATGCAGATCTTCCTCTGCAATGTAAGCATTTTGTCAAGATACGAAAACGCAACGGCAGAGACTTTGCTTTTTCTTTTGCTTTTTTTGTTGCTATTTGTTCAACATGTTTTACCTTTTTGTCTGTTCTAGCAGTGGGTAAGAGATCAGTGAAATTTAGTATGAGACTGTGGTATATGTGGATGGTCATTGCTGTGGGTTTAGAATCTCCGGACATCCTCTGGTATCAATTAACCCTTAGGTATTAAAATGGCGCTGCACGTAACAGCTCTTAATGTAAATGGGCTGAATAGCCCATATAAACGGAAACAAATGTGGATTGAGGCAATAAACCAGAAAAGCGATATTTTTTGCGCAGTTGAAACACACATTCTGCTTAAAGACGCACACCGCATACGGAACAGGGGATTTCCGGAAGTGTTCCAATCCCACTACTCTACTAAATCTAGGGGGGTCTTGATTGCAGTCCGTAATACTGTAGCATTTAAATTGATAGACCAGTGCACGGATGATCAAGGTAGATTTGTAATTATAATATGCTCCCTTAACAATGTTATTTACACAATAGCTGCGATATATGCGCCAAATAAATATCCGACACGCTTTTATACGAAAATTATGACCCGTATAAATAAGTTGAAGCAAGGTAAACTTCTTGTTCTAGGAGACTTTAATTGTATAATAAACCCCCAGCTAGACACGACGACACCCTCTAGATATACTTCCACTAACTCACTAAGGTCGCTGATATGGCAGGAAGGTTTATATGATGTATGGAGGGCATTACATGAGTCGGAAAGGGACTACTCGTTTCACTCGGCATCACATAACAGCTACTCTAGAATTGATATCATATTAGCTGACAAGGAAGTGCTCCTCCAGACCATTCAAGCTTCTATTGGCATAATATCATGGTCAGACCATGCCCCAATTAGCATTATATTGGAGGAAAGTTATAGGACCGCGCCAGCTTCAGTATGGCGGTGTAATTCTTTCCTCTTGAATGACCCATCGTCAAAAAAAGTTATTGAACAGGATATTAAAACATACTTTGAACTTAACCACAATTCAGTCAGTGACCCGTTTTGTCTCTGGAACGCGCACAAAGCGGTTATCAGAGGGTCCTTTATCAAATTGAATTACTCAGTGAAGAAACTGAGATCCCAAAAACTGAAGTTATTGACCCAAGAAATACAAAAACTTGAATCTCAGAATAAAGCCCTTCAAACGACAGCTCTTCAGATGCAATTACATACTCTTCGGTTGCAACTGAGAGATCACTTATTGGCGGACTACAATAAACAATTATTCTATACTAAAGCGCGTTATTATTCACAAAATAATAAGGCTGGGAAGTTATTAGCTAATAGGCTTAAACAACAGATTCAAAAATCCCGAATCCCTTATTTAATAGACCAACATACGAAAGCAAAAATATCACATCCTACAAAAATTGCAGAGCAATTTAGACGTTATTATGAATCCTTATATAACTTGAAAGAGGATCCACTTACTATGCAGCCTTCTCCAGCGGACATCCAATCCTTTTTACAGAAAGCTAATCTCCCATCCCTCACTAATGAACAATTAGTCACTTTAAATGAAGCAATCTCAGTGACCGAGGTAACTTCAGCCATACGTAACCTACCAGCAGGTAAATCGCCAGGGCCAGATGGACTAACAGGAGAATACTACAAATCGTTTACCCACCTACTGGCGGAACATCTCCAGGTGATTTACCAGCGAGCTATGGATACGGGCTCATTTCCGCGAGAAAACCAGGAAGCTTTAATAGTTACTTTGCCCAAACCAGGTAAAGAACCTGATAAACCTCAGAACTTCAGGCCTACAGACGTGGACAAAATTGTTGGTACCCTTTGGTCAATGAAAGAAAAAGTCACAATGGTCACAGAAATAACTTTAATCTGACAAAAGTAATAATAAATTAAAATTCTATAAATGTTAACCAATGAAAGTCAGACATTGTTTTTCAACCATGCTTCAACAGAATTATGTAAAAAAATAAACTCATGAAACAGGCATGGACAAAAATGATGGTACCCCTAGAAAACACAGAACATAATGTGACCAAAGGGACATGTTAATTCAAGGTGTGTCCACTAATTAGCATCACAGGTGTCTACAACCTTGTAATCAGCCATTGGGCCTATATATATGGCTCCAGGTAATCACTGTGTTGTTTGGTGATATGGTGTGTACCACACTCGACATGGACCAGAGGAAGCAAAGGAAAGAGCTGTCTCAAGAGATCAGAAAGAAAATTATAGACAAGCATGTTAAAGGTAAAGGCTATAAGACCATCTCCAAGCAACTAGATGTTCCTGTGAGTACAGTTGCACATATTATTCATAAGTTTAAGATCCATGGGACTGTAGCCAACCTCCCTGGACGTGGCCGCAGGAGGAAAATTGATGACAAATCTAAGAGACGGATAATCCGAATGGTAACAAAAGAGCCTAGAAAGACTTCTAAAGAGATTCAAGGTGAACTTCATGCTCAAGGAACATCAGTGTCAGATCGCACCATCCGTCGTTGTTTGAGCCAAAGTGGACTACATGGGAGACGACCAAGGAGGACACCATTGTTGAAAACGAATCATAAAAAAGCAAGACTGGAATATGCCAAACTACATGTTGACAAGCCACAAAGCTTCTGGGAGAATGTCCTGTGGACAGATGAGACAAAAATCGAAGTTTTTGCCAAGGCACATCAGCTGTATGTTCACAGACGAAAAAATGAAGCATATCAAGAAAAGAACACTGTCCCTACTGTGAAACATGGAGGAGGCTCTGTTATGTTCTGGGGCTGCTTTGCTGCGTCTGGCACAGGGTGTCTTGAATCTGTGCAGGGTACAATGAAATCTCAAGACTATCAAGGAATTCTAGAGAGAAATGTACTAGCCAGTGTCAGAAAGCTTGGTCTCAGTCGCAGGTCATGGGTCTTGCAACAGGACAATGACCCAAAACACACCGCTAAAAACACCCAAGAATGGCTAAGAGGAAAAAATTGGACTATTCTAAAGTGGCCTTCTATGAGCCCTGACCTCAATCCTATTGAGCATCTTTGGAAGGAGCTGAAACATGCAGTCTGGAAAAGGCACCCTTCAAACCGGACACAACTGGAGCAGTTTGCTCATGAGGAGTGGGCCAAAATACCTGCTGAGAGGTGCAGATGTCTCATTGACAGTTACAGGAAGCGTTTGATTGCAGTGATTGCCTCAAAAGGTTGCGCAACAAAATATTAAGTTAGGGGTACCATCATTTTTGTCCATGCCTGTTTCATGAGTTTATTTTTTTACATAATTCTGTTGAAGCATGGTTGAAAAACAATGTCTGACTTTCATTGGTTAACATTTATAGAATTTTAATTTATTATTACTTTTGTCAGATTAAAGTTATTTCTGTGACCATTGTGACTTTTTCTTTCATTGACCAAAGGGTACCAACAATTTTGTCCACGTCTGTATATCTTTACTGAATATAGACCTGAAGGTATATGCCAAGATCTTGTCTGTGAGAATGGCTCCCTTATTACTGAACCTTATACATGAGGATCAAGTGGGTTTTGTTAAGACTAGACAGGCATTCGATAACACCAGGAGAGTGCTAAATGTATTGCATTATGTCACATCTTCCAAAATTCCATCTTTGATGGTATCCTTGGACGCCGAGAAGGCGTTTGACCGTATTGGATGGTCGTACGCCTTCTCGGTACTATCTCGCTTTGGGTTTAAGGATGGAATACTGCAAGCTATTAGAGCGTTATATTCGGCACCTTCAGCTAGAGTACTAACTAATGGCACACTATCGAATAAATTTGATATCACAAACGGTACACGCCAAGGCTGTCCGCTCTCACCATTAATATTTGTTCTTTGCATGGAACCGTTGGCTACTCTCCTGAGGTCCGACCCAGATGTCAAAGGGATAAATATCCGAGACCGGGAACACACTATCTCCCTTTATGCTGACGATGTAATTTTGACCTTAGCAGACCCTGAAATATCGCTGGCCAAGTCCCTGGAATGGATCAAACAATTCGGGCACATATCATTATATAAACTTAATACTTCAAAATCTCAAGCTATGCCGTTAGGTCTCACATCCCCTCTTATAGAACGGTTAAAATCCCAGTTCTATCTAGATTGGCAAACTGAAACCATTGGTTATCTAGGTACAAAAATTACCTCCACGTTCAAACAACTATATAAATATAACTATCTGCCTATGCTATCCAATATCAAAGACGAGTCAGCCCGTTTATCTAAATGTGAGATTTCGTGGACCGGAAGAATAGCGGCCTTTAAAATGCTGCTGTTGCCAAAGCTGTTATACCTGTTTCGTACGGTACCTATTAAAGTACCGACAAAATTTTTCACGGATCTTCAAAAATGCATATCTCAGTTTATATGGGCAGATCGCAAACCTAGGATTAAGTATTCTTTATTAACTAAACATAAATTATATGGTGGATTGGGTGTCCCTAATATGAGGGCATATTACATAGCTTCGCAAGTGGAAATGATTGCCAAATGGAAAAACGAGGGGGTTACAAATTGGACACATATAGAGAATAGCCTTGTATCTCCGATAACATTACACGCCCTTACTTTTGTGGACAGGGACATAACGCCCGAATTCCCACTAATTTCTCCTCTGACACGAACCACATTGCAGTGTTGGAGGGAATTCCACAGAACTGTGGATGGGAAGGACCATGTTTCTTGGGAGTCAGTGCCACTGCAGTATTTGAATATACACATCAGAGACTTGGATCTTTTCAATTGGATAGGGGGAGGTATCTCATGTGTATCTCAGCTGTATGATACTGAAATGTTGCAAACTTTTGAACAGCTAGTGCGGAAATACCATATTCCTAATGCTGACTTTTTTAAATACTTACGAATACGGCATTTCCTCAGCACCCATCCCAAAGGAATTAACATTGGGGATACAAAGGTAACGTCTATCCATAAGTTTAAATCTAAAATTATGAGATATGCCTATGGCTTAATAGACTCCCAATTTTGCTTTCAGAAATCTCAACCGTTTTTACGGTGGGAAGATGATATTGGATGTACCTTTGAAACTAAACAATGGGAATCTGCTCTCAAATTAGTTCAATTGGCTTGCAAATGCAGTACACATTACGAAGCTGCTATGAAAACATACTTACGTTGGTATATGACACCTGACAGGTTGCACAAAATTTACCCTACAACATCACAGTTGTGTTGGAGACATTGTGGCCAAAAGGGCTCCTTACTACACACTTTATGGGACTGTCCTGTTATTCGGAAATATTGAGAGGAGATATTTCGTATCCTGTCTTCCACTGTGGGAGTGACAATTCCTAATAAGGCTTATATTGCACTACTATATTTGGACCTAGAAAAACTGCCTCCAAGCAGTAGAATACTGGCATGCAAGATCCTAGTTTTGGCCAAATTGGTCATCGCCAGACACTGGAAAGATACGGTGGCTCCTGCAGTGGAGGAGACAATATCAGCTATAAATACTACCTGGAAGTATGAAAGAGCGTTAACCCCTTCTATTTTCTCAACGAAATATTTCGATACAACTTGGCATTTATGGTCTATTAGTACATTTAGTACATTTTCTATGTAACCCTACATTTGGAGATACACAGCTTTGACTGGAAGTTGATAGAGATGTCTCATGCACATGACGTATATATAATACACTGTACACAATAGCTCACTGATCTCATTGCTGTTGTTTTAGTTGACCTTTCTTTTCGCCCTTCTGTGTTTTGTTTTTCCTTTTTCTTTTACCTCTTTGTTTGTGTTTATGATTTTCCTTCAAAACTATACCGAAGGCTATTCGCACCAGGGTGCCATAAAGTACGCTTACTAGAGGTATTGTAAGAGTTATATTTTATATGCCAAGGTGTTTCATTATTGTCAAAGTGTTACCTAGGTCACATGTCAGTGGCCGCAAACACTTGTATGGGAGGATGCCAGGTTGTTTGCATCCTAATGGATGCCCTGGATTCTAGCTATATTGTGAACAATATGCCTTGCTCTGATATTTGCAGTCTATTAACGCGATACTGGTGTTCCTGTTGATTTTGCAATGAAAGCGGCTGTGCCCGCTACTTTTGCTGTATTCATGTTTAAAAAAAACTAATAAAAAACTATTGGATTTAAGAAACAAATGAGAACTGGGGACCCGATACCGTGGTGGAATGAAGTATATATCTATAAAAAAGAGCACCCAAAGCAGATATTTTTTCATAGGAAGACCGCAGAACCTGGAAGCAACCTCAAAGATTCCCGTCCACAAGTAGGAGAGCAATGGGCAAATCCAGAGAACATGCAGTGGGGTGCCTCTGTTACCAAATTGGCGCCAGCATAGGTGAGAAGTACCAGGGTATATTTTACTAAGCTTTTCTGGGGTAAAGTATCATCTCAGACATGTCTTGATAGCAGCTTCATACAAGGATGTGCTGCGGTAAGTAACAGAAAGGAATCTAAAGGTTGCTGTCCAGCTGGACATGGGAATAGTCTCCTGTAATTCTTTTTTCCAAGCCAAAAACTGTACTGATTTAATGAAGGTTTGCTTAGAACCTAAGGCCATATATATATATATTGGTTGGATGCCCGACTTAGTGTTTGGCTGAATTGGGGTAGCCCACAGCTTTAGAATCACTTTATTGCAATCACCTGGCATGGACTCTTAGAAAGTATTATATGGCGCATTTAAAGGTGCTTGAAAAAGTCCCCTCGCGGGATGCTGAACTCCAATTGCAGCTTACTGAAGCATTTGATATGGCCATTCCTGTATAGTTGACCAATAACCTGGATGCTCAGCAAGCGCCATTGAGATAGGCTTATATTTGGCAGAGATTTTTTGACAGGAATACCGCAGAACCTGGATGCAACCTCAAAGATTCCCGTCCACAAGTGGGAGAGCAATGGGCAAGTCCAGAGAACATGCAGTGGGGTGCCTCTGTTACCACATTGGCGCCAGCATAGATGAGAAGTACCAGGGTAGATTTTACTAAGCTTTCCTGGGGTAATGTACCATCTCAAACAGGTCTTAATAGCAGCTTCATACAAGGATGTGCTGCGGAAAGCAGCAGAAAGGAAGCCAAAAACTGTACTGATTTAATGAAGGTTTGCTTAGAACCTAAGGCCATATATATTGGTCGGATGCCCGACTTAGTGTTTGGCTGAATTGGGGTAGCCCACAGCTCCAGAATCACTTTATTGGCAATCATCTGGCATGGAGTCTTAGAAAGTATTATATGGTGCATCTGAAGGTGCTTGAAAAAGTCCCCTCGTGGGATGCTGAACTCCAATTGCAGCTTACTGAAGGATTTGAAATGGCCATTCCTATATAGCTGACCAATAACCTGGATGCCCAGCAGGCTTATATTTGGCAGGTGCAGCTCTAAGAGTTGTAAAGGAGACACATTGAATAGGGAGAGAGGTACATGAGCACTCTTCTGGTGGAATGTGTGCCAATTGTGGATGGAGGCCATTAGCATTGCAGGTAGGGGGGCACTTACAGTTGGAAAACACTAAGGCTGTTGATAAGAAGGGTTCTAAGACATTTAGTAAGGGCCAGAGCAGTTTCAATTTGAACCCAGGTAATTGAGGTATCTGTCAGCCACCAACTCTTAAGTGAGTGAGCCTCCTTGCAGTTTAGTCCTGGAGAGTATGCTGGCAGCAATTTTATTACCTGACCAAATAAAACTGTTGAATAAGCCTTGAGCTTTGGCAAATAAATTATTGAGAACTTTGGTAGGAACAGTCCTAAAAATAAACAAAAGTTTGGGAAGTATAAACATTTGGAAACTTGAGATGCGACCCATCTAAGATATCTCATAACTATTACAGGAGGTAGTGTCTTGGTAAGGGGAGATAATTAAGAAGATAAAGTTGTGAAATCGATAAAGGGATAGCAATGCCTAGATATTGTACACATGTGGGTCTCTAGTTAAACGGGAAGTCTCTTCTCAAGGGGTCTAATATATTGTCTGGGATATTTAGTGGAAGAGTTTGGGATTTGGTCTCATTGACCTTATAGTATGACAAGCGGCCAAATGCCTTGATCAGGGAGAGGGTAGCTGGCAGAGCAGTTTGGGCAGAGGACAAGGACAAGAGCACATCATCAGCATAGAGGGATATGCAGTGTTGTCTGTTTCCAATCTGAATGTCAGATATATCCGGGTGCAGCCTAATTGCTTGAGTAAGGGGTTTGATAGCTAAAATGAATATCAGGGGAGAAAGGGGGCACCCCTGTCGAGTACCATTTGTCAAAAGGAAGGAAACCGATACTGCCCTATTAACAAACACCATTGCTGAAGGTCTAGAGTATAAAGCTTGTATGGCCAATATAAAAGACTCCCCCAGACCCATCCCCCTAAACACCGAAAAAGGTGAACTCCCAATTTAGGCGGTCAAACGCCTTATCTGCACCCAGTGTGACTAGCAGGGCCTGATTGCCGGTTTGATTTAAAAAATCAACTAAATGCAGGACCCCGCAAGTATTATCTGTTATTTGTCTCCCCTTGACAAAACCTGTTTGATAAGCCCCTCTAAATAGGGGTAGAATATTAGATAGTCCGGAAGCAAGTACTTTTATGTAAATTTACAGGTCTATGTTTAAGATGGAGATGGGTCTAAAGTTCTGGGGTCTATAGAGCGGTTTACCAGGCTTCAGAAGAGTGACAATAGTGGTTGTGAGCCTCTCCTCTGGAAAGGAGCATTCCTGGAATGACGTTGTATAAACCAGTATTAAATGGGGTAGGAGCAGGCCCTAGAAAGTCTTGAAATATAAGTTAGATAGGCCATCTGGGCTAGAGGATTTGTGTAAAAGTAATGAAGTAATGATTAGAGTTGAGCGAACACCTGGATGTTCGGGTTCGAGAAGTTTGGCCGAACTTCCCGAAAATGTTCGGGTTCGGGATCCGAACCCGACCCGTACTTCGTCCCGAACACGAACCCCGTTGAAGTCAATGGGGACCCGAACTTTTCGGCACTAAAAAGGCTGTAAAACAGCCCAGGAAAGGGCTAGAGGGCTGCAAAAGGCAGCAAAATGTAGTTAAATCCCCTGCAAACAAACGTGGATAGGGAAATGAATAAAAATAAAAATAAAATAAATAAAAATTAACCAATATCAATTGGAGAGAGGTCCCATAGCAGAAAATCAGTCTTCATGTCATAGCAGAGAATCAAGCTTCACGTCACCCACCACTGGAACAATCCATTGTAAGATATTTAGGCCCCGGCACCCAGGCAGAGGAGAGAGGTCCCATAACAGAGATTCAGGCTTCATGTCAGCAGAGAATCAGTCTTCATGTCATAGCAGAGAATCATGCTTCACGTCACCCACCACTGGAACAGTCCATTGTCAGATGTTTAGGCCCCGACACCCAGGCAGAGGAGAGAGGTCCCATAACAGAGATTCAGGCTTCATGTCAGCAGAGAATCAGTCTTCATGTCATAGCAGAGAATCAGGCTTCACGTCACCCAACACTGGAACAGTCCATTGTCAGATATTTAGGACCTGGCACCAAGGCAGAAGAGAGAGGTCCCATAAAAGAGATTCAGGCTTCATGTCAGCAGAGAATCAGTCTTCATGTCATAGCAGAGAATCATGCTTCACGTCACCCAACATTGGAACAGTCCATTGTCATATAATTTATGCCCCGGCACACAGACAGAGGAGAGATGTCCCATAACAGAGATTCAGGCTTCATGTCAGCGACTCAGCAGAGAATCAGTCTCCATGTCATAGCAGAGAATCATGCTTCACGTCACCCAACATTGGAACAGTCCATTGTCATATAATTTAGGCCCCGGCAACCAGACAGAGGAGAGCGGTCCCATAACAGAGATTCAGGCGTCATGTCAGCGACTCAGCAGAGAATCAGTCTTCATGTCATAGCAGAGAATCATGCATCACGTCACCCAACATTGGAACAGTCCATTGTCATATAATTTATGCCCCGGCACCCAGACAGAGGAGAGATGTCCCATAACAGAGATTCAGTCTTCATGTCAGCGACTCAGCAGAGAATCAGTCTCCATGTCATAGCAGAGAATCATGCTTCACGTCACCCAACATTGGAACAGTCCATTGTCATATAATTTAGGCCCCGGCACCCAGACAGAGGAGAGATGTCCCATAACAGAGATTCAGTCTTCATGTCAGCGACTCAGCAGAGAATCAGTCTCCATGTCATAGCAGAGAATCATGCTTCACGTCACCCAACATTGGAACAGTCCATTGTCATATAATTTAGGCCCCGGCACTCAGACAGAAGAGAGAGGTCCCATAACAGAGAATCAGTCTTCATGTCATAGCAGAGAATCATGCTTCACGTCACCCAACGTTGGAACAGGCCACTGTCAGATATTTTTAGACCCCGGCATCCAGACAGAGGAGAGGTTCATTAAACTTTGGGTTGCCCCGCAATATAATGGTAAAATGAAAATAAAAATAGGATTGAATGAGGAAGTGCCCTGGAGTACAATAATATATGGTTAAGGAGATGTCTAATCTGCACAAGGGATGGACAGGTCCTGTGGGATCCATGCCTGGTTCATTTTTATGAACATCAGCTTGTCCACATTGGCTGTAGACAGGCGGCTGCATTTGTCTGTAATGACACCCCCTGCCGTGCTGAATACATGTTCAGACAAAACGCTGGCCGCCGGGGAGGCCAGCACCTCCAAGGCATAAAAGGCTAGCTCTGGCCACATGGACAATTTCGAGACCCAGAAGTTGAATGGGGCCGAACCATCAGTCAGTGCGTGGAGGGGTGTGCACACGTACTGTTCCACCATGTTAGTGAAATGTTGCCTCCTGCTAACACGTTCCGTATCAGGTGGTGGTGCACTTAGCTGTGGCGTGTTGACAAAACTTTTCCACATCTCTGCCATGCTAACCCTGCCCTCAGAGGAGCTGGCCGTGACACAGCTGCGTTGGCGACCTCTTGCTCCTCCTCTGCCTTGGCCTTGGGCTTCCACTTGTTCCCCTGTGACATTTGGGAATGCTCTCAGTAGCGCGTCTACCAACGTGCGCTTGTACTCGCACATCTTCCTATCACGCTCCAGTGCAGGAAGTAAGGTGGGCACATTGTCTTTGTACCGTGGATCCAGCAGGGTGGCAACCCAGTAGTCCGCACACGTTAAAATGTGGGCAACTCTGCTGTCGTTGCGCAGGCACTGCAGCATGTAGTCGCTCATGTGTGCCAGGCTGCCCAGAGGTAAAGACAAGCTGTCCTCTGTGGGAGGCGTATCGTCATCGTCCTGCGTTTCCCCCCAGCCACGCACCAGTGATGGGCCCGAGCTGCGTTGGGTGCCACCCCGCTGTGACCATGCTTCATCCTCATCCTCCTCGTCCTCCAGTAGTGGGCCCTGGCTGGCCACATTTGTACCTGGCCTCTGATGTTGCAAAAAACCTCCCTCTGAGTCACTTCGAAGAGACTGGCCTGAAAGTGCTAAAAATGACCCCTCTTCCTCCCCCTCCTCCTGGGCCACCTCCTCTTCTATCATCGCCCTAAGTGTTTTCTCAAGGAGACATAGAAGTGGTATTGTAACGCTGATAACGGCGTCATCGCCACTGGCCATGTTGGTGGAGTACTCGAAACAGCGCAACAGCGCACACAGGTCTCGTATGGAGGCCCAGTCATTGGTGGTGAAGTGGTGCTGTTCCGCAGTGCGACTGACCCGTGCGTGCTGCAGCTGAAACTCCACTGTGGCCTGCTGCTGCTCCGCTCGAATGCCGGAAGCGCGAACAGACGGCCCACGCTTTATGCAGTAGCTCTGACATGTAGGGGTAGTTGTGAATGAACTTCTGCACCACCAAATTTAGCACATGCGCCAGGCAAGGGATGTGCGTCAAACCGGCTAGTCCCAGAGCTGCAACGAGATTTCGCCCATTATCGCACACCACCAGGCCGGGCTTGAGGCTCACCGGCAGCAACCACTCGTCGGTCTGTTGTTCTATACCCCGCCACAACTCCTGTGCGGTGTGGGGCCTGTCCCCCAAACATATGAGTTTCAGAATGGCCTGCTGACGTTTACCCCGGGCTGTGCTGAAGTTGGTGGTGAAGGTGTGTGGCTGACTGGATGAGCAGGTGGAAGAAGAGGAGGAGGAAGCTAAGTAGGAGGAGGAGGCAACAGGAGGCAAAGAATGTTGCCCTGCGATCCTTGGCGGCGGAAGGACGTGCGCCAAACAGCTCTCCACCTGGGGCCCAGGCGCCACTACATTTACCCAGTTTACAGTTAGGGAAATATAGCGTCCCTGGCCGTGCTTCCTGGTCCACGTATCTGTGGTTAGGTGGACCTTGCTACAGATGGCGTTGCGCAGTGCACACTTGATCTTATCGGATACTTGGCTGTGCAGGGAAGGCACGGCTCTCTTGGAGAAGTAGTGCCGGCTGGGAACAACATACTGTGGGACAGCAAGCGACATGAGCTGTTTGAAGCTGTCTGTGTCCACCAGCCTAAATGACAGCATTTCATAGGCCAGTAGTTTAGAAATGCTGGCATTCAGGGCCAGGGATCAAGGGTGGCTAGGTGGGAATTTACGCTTTCTCTCAAATGTTTGTGAGATGGAGAGCTGAACGCTGCCGTGTGACATGGTTGAGATGCTTGGTGATGGAGGTGGTGGTGTTGGTGGTACATCCCCTGTTTGCTGGGCGGCAGGTGCCAACGTTGCTCCAGAGGCGGAGGAAGAGGCCGAGGCGGCAGCAGCAGAAGAGGCTGAGGCGGCAGCAGCAGAAGAGGTAGCAGGGGGAGCCTGAGTGACTTCCTTGTTTTTAAGGTGTTTACTCCACTGCAGTTCATGCTTTGCATGCAGGTGCCTGGTCATGCAGGTTGTGTTAAAGGGGTTGTCCGGGTTCAGAGCTGAATCCGGACATACCCTTATTTTCACCCCGGCAGCCCTCCTGAGCCTGGCATCGGAGCATCTCATGCTCCGATGCGCTCCTGTGCCCTGCGCTAGATCGCGCAGGGCACAGGCTCTTGTGTTTTCAATAACACACTGCCGGGCGGTAACTTCCGCCCAGCAGTGTGTTCGGTGACGTCACCGGCTCTGAGGGGCGGGCTTTAGCTGTGCCCTAGCCGTTTTACTGGCTAGGGCAGAGCCAAATCCCGCCCATCAGTGCCGGTGACGTCACCGGGCTGCCTGTCAGCCCCATAGAGAGCCCGGTATGTCACCGGAACTCAGAAAAATGCCTTTGCCCTGCGCGATTTAGCGCAGGGCAAAGGAGAGCATCGGAGCATGAACTGCTCCGATGCTCATGTCAGGGGTGCTGCCGGGGTGAAAATGGAGGGATGTCCAGGTTCAGCTCTGAACCTGGACAACCCCTTTAAGGTTCAGAACGTTAATGCCTCGCTTCAGGCTCTGATGGCACAGCGTGCAAACCACTCGGGTCTTGTCATCAGCACATTGTTTGAAGAAGTGCCATAAATTAGTCGGTCACCGTTGTGGGGGTTTTAACTCTGTCACTGTGCACACATACACGCATGTCAGTTCACTCTTCACCACATGCAGTGATTATTTTAGCAAACAAAAGTAAACATGTCCAAACTTTAGCCTTAAGCTTTCTTCAGCCCACAAATATTGCATAACATAAAGTCCCACATTTTGTGTTCAGTCCAAATCAGGTAACAACAATATGATCTCGCCACTCTCTGGGGTCTTTCAGAGACCAAATCCTCCCTCTGAGCTTGTTCAGCTTTAGTTAGCCTGTGCACACTTGATCTCCTCAGCTGAGATTCCCACATCCTTTTTAACCACACAGTAGGAAAACCCTGGATGGAGTACGGGAGTGACCTGTCCCACCCAAGCTCTCTGGTCACTCCTAAAACCGTATAACACCGTATAACAATTGATCATGTGGCACAATACCTAGAGGCTCGGGTGCGTTGCCCTCTGTCTAAAGAGGCTCGCAACAAGATGAAAGCGGAATGCCCTAGACCCATTGTGGCGAATAAGGTTTGTGAGACCCCGTCGGTGGATCCAAAAATGATCTAATTCTTATCAAAATCAGGGTGGAACCCCAGAAGGGGCCTGGAATCGGCCTTAAAAGCGTGCCAGGACAAGCTCCTGGACGTTTTTGGCCCACTGGCCAAAATCTTCGAGATGGCTGAGATCGCCAGAGAGTCCAACACATCTGTGGACCCGGAGGAACTCCGGGGGTGTATACAAAGGGCCACCTGTATAGCAGGCAATGTGAACAGTTCCCTGTCTATTGAACGCCGTAAGGCTATTTTATTTAAGATTGAGCCCAAATTAGTGAACTTGTCCCTCACTGAGGCCGGAAGTGCTGCTCAGGGTCTCCTGTTCGGTGATTCCTTTATTAAGGACATGGGGAAATTCGTGGAAGCCTTTACGGCTCTTGACAAGGCACAGTCTTCCATGAGGAAGGTATTCCAGGGCCGTTTTTCCTCAAGGGCCGGCAAATTCAGGGGCCGTCCTGCCGGCCGCTCCTCCTTCCATGCCCGGAGCTCGGGCATAGGCTCCTACGGTCAACGACCCTTTAATCAACGACCCTCCTTCCAGGACGCAAGGCCATCACAGAGTTTCTTTCCATCCAGAGGTACTCCTAGCCGAAGACCGTTCAGAGGAAGTTCCGGGTTCCATCGTCCCCTTGGTAAGTGTTCCTCATCTTTGTTCTTTTCCAGTTCGTGTAGGGTGCAGACTCCGACTTTTTTCTCATGCTTGGGAATCAATCACGTCGGACGGCTGGGTGTTAGCCACTATCCAGGGTTTCCAGATAGAACTGGTCCAGTCCCCTTTTCATCTCCCTGCTCCCCCACCTATTCCAGCTTCCGGGGCTGCGTCACTAGCCATAGACAAGGAACTCACAGACCTCTTCCTCAAGAGTGCAATCGAGTTGGTTCCGCACCCTTCGGTGGGTCTGCTCAGCAGTATTTTCCTGGTTCGAAAGAAAGGGGGGCAGATGCGCCCAGTCATAAACCTCAAACCTCTGAACAGGTTTGTTTGTTACAGGCACTTCAAAATGGAGGGTATTCACCTACTCAGAGATCTCCTTCTTCAGGGGGATTGGATGGTGAAGTTAGATCTGAAGGATGCCTATCTCACTGTCCCGGTTTCTACGCCATCCAGGGATCTCCTCCGCTTCCTATGGAGGGATCAGGTTTGGCGTTTCACCTGTCTCCCCTTCGGCCTGTCCTCGGCCCCCTGGTGCTTCACCAAGATCATGCGCCCGGTGGTTGCTTGGCTCCGCAGTCGCGGGATCCGGTTGATCATCTACCTGGACGACCTCCTTCTCATGGCCCAGGACCCCGCTGTTCTCCGCTCGCAGTTACAGGCAACTATGGACCTCCTATCCCGTTTAGGTTTCCTCATCAACTACGAGAAGTCCTCCCTGGACCCCTCCAGAGTTATGGAATTCCTCGGCTTCTCTTTGGATTCCGTCTCAGAGACTCTCAGCCTCCCTCTGGCGAAACTCCGGTCCATACGCAAAGAGCTATGCAAGACGCTGGCTGCTCCTCGGATTACGCTTCGCCACCTGGCGCGGATTATAGGACTCCTGTCCTCATCCATTCAAGCAGTGTTTCCGGCTCCTCTCCATTACCAGGCTCTTCAGCGCTTGAAGCACGCTCACCTTCAGACCGGAGCTTCATACGCAGATACGATCTCGCTGGATTCCGAGACTCGGGACGAGTTGCGTTGGTGGATCTCGAACCTTCAGGCGTGGAATGGGAAGGCGATTTGCGATCCTCATCCGGATTTCACCATCGACTCCGACGCCAGCCTGCTCGGGAGGGGGGCCCACTGCGGCGGAGTTTCCACTGGAGGTCCCTGGTCTCAGGAGGAGGCCTCTCTCCATATCAACGCCCTGGAGCTCCTGGCCGGCTCTTTTGCCATCCGCAGTTTTGCCAGGGACAGTGCCAGTGCCTGCATTCGCCTCCGCATGGACAACGTGTCGGCTGTCCGATATGTCAACTCCATGGGAGGTACCCATTCGAGCATGTTATCTCACTTGGCCAAGGAGTTCTGGTCCTTCTGTCTCAACCAGCAGGTTACGGTGGTGGCGGAGTATCTCCCTGGTCTGCAGAACGTCCTGGTGGACGTATCTCATGGATGGCAGCGATTGGAGGTTAGATGGTCTGGTGTTCTCACACATCTCCTCCCTCTGGGGTCCGTTCTGTATCGACCTGTTTGCCTCTCGGTTGAACACTCAGTTGCCACGCTTCTTCAGTTGGCGCCCGGATCCAGACGCAGAGGCTGTGGACGCATTCCTGCAGGATTGGCACGGATCTCTACGCATTTCCACCGTTTGCGATGCTTCCACGGGTCCTGTCTCAGGTGCGTTGGCAGAAAGCGGAGTTAGTATTGATTGTCCCGTTTTGGACCTCTCAGTCATGGTTCCCTCACCTGCTGGACCTGCTCATCCTACCACCGTTGCTCCTACCGGATCTTCCAGAGCTTCTCTTAGGCGTCGTGGGCGCGCAACACCCATCTCTCCACCTGCTAGCATGCAGAGTATCAGGCGTTTCGGACAAGGCGAGGAGCTTTCGGACGCGGCTAGAAGACTCTTGGAACAGTCGTGGGCTCCTGGCACCAGGAGAGCCTATAGAGCGGCCTGGGGATCGTGGACTAGTTGGTGCATCGCACGGAGTGTGGATCCCCTTTCAGCTCCTGTTTCTGACGTCTTAGAGTTTTTTTTGACTTCTTTGTTCGAGGCGGGTAAGGCGTACCGTACCGTACCATCAACCTCTTTCGGTCCGCAATTTCCTCCTTCCATCAGGGTTTTGAGGGTCGTCCTGCGGGGCAACATCCTCTGGTATGTCGTCTCCTTAAATGTTTGCGTATGTCGCGGCCCCCACGGCCGCGTTTTTCTTCCACCTGGGACGTTTCCTTGGTCTTGGATCTTTTCACGGCTTGGCCGTCTAACTCTCTGCTTTCTCTACGCCAGCTCTCTGCCAAGCTGGTTACCCTTTTTTGCCTGGTATCTTGCAAGCGGGTTTCCGATGTCAGGGCATTGGATTTCGATGCCAGGTCCTTTTCCCCAGAGGGGGTCACTTTCAATATTTCACGTCGAACCAAAACGCATATTCGCTCGGTCTCTTATCCCAGCTTTCTGTCCATTCCGAACTTTTGCCCGGTTGCTTGTCTCTAAGAGTATGAGGCTCGCACCTCTTTGCATAGGTCGGCTGACAGTTTTCAGTTGTTTCTCTCTTATCGGCGCCCTTTTGCTCCGGTTGCGACTCCCACGCTGGCTCGTTGTGTTAAATGGTGTATGTCTTTGGCAGGCGTGGATACCTCGGTGTTCACGGCTCATTCATCTAGGAGTGCAGCTTCCACCTTTATGTTGGTGTCTGGAGCTCGCTTGGAGGACATTATGAGGATTGCCGACTGGTCTCGAGTTTCAACTTTTAAGGAATTTTACTTTCGCCCTGCTAGTCATGCTTTTTCCTCTGTTGTCATGCAGCTTTAAACTTGCAATAGGAGCCTCCGTGTCTTGGAATAAAATTGTTGGATTTTACTAGTCTATGACGTAAAGTCATGATTTTATGAAAGACACGGAGGCGAGTATTGCCCTCCCTTTGTGTTTTCCCTCCCTTGGGTTATTGATTATTTATTATGTACAGTGTCATTTTGGATGATTCATGTTACTGTCGTTTGATTGCTTAACATATTTGCAGGTGTTCTGATGCGGATGGAACATTTCCTTTTATGCATTTTTATTCTCTTGCAGGTTGAATAGGATGGCGATTTACATCCAGGTGTTCATACGGGGTTCCTTCTGCCTGTTCCAGTTCGGCAGTTACGTATTCGCAGGAGGACTCCTTGTTTCCGTCTGTTCTGTGAATGGAGTTGGTGGCTTTCCTCCCTGCTTTCCAGTTCTGCGAGTTTGCAGTTTCCTGAGGTCCGTTTCAGAGTATCCAGTATCGGTTCCGGTAGAGGTGGCATTCACCAAGAAAGAGGAAGTTATGAGGACTGGTGGACATTATATAGGGTCTACTGTGTGGGGAGGGTCAGTTGCCATGGCAATATGTTAATGTGTTCCATTTTTTCTTTGCTGCTGTGGTTGTCAGTAAAGGAAGATAAAGCAATACTCGCCTCCGTGTCTTTCATAAAATCATGACTTTACGTCATAGACTAGTAAAATCCAACAATTTTACTGCAGGCCAGTGTAGTACAGGCCCTAAACATTAGGCATTCACCTGACAGAAAAGAACAAGTGATTATGTGGCTGGAGTTATATTAGACGGTCATTTGATATCAATTTCAATGCAGGCCAGTACAAAAAGATGTCAAAAACCTATGTTTAAAAGAACAAAAAATATAAAATTTGATTTAAAATATGGCTAAATACCCCCTCTTGAAAATACCCCATATGCTAATAGTTGAAATTTGATAACAAATGGTCGTCACAGGTGTTGAATATCTCCGAGGTCCCAAACATTAGGCATTCACAGGACAGAAAAGGCATTTTATGCCGCTGTATTTACCTAAGACAGAAACCATTATTTGGTCCGGGTGGTGATGGATATTAGTAGGCTGTCATGAGGATATTCAATTAAATGTGGTCGTCACAGGTGTTGAATTACTCCAAGATTTATGCCTCATTCAATTTCAGAAATATGAGGTAGTACACACTGTCATGAGCTAGGCGAGTGCGCTTATTGGTCACAATCCCCCATGCTGCGCTGAACATCCTTTCGGACAGGACACTCGACGATGGGCAAGCCAAGAGTGCCATGGCAAATTGTGAAACCTCTGGCCACAGGTCAAGCCTGCACAGCCAGTATTCCAGGGGTTCCTCGCTTCTCAGAGCGTCTACACCGGCCGTTAACCCGATGTAGTAATACACCTGTTGGTCTAGGCGTTCTCTGAGCCTGGATCCGGAGGGCGGCTGTCGATGGGTTGGCTGCTAGAATTATATCATATTCGAAGTGACCAACACATGTTCAAACCGCCCTCTTCTTTCATGTGCTGTAGGATTGGTACTCGCAACTGTTTCTCTGTGGGTGGAAATTCCTCTGCCAGCGCCCGCAACAGCAGAATGCAGCATCTCTCGCAGCAAGGCCTGGATATGCTGCATTCTGACAGCCCTCAGTGATGCTGGTAACATGGTTTAATTTTGTTGCCATCTAGTACTGGTCCTTGCCCTTTATGCTTTTTATATGGGGGTCCCTCTTCGAACACTGGAGCAGGAAGGACCCAATTGGCACTAAAGTGAAAGCAGTGGAGCTGGAGAATGTCGTCCTCTGTCTCCTCCCCCCAGCCACGGACAGCACCAGGGATTCCATAAAAGTTTAAAGCCTGCTCTTCTTGCTCCTCCTCCTCCTCCTTCCACCAGGCACCATCCTCCTCTAACTCCTCTTCAGACTCCTGCTGACTTGTCTCAGATGGAGTAGCCCCCCCGGGAATTCATTCAGCATTGTAACGTCCTCATCTTCCTGCTCCTCGACGGCTTGATCAATGACACAATGAAATGCACGCTCCAGAAAGAAGGCGTAAGGTACAATGTCACTGATGGCGCTCTGGCTGTGGCTAACTAGTTTGGTGATCTCATGAAATGGCCACAGAAGTCTGCATGCATTGTGCATGAGCAACCACTGGAGGGGTGAAAAAAAACAAGCTCCCCAGAACCTGTCCTGCCACAGAATTCATACAGGTAGTCAGTAACTAGAGTTGAGCGAACACCTGGATGTTCGGGTTCGAGAAGTTCGGCCGAACTTCCCGGAAATGTTCGGGTTCGGGATCCGAACCCGACCCGAACTTCGTCCCGAACCCGAACCCTATTGAAGTCAATGGGGACCCAAACTTTTCGGCACTAAAAAGGCTGTAAAACGGCCCAGGAAAGGGATAGAGGGCTGCAAAAGGCAGCAACATGTAGGTAAATCCCCTGCAAACAAATGTGGATAGGGAAATGAATTAAAATTAAAATAAAATAAATAAAAATTAACCAATATCAATTGGAGAGAGGTCCCATAGCAGAGAATCTGGCTTCACATCACCCAACACTGGAACAGTCCATTGTCAGATATTTAGGCCCAGGCCCCCAGCAGAGGAGAGAGGTCCCGTAACAGAGAATCAGTCTTCATGTCAGCAGAGAATCAGTCTTCATGTCATAGCAGAGAATCATGCTTCACGTCACCCAACACTGGAACAGTCCATTGTCAGATATTTAGGACCAGGCACCCAGGCAGAGGAGAGAGGTCCCGTAACAGAGAATCAGTCTTCATGTCAGCAGAGAATCCGTCTTCATGTCATAGCAGAGAATCAGGCTTCACGTCACCCACCACTGTAACAGTCCATTGTCATAAATTTAGGCCCCGGCACCCAGGCAGAGGAGAGAGGTTCCGTAACAGAGAATCTGGCTTCATGTCAGCAGAGAATCAGTCTTCATATCATAGCAGAGAATCATACTTCACGTCACCCAACACTGGAACAGTCCATTGTCAGATATTTAGGCCCAGGCACCCAGGCAGAGGAGAGAGGTCCCGTAACAGAGAATCTGGCTTCATGTCAGCAGAGAATCAGTCTTCATGTCATAGCAGAGAATCATGATTCACGTCACCCAACATTGGAACAGTCCATTGTCATATATTTAGGCCCCGGCACCCAGACAGAGGAGAGGTTCATTCAACTTTGGGTTGCTCCGCAATATAATGGTAAAATGAAAATAAAAATAGGATTGAATGAGGAAGTGCCCTGGAGTACAATAATATATGGTTAAGGGGAGGTAGTTAATGTCTTATCTGCACAAGAGATGGACAGGTCCTGTGGGATCCATGCCTGGTTCATTTTTATGAACGTCAGCTTGTCCACATTGGCTGTAGACAGGCGGCTGCGTTTGTCTGTAATGACGCCCCCTGCCGTGCTGAATACACATTCAGACAAAACGCTGGCCGCCGGGCAGGCCAGCACCTCCAAGGCATAAAAGGCTAGCTCTGGCCACGTGGACAATTTAGAGACCCAGAAGTTGAATGGGGCCGAACCATCAGTCAGTACGTGGAGGGGTGTGCACACGTACTGTTCCACCATGTTAGTGAAATGTTGCCTCCTGCTAACACGTTGCGTATCAGGTGGTGGTGCAGTTAGCTGTGGCGTGTTGACAAAACTTTTCCAAATCTCTGCCATGCTAACCCTGCCCTCAGAGGAGCTGGCCGTGACGCAGCTGCGTTGGCGACCTCTTGCTCCTCCTCTGCCTTGGCCTTGGGCTTCCACTTGTTCCCCTGTGATATTTGGGAATGCTCTCAGTAGCACGTCTACCAACGTGCGCTTGTACTCGCGCATCTTCCTATCACGCTCCAGTGCAGGAAGTAAGGTGGGCACATTGTCTTTGTACCGTGGATCCAGCAGGGTGGCAACCCAGTAGTCCACACACGTTAAAATGTGGGCAACTCTGCTGTCGTTGCGCAGGCACTGCAGCATGTAGTCGCTCATGTGTGCCAGGCTGCCCAGAGGTAAGGACAAGCTGTCCTCTATGGGAGGCGTATAATCATCGTCCTGCGTTTCCCCCCAGCCACGCACCAGTGATGGGCCCGAGCTGCGTTGGGTGCCACCCTGCTGTGACCATGCTTCATCCTCATCCTCCTCCACCTCCTCCTCATCCTCGTCCTCCAGTAGTGGGCCCTGGCTGGCCACATTTGTACCTGGCCTCTGCTGTTGCAAAAAACCTCCCTCTGAGTCACTTCGAAGAGACTGGCCTGAAAGTGCTAAAAATGACCCCTCTTCCTCCTCCTCCTCCTCCTGGGCCACCTCCTGTTCCATCATCGCCCTAAGTGTTTTCTCAAGGAGACATAGAAGTGGTATTGTAACGCTGATAACGGCGTCATCGCCACTGGCCATGTTGGTGGAGTACTCGAAACAGCGCAACAGGGCACACAGGTCTCGCATGGAGGCCCAGTCATTGGTGGTGAAGTGGTGCTGTTCCGCAGTGCGACTGACCCGTGCGTGCTGCAGCTGAAACTCCACTATGGCCTGCTGCTGCTTGCACAGTCTGTCCAGCATGTGCAAGGTGGAGTTCCACCTGATGGGCACGTCGCATATGAGGCGGTGAGCGGGAAGGCCGTAGTTGCGCTGTAGCGCAGACAGGCGAGCAGCAGCAGGATGTGAATGCCGGAAGCGCGAACAGACGGCCCGCACTTTATGCAGCAGCTCTGACATGTCGAGGTAGTTGTGAATGAACTTCTGCACCACCAAATTCAGCACATGCGCCAGGCAAGGGATGTGCGTCAAACCGGCTAGTCCCAGAGCTGCAACGAGATTTCGCCCATTATCGCACACCACCAGGCCGGGCTTGAGGCTCACCGGCAGCAACCACTCGTCGGTCTGTTGTTCTATACCCCGCCACAACTCCTGTGCGGTGTGGGGCCTGTCCCCCAAACATATGAGTTTCAGAATAGCCTGCTGACGTTTACCCCGGGCTGTGCTGAAGTTGGTGGTGAAGGTGTGTGGCTGACAGGATGAGCAGGTAGAAGAAGAGGAGGAGGAAGCTGACTAGGAGAAGGTGGCATCAGGAGGCAAAGAATGTTGCCCTGCGATCCTTGGCGGCGGAAGGACGTGCGCCAAACAGCTCTCCGCCTGGGGCCCAGCCGCCACTACATTTACCCAGTGTGCAGTTAGGGAAATATAGCGTCCCTGGCCGTGCTTACTGGTCCACGTATCTGTGGTTAGGTGGACCTTGCCACAGATGGCGTTGCGCAGTGCACACTTGATTTTATCGGATACTTGGTTGTGCAGGGAAGGCACGGCTCTCTTGGAGAAGTAGTGCCGGCTGGGAACAACATACTGTGGGACAGCATGCGACATGAGCTGTTTGAAGCTGTCTGTGTCCACCAGCCTAAATGACAGCATTTCATAGACCAGTAGTTTAGAAATGCTGGCATTCAGGGCCAGGGATCGAGGGTGGCTAGGTGGGAATTTACACTTTCTCTCAAATGTTTGTGAGATGGAGAGCTGAATGCTGCCGTGTGACTTGGTTGAGATGCTTGGTGACGGAGGTGGTGGTGTTGGTGGTACATCCCCTGTTTGCTGGGGGGCAGGTGCCAACGTTCCCCCAGAGGCGGAGGAAGAGGCCGAGGCGGCAGCAGCAGCAGAAGAGGCCGAGGCGGCAGCAGCAGAAGAGGTAGCAGGGGGAGCCTGAGTGACTTCCTTGTTTTTAAGGTGTTTACTCCACTGCAGTTCATGCTTTGCATGCAGGTGCCTGGTCATGCAGGTTGTGCTAAGGTTCAGAACGTTAATGCCTCGCTTCAGGCTCTGATGGCACAGCGTGCAAACCACTCGGGTCTTGTCGTCAGCACATTGTTTGAAGAAGTGCCATGCCAGGGAACTCCTTGAAGCTGCCTTTGCGGTGCTCGGTCCCAGATGGCGGCGGTCAGTAGCAGGCGGAGTCTCTTGGCGGCGGGTGTTCTGCTTTTGCCCACTGCTCCCTCTTTTGCTACGCTGTTGGCTCGGTCTCACCACTGCCTCTTCCTCCGAACTGTGAAAGTCAGTGGCACGACCTTCATTCCATGTGGGGTCTAGGACCTCATCGTCCCGTGCATTCTATGTCTTCCACCGCTGGGGAAGGGCTAGGTGGATGCCCTTGGCAAACCCTGCCAGCAGAGTCTTCAAACAGCATAAGAGACTGCTGCATAACTTGAGGCTCAGACAGTTTCCCTGGTATGCATGGGGGTGATGTGACAGATTGATGGGCTTGGTTTTCAGGCGCTATCTGTGCGCTTTCTGCAGAAGACTGGGTGGGAGATAATGTGAACGTGCTGGATCCACTGTCGGCCACCCAATTGACTAATGCCTGTACCTGCTCAGGCCTTACCATCCTTAGAACGGCATTGGGCCCCACCAAATATCGCTGTAAATTCTGGCGGCTACTGGGACCTGAGGTAGTTGGTACACTAGGACGTGTGGCTGTGGCAGAACGGCCATGTCCTCTCCCAGTACCAGAGGGTCCACTAACACCACCACGACCATTTCCGCGTCCGCGTCCCTTACTAGATGTTTTCCTCATTGTTACTGTTCACCACAATAAGAAAAATATTATTTGGCCCAATGTATTGTATTCAAATTCAGGCCTTTTTTTACAGACACCTAACACTATCTGGCTATTTATTTAGGTACCGTATTACACTAATAAAGGCACAGATTTAGCTGAAACGACAGATTTAGCTGAATATAAATTTGAGGCCTAGTATTTAGGCGCTGGGTGACAGGTATACGTTTACGGACAGAATTAGACTTGGAAATGCACGGTAGCGTGTGAAGTTATTGTGGATGACCCTATCAGCACTTTGAATCTAATATACCCTTTTATGGATAGATTTAAAGTAGGTCTGATACAGCAGAAAACACTAATTTAGGAAATTGCTAAATTGGGACTTGTATTTCAACCCAGAACAAAAACTGTGCTTTGACGGACACTAAATAACTTGACCAGCCACAGCAATAAACACAGATTTAGATGAATGTAAATTTGAGGCCTATTATGTAGGCGCTGGGTGAAAGGTATACGTTTACAGACAGAATTAGACTTGGAAATGCACAGTAGCGTGTGTGTGAAGTTATTAAGAATGACCCTATCTGCACCTTGAATCTAATATACCCTTTTAGGGATAGATTTAAAGTAGGTCTGATACAGCAGAAACCACTAAATTAGGAAATTGCTAAATTGGGAATTGTATTTCAACCCAGAACAAAAACTGTGCTTTGTCGGACACTAAATAACTTGACCAGCCACAGCAATAAACACAGATTTAGATGAATGTAAATTTGAGGCCTAGTATTTAGGCGCTGGGTGAAAGATATACGTTTACAGACAGAATTAGACTTGGAAATGCACAGTAGCGTGTGTGTGAAGTTATTGAGAATGACCCTATCTGCACCTTGAATCTTATATTCCCTTTTAATGAATAGATTTAAAGTAGCCCTGATACAGCAGAAACCACTATTTTAGGAAATTGCTAAGTTGGGAATTGTATTTCACCCTGAACAAAAATATATCCTTTGCCAGACAGCAGACAGCAGACAGTATTACAATTGGCTGGCCACAGCTGAAACACCAGATTTAGGGTACTGCTATTTTGTCAATTGTATTTCACCCCTCAATAAAATAGCCAGCACAGTCAAGCCCCTGATGTAGGATATAGCCAAAAAATAACCACACTATTGATGGTTAAATGCACTTGGTGCATAAATGCAGGGCTGCCCATTATCCCCCTTGTTATTCGATATTTATATCGAACCCCTTGCGATGGCCATCAGGCAGGATGATCAGGTTAAAGGATTTGGTACGTTAGGAATACAAGACCGTATCTCCTTATATGCGGATGATGTTGTTTTTTATAGACCATACGGAAATTACTCTTCCTAGGATTATTCAAATGGTTAAAACATTTGGTGAGGTGTCTGGTCTTCTTATAAACTGGGCCAAGACCAGTTTGATGCCAATAGACCCCCTGTTACAGAAAGAGGTTCTTGTGACACAGTTGGACATTGTTGATACTTTTCAATACTTGGGTTTGACTATATCGCCTCGGGTTGAAAATTTTGTACAACTTAATTTGATCCCCATAATGGTAAAGACTAGAGCTAAAATAGGGATCTGGCTGAGACTTCCTCTATCTAGAGCTGACCGAGTCTCACTAGTTAAAATGGTGATACTACCACAATTTCTTTACGTGCTCAGGAATACACCTATTTGGATACAAGATAAATATTTTAAACTCATGGAAAGAATAATTAATGATTTAATATGGGGAAGAAAGCGAGTTCGAATAAAGCTGGAATATTTGTACAAACCAGTGGAGTGTGGGGGTCTAAATCTCCCTTACTTTAAAGGGTACTTTATTGCAGCCCAGCTATTGAGGTGCTATGAATCAGAGAACAGTGCATTGCTGGGGAAGTTGGTAACTAGCTATGCCCACAATAACATTTTTACCTTGTTGGAATCTGGTCTATTGAAGAGTTATGAGCGAGGCTACAGAGAGACTATAAAATTACTCCTGAAAGTGTGGGCTACAATTAGGACATGGTTGAAGGTTAAGGGTTCACTTACATTTACGCCCCTCTGGCATAATTTATATTTACAAAGGCTAGATGATATTGCAGCCGACACATTTTGGCAGAAGAATAAAATTCTGTATATCTCACAGGTAGTTAAAGATAGAGAAATTAAACCATTTATAGAGATGACACATAATATAAGAAACCTTTCATGGTTTAGGTATTTTCAATTGCGCTCAGTACTATCCAGTTTGGATGATAAACGGGTGTTGGATATAGATAATTCATCTTTTTTGAATGATTGGGTAGGGGGTACACTGTCTAGAATAAAAATTTCAAATATATATAAGTTATTACTTAAGGCACGGTTTAGTGATACACAGTCACCAGGACAAAAAGCGTGGGAGGTGGATTGTCCGAACTTACAAATAGAAGGGTGGGAGAACTGTATTCTGTTTTTCTATTCTGTAATGTTCTGATATATTAATTAAAGGAAAATTTTTAAAAAAATAAATAAAAATGCACTTGGTGACAGCTTGCCCCTGATGTAGGATATAGCCAAAAAATAACCACACTATTGATGGTTAAATGCACTTGGTGACAGCTTGCCCCTGATGTAGGATATAGCCAAAAAATAACCACACTATTGATAGTTAAATGCACTTGGTGACAGCTTGCCCCATATGTAGTATATAGCCAAAAAATAACCACACTATTGATGGTTAAATGCACTTGGTGACAGCTTGACCCTGATGTAGGATATAGCCAAAAAATAACCACACTATTGAGGGTTAAATGTACTTTGTGACAGCTTGTGCTGGCGCACCATAAGACACAAAATGGCTGCCGATCACCCCAGAAAAAAGTGAATGAAAAACGCTCTGGGCAGCCTAAAAACAGTGAGCAATTGAGTAGCAGCAGTTCAATGATTTACAGCTGTAGATCGATCACTGAATTAAGTCTTTTGGAGGAGTTAATCACTGCCTAATCTCGCCCTAACGTTGCAGCTGCAACCTCTCCCTACACTGATCAGAGCAGAGTGACGTGCGGCGCTACGTGACTCCAGCTTAAATAGAGGCTGGGTCACATGCTGCACTGGCCAATCACAGCCATGCCAATAGCCGCAGCACAGCATGGCAACATCTCACCTGGCACATCAAATAGGTTCTGGGGAGCTTAGGGGCTGCAGCAGAAGAGGCGGTAGGAGTGGATAAGGAGGAGTCAGCTGAGGAGGAGACGGAGGATGCAGTAGGAGGAGGAGGAGAAGAGGCAGGCCTGCATGCAATCCGTGGCGGTAACACCAAATCCACACGGGTGCCATGGGCTACATGCTTGATGGCCGTCAGAAGGTTCACCCAGTGGGCAGTAAAAGTTATGTACCTTCCCTGCCCGTGTTTGCTAGACCACGTGTCTGTGGTCAGATGTATCTTTGCACCGACACTGTGTGCCAGAAATACATTAATTTGCCGCTGAACGTGGGGCCATATAGCTCCGGTCTGCCCTTCTGGGAGAAATATTTACTTCCGGGGACCTTCCATTGTGGTGTGCAGATGGCCAAAAATTTTCTAAAGGCCTCCGAATCCACCAATTTATATGGCAGTAGTTGGCGGGCTAGCAGTTCCGACAAGCCAGCAGTCAGCTGTTGGGCAAGAGGATTATCCGGCGCCATCATTATTTTACCCTTAAACATTTGAGCCACAGAAGCCTGCCTTGTGCCAGATGAACGTGACGACGGCACGGTGGAAGGTGGAGTGGAGGACAAATGGGAGTAAAGAAGAGAAGGAGGAGAAGGAGAAGAGGCAGGACGTTGAGCAACAGGAGTGTGGCTTTGTGGGTTCTGACGGTGTTGCTCCCCTTGGCCCGGTGATGGGAGGCCAGGTGCCTTCTTAAGGCGGACCCTGTGACAAAGTCCCTATAGAAGAGCAATATTTGTGGAAGCAGGTATATAGAACCCCTTAATCACATTTTTTTTGGGGGGGGGGGGGGGCAACTGTTATATCACACCAGTTGCAATTAGTTCCAATGAAGTTTGTCCCTCTGTATAGCTGTGTTATCTCAGCAGAACCTCACACCAATGCTGTACAATACAAATGCACTATATAGAAATTATATTATAGGTATATCACACCCCTGCCTCAATCAGATTTTTTTTTTTAGGGCAACTGTTATATCACACCAGTTGCAATTAGTTGTTTCAATGGCGTTTGTCCCTCTGTATATATGTGGTATTTCATCAGAACCGCACACAAATGCTGCACAACACAAATGCACTATATAGAAATTATATTATAGGTATATTACACCCCTGCCTCAATCATAATTTTTTGGGGGCAACTGGTATATCACACCAGTTGCAATTAGTTGTTCCAATGACGTTTGTCCCTTTGTATAGCTGCAGTATCTCAGCAGAACCGCACACAAATGCTGCACAATACAAATGCACTATAATATACTTTCTATGTTAGAAAGTATATTATAAGTATATTACACCCCTCAGTATGTCACATCATCGATAGCACATCTATACCAGTCTTTAAAAGGACTTTTGTGGCCGTATTAGCTAGCGTTTGGTGTCTCTATACTCTCTAATAAGGTATAAAGGAGAGACCGGCACTTGCACTGTGGATATATTGGTTGCCAATTTATTCTGTCACATATTAAAGCATAGTGACGCGTTTCAGCACACAAGTGCTTTCATCAGACTATATACATACGTCCTACCATTGTACCTTATATAGAAACAAATGGATACAAAGGAACTGATGTCACATTATTAGACTCCTCCCATTGCTTAGATTATGCAGAATTTAAGGTAGCCAGTAAAGTGTCCCAAATGTAGTATACATGTTCTGGAAAACGAATTCTGCTATAAAGTAAAGAGGGAAACAAAGTTTTAGACAACGTGTCATATAAAACCACATACATTATAATCTCGATTTAAACCTTTTGGATCCATCGTTTGCAATCGATGGATCCAATATGCCTCTCTTTTCAGCAACAATTTATTTCTGTTTCCACCGCATCGAGGTAATGGAACACTCTCAATCACCTGATAGCGTAATTGTGATAGTGTATGTCTCTTTTGGTGAAAATGATACGGTAGTGGGAGTAATAGATTCTCCTTTCTAATAGTTGATTTATGTTTGCTTAATCGATCTTTAATTCTCATGGAAGTTTCCCCCACATACAACAGACCACAGGACATTTAAGAATGTATATCACAAATCTACTATCGCAGGTGAAGACTCCCCTGATTGGTATTTGTTCGACAGAATGCGAATGAGCAAAATGGCTACCTTGAATTAGTGATGAGCGGCAGGGGATCATATTCGAATTCGCGATATTTCGCGAATATTCGCAAATTCGCAAATTCGCGTTTTTTTACTCGAAAAATCGGCAAGGTAATGATTGTGTAATATGCGAATTTTCAAAATTAAATTTTCGGATTCAAATTTTTAATTGCAAATTTTTCGACTTACAACTATTAGACAAAGAAGATTATAGCACTATATTATCTAAATTGCTCTATTTTAGATTTTTTCGAATATTCGCTATATTGCTATAACTTTGTTTTTCGAATATTCGTAATATTCTAAAACAAGAATATATAGCAATATAGCGAATATTCAAAAAAAAAACAAATATAGAGCAATTTAGCTAATATAGTGCTATAATCTTCTTTGTCTAATAGTTGTAATTTTTTTTCTCATCTGAAGTTCAGATTGGAAAAAAATGACAACTATAAAAAAAAAGATTTTAGCACTATATTAGCTAAATTGCTCTATATTCGATTTTTTTCAAATATTCGCTATATTGCTATAACTTTGTTTTTCGAATATTCGTAATATTCTAAAACAAGAATATATAGCAATATAGCGAATATTCAAAAAAAAAACAAATATAGAGCAATTTAGCTAATATAGTGCTATAATCTTCTTTGTCTAATAGTTGTAATTTTTTTTCTCATCTGAAGTTCAGATTGGAAAAAAATGACAACTATAAAAAAAAAGATTTTAGCACTATATTAGCTAAATTGCTCTATATTCGATTTTTTTCAAATATTCGCTATATTGCTATAACTTAGTTTTTTCGAATATTCGTAATATTCTAAAACAAGAATATATAGCAATATAGCAAATATTCGTAAAAATGAATATAGAGCAAAATTCGCGAACACTACTACTCCTAAAGTCAAGTATATTGCAGCCTTCTTATTGGCCCACAAGCTAGAAGCAGGGAGGGATCATGTGTACTTATAAAAAAAAAATAAATCTAATTAAAAAAAAAAGAGGAAAAAAAAAATTTGATATTCGAAATTACGAAATTACGAATATACATGACTATATTTGAAAAATTTGCGAATTTTCAAAGTACCTATATTCGCAATACAAATTCGAAATTTGAATATTCGTGATCAACACTACCTTTAATGACACTTGAGCAATTAACGCAATTCAAACATGGGAATAGTATGTTGCCTCACCTGTAGTTGCCGCTGGCAACATTGTGTATGTGGCAGCAGAGCAGCCTGAGCGGTGCTAGGCAGCTTGCTGCAATAGGCATACGGTTGCACCTGGCAACCTCTCGTTATAGGTGTGCCTTTTATAGGTGTGCACGGGGTGTTATATGTGTTGTGTGCACTTCCCCTTTAAGTTGATGTCTTCCCTTCCCTGGTGTTGGAAGGGTTAACTTCCTTCCTAGTGTGTGTGTGCACTGGGTGTGTCTCACTGTGGGTGTGGCTACTTGGCCCTATAAAGCCTCAGTGAATAGCAGTAGTCAGTGGGGGTTCGTCAGCCATGCTTGCTGGAGACAGCCTCCTGGTTACTTACCATCTGCCAGTGAGGGCCACCCTGGTGGTCATAAACGTTATGTCTGGTGTTAGTTTATGGTTTATCTGTTATTGCAGCATATGGTTTACTGGGTTCCCGTGTGATGTCTGTTGTGTGCTGTGTCCTTGGTGTTGGTTGTGGATAGCAGCACTTGCACGTGGGTTCCAGGTTGTGTGTCTGTGGCAGGTAAGTGTGGTATTAGTCTCACTTACCTGTCATTGCCATATGTCTGTTTATGTTTCCCCTTTCTATGTAGCTTGGCCAGTGAGACTCCTGTTCCTCCGTGTCTAGGAGGAACGGGTCGTCTTACCCTGCTCCTAGTCCAGGGCCACCCCGAGGGCGAGCAGGAATATCAGGTTCCGGAGTATGAGCCCTCCTACCTTCAGGGTTGGCTCATACGGATAGGAGACAGGGTCAGTATTAGGGATGTGTAGGAGGTGACCTGCTCCCTAATTCTCTGTCCTGGCCTTGCAGCTACTCCATCTGCTGATACCACACGGCTGAGGGTTTTCCCCATCCTCAGCCGTGACACTTTTTTAACAGGTTACTGGATTACTAACAATCCGCTTAACCTGCTGATATTGGGAAAAAGGAATCAATTTTTTTGTGGATGTCGGATGACTGCTAGTAAAGGTAAGTAGACTGTTTCGGTAAGTGCTTTTTGTGAAAAGATCAGTGTGTATCTTCCCATTCTCCCCTAACAGGACCCAGGTGTCCAAAAATTCGATTTTACTAATGTCTGAATGCATAGTGAGCTGTAATTCTTCCCAGATAGAATTGAGATATGTGGTAAAATTTGTGAATTATCGATAATTTGTGAATTATCGTTGATGAATCGACGCCAAAAAATGCAATGTTGTAAAAATAATGGATAATGGTAAACAAAATTACTCTCAAAATGTGACATATAGCAATTTGCGTAAGGCGGTGCGACATTCGATCCCATAGCGGTCTCACGGCACTGCTGGTAGGAGTCCTGGAATAGGAAATAATTAAGTTCCAACACTATTGTGAGAAGTGATATGAAAAATGTTTTTTCAGATGTTTTATAAGTGCTGGTGTTAAGCAATTCGGTTACAGCCTCCAGGTGTAATTAAGCTGCATACATCGAATGTGACAAGTATGCAATTCTCATCAGTCACTAATGTACCAATCTCTGATAGAAAAATGTCCCGTATCTCGTATGTAGGATGGAGATTTCTGTGTCAGGGGCGTTAATATCTTCTCTAGGAAAATTGCAGGGGTAGAGAGGATGGAATCCATGGATGCCACAATAGGACGGCCCGGGGGCTTTGTCATAGATTTATGAACCTTCGGTAAAGTGTAGAATATCGGAGTGATTGGATATTGGTTGATCAAAAATTTACCTAATTTCGCATCAATGACTCATCCTCTCTCGCTCCCGCAACAACTCCCTGAAGAGTTGCCTTAATCTGAAAGACTGGATTGGTCTGTAATATCTGATATGTATCAGTGTCATTGAATTGACTCAAAATTTCTGTCACATAATATTCTCTATTTAGGACCACCAGAGCCCCCTTATCACCCAATATTAATGATCTATCACCCAACAAATGATCGAGAGCATGTTTTTCCTCTATGTTTAGATTGTGTCTAATGTTAAGTTTCCCTTCTTTACATAGTTGCAACAATGTGTCTGCATCTCGTTGAACTAAACTGATGAAAGTCTCCAATGGGTGGTAGGATTTTGGCGGCATAAAACTGCTTTTAACTCTCAAATCAAACTGGCCCAGAGTTAATATATCATGATTAGGATCATTTAATATGGGAACATTTAACTGTGGAACATTATATCTTTATGGAAATGAGCTCTAAGGCGCATGTTGCGAAAGAACCTTTGCAGATCCATATCTAAGACAAATGTGTTCAAGTTCCCAGTTGGACTAAATGATAAGCCTTTTATTAAGTTCATCTGGGCCGGACTTAGACTTTTAGATGACAAGTTCAATACTCAGTTTTGTGTCCTACCTGAGATTGTGTTTTCCTCGGTGCGTCTATTTTGCCTATGGTGGCTCCCGGCTCTCCTGGTGTTTTTCTTTCTTATACCTCGGCGTTTGCCTAAAAAAGAAGGATGTGATACACCTGAGATATCGCTGCCGGAGCCGGATGATGCTGAGCCGGTTCTGCGATTTCTTGCACGCGAGGACTGCCCAAAACCCCTGAGGACACCAAGTGTTTGGTGAAATATGTCAGGGGGCAGCTTGTGAAGAGTTTTTTAGACAGTGTGAATGTGAGGAGCGATATACTGTAGTGACCGTATGCAATAGGGGAGCCTGCAAAGCAGGAAACGCAGTATCGTCTCCTAGCTAGCAATGCACTGTGAATCTAACAGTGCAAATACAAGTTGTAACAAAAAGCAACAAACTCCCAGACACAGCTGATAATTTTAAATTATAGCAATAGGTAGAAACATTTTATCAGAAGGAATAAATGTTACGTTTTAAAATTACAAGTAGCACATGCAACCATGAGAAATCTATTATTCCTTGACCATTTGTAAATAATCCTCATGCCGATTAAGGCGCTCTCTCCCCAAGGAGAGATAGTACCCCCTAAATCCTGACTTAGGTCTCTCACCCAGTTAAGCTGGTATTCTCTGCACTGATAAGGGGCGATCACCCTGAAACAGCTGTCTGCAGATGTGCTGGCTTATTTAATATCAGAGTCATGGTTCAAAGCCTATTTAAAGGCTTGAACATTGACTTATAGGATAGCTGCCTTACATCTGGTGGCATTAGAGGCAGAGCTTGTTAAGAGCTCATTTCCATCCTCTTCTTCCTATAATTCCAGAGGAGCATTTATGGCCTATATGTCTTCTCACGCTGCTTAAGGCGATCTCTCCCCAAGGAGAGATGGTAACCCCAAATCCAAACATTTGTACTAGTATGGATCATGCTCAATGGCTTTAAACAACACCTTTTTGAAGGATTCCATCTGATCTGCTAGTTTTTCTCTGGTGAACTTTAAGTGCTATTATTGGATATAATAACATCTAGAAGTAACAGCCCAGCCATGAAGCAGTAGACTACATAAACTCACAGAACAGGGTTGCCAGGTACTGAAGCAACAAAAATGCCTATCTGGCATGCAAATAGTTGAACCTTAGCTCGGTGGTAATGCTGTCTTTCAGGATGCACAGTGTCTATTACAATATTTGGTGGATTAGGCATAGGGGTATGGTGCTGTTTTTCACGGTTTGGACTAGGACCCTTTTTTCAAGTTAAGGATAATGTTAAATGGGTTATCCAACCCACTATAATGCCTCCTAACCCCTATACCATGGGTGATGCTAGGGAGGCTCATTCCCATCACAGTAAGATAATTAGATCCGCGCTGCCGATTTCCCGAACTGGAAATCCAAAGCAGCTGGGAAGACCAAGTTCTTCCTCTCCACATGAGCGGATCTAAATATCTGAACTTGTTTGTGGTGAAGGTGGCATACTTCTATAGATCCTGCAGCACCACAAAACTGTGGACTCTGGACAATAAGGTTCCCCCCCCCCCATTGCCGGATTCTTTCATCAGCACGTCAGGGAGATGCAGCAGCAGCTATGCGGGTATCAAGAGTAAAGTGTGTGCCGGGGAGCAAGGTAAGTACAATCTGTGTGAAGGGGACAGGCATTTGGGGAGGTATTATAGGGTTAGATAACACCTTTAATGTTGAAGCAATCTAAGACATTTTAGGCAATTGCATGCTTGCAACTTCATGGTAACAGTTTGAGAAAGTATTTGCTTTTTGCAGCATGACTACTTGTTTGCCTGTTTTCAATGCCCATAAAACAGTGCTTTTGTCTAGTTTGGTGTAAAGAAACTTTAGTTATTCCCATAGACCTTCTTTGATTTGAATACAAAACTGAATAGAAACTCTGGCTAAGGGCCAGACCTTGTTTCCCAACATAAGTGCCTAATTTCACAAAAACAACATTTTGGGTGAATTTGTGCAAATTTCCCACCACCAACACACACGAAAATCTTGTGAAAAGCCTTAACAGAAAGTTGAGTGCTGTTATAGTCAAAAGAAGTGGATTTGGTGGTGGTGGTGGGGGGAGGGGGTCTGATGGAGTGACAACTCTGTATTAATGCCAATGGTTAATGCCTGACAAGCTTCACCAGTTTTTTTTAAGTAAGCTAATAAAAATGATTAAACTATATTATATCACGATAGGGTTAATTAAAATTACTATCAAGCACATTTATTAAAACCAGCATTTTAGACGCTGGTCTTAATAAGCCCTATAGCTGGCGGTGGATCTGTGAAGTTATGTAAAAGCGCCGGACTCTACATAACTCATAACTTTGGCGCATCCAGCACAGATTCCAAATGTAAGACAGCTTCCTTGCTGTCGTACATTTAGACCATTTACTAGGCCTAAACCAGGTGTAGAAAATAATGAATGAGATGCGCCTGCTGGCCTGTCCCCTTACCCGTCCATGCTATGCCCACTTTTCTTAGACCTTGCATGAGCAAGAAGTCGCAGATTCTGCTGCACCATGGCGTGAGACAGAAACTACACCAGATACTGTATATGGCACAAAAGTGTTGTATATCTGGTCCTAAATGACCCCTTATATGCTTATACATATCTCAAAGGGCTTACTTAGTGCTGTATAAGGTCACTGAGAAGCTTTCACAACACTCTTCTGCCTGCTTAAACATCTAAGTGTAATGTTTTAAACATAACCCCTGTAATCTGCCCAGTTGAAACAGTTTTGCACAAATATTGGTAACAGGCTGTAGGGGATATTGCAGATTTAAAACCTATAGCGTGTATTATTAGCTATCAGGTAACTGTTAGCATCAAAGCCTTTTTTATTGAAAGTCTTAGTACTAATCCTTGTCTGACTCTAAAAGTAAATTCAAGAAACCAGCGGACATGCCCTCATTCTTAGAAGGGGAATGCAAATTAATATCATTACTATTGATATAACATAAAAGTCATTAAAATAAATTTTGAATCTATTTTCATTTCAATTTTCATATAATGAAAATAGAATAGATAAGTCTTCTGTATCAGCAGATCTGATTAGGATAGGGATTATCGCAGCCTCACAGCTCTTCATGAACATCTTGGCATAAGTGGACTGAGTAAACTCTGTCCCCATGGCTTCTCTGCCTTAGAGGAAGGTTTTGTCAAATGGCAGTAATATCATTATGCAATTATACATTTAACTACATTATGTGGAAGGTGTAGGGGCAACAGAATCAGGCAGGTTTTAATAGAATTGTACATGATTCCTTTTAACCTTTTAACTTAAAGGCTAGGGACACCTCGTGGGCATATATTATTTTTTCATTGCACTCTACATATTTTTATAAATTTTTTATTTTTTTTCACTAGTTTATATTTTTTTTAAATTCTGCAGTTATTCCTCTACAGCTTTCCGTTTATTCTATCTGCAGACTGTTTTCTGCTTCACATTTAATCCCACAGAGATCTGGTATGATGGTCACAATGGTTGATTTGTGGTCTTTATCTCTAGTTCCCTGACAGCTCATAAACACTCATTTAGATTAAATTCTTATTAAACAAACTAATAGAGGTCCTTTTACACAAAACAATTTAGTAGGTGATTGTCGGGAAGGATATGTTACATGCAGCAATCTCCTCTACAGTATGGAGAGGAGCAGTCACTATTGCATTAGCATTTATTGCAGATATAAAGTTAATACAAGGCACTTTCTAATGTGTTGTTTTTATTAGGGATGAGCGAATCGACTTCAGATGATACATGATCCAAAAACTTCAGATGATACAAAAACTTTGTTGCAATGCTGTATGGAGTTCCCGCTCCATATATGTCATGGAACCATGAACCAGACGTACAACAAGAGATAAGTGGAAATAAGAAGGCTTTATTGAAAATCAAGCTGTGAGGCAAAAGTCCAAACGGATGGCTAAACCGAAGCAGGGTCTTGCGAAGCCATAGGTCAGGAACCAGAAGGGTAGTCAGACGAAGCCTGGATCAGGAACCAGCAGGGTAGTCAGACGAAGCCTGG
The DNA here is from genome assembly GCF_014858855.1 of Bufo gargarizans. Classification (NCBI taxonomy): domain Eukaryota; kingdom Metazoa; phylum Chordata; class Amphibia; order Anura; family Bufonidae; genus Bufo; species Bufo gargarizans. The sequence goes on along the minus strand of NC_058082.1, from coordinate 437,548,793 downwards.
ATCAGGAACCAGCAGGGTAGTCAGACGAAGCCAGGATCAGGAACCAGAAGCAGCAGCAGTCTTAGAAGCATGTGAACACAGGAGGACCAAGCAAGGAACTGAAGCCACAGACCTCCTATATATATGAGCTAGGCATCCAGCTCCTCCCAGTGGGAAGGAGAAGCCGCAGGGTGGGAGGCTACAAGAAACCCAGAAACCAAGATGGCCGCCAGCACATGTCAAACGAAGGAGAGCAGCAAGAAGGTAAGACCATCACAATATAGTATTAGAATGTATTGGCTCCGGTGAGCCAAAGTTATTACTTTGTAAAGTCGCACAAGACTTTGTATAATAATTTTGGGAATTAATTATTACTGTAAAAAAATTGGTGCCAAACTTAGGTTTGGTTCCAAGGTACCACTAGGAACCGAACCCAAGTTCAGTACCAAGGTTTTTCACAGTAATAATTAATTCCCAAAGTTATTCCATGAAGTGTCGTGCGACTTCGCAAAGTAATAATTTCATCTAATCGGAGCCAATACATTGTAATACTGTACGGAGCGGAAACTCCGTACAATATTACAACAACGTTTTTTTTGTATTGAAAGTTCCCAAGAGCACAGTGTCCTCCATAATTCATAAATGGAAGAAGTTTAGAACTACCAGGACTCTTCTAAGAGCTGGTTGCCCCACCAAGTAATTGGGTGAGCAAGAACCCATTGGTCACTCGAGCTGAGCTCCAAAGATCCTATGTGCAGATGGGAGAAACTTTCAGAAGATCATCTTTCACTAAAAGCATGCCTGTAGTTTGAAAAAAAAAAAAAAAAAAAACCTAAAGCCTGTAAAATAAAAGCTTATCTGGTCTGTGGACACCAAGATTGAAATTTTTATCCTCAATTCTAAGTGTAATATCTGGAGGTAACCAGGCATTGCATATCACCTACCCCATACCATTCCTACAGTGAAGCATGGTGGTGTAGCATCATACTGTGAGGGTGTTTTTCAATGGTTGGGCAGGGAGACTGGTCAGAGATGAGGGAGAGCTAAGTGGAGCAAAATACAGAAATATTATTAATGAAAACCTGATCCACAGTGCTCTGCACAACAGACTGGGCTGAGGTTCCAACAACACAATGACCCTATGCACACAGCCAAGACAACAGAGGAGTGACTAAGCGAAAGCTCTGTGAATTTCATTGAGTAGCCCTAGCATTGCCCTGACTTGAACCCAATTGAACATCTCTGGAGCGACCTGAAAATTACTGTCCACTGATGGTGCTCAAGATGATCATTGTAGAGTCGCTGAGACAAGCTGAGAGCTGTAGAGGCCTGAAGACAATTGTCACAAAGTCTGTGTGCCACAGATGAGGCAACATGGGAGACAAGCAGCAGGAAGACTGCTACAGGCTGTGGATTCTACTATATGATGACAGAAGTCAGTAAGATTTGTGGAGACCAGTCGAACAGGATAAAAACACTGGAGGAAAATGAACAGGTTGAGAATCAATCAATGGAGAGGTTGTCACTTTTTTAGTTGCTAGACAGCATGACAACTTCCAGCAAAGAATGTTCATTAGTGATGATCTGCCTGTGTAAAAGTGCCGCTGATCCCATGATGAACGAGAACATCTGTAAAGAACAATTTGCCAATAGTGATGGACAAAAATCGCGAACCGGAAGTTTGCGGTGGGCCCCATTCACTTTAATGGCAGGTGAACCTGAAAAACCTTGAGGTCATATTCGCAGCCACCAAATACTTACCAGAAGTGCACAAATCATCCCACAACATGGACAGTGACATATCAGATGTATTATCGAAGTTTCAATCTCCATTCATTATTTTTTTCATTGCGAAATATCAGCAATGTAATTTCTGCGTATGCGCATGTGCAAAATAGGCTTGGCCTATTACAGCAACTGGTTTCAACCGACCCAAATATGGTTGGCAGCAATTTTTGCGATTTTGAGGAAGAACTGATCACTAAGTAATTTGACATTAAAGCAGTGTATTTGATTACATTTCACATGCATGTCAGAACAATCGCTTTATATGCAGAGTGTTTAAAAAATGAGCCATTGTGAAAATCCCTAATGATGCTATTTTTTTTCTGCTGTACACACAACTTCACATTTTATAAGATCTCAGTAGATATTAGTGATTGGTGCACTAATTTTTGTTGTAACATCACATCACTATGTCTGTAGCATGTATGTATGGACAGCAGAGAATAACTCTCACATGCACATTGAACATACATTGTATTGCACCCCTCAATCAGTATTTGGAGGAAGAAGGTATATAGCAATATCACCCCTTAAATCAGTATTTAGAGGAAGAAGGTATATGGCACCCCTCAATCAGTATTTGGTAGAAAAAGGTGTATTGCTCCCCTCAATCAGTATTTGGTGGCAGAAGGTATATAGCAATTGCACCTCTCAATCAGTATTTAATGGATCAAGGTATATGGCACTCCTCAATCAGTATTTAGTGGAAGAAGGTATATGGCACCCCTCAATCAGTATTTGGTGGAACCAGGTATATAGAACCCCTTAATCAGTATTTGGCGTAAACAGGTGTATGGCACCCCTCAATCAGTATTTGGCGGAAACAGGTATAAGGCAGTCAGTATTTGGTGGAAATAGTTATATGACACCCCTCAATCAGTATTTTGTGGAAGCAGGTGTATTGCACCCGTCAATCAGTATTTGGTGGAAGAAGGTATATAGCACCCCATAATGAGTATTTGGCGGAAACAGGTATATAGCACCCTTCAATCAGTATTTTGTGGATGCAGATGTATTGCACCCCTCAATCAGTATTGCACCCCTCAATCTGTATTTTGTGGAAGCAGATGTATTGCACCCCTCAATCAATATTTGGTGGAAGAAGGTATATAGCAATAGCACCCCTCAATTAGTATTTAGTGGAAGAATGTATATGACACTCCTCAATCAGTATTTTGTGGAAAATGGTGTATAGCACCCCTCAATCGGTATTTGGCAGAAACTGTTATATAGCACCCCTCATTCAGGATTTTGTAAAAGAAGGTATATAGCAGCCCTCAACCATTTTTTTTTGGGGGGGGGGGGGCGACAGGTGTATCACACCCATTGCAATTAGTTACTCCAATAGCGTTTGTCCCTCTATCTAGCTGCGGTATCGCAGCAGAACCACACACAATTTCTGCACAGTACAAATACACTATAATATAATTTATATGTTAGAAAGTATAAGTATATCACACCCCGTATTATGTCACACCTATAGATAGCACACCTATACCAGTCCTTAGAAGGACTTTTGTGGCCCTATTAGCTAACAGTACCTAACAGTCTGTCCCTGCTCCACACAGAAACCTCTCTCTACACTGGCAAAAAACAGAATGTAAAATGGCTGCCAGATCAGGTTTATTTATAGGGTAGGGTGTGTGTCCATGTGCTGAAATGTCTCAATTGGCTGTCCTGTCCCTTCTGATGGATGTGTCATGGGTCAAAGTTTGGCGCTATGCAAAAAAAAATATGGTGCATGCAAATATCGCCATATGTTTGCATGTCCAGAAAATCGTGAACGAGCAAAGTTCGCTGCGAAATGACCACCGGGTGAACCGCAAGGCCATCTCTATTTGCCACCACAGTGTCCCCCCAGACTATTTAGATGCACATTGCACATATATTTGTCAATGTAAATGTGGTAACTAGGAACTTTGCCTGAGAAACCACCATGTGTTATTTCATAAACTGAGCAACCACTATTGTTCCTATTGAGAATGTAACTACCAAGACTGTAAATGAACCATCACACTTAAAGAAATACTTATATTTATTTTGAGCAACAATTAAACAGAGCAAAACAAAATCTAAACCAACTGGTAAGTTGCAGCTATTTTGGTATTAAGTAGCCCCCCCCCCCAGTGTCCAAGTCACACTCTGGACTGAAGAGGACACACAGTATAATTTCCAAAACATAAATGTTACAAATGAACCTTAATAAATATCTTAGTAAAGAGAAGCTTATAATCTACTTCACATGCATATCATGAAATATCCATGTTACACCACAGAAACTAGAAATGAGCAAACCATTTGGTTTTCTTCAGGTTTGCAGAATTCTTGAAATTGTTCAGTTTGGACCGGAATCGATTCGGACTTACCAGAAGTTGCTCCAATTGGTACATAACACCTCTCCTGGAATTTTTAATTTTTTTTAGGCTTTTTTCTCTTGCTCCCTTTTAATTGGGAGCAGTAGCATTGCAGTGTGGATGTGGAAAGGGTACGGATGTAGCTGCATGAGGGAGGCAGCAGCAGCCTTATGGAAGATGATAGTAGGCAAGCAGCAGCAGTGGCATGAAGGTAGCAGTGGCATTATGGAGACAGCAGTAGCCGTAAAGAACACAATGGTAGGCAGTCAAGAGCATGCTGGAAGCAGGATGGCAGGCATCAACAGTGGCAAGATGGGGCATCATCAGCAAGGACAGATTTATTCATCAGCCTCAGCCGGAGGAGTGTGAAAATCCTCCCCAATTCAGACTTGGTTTATTTTGACAAAACTAATGTTTTGGACACTAGTGGAAGACTACTTGTTCCGTTTGGTGCCACCATGCACACGGCGGCACTGAAAACACTCATGACACTAGATGCTGGATAAGAAAGAAAAAGAGAGTGTGCTGTGCTAGTTCGGGCCACTGTTCTAGTCTTCCTGCACAGAAATCCATTGGGTCAGAGAACCGGCTATGAGCTATAGACAGGACAGAGTGTAGTTAGGCCTGGACCTGGGCATTGATCTGGGAGCTGTCGGTTTACTGTCTTGCCTCAGCCTCGCACGGCATGTGGAAAAACTTCTCCTTCATGTTGATGAGGCTTAAAGCTCTGCTGCTGTGGCTTCTGCTGCTTGTGGTGGCAGGAGCAGGGTGACGACTCTGCGGGGGATGGAGAGGGGCCTCCCTTTCAGACACGCTAGCACCAGGCATCTGCTCGCTGAAAACCGCGGCAAGCTACATACATGGTGTTTCCTTGTAATAATGCAATTTGGCCTCCCTTTTGGAGGGAGGGAAAGCATTCCCCAATTTTGTTTTGACAGTGAAGGTTTAAAAGCATGGCTATCCATTAATCATCAGACTGCTTGATGTCAACCATATGCCTGTCACTGCGTAAACCAGCAAGCATACAGCTCGCCATTCTGGCCAGCATGCCCAAGGAGCCAATTATTTTGGCCTCCTCCCCCCACAGGGATGATTGGGTGTCCTTGCCAGTGCCATTGTCATCATCATCATCCTCCAGCTCCTCCACTTCCTCCTTCTCCTCTTGTAGTGGCAGCTCCTCATTCTTCATGGCAGATTTTCTTTGTGGGTCTCCGTTGCTACATGAGAGTCAGTGTCTGTTCTAAGATAAATACAAGGCTGATGCAGCCCCTCCTTCTTGATGGCAGATTCTCTTTGTGGGTCTCCTACTGTTACAGGGCAGACACCAAGTTGAATTAGTTATTCTTCGTCCGCCGTTGTCCGCTGCTGCATGAGAGGCAGTGTCTGTTCTAAGATAAATATAAGGCTGATGACATCATTTCTGCCGCAGTTATCACTGCTGACAAACTTTGTGGCCTCTTTGAAGGTCTTCAGCACTGGTGCATGATAAAATCAATTATGGCTTTCCACTGCTCATACAGATGCTGGAACATGTGCAATATTGAATTCCAGCGAGTTGGCACGTCACGGATTAAGCAGTGCAACGGCAGGCAGAAAATGCTTGGACATTCTCCTGGACGTTCCCAGAACCTTATGCAAGCCAGTATGCTTATTTAGAAAGTATTGCTTGACTAGGTTGATGATCTCTGCTGCTGTGGCTTCTGCTGCTTGGTGATGTGCACCATGCAGGGTGCATGTGTTATTTACCACAGGTTCAGGGCGGTCAGAATGTTATGCCCATTGTCGCTGACTACCTTGTCCAGTTGGAGTTGGAGGGGTGACAGCCAGTGAGATGTTTGTTGCTTGATGTACTTTAGTAACTGCTCTCCTGTGTGGCTTCTCTCCCAGGCCGATCAGCTCCAACACTATGTGGCAACAATGGAATAGCCACATGTGATAGGAAGGAAGGGGAGTGGGAGGACTGCTATGCCCTGCTGCTGTTGGGGAAGGGAGCATGTCCATGGAATAGGAGATGGAGTAGGCAAATAATTGCCTGGTGTGGGAGCCAAGCTGACACAATCGTGGGGGAGTCAAAAGGACCTGGCCTCGTTTCAGGGGTCCAGCCCTGCTGTTCCAGAAAGAAATATTAATCCAGTGGACTGTGAAAGACATGTACTGTTCCTTACCATAACAGCTGCTCCAGGTGTCTATTGTGGCATAAACCGTGCAACACAAAGATAATTGCAGGGAGCCGTCCAAGTTCTCTGCCACGTGAGAGTACTAGGCAGGAATGGCTTTTTGGGAGAAACAATTGTAATGCTCCAGAGGTGCATTACCACCTTTTACACCTCCCCACTAACTTCTATGGTTGATTTAACGTCATCATGTATATTTATTTCCAGGTCCTGCACATTGGGCATTTGTATTTCTGATTTTGTGACCGTTAACATGTAATGTACCTGGTTCACCAGCATATGGCTGCATACATGGCAGAGCTACCTTTTTTTAGAATGGAACCTGCTTTCCAATCTAACCTCCTCTCTAGAGAGGGAGGAGTTTTAGTTAGTGAAAGTCAGTCTAGCTTACCCCCCTGCTTGGGGAGGAAGCAGGTCCTCTTCCCTCCTGGACAGGCCCTGCCAGAGTCAGTTCAGAGTATCGCCTCTATGGGGAAGGAAGCATGCCCTCATCCCTGCTGGACAAGCCCTACAGAAGTGAGTCTAGAGTACCCCCTCCTAAAGGAAGGTTGTGTTCCAGCCAGCAGAGCACCATCAGTTCTGCTGGAACAAGAGGAAAAAGCAAAGAACCTCAGAAGCCAGGAGGAGAAGTTCCATGGTTAAAGATAAAGACAGAGTCAGACTAAAGAAAGACAGGTTCAGCAGAAAGGAAACATGTATATTTAATCCTGTTAGCACAGCAGAGCTCAAGAGCAACAGATGTAGCAGGGCCAAGTGTGTTTGCCTGCCAGAATTTAAGCCAAAGCCTCCTGGTAACCAAGATAAAGTTGGAAGATTGTTTCCTGATAAAAGTTTATTCAAGTAAAGCTGTTATCAACTTCATCAACTACCCCTTGATTTGCTTTGCACAACCACACCTAGGGTTCCAGTATATCTAGGTAGGAGCACCATGACATGTGCACAGACACATCTAAAGGGACCTTATAGGCTACTCTTACACAAATCTGGCATTCCTACACCTGGGAACCACTCACACCATCTACTTAAAATGACTCTGTCCCTTGTTGCTGCAATGCAATTTGTGTCACGACAAACACTTATAACAGCTTAAAGGGATCCCATGGATGTTAGCCCCCCGTGTGCTGCATAATGCCGGCTAGGTATCTTCCAGCAATGCCATGAGCACATGCCATCAGCTCCCTAAAGGCTGCAGACTCGACTAAAGGGCACGATGGCAACTGTACCAACAGCAATTTTCCCAGGTAAGAATTAAACTTGTGCATCAGTGGGCGTCTACAGTTGTTTAAGGGCCGAGCATTCCATTATCAATGGCTGATGATGGAGCAGTGGAATAGGAGGAGTCTGAGCTGGAGAAGCAGAAATGAATTCTGATAATGTGAAAGACAACATACTGCACATGGATGCAGCATGGCTGCCGCAAAGGGGGACCAGGAGACGGAGGGAACTCCTGTTGCAGTAGCTGGCTGCCACCTTTGCTTGCCCCACAAGATGGGGTGATGCTGATTCATGTGGTTCAATAGAGCTGTTGTGCTAACATTTGTGTTTGCCTGGCCACATCTTATTTTGTTCTTGCACAGGGCAATGCTTCTGTCTTATTGCAGTGTGGAGAGAAACTGTCAGTAGGGAGATACTCCTGCAGAGCCTTAGGCAGCTAATCCTATTTTGGGATAACCCGCCCACAGTGTTGGCAATCCCAAAGCAGATTTGGCTCTGGGTGTTCTTTGGGAGGTATGTGGCCTCTAGTTTTTATTGCTGCCACTGCCGCTATCACCCTCCTCTTCTGATGTTATCTTAGCACCCAGCTCTGCATTGGTACCAACTGCCAATGTCGCTGCACCGTCCACAAATGCCATGGCTACAGATGCCACTATTAGCAACACAGCTATGCTTGTAGTCTGAAGCCTCCTCCTTAACCTCCACCTGAGGGCAGTACAAACACTGACTGATTTCACACAAGTCATCAACAGGGAGATTCTCTTGATGTTCTATAGATCATGATATGGTTTTCTGGCCACTTCTTAACAAAAAGCAAGGCACCACACTAGGAAGTGGCAGTGAAGACTGAGAGTCCTGGTTCCTCAACAGCTACAGAGTGGTCTTCAAAATGCATAAGTTCTTCTTATTCCACCATCCCTTGTAGCAGCTTGAGCATCTCTTCTAAGATAAATATCAGGTGCATGACATTGTTGATAACACAGTTGACCCTAATAAAAATCTGGTGGCTTCTTTGAAGGGCTCGAGTATGTAATATAAAAACAGAACATACTCCCTGCTGAGGTGGTTTGGTGCATGAGAAAACCCTTCACAGCTGTATGCTGCTTATACAGATGCTATAGCACAGTGATGGCGAACCTATGGCACGGGTGCCAGAGGCGGCACTCGGAGCTCTCTCTGTGGGTACCCGCACCCTTGAAAAAGTCTATGGTGTACCAATATACTCTGGACTTTACCGGCCATTCATCAGCGCTGGGCGCACTATGAACAGCACGGACAGCACATTGAATGTAGGCAGGTCATTATACTTAAATGATAAAGTACATGGAAAATATACTATACTGTACTGGAGTATTCCGGTTACATTGCCGTGTTGGCACTTTGAGATAAATAAGTGGGTTTTGGGCTGCAGTTTGGGCACTCAGTCTCTAACAAAAAAATCACAGAAAAAACTAAGATAAAAACATCCTGCACGATATGATACAAATTTGCGGATGTCCCTGGCCATATTATTGAAGAAAACCACAGAAATAAGATAATAATGCACTTATTAAAGCAGATGTAAGCACTATATATGGACTAAGTCCTCACTCTGATATGATAATGTCTGAGACACTTAGTCAATATATTTTGATCAAAACACATCTAAGCCCGCCTACCGAGCGTCAAGGTGGTCTCAGGTCAGGCGGGTCCTACGCTAAACCTACCTAAGCCGTTGGGCTTCTATGTTCAGGAGCGCAGACGCCGCACATATGGTGTGCTGCTCCTAGTAACCTCCATGTGCATCAAGCAACCAATGGGAGGAGGAGCAAGCACAGCCATATGTACCACCTAATTAAGGCACTCATTGGATAGGGGAGGGGGGCAAAAGTGCAGAGGAATGCTACTCCCAAGATACTAGGTGCGCATTCACACTTGAAGGTGCCACTCCTCAAGCAAACACTACATAAACAAAAAAATCACAGAAAAAACTAAGATAAAAACATCCTGCACGATATGATACAAATTTGCGGATGTCCCTGGCCATATTATTGAAGAAAACCACAGAAATAAGATAATAATGCACTTATTAAAGCAGATGCAAGCACTATATATGGACTAAGTCCTCACTCTGATATGATAATGTCTGAGACACTTAGTCAATATATTTTGATCAAAACACATCTAAGCCCGCCTACCGAGCGTCAAGGTGGTCTCAGGTCAGGCGGGTCCTACGCTAAACCTACCTAAGCCGTTGGGCTTCTATGTTCAGGAGCGCAGACGCCGCACATATGGTGTGCTGCTCCTAGTAACCTCCATGTGCATCAAGCAACCAATGGGAGGAGGAGCAAGCACAGCCATATGTACCACCTAATTAAGGCACTCATTGGATAGGGGAGGGGGGCAAAAGTGCAGAGGAATGCTACTCCCAAGATACTAGGTGTGCATTCACACTTGAAGGTGCCACTCCTCAAGCAAACACTACATAAACAAAAAAATCACAGAAAAAACTAAGATAAAAACATCCTGCACGATATGATACAAATTTGCAGATGTCCCTGGCCATATTATTGAAGAAAACCACAGAAATAAGATAATAATGCACTTATTAAAGCAGATGCAAGCACTATATATGGACTAAGTCCTCACTCTGATATGATAATGTCTGAGACACTTAGTCAATATATTTTGATCAAAACACATCTAAGCCCGCCTACCGAGCGTCAAGGTGGTCTCAGGTCAGGCGGGTCCTACGCTAAACCTACCTAAGCTGTTGGGCTTCTATGTTCAGGAGCGCAGACGCCGCACATATGGTGTGCTGCTCCTAGTAACCTCCATGTGCATCAAGCAACCAATGGGAGGAGGAGCAAGCACAGCCATATGTACCACCTAATTAAGGCACTCATTGGATAGGGGAGGGGGGCAAAAGTGCAGAGGAATGCTACTCCCAAGATACTAGGTGCGCATTCACACTTGAAGGTGCCACTCCTCAAGCAAACACTACATAAACAAAAAAATCACAGAAAAAACTAAGATAAAAACATCCTGCACGATATGATACAAATTTGCGGATGTCCCTGGCCATATTATTGAAGAAAACCACAGAAATAAGATAATAATGCACTTATTAAAGCAGATGCAAGCACTATATATGGACTAAGTCCTCACTCTGATATGATAATGTCTGAGACACTTAGTCAATATATTTTGATCAAAACACATCTAAGCCCGCCTACCGAGCGTCAAGGTGGTCTCAGGTCAGGCGGGTCCTACGCTAAACCTACCTAAGCCGTTGGGCTTCTATGTTCAGGAGCGCAGACGCCGCACATATGGTGTGCTGCTCCTAGTAACCTCCATGTGCATCAAGCAACCAATGGGAGGAGGAGCAAGCACAGCCATATGTACCACCTAATTAAGGCACTCATTGGATAGGGGAGGGGGGCAAAAGTGCAGAGGAATGCTACTCCCAAGATACTAGGTGTGCATTCACACTTGAAGGTGCCACTCCTCAAGCAAACACTACATAAACAAAAAAATCACAGAAAAAACTAAGATAAAAACATCCTGCACGATATGATACAAATTTGCAGATGTCCCTGGCCATATTATTGAAGAAAACCACAGAAATAAGATAATAATGCACTTATTAAAGCAGATGCAAGCACTATATATGGACTAAGTCCTCACTCTGATATGATAATGTCTGAGACACTTAGTCAATATATTTTGATCAAAACACATCTAAGCCCGCCTACCGAGCGTCAAGGTGGTCTCAGGTCAGGCGGGTCCTACGCTAAACCTACCTAAGCTGTTGGGCTTCTATGTTCAGGAGCGCAGACGCCGCACATATGGTGTGCTGCTCCTAGTAACCTCCATGTGCATCAAGCAACCAATGGGAGGAGGAGCAAGCACAGCCATATGTACCACCTAATTAAGGCACTCATTGGATAGGGGAGGGGGGCAAAAGTGCAGAGGAATGCTACTCCCAAGATACTAGGTGTGCATTCACACTTGAAGGTGCCACTCCTCAAGCAAACACTACATAAACAAAAAAATCACAGAAAAAACTAAGATAAAAACATCCTGCACGATATGATACAAATTTGCGGATGTCCCTGGCCATATTATTGAAGAAAACCACAGAAATAAGATAATAATGCACTTATTAAAGCAGATGCAAGCACTATATATGAACTAAGTCCTCACTCTGATATGATAATGTCTGAGACACTTAGTCAATATATTTTGATCAAAACACATCTAAGCCCGCCTACCGAGCGTCAAGGTGGTCTCAGGTCAGGCGGGTCCTACGCTAAACCTACCTAAGCCGTTGGGCTTCTATGTTCAGGAGCGCAGACGCCGCACATATGGTGTGCTGCTCCTAGTAACCTCCATGTGCATCAAGCAACCAATGGGAGGAGGAGCAAGCACAGCCATATGTACCACCTAATTAAGGCACTCATTGGATAGGGGAGGGGGGCAAAAGTGCAGAGGAATGCTACTCCCAAGATACTAGGTGCGCATTCACACTTGAAGGTGCCACTCCTCAAGCAAACACTACATAAACAAAAAAATCACAGAAAAAACTAAGATAAAAACATCCTGCACGATATGATACAAATTTGCGGATGTCCCTGGCCATATTATTGAAGAAAACCACAGAAATAAGATAATAATGCACTTATTAAAGCAGATGAAAGCACTATATATGGACTAAGTCCTCACTCTGATATGATAATGTCTGAGACACTTAGTCAATATATTTTGATCAAAACACATCTAAGCCCGCCTACCGAGCGTCAAGGTGGTCTCAGGTCAGGCGGGTCCTACGCTAAACCTACCTAAGCCGTTGGGCTTCTATGTTCAGGAGCGCAGACGCCGCACATATGGTGTGCTGCTCCTAGTAACCTCCATGTGCATCAAGCAACCAATGGGAGGAGGAGCAAGCACAGCCATATGTACCACCTAATTAAGGCACTCATTGGATAGGGGAGGGGGGCAAAAGTGCAGAGGAATGCTACTCCCAAGATACTAGGTGCGCATTCACACTTGAAGGTGCCACTCCTCAAGCAAACACTACATAAACAAAAAAATCACCGAAAAAACTAAGATAAAAACATCCTGCACGATATGATACAAATTTGCGGATGTCCCTGGCCATATTATTGAAGAAAACCACAGAAATAAGATAATAATGCACTTATTAAAGCAGATGAAAGCACTATATATGGACTAAGTCCTCACTCTGATATGATAATGTCTGAGACACTTAGTCAATATATTTTGATCAAAACACATCTAAGCCCGCCTACCGAGCGTCAAGGTGGTCTCAGGTCAGGCAGGTCCTACGCTAAACCTACCTAAGCCGTTGGGCTTCTATGTTCAGGAGCGCAGACGCCGCACATATGGTGTGCTGCTCCTAGTAACCTCCATGTGCATCAAGCAACCAATGGGAGGAGGAGCAAGCACAGCCATATGTACCACCTAATTAAGGCACTCATTGGATAGGGGAGGGGGGCAAAAGTGCAGAGGAATGCTACTCCCAAGATACTAGGTGTGCATTCACACTTGAAGGTGCCACTCCTCAAGCAAACACTACATAAACAAAAAAATCACAGAAAAAACTAAGATAAAAACATCCTGCACGATATGATACAAATTTGCGGATGTCCCTGGCCATATTATTGAAGAAAACCACAGAAATAAGATAATAATGCACTTATTAAAGCAGATGCAAGCACTATATATGGACTAAGTCCTCACTCTGATATGATAATGTCTGAGACACTTAGTCAATATATTTTGATCAAAACACATCTAAGCCCGCCTACCGAGCGTCAAGGTGGTCTCAGGTCAGGCGGGTCCTACGCTAAACCTACCTAAGCCGTTGGGCTTCTATGTTCAGGAGCGCAGACGCCGCACATATGGTGTGCTGCTCCTAGTAACCTCCATGTGCATCAAGCAACCAATGGGAGGAGGAGCAAGCACAGCCATATGTACCACCTAATTAAGGCACTCATTGGATAGGGGAGGGGGGCAAAAGTCTCAGTCTCTAACAGTTTCGCCATCACTGCTATAGCATATGCAAAGAAGAATTCCAGCGAGTTAGACAGATTGCAAATCAAGGGGTACAGTGGCATATCATTCTATCACTGAAGGTCCAGGAGGGCATTCATTGGTACTTAAGAATGGCTGAAATGCAAGAACAGTCTCCTGGACATGGCCAGCGTTCTCTGTAAGACAATTGCACAACTAAATTGTGGGGTGTTTGCTACTTGGTGCACTTATAGCAAGTGATTGGTTCCCATGCAGATTATCTCTAACACAGCATGTAAATGCTTCACTTTACACACCTGATAGGAGGGAGGGGGAGTGGGAGTTACTTTATGCCTTGCTGCTGTTGATGACAGGAGTATATCCATAGAGGAGGAACTAGATAAGTTACTGGTGTGGGAACCAGACCGACACAAGGAACAATAAAAAAAAAAAATCTATGTGGAAATATAGAAATGTAAAGGAAGCAATAAACAAGAAGAAAGCATTAAATCACTAAAACAGAAGGGTGCAGAGGAAATAATATTAGAAAAAAAAATATTATATGTAAAACCCTAAAATGTTCTTCAATTATATAAATAGTAAAAATTTTAAACCTTAAAGTGTAGGCCCTTTACAGAGTGATGAGGAAGAAGTTGTAGAGAGCAAGAGCAGAAGCTAAATCTATTAAATATTTTTCTGTACTGTATTCACTGAGAAAAATCTGATCAGATGCAGAGTGTCAAATTCAATTCCCCATTAAAAGTGGTCTGACTCACCCAGGAAGAAATGCAGCGGTGTCTTAAAAAGATGAAAGTAGACAAATTGCCAGGTGGCATACACTACTCCTGAGAGAATTAAGTAATGTAATAGACAGACCTTTATTTCCACAGGATTGGCACTTATCAAATGCTGTGCCAATATTCAAAAGGGAATCAAAAGTAGAGCCTGGAAAACTTTAGGCCATAAGTTTAACATCTGTCATGGGTAAACTGCAGGGGTGCACCACCAATGAGGCCAGGTGAGGTGATTGCCTCAGGCAGCACCAGGTAGTGGCAAGGAAGGGGTGGGGCAGCTGAAGGGTCATAAGCTGAAGGGAATGGGGTTAGGTTAAGAAATGGCAATGGGGGAGGGGCGGGCGCTGTTTCAGTTTTTGCCTCAGGCAGCAGAAAGGTTAGGTGCACCCCTGGTAAACTGTTTAAAGGTTTTCTAAGAGATGTTATCTTGGAGTACCTCAATAAAAATAAGAGTGTAACACGATATCAGCATGACTTCTTGAAGGATCAGTCATGTCAAACTAATTTAATCAGTTTCTCTGAGGGTGGATATCAGTTACAGGTATCTGGACTTTTCCAAAGCATTTGATACTGTGCCACATAAAAGGCTAGTATATAAAATGAGAATGCTTGGACTGGGGGAAAATGTATGCATATAGGTAAGTAACTGTTTCAGCAATAGAAAACAGAGGGTGGTTATTAGCAGTACCCACTTAAATTGGGTCACTGTCACCAGTGGGGTACCACAGAGGCCAGATTGGGCCATATTCACTTCAATAATTTTATTAGTGATCTTGTATAAGGCTTGCACAGTAAAACATTACATTTTGCAGTTGACAAAAAGAGGACAGTATACAGCTGCAGATGGATCTGGATAGATTGGAGGCTTGGGCAGAGAAGTGGCAGATGAGGTTTAACACTGACAATTGTAAGGTTATGCACATGGGAAGGAATAATGCAAGTCACCCGTACATACTAAATGGTAAAACACTGGGTAACACTGATATGGAAAGGGACTTCCATTTTAGTGGACAGAAAACTTAACTGTATAAACCGGGATCAGTCATCTGTTGCCAAGGCCAATAAGATCATGGGGTCCATCAAAAGGGGCAAAGATGCACATGATAAGAACATAAGGTAGTCCTGACAATTTACAAATCACTAGACCACACATGGTGCATTGTGTACAGTTATGGGCTCCTGTGAAAAAGACAGACATAGCAATGCTGGAGAGGTTTCAGAGGAGGGCAACTAAAGTAATAAATAAGTGAAGAAATACAACAAAGATTCAGGGAAAAGGAGTATAAAGATGAAGAGCTAACTGAGAGTAGAAAAGAGGTAGCAAAGTGAAATAAGGAAGTTAAAAATAAAGCACCAAAGGATGGAGAGTAGTGATGAGCGAACTTCTGTTTTAAGTTCGGCGTCCGGTTAGCAGAGAATCCCGATATGGTTCCGGATATGGATTCCGACTTCCGTTGTGGTCCGTGGTAGCGGAATCAATAATGGCCGATTATTGATTCCGCTACCACGGACCACAACGGAAGTCGGAATCCATATCGGGAACCATATCGGGATTCTCTGCTAACCGGAAGCCGAACTTTAGACGCCGAACTTAAAACAGAAGTTCGCTCATCACTAATAAAGAGATATACAAATTTGCCTTCTCTACACAATATTCCACAGTGTGTCCACAGATTAAACAAATAATAATAAATAATTGTACAACACTTAGAAATGACCCAGTATTAGGTCATTCCCTTCCAGAAAAGCCTCCTTTTATTTTCAAAAGAGCACCGACTATCAAAGACAACATGGCTGTCTGCAAAAAGAGGAAACACCACCCATTAACGGCACATTCACATAGTGTGGTTTTTGCATAGGCTGTAAAAATATATCTAAAGAATTAGAAAAGAAAAAGAAGGGTGAACAGATTACCGTAGTAGCAGTTGAAAAAAAACAATAAGTTAGAGGACATATATCCTGTGAGAGTATAGGGGTAATATATGTATTTGAATGCACATGCAAACTCCAATATATTGGACGAACACTGAGAAAACTCAAGATAAGAATTGGGGAGCATATTAGGAATATCAGAAAAGTGCAATAAACGCACATTTTTGAAAAGTCCACCAAAATAAACCCGAAGGTTGGAAGTAGAGTTGAGAGAACACCTGGATGTTCGGGTTCGAGAAGTTCGGACGAACTTCCCTGAAATGTTCGGGTTCGGGATCCGAACCCGACCGGAACTTCGTCCCGAACCCGAACCCCGTCCCGAACCCGAACCCCATTGAAGTCAATGGGGACCAAACTTTTCGGCACTAAAAAGGCTGTAAAACAGCCCAGGAAAGGGCTAGAGGGCTGCAAAAGGCAGTAACATGTAGGTAAATCCCCTGCAAACAAATGTGGACAGGGAAATGAATAAAAATAAAAATAAAATAAATAAAAATTAACCAATATCAATTGGAGAGAGGCCCCATAGCACCATAGCACCATAGCAGAGAATCTGGCTTCACGTCACCCACCACTGTAACAGTCCATTGTCAGATATTTAGGCCCAGGCACCCAGGCAGAGGAGAGAGGTCCCGTAACAGAGAATCTGGCTTCATGTCAGCAGAGAATCAGTCTGCATGTCATAGCAGAGAATCAGGCTTCACGTCAGCCACCACTGTAACAGTCCATTGTCATATATTTAGGCCCAGGCACCCAGGCAGAGGAGAGAGGTCCCGTAACAGAGAATCTGGCTTCATGTCAGCAGAGAATCAGTCTGCATGTCATAGCAGAGAATCAGGCTTCACGTCAGCCACCACTGTAACAGTCCATTGTCATATATTTAGGCCCAGGCACCCAGGCAGAGGAGAGAGGTCCCGTAACAGTGAATCTGTCTTCATGTCAGCAGAGGATCAGTCTGCATGTCATAGCAGAGAATCAGGCTTCACATCACCCACCACTGTAACAGTCCACTCAGAAGTTGAATGGGGCCGAACCATCAGTCAGTACGTGGAGGGGTGTGCACACGTACTGTTCCACCATGTTAGTGAAATGTTGCCTCCTTTTAACACGTTGCGTATCAGGTGGTGGTGCAGTTAGCTGTGGCGTGTTGACAAAAGTTTTCCACATCTCTGCCATGCTAACCCTGCCCTCAGAGGAGCTGGCCGTGACACAGCTGCCTTGGCGACCTCTTGCTCCTCCTCTGCCTTGGCCTTGGGCTTCCACTTGTTCCCCTGTGACATTTGGGAATGCTCTCAGTAGTGCGTCTACCAACGTGCGCTTGTACTCGTGCATCTTCCTATTAAGCTCCAGTGCAGGAAGTAAGGTGGGCACATTGTCTTTGTACCGTGGATCCAGCAGGGTGGCAACCCAGTAGTCCGCACACGTTAAAATGTGGGCAACTCTGCTGTCGTTGCGCAGGCACTGCGGCATGTAGTCGCTCATGTGTGCCAGGCTGCCCAGGGGTAAGGACAAGCTGTCCTCTGTGGGAGGCGTATCGTCATCGTCCTGCGCTTTCCCCCAGCCACGCACCAGTGATGGGCCCGAGCTGCGTTGGGTGCCACCCCGCTGTGACCATGCTTCATCCTCATCTTCCTCCACCTCCTCCTCATCCTCGTCCTCCGTGTCCTCCAGTAGTGGGCCCTGGCTGGCCACATTTATACCTGGCCTCTGCTGTTGCAAAAAACCTCCCTCTGAGTCACTTCGAAGAGACTGGCCTGAAAGTGCTAAAAATGACCCCTCTTCCTCCTCCTCCTCCTCCTCCTCCTGGGCCACCTTCCATCATCGCCCTAAGTGTTTTCTCAAGGAGACATAGAAGTGGTATTGCAACGCTGATAACGGCGTCATCGCCACTGGCCATGTTGGTGGAGTACTCGAAACAGCGCAACAGGGCACACAGGTCTCGCATGGAGGCCCAGTCATTGGTGGTGAAGTGGTGCTGTTCCGCAGTGCGACTGACCCGTGCGTGCTGCAGCTGAAACTCCACTATGGCCTGCTGCTGCTCGCACAGTCTGTCCAGCATGTGCAAGGTGGAGTTCCACCTGGTGGGCACATCGCATATAAGGCGGTGAGCGGGAAGGCCGAAGTTACGCTGTAGCGCAGACAGGCAAGCAGCGGCAGGATGTGAACGCCGGAAGCGCGAACAGACGGCCCGCACTTTATGCAGCAGCTCTGACATGTCGGGGTAGTTGTGAATGAACTTCTGCACCACCAAATTCAGCACATGCGAAAAGCAAGGGATGTGCATCAAACCGGCTAGTCCCAGAGCTGCAACGAGATTTTGCCCATTATCGCACACCACCAGGCCGGGCTTGAGGCTCACCGGCAGCAACTTGTTGTTCTATACCCCGCCACAACTCCTGTGCGGTGTGGGGCCTGTCCCCCAAACATATGAGTTTCAGAATGGCCTGCTGACGTTTACCCCGGGCTGTGCTGAAGTTGATGGTGAAGGTGTTTGGCTGACTGGATGAGCAGGTTGAAGAAGAGGAGGAGGAAGCTGAGTAGGAGGAGGTGGCAACAGGAGGCAAAGAATGTTGCCCTGCGATCCTTGGCGGCGGAAGGACGTGCGCCAAACAGCTCTCCGCCTGGGGCCCAGCTGCCACTACATTTACCCAGTGTCCAGTTAGGGAGATATAGCGTCCCTAGCCGTGCTTACTGGTCCACGTATCTGTGCTTAGGTGGACCTTGCCACAGATGGCGTTGCGCAGTGCACACTTGATTTTTTGGGATACTTGGTTGTGCAGGGAAGGCACGGCTCTCTTGGAGAAGTAGTGCCAGCTGGGAACAACATACTGTGGGACAGCAAGCGACATGAGCTGTTTGAAGCTGTCTGTGTCCACCAGCCTAAATGACAGCATTTCATAGGCCAGTAGTTTAGCAATGCTGGCATTCAGGGTCAGGGATCGAGGGTGGCTAGGTGGGAATTTACGCTTTCTCTCTAATGTTTGTGAGATGGAGAGCTGAACGCTGCCGTGTGACATGGTTGAGATGCTTGGTGACGGAGGTGGTGGTGTTGGTGGTACATCCCCTGTTTGCTGGTCGGCAGGTGCCAACGTTCCTCCAGAGGCGGAGGAAGAGGCCGAGGCGGCAGCAGCAGAAGAGGCCGAGGCGGCAGCAGCAGAAGAGGCCGAGGCGGCAGCAGCAGAAGAGGTAGCAGGGGGAGCCTGAGTGACTTCCTTGTTTTTAAGGTGTTTACTCCACTGCAGTTCATGCTTTGTATGCAGGTGCCTGGTCATGCAGGTTGTGCTAAGGTTCAGAACGTTAATGCCTCGCTTCAGGCTCTGATGGCACAGCGTGCAAACCACTCGGGTCTTGTCGTCAGCACATTGTTTGAAGAAGTGCCATGCCAGGGAACTCCTTGAAGCTGCCTTTGGGGTAGTCGGTCCCAGATGGCGGCGGTCAGTAGCAGGCGGAGTCTCTTGGCGGCGGGTGTTCTGCTTTTGCCCACTGCTCCCTCTTTTGCTACGCTGTTGGCTCGGTCTCACCCCTGCCTCTTCCTCCGAACTGTGAAAGTCAGTGGCTCGACCTTCATTCCATGTGGGGTCTAGGACCTCATCGTCCCGTGCATTCTATGTCTTCAACCGCTGGGGAAGGGCTAGGTGGATGCCCTTGGCAAACCCTGCCAGCAGAGTCTTCAAACAGCATAAGAGACTGCTGCATAACTTGAGGCTCAGACAGTTTCCCTGGTATAGCCAAAAAATAACCACACTATTGAGGGTTAAAGGTACTTGGTGGCAGCTTGTGCTGGCGCACCACAAGACACAAAATTGCCGCCGATCACCCCAGAAAAAAGTGAATGAAAAACGCTCTGAGCAGCCTAAAAACAGTGAGCAATTGAATAGCAGCAGTTCAATCATCCACAGCTGCAGATCAATCTATGAATGAAGTCTTTTGGAGGAGTTAATCACTCCCTAATCTCGCCCTAACGTCGCAGCTGCAACCTCTCCCTACACTGATCAGAGCAGAGTGACGGGCGGCGCTATGTGACTCCAGCTTAAATAGAGGCTGGGTCACATGCTGCACTGGCCAATCACAGCCATGCCAATAGTAGGCATGGCTGTGACGGCCTCTTGGGGCAAGTAGTATGACACTTGTTGATTGGCTGCTGTGCAGCCTTTCAAAAAGCGCCAAGAAAGCGACAAACACCGAACCCGAACCCGGACTTTTACGAAAATGTTCGGGTTCGGGTCCGTGTCACGGACACCCCAAAATTCGGTACGAACCCGAACTATACAGTTCGGGTTCGCTCATCCCTAGTCGGAAGTTTATGAGGGTGGAATTAGCGCAAAATAAGTGGAGGGAGGGGATCCAATTAAACATATAAATAAGAGAGAGGAGGAATGGATTTACAAACTACAAACCCTACAAACTAAAGGGTTAATTATTGCATGGGATATTAGGTCTATATGTATGTATTAACCGAGGACAGGCAACATATAGCTCAATAGAGAACACACATTGAGTCCGTAGGATCGACTAGATGCTGCTATAGCAATAATATAAGATCTAATATCGAGGGAAACCCTCTTGGTTTTTCAGATATGGATATAACAGCACACCACAAATTTTTAGTTAGCTCACTGTTAGTATTAGGAACAAATAACCTAAGATCTAGTCCAACGAAGCATGCTCCTTGAATCTGCATTAACGGCACGCTACCATGATAGCACCAGTATATTATCTACTAATAGGGTAGACTCTATCCCCAGTCTATATTGGAAATAGTAGTGCCTTTTTGACATATCCCCCGATACCATCTTGGTAACACTAAGAATATTCAGCCTGACATGAAGCTTAACCCCTTAAGGACCTACGCTGTACATGTATGGCGCTGTCATCGGGCGGGTGCAGGAGATGCGCCTGCCCGATCCGTGGCAGGGGTCTGGTAGTCACTGATAGCAGGACACTTTCTGCATGCGTCGGCATTGGTGAAATCACCAATGCCGTTGCATTAACTCTTGATGTGCACGTGCAATGTTCTTGCGGTGATCGGAGCTTCCATCAGAGCTTTTTTTTTTAATGCTTTATTATGTATGACTGAAACAAACAACCAAATAAAGAAGTCATATTTGGTATTCTCACATCTGTAAGAACCTGCTCTATAAAAACACCACATGATCTAACCTGTTAAATGAACATTGCAAATACCCAAAAATAAAAATGGTGCCAAAACAGCTATTGTTTGTTACCTTGCCTCGCAAAAAGTGTAATATAGAGCAACCAAAAATCATATGTACCCTAAAATAGTACCAACAAAACTGCCACCTTATACTGTAGTTTTGAAAATGGGGTCACTTTTTTGGAGTTTCCGCTCTGGGGGTGCAACAGCGGGGCTTCAAATGGGACATTCCTTTCTTCTGCACAATGCTGTGTGCCCATACAGCAGTTTATGACCACATATGGGGTGTTTCTGTAAAATAAGGTATCAGGGCCATAAATATAGAATTTTATTTGGCTTTTAAGTTACCTTGCTTTGTAATTGGAAAACATTATTATATTATAATAATTATAATGGATGTAACGGATCTCCTGGCACCCCAACTGGGTACCTCCGTTGATAGATGCTCCTAGTGCTTCCTGAGGGCAGCACTCCACTTGACACGGTAATCACTGCCGACCCCACGAACCGCTGCAGCTTGGTTGGGGTCTCGCCGTCTTCCACCTACCCTGGGCCCAAGACCAGGATCCAACTTCCAGTGGGTAGAACCGTGTTGTAATCCCAGGGGAGTATAATACCGATAGCAATCCCCAGAGTAAATATAGCTGTTCCCCCACACATGAGATGACACCCTCTTTGTTGAGGGTAAAACAGGAACTCCCTTTATTGAAGATCAACTCAGTATATATACAGTTCAAGAAGTCTAACAAAATAACGCAATAAACCATGAACAACATGCAAACAGACATCTTCACCGTCTCCATAATGAATGAGAGAGAGGAGACATATGTGATGGGATTATCTCCTGAGTGTATTATAGGGTGATCTACTCATCTAGGAGTCGGCTGCTCCTGGAGTCAGTTATATTAATCCCATCACTAACACAATCAGTGGGAGTCTCAGTGCAGAGTTAACCCTGAATCCACACCATGCCTTTTTAATGGGCAATAGGAAATATGTGGCGTATAAATTCCACACATAAATCAGGGTGCATAGTTCCTTGTAACCCCAAAAGGTCTGAGGGGTCTCCATAGTTCTAGGTACATAGTCTGTAGGAAGGAGGCTAGCCCTCAGGCTTCTCCAGCAGCCCCAGTGACGATTCTGTCCGTCACAATGGAAAAATCTGCCAAAAAAGTGAAATTCTGAAATTTTGTCTCTATTTTCCATTAATTGTTGTGGAACACCTAAAGGGTTAACAATATTTGTAAAATTAGTTTGTATACCTTGAGGGCTTTAATTTCTAAAATGGGGTCACTTTTTTGGAGTTTCTACTTTAGGGGTGCATTAGGGGGTCTTCAAATGTGAAATGGCAGCTTAAAACTATCCCAGTGAAATGTGCCTTCCAAAAACCATATGGCGTTCCTTTCCTTCTGCACCCTGCCATGTGCCCGTACAGCAGTTTACAACTATATATGGAGTGTTTCTGTAACTACAGAATAACTGCAATAAATATTGAGTTTTGTTTGACTGTTAACCCTTGCTTTGTTACTGGAAAAAAAAGTGTTTAAAATGGAAAATCGGGGGGGCGGAGCCTGGACGTTGGCGTGGATGGCGGTGTGAGAGAGCTGCTCCTCCACGTCTCAACATCTACAGCTACTTAAATAGCGGTGACCTGTACAAAAATGGTCAAATATGGGAGAGACAGAGGGCTGGAACCCCCGGACACACCGAGATCACATAAAGGACAACAGGATATGCAGAAATTCCTTAAAAAGAGAAGCTCGCATTCGCCGGGGGCCAGTGCTAAGAAAATGGCGGCGACGCGCGAAACTGAAGCTGAGGCTGATGACTCGGAGGCAGACAGTGAGAGAGGCGGTGCAGCTGGGGAACGAGACACAGCGCCTGTATCGAAATCATTCCTCACTAAAGTGCTCGGACAAGCCTTAGACAAAGCCCTGAGACCGGTACTCACAGAGCTGGCAGAAATTAAAACCGAAATATCACAAGTCGGCCACAGAGTAGAGGCGCTTGAACAGACGACCCAGGAGCTGCAGGCACACGCTTCAGGAGTAGCGGAATGCCTAGACGGACATGCTGCGGAGCTCAACAGGGCATTTCTATTGCTAGAAGATCAAGAGAATCGTAGCAGGAGGCGGAATGTCCGAATAAAAGGCCTACCTGAATCCTGGGCTGCGGAGTCACTCCGTAAAGTCGCTGCGGAAATCTTCGCCGATCTGTTGGGATCGGAACCTGCCGAATCCATAGTAATAGAGCGCATACACAGAGCGCTGAGACCCCAACCGAAGCCAAATGAGAGGCCAAGGGATGTGATATGCGGCCTTCTATCATATGTGGACACAGCCCGTATTATGGAGGCAGCGCGAGCTACAGAAAAGATTCAGTATGACGGTGTAGTTATTGCGCTCTATCAGGACATTGCACCATCAACGCTAGCGAAGAGGCGCATACTGAAACCGCTGCTGGACGCCTTAAGGGCACAGAAGACACCGTATACCTGGATGTATCCCTTTGGACTGTCGGTACTCAAAAATGGGAAACGCACCATCATTCAGGTGCCGGAAGATCTAGAGGGCGCGTGGGATCGCATCGGAATAAAGCCTATGGATATCCCCTCGTGGCTGCCTGTGACCTGCCCGGCGGCACTCCCGGCCTTACCGCAAGTAGAACCTGGGAGAAGAATCCAACGAGCCAAGTTCAGCAAGACGGCTAAACAGCTAATAGGAGATGCGGACCCTCCGATTTGAAGATACCGCAGCCGGTGGCACAGTGAAGTATTAAGTATTAACTAAGCTTCAAGCGGGACATGCTAGAGATACCTTTTTTAGGACAGTTCTTGTTCTAGATTTTAATCGATAGTTTGGGACGCTCTGGGCATGTTCCACCTGCACTCCTGATGGCTGGTGACTGAGACGGTGTGTGTCTCATGGTCTCATGTCGCCAGTACCCATGGTTCAGTATTAATGTTCATGTTACATCGAGTAATTGTCTTGCATTCTTAGCGTCTTGGTTAACATCAGCCAGTTAATGTGATGCTTGAGAAGCACTAATTTGATGTTCTAGTTCACATTGTCTTGCACTTTACGGGCATAGCTTCTCTCTGAGAATACACTTATGGTGTTAAAGTGTGAATGCTCTCTGGCGCTGCGCATACTACGCCTATTAGCTCTGTTTCTGCGCATCACGGTATGCAACGTCCTTTGATACCAAGAACAGAGAAGTCCCCACATGCGAGATCAGATATATGCTACTCCATTTTTAGAAGTATATCTGTGCTCATGGTATCAGCCCATGCAGAATTGTAGGGGAGACGCTTGGAAGTCTTCTAGGCTAACAGCAATCTCCTATACAGGGCTGCATATGCGACTCCAGCGCTATAATGCGAATTTTTGTAGGCGCAATAAGTAGAATAGAGCTGGGATCTGGATGATTCTTTCTTTTCTTTTCTTCTCTTATCTTTTCATTTCTGTTCGTTTAGAATATTGGAAGTCTTGCCATTCTTGATAACACTGCTATGATGTTGGTACAATGTGTTCCATGTTCTCACCTGCTTGAACCACTTGCATGTGACTCTCAGAGTGTGTTAATAATTGGTTATGCAGGTCACCAGAGAAAAGTATTAATGCTGATTGCTGTGATGTATAGACGACGTGACCAGGCCGAAAGTTTTTTCTTGTTATTACCCCCTTGGAGCTGTCTACATACGTTTCCGATTTCTTTATTTTATTTATTTTTTACCTGTATGACAGCCCATACTTACTGGACTCATATCCAGTAGTTGACTAACTACGATATCCTCTATTGCTTTCTTCTTTCTTCTATCTACCTCCTTTTCATATATTTCTTCTCTTACTCACCCCCGCCCTTCTCTTTGACCTTCCTCCCTCCCCCCGCACACCTCTTTACCCTTGTAAGATATCTCTATTAGGCCCATACAAGCCTCATAAGGAAACCTTACAGATTGCAATTCTCCTCTAGTAGCAGACTTCTTGAGATCTAAGATGACTGATATACAGGTCGCGACATTCAATGTCAAGGGTTTAAATTCGCCGCAGAAACGTGGTCAAGTCATGTTAGCACTCAGAAAATTAGGTTCACAGATAGTGTTCCTTCAGGAGACTCACCTTCGCCAGAAGAAAATGCCAAAGATGCCTAAGCGTCCATTTGCTCATTGGTTTCATAGTGTCCAACCAACTTCAGCCTCTAAAGGGGTAGCCATAGCGATTCACCAGTCCATTCCGTTCACAGTAACGCAGCAACACACAGATGCGGAGGGGCGCCTTCTCTTGGTCAAAGGCTTAATAGCAGACCGTAAGTTCACTTTAGCAAATCTTTATGTTCCAAATAAGTCTCCTGTTCAATGGCTTTTACAAGCCTTAGACACACTTAAACTTTTTGCTGAAGGGCAGATAATTTTAGGGGCGGACTTAAACCTGGTCTTAAACCCTGTCTTAGACTCATCCTCAGCTAAATCTCAGGTGACGCAAAGGCTCCTTAGTAAACTCCACAAGAAACTTCAGGACCTGCGTCTGATAGACGTTTGGAGAAGCCTTCATCCCACAGATAAAGACTTCTCCTTTTATTCAATTCCGCATAAGACCTATCAACGTCTAGACCATGTTTTAACCTCTGCATCTCTTCTCCCCTTTTTCAGGAAGGCAGACATTGGCAATATTACCTTGTCTGATCATGCTCCATGCTGTGCGACCTTCACCCTCACCTCCCTACCAAAAAGAGACTGGAACTGGAAGCTAAACGAATCTTTGCTGTATAACCAACTTCACTTGGACCAGGTCAGAGCTCAACTTATAGAGTACTTTGCACTTAACTCCTCCACACACAGCTCACAACCTATTGTATGGGAGGCCCATAAGGCTTTTGTTAGAGGGTGCTTTATATCTCTAGGCTCTAGAGCAAAAAAGGAACAGCAAAAAGAGGTTGACACACTTCTAGCAGAAATAGCGACAATCGAGAGGAAGCATAAAGCTTCACTGTGCAATGATCACCAGAAGACCCTGACGGATCTTAGGCTAAAATTGCGAGACCTTCTTAGTAATAGAGTAGCAAAGCAAATGTTGAACTTCCAGCATAAGGTCTACGCACATGGAGAGAAAGGGGGTAAACTGATGTCATCATTGCTTAAAAAAGCTCGGAATGTCACCCACATTTCTGCAATTAATCAACCAAATGGTAGCCTAACTAAAGACACTCCAGAAATAGCAAATGCTTTTAAAGAGTTTTACTCAAAACTTTACAACCTGAATCAAACTGAAACCCCATGCGAGAAGCTTCAGAGGGAGTGCCGGATAAAAACTTTACTAGAATCCCTTCATCTCCCGTCCATAACGCCAGAGGAATCAAATCACCTTGTTAGACCAATATCAACTGAAGAAATATGTAGTACCCTAAATACTTTCCCTCCTGGGAAGAGCCCGGGACCTGATGGCTTGCCTCTAATATACTACAAAAAGTTTCAAGATATCCTCATCCCCAAATTCACGGACGTATGTAACGCACTCATGCAGGGACACCCCCTACCTAAGCAGACACTTGAGTCTCACGTCACCTTAATACCTAAGGAGGGTAAGGACCCCCTGAACTGCGGCAGCTATCGCCCGATCTCCCTCTTGAACTTAGATTTAAAATTATGGGCCAAGATTTTAGCCTGCAGACTAAGTAAGTTGCTACCTGGCCTGATAGGACAGGAACAGTCTGGTTTTGTTCAGGGCCGGGAGGGAAAAGATAACTCCCGCAGGATATTCCATGCTATACACCTAGCACATGATAAGAAGATACCCTTAGCCCTGTTAAGTATCGACGCTGAAAAAGCGTTTGACAGGGTTAACTGGTTGTACATGAAACAGACGCTACAACGTTTCGCCTTTCCAGAAGTTTTTATAAGAGCAATATTTACGCTATATAAAAACCCATATGCCAGGTTGAAGGTGAATGGCACGCTTTCTCCATCCTTTGACATAACTAACGGAACTAGGCAGGGATGTCCCCTGTCCCCCTCACTGTTCATCCTGGTAGCAGAGTCACTCCTACAACTGGTTAGACAGTCTCCCGATATTCAAGGAATTAAATATGGAGAGAGAGAACTAAAATGTACCGCGTTTGCTGATGACTTATTGTTTCTGATAAGGGAACCAGAGAAGGGATTGACCGCGCTGATAGAGAGAATAGAGGAATATAGTTCTCTATCAGATTTCAAAGTCAATCACTCGAAATCAGAAATAATGAATATCTCTTTACCCAACTCCAAGATTCCCCCTTTGAAAGCTCGACTCCCATTCCAGTGGACCAAAGGTCCAATTAAATACTTAGGCGTTTCAATACCGAGTGACACCCGTGACTTATACCAACATAACTACGTTCCACTTTTGAAGGTCATCCAGAACTTACTACACACCTATAACCTCCCCTATCTCTCTTGGATGGGTAGGAAAAATGTCCTAAAAGCGTACGTAATGCCGAAAGTCCTGTACACCATGCAATTGGTACCGATATGGCTCCCGAAATCTTACCTGCAGAGTATTAGGAGTATGTTCTCCAGGTTCCTATGGAACGGTAGAAGGCCTAGGATATCACACGACATGCTAACTAGACATAGGGAGAAAGGAGGACTGGGGCTACCAGATATATCTAGATACTACAAAGCGATACAGATTAATAGATGGCTTGAAATGGTTGATCCCAAAAGACAACCAGATGTCCAAGCAATATGTAAGCATAGTGTAGGAAAAGGTTTCCAGAAACATTTGTGGCTACCAGATAGAAACATACATAATGACAAAACAATGGACCCTTTGATGTGTGGCCTCAGTAAGGTCTGGAAAGAACTGAAAGGGAATCTGGCCCCTGACCCATCCCCTTTGCTCCCTGTGAGCCTACTGCCTGATCTCCTAAATCATGACGACTTGGGAAAGCTGCACTTGTGGAATTCCCTAACATTAGTCAAATTAGGTGATATCACTCCAAACATGGAATCCTCTATTTTGGCTGCCCTCCCGCGCTCGACCATTGAATCCCCAGGTTTTTTCCTAGCAAAATCCCATATCAAAGCTGTGTGTGGGGAGTTGACAGTGAAGTACCCTTCCCAGAGATCCTTAACTGAATTTGAAAAACTGGTACTGTCGCCGCTCTCTTCTACAAAGAAAGTGTCGAAGCTCTATCCGGTAGTTGGAGGGGAGGGTGAACAGTCGAGACCTCAATATATTAAGGATTGGGAGAAGGAGCTGAACAGGGTGCTGACCGATGCAGAGGTGAGACAAATATTAAGGAATTCTCATGGTTTCTCCCGTTGCTCCCGGTTGCAGGAGAACCATTTTAAGCTCCTCTCAAGGTGGTATAAAACGCCTGAATTCCTGTACAAAAGAGGCCTGTCCCCTACCAGCGAGTGCTGGAGATGCGGTAATGAGGTAGGCTCACTCTCGCACATCTGGTGGAATTGTCAGAAAATCAAGGCATATTGGAGTGAAATAGAAGCGATGGTCAGAAAACTTACATCTCCCAGTTTTAACCTTACCTTAGAAATGGTGGCACTGGCACTCCCGACGCCTCAATATTCCCCTTCCAAGAAGAATCTGGTCTCACACGTTATAGCGGTAGCAAAAGCATTGATCCCCTTGCATTGGCTTGATGCCAACCCCCCTTCTGTACACGAGATGAAAGCTAAGATGGCTCAAATTTGTAAGTTCGAAGAAATGTCCAGTTGGATTGAGAGGACACATGATAAGTACGAAAAACTATGGAATCCTTGGAAATCTCTGGCGAGGGTGAGCTCTGAGTCCTGACCGACGTTTACTTTAACGCTAGAACTTGAACAGTGATATACCTATCCTCTTTCCCTCCCCCCCTCCCCCCCCCCCCCCTCTCTACACCTTTCTTTCTTTTCCCCGCTTTTTTACTTTTTCTTCCTCCTTTTCTTCTTTTCTCTCTTTCGCCTCTAATCACTCTATCTATTACTGTATTGGACATACAAAGTCTTGATAAAAGGCGCTCTGGATACCTTCTAGAGAAGAATATATATGATTTTACAAGTCTCCCAGAGCACGGAGAGAAGATAACTCTCCTTGCTGTTAGTATAACAGACTATTGTATGCTCATGCATTTGTAATTGAGTATTATGTTTGACTGTAAAGATACGACTTTACATTATGTAGTACTAATACATACCTCTCTATTGTCATATCATTGCATATATGTTGTTTACTCTATAAAACTGAAAATAAAGAATATATAAAAAAAAAAAAATGGAAAATCGGCCAAAAAAGTTAAATTTGGAAATTTAATCTCCATTTTCTTATAATTCTTGTGGAACACCTAAAGGGTTAACAAAGTTTATAATATCAGCTTTGAATACCTTGAGGGGTGTAGTTTCTAAAATGGGGTCATTTTTGGGTGGTTTCTATTATGTAATCCTCACAAAGTGACTTCAGACCTGAAATGGTCCTTAAAAAGTGGGTTTTGGAAATTAAGAAAAAATTCACAAAATGATCCAAACATGAAGTAGACATATGGGGAATGTAAAGTAATATTTTTTTTGAGGTATTACTATCTATTATAATAGTAGAGAAACTGAAATTTATAAATTTGCTAATTTTTCCAAATTTTGGTAAATTTGGTATATTTTTATAAATAAAAATTCCTTTTATTAACTCAATTTTCAGTTCACTCAGTTTTTTTTACAGGTTCTGGCTGTATATTATCTCTACTTTTTATTGGTGCCACCATGCCCACCAGTCTTGTCGTTTGATGTTACCTCCTGTGATCTGGCTTCCAGGTCCTGTACTATATACAATCATCTTCATCTTCACCCTCCATGCCACTTTAGACTTTCAGACTGTGATATGTCATCATTCCTGCTCTTTATTTGTCCACAGTGCCACAGTTGTTACCACTGCCTCTAGTTCCACCACCGTGGCAACAAGTGCCAGTACTACTACCATCACAACCACAAAAACCAACATAGATATACATAGGGACCCCGTCTGCCTGAACTTCCTCCTCAAGGCAGTTCAAACACTGACTATTCTCACACAAGACATAAACAGGGAGACTCTCTTGATTATCTTATTGCGTGGTTATGTTTTGTTGCCTCTTCTTAAGAAAAAAGAAGGCACCTGGCTAACATTGAAGACAGAGAGGATGCAAGTGAAAGGTTTTTCTGCATCTGAAAGGAGGAGCAGGTGTAATGCTGTTGCCCCTCACCCCAAAGCATGTAGTGAGATTCAGAGGTGACCTCAACATTTTCATGAGTTTCTTATACCGAAAAAATGAGTTTCTTTTTTGTGCAGGATTTTTTTAAATGCAGAACTAGCTGCCAGCAAGCTGTAATAAACACACCACTCTGAGTTACTAGTCCCTCCCTCCCTCCCTCTCTCTATATATGCTTTCCCTGATCAAAGTTCCCACAATAAATCCAATTATATCTTCCTATTCTCTCCCTATACTCCGCTTGTAGTGTCCCTATCATACTAGATTAGTGGCTTAAATCTGTTATAGTGTTTTGTCAGACACTAGCGCAATCTATAATTTCCTAAGCCAAGCTGGGAACAAAATGGTGTTTTTATCTTCTAGCATAATGACCTACCTCTTTATTGCCTGATCATGCTGTCTTTCAGCTTCTGAGCCAATCAGGGCAGTCTTGCCCTCTACTTCCTCCCAGTGACATGTGATCATCATCTTCCTCCCTCATGATTTTTCCACATAAATATTTACATTAAAATGGTGCTGGGCACCTTTTCTATGTGATTCATCCAAAACAAATCACCAAAAGTTCAGATTTTGTATTCATTTTTTTAAATGAAATTTGTAACACATCCAATTCATTTAGAATTTGTTTGCTCATCTCTATTATTAATGTTTAAATGACTTGTGCCCATCAAGTAACTAATGTGCATGTGACATGTGTGTGTTATTGTTCAAAGTTAGAGTGGTGTATGTGACATGATCTTAATGTGTGAGTAGAGTGCTGCATGTGTCTTATGTATGACATATGTGCAGAATGTATCTAATGTGTAGTGGTATATTTGTGCAATGAACAATGTCTGGCATGTGTCTAATGTGTGTCCTGTGTATGTCTTGTTTGCGGTAAATGTCTGATGTGGAATTGATATGTTTAAAGTATAAATTGTATTAAATCTTTGTAGACTCTTTACTGCAAGTTTCCAGTGGATTTCATGATACTGTACAGTGTCCTAATGCAACTTGTATCAAAACTGTATGGGCACATGCAAGGCAAAATCAAACCACAAATTCTAGAGGGTGCTATGGCAGAACTGCACAAATAATAATGCATTACCCCTAATCATTGGATCCTTTATTTGTCAGAAATACTCTTTTACTGTATAATTGGAACTTCCAGGTTTCAAACCATGCTAATTAAACAATTATACAGTACTAATGTACATCATTATCTCTAAAACAAAAAAAAAATCTCCATACAAATATTTCCTACAAGTTTATTTAAAGATGAGTTAAAATACTGGTAAAAGAAATTAAATAATAACACTAATATCCCACTGGTAAATTAGTTTCTTCATTTCCTCATAACCCTTTTAACCATTGGGAATCTAAAGGTGTCAGAATATATAAAAAAAGTAGAGTATAATGACAGGTGTGAATTGTAGGTTTTGAGTATAAACTAACTGGCTGTGGACATACAGTATATGGAACTGTGGCATAAGAAAATAACACATTTTGATTAAAATATATTGCATCATATAGCTTTTTTTAGAAAAGGGATTGATCATATCTCTTAAGGCTGCTTTCACATGGGCTGCCTGATCCAGCAGAGAATGACGGGAATCAGTCAGACAAAAAAACACAACATACAGCTGTTTGTGTCAGGCCAATTATCAGCATTTTTTCCAGAATGCAGCCGGAGCTACACTGGACCCCATTATACTTAACCCCTTCAACCACTGTGACATACCTGTACATCATATTGGTTGAGGTAATAGGTGAACCAGGCTTCTGCAATGAGCCCCCTCCATATTATTGAGCCCCACCATTTATTATAAAGCAGGCACCCCACTGGAATGAAGGGGAACGGTGATCCCACCATTTAACCCCTCAGGTGTTGCAATCAGCAGTGATTGTGTTATCAGTGAGGTAAGGCAGAGGGATACGGCTCCCTCTACCTTCAGATCAGAGCCCCAGCAGTGAAATTGCAGGGCTATGAACCATTACCTTGGCACCCTGGATGCTTGTGAAGCCTTCCAGACTTGCCCTGGTAAGCTCCCAGCTGCTCTGTGCATGAAGCACAGCTCAGAGACAGTGTTAGAATCCTATTCGCCCTAATCTCTAATAGTTATTAAATCAATTAATAGTTATCAAATAAAACGTAAAAAAAAAGTTTAAATTTAAATTAAAAGTTTAAATCACCCCCCTTACCCAATTTTACATATGAACAATAAACAAATATATCAGATATTGCCACGTCCAAAAATGTCTGAACTATTAAAGTATATAAAAAATTAAATAAATCTCTGCAGTGAACTCTGCAAAGGGAAAAAAAATAAAAATCACACAATTAGCCATTTAGTCACCTTTTCCCCCCCAAAAAATGAATAACAGTGATCAAAAAGTTGTGCATACCACAAAAACGGTAACAATAAAAACTACATTTCATCCCTCAAAAAGCAAACCCTCATATACGTAGCTCTGTGGATGGAAATATAAAAAAGTTATAGCCATCAGTAAATGGCAATGCAAAAAAAGTTTTTTTTTTTAAGTAGTAAAACGAAATAAAATACAACTTTTGGTATCACTGTATTCATATTGAGCCATAAAAAAAATGATGTCATGTCATTTTTATCACACAGTGAACACTGTGATCGCAAGACCCCCCCCCAAAAAAAACTTGGCAGAATTGTGTTTTTTTTGACCCCACAAAGATTTTTATTTTCATATTTTCCAATAACAGACATAGTAAATTAAATGGTGCCCTTAAAAAAATACAGCGTAGGCCTCTTGCACACAAACATTATTTTTTTCCGTTTGCATACCGTTTTTTGCATTCCTTATGCGGACCGTCTACGGAACCATTCAAGGTTTTTAATCATGCTCTTGAAGGGACCCTGTTTCCTTCTGAGATGCTTACAGCCCTAATTGTCACACTGCCTAAACCTGGAAAATCCCCAGATGTACCTCAAAATTTCAGGCCAATTTCACTACTCAATTCGGACATAAAAATATTCGCCAAATTAATAGCCAACAGACTGTCACCCATACTTCCTTTCCTAATTAAGGATGACCAAACGGGGTTTGTTAAAGGCCACATATCATTGGATAATACCAGAAGATTGGTGTATCTGTTTGATTATGCTGAGCAGAAAGGCCTCACCATGCTGGCAGTGACACTGGACGCTGAGAAGGCGTTTGACCGCTTACATTGGTCGTTCGCATTCTCGGTTCTCCAGAAAATGGGGATTCAGGGACAGCATAGTGAATGCCTTCTCCAGCTTATACTACTCTCCCATGGCTAGGATATGGGTAAACGGGGTGTTATCCAACCCTTTCCGGATTACCAATGGCTCTCGTCAAGGGTGCCCACTATCACCCCTCTTATTTATTTTAGCCCTGGAACCTATTGCTCAATACATTAGGAACACTCCCCTCATCCAGGGTGTGGACATTGGCGGACAGAATCACAGAATTTCACTATTTGCGGATGACATCATCCTTACACTGTCAAACCCTCTGCTATCCTTACCCTTTGCCTTTGACATCATAACACAATTCGGTACACTGTCCTACTATAAAATTAATAACTCTAAGTCCCAAGCCCTGCCTCTCAATATCCCTCTAAAAGATATAACAGTGTTAAAATCCCAATACCCCCTAGACTGGCAAGACTCGGAACTTCCATATTTGGGAATCAAGCTTACGTACCCCTGCTCCCTACTATACAAGCGAAATTACGAGCCCATTCTCTCGACCATGTCCTCTGACTTTTCCCAATTTTCCATGAAAGAGATTTCGTGGGTGGGAAGGGTGGCGGCATTCCAGATGATAACTCTGCCTAAACTGATCTATAAAATATAGAAAATGTCGCACTAAGATGAGAAGGGGATCCAGGAGAGGTGCACCCACTAACAGACAACACCCGGTCAGATAGAGATAAATAAATAAAAAATAGAGGTGGGGCACTCACTAAAAGTATAGGGATCTTTAATTTATTATAACAGCAACAACACAATAGAAGTACAATAGGCACAATATAATATCAGCAATATAGTAAAAAGGAGAGCATATAAAATTTGGTACTGGCGATGATATAAATGATAAAATAGAACAACAATAAAAAGCGATGAAAAAGATTAAATTCAACAATATTAATTAAATAAATTGATAAGAAAGGATTAAAGGGCGTATGCAGCTATGGAGTTATACTGGATAACAGTTTGGCTGCTGATACGCACAGCGGCGTCCCGCTGTATTAGTATGATGCGATCGCTTTTGGGTGGGATATGCAAGTGCTTACCTGAGGCTCCTTTGCGCTGGATGCTAGTCCCTCGACTCGGCGTATTGGTGTACAGCTCCGGTCTCAAGGGTTGGTGTCCTGATTCAAATTAGGCGCCAGTGGAAATGTTTGTTGCACTCCTCCTGGTGGTGGGGGGGGGGGGGGATACCAGACGCGTTTCGGGGATTTACAAAGCAGACCCCTTCCTCAGTGGTTGACGACCCCCTGTTCGTATTCCAACTTTATAGTGCATGAGAGACAAGGAAAGACTGGTTCGGAATCCGGATTTTAAGAATTGGGATCAATGTGTATTGGAGCTGGCTGTCGCTATATATTCGGCATATCATCAGCCATATCATTCATATAATCGGGTAAGTAGTATCAATCCATCATATAAATAAGGAACATCCAGATAAAATAAGAATATTAGTGTAAATCCATATGTAGGTATAAATGATAACGGGATCTCCTCCTGTAGAGACATCCATGTCTTGTTTAAAATTTATAATATAGCGGTTTCTCTGAAATCACATCAAGTGAAATAAGTATCGTTCTTGCAAATGAATCCATGCGGTTCTATTGCGTCTTTATATACAACTAGATGCTCTATGGAAAAAATGTATAGTCTCTTCAATATATATTAATTATTTTGATACATTGACTGCTGATATGGTTACAAGGGAAAGCGGTATCTACACACAATAGTTTCAAATCCCAAACGATACATTGCGGTTACATATAGTCTTTATAATCGTAAAATTCTCATACAGAGGGACATATAGGAAATCGTGTCGCGTCTGGTATCCCCCCCCCCCCACCAGGAGGAGTGGGTCTGCAAGTCCGAGGAAGCCTGGAGGTTATATTTCGTGGGCCAGAGTAATTACCGGAATACATCGGTATTGCAATACGTAGGTAACCAAAACCACGTGCAACAAACATTTCCACTGGCGCCTAATTTGAATCAGGACACCAACCCTTGAGACCGGAGCTGTACACCAATACGCCGAGTCGAGGGACTAGCATCCAGCGCAAAGGAGCCTCGGGTAAGCACTTGCATATCCCACCCAAAAGCGATCGCATCATACTAATACAGCAGGACGCCGCTGTGCGTATCAGCAGCCAAACTGTTATTCAGTATAACTCCATAGCTGCATACGCCTGGGACTTTGATTTCTCTTACTTGAGAGACCTGCTATAAAGACTGGTTGTCGGAGTGGATCACCATATATGGAATCATTCTTCAGAATTTAACTAGTGAATATCCCTATGTCTGACATTTGAATTTACTATTATATTTTAACTATACACATCGGGATCTCATTTATCAATTTATTTAATCCTTTCTTATCAATTTATTTAATTAATATTGTTGAATTTAATCTTTTTTATCGCTTTTTATTGTTGTTCTATTTTATCATTTATATCATCGCCAGTACCAAATTCTAAACTGATCTATGTCTTCAGAGCTCTCCCAATCTCAGTCCCTACTTTATTCTTTAAAAAGGCACAATCAACCTTATCCAAATATATATGGAAATCATGCAAACCTAGAATAGCCCAGAAACAACTTTTCCTAAGGAAAAAAGCAGGAGGAATAGGCCTACTTTTTATTAGTGACAAAGCCATCGGTCTGTCGCTAGCACGGGAATGGTGGAAAAAAGATTGTACCAAGGCTTGGCATCAAATTGAATCCCATTCAATTGGTGGAGGCTCCTTGAGAGACCTGTTTATAAGCATTATATGTAGAGTTGAGCGAATAGCTGGATGTTCGGGTTCGAGAAGTTCGGCCGAACTTCCCGGAAATGTTCGGGTTCGAGATCCGAATCCGACCCGAACTTCGTCCCGAACCCGAACCCCATTGAAGTCAATAGGGACCCAAACTTTTCGGCACTAAAAAGGCTGTTAAACAGCCAAAGAAAGGGCTAGAGGGCTGCAAAAGGCAGCAACATATAGGTAAATACCCTGCAAACATATGTGGATAGGGAAATGAATAACAATAAAAATAAATAAAAATTAACCAAATATCAATTAGAGAGAGGTCCCATAGCAGAGAATCTGGCTTCACGTCACCCACCACTGTAACAGTCCATTGTCATATATTTAGGCCCCGGCACCCAGGCAGAGGAGAGAGGTCCCATAACAGAGAATCTGGCTTCATGTCAGCAGAGAATCAGTCTTCTTGTCGTAGCAGAGAATCATGCTTCACGTCACCCAACACTGGAACAGTCCATTGTCAGATATTTAGGCCCAGGCACCCAGGCAGAGGAGAGAGGTCTCGTAACAGAGAATCTGGCTTCGTGTCAGCAGAGAATCAGTCTTCATGTCATAGCAGAGAATCAGGCTTCACGTCACCCACCACTGTAACAGTCCATTGTCATAAATTTAGGCCCCGGCACCCAGGCAGAGGAGAGAGGTCTCGTAACAGACAATCTGGCTTCATGTCAGCAGAGAATCAGTCTTCATATCATAGCAGAGAATCAGGCTTCACATCACCCAACTCTGGAACAGTCTATTGTCAGATATTTAGGCTCAGGCACCCAGGCAGAGGAGAGAGGTCCCGTAACAGAGAATCTGGCTTCATGTCAGCAGAGAATCAGTCTTCATATCATAGCAGAGAATCATGCTTCACGTCACCCACCACTGTAACAGTCCATTGTCATAAATTTAGGCAGAGGAGAGAGGTCCCGTAACAGAATCTGGCTTCATGTCAGCAGAGAATCAGTCTTCATGTCATAGCAGAGAATCATGCTTCACGACACACAACACTGGAACAGTCCATTGTCAGATATTTAGGCCCAGGCACCCAGGCAGAGGAGAGAGGTCCCGTAACAGAGAATCTGGCTTCATGTCAGCAGAGAATCAGTCTTCATATCATAGGAGAGAAAAATGCTTCACGTCACCCACCACTGCAACAGTCCATTGTCAGATATTTAGGCCCAGGCACCCAGGCAGAGGAGAGAGGTCCCGTAACAGACAATCTGGCTTCATGTCAGCAGAGAATCAGTCTTCATGTCATAGCAGAGAATCATGCTTCACGTCACCTAACACTGGAACAGTCCATTGTCAGATATTTAGGCCCAGGCACCCAGGCAGAGGAGAGAGGTCCCGTAACAGAGAATCTGGCTTCATGTCAGCAGAGAATCAGTCTTCATATCATAGCAGAAAATCATGCTTCACGTCACCCACCACTGTAACAGTCCATTGTCATAAATTTTGGCCCCGGCACCCAGGCAGAGGAGAGAGGTCCCGTAACAGAGAATCTGGCTTCATGTCAGCAGAGAATCAGTCTTCATGTCATAGCAGAGAAACATGCTTCACGTCACCCACCACTGTAACAGTCCATTGTCATAAATTTAGGCCCAGGCACCCAGGCAGAGGAGAGAGGTCCCGTAACAGAGAATCTGGCTTGATGTCAGCAGAGAATCAGTCTTCATGTCATAGCAGAGAATCATGCTTCACGTCACCTAACACTGGAACAGTCCATTGTCAGATATTTAGGCCCAGGCACCCAGGCAGAGGAGAGAGGTCCCGTAACAGAGAATCTGGCTTCATGTCAGCAGAGAATCAGTCTTCATATCATAGCAGAAAATCATGCTTCACGTCACCCACCACTGTAACAGTCCATTGTCATAAATTTTGGCCCCGGCACCCAGGCAGAGGAGAGAGGTCCCGTAACAGAGAATCTGGCTTCATGTCAGCAGAGAATCAGTCTTCATGTCATAGCAGAGAAACATGCTTCACGTCACCCAACACTGGAACAGTCCATTGTCAGATATTTAGGCCCAGGCACCCAGGCAGAGGAGAGAGGTCCCGTAACAGAGAATCTGGCTTCATGTCAGCAGAGAATTAGTCTTCATGTCATAGCAGAGAATCATGCTTCACGTCACCCAACATTGGAACAGTCCATTGTCATATATTTAGGCCCCGGCACCCAGACAGAGGAGAGGTTCATTCAACTTTGGGTTGCCCCGCAATATAATGGTAAAATGAAAATAAAAAGAGGATTGAATGAGGAAGTGCCCTGGAGTACAATAATATATGGTTAAGGGGAGGTAGTTAATGTCTAATCTGCACAAGGGATGGACAGGTTCTGTGGGATCCATGCCTGGTTCATTTTTATGAACGTCAGCTTGTCTACATTGGCTGTAGACAGGCGGCTGCGTTTGTCTGTAATGACGCCCCCTGCCGTGCTGAATACACGTTCAGACAAAACGCTGGCCGCCGGGCAGGCCAGCACCTCCAAGGCATAAAAGGCTAGCTCTGGCCACGTGGACAATTTAGAGACCCAGAAGTTGAATGGGGCCGAACCATCAGTCAGTACGTGGAGGGGTGTGCACACGTACTGTTCCACCATGTTAGTGAAATGTTGCCTCCTGCTAACACGTTGCGTATCAGGTGGTGGTGCAGTTAGCTGTGGCGTGTTGACAAAACTTTTCCACATCTCTGCCATGCTAACCCTGCCCTCAGAGGAGCTGGCCGTGACACAGCTGCCTTGGCGACCTCTTGCTCCTCCTCTGCCTTGGCCTTGGGCTTCCACTTGTTCCCCTGTGACATTTGGGAATGCTCTCAGTAGCGCGTCTACCAACGTGCGCTTGTACTCGCGCATCTTCCTATCACGCTCCAGTGCAGGAAGTAAGGTGGGCACATTGTCTTTGTACCGTGGATCCAGCAGGGTGGCAACCCAGTAGTCCGCACACGTTAAAATGTGGGCAACTCTGCTGTCATTGCGCAGGCACTGCAGCATGTAGTCGCTCATGTGTGCCAGGCTGCCCAGAGGTAAGGACAAGCTGTCCTCTGTGGGAGGCGTATCGTCATCGTCCTGCGTTTCCCCCCAGCCACGCACCAGTGATGGGCCCGAGCTGCGTTGGGTGCCACCCCGCTGTGACCATGCTTCATCCTCATCCTCCTCCACCTCCTCCTCATCCTCGTCCTCCTCGTCCTCCAGTAGTGGGCCCTGGCTGGCCACATTTGTACCTGGCCTCTGCTGTTGCAAAAAACCTCCCTCTGAGTCACTTCTAAGAGACTGGCCTGAAAGTGCTAAAAATGACCCCTCTTCCTCCTCCTCCTCCTCCTGGGCCACCTCCTCTTCCATCATCGCCCTAAGTGTTTTCTCAAGGAGACATAGAAGTGGTATTGTAACGCTGATAACGGCGTCATCGCCACTGGCCATGTTGGTGGAGTACTCGAAACAGCGCAACAGGGCACACAGGTCTCGCATGGAGGCCCAGTCATTGGTGGTGAAGTGGTGCTGTTCCGCAGTGCGACTGACCCGTGCGTGCTGCAGCTGAAACTCCACTATGGCCTGCTGCTGCTCGCACAGTCTGTCCAGCATGTGCAAGGTGGAGTTCCACCTGGTGGGCACGTCGCATATGAGGCGGTGAGCGGGAAGGCCGAAGTTACGCTGTAGCGCAGACAGGCGAGCAGCGGCAGGATGTGAACGCCGGAAGCGCGAACAGACGGCCCGCACTTTATGCAGCAGCTCTGACATGTCGGGGTAGTTGTGAATGAACTTCTGCACCACCAAATTCAGCACATGCGCCAGGCAAGGGATGTGCGTCAAACCGGCTAGTCCCAGAGCTGCAACGAGATTTCGCCCATTATCGCACACCACCAGGCCGGGCTTGAGGCTCACCGGCAGCAACCTCTCGTCGCTCTGTTGTTCTATACCCCGCCACAACTCCTGTGCGGTGTGGGGCCTGTCCCCCAAACATATGAGTTTCAGAATGGCCTGCTGACGTTTACCCCGGGCTGTGCTGAAGTTGGTGGTGAAGGTGTGTGGCTGACTGGATGAGCAGGTGGAAGAAGAGGAGGAGGAAGCTGAGTAGGAGGAGGTGGCAACAGGAGGCAAAGAATGTTGCCCTGCGATCCTTGGCGGCGTAAGGACGTGCGCCAAACAGCTCTCCGCCTGGGGCCCAGCCGCCACTACATTTACCCAGTGTGCAGTTAGGGAGATATAGCGTCCCTGGCCATGCTTACTGGTCCACGTATCTGTGGTTAGGTGGACCTTGCCACAGATGGCGTTGCGCAGTGCACACTTGATTTTATCGGATACTTGGTTGTGCAGGGAAGGCACGGCTCTCTTGGAGAAGTAGTGCCGGCTGGGAACAACATACTGTGGGACAGCAAGCGACATGAGCTGTTTGAAGCTGTCTGTGTCCACCAGCCTAAATTACAGCATTTCATAGGCCAGTAGTTTAGAAATGCTGGCATTCAGGGCCAGGGATCGAGGGTGGCTAGGTGGGAATTTACGCTTTCTCTCAAATGTTTGTGAGATGGAGAGCTGAACGCTGCCGTGTGACATGGTTGAGATGCTTGGTGACGGAGGTGGTGGTGTTGGTGGTACATCCCCTGTTTGCTGGGCGGCAGGTGCCAACGTTCCTCCAGAGCGGAGGAAGAGGCCGAGGCGGCAGCAGCAGAAGAGGCCGAGGCGGCAGCACAGAAGAGTTAGCAGGGGGAGCCTGAGTGACTTCCTTGTTTTTAAGGTGTTTACTCCACTGCAGTTCATGCTTTGCATGCAGGTGCCCGGTCATGCAGATTGTGCTAAGGTTCAGAACGTTAATGCCTCGCTTCAGGCTCTGATGGCACAGCGTGCAAACCACTCGGGTCTTGTCGTCAGCACATTGTTTGAAGAAGTGCCATGCCAGGGAACTCCTTGAAGCTGCCTTTTGGGTGCTCGGTCCGAGATGGCGGCGGTCAGTAGCAGGCGGAGTCTCTTGGCGGCGGGTGTTCTGCTTTTGCCCACTGCTCCCTCTTTTGCTACGCTGTTGGCTCGGTCTCACCACTGCCTCTTCCTCCGAACTGTGAAAGTCAGTGGCACGACCTTCATTCCATGTGGGGTCTAGGACCTCATCGTCCCCTGCATCGTCTTCCACCCAGTCTTGATCCCTGACCTCCTGTTCAGTCTGCACACTGCAGAAAGATGCAGCAGTTGGCACCTGTGTTTCGTCATCATCAGAGACGTGCTGAGGTGGTATTCCCATGTCCTCATCATCAGGAAACATAAGTGGTTGTGCGTCAGTGCATTCTATGTCTTCCACCGCTGGGGAAGGGCTAGGTGGATGCCCTTGGGAAACCCTGCCAGCGGAGTCTTCAAACAGCATAAGAGACTGCTGCATAACTTGAGGCTCAGACAGTTTCCCTGGTATGCATGGGGGTGATGTGACAGACTGATGGGCTTGGTTTTCAGGCGCCATCTGTGCGCTTTCTGCAGAAGACTGGGTGGGAGATAATGTGAACGTGCTGGATCCACTGTCGGCCACCCAATTGACTAATGCCTGTACCTGCTCAGGCCTTACCATCCTTAGAACGGCATTGGGCCCCACCAAATATCGCTGTAAATTCTGGCGGCTACTGGGACCTGAGGTAGTTGGTACACTAGGACGTGTGGCTGTGGCAGAACGGCCACAGTCCTCTCCCAGCACCAGAGGGTCCACTAACACCACCACGACCATGTCCGCGTCCGCGTCCCTTACTAGATGTTTTCCTCATTGTTACCGTTCACCACAATAAGAAAATATTATTTGGCCCAATGTATTGAATTCAAATTCAGGCCTTTTTTTACAGACACCTAACACTATCTGGCTATCTATTTAGGTACCGTATTAGACTAATAAAGGCACAGCAGTAACGACAGATTTAGCTGAATATAAATTTGAGGCCTAGTATTTAGGCGCTGGATGACAGGTATACGTTTACAGACAGAATAAGACTTGGAAATGCACGGTAGCGTGTGAAGTTATTGTGGATGACCCTATCAGCACCTTGAATCTAATATACCCTTTTATGGATAGATTTAAAGTAGGTCTGATACAGCAGAAAACACTAATTTAGGAAATTGCTAAATTGGGAATTGTATTTCAACCCAGAACAAACACTGTGCTTTGATGGACACTAAATAACTTGACCAGCCACAGCAATAAACACAGATTTAGATAAATGTAAATTTGAGGCCTATTATTTAGGCGCTGGGTGAAAGGTATACGTTTACAGACAGAATTAGACTTGGAAATGCACAGTAGCGTGTGTGTGAAGTTATTGAGAATGACCCTATCTGCACCTTGAATCTAATATACCCTTTTACGGATAGATTTAAAGTAGGTCTGATACAGCAGAAACCACTAAATTAGGAAATTGCTAAATTGGGAATTGTATTTCAACCCAGAACAAAAACTGGGTTTTGACTGACACTAAATAACTTGACCAGCCACAGCAATAACCACAGATTTAGATGAATGTAAATTTGAGGCCTAGTATTTAGGAGCTGGGTGAAAGGTATATGTTTACAGACAGAATTAGACTTGGAAATGCACAGTAGCGTGTGTGTGAAGTTATTGAGAATGACCCTATCTGCACCTTGAATCTTATATACCCTTTTAATGAATAGATTTAAAGTAGCCCTGATACAGCAGAAACCACTAATTTAGGAAATTGCTTAGTTGGGAATTGTATTTCAACCCTGAACAAAAATATATCCTTTGCCAGACAGCAGACAGTATTACAATTGGCTGGCCACAGCTGAAACACCAGATTTAGGGTACTGCTATTTTGGCAATTGTGTTTCACCCCTCAATAAAATAGCAAGCACAGCCAAGCCCCTGATGTAGGATATAGCCAAAAAATAACCACACTATTGATGGTTAAATGCACTTGGTGACAGCTTGCCCCTGATGTGGGATATAGCCAAAAAATAACCATGCTATTGATTGTTAATTGCACTTCGTGACAGCTTGCCCCTGATGTGGGATATAGCCAAAAAATAACCACACTATTGATGGTTAAATGAACTTGGTGACAGCTTGCCCCTGATGTAGGATATAGCCAAAAAATAACCACACTATTGATGGTTAAATGCACTTGGTGACAGCTTGCCCCTGATGTAGGATATAGCCAAAACACAACCATACTATTGAGGGTTAAATGTACTTGGTGACAGCTTTCCCCATATGTAGTATATAGCCAAAAAATAACCACACTATTGAGGGTTAAATGCACTTGGTGACAGCTTGAACCTTATGTAGGATATAGCCAAAAAATAACCACACTATTGAGCGTTAAATTCACTTGGTGACAGCTTGCCCCTGATGTAGGATATAGCCAAACAATAACCACACTATTGATGGTTAAATGCACTTGGTGACAGCTTGCCCCATATGTAGAATATAGCCAAAAAAACAACCACACTATTGAGGGTTAAATGCACTTGGTGACAGCTTGCCCCATATGTGGTATATAGCCAAAAAATAACCACACTATTGATGGTTAAATGTACTTGGTGGCAGCTTGTGCTGGCGCACCACAAGACACAAAATGGCCGCCGATCACCCAGAAAAAAGTGAATGAAAAACGCTCTGGGCAGCCTAAAAACAGTGAGCAATTGAATAGCAGCAGTTCAATGATCCACAGCTGTAGATCGATCACT
Source organism: Bufo gargarizans (assembly GCF_014858855.1). Lineage (NCBI taxonomy): Eukaryota > Metazoa > Chordata > Amphibia > Anura > Bufonidae > Bufo > Bufo gargarizans. The sequence continues at coordinate 437,504,507 of NC_058082.1, read as the reverse complement.
GAATTAAGTCTTTTGGAGGAGTTAATCACTGCCTAATCTCGCCCTAACATCGCAGCTGCAACCTCTCCCTACACTGATCAGAGCAGAGTGACGTGCGGCGCTACGTGACTCCAGCTTAAATAGAGGCTAGGTCACATGCTGCACTGGCCAATCACAGCCATGCCAATAGTAGGCATGGCTGTGACGGCCTCTTGGGGCAAGTAGTATGACGCTTGTTGATTAGCTGCTTTGCAGCCTTTCAAAAAGCGCCAAGAAAGCGACGAACACCGAACCCGAACCCAGACTTTTACTAAAATGTTCGGGTCCGTGTCACAGACACCCCAAAATTCGGTACGAACCCAAACTATACAGTTCGGGTTCGCTCATCCCTAATTATATGGAACAGGAAGGTCCCTGACCTTTCCCTTATGACCACAAAACAGGGAGACTTTGGTTACAAATCCACAACTCATCCCCAGACTCTAAAGATACCTTACTCTTTCATTCTGACACCTATACCCTGGAATCAGTACTCCAGGACATTAGTTTATCCAGATGGCGTGGGAGGGGGATTGGAAAAGTCTCTCAGCTCAGTTCTGCTGATGGTATTCTCCCATTCAACATCATTCAGCAACTGTTCCAACTTCCATCCGGCTAGATATTTAATTAACTCAGGATTAAAATTTGTTAATGACCACTCTCAAAGCGCCCCCATCACTCATTTGGGGATCCTCCAATTGTATTACTCCCCGGGCTTATTGAGGAAAGGAGCAACTGGCGCATCTATGATTTTATAGGTGATAAAACTAAGTTTATTAAAACTAAACCTTTTAAAAGGTGGGAACGGGAATTGGGGAGCTCATTCTCTGAAGATTCTTGGTCACTCGCTATTGGCTTCTTGACCTCCAATTTTAAATGTGTTACCCATTACGAGGTGGGTGTCAAGACGCTCCTGAGTTGGTACTTCACACCCCAAAGACTACACATAATATACCCTTCTACTTCTCCCTTATGCTGGAGGGGGTGTGGGAATGTGGGTTCATTACTCCATGTCCTGTGGTCGTGCCCAATTATTGCTAACTTCTGGAGACAGGTATTTGCGCTGTTAAGAGAACCAACCGAGTCTGCAATAACTCAGTCCACAGAACTTGCTCTTTTATTTTTAGGCATTTAACACATACACCCTTCCTATAGACCCATAATGGGACATGTTCTACTTAGTGCTAAGTTAATTGTAACTCGTCACTGGAAAAGCCTTACCCCCCTAACATTTCAGAAGTGATAACCAACTTAACTACAACTTATCGGTATGAAAACATGATTCCACCCTCAATGCTTTCTCCTGTGAAATATGAGTGCACAAGGGGCCCCTGGATGACTCATCCACGATTTTCCCACTAGATTAACTCTCACCTATTCGGATTCCTCTTAATGGAATAGTCCTGAAACGCCTTTAGCGTCCTCATACCTAGGTCCCTCCCACAGTTGGGCCTCAATAATGGACAGATCTCTTTATTAGTTTTAGTTACCTGTAGTTCATGTGTTAGGTTACTGGAAATTTGACAACTGGCTAGCATCAGTAGAGCAGTCATTTAAGTATCTTAATGACAACGTTGGTATCACGCCGATAATCACTACTGGAGATGAAGACAATTGTGAATTCTGTTTAATGCCACTGATATTATGGAAGCCATTGATACTAGTTTACATGTACTCTCCCTATGTGCACTGTCCTCCACTCCTCCTTTATTAAGGCGCAATATCTTACACACTATTTGACAACTGTATAACTTGTATAATGTCTACCTTTTGTGGCTGCGACCACTATACTCTATTGTGTTATGCTACACTTTGCTATACTTTATTGTGAAAATTTCATAATAAAAATGATGGAATTTAAAAAAAATGGAAGGTACTCCATATGCCTTCTGTTACATATTTCCATTCCGTTCAAAGATATTACATGTCCTATTATTGTCCGCATAACAGACATGGATAGTACTGTTCTATCAGGGGCCAGCTGTTCCGTTCTGCAAAAAACAGAATGCACACAGACGTCATCCATATTTTTGGGTAATCGCAAGATACTGAAAAAGTCATATGGTCGTGTGCAAGAGGCCTTATACTGCAAATGAATGGGAATGGGAAATTAGAAAAGTTATGGCTATTGGAAGCTCGGGAGTTAAAAAAACAAAAACTAAAAGCCAAAAATGGGCCTAGTACCTAAAGGGCTAATGGGGTGGTGGACATTCCATTTTTATCAGGATGTGAAGGGTCTGGAGAATTCCTGCAGGCTGTTGCCTGCTGGAGCAGCCTGCCAGGAATACATGCTGCAAATGTGAAAGTAGCCTTACTGGGCTAATCATAGCTTGGACTCTTATTATTTAGATCATAAAAAGAATGGAGCAGGGTACCTGTAAATGAGAAATCTACACCAAAAATATATATCATTACTAACACAGGATCAGTAACATCTAGAGATGAACGAATTCCAGTAAAAATTTGATTTGCAACGAATGCGAATTTCCTTGTGCTTCGTGGTAACGAATCACAATTTTTCATAAAATGTGGGCTAAAATGGCAGCTACACATGTGAGGACATGGGGAAAGAAACTCTGGGAAGGTGGGAAGACCCATAATGCGATGCATGCAGACAATCAGCATCTAGTCAGCCCTGTGATGTCACAGCCCTATAAATAGCCTCAGCCATCTTGGATGCACACATTTTCCAGCGTTCTGACTGCAGGGACAGACGTGAGAAGGCACTAGGGACAGCAATAGGAAAAACCTAATTGTGAAAAAAAAAACTGAAAAAAATCATTTATCAGTGCAGGGAAAGGATAGGGAGTAATCATTTCATAGCATCTTAGTGCAGAGAGAGATGGAAACCATACTTAAGAAGAGGATTGTGGAACATCTAAAATCCCATGGATTGAAAGATGAAAAACAGCATGGGTTTACTTCAGGGAGATCATGTCAAACTAATCTTATTGATTTTTTTGATTAGGTGACTAAAATAATAGATGGAGAAGGTGCAGTAGACATCGCTTATCTAGACTTTAGTAAGGCTTTTGATACTGTCCCACATAGAAGGCTTATCAATAAAGTGCAGTCTTTGGGCTTGGACTCCCATATTGTTGAATGGATTAGGCAGTAGCTGAGGGACAGGCAACAAAGGGTTGTAGTCAATGGAGTATATTCAGACCAAGGTCTTGTTACCAGTGGGGTACTTCAGGGATCTGTTCTGGGACCCATATTGTTTAATATCTTTATCAGTGAAATTGCAGAAGGCCTCAATAGTAAGGTGTGTCTTTTTGCTGATGACACAAAGATTTGTAACAGGGTTGATGTTCCTGGAGGGATACACCAAATGGAAAAGGAGGAAAACTAGAGGAATGGTCAAAAATCTGGCAACTAAAATTTAATGTTGATAAGTGCAAGATAATGCACCTGGGACATAAAAACCCAAGAGCAGAATATAAAATCAGTGATACAGTCCTAACCTTAGTATCTGAGGAAAGGGATTTAGGTAGAGTTGAGCGGACACCTGGATGTTCGGGTTCGAGAAGTTCGGCCGAACTTCCCGAAAATGTTCAGGTTCGGGATGCAAACCCGATCCGAACTTCGTCCTGAACCCGAACCCCATTGAAGTCAATGGGGACCTGAACTTTTCAGCACTAAAAAGGCTGTAAAACAGCCCAGGAAAGGGCTAGAAAGCTGCAAAAGGCAGCAACATGTAGGTCCCCTGCAAACAAATGTGGATAGGGAAATGAATTAAAATAAAAATTAAATAAATAAAAATTAACCAAAATCAATTGGAGAGAGGTCTCATAGCAGAGAATCTGGCTTCACGTCACCCACCACTGGAACAGTCCATTCTCAGATATTTAGGCCCCGGCACCCAAGCAGAGGAGAGAGGTCCCGTAACAGAGAATCTGTCTTCATGTCAGCAGAGAATCAGTCTGCATGTCATAGCAGAGAATCAGGCTTCACGTCAGCCACCACTGCAACAGTCCATTTTCATAAATTTAGGCCAAGCACCCAGGCAGAGGAGAGAGTTTCCGTAACACAGAATCTGGCTTCATGTCAGCAGAGAATCAGTCTTCATATCATAGCAGAGAATCAGGCTTTACGTCAGCCACCAATGCAACAGTCCATTGTCAGATATTTAGGCCCAGCACCCAGGCAGAGGAGAGAGGTCCCGTAACAGACAGAAAATCTGGCTTCATGTCAGCAGAGAATCAGTCTTCATGTCATAGCAGAGAATCAGGCTTCTCGTCACCCACCACTGCAACAGTCCATTTTCATAAATTTAGGCCCAGCACCCAGGCAGAGGAGAGAGGTCCCGTAACAGACAATATGGCTTCATGCCAGCAGAGAATCAGTCTTCATGTCATAGCAGAGAATCAGGCTTCACGTCAGCCACCAATGCAACAGTCCATTGTCAGATATTTAGGCCCAGCACCCAGGCAGAGGAGAGAGGTCCCGTAACAGACAGACAATCTGGCTTCATGTCAGCAGAGAATCAGTCTTCATGTCATAGCAGAGAATCAGGCTTCTCGTCACCCACCACTGCAACAGTCCATTTTCATAAATTTAGGCCCAGCACCCAGGCAGAGGAGAGAGGTCCCCTAACAGACAATCTGGCTTCATGTCAGCAGAGAATCAGTCTTCATATCATAGCAGAGAATCAGGCTTCACATCACCCACCACTGCAACAGTCCATTTTCATAAATTTAGGCCCAGCACCCAGGCAGAGGAGAGAGGTCCCGTAACAGACAATCTGGCTTCATGTCAGCAGAGAATCAGTCTTCATGTCATAGCAGAGAATCAGGCTTCACGTCACCCACCACTGCAACAGTCCATTTTCAAAATTTAGGCCCAGCACCCAGGCAGAGGAGAGAGGTCCCGTAACAGACAATCTGGCTTCATGTCAGCAGAGAATCAGTCTTCATATCATAGCAGAGAATCAGGCTTCACATCACCCACCACTGCAACAGTCCATTTTCATAAATTTAGGCCCAGCACCCAGGCAGAGGACAGAGGTCCCGTAACAGACAATCTGGCTTCATGTCAGCAGAGAATCAGTCTTCATGTCATAGCAGAGAATCAGGCTTCACGTCAGCCACCAATGCAACAGTCCATTGTCAGATATTTAGGCCCAGCACCCAGGCAGAGGAGAGAGGTCCCGTAACAGACAATCTGGCTTCATGTCAGCAGAGAATCAGTCTTCATATCATAGCAGAGAATCAGGCTTTACGTCACCCACCACTGCAACAGTCCATTTTCATAAATTTAGGCCCAGCACCCAGGCAGAGGGGAGAGGTCCCGTAACAGACAATGTGGCTTCATGTCAGCAGAGAATCAGTCTTCATATCATAGCAGAGAATCAGGCTTCACGTCAGCCACCAATGCAACAGTCCATTGTCAGATATTTAGGCCCAGTACCCAGGCAGAGGAGAGAGGTCCCGTAACAGACAATCTGGCTTTATGTCAGCAGAGAATTAGTCTGCATGTCATAGCAGAAAATCAGGCTTCACGTCAGCCACCACTGCAACAGTCCATTGTCAGATATTTAGGCCCAGCACCCAGGCAGAGGAGAGAGGTCCCGTAACAGAGGATCTGGCTTCATGTCAGCAGAGAATTAGTCTGCATGTCATAGCAGAAAATCAGGCTTCACGTCACCCAACATTGGAACAGTCCATTGGCATATATTTAGGCCCCGGCACCCAGACAGAGGAGAGGTTCATTCAACTTTGGGTAGCCTCGCAATATAATGGTAAAATGAAAATAAAAATAGGATTGAATGAGGAAGTGCCCTGGAGTACAATAATATATGGTTAAGGGGAGGTAGTTAATGTCTAATCTGGACAAGGGACGGACAGGTCCTGTGGGATCCATGCCTGGTTCATTTTTATGAACGTCAGCTTGTCCACATTGGCTGTAGACAGGCGGCTGCGTTTGTCTGTAATGACGCCCCCTGCCATGCTGAATACACGTTCAGACAAAACGCTGGCCGCCGGGCAGGCCAGCACCTCCAAGGCATAAAAGGCTAGCTCTGGCCACGTGGACAATTTAGAGACCCAGAAGTTGAATGGGGCCGAACCATCAGTCAGTACGTGCAGGGGTGTGCACACGTTCTGTTCCACCATGTTAGTGAAATGTTGCCTCCTGCTAACACGTTGCGTATCAGGTGGTGGTGGAGTTAGCTGTGGCGTGTTGACAAAACTTTTCCACATCTCTGCCATGCTAACCCTGCCCTCAGAGGAGCTGGCCGTGACACAGCTGCCTTGGCGACCTCTTGCTCCTCCTCTGCCTTGGCCTTGGGCTTCCACTTGTTCCCCTGTGACATTTGGGAATGCTCTAAGTAGCGCGTCTACCAACGTGCGCTTGTACTCGCGCATCTTCCTATCACGCTCCAGTGCAGGAAGTAAGGTGGGCACATTGTCTTTGTAGCGTGGATCCAGCAGGGTGGCAACCCAGTAGTCCGCACACGTTAAAATGTGGGCAACTCTGCTGCGTTGCGCAGGCACTGCAGCATGTAGTCGCTCATGTGTGCCAGGCTGCCCAGGGGTAAGGACAAGCTGTCCTCTGTGGGAGGCGTATCGTCATCGTCCTGCCTTTCCCCCCAGCCACGCACCAGTGATGTGCCCGAGCTGCGTTTGGTGCCACCCCGCTGTGACCATGCTTCATCCTCATCCTCCTCCACCTCCTCCTCATCCTCGTCCTCCAGTAGTGGGCCCTGGCTGGCCACATTTGTACCTGGCCTCTGCTGTTGCAAAAAACCTCCCTCTGAGTCACTTCGAAGAGACTGGCCTGAAAGTGCTAAAAATGACCCCTCTTCCTCCTCCTCCTCCTGGGCCACTTCCTCTTCCATGATCGCCCTAACTGTTTTCTCAAGGAGACATAGAAGTGGTATTGTAACGCTGATAACGGCGTCATCGCCACTGGCCAGTTTGGTGGAGTACTCGAAACAGCGCAACAGGGCACACAGGTCTCGCATGGAGGCCCAGTCATTGGTGGGGAAGTGGTACTGTTCCGCAGTGCGACTGAACCGTGCGTGCTGCAGCTGAAACTCCACTATGGCCTGCTGCTGCTCGCACAGTCTGTCCAGCATGTGCAAGGTGGAGTTCCACCTGGTGGGCACGTCGCATATGAGGCGGTGAGCGGGAAGGCCGAAGTTACGCTGTAGCGCAGACAGGCAAGCAGCGGCAGGATGTGAACGCCGGAAGCGCGAACAGACGGCCCGCACTTTATGCAGCAGCTCTGACATGTCGGGGTAGTTGTGAATGAACTTCTGCACCACCAAATTCAGCACATGCGCCAGGCAAGGGATGTGCGTCAAACCGGCTAGTCCCAGAGCTGCAACGAGATTTTGCCCATTATCGCACACCACCAGGCCGGGCTTGAGGCTCACCGGCAGCAACCACTCGTCGGTCTTTTGTTCTATACCCCGCCACAACTCCTGTGCGGTGTGGGGCCTGTCCCCCAAACATATGAGTTTCAGAATGGCCTGCTGATGTTTACCCCGGGCTGTGCTGAAGTTGGTGGTGAAGGTGTGTGGCTGACTGGATGAGCAGGTGGAAGAAGAGGAGGAGGAAGCCGAGAAAGAGGAGGTGGCAACAGGAGGCAAAGAATGTTGCCCTGCGATCCTTGGCGGCGGAAGGACGTGCGCCAAACAGCTCTCCGCCTGGGGCCCAGCTGCCACTACATTTACCCAGTGTGCAGTTAGGGAGATATAGCGTCCCCCGCCGTGCTTACTGGTCCACGTATCTGTGGTTAGGTGGACCTTGCTACAGATGGCGTTGCGCAGTGCACACTTGATTTTATCGGATACTTGGTTGTGCAGGGAAGGCACGGCTCTCTTGGAGAAGTAGTGGCGGCTGGGAACAACATACTGTGGGACAGGAAGCGACAGGAGCTGTTTGAATCTGTCTGTGTCCACCAGCCTAAATGACAGCATTTCATAGGCCAGTAGTTTAGAAATGCTGGCATTCAGGGCCAGGGATCGAGGGTGGCTAGGTGGGAATTTACGCTTTCTCTCAAATGTTTGTGAGATGGAGAGCTGAACGCTGCCGTGTGACATGGTTGAGATGCTTTGTGACGGAGGTGGTGGTGGTGTTGGTGGTACATCCCCTGTTTGCTGGGCGGCAGGTGCCAACGTTCCCCTAGAAGCGGAGGAAGAGTCCGAGGCGGCAGCAGCAGAAGAGGTAGCAGGGGGAGCCTGAGCGACTTTCTTGTTTTTAAGGTGTTTACTCCACTGCAGTTCATGCTTTGCATGCAGGTGCCTGGTCATGCAGGTTGTGCTAAGGTTCAGAACGTTAATGCCTCGCTTCAGGCTCTGATGGCACAGCGTGCAAACCACTCGGGTCTTGTCGTCAGCACATTGTTTGAAGAAGTGCCATGCCAGGGAACTCCTTGAAGCTGCCTTTGGGGTGCTCGGTCCAAGATGGCGGCGGTCAGTAGCAGGCGGAGTCTCTTGGCGGTGGGTGTGCTGCTTTTGCCCACTGCTCCCTCTTTTGCAACGCTGTTGGCTCGGTCTCACCACTGCCTCTTCCTCCGAACTGTGAAAGTCAGTGGCACGACCTTCATTCCATGTGGAGTCTAGGACCTCATCGTCCCCTGCATCATCTTCCACCCAGTCTTGATCCCTGACCTCCTGTTCAGTCTGCACACTGCAGAAAGACGCAGCAGTTGGCACCTGTGTTTCGTCATCATCAGAGACTTGCTGAGGTGGTATTCCCATGTCCTCATCATCAGGAAACATAAGTGGTTGTGCGTCAGTGCATTCTATGTCTTTCACCGCTGGGGAAGGGCTAGGTGGATGCCCTTGGGAAACCCTGCCAGCGGAGTCTTCAAACAGCATAAGAGACTGCTGCATAACTTGAGGCTCAGACAGTTTCCCTGATATGCTTGGGGGTGATGTGACAGACTGATGGGGTTGGTTTTCAGGCGCCATCTGTGCGCTTTCTGCAGAAGACTGGGTGGGAGATAATGTGAACGTGCTGGATCCACTGTCGGCCACCCAATTGACTAATGCCTGTACCTGCTCAGGCCTTACCATCCTTAGAACGGCATTGGGCCCCACCATATATCGCTGTAAATTCTGGCGGCTACTGGGACCTGAGGTAGTTGGTACACTAGAACGTGTGGATGTGGCAGAACGGCCACGTCCTCTCCCAGCACCAGAGGGTCCACTAACACCACCACGACCATGTCCACGTCCGCGTCCCTTACTAGATGTTTTCCTCATTGTTATCATTCACCACAACAACAAAAATATTATTTGGCCCAATGTATTGTATTCAAATTCAGCTGAATATAAATTTGAGGCCTAGTATTTAGGCGCAGGGTGACAGGTATAGATTTACTGACAGAAATAGACTTGGAAATGTACAGTAGCGTGTGTGTGAAGTTATTCTGAATGACCCTATGTGCACCTTGAATATCATATACCCTTTTAGGGATAGATTTAAAATAGCTCTGATACAGCAGAAACCACTAAATTAGGAAATTGCTAAATTGGGAATTGTATTTCAACCCAGAACAAAAAATGTGCTTTGACGGACACTAAATAACTTGCCCAGCCAGAACAGTACACCAGTAACGACAGATTTAGCGGGATATAAATTTGAGGCCTAGTATTTAGGCGCTGGGTGACAGGTATAGATTTACTGACAGAATTAGACTTGGAAATGCACAGTAGCGTGTGTGTGAAGTTATTCTGAATGACCCTATGTGCACCTTGAATATTATATACCCTTTTAGGGATAGATTTCAAATAGCTCTGATACAGCAGAAACCACTAAATTAGGAAATTGCTAAATTGGGAATTGTATTTCAACCCAGAACAAAAAATGTGCTTTGACGGACACCAAATAACTTGTCCAGCCAGAACAGTACAGCAGTAACGACAGATTTAGCGGGATATAAATTTGAGGCCTAGTATTTAGGCGCTGGGTGACAGGTATAGATTTAGTGACGGAATTAGACTTGGAAATGCACAGTAGCGTGTGTGTGAAGTTATTCTGAATGACCCTATGTGCACCTTGAATATTATATACCCTTTTAGGGATAGATTTCAAATAGCTCTGATACAGCAGAAACCACTAAATTAGGAAAATGCTAAATTGGGAATTGTATTTGAACCCAGAACAAAAAATGTGCTTTGACGGACACTAAATAACTTGCCCAGCCAGAACAGTACAGCAGTAACGACAGATTTAGCGGGATATAAATTTGAGGCCTAGTATTTAGGCGCTGGGTGACAGGTATAGATTTACTGACGGAATTAGACTTGGAAATGCACAGTAGCGTGTGTGTGAAGTTACTCTGAATGACCCTATGTGCACCTTGAATATTATAGACCCTTTTAGGGATAGATTTTAAATAGCTCTGATACAGCAGAAACCACTAAATTAGGAAATTGCTAAATTGGGAATTGTATTTCAACCCAGAACAAAAAATGTGCTTTGACGGACACTAAATAACTTGCCCAGCCAGAACAGTACAGCAGTAACAACAGATTTAGCGGGATATAAATTTGAGGCCTAGTATTTAGGCGCTGGGTGACAGGTATAGATTTACTGACAGAATTATACTGGGATATGGCCAAAAAATAACCACACTATTGCTGGTTAAATGCACTTGGTGTGACAGCTTGACCAACCACACTACTGAGGGTTAAATGCACTTGGTGACAGGCGCAGCTTGCCCCTGATGTAGTATATGGCCAAAAAATGAACAGACTATTGCTGGTTAAATGCACTTGGTGTGACAGCTTGACCAACCACACTACTGAGGGTTAAATGCACTTGGTGACGGGCGCAGCTTGCCCCTGATGTAGTATATGGCCAAAAAATAAACAGACTATTGCTGGTTAAATGCACTTGGTGTGACAGATTCACCCTGATGTAGGCTTTAGCCAAAAAACAACCACACCATTGAGGGTTAAATGCACTTGGTGACAGGCGCAGCTTGCCCCTGATGTAGTATATGGCCAAAAAATAAACAGACTATTGCTGGTTAAATGCACTTGGTGTGACAGCTTCACCCTGATGTAGGCTTTAGCGAAAAAACAACCACACCATTGAGGGTTAAATGCACTTGGTAACAGGCGCAGCTTGCCCCTGATGTAGTATATGGCCAAAAAATATACAGACTATTGCTGGTTAAATGCACTTGGTGTGACAGCTTCACCCTGATGTAGGCTTTAGCCAAAAAACAACCACACCATTGAGGGTTAAATGCACTTGGTGACAGGCGCAGCTTGCCCCTGATGTAGTATATGGCCAAAAAATAAACAGACTATTGCTGGTTAAATGCACTTGGTGTGACAGCTTCACACTGATGTAGGCTTTAGCCAAAAAACAACCACACCATTGAGGGTTAAATGCACTTGGTGACAGGCGCAGCTTGCCCCTGATGTAGTATATGGCCAAAAAATAAACAGACTATTGCTGGTTAAATGCACTTGGTGTGACAGCTTCACCCTGATGTAGGCTTTAGCCAAAAAACAACCACACCATTGAGGGTTAAATGCACTTGGTGACAGGCGCAGCTTGCCCCTGATGTAGTATATGGCCAAAAAATAAACAGACTATTGCTGGTTAAATGCACTTGGTGTGACAGCTTCACCCTGATGTAGGCTTTAGCCAAAAAACAACCACACCATTGAGGGTTAAATGCACTTGGTCGCAGCTTGTGCTGGCGCACCACAAGACACAAAATGGCCGCCGATCACCCCAGAAAAAATTGAGTGAAAAACGGTCTGGGCAGCCTAAAAACAGTGAGCAATTGAGTATCAGCAGCTCAATGACCCACAGCTGCAGATCGATCAATAATCAAGTCCTTTGGAGGAGTTAATCTGCCTAATCTCACCCTACTGTCGCAGCTGCAACCTCTCCCTACGCTAATCAGAGCAGAGTGACGGGCGGCGCTATGTGACTCCAGCTTAAATAGAGGCTGGGTCACATGGTGCTCTGGCCAATCACAGCCATGCCAATAGTAGGCATGGCTGTGATGGCCTCTTGGGGCAAGTAGTATGACGCTTGTTGATTGGCTGCTTTGCAGCCTTTCAAAAAGCGCCAATAAAGCGTCACAAAAGCGCCAAGAAAGCGACGAACACCGAACCCGAACCCGGACTTTTACGAAAATGTCTGGGTTCGGGCCCATGTAACGGGCACCCCAAAATTCGGTACGAACCCGAACTATACAGTTCGAGTTCGCTCATCCCTACTCAGGATTAAAATGTTTATGCCTCGCTCCAAGCTCTGATTGCACAGCGTGCAAACCAATTGTGTCTTGTCGTCAGCATATTGTCTGAAGAACTGCCACACCAAGGAACTCCTTGGAGCTGGCTTTTGTGTGCTCGGTCCCTTAGTGCGGTGGGCAGTAGCAGGCTTACTATCTAGGGGACGGCCGCTCCGCTTTTGCACCCTGCTCCCTCTTTTGCTGGGCTGGTGGCTCTGTGCGACCACCGCCTCTTCCTCCAAACTACACAGGTCACTCGCATGACCTTGATTCCATGTGGGGTCGAGGACCTCATTGTCCTCCACATCATCATTCACCCAGTCTTCACCCCTTCCCTCCTTATTGGTCTGCACACTGCAGAAATCCACAGCAGTTGGCACCTGTGTTTTATCACCATCCAAGACATGCTGCGGTGGTCCTCCCATGTACTCATCCTGAAACATAAGTGGTTGGCCATCGGTGTACTGAATTCTTCCACTTCTGGGGCAGGGCTATGTGGATGGCCCTGGGAAACTCTGCTAGCAGAGTCATCAAAAAGCAAAAGAGACTGCTGCATGACTTGGGGCTCAGACTGCTTGGCTGATTTGCAAAGGGGTGAGGTGTAAGACTGATGGCCATGGACTGTAGGTGCCGACTCTAATCTTTCAGCAGGGGACTGGGTGGGAGACAATCTGAAAGAACAGGAGGCACTGTCAGCCACCCAATCTACTAGCACCTGTACTTGTTCTGGCCTCACCATTTGTAGAGCGGCATTTGGGCCTACTAAAACGCTGAAGACTGTCACCTACACGTACCAGAGGAAGATGTTTCCTTTGGGCGTGTAGCTGGCACAGATTGACCACGTCCTCTCCCTGCAACAGGAGCTCCACCAACACTAGCAGCACCACGACCAGGGCCACGTCCCTTATTTGACGCTCTTCTCATTTTTTGCGGTCACCCACCGAAGTAACAGACGTTTTTACTAAATTTAGTTTCCTGCCAGCAATGCAGAGCAGGGGTTTTTCAACCACAAAAATGGGTTGATGTCACCCACCAATGCAACAGACGATTTTTAGAAATTTCGGTCCCTGTCAGCAATGCAGAGAAGGGGTTTTTGAAACAACAATGCAACAAATTTTTTACCCACATTGTCTAAGTTGTATTCACTGATTATATTTCACTATCAGATTTGCAGTGCAGGCCGCAAAAGGTACCTTATGGACAAAAAAAGTGTTTGTTTGTTTTTTACCCACAGTGAAACAGAAGGATTTACTGATTTTATTTCACTATCAGATTTTGCAGTGCAGGAGACAAGGGTACTTTATGGCCAAAAAGTGCGCTTTTTTTAAACGACAATGTTAACAGCAGTATTTAACGGTTGTATTGGACTGTCAGAAATGCAGGGCAGGCCGCAAATGTACTATCTCACACAAAAAGTGACTTTTTTCCAAACGACAATGTAACAGCAGTATTTAACTGTTTTATTGGACTGTCAGAAATGCAGCGCAGGTCGCAAATATACTATCTAGCACAAAAAGTGATTTTTCTTCAAACAACAATATAACAGCAGTATTTAACGGTTGTTTTGGACTGTCAGAAATGCAGCGCAGGCCGCAAAGGTACTTTATGGGAAAAAAAAGAGGATTTTTTCACCCACAGTGAAAAAGATGGATTTAACTGATTTTCTTTCACTATGAAATGCAGTGCAGGGCGAAAATGTACTTTTTAGGGGAAAAGAAATTATATTATTTTCCCTTCCCCTGGCACATATGGGTATATGTTTCCCACTGAACTAAAAGAACAGGATTTATTTATTGTCCCTGGCACATATGCAGTGCTTGTGCACTGCTGTTGCAAAAAATGGCCGCCGACGCCCACCTAACTAACATACGGATACATCTTAATTTTCTGTGTCACTGGGCTCAGAACAGGGTACTAAAATGTTGCATTGCATCCAAAAAAAATAAAAAGCGCAGGCAACACTGTCTAAATATATTTGGAAATCATCTAAACCCCGGATTGCCCAAAAGCAGCTTTTCTTACGGAAAAAAGCAGGAGGACTAGGTTTACCTTGCATTAGAGATTACCATAGAGCCATTGGCCTGTCGTTAGCCAGAGAATGGTGGGATACAAATTGTAACAAAGCCTGGCACCAAATAGAATCCCACTCAATTAAAGAGGGTTCCTTGAAAGACTGGTTGATTAGCATATTATGGAGCAGGAAGGTCCCTGATGTTTCCCTGCAAACCGTGAGGCATGTGGGGAGAATTTGGTTACACTTTCATAGCTCTTATGCAGACTCTACGGACACCCTATTCTCCCACTTTGACGTCCGCTCCTTGGAGTGGATTTTGAGAAATATACATCTTCGAAAGTGGCAGGACCAAGGAATTGAGAAGGTCTCCCAACTCATTGGCTCTGCAGGGGTTCTCCCGTTTACCACAGTCCAACAGGTATTTCAGCTTCCAACAGGCAAAATATTTAATTATCTCAGGGTTAAGCATCTCTTGTCATCAATTATCACTAAACCCCCTTCTACGCACAAAGGGATCCTTCAACTCTACTGCTTTCAAAACTTGCTGAAAAAAGGGGCGACAGGGCGTATATATGACTACATGGGGGGTAAGTCTGAGCTTGTCAAATCCAAATCATTCCAGAGGTGGGAAAGTGTGTTGGGCAGTTCATTTTCCACGGCTGAATGGTCCTCTGCTATAAGATTTTTGGCCTCCAATTTCAAGTGTGTCACAGATTATGAAGCTGGGGTTAAAACGCTTTTAAATTGGTATTATACACCCGAGAGATTGCATGTTATTTATCCTACATCTTCTCCTATGTGCTGGAGGGGCTGTGGAAGCGTAGGCTCCCTGCTCCACGTCCTGTGGGCATGCCCAGCTGTCACTGATTACTGGAAACAGGTATTTACATTGCTGGGTGAAATATCTGGCCAACATAACCCCCCATCTCCAGGAATTGCTCTTTTGTTTTTAGGCATTCGGCAATTCTGCCCATTGTATAGACCAGTGGTGGGGCATGTTTTGCTTAGTGCCAAATTGGTTATTACCCGCCATTGGAAGGAAACGAACACCCCAGTCGTTGCGGAGGTGATTGCTGAGCTAAATAATACTTGCAGATATGAGAGGATGATTTTGCCTTCTGTGCTTTCTCCTATGAAGTATAAGCGCACCTGGGATCCATGGATGGCCCACCCGAAATTCTCCAGGTAGACAATCATTAATGATTTAACACCATAGGGGAGATAGTCGTTGGTGTCTTCCTTTGAGCATTCCTTTTAGGGGTCCCTCCTGCAGCCAAGCCTTATGTGTAGACAGGTTTGTGTTTGACACTTGTTACTTATTGTTTTAGTGTTTACTGTGAACTCTAAAGATTGTATTCTGAATGTGCGTTTGGCTTGATCTTATGGCATAATTTCCGCCGGATGTTAAATTAGACATGTCTTTCTAACACTGGAACCTCTATGATTGTAATAATTTGTATCCTACGTGGCTGCGTCCACTTCATTGTATCTATGCAATGTACCTATACAATGCCATGTTTGCTATCACTTGAATAAGAAAAATTTCAAAAAAAACGTTGAAATAAAAAAATATAAAAAAATTGCTGTAGAAGAGTACAGAGTTAACAACAAGTTCTAATATCAGATTCTTTCCTATTCTCTCCCTCACAGCAGCAGCAACCTACCCCTACACTAGTAAGAGCTGAGTGACGTGCGGAGCTACGTGACTCCAGCTTATATATAGAGGCTGGGTCCCATGCTGCTCTGGCCAATCACAGCCATGCCATTAGTAGGCATAGCTGTGATGGCTTAAAAGGGCATACGAGTTAAACGCTTGCTGATTGTTTTCTATGCAGCCTTTCAAAAAGAGCCATTAAATCGCCGAACACCGAACTTGAACCCAAACTTTTACTTAAAAGTTCGATGTCTGGGGTAAAAAAAAATCTTAAAGTTCAGTATGAACCCAAACTTTACAGTTCGGGTTCGCTCAACCCTACTGACCAACAATACTAGTTATGCATACTAGGCATTCTCCATAAAGAGAAAGACTACAACCAGACCTCAACAAAGACCTTTTAGCTAGCTAAGCTAATTCTTTCCGCTCTCTTGTGCAGGTGCCAGTGCCAGGTGAGCTAGGGGTCACCACTTCTCCCTCCCCCTAGTGGAAGGGTACTCCTCTTCCCTCCCCTCTGTGCCGCACGACTGTTACCTGCCATCTTAGACATGATAGATGTATTCTGAATTGATTCTATCTGTAGTCCAAATCTCAGTCATGTACAATATGATATTTTATTCATGGCACTGCAACTTAATTATCTTTATCATCTACCTCTTTTGCTATGTCTTTATGATATTAGTCAGCTGACATGCTGTTTTTCTGCAATTACCCTGCATTAGTAAATAACCTCTATGTTGAAAACCGAAGACAAGTTTGGTTCCAAGTTTTAAAGTGTTTTTCCACTATAAAACTTGGAACCAAAGTTATTCAACAAAGTCTTGTGCAAATTCACTAATAACTAACTTCAACTGATCAGAGACATAAAATTTTGATGCTTTATGGAGACGGATCATCTCTAAAACATTAAAGCAAACTTTTTAGCGGTCACTTCGCTCATCTCTACTGACAATCACCGAATTGCAAAAAAAATACTCAAATTGTGCAGTGCGTTGTTGGGAAAAGTTTTCTTAAAAAAAATTAAAAAAATAAAAATAAAAAATATATATATATATATATATATACATACACATACACAGTATATAATTAATGGGTTAATCGAGTATATTATGTTTTGCTTTTTGCTACTTTGTAAAGGTTGCTGCCTTACAGGAAATAAAGCAAACCGCTAAGATATCTGGGGTAGCGATCTGCATATCTTGTCTTAGCTGCCTGTCATAGTCTATAAAAAAAATTGTTATATGCCCTATATAAAATCGCAAGTAAGCCACATAGATAGAATAGTTATTTTCCATTATGCTGACATCACAAGCCGGATAAAACAGACTTTTATGAGGAAAAAAAAAATAAATTCAGCTCACCCAACGTCCGCCTTTGCCGTGCACGGATCCCGGACCAGGAGTCAAATCAAAACAGTAGAAAAAAATCCAGCAGCAGGCTCAGGATAAAAATCAATTACTTAATTTTTTCACTATAACATTCATAGGCTGACCAGACAGGCAAGGTCTACGTGTTTCAACTGTACGTCTTAATCATGACAACTACAGTCTTCTATGATATTGTCAGACAACTCCATGGCACCAACTGACACCATTTTATCTTGTGTTATTTGCTTATCTCACTGCCGGCAGGAGTAAACTGGACCTACCTTCTGATTCAGATGACCATGTGTCTTAATTTGATAGATATTTATAATTTTACTAACATGCATAGTGTCTTTATATGAACGATACATGTAATATGTTATACATCAAAGCATATAATAAGCATTGTATGGTGTAAGGGATCGCCTCTTATTTGGGGGTCATTCTCACAGATAAGACTTTAGGACACCAGGTTTCAGGTCCAAACCGTGCATTTATTGTGCACCTCCAACCAACACAGGTTATCATGAAGTCGCAGCTTCACCTTACACATGTGACATCCACATAAAATAATAAACACTTGCCCGGCTAGGCTCTAACTAACACAGAGTTTCCTGACTCACCTAAGTCCTTGTTCACACCCTGTGAACACAAGCGGCTTTCTCAGCCAATGTCCCACAGCCTCCTGGCTGTACAGAGCACAGTACGCCCACTGCCTCCAGTCCAGTGTCTCAGCACACATGGGGAATAGTGGTCTCTCAGCCCTCCTGGCTTGGACCACACAGAGCTTCCAGGCCTCTGTCCACAGGCAACACACTCCCCCCTTGCTGACACCCTGGGAGGTGCTTTGTGCCAGCCTGATTACTTCCAGCTGGTCTCACCTGTGGTGGAATAGGGGTGTGGACCAAACTATCCACCCCTTCCTTGTCTCTAACCTGCTTGAGACCTGTCACTGTCTCACAATGGGTATCCACATTAAAGGGGCTGACACCACTCCTGACGTTCTTTTCTTATTCCTGCTAGAGGTTTATAGATCAAGTTCCAGCTGGGTGTTACCAGCTTGCGAAAGGGGGGGGGGGGGGTTCCATGCACAGTCTGACATTGTCCATTCAGTGATGACTGCCTGGACTAGAGATGAGCGAATTTCTGAAAAGTTTGATTCGGCGAATTCGGCAAATTATTTTTATTTTTTTTGCTTTGTGATGTATAACTTAATAATGAATTGCATTTTTTTGTAAGTAGCAGGTGCAATGAAAGGGAGCCCCCTGTGATTTTACCCTTCAGATGCCGCGTTCATACATGATCGCAGCATCTGAGTGAAAAAACGGTGTGAAATGAACATAAAAACATTAAATCATACTTACCGCCTCCATTTGCTCGTAACGGGCCAGCCACCGCCACCTTGCCTGAAGATCTGGAGCAAAATCTCACGTGGCGCAAGATTATGTCATCAAGCCATACGTCACCATGCATGGGATTTCAATCAAGATGGAGGCTGGCAAATGGGGGAGGTAAGTATAACATATATATATATTTTTTTTTGACACTATTTCAGGTTAAAATGATTCGCTGACACAAAGTATGAGGAAATTTGGCTTTGTGGTGAATCAAAATTATCCTGAAATTCGGATCAAATTCCACTTTGTGGGATTCAATTCGCTCATCTCTAGCAGGGACATTCCCCCAACTGGTAACACTCATCTGGATGTTTGTGAAAAGATTGAGCAGCTCTCACCTGCTGCACCTGTAGTGAGCACGGTACCAGCCTGGACACGGCCGTAACAGCAAATCAACAAAAAGAGAAAATCCTGCTCTTGAACAACAGGAGACACTTTATTTAGCGGTAAAACTTCCAATCCTCATAGGCAGGGTATAGTCAACATGTTTCGGACCTTTGTATATCAGTCCTTAATCATGACATAAAAACCCCATACTGAACAGTTACCCATATACCCCTCCTCCACCAATCCACAGAGGTTGAGGCATCACATGGGTGTTTAACTGTTTAGTAGGATTTAAAACAAAAATAGTGTAAAAACAGCTTGTGCATATGTTACTAAAATCAAAGACGTGTAGCAAGAAACTCACAACATTGGCTGAGGTATCCGGGTATTCAATTGGAACATCCAGAAAGTCTCTCTGTTGAGAAGCTTTCTGTGATGGTCCCCGACCCATAATGGGGCTGTAACTCTTTCAATGCCAACCACACTCAATGCTGAGGAATTGCCTCTCTGTTCCAAGGCAAAATGCAAACTAACAGCAGAAACGTTCCTTGTTTTAGAATGCGGAATGTCGGATATATGTTTTCTAATCATGGTTTTAAATGTATTTGTTGTGCAACCCACATATTGAAGCAAGCAAATTTGACATGTGATTAAATAGATGACATACTTAGTATTGCAATTCAAATATGTCTTGATTGCAAATTGTCTTTTATTCACCGTAGATGTAAAAATATTGCTTACTTCCATGTGCCCACAACATATGCATCTAGTATGTCCGCATTTAAAATTGCCTTTATTGGAAAGCCAAGTTGGCCCGAGCCTGGTACGTTCAACATAAAGGCTGGGGCTGAGTAGATTTCCTAGTGTTGGTGCATGTCGTGCAACACATTTAATACTGCCCTGTATGAATCTTGACCAATCCTTGTCAAAGCTCAGAACAGGGAGATGATTTTTTAACCCCTTAGTGACCAAGCCTGTTTGGGCCTTTATGACCAAGCGTTTTTCTTCCTTTTTTCATCGTCGCGTTCCAAGAGCTATAACTTTTTTATTTTTTCGTCTATATAGCTTTATGAGGGCTTGTTTTTTACGGGACAAGTTGTAGTTTTTAATGGAACCATTTTTGGGTACACATAACTTTCTGATTAACTTTTATTAACTCTTTCTGGGAGGGAGATGGGGGAAAATAGCAATACTGCCACTGCGTTTTTACATTATAAATTTTACGGCGTTCATTTTTCGGTACAAATAACATAATATCTTTATTCTCTGGGTCAGTACGATTACAGTGATACTAAATACTTATAATTTTTTTTACGTTTTACTACTTTTTTTTCCAATAAAACCCCTTTTATTAACCAAAAAAATGATTTTGCATTGCCACTTCACAAGACCCATAACTTTTTTTTTTCTTTTTCTATGGAGTTGTGTGAGGGCTTGATTTTTGAGGGACAACTTGTATTTTTCATTGGTATCATTTTGGAGTAAATGGCGCTTTTTGATCGCTTGTTATTACGTTTTTTTCGGTGGAAACTAAGAATAAATTAGAAATTCTTTATTTTTTTTATTTTTATTTTTTACGGCGTTCACCATAGGGGATAATTTATGTAATATTTATGTAGTCCGGGTCGTTACGGACGCGGCAATACCAAACATATGGGGGATATTTTCTTTTTGCAATTTTTTTCATTGAAAAGCGTATTTTCAATGAAAAAAAAAGCATATTTTTTTATTTTATGGAATTTTTTTTATTTAATAAATGTGTATTTATTTATTTATTTTTTTACTACTTAAAAGTCCCACAAAGGGACTATAATATACAGTATTTTGATTGCTTTTAAAATGTAATGCATTATCTCTATAAGGCATTACATTTCAATAGCATTTCAATAGCATTTGAATAGCGATGCTATTCAAACCTTGACCAGCAGGTGGCGCCAGAGAGGCACGGCCTGCTGGAAATAACTGAAGACAGGCTCGGGGCCCTGATCGGAAGTGAGGTAAGCTTCCGAACACATCAGCACCCCGCGATCTTATTTTCGGGGTGCTGATGGGAGACAGAGGGAGTCCGCTCCCTCTGTCACCACTTTACATGCAGCGGGCGCCATTGCGCCCGGCATGTAAAGGGTTAAACAGCCCGGATCGGCACTCCTGCCGGTCCGGGCTGTTAGAGCAGGGTCCCGGCTCTCATGTGAGAGCTGGGTCCGTGCTCCCCGCTGCACGGGGGAGCCGTGCAGCGCTTAGACCGGGCCGCCGTAAAAACGCGGCAGCCCAGCCTAAGGCCCCTTAGTGACCGCCGTAAAAACACGTATGGGTGGTCACTAAGGGGTTAATTATGTGACAGATATCTTTGTACTCTTCACTGTAAGCGGTCGAGAACATAATGGCATCACCACCGGACAGATCATCTATATTAGATCTCAAACGTTGTTTACTATTAGGGAAAATCAAAGCTCTTCTGTCCAGTGAAAGCGCCAGGTTCCTCTGACTGGTTAATAATTCAGGTGGGTAAAGCCTTTGCTCCTTCTGACTTTTTCAGACTCATTTTTAAAAGTGCAAACATCAGTGCAATTGCTCCTGGTTCGGATCATTTCCACCCTGGGGATATTGTGCACGACATGTGAAGGATGGCACGAAGTAGCTAGCAGGATTCATATTTATAGCTTGTCTTTACAAATTAAATCATAGCATAAGAGATTAAGTGGATTTCCATTTTATGACCAAGAAGATATAGCAAAATAAGGGAGACTAAAGGCTCACGCACTCTCTAAAATGCTTTGCAGCAGTGAGGAAAATTCTGATGGGCCATTGCTATTTATATGACTAAAGTGTTTTAACATTACAATTGCCTTTGGCTATTTCATTATAACTAACATGCAAAAGTATTCAATGAAAAAAATTACCTTTAATTAAAGGGGTTGTTTACATAAAAAACTATTCAGGCACCCGTTTTCTGATGAAAAATTGGATATGGGAACAAAGAAACTGCTAAGCAATAATTTCACTGCAGCTATTGGACCATCTGTTAAATGCACAGATGAGCAATGTCCTTCTGTGCGAGAGCTGGTGGCTGATAAAAGAGGCTCTTGAATGTGTCCTTAAAACATATATGGAAATGAATTTTTCAAAGTATACAACCCCCTTTCAATGAAAAATAAATGCATATTTACAGTATGGTATCAAGGTTAGAATTCTGTTTCAACTTCATACTCTGAGTAGTTACTTTGTTCACACCAGCAATTGTTATTTCTAGCCAAGAGGAATCAGCACTGCATGTTTTTTTTTTTTTTTATATATATATATTTTGCGTTTTTACATTAGTTCAGGTTGTGTAATATACATTTGTTTCTCTAAGTGTAAATAAGATGTACCGTAATGAATTGTATTATAAAAAAATAAAAATAAATAACTGTATATGCATCTTAAAAAATGTTCAATAACCTAGTAAGTCTGATTTTCAAGAGATGGCAACAAAACAACAAAAAAATATCACTTATTTTGTTTCTGGAAAACTTAGTCTATAGACCCTTTTTTTCTTTTCTTTTAGATATTTGCTTCTTTAAAGTTTGATGGCATAATATTTTATAATAGCTAGTATTAGTTACAGTGACAGTGAAATGTCTAGTCTAGACACATATAAAAAAAATAACACACAAAAATATCACATCACACAAAATCTAAAAAGAAAAACAAAGTTTGTTAGGAATTGGTACATCATTCAAGTTCTAATGCTGAATGCAGCCCAGAGAGACCAAATAAATGACTTCACAGAAGCAAGCAAGTCCATTTCAGGAATTACATGGTTATTAGCAGCATTAGATAAGCCTATTAAAGTAGCCAGGAATTATTTTTGTAACACCACTACCCAGGTCCTTTATAAATAATGCATGCTTAGGGTGTACTGAATGGAATAATCATACCTCAGGGGTGTTATAAGGCAAGAGATATTTTTGATCTAAACCCCCAGAGGAAGCATTTAATTAACTAGGTGATAAATACCTAAAAGTTGCAAGACTTTTTAATAGAAAAAGTTTTGACTTTCAAGAGAGAAAATTTGTTCAGGTCAGTTATATAAACTGTTGATATGTTACATGATTCATAAAAATCATATAATCTGTCATATGATTCAGTCACTATTAACAGTCTTACAAAGTAAGATTAGTGCAACTATAATGGATGCAAAACTTCAATCCATACATATGCACATACTTGCTGATAATATCTTGCCCAGACTATGGCAAAACCATTTCTGTTACTTATGATGAAACAAACTTGCAATCTTCCAATCTATCAATCTATTGTCAACTTCCTTGTCCTTTTCTCTCACTGCCATGCCCTCACTACAAGGGGGTTCTCCAGGAATTAATTAGATATTACTTTATTACAAATATATTCTTAAAATACCTTTTGTTAGTTGTAATGGGTCATTTTGTCTAGGAAGCAATCATTAGGAGAAATAAAATGGCTGTCTCACCCTCCATTCCTACTTGTCAGGGATTAGGATCCTGAATACAGATCATAAGATCTTCAGAAGGATCTCTGTAGGAATGGAGTTAATGGCGAGACATGAAGTACAGAAAGGACAGACAGGACAGACTGTGGTAATGTGGGGCTGTGGTATTGGAGACTGCTCATCAGCCACATTCACACCCTCCCCTCTGTACTTCTCATGAGCTCCATTCCTACAGAGATTCAGCTGAAGATCATATTGAATTGTATTCAGGATCATAATCCCTGATAAGTAGGACAGGAGGATGAGGCAACTCTTTAGCTCAGTGTTGTGAAGTAACTTGTCCTCCTGTGTGATTAGGGCAGGTTTTATGTGTATTAATAGTAGACAGCCATTTTATTTCCCTTGATGATTGCTCGCCAGACAAAACAAACCATTATAACTGATTAAACCCTGCCATTTTATAATATTCCAAACCATGTTGCTATCCTCCGAAAAAAAAATATATTTTCCAGCTGATTAAATATGGGAACTGACTCCAAACCTTTATATAAACTAAGATCTTGGACTTCAGATGTCAAATATAATTCACACCCCAACATGCTGCTGCACTTCAGGAAAGAATCTTTAATCTGAAGTGCTTGTTAACTTAGCGATCTACCTAGATCTACCTAGATTTTGTTTTGTGGGTGCAGCGCACAATCTTTTTACCCTGCCCTAAGTCCAGTGACCCAGAAAAAAAACTTTTATCCGTCTGTGCACCAGCCCAGCATATGTGCATTTGTGACAGTCAAATAGAAGCTTGAAACACTGCAAATATATTATTGGTTTAAAAAAAATCACCCATTTTTGGCAAGACCCTACATCTTTGGCCTTTGCAGCATTTGTCTGTGTGCAATTTAAGCTTAAAATACTGCAATAATTTTCTTGGTTTTAAAAAACACAAATTTTTGGCAAAATACTACATTTTACAGCCCTTGTTGCATCTTTCTGTGTGAAATGCAAGCATTAGACACTGCTGTCATATTCTGTCTATAGAAAACACCCTTTTTGGGCAAAATACCAAATTTTACAGCCCTTGCTGCATCTGTCATTGTGAAATTCAAGCGTTAAATACTGCTGTCATATTATGTTATAAAAAAAAAAAACACCCATTTAGGGCAAAATACACATTTTGCGGTGTTTGCTGCATCTGTCACTGTTAAATACAAGCTTGAAATACAGCAATACTTTTCTAGTTTTAAAAAACACCAGTCAGTGACCAAATTAAGGCTCCTTTCACACCTGCGTTCAGGTGTCCGCTCGTGAGCTCCGTTTGAAGGGGCTTACGAGCGGCCCTGAATGCAAGCCGTCTGCCCCTAATGCATTCTCAGTGGAGGCGGATCCACTGAGAATGCATCCGCCTGCCAGCGCTCAACCTCCGCTCCGCTCAGTGAGCGGACACCTGAACGCTGCAAGCAGCGTTCGGGTGTCCGCCTGGCCGTGCGGAGGCGAGCGGATCCGTTCCGACTTACAATGTAAGTCAATGGGGACGGATCCGCTTGAAGATGACACCATATGTCTCAATCTTCAAGCGGATCCGTCCCCCATTGACTTTACATTGAAAGTCGGAACGGATCCGCTCAGGCTACTTTCACACTTAGAAAATTTTTCTAAGTTTAATGCAGACGGATCCGTTCTGAACGGAGCCACCGTCTGCATTAATATGAGCGGATCCGTTCATCGAACGCAGGTGTGAAAGTAGCCTAAGCTTGAAATAATTCAAAAATTTTCTGGGTTTTAAAAAACACCCTTTTTTGGCAATACCCTCTATCTGGGGCCTTTGCAGCATTACTCAATGTGTAATTTCAGCTTGAAATACTGAAATAATTTTCTGGGTTTTAAAAAACACACTTTTTGTGCAAAATAATACATTTTACAGCCCTTGTTGCACCTGTCAGTGTGAGATACAAGCGTTAGATACTGCTGTCATATTCTATTATTAAAAAAAAAAAAAAACATTTTGGGCCAAATACTAAATTTGCGGCCTTGGCTGCATCTGTCAGTGTGAAATACACTCGTTAGATACTGCTGTTCTATTCTGTTATTTAAAATAAAAAAAACACCCATTTTAGGCCAAATACCAAATCTGTCATTCTGTGATACAAGCTTGAAATACAGCAATAATATTCTGGGTTTAAAAAAACACACATTTTAAGCAAAATACTGAATTTTGCAGCCTTTGCAGCATCTGTCAGTGTGAGATACACGTGTTAGATACTGGTCTTCTATTGTGTTATTAAAAAAAAACACCCATTTTGGGCAAAGTACTTAATATTGCAGCCTTTGCAGCATCTGTCAGTGTGAAATACACGCGTTAGATACTATTCTATTCTGTTATTAAAAAAACACCCAATTTGGGCAAAAAAATACATTTGCCGCCTTTGCTGCATCTGTCAATAGTGAGATACACATGTTAAATACTGCTGTTCTATTCTGTTATTTTTTTTAAAAAAACACCCATTTTGGGCCAAATGCTAAATTTGCGGCCTTGGCTGCATCTGTCATTGTGAGATACATGAGTTAGATACTGCTGTTCTATTCTGTTATAAAAAAAAAACACCCATTTTGGGCAAAGTACTTAATATTGCAGCCTTTGCTGCATCTGTCAGTGTGAAATACACGCATTAGATACTGTTCTATTCGGTTATTAAAAAAACACCCATTTTGTGCCAAATACTAAATTTGCAGCCTTGGCTGCATCTGACAGTGTGAGATACAAGCTTGAAATACAGCAATAATATTCTGGGTTTACAAAAACACCCATTTTGGGCAAAGTACTTAATATTGCAGATTTGCTGCATCTGTCAGTGTGAAATAAAAGCGTTAGATACTGTTGTTCTATTCTGTTATTAAAAAAACTTTTTGGGCAAGATCCTAAATTTGAGAAATATGAGGAGAGCAGTCAAATAAGCGACGGTTGTGGTGCTGCTGGTGAAGTTCCTGTTGCAGGGAGAGGACGTGGTCAATCTGTGCCAGCTACACGCACAAGTGAAACACCTTCCTCAGGTGCGAGTAGGCGACAGAACCTTCAGCGTTATTTGGTCGGGCCTAATGCGGCTCTACGGATGCTGAGGTCAGTACAAGTACAGGCGATAGTAGATTGGGTTGTTGACAGTATCTCAAGTTCCTTTACATTGTCTCCCACCCAGTCTCATGCTGAAAGATCAGAGGTGGCACCTGCAGCCGATGTCCATCAGTCTTTCACCTCAGCCCCTTGCAAATCAGCCAAGCAGTCTGAGCCCCAAGTCATGCAGCAGTCTCTTCTGCTTTTTGATGACTCTGTTAGCAGGCTCTCACAGGGCCATCCACATAGCCCTGCCCCAGAAGTGGAAGAGATTGAGTGCACCGATGGCCAACCACTTATGTTTCAAGATGAGTACATGGGAGGACCACCGCAGCACGTCTTGGATGATGACGAAACACAGGTGCCAACTGTTGTGGCTTTTGAAGGTGTGCAGACTGACAAGGAGGGCAGGGATGAAGACTGGGTGAATGACAATGTGGAGGACGATGAGGTCTTTGACCCCACATGGAATCAAGGTCATGCGAGTGACCTGTGTAGTTCAGAGGAAGAGGCAGTGGTCGCACAGAGCTACCCGCACAGCAGAAGAGGGAGCAGGGTGCAAAAGCATAGCGGCCGTCCCATAGACAGTACGCCTGCTACTGCCCACTGCAGCAAAGGACCAAGCACACCAAAGCCAGCTCCAAGGAGTTCCCTGGTGTGGCAGTTCTTCAGACAATGTGCTGATGACAAGACACGAGTGGTTTGCACGCTGTGCAATCAGAGCCTGAAGCAAGGCATAAACATTCTCAACCTGAGCACAACCTGCATGACCAGGCATCTAAGTGAAAAGCACAAGCTGCAATGGAGTAGACACCTCAAAAAACAAGAAAAGTCTCTGGCTCCTCCTGCTTCCTCTTCTGCTGCAGTCTTGGCCTCTTCATCCACCTCTGGATTGACAGTGCCACATGCCTCTCCGCAAACAGAGGATCTGCCAGCAACACAAACACCTAGGTCACCAAGCATCTCCACAATATCCCACAGAAGCTTTCAGACTTCCATCTCCCAAACACTGGAGAGGAAGAGGAAGTACCCCCCTACCCACCCGCGATCCCTGGCCCTGAATGCCAGCATTTAAAAATGACTAGCCTTTGATATGCTGTCATTCAGTCTGAAAGAGACAGAGAGTTTTAAAAGCCTTATGGCGGTGGCTGTCCCACAGTATGTCGTGCCCAGCCGCCACTACTGTTCCAGGCATGTCATCCCTTCCCTGCACAACCAAGTGGGGGACAAAATCAGGTGTGCACTGCGCAATGCCATCTGTGGCAAGGTAAACCAAACTAAGGATACGTGGACCAGTAAGCTCGGTGAGGGATGTTATAGCTCCATAACAGCACACCGGGTAAATGCAGTGGTGGCTGGGCATGAGGCGGATAGCAGGTTGGTGCATGTCCTTCCACCACCGAGGATTGCAGGGTGCTTCAGTTTGCCTCCTGTTGCTTCCTCCTCCTACTCCGCTTCCTCATCCTCTACCGATTCATCATCCGGTCGGCGTAACACCTTCACCACCAACTTCAGCACAACCAGGGGTAAACGACAGCAGGCAGTTTTAAAGCGTATCTGTTTGGGGGACAAACCGCGCAGGAGCTGTGGACGGGCCTTAAACAACAGACCAATGAGTGGTTGGTGCCAGTGAGCCTCAAGCCCGGCCTGGTGGTGTGCTATAATGGGCGAAATCTCGTAGCAGCTCTGGGACTAGTCGGTTTAAAGCAGATCCCTTGCCTGGCGCATGTGACAAATTTGGTGGCGCAGAGATTCCTTAAAAATTACCCTGATATGTCAAGGCGTTCTTTCGGCGTTCTCACCCTGCTGCTGCTCGCCTGTCAGCGCTGCAGCTTAACTTCAGCCTTCCCGCTCACTGCCTCATATGCTACGTGCCTACAAGGTGGAACTCCATCTTGCGCATGCTGGTCAGACTTTGCGAGCAGCAGCAGGCAATAGTGGAGTTTCAGCTGTAGCACGCACGGGTGAGTAGCTTGGCGGAACAGCACCACTTCACCACCTATGACTGGGCCTCCATGCGAGACCTGTGTTCCTTGTTGCACTGTTTCGAGTACTCCACCAACAAGGCCAGTGCCGATAACGCCGTTCTCAGCATTACTATCCCACTTCTATGCCTCCTTCAAAAAACGCTGCTGGTGACGATGGAAGAGGATGTGGCACAGGAGGAGGTGGAAAAGGGATCATTTCATAGGGTTTCTGGCCAATAATTCACAAGTGGCTCCGACGGTGGGTTCCTGCAACAACAAACGCCAGGTACGCAATTGTCCAGCCAGGGCACAGTTCTGGATAATGAAGAGGTGGAGGATGAGGAGATGGAGGAGGAGGAACCGTGTTCACAGCAGGGTGGCACACAAACCAGCTCATGGTCATCACTGGTGCGTGGCTGGAGGGATACAGAGGACACAGACGATACACCTCCCACAGAGGACAGCTTTTTGTTGCCTCTAGGCAGCCTGGCACACATGAGCGGTTACATGCTGCAGTGTCTCCGCAACGACCGCTGAGTTGCCCACATTCTAACTTGTGCTGATTACTGGGTGGCCATGCTGCTGGATCCCTGTTACAAGGACAACGTACCGTCCTTAATTCTGTCACTGGAGCGTGATCGTAAGACACGCTAGTACAAGCGCACTCTGGTAGATGACAGCGGGGGCACAGTGGAAGCACAAGGCAAAGGCAGAGGAGGAGGAAGAGGTCGCCAGCACAGCTGGGGCAGCACCTCAGAAGGCAGGGTTTGCATGGCCGAAATATGGAAAAGCTTTGTCAGCGCGCCACAACAACCATCACCACCAGCTGATATAGAATGCTGTAAAAGGGCTGTGTACTAGCTTGTACACACTGTGATACCTTTTGGCGCAAAACCACAATAGCGAATGTCGTCTTTTTAGATATATTTATTTGTTCAGGTGACAACGCTTTTTGGAGTAAAAATACTCCTTTATCGAGTCTAAAAGAAACAGTAGTGTGTGAAGTGATGGTATCAGGAGATAATACATAAGGATAAAACGAAAAACAATATATATATATATATATATATATATATATATATACACATAGGTATGTAAAAAACAATAATAACAGATCATAATGATAATAGATGTGAGATTAAAATTTGCGGTATAAAATATACGGTAAAAAATTAAAAATGCAAGAGGAAGCCGTGGTTGAAGCGGTGGCTTTATGTGTATATATATATATATATATATATTTATATATATATATTGTTTTTCGTTATGTTTTATCCTTATGTATTATCCCCTGATACCATCACTTCACACACTACTGTTTCTTTTAGACTTGATAAAGGAGTATTTTTACTCCGAAACGCGTTGTCACCTGAACAAATAAATATATCTAAAAAGACGACATTCGCTATTGTGGTTTCGCGCCAAAAGGTATCACAGTGTGTACAAGCTAGTACACAGCCCTTTTACAGCATTCTATATCACTCCTCTGGAGTACTGGCGACTCCAAGGATTGAGAAAGATACCGGCAGCATACCTCATCTGGATCGAATTTTTACTCCCCCCACCTTTGCAAGTGTTGTGCTGACACAAGCACAAACACCAGAAGGTGAGTGCAATTACTGATACAGTACTCTATCTAACACTATCTACCAAAAATTACTACCCTATGAGCGCCTTGTTTCCCGTTTATCTCGCCAAATTCACCAGCTGATATGGAACCTCTTAGTAGGAGGCAGCATTTCAGAAACATGGTGGAGCAGTATGTGTGCACACGCCTACACGTACTGAATGACGGGTCTGCCCCCTTTAACTTCTGGGTCTCTAAATTGGGCACATAGCCTGAGCTTACCCTTTACGCTTTGGAGGTGCTGGCCTGCCCTGCAGCCAGTGTATTGTCTGAACATGTGTTTAGTACGACTGGAGGGAGTTATCACAGGTTATATTTTCCAATGTTTTGGGGTGTACCCTAATAAAAAATAAAAAATAATAACCAGTGTAGGCTACCTCCTCCTCCACTTCCACTTCCACCTACACCGCCACATCGACTGCCTCCTCAACCTTCTACTCCATATGGACCTCGTCCTCCTAGTTCAAGATTATTATTTTTTATTATTTTTTATTTGTATGTATTTTATGTTATTTGAAGTCATTTCCCTATCCACATTTGTTTGCAGAGCACTTGCCATGGTCTTAACCACATTTTGCCAGCATTTGCAGCCCTCTAGCCCTTTCCATGACATTTTTAGAGTAATTTAAGTGCTCCAAAGTTTGGGTCCCCATTGACTTCAATGGGGTTCAGGGTCAAATTCTGGTCCCGAACTCAAACTTTTTTGTGAAGTTCGGCCAAACCCGTCAAACCCGAACATCCAGGTGTCCACTCAACTCTACTCACCATCGGTGTTACCCACAACTGCATAAAATTATTTTTTCATGGCCTGTTTCTGACCCCCCACCTTCAAGAATCGGTCGTCAGTTCACTGCAGCAATTGCCGGAAATGTTAAAGTTTTACTATAACGTTCAAAGTTATTCACAACCTTTATATATATTTTCTTTAATTTCCATAGTATTCACAAAATTTAATTCCAAAATACTGTATAAGACTATGCTGACCTCCAAAAGCAACCTAAAACCCCACCATGTACCCAACTTACAGTAAATTTTTCTATCAACATATAAGTTATTGTTATACTGTTTCTACCTCCCCATCTTCCATCCCTTTGTCCTGTTCGTTGTAGAGTACAAATTTTTACAGAGAAGCCTACTCTTTCCTACTGTATCAGATTCTTTATTCAGAAAGTTTCTATGGGATGCTGCATTAGTTCACGTATTATTCCATCTTTTTTAATTTTTTTTATTACCTTGGACATTTTTGGCACTATATATCATCTGCAGAGTACAGTTTCTTATTGAATAGACACAATGGTGTATGGAGGCTTATTTTGCTTGAAATATGTCTCCATATCTTTCATAAGAAATTCTGCCCCCCCCCCCCCCCCCACCAAAGCTGTATCTAAGGCATCTCATGCAGTCAACCAATATATTGCTTTATACTGATGTAGGCTAAGAAACTGGAAACTGAACTGTCTACAGATATATATTTCTGGTTTAGTTGATATGAGTTTCTTTTTTGCTCATTTCCCATGGGAAAATTGCTGTGTCTCTTCGATAGCAAACAATACCACCCTCTGAAACACAAAGAGAATGAATACAGAAAGAGCTGTCCAGTGCTGAACGTCTTATCATATGCAAAGAGATATCTCCCAGTCCTATCACATCTTCTAAGAAGAAATGGTCAATTTAAGAACATCAAGGTTTTCCTAAAGTGTTTTAAATGAACGCTCTGTGTTAAATCCAAAGGCAGGTTGAAAACATTTCTCATAAAAATACTTGTAGTAGGGTTGAACAAACCCATGGAAGTTCGGGTTAGCCGGGTTTTGCCGAACTTCAGGTCAAAGTTTGGGTTCGGGACCCGAACTTCACACTGAACCCGGACCCCATTTAAGTCAATGGGGACCCGAACACCGAACCCGGTGTCTGTGTTCGGGTCCGGGTACTCTAACTCGCTAAGTTTGGTACGAACCCGAACTTTGCAGTTCTGGTTCACTCAACTCTACTTGTTAACTATGGTATCATTCTAAAATGCACCCACATTTTAGTAAAAGTGCTGAAATTGGTTTTCTGCTATGATGTATGACTTTCTATAGCAGGAGATCTCAATATCCTGTGTGCATAAACTATATCAAGGCTCAATATTGGGTATAAGAAATTTGAAAAGTGAATGGTGCAGAGTGTGACAGTATGTGAGTGGCACTCTGTGAAATATGTGAGCAACAGTAAGTTTAATTTAAACATGACATGTATCCTATGTTTGAACTTATTGTGTGCATCATTTGTGACTTGTATTCGGTGTGTGAATTGCAAATATCCAGCTTGTGATCAGCACATAAGTGACCCGTCCTGAGGATGTAAGTGGTGTGTATATTTGGCATGTAATTGGCATGATCCAGAATGTGAATGGCACATGTGCACCATGGATCCAGTGTGGAAGAGGTAAATGTATGACATGTAGTGTTCTAGTGTTCAAAAGGTGCCTCAGAGGGGCTTACAAATACTTCTTGCACAGGATCCCCTTGCATTTACTCTTCCTCTGATTTTGCCTTCTGTATTGATGTACTTTTTCACATTTGACTGCTATATATATATATATATATATATATATATATATATATATATATATGCTCATTTAAGGTATTAATCTTCATTCATTTCACATTTACATTGCCCTGGAAATGTATGGCACCATACGAAGAATAATACAGATGGAGCTGTCCAGTGCTGAAAGCCTATGACTTCTAAGCACGAAAGACTAATTTAAGAAAAGCCAGTTGTTCCTACAAGCTGTCAAATGAATGTCATATTTAAAATCTTTAAGTGGAATAAAAGCATTTGCCACTATTCACTTCTCTGATACAATTATAAAGAGATAAAAAGAGACTAAGAATTATCATGCATGCCTGTAAATCGTAATTAGTGATGAACGAGCATGCTCAGCCAAACACCTGTTCGTATCAAGCATCTTGATGCTCAGCACATGGCAGTATTCAACCGAATGTGCTCGAGCGTAATGCTCAAGTCTCTGCCCCGCACGCAAGTAAGTTCTGCCCTCACTGTAATTCCGGAGCCACGTTGGTTACTGGCATTACAATGATTGGCTGGCTGAAACACATCATTGGGTGCTATATAGCACCCGATGGCGCATGTTCGGCTAATGCTTAGTCATGGAGATCTGTGCTGAGGAAGGGACATACAATGTAGGGAGTGAAATAGGAATAGTTTTATTATAAAAACTTTTCAGAGACCCAAAAGTCCTTTTAAGGACTATTGTGTGTGACAGCAGAAATATATATTTTAGTGCAACCTGCGCTAAATTGCTAAAACTTAACAGACCCAAAAGTCCTTCTAAGGACCATTGTGTGTGGCAGCAATATATATACAGTACAGACCAAAAGTTTGGACACACCTTCTCGTTCAAAGAGTTTTCTTTATTTTCATGACTATGAAAATTGTAGATTCACACTGAAGGCATCAAAACTATGAATTAACACGTGGAATTATATACATAACAAAAAAGTGTGAAACAACTGAAAATATGTCGCATTCTCTTGATGAGCTTCAAGAGGTGGTCACCTGAAATGGTTTTCACTTCACAGGTGTGCCCTGTCAGGTTTAATAAGTGGGATTTCTTGCCTTATAAATGGGGTTGGGGCCATCAGTTGCGTTGTGGAGAAGTCAGGTGGATGCACAGCTGATAGTCCTACTGAATAGACTGTTAGAATTTGTATTATGGCAAGAAAAAAGCAGCTAAGTAAAGAAAAACGAGTGGCCATCATTACTTTAAGAAATAAAGGTCAGTCAGTCCGAAAAATTGGGAAAACTTTGAAAGTGTCCCCAAGTGCAGTAACAAAAACCATCAAGCGCTACAAAGAAACTGGCTCACATGCGGACCGCCCCAGGAAAGGAAGACCAAGAGTCACCTCTGCTGCGGAGGATAAGTTCATCCGAGTCACCAGCCTCAGAAATCGCAGGTTAACAGCAGCTCAGATTAGAGACCAGGTCAATGCCACACAGAGTTCTAGCAGCAGACACATCTCTAGAACAACTGTTAAGTGGAGACTGTGTGAATCAGGCCTTCATAGTAGAATATCTGCTAGGAAACCACTGCTAAGGACAGGCAACAAGCAGAAGAGACTTGTTTGGGCTAAAGAACACAAGGAATGGACATTAGACCAGTGGAAATCTGTGCTTTGGTCTGATGAGTCAAAATTTGCGATCTTTGCTTCCAACCACCGTGTCTTTGTGCGACACAGAAAAGGTGAACAGATGGACTCTACATGCCTGGTTCCCACCGTGAAGTATGGAGGAGGAGGTGTGATGGTGTGGGGGTGCTTTGCTGGTGACACTGTTGGGGATTTATTCAAAATTGAAGGCATACTGAACCAGCAAGGCTACCACAGCATCTTGCAGCAGCATGCTATTCCATCCGGTTTGCGTTTAGTTGGACCATCATTTATTTTTCAACAGGACAATGACCCCAAACACACCTCCAGGCTATGTAAGGGCTATTTGACCATGAAGGAGAGTGATGGGGTGCTGCGCCAGATGACCTGGCCTCCACAGTCACCGGACCTGAACCCAATCGAGATGTTTTGGGGTGAGCTGGACTGCAGAGTGAAGGCAAAAGGGCCAATAAGTGCTAAGCATCTCTGGGAACTCCTTCAAGACTGTTGGAAGATCATTTCAGGTGACTACCTCTTGAAGCTCATCAAGAGAATGCCAAGAGTGTGCAAAGCAGTAATCAAAGCAAAAGGTGGCTACTTTGAAGAACGTAGAATATGAAATATTTTCAGTTGCTTCACACTTTTTTGTTATGTATATAATTCCACATGTGTTAATTCATAGTTTTGATTCCTTCAGTTTGAATTTACAATTTTCATAGTCATGAAAATAAAGAAAACTCTTTGAATGAGAAGGTGTGTCCAAACCTTTGGTCTGTACTGTATATTTAGCGCATCCTGCGCTAAATAGCGTACATTAGTTAGGCCACTGCATACTGAGACATTAGCTGCGCCACATCTCCCTTGTAAAGTGTGCGCATTCAAAAAATATCTGTGACATCAAGTGTACTTTTTCTGTAGTTGGTGTCCACTGCGGGCAGTGACATTAGCTGCGCTACATCTCCGGTTTAAAGTGTGTGCATCTAAAATATATCTGTGACGGTGTCCGCTTCTGACAGTAACATAACCAGTGCCACATCTGCAGTGTAACGTGTGTGCTGAAAAATTGTATCTGTGACTTACAGTGTACTTTGTCAATAGACAGTGTCTGCTTCTGACAGTGATTACCAGGGGCACATCTCCAGTGTAACATGTGTGTTAAAAAAATGTATCTGTGACATACAGTGTACTTTTTCAAAAGACGGTGTCCACTTCTGACATTACAAGGGCCACATATAAAGTGTAACATGTGCGCTTCAAAAATGTATCTGTGACATACACTGTACTTTTTTGCGTAGACGCTGTGGACAGTGACATTACCGGTGCTACCTCTCCTGTATAATGTTTCCTCATCCCAAATACCTGTGACATTCCCTGTAATTTTTTATTAGGCACTGGTGACAGCATTGACATTATCTGCGGGATATCTCCTGTGTGACTTTACCACATCCCAAATACCTTTTTAAATTTGTTTGCACATACACTTCCAAATGCTACGCTACTGTACATGTGACAGACTTTTTAATCATACATAACATTTTTATTTATTTTTTTATTATTTATTTTCATAGTCAATAAAGCATAACAATGGGTTACAAAGTATAATGTAACATGGAGTAAGGTACATAATATCTGTAAAAGCAGAAGTATCCTGCGTGTATAGAGGGTGGCAGACAATTAATTGACAGATATCTACGAGTTAATTGGATCTTGAGATAAAGCTGACTACACTTGTTAAAGCTTGTAAACAGGAAGTGCTTTTCAACCAAGTTCAAGAGCGTATACAGGTATTTGAGTATGTATGAGCATAAAGGAAAGACAGGAGTATTAATAGGGGCTATGATAATAATGCATCAGAAATATAACTAGGGTGATTCTAGCCTATTCCACCTGGATGAAGCAACAACAAGTAGAGCGGCCACTATCAATGAGGTCATAGAGGTCCTTGAAGTAGTAATGTGACTAACTGCATAAGCCTAGTTGTCAAGAGTTGGAAAATCTAAAATTTGACCATAGTCACCAGCGTTTCAGGAAAGCTGGGTGTGTACGATATTCCCAAGAGGATAGCTCCTCAAAACGATAGAGCTGGTCTACTTTCAGCTTCCATTGTTCAATGTTTGGTAATGAGGTCTGGAGGCAATATTTAGGGACTAATAAACGCGCTGCGCTCAAGAGTTGCTTAAAAAGGTAGTTGGGGGGGGGGGAATGGTTTGCCTCCGTAAAGTGGGATAGTAATGCTCCATATGGGGACATCTTTACTGACTCTTGAGAAATTTGGATACTTAAATGGAAAATGTCCGACCGCCACTTGTTAATTGCTGGGCATATCTGGAGGAAGGTTCCAGTTTCCTTAGAGCACCTCCAGCACCTGTCCGAAGAGGATTCAGTAAAATGAGAACCTCTAGCTGGAGTAATATGCCATTGGGTTAGAATTTTGTATCCATTTTCCTGGATGCATACGCAGCGAGAGGCCTTGTGGAGGGGGCTGAATATATCTGGCAGTACAGTTATAGGTATGGTTATCCCAGTTTATCGTTCCCAATTACGTATGAAAGGTGGTTTAGAAATGAGGGGTGGGGCACGCAGTTTGCTATGTATTTGTGAAATTAGCTTTTTTGGAGGTTTGGGAGTGATAATGAGAGCTTCGAACCACCCTATTGGACGAAGAAGTTCCCCTTTAGCATTGTTTCTCATTAGAAATGATTTGATGTGTGGAATTAGGGTAAGGTCACATGGGTGAGGGTTAAGTAAGGCATGTAGGGCATCTGTCTTTAACAGCGTTCCTGGAAAATCCAGGAGACTGCTGATAGGTAAGAGGAAGATCTGATCAGCTTGGAAGAGGATTGTAATAAAGTTGGAGAGGATGTGCCTAGAACGTCTGCAACTGTCAGTATAGGAGAGGGGAAGGGAACTGAACAGTGGAAGGAGCTCAGCCACCTCCAGGCGTCCAATGTTGCTTTTAAAATGGGGTAATTAGGTAGTGGGATATGCGGGGGGATCTGATGACCCCGAAGGACGGTCCGAAACAGTAGGCTTAGTATGCTTTGTTCTAGGTCTACCCATGGTTTATGGTTGGTGTTGCGGTGCCAGTCCACCACCCTAGCCAATAGTATAGCTTTTCCATACAATTCCGGGTCGGGAAGACCAATGTTCCCTAGCTGACGTGGATGGGCTAAAAGTTTGTAGGAGAGTCGTGCTTTT
This sequence comes from Bufo gargarizans, assembly GCF_014858855.1. Lineage (NCBI taxonomy): Eukaryota > Metazoa > Chordata > Amphibia > Anura > Bufonidae > Bufo > Bufo gargarizans. Next base: position 437,467,024 of record NC_058082.1, on the reverse strand, counting down.
TTACCGTTCCAGATGATGGATCTAAATTTTTGCTTGCTAGTGTCACAAGGATGGAAACATTTTGAAAGATGGTGAAGGAGTACATAGCAGACCTTGTCAGCATCCTCAATGATCCCTCAGGGCCTTACAACTACTGGGTGTCCAAGCTGGCAAAAACTGGAGCTCTATGCCTTGGAGGTACTGGCTTGCCCTGCCGCCAGAGTTTTGTCTGAGCTGGTATTTAGTGCTACTGGTGGCATTATAGCAGATAAGCCTATCCGCCTGTCAACTGAAAATGCTCACAGGTTGACTCTTATATAAATGAACAAGGCCTGCATTGACCATGACTTCTCGACTCCACCAGAAGAAAGCTGATTAACATAAAGACACTTTAAATGTGTTGTTTATAATGTACTAAATACACTGTATTCCCCTGCACTCCTTCCACCACAAACAAGGGTATATGTTTGAATCTTCCTTTTTTTCATCCTCCTCCTCCAGTATATCAACATGATTATTCGTCACATATAATGCCCTCGCATGTATGCCCTTCGCATATAATGTTTTACATGGTCAGCTTAACTTCAGGCCCTCGTATATAATTTTTTAGAGGGTCAGCTCACCAGCAGGCCCTCACCTACAATGTTTTACAATGTCAGCTCACCAGCAGACCCTCATATATAATTTTTTTAGACGGTCAGCTCACCAGCAGGCCCTCACCTACAATGTTTTACAGGGTCAGCTCACCAGCAGGCCCTCGCATATAATTTTTTACAGGGTCAGCTCACCAGCAGGCCCTCACGTATAATGTTTTACAGTGTCAACTCATCAGAAGGCCTTCACTTACAATCTTTTAGCAGAGGACTCCAGAAGAAACTATAAACCACAAGGGCTATAGTGAGAGGCAGGTATAAATAGCATCACTGGATGGGATCCTGCCCAAAGCCACAACAAAGCAATCTGTCAAATAGATTCACGTGCAGCAAGTCTAACAGATCTTTTCAGTTCACTCACAGGGCAGGGCGTGACAGTACCCCCCCCCCCCCACCCTTCACGGGCGACCTCCGGGCACCCAGGACCAACTTTATCCAGGTGTGCCCTGTGAAAGGTGTTCACAAGGCGGCTAGCATTGACATCAGTAGCCGGAACCCACATTCTTTCCTCAGGACCGTATCCCTTTCCAATGCACCAGGTACTGAAGGGAACCCCAAAAAACACAGGAGTTGAGTATTCTGGAGATCTGAAACTCCAGATTACCATCTACCAAGACAGGAGGAGGCAAAGGAGATGGTTCAGCAGGTTTAACATACTTTTTCAACAAGGACCTGTGAAACACATTATGGATCTTCCAGGCCTGAGGAAGTTCCAGACGAAATGCCACCGGATTAATAATGGCCAAGATTTTGTAAGGACCAATAAATCTTGGGCCCAACTTCCAAGAGGGTACATTCTATTTAATGTTCTTAGTGGACAACCACACGCAATCACCCACACACAGGTCCGAACCAGTCATACGTTTCTTGTCAGCCATCCATTTATATCTTTTGCCCATATTTTTCAAATTAACCTGAATCTTCCGCCAGATAGAAGACAATGAAGAAGAGAATCTCTCCTCTTCAGGTATACCAGAAGATTCAGTCCCAGAAGAGAACCAAACTGAGGGTGAAAATCAGTGATGAAGTCCATGGACAAATGCGTCCAAGGACGAGATGGAAGAAGGAAGAAGAGATCCTGATGGCCGAGTGTGAGCCACTTTAGTACATTCACAGGTCTCACAAGCTGCTACATAGCCCTCAACACATTTATGCCGACCTGTCCACTAGAATCTCCGGAAAATAATATCCACAGTTGATCTACTCCCAGAGTGTCTCGCAATGACAATATTCTGATGTTCCTTGAACACCTTGTGTCACAGTTCTAAAGGAACAAACAACTTCCCTGGAGGACAGGAATCAGGTGCCTTACATTGAGCCCCCAACACTTCAGCCTCCAGCTCGGGATAAAGAGCGGATACAATCACCCCATCGGCCAAAATTGGAGCTGGATCCTCCGAATCCCACCCCCAGGAAAGCTATGTGACAAAGCATTCGTTTTTACGTTTTTGATCCCAGGACGATAAGTGACCACAAAATTAAACCTGGTAAATAACAATTACCATCTGTCCTGCCTAAGGTTCAGATACTTTGCTGATTGCAGGTAAGCCAGATTCTTATGGTGAGTAATTATCGTAATCGGATGAATCGATCCTTCTAGCCAATGACGCCATTCTTCAAAGGTCAATTTGATGGCCAACAACTCTATTCCCAACATCATAATTTCTTTCAGCAGCAGAGAGTTTCCTGGAGATAAAAGCACTTGGACGCCATTTGCTAGGAGAGGGGCCATGCGACAAAACTGCTCCGACTCCCACTTCTGATGCTTCAACTTTCACAATGAAGGTTTGAGATACATCGGGTTGCATCAGAATGGGAGCGGAAGCAAAACATTCCTTAACTGCAGAAAAAGCCTGTAATGCCTCTTCTGACCAGACAGAGAAGTCAGCGCCCTTCCTAGTTATATCGGTCAAAGGTTTGACAATAGTGGAATAATTCAGGATAAACTTCCTGTAGTAATTAGTAAATCCTAAAAACCACATCAGAGCTTTCTGATTCTCTGGCCGGTCCCATTCTAGTAGCACACTGACCTTTTTGGGATCCATGCAAAAACCTAAGGCAGAAAGTAAGTAACCCAGAAACTGCAGTTCCTGAACAGCAAACACACATTTTTCCAACTTAACATACAATTTATTCTCCCAAAGGATCAATAATACTTGTCTTAAATGATCCTGATGAGTCTCCATATCGGGTGAGTAAATCAGTATGTCATTGAGGTAAATAACGATAAACCTCCCCACCAAATGATGAAAAATGTCATTTATAAAATGCTGGGAGACTGCTGGGGCATTAGTTAAACCAAAGGGCATAACCAGGTTCTCGAAGTGACCCTCCGGGATACTGAAGGCCATCTTCTATTCATCCCCTTCCCTGATTTTTATCAGATTATAGGCTCCTCTTAAATCCAACTTAGAAAACACCTTGGCACCGACAATCTGATCAAATAGATATGGAATCAAGGGAAGGGGATAAGGGATATGGACAGTAATGATATTCAGTTCCAGTAAATCTAGGCACAGTCTAAGGGATCCGTCTTTTTTTTTTTACAAAAAATATGCCCGCTGCCATAGGTGATTTAGATGGTCTAATATGTCCTTTTGTCAAACTCTCGGCAATATACTCCTGCATAGCTACTCTTTCAGGTTGGGGAAGATTATATAACCGAGATTTTGGCAATTTTGATCTGGGAATAAAATTGATCGGACAATCTTACTCTCGGTGGGGGGCAACTCCTGATCTCCACCCTACGAGAATATGTCCGAAAAATCTGAAAGAAACTGAGGTAACACCTTAGTGGATACCCCAGAAATAGATGTTCTGAGACAGTTGTCCATACAAAAATCACTCCAATTACTGATTTGTCTAGTTCAGTGGTCAGCAAACTGCGGCTCTAGAGCCACATGCGGCTCTTTAGCCCCAAGATATTGGCTCTTCCAGGTGCAGGCTCACATGTACAGTGCGATAGCATTTTCGTTGCTCGTAGCAAAAATAGGCAGGAGGGTGAAGACCAGGAAGCAGTGAAGGCTCTGTTCTCACCGCTTTCTGGTCCTCGGTTGTAGGCTGTGCAGGGCTGCGCACAGTGTGAGGTGCTCTGTGGCGTCACGCTGTGCACGCCAGTTCACAGCACAGCCGACAGCAGGAGGAACACAGAGCGCGGGTGGTGAGGAGCAGTGGCATCCAGGAGCTGGAGAGGTAAGTGCTTTTTTATTTTATGAAACTTGGGGCTGATCTGAGGCAATGGGGTGATGAGAATCATAATGGGAGATATAAGAGGCATCATGGATGATGAGAGGCATCATGGATGATAATGGGGATGATGAGAGGCATCATGGATGATAATGGGGATGATGAGAGGCATGGGGCTCTTATCTGAGGTCTGATTGAGGGGGTCATTTACTTTGAGGTCTGAGTTGACGTCTGATCTCAGGGAGGTCTTATTAACATTGGGATTCTGATTAGTGGTCTGACCTGAGGTGTAATGAAAAATATTTTTTTCCATATTGTCCTCCTCTGAAACCTACGTGCGTCTTATAGGGTGAAACATTGTGGAGTGAAAGAAGATGTAGTGTCGAGGATTGAGAAAGGTATGTTCAGATGGTTAGGAATACCCTTATGAAGTAAATAACAATGAACCTTCCTATATACTTGAAGTTAAAAAAATTTGGCTCTCAAAAAAAATAAAATCACAGTTTTGTCGATATTTGGCTCATTTTACTAATAAGTTTTCCCACCACTAGTCTAGTTTGCCAATCAATGTTAGGATTATGTTTGGTCAACCATGGTAAACCCAGAACCAGCGGAGCAGGCAGACCTTTAAGAACAAAACAAGAAATGGATTCAACATGAGAATCACCCACCCTCAAATGAATATCCTGCACAATATGAGTTAGAGAGGAGCGGAATCTATAGCAAACACTGATATCTTTTTGCTTAATGTGCTAGTTCTAAAACCATGACTCTGAACAAATTGATAATCAACAAGATTAACCCCTGAGTCACTGTCAACAAATACTTCTAATTCAATATTTTCTGAGTTTAGCGCCACCATGGCAGGCAGGGGTAATCGGGTACTGCAGGTAGAATACAAATATACCTGACTCTTCATTCACACTACAAAGAGTAAGATAACTTTTTTTTTTTTTTTTTTTTTTTAAAGAACCCCTCCACTTTGAGGCTTAATAAAAGGACACACATTAACAATATGTCCTTCTTTACTACACTCTTTGGTTTTCCTCTCCAGATGAAATCAGACGCAGACGAAAATATCATTTACAAGACTCCCTGAACCGAACAAAGTTATCACTTCCCCGGAAAACCTATCTGGGAGAGCGACCTTTAGTTCAAGGCTGACCTGGTTCCCACCAGCGTCGCCAGACGCAAGAGATCTCTGACACAGTGCAACTAAATTAAGGAGGTCTGCCACCTCCCAAGATAATTCCTGCATGCGATCAACCAGAGTATCAACAGCTTCCATTTTGCACAGAGCAAGGGAAAAAAATGATGGTATGGGCGGTTTATAATATCACAGAAGGTGAGGGAAGGGAAGCAAACCAAACACAACAAAATTAAACAAAACAGCAGGCTAGGCCCCAGAGCTAGAAAACAGGGAAAGGTCACCTCCTCACAATCCCTGAGCCTTTCCCTGACTGCTATCAGGTACAGGGCTCTGAAAAATGTGTCCACCAATCGGAGGAACTGCGAACCAATCGGCAGAGAAAAAGCCCAGGACTGAGCATCACCTTTTAGCAGAGAAGTGAAAATCCCCACTCTTTGATTTTCATCTCCAGATGAAACCGCCCATACCATCATTTTTTTTCCCTTGCTCCATGCAAAATGGAAGCTGTTGATACTCTGGTTGATAAACATGAACAAATCTCGATGGTAGAAGTGTTCATGCACTCGAGCCTATGCTCTGCTGCAACTGACACAAACCCTCAGCTAGGGAGCAGGCGAAAAGAAAACCAGTTCCTTGCACAAGATGAAGAAACCAGCATCTACCTAAGGCCTAGCTAGTACAAACAACAGAAAGGAAGGAAGGAGGACTTAACTGAAGACGAACTGGGAGCAAGAGATCCACCAAACACCAACATAGGACTCCAGGAGAAACTATAAACAACAAGGGCTATAGTGAGAAGCAGGTACAAATAGCATCACTAACTAATGAGCAGAACCTGTGAGGGGGTGGGATCCTGCCCAAGCCCACAACAAAGCAGGCTTCACCTACAATCTTTGAGGCTGGGTTCACACCTGAGCGTTTTACAGCGCGTTCCTACGCGCTGTAAAACGCTCAACACTGGAAAACCAATGCTTCCCTATGGACCTGATTCACACTTGAGCGTTTTACAGCGCGTTTGAACGCGCTGTAAAACGCCCGACGCATAAACAAGTTCTTGAGCTTTTTTTTGGCGTTTGTCGCGCGTTTTAGCCCATAGACTTCAATGGGAACGCGCAACGCTTGAATTTAGCGCGTTTTTGACACATAAAACGCACGTTCGAACGCGCGTCTTGGATTTTGCAACATGCAGGAAAAGGCCCAACACCAGGTGCAAAGCACAGTTTTGTGGAGATAATCCAGCATGGAGGAGTCTCTGTGTGACACCGAGAACCTCATCAGGCTGGTGCAAGGAAAACGCTGCCTGTATGACACACAGGATGCCAACTACAAAAATAGGAGGAGCAGGCAGCAGGCCTGGGAGGATATTGGTAAAAGCATCTGGCCAGATTGGAGAAGTTTCACCAAGACAGTGAAACAGGGAAAAGGTATTTCAATGTGTGTTCTAATGTGAAAAGTAAACTCCTTGTGTGCAGTGGTGTACCAACTATATGTAATAGCCCTGGCCAGCTCTACCTGCAGCCCTCCAGCTGTTGTCAAACGCCACCTCCACAAATGCTGGCCTGTATTTTACTTGCTGGAGCCTGTGCAGGCATGCATGGAGTGGGATTTTAGCAACAGCTAGAGGGACGCAGCATCACCATCCCTGTTCTTGTATATGGGCACTCAGTGGCCTTAGTTTACAAAGAATGATGTGCACATTACATGTTGTAATAGTGTCCCCTCGCCCCTTTAGTTTTTAGTACTGTCCTGGTTCACCCTCCCCCACATTCTGGTACAATGCAATGGCCCAGTATGTTCAATTTGCAGTGGTTCCACTATCTTGTGCCAGACTGCGCTCTTTCAATCCGCAAATGTAGTGGCATTTTGAAATGTAGGCCTAAGTTTGGGTTGAGGGATTTGAATCCTAAGTTGTTATTGATATTGTGTACTTTTTAGAATTAGACTGTTTGTGGGCTATGGGTGGCAAGGCATATGTTAGGTGCTTCGGTTTGTAACGTGCCAGTATTGGGCACCTTGATGGGATCCGTTATTTCACCCTCCTTGGCTTATATTCTACTGGCCGAGTATTGGCCACTTAAATGGGACACATGATTTCGCCCATATTTATAACCCTTGTTAATGGGCGACTATTGATGGCCACTATAGGGGCATCCTCAAGGGGCACTATATAGGTTAAAAAAAAACAAATGCACAAAAGATCGTTTCCAAATTTCTCATTTAGCCCTAGTAATAATCAACCAAATTTGAAAATCAAATAATATCTAAACACTCTTTTCAGACAAAAAATATAAATGAACATAAACTTAGATGGCTTCCAATTGCCAGGGTAACGCCCATGTGGTGTCAAAAAATATGCGTTGAAGTGGTCCCGGACAGCTGCACCGTGCCGGTTCCCACGCACACCGCTCGGATTACGACTCTCAAAGGAATGGCTGAGGGAATCTTCAAAATTAAAGCCATCCCGTAGACGGACAAAATTATGCAGAGCACACGCTGCCTTCACGGCCGAGATGGCGCCGGTCTCCAATTTTAAATAAATGGGAGAATGGAGAAAGCGCCATTTGTTAGCTAAAATGCCGAAGGCGCACTCCACCACCCTGCGTGCCCTTGTCAGCCGGTAATTAAATACCCGCCTGGCAATGGAGAGTCCCCGGCTGGAGTACGGCCTCATCAGATGCTCCCCCAGCGCAAAGGCCTCGTCCCCCACAAAAACAAAGGGCATAGCCGGAAAAGTGGTCCCAGGCAGTGTGGTGTTCCCCGGGAGGTCCAGCTCATTATTATTGAGCATTTGCCCAAAGGCAGAATGCCCGAAAACAGCTGAGTCTGAGCTGCTGCCGTAGGACCCCACGTCAATGTACCTGAAGCAATAGTTTGCATCACACACCGCAAAAAGAACAAATGAAAAATATTTTTTATAATTAAAAAATTGACTCCCGCTCCTTATGGGCTTCTGAACGCGGATGTGTTTGCCGTCTATTGCGCCGACACAGTTTGGGAAATTGCAGGATTCTAAAAACTGATCCGCAATTTGCAGCCAGTCCTCCTTCTGTGGTTGGGCCATCACAGCAGGATGAAGGACGTCCCAAATTGCAACGCAGGTTTCAGGGACGATCATACTGGCTGTGGACTTCCCGATGAGAAAGGCGAAGTGTAGACTGGCCAATGACTGTCCGGTAGCTAAATACCTGAAACAAATGTAAGAAAATAAAGAGACATGAACGGATGCTTTTTATTTCGTTTTTCATAGTCAACACTATCAAAGGCAAATGGAAAAGCCTGAAAGACGCCTTTATCCGCCATCGCCGCAAACAAAGGGAGCAGAGGAGCGGATCGTCCCCAGGCGCACGCTCCAGTTATGTGCATGCAGCACAAATGTCATTTTTGATACCGTGCACCGAAATGCGGAGGTGAGTCAAGGGCATACACATTGAGGAGAGGATGTGGTATGACATTACATACATTCAATTTCATATGGGGAACATACTTACCTATATTTTCCACTTCACAGCACCGATAGTAGCTGGGAACACAGCCAGGCGCAAGCTAATGAGGAAGAGGACGAGGGCACAATCATGGACAGTGAGCCCGGACCATCTATGGGGCCAATGAGTCCTCCAGGCCCCCCCTCCCCACTCCGAGTTTCGTCAGCCCCATGCAGAATGTCCAAGCCGTACCAGAGGCAAGTCGGCAGCCCCGACATAAAAGGAGGAGAACAGAGAGGCAGGAGGACAGGCTAATCGGCTGCCTGGATGCCCTGGCACATCCTGTGCCAAAACTTAGCAGCGATGCCTATTTTCTCCTCAGTCTAGAGGAGAAAATGCTACATGTGCCGAGACATCTGGTCACAAAAGTAAGGGAGGAGGTGACTAACACCATTGATAAGTATTGCACAACAACACCCTCACACATACCCAGCACACACATACACACAAAGTAACATACAACACCCTCTTGAGACATTGCAGACACAACACACATCATACCCATATCCCTCTTCAAGCACGGGCCCAAGCACCTCCACCATCACCACCACTGAAATGCCACCCGCCAATCAGTCTCGCGGAGCCAGAGAGACACGGCGGGATCCCGAGGCAGAGTTTTCAGGGCCGCAATATGAAACCCTTTGAGAAACTTAGAAGAGGGAAATTCTCCGGCTCAAGGGCTTGGGAGCCAAAAAGGGCACTTATATAGAAAAATGTTTGTAATATTTTTATGTTATTTATACTACATTGCTCCTTTGTTTGTAAAACAGTTTAAACACATTTTATTTGGAAATGTATGATGTGAATACATTCACCAAAGTTAAAAAAATTGAAGCAACTGTTTGGACTATTTTTGGAAAGTGAGGGGTAAAACATGGCCAAATGTGGATACATGATGCAAGTATGGGATATCTATGCCACACGTTGACAACATACACATCACATACCCCCCGCACAAACACTCATACGTCACAAACAGCAAGAGAAACAGGGCGAAACTCAGATCATGGCACAACACACTGCAAATGGTTTAAATGGCCACAATAATAGGCTACTTACCGCAAAGTAATGACCAGTCTTTCCACTGGTGGGATGCAGTCCCGCATGAAGGTGTCCTGACGCTGCAAATAAGGAGACAACAGAACCAGGAGCTCGTCAAAGCTGGGAAACAATAAAATGTTCATGGTTAACTATACAAAAAGCACAAAACACTTAGCTTAACCATTGCAAAAACATTGCAACCACGTATACGTACTAACCTGTGGATGGACATCCTGGTGTAGTCCAAAAACCTGTCCTCATGGGCACGGAGGTTGGCATACGGTGCCCAGAACTGGCCCCTCTCCTGTCTATTCGCATTCACAGGATGGACCCAGAAATGTCGCCTGCTGTCCCGCCTTCTCCTCAAGCGTTCCAGGTGGATAGCTGCAACAAGTGCCGCAACACGTCGCCGTCTATAGCATTCCATGATGACTACAAACCACACACTCTACCAACACACATGGAATTTCACACCTACAATGCCCTAGGATTGGCCAAACTTCATATACACAGGGATATTTGCTCATTGGACAACACTGCAGTCAATCACAGAAACGCGCGTCAAACGCGCGTTTACTATTGCAAAAAACGCGCATAAAAACGCACATAAAAACGTGCATAAAAACGCACGTAAAACGCGCGTTGAACGCGCGTCTCAGAAACGCTCAGGTATGAACCCAGCCTTACAGGGTGAGCTCACCAGCAGTCCTACACCTACAATCTTTTACAGGGTCAGCTCACCTGAAGGCCCCTGCATATAATTTTTTAGAGGGTCAGCTCACCAGCAGGCCCTCACCTAATTAAACCAAATAGGTTATTTGCGTGTATGCTGCCTTGCTTGGATGTGGTAGCCGTAGCCGTTTCTCAGGCTCCCTCTCCGTAATCAAACTATGATTCCCCATTACTCATGGTCACCATTGTTTGCGCTGAAAATAACATCGAAAGTTGATAGGGAAGACATCAGAATGGATCGTCGCTGTCACGGGGATGTTTGATCGGCCCCAAGTTATCTAGAATCACCAAAGTGGCAGCAGGCCCTCGCCCATAATGTTTTAGATGACCAGATCAGCAGGCCCTTGCTCCAAATGTTTTTGAGGGTCCCCAGCAGGCCATCAATCATAATTTTTCAAGGGTGTGTATGATGCCCTCCTTTATGTGTAATAAAGGGTGTATTGTAGAGTAGGTTCCTTGTATTTTTTGGCAGCCCTTTCACTTAGTGCATGGGCTTTATGAGTGTAGGAGTCCCACTACCTGAACAATTGTAGCACAATGTGAATGAGGCCCTCCTTTATGTTATATATAGGCAGTATCAGAGTTCCTCTTCCTTGTAATTTTTGGCAGCACTTGCACTTTATATACAAGTAAATATACAGGAAAGAATGTGTCCTAACAATTTTTCCTCCGTCTAAAATAAATTTTATCTTCAGTTTGGTGCATATTATTGTCAGTCTGTAAAAGTGGCGTACTACTTGGACAACATCATTCCTAGCAGTGACCTGGGAGTCCAAGATGCATCCAGACATCCTCCCCATGCTGTTCCCAAACAATTTTGGTGGTGTTTCCATCAATTTCTGACCTTTTCAGAGCAGGGGTCCCTTGTTTAATGCTTGGGTTCTCCCATTGACCCCCATTATATGCGGGTGCTCGGTAGATGTGTTCGGCCAGAGCATCCGAGCACCCGAGCACTTTGGTGCTCGATGAACACTAATCGTAATGCGATTCTCTTCACATCACATTTCAATGAAAGTAACAAGGAACCATCCTTTCCTTTAGTGGCTTATTTTGGAAGATAAATCTGTATGCTGGTAGAAACAAATCACAATGTGTGCCAAATAGTGCAAGATTACAATTTATGTTAATTAAAGTCTTATGACATAGTAGAAGCAACTAAGAAGTTACCTTCAAGGTTTTGTATCAAAAGCTCAATTAATGTGCAGCTTCTTAAAGCACATTATATCTTATGGTGACAAAGTATGTCGGAAGTGAGGGCAATGAACGGTAAGAAAAAAAGAGAATGTTCTTGAGATTAAGTAATGCAGAGATAAAACTCTCATTAAAGGACACACATTGAAATGGAGATCAGCGGATGGGGCTTTAAGGTGTTGCCATGCCCAGAGTCCTGTTTATTCATGATACATTAGGTGATTAGTAAGAGCTGATGATGCAAAAAAGAGAATAGTAAATTATCACTTCCAGCATCAAAGCATACCTCCAGACAAAAATAAAATCTTCAGCGTGCTTGTGAATATTTTAGAATTATATTCAAGTGTTTACTTGTGTTTCCCAAAACTACTAGTTTGCATCTCTACTAGGTATTGTGTGAATTTTCTCTTCATTGACATCTACTTTTTGCCTTTTTAGGGTGCATTCACATCACCGTTTAACTTTCCGTTATTCTGATCCATCAGAATAAGAGAGAGAGAAAAAAAAAAAAACATGATCCAGTAAAAAAAATGGATCCTGTTGAATCAAATCAGTTGTCATCAGTTTGAGCCATTTCTGTCTGAGATCCGTTTTTAAGGAAAAAAGTGCATGCAGTACTTTTGTTTCCATTTAAAAAAACGGATCTCAGACTAAGGCCTCATGCACACGACTGTGCCATTTTTTACGGTCCCGCCCATGTGCATTCTGCAATTTGTGGAACGGAACGGGCAGCCCATTATAGAAATGCCTATTCTTGTCTGTAAAACAGACAAGAATAGGACATGTTATATATTTTTTTTTTTGAGGGGCCATGGAACGGAGCAACAGATGCGGACAACACTCGGAGTGCTGCATCTGCATCTTTTCCGGCCCCATTGAAGTGAATGGGTCCGCATCCAATCCTCAAAAACTGCGGCTCGGATGTTGAACAAAACAACAGCCGTGTGCATGAGGCCTAAGGCTACATGCACACAAACATTGTTTGTTTCCATGTCTGTTTAGTTTTTTTTGCGGATAGGATGCGGACCCATTCATTTCAATGAGTCCGCAAAAAATGCAGACAGCACACCGTGTGCTGTCCGCATCAGTATGTCCATACTGTAGCCCGCAAAAAATATAGAACATGTCCTATTCTTGTCCGTTTTAGGCATTGCTGCAATGGATCCGCAAAGAAACATATGGCATCCGTTTTTTGGGGCGGATCCGCAATATGCAGACCGCAAGACACATACGTCGTGTACATGTTGCCTAGGGCCTCATGTACACGACCGTTGTTTTGGTCGCATCCGAGCAGCAGTTTTTGCAGCTTGGATGCGGACCCATTCACTTCAATGGGGCCGCAAAAGATGTGAAAAGCACTCCGCTCCGTGGTCTGCAAAAAAAATATATAACCTGTCCTATTCTTGTCCGTTTTGCGGACAAGAATTGGCAATTATATCAATGGCTGTCCGTGCCGTTCTGCAAATTGTGAAACACATACCGACGCCATCTGTGTTTTGCGGATCTGCAATTTGCAGAAACGCAAAACACACAACGGTCGTGTGCATGAGGCCTAAAGTGGCTCAAATGGATGACAACTGATTCAAAAAGATCATTTGTTTTCACTGGATCCTGTAAAGAAAAGGATCCTATGCAATCCTAAGCATAACTGATAAGACAGGATCCTTTTTTTTACAGGATCCCGTTGTTTTTTTTCTCTCTCTCTTCTTTTGATGGATCAGAAAAATACACCCTAAGGGCTCGTACACACAAACATTTTTTGCGTTCCGTATATGGTTCGTATACAGAATCAGAACCATTCATTTCAATGGTTCCACAAAAAAAAAACGGAATGTACTCTGTATGCATTCTGTTTACGTATTTATGTTGTTCTGTTTAATTATTGCCCACAAATCCCCTTCCGTGGCGCCTATCAAGTCAATGGGTCCGCAAGAAGAAATGGAACACATACGGAATGTACTCTGTATTTCTTCCATATCCGTTCCGTTTTTGTGGAACTATCTATTGAAAATGTTATGACCAGCCCAATTTTTTCTATGTAATTACTGTATAGTGTATATGCCATACGGAAAAACGGAACAGAACCGGAAACACTACTGAAAAACAAAAAAAGGAAAAACAGTCCACAAAACACTGAAAAAGACATATGGTTGTGTGAATGAGCCCTAACTCAGTTTTTTTTTTAACCTCTTTGAACTTGTCTATTTTTTGCCTTAAATAGGTTGTCCTAGCTGGACATTTATGACATATCGATAGGATATGCCATAAGCGGGTGTGGGTCTCACCTCTGGTACCCACATCTATCTCAAGAATATGGCTCTGCTGGGAAGGCAGAGCATGACATGAAGTGCTCTGTGTTTTCAGAAGTTCCATAGCAGTGTATGGAGAGTAATTCATGTATATGTGGCCACCTCTCCTTTCATTGCTATGTGCCTCTCATTTGTGGTTTGTTTTCAAGTCACTTTGAGGCCCTGTTCTTGAGACAGGAGATGGTCCTAGAGGTGGGACCCACACCTATTGGATATGCCATAAATGTTCAAATGGGAATACTCCTCTATGGACCTGGATTATTATTATTTTTAATTTTAACCTTTCAGCATTCTGGTGATTTATTTTTTTTATTTTAGCATTAGACTGCATTATATGTGGTCTTGCTTTTGTAGGAATATATATATATTTTTTTTTAAGTACCATTGTTGGTTGCATACATGTAAGTAATTCATTTCCATTTACTCTTTGGAGATACCAAAAGATTTATGTACATTTTCATTTGCATTGTTTACATAATGCACCAATCATCTTAAAGGGGTTATCCAGGAAAATATATTTATGACTTATCATGACGATAGGTCATCACTATCAGATCTGCAGGGGTTCGACACCCGGGACCCCTGCATATCAGCTGTGCTTACCTCGGCTCTTGTGAATGATGCAGGCTCCTGGCAGTTTTCCAAGGATAGCACCACACATTATATAGTGGCAGTGCTTGGCATTGCAGCTCAGCCCTATTAGCTTGAATGGGGCTGAGCTGAACCAGGCCATGTGATCGATGTACAGTGATGTCACTGGACTAGAAAGAGGCTACAGCACTTAAGGACTCCTCCAACAGATGATAGTCCGGATCCGGGTGTCGCAACCCCGCAGATCGGATACTGATGACCCATCCTGATCATAAGTCATAAATATATTTTCATGGATGACCTCTTTAGGGTACATGAACACGTTCAGGATTCATGTGTGGAGAATCCGCACTGAAATCTGCAGGTGTTCGCAGGAAAATCTGTGCTGTCAATCCACATCAATTAGTGCAGATTTTTTGGTCCCATTTTTTCCCCACATAGGTCTATATACAAGAAACACCCTCTTTTACATTATTTCCTGTGACATAATCTTGTCCCACATTCTTTTTCTCCATACTTCATTTTGAGTACCATCGAAAAGCACATAGTCACTTTGCCAAAGTAAAATATGGTTACAAATAATACTGTTCGACCTCTGCGCCTATTCAAGCCATAAATGAGACTCTTCATCCAGACAATAATCGCTATTGTGAGATGACGTTGCCTGAGAGAGGTTAGTGAAACTATTATTAATGAAATGTATGGATGTGATAAATGAATGTGGTCATTAATTTCTTCAACTTTCATCAGCATTAAGCCAGACAGAGGTGAAGAATGTGGGTCCATACGCTCCTTATTCAGAAGAGAAAGGACACTTCTGTGTGCTGTAAAGATATAGCCGAAGGTATGTACAGTACAGACCAAAAGTTTGCACACACCTTCTCATTCAAAGAGTTTTCTTTATTTTCATGACTATGAAAATTGTAGATTCACACTGAAGGCATCAAAACTATGAATAAACACATGTGAAATTATATACATAACAAAAAAGTGTGAAACAACTGAAAATATGTCATATTCTAGGTTATTCAAAGTAGCCACCTTTTGCTTTGCTTACTGCTTTGCACACTCTTGGCATTCTCTTGATGAGCTTCAAGAGGTAGTCACCTGAAATGATCTTCCAACAGTCTTGAAGGAGTTCCCAGAAATGCTTAGCACTTGTTGGCCCTTTTGCCTTCACTCTGCGGACCAGCTCACCCCAAACCATCTCGATTGGGTTCAGGTCCGGTGACTGTGGAGGCCAGGTCATCTGGCGCAGCACCCCATCACTCTCCTTCATGGTCAAATAGCCCTTACACAGCCTGGAGGTGTGTTTGGGGTCATTGTCCTGTTGAAAAATAAATGATGGTCCAACTAAACGCAAACCGGATGGAATAGCATGACGCTGCAAGATGCTGTGGTAGCCATGCTGGTTCAGTATGCCTTCAGTTTTGAATAAATCCCAACAGTGTCACCAGCAAAGCACTCCCACACCATCACACCTCCTCCTCCATGCTTCACGGTGGGAACGAGGCATGTAGAGTCCATCCGTTCACCTTTTCTGCGTCGCACAAAGACACGGTGGTTGGAACCAAAGATCTCAAATTTGGACTCATCAGACCAAAGCACAGATTTCCACTGGTCTAATGTCCATTCCTTGTGTTCTTTAGTCCAAACAAGTCTCTTCTGCTTGTTGCCTGTCCTTAGCAGTGGTTTCCTCGCAGATATTCTACCATGAAGGCCTGATTCACACAGTCTCCTCTTAACAGTTGTTCTAGAGATGTGTCTGCTGCTAGTACTCTGTGTGGCATTGACCTGGTCTCTCATCTGAGCTGCTGTTAACCTGCGATTTCTGAGGCTGGTGACTCGGATGAACTTATCCTCCGCAGCAGAGGTGACTCTTGGTCTTCCTTTCTTGGGGCGGTCCGCATGTGAGCCAGTTTCTTTGAAGCGCTTGATGGTTTTTGTGACCGCACTGGGAGACACTTTCAAAGTTTTCCCAATTTTTCGGACTGACCTTCATTTCTTAAAGTAATGATGGCCACTCGTTTTTCTTTACTAAGCTGCTTTTTTCTTGCCATAATACAAAACAGCCTATTCAGTAGGACTATCAGCCGTGTATCCACCTGACTTCTCCACATTGCAACTGATGGTCCCAACCCCATTTTTAAGGCAAGAAATCCCACTTATTAAACCTGACAGGGCACACCTGTGAAGTGAAAACCATTTCAGGTGACTAACTCTTGAAGCTCATCAAGAGAATGCCAAGAGTGTGCAAAGCAGTAATCAAAGCAAAAGGTGGCTACTTTGAAGAACCTAGAATATTACATATTTTCAGTTGTTTCACACTTTTATGTTATGTATATAATTCCACATGTGTTAATTCATAGTTTTGATGCCTTCAGTGTGAATCTACAATTTCCATAGTCATGAAAATAAAGAAAACTCTTTGAATGAGTAGGTGTGTCCAAACTTTTGGTCTGTACTGTATATTATCATCTCTATAACCAAATCTCTTTGCAAGAACTCCGTACTTTCTTCTAGGAGGCAAAAGATAAACGTGGCCTGAATGATTTGATAGTAATGATATACCCTTTATTTTTTATTTTTGTTTTGGAAATCTTTTTTAGATACCCTGAGAAATTTATCTCATTTTGTCGCTTACCAATTGACGGATTTGATCGCTTGTTGTCCATTGATGTTTCAAAATACTGTTATGAGGAAGGCAATCTCTGCAGAGGAAAGGCTGCTCATCACCTTGCGGTAAGTTAATAATTGATTTTAGGCTGCGGCCACACGGCATCTTTTGTCTGCAGCTTTTGGCAAACAAGCAAGTTTTTGGCACTTACGCAAGGCACTTGTGTAAGTGAATTAAATAGCACTGTGACCTCCAATCACAAATGAGTAATGGAGTTGCCAAACAGCACAGTGATATTTGAATGCATGACAAAATGTGCAGCCAAAATTGCAATGTAGGCCTACCCTTTATTATATATCAAGTGCAGTGTGTTTTTTTTGGCCACTTTCTGTGCCAATTGTGATGCTGAGGGACCATCCTCTGGATTTTTATAAATCTTAGTTCTGTGCCCTGTGTAGTTGCAGAAGACTGCTGTTTGGCCACTACACAGTGCATTTAGAAAATGTCTTGCAGCTCCTTGAACTGTGTAGTCAAAAGCATAATACCAGATTGCCGGGGGTCTCTTCCTTTGGATGGATTATTAGCATCTATTGGCACCAAAGCTGACCAAAGTGTATGCTGTAAGTAAACTAATTTTGTTTTTAATTTTATCTTTCAGATGTTTGGCCACAGGAGAAAGCTTTGCATCCCTGCATCTCCAATTTTGGGTTGGCCACTCAACCATTTCCCAAATTGTGATGTGCACATGCAATGCAATCTGGCAGAAATTGCAGCCCATAGTGATGCCTCCACCAACTGAAGATACATGGTGTCAGGTCACAGCAGGCTTTCAAGCTGTTGACAACTTCCTCAACTGCATAGTCGCAGTTGATGGTAAACACGTACGTGTGCAGCAGCAACCACACTCAGGATCATGCTTATTTAACCTCCTGCCGTCACACTAACGCCGAAAGGCGTAAGTGCGGCGGCACTCTCAGGTCTCATCGACGCCTGTTGGCGTCATCTCCTGAGACCCGAGACTTTGCGTGAACGCTCGAGCGCATGCGCACGTGTTCACAGCGGCACGCAACTGAGAAGTTAAACTACAGCCTGCCAGCAATGATCATTCGCTGGCAGGCTGTAGATGTTAAATAAATCGCATCGGAAAGGTATATTAGACGCTATTTTGTTAACAGTGTCTGATATACCGGCTACCTGGTCCTCTGGTGGTCCCTTTTGCTTGGATCGACCACCAGAGGACACAGACAGCTCTGTAAGTAGCACCAAGCACCACACTACACTACACCCCCCTGTCACTTATTAACCCCTTATTAACCCCTGATCACCCCATATAGACTCCCTGATCACCCCGCTGTCACCCCCCCTGTCATCGATAACCCATTCAGACGTCTGTATGTGTTTTGCGGATCCACGGTTCCACGGATCAGCAAAACACGGACACTGGCAATGTCCTTTCCGTATTTTGAGGATCCGCACATTGCCAGAACTATATAGAAAATGCCTTTTAATGTCCGCAATTGCGGACAAGAATAGGACGCGTTCTATATTTTTGCGGAATGGAAGTGCAGACCCGGAAGTGCAGATCGTCAATTCCGGATCCGAGCGGGACAAAGTCTGTCCCCATTGAAATTAATGGGTCTGCAATTTCGTTGCGCAAAATGCGGAACAGAATTGCGGACATGTGAATGGGGCCTAAGGGTCCCTTATCACCACCAGTTAGTTAGCTATTTTTTGCCACAAGTTAGCTGAAATTTTTTATTTTTTATTTTATTCTTCTTACAAAGTCTCATATTCCACTAATTTGTGCCCAAAAATAAAATCTTACAGGAACTCACCATACCCCTCACAGAATTTAAATGCATAAAATGCCCTATGAAATCCTAAAGGAATTTGGGCCCCTTTGCGCATCTTGGCTGAAAAAATGTGTCACACATGTGGTATTGCACTACTCAGAAGAAGTAGGGCAATGTGTTTTGGGGTGTATTTTACATATACCCATGCTGGGTGAGAGAAATGTGAATTGACAACTTTGTATAAAAATTGAAAAAGTTGTCATTTACAGAGATATTTCTCACACACAGGATGGGTATGTGTAAAAATACACCCCAAAACACATTGCCCTACTTCTCCTGAGTACGGCGATACTACATGTGTGAAACGTTTTTGCACCCTAGGTGTGCAAAGGGGCCCAAATTCCAATGAGTACCTTTTAGGAGGGCATTTTTAGACATTTTTATTCCAGACTTCTTCTCACGCTTTAGGGCCCCTAAAATGCCAGGGCAGTATAAATACCCCATAAATGACCCCATTTTGGAAAGAAGACAGCCCAAGGTATTCCGTGAGGGGCATGGAGAGTTCATGTAAGATTTTATTTTTTGTCACAAGTTAGTGGAATATGAGACTTTGTAAGAAAAAAACAATTTCCGCTAACTTGTGCAAAAACAAAACAAAAAAAACTTCTATGAACTTGCCATGCCCCTCACGGAATACCTTGGGGTGTCTTCTTTCCAAAATGGGGTCACTTGTGGGGTATTTATACTGCCCTGGCATTTTAGGAGCCCTAAAGCGTGAGAAGTAGTTTGGAATCCAAATGCGTAAAAATGCCCTGTGAAATCCTAAAGGTACTCATTGGAATTTGGGCCCCTTTGCGCACCTAGGCTGCAAAAAAGTGTCACACATGTGGTATTGCCGTACTCAGAAGAAGTAGGGCAATGTGTTTTGTGGTGTATTTTTACATATACCCATAGTGTGTGTGAAAAATATCTCAGTAAATGACAACTTTTTCCATTTTTGTATACAAAGTTGTCAATTTACAGAGATATTTATCTCACCCAGCATGGTTAAATGTAAAAATACACCCCAAAACACATTGCCCCACTTCTTCTGAGTAAGGAAATACCATATGTGTGACACTTTTTTGCAGCCTAGGTGCGCAAAGGGGCCGAAAGTCCAATGAGTACCTTTAGGCTTTACAGGGTTGCTCACAATTTAGCCCCACCCAAAATGCCAGAACACTAAACACACCCCACAAATGACCCCATTTCGGAAAGTAGACACCCCAAGGTATTCACTGAGGGGCATAGTGAGTCCGTGGGAGATTTTTTTAATTTTTTTGCCAGAAGTTAGCAGAAATAAAAAACTTTATTATTTTTTTTCCTCAGAACGTGTCATTTTCCGCTAACTTGTGAAAAAAAAATTAAATCATACATAAACTCACCAAGCCCCGCCGCGAATACTTTGGGGTGTCTTCTTTCTAAAATGGGGTAATTTGGGGGTATTTATACTTTCCTGCCATTCTAGCACCTCAAGAAACATTACAGGTGCTCAGAAAGTCAGAGCTGCTTCAAAATGCGGAAATTCACATTTTTGTACCATAGTTTGCAAACGCTATAACTTTTGCGCAAACCAATAAATTTACACTTATTGGATTTTATTTATCAAAGACATGTAGCTCAATAAATTTTGACACAAACTTGTAAAGAAATGTAATTATATTTGAACAATTTTACTAGAAAAAGTTAAAAATGCACTTTTTTTGAGAAAAATGCGGTCTATTTTGATTAATATCAGAAAAACGAAAACTCTCAGCAGCAATCAAATACCACCAAAAGAAAGCTGTATTTGTCAGAAGAAAAGGAGGTAAAATTTATTTGGGTGCCAAGTTGCATGACCAAGCAATAAACCGCTAAAGTTGTGAAGTGCTGATTTGTAAAAAAGGGCCTGGTCACTGGGGGGGTATAAACATGTGGTCCTTAAGTAGTTAATTACAAGAAGCATTTTTCTGTGGTGTTGATGGTGGTGGCTGATGCACACTACAAATTTGTTACCATTGATGTTGGCGCCTACGGTAGCACTGGGGACTCTCGGGTGATGCAGAGTTCACAGATCGGACTGTAAATTCTTCTAGAGTGTGTTTCGCAAGCGGAATGTTTCCTTCAGACCTATATTATAATAAGGTTCAAACATTAGAATTCATCCAGGGGCACTTTTTTAGCCAGTGCAAACATGTTAAAAAACAATATCCTGCTTACACTCTAAGTTTTTGACTAGTAAGAAGAAACTGCAATTCATCATAGTATGGGCACTTCTTATTGTTAGGTGATGACTAGAGTTGAGCGAACACCTGGATGTTCGGGTTCGAGAAGTTCGGCCGAACATCCCGGAAATGTTCGGGTTCGGGATCCGAACCCGATCCGAACTTCGTCCCGAACCCGAACCCCATTGAAGTCAATGGGGACCCGAACTTTTCGGCACTAAAAAGGCTGTAAAACAGCCCAGGAAAGAGCTAGAGGGCTGCAAAAGGCAGCAACATGTAGGTAAATCCCCTGCAAACAAATGTGGATAGGGAAATGAATTAAAATAAAAATTAAATAAATAAAAATTAACCAAAATCAATTGGAGAGAGGTTCCATAGCAGAGAATCTGGCTTCCCGTCACCCACCACTGGAACAGTCCATTCTCAGATATTTAGGCCCCGGCACCCAGGCAGAGGAGAGAGGTCCCGTAACAGAGAATCTGTCTTCATGTCAGCAGAGAATTAGTCTGCATGTCATAGCAGAGAATGAGGCTTCACGTCAGCCACCACTGCAACAGTCCATTGGCATATATTTAGGCCCAGCACCCAGGCAGAGGAGGGAGGTCCCGTAACAGAGAATCTGTCTTCATGTCAGCAGAGAATTAGTCTGCATGTCATAGCAGAGAATGAGGCTTCACGTCAGCCACCACTGCAACAGTCCATTGGCATATATTTAGGCCCAGCACACACACAGGCAGAGGAGAGAGGTCCCGTAACAGAGAATCTGGCTTCATGTCAGCAGAGAATCAGTCTGCATGTCATAGCAGAGAATGAGGCTTCACGTCAGCCACCACTGCAACAGTCCATTGGCATATATTTAGGCCCAGCACACACACAGGCAGAGGAGAGAGGTCCCGTAACAGAGAATCTGGCTTCATGTCAGCAGAGAATCAGTCTGCATGTCATAGCAGAGAATGAGGCTTCACGTCAGCCACCACTGCAACAGTCCATTGGCATATATTTAGGCCCAGCACCCAGGCAGAGGAGGGAGGTCCCGTAACAGAGAATCTGTCTTCATGTCAGCAGAGAATTAGTCTGCATGTCATAGCAGAGAATGAGGCTTCACGTCAGCCACCACTGCAACAGTCCATTGGCATATATTTAGGCCCAGCACACACACAGGCAGAGGAGAGAGGTCCCGTAACAGAGAATCTGGCTTCATGTCAGCAGAGAATCAGTCTGCATGTCATAGCAGAGAATGAGGCTTCACGTCAGCCACCACTGCAACAGTCCATTGGCATATATTTAGGCCCAGCACACACACAGGCAGAGGAGAGAGGTCCCGTAACAGAGAATCTGGCTTCATGTCAGCAGAGAATCAGTCTGCATGTCATAGCAGAGAATGAGGCTTCACGTCAGCCACCACTGCAACAGTCCATTGGCATATATTTAGGCCCAGCACCCAGGCAGAGGAGGGAGGTCCCGTAACAGAGAATCTGTCTTCATGTCAGCAGAGAATTAGTCTGCATGTCATAGCAGAGAATGAGGCTTCACGTCAGCCACCACTGCAACAGTCCATTGGCATATATTTAGGCCCAGCACCCAGGCAGAGGAGGGAGGTCCCGTAACAGAGAATCTGTCTTCATGTCAGCAGAGAATTAGTCTGCATGTCATAGCAGAGAATGAGGCTTCACGTCAGCCACCACTGGAACAGTCCATTCTCAGATATTTAGGCCCCGGCACCCAGGCAGAGGAGAGAGGTCCCGTAACAGAGAATCTGTCTTCATGTCAGCAGAGAATTAGTCTGCATGTCATAGCAGAGAATGAGGCTTCACGTCAGCCACCACTGCAACAGTCCATTGGCATATATTTAGGCCCAGCACCCAGGCAGAGGAGAGAGGTCCCGTAACAGACAATCTGGCTTCATGTCAGCAGAGAATCAGTCTGCATGTCATAGCAGAGAATCAGGCTTCACGTCACCCACCACTGCAACAGTCCATTGTCATAAATTTAGGCCCAGCACTAGTGTTGAGCGGCATGTCCCATATTCGAATTCGCGAAATTTTGTGAATATTCGAAAGAATATTCGTAAAATATTCGCGATTATTCAAATTCGTTATTATTTCGCATATGCGATAATTCGAATTATCGCATAATACATATGCTATGCAAAATTCACATGTGCGCTAATGAAATCGCCTTACGAAGATTCGCAACTCAATTCAATCACTAATGTATGAATGCAATGCCCTTTGCCTCTGTTCTGGGACAAGTGTAGATATTCGCATGTGCGCTAATAAAATCGCCTTACGAAGATTCGCACCTCAATCACTTTCTAGGGAATGTGAGACTTTTGGGAATCAATCGAGATACAGTGGGGGGTGATGACAGTAGTTGACAGAGTACAGATCAATGTAATCTGTAAGGTGGAAAGTAAAATAAAAAATACGAATATTCGTAAATCGAATTTTACGAAGTTCTACGTATTCGCGAATATGGTGCTATACTATATGAATGCACAGGCCTTTGCCTCTCTGTTCTGGGGACAAGTGTAGATATTTGCATTTGCGTTAATAAAATCGCCTTACGAAGATTCGCAGCTCAATTCAATCACTAATGTATGAATGCAAAGCCCTTTGCCTCTGTTCTGGGACAAGTGTAGATATTCGCATGTGCGCTAATAAAATCGCCTTACGAAGATTCGCAACTCAATTCACTAATGTATGAATGCAAAGCCCTTTGCCTCTGTTCTGGGACGTGCCGATATTCGCATGTGCGCTAATAAAATCGCCTTACGAAGATTCGCAGCTCAATTCAATCACTAATGTATGAATGCAAAGCCCTTTGCCTCTGTTCTGGGACAAGTGTAGATATTCGCATGTGCGCTAATAAAATCGCCTTACGAAGATTCGCAACTCAATTCACTAATGTATGAATGCAAAGCCCTTTGCCTCTGTTCTGGGACGTGCCGATATTCGCATGTGCGCTAATAAAATCGCCTTACGAAGATTCGCGCCTCAATCACTTTCTAGGCAATGTGAGTAAGATCTGAGCTGTTGGACCTTTGGGAAACAATCAATTATATGTGTACTGTAATTTTGTGGGGGGGGGGGGGGAAACAAAAAACGAATATTCGTTTTTACGAATATATAGCACTATATTCGAAATATTCGCGAAATCGCGAAGTTGCGATATTCGCGAAAAAAATTTGCTTTTCGAATATTCGCGCTCAACACTACCCAGCACCCAGGCAGAGGAGAGAGGTCCCGTAACAGAGAATCTGGCTTCATGTCAGCAGAGAATCAGTCTTCATATCATAGCAGAGAATCAGGCTTCACGTCACCCACCACTGTAAGAGTCAATTTTCATAAATTTAGGCCCAGAACCCAGGCAGAGGAGAAAGGTCCCGTAACAGACAATCTGGCTTCATGTCAGCAGAGAATCAGTCTTCATATCATAGCAGAGAATCAGGCTTCACGTCACCCACCACTGCAACAGTCAATTGTCATAAATTTAGGCCCAGCACCCAGGCAGAGGAGAGAGCTCCCGTAACAGAGGATCTGGCTTCATGTCAGCAGAGAATCAGTCTGCATGTCATAGCAGAGAATGAGGCTTCACGTCACCCACCACTGCAACAGTCCATTGGCATATATTTAGGCCTAGCACACAGGCAGAGCAGAGAGGTCCCGTAACAGACAATCTGGCTTCATGTCAGCAGAGAATCAGTCTGCATGTCATAGCAGAGAATGAGGCTTCACGTCACCCACCACTGCAACAGTCCATTGGCATATATTTAGGCCTAGCACACAGGCAGAGCAGAGAGGTCCCGTAACAGACAATCTGGCTTCATGTCAGCAGAGAATCAGTCTGCATGTCATAGCAGAGAATGAGGCTTCACGTCACCCACCACTGCAACAGTCCATTGGCATATATTTAGGCCTAGCACACAGGCAGAGCAGAGAGGTCCCGTAACAGACAATCTGGCTTCATGTCAGCAGAGAATCAGTCTGCATGTCATAGCAGAGAATGAGGCTTCACGTCACCCACCACTGCAACAGTCCATTGGCATATATTTAGGCCTAGCACACAGGCAGAGCAGAGAGGTCCCGTAACAGACAATCTGGCTTCATGACAGCAGAGAATTAGTCTGCATGTCATAGCAGAGAATGAGGCTTCACGTCAGCCACCACTGCAACAGTCCATTGGCATATATTTAGGCCCAGCACCCAGGCAGAGGAGAGAGGTCCCGTAACAGACAATCTGGCTTCATGTCAGCAGAGAATTAGTCTGCATGTCATAGCAGAGAATCAGGCTTCACGTCAGCCACCACTGCAACAGTCCATTGTCATAAATTTAGGCCCAGCACCCAGGCAGAGGAGAGAGGTCCCGTAACAGACAATCTGGCTTCATGTCAGCAGAGAATTAGTCTGCATGTCATAGCAGAGAATGAGGCTTCACGTCAGCCACCACTGCAACAGTCCATTGGCATATATTTAGGCCTAGCACACAGGCAGAGCAGAGAGGTCCCGTAACAGACAATCTGGCTTCATGACAGCAGAGAATCAGTCTGCATGTCATAGCAGAGAATCAGGCTTCACGTCAGCCACCACTGCAACAGTCCATTGTCATAAATTTAGGCCCAGAACCCAGGCAGAGGAGAAAGGTCCCGTAACAGACAATCTGGCTTCATGTCAGCAGAGAATCAGTCTTCATATCATAGCAGAGAATCAGGCTTCACGTCACCCACCACTGCAACAGTCAATTTTCATAAATTTAGGCCCAGAACCCAGGCAGAGGAGAAAGGTCCCGTAACAGACAATCTGGCTTCATGTCAGCAGAGAATCAGTCTTCATATCATAGCAGAGAATCAGGCTTCACGTCACCCACCACTGCAACAGTCAATTGTCATAAATTTAGGCCCAGCACCCAGGCAGAGGAGAGAGCTCCCGTAACAGAGGATCTGGCTTCATGTCAGCAGAGAATCAGTCTGCATGTCATAGCAGAGAATGAGGCTTCACGTCACCCACCACTGCAACAGTCCATTGGCATATATTTAGGCCTAGCACACAGGCAGAGGAGAGGTTCATTCAACTTTGGGTAGCCTCGCAATATAATGGTAAAATGAAAATAAAAATAGGATTGAATGAGGAAGTGCCCTGGAGTCCAATAATATATGGTTATGGGGAGGTAGTTAATGTCTAATCTGGACAAGGGACGGACAGGTCCTGTGGGATCCATGCCTGGTTCATTTTTATGAACGTCAGCTTGTCCACATTGGCTGTAGACAGGCGGCTGCGTTTGTCTGTAATGACGCCCCCTGCCGTGCTGAATACACGTTCAGACAAAACGCTGGCTGCCGGGCAGGCCAGCACCTCCAAGGCATAAAAGGCTAGCTCTGGCCACGTGGACAATTTAGAGACCCAGAAGTTGAATGGGGCCGAACCATCAGTCAGTACGTGGAGGGGTGTGCACACGTACTGTTCCACCATGTTAGTGAAATGTTGCCTCCTGCTAACACGTTGCGTATCAGGTGGTGGTGCAGTTAGCTGTGGCGTGTTGACAAAAGTTTTCCACATCTCTGCCATGCTAACCCTGCCCTCAGAGGAGCTGGCCGTGACACAGCTGCCTTGGCGACCTCTTGCTCCTCCTCTGCCTTGGCCTTGGGCTTCCACTTGTTCCCCTGTGACATTTGGGAATGCTCTCAGTAGCGTGTCTACCAACGTGCGCTTGTACTCGCGCATCTTCCTATCACGCTCCAGTGCAGGAAGTAAGGTGGGCACATTGTCTTTGTAGCGTGGATCCAGCAGGGTGGCAACCCAGTAGTCCGCACAGGTTAAAATGTGGGCAACTCTGCTGTCGTTGCGCAGGCACTGCAGCATGTAGTCGCTCATGTGTGCCAGGCTGCCCAGGGATAAGGACAAGCTGTCCTCTGTGGGAGGCGTATCGTCATCGTCCTGCCTTTCCCCCCAGCCACGCACCAGTGATGGACCCGAGCTGCGTTGGGTGCCACCCCGCTGTGACCATGCTTCATCCTCATCCTCCTCCACCTCCTCCTCATCCTCGTCCTCCTCGTCCTCCAGTAGTGGGCCCTGGCTGGCCACATTTGTACCTGGCCTCTGCTGTTGCCAAAAACCTCCCTCTGAGTCACTTCGAAGAGACTGGCCTGAAAGTGCTAAAAATGACCCCTCTTCCTCCTCCTCCTCCTCCTCCTCCTGGGCCACCTCCTCTTCCATCATCGCCCTAAGTGTTTTCTCAAGGAGACATAGAAGTGGTATTGTAACGCTGATAACGGTGTCATCGCCACTGGCCATGTTGGTGGAGTACTCGAAACAGCGCAACAGGGCACACAGGTCTCGCATGGAGGCCCAGTCATTGGTGGTGAAGTGGTGCTGTTCTGTAGTGCGACTGACCCGTGCGTGCTGCAGCTGAAACTCCACTATGGCCTGCTGCTGCTCGCACAGTCTGTCCAGCATGTGCAAGGTGGAGTTCCACCTGGTGGGCACGTCGCATATGAGGCGGTGAGCGGGAAGGCCGAAGTTACGCTGTAGCGCAGACAGGCGAGCAGCAGCAGGATGTGAACGCCGGAAGCGCGAACAGACGGCCCGCACTTTATGCAGCAGCTCTGACATGTCGGGGTAGTTGTGAATGAACTTCTGCACCACCAAATTCAGCACATGCGCCAAGCAAGGGATGTGCGTCAAATTGGCTAGTCCCAGAGCTGCAACGAGATTTCGCCCATTATCACACACCACCAGGCCGGGCTTGAGGCTCACCGGCAGCAACCACTCGTCGGTCTGTTGTTCTATACCCCGCCACAACTCCTGTGCGGTGTGGGGCCTGTCCCCCAAACATATGAGTTTCAGAATGGCCTGCTGACGTTTACCCCGGGCTGTGCTGAAGTTGGTGGTGAAGGTGTGTGGCTGACTGGATGAGCAGGTGGAAGAAGAGGAGGAGGAAGCCGAGAAGGAGGAGGTGGCAACAGGAGGCAAAGAATGTTGCCCTGCGATCCTTGGCGGCGGAAGGACGTGCGCCAAACAGCTCTCCGCCTGGGGCCCAGCTGCCACTACATTTACCCAGTGTGCAGTTAGGGAGATATAGCGTCCCTGGCCGTGCTTACTGGTCCACGTATCTGTGGTTAGGTGGACCTTGCTACAGATGGCGTTGCGCAGTGCACACTTGATTTTATGGGATACTTGGTTGTGCAGGGAAGGCACGGCTCTCTTGGAGAAGTAGTGCCGGCTGGGAACAACATACTGTGGGACAGCAAGCGACATGAGCTGTTTGAAGCTGTCTGTGTCCACCAGCCTAAATGACAGCATTTCATAGGCCAGTAGTTTAGAAATGCTGGCATTCAGGGCCAGGGATCGAGGGTGGCTAGGTGGGAATTTACGCTTTCTATCAAATGTTTGTGAGATGGAGAGCTGAACGCTGGCGTGTGACATGGTTGAGACGCTTGGTGACGGAGGTGGTGGTGGTGGTGGTGTTGGTGGTACATCCCCTGTTTGCTGGGCGGCAGGTGCCAACGTTCCTCCAGAGGCGGAGGAAGAGGCCGAGGCGGCAGCAGCAGAATAGGCCGAGGCGGCAGCAGCAGAAGAGGTAGCAGGGGGAGCCTGAGTGACTTCCTTGGTTTTAAGGTGTTTACTCCACTGCAGTTCATGCTTTGCATGCAGGTGCCTGGTCATGCAGGTTGTGCTCAGGTTCAGAACGTTAATGCCTCGCTTCAGGCTCTGATGGCACAGCGTGCAAACCACTCGGGTCTTGTCGTCAGCACATTGTTTGAAGAAGTGCCATGCCAGGGAACTCCTTGAAGCTGCCTTTGGGGTGCTCGGTCCCAGATGGCGGCGGTCAGTAGCAGGCGGAGTCTCTTGGCGGCGGGTGTTCTGCTTTTGCCCACTGCTCCCTCTTTTGCTACGCTGTTGGCTCGGTCTCACCACTGCCTCTTCCTCCGAACTGTGAAAGTCAGTGGCACGACCTTCATTCCATGTGGGGTCTAGGACCTCATCGTCCCCTGCATCGTCTTCCACCCAGTCTTGATCCCTGACCTCCTGTTCAGTCTGCACACTGCAGAAAGACGCAGCAGTTGGCACCTGTGTTTCGTCATCATCAGAGACATGCTGAGGTGGTATTCCCATGTCCTCATCATCAGGAAACATAAGTGGTTGTGCGTCAGTGCATTCTATGTCTTTCACCGCTGGGGAAGGGCTAGGTGGATGCCCTTGGGAAACCCTGCCAGCGGAGTCTTCAAACAGCATAAGAGACTGCTGCATAACTTGAGGCTGAGACAGTTTCCCTGGTATGCATGGGGGTGATGTGACAGACTGATGGGGTTGGTTTTCAGGCGCCATCTGTGCGCTTTCTGCAGAAGACTGGGTGGGAGATAATGTGAACGTGCTGGATCCACTGTCGGCCACCCAATTGACTAATGCCTGTACCTGCTCAGGCCTTACCATCCTTAGAACGGCATTGGGCCCCACCATATATCGCTGTAAATTCTGGCGGCTACTGGGACCTGAGGTAGTTGGTACACTAGGACGTGTGGATGTGGCAGAACGGCCACGTCCTCTCCCAGCACCAGAGGGTCCACTAACACCACCACGACCATGTCCACGTCCGCGTCCCTTACTAGATGTTTTTCTCATTGTTATGGTTCACCACAACAACAAATATATTATTTGGCCCAATGTATTGTATTCAAATTCAGCGGGATATAAATTTGAGGCCTAGTATTTAGGCGCTGGGTGACCGGTATGGATTTAGTGACAGAATTAGACTTGGAAATGCACAGAAGCGTGTGTGTGTGAAGTTATTCTGAATGACCCAATGTGCACCTTGAATATTATATACCCTTTTAGGGATAGATTTCAAATAGCTCTGATATAGCAGAAACCACTAAATTATGAAATTGCTAAATTGGGAATTGTACTTCAACCCAGAACAAAAAATGTGCTTTGACGGACACTAAATATCTTGCCCAGCAACAACAGTACAGCGGTGGGTAACGAGAGATTTAGAGGGAATTAAATTTGAGGCCTAGTATTTAGGCGCTGGGTCACCGGTATGGATTTAGTGACAGAATTAGACTTGGAAATACACAGTAGCGGGTGTGTGTGAAGTTATTCTGAATGACCCTATGTGCACCTTCAATATTATATACCCTTTTAGGGATAGATTTCAAATAGCTCTGATATAGCAGAAACCACTAAATTATGAAATTGCTAAATTGGGAATTGTACTTCAACCCAGAACAAAAAATGTGCTTTGACGGACACTAAATATCTTGCCCAGCAACAACAGTACAGCGGTGGGTAACGAGAGATTTAGAGGGAATTAAATTTGAGGCCTAGTATTTAGGCGCTGGGTCACCGGTATGGATTTAGTGACAGAATTAGACTTGGAAATACACAGTAGCGGGTGTGTGTGAAGTTACTCTGAATGACCCTATGTGCACCTTCAATATTATATACCCTTTTTGGGATAGATTTCAAAGAGCTCTGATATAGCAGGAACCACTAAATTATGAAATTGCTAAATTGGGAATTGTATTTCAACCCAGAACAAGAAATGTGCTTGAACGGACACTAAATAACTCGCCCAGCTACAGCACTAGGGACAGATTTAGCTGGATATAAATTTGAGGCCTAGTATTTAGGCGCTGGGTGACAGGTATGGGTTTAGTGACAGAATTAGACTTGGAAATACACAGTAGCGGGTGTGTGTGAAGTTATTCTGAATGACCCTATGTGCACCTTCAATATTATATACCCTTTTAGGGATAGATTTCAAATAGCTCTGATATAGCAGAAACCACTAAATTATGAAATTGCTAAATTGGGAATTGTACTTCAACCCAGAACAAAAAATGTGCTTTGACGGACACTAAATATCTTGCCCAGCAACAACAGTACAGCGGTGGGTAACGAGAGATTTAGAGGGAATTAAATTTGAGGCCTAGTATTTAGGCGCTGGGTCACCGGTATGGATTTAGTGACAGAATTAGACTTGGAAATACACAGTAGCGGGTGTGTGTGAAGTTATTCTGAATGACCCTATGTGCACCTTCAATATTATATACCCTTTTTGGGATAGATTTCAAATAGCTCTGATATAGCAGGAACCACTAAATTATGAAATTGCTAAATTGGGAATTGTACTTCAACCCAGAACAAAAAATGTGCTTTGACGGGCACTAAATAACTTTCCCAGCTACAACAGGACAACGGTAACGAGAGATTTAGAGGGATTTAAATTTGAGGCCTAGTATTTAGGCGCTGGGTGACAGGTATGGGTTTAGTGACAGAATTAGACTTGGAAATACACAGTAGCGGGTGTGTGTGAAGTTATTCTGAATGACCCTATGTGCACCTTCAATATTATATACCCTTTTTGGGATAGATTTCAAATAGCTCTGATATAGCAGAAACCACTAAATTATGAAATTGCTAAATTGGGAATTGTACTTCAACCCAGAACAAAAAATGTGCTTTGACGGACACTAAATATCTTGCCCAGCAACAACAGTACAGCGGTGGGTAACGAGAGATTTAGAGGGAATTAAATTTGAGGCCTAGTATTTAGGCGCTGGGTCACCGGTATGGATTTAGTGACAGAATTAGACTTGGAAATACACAGTAGCGGGTGTGTGTGAAGTTACTCTGAATGACCCTATGTGCACCTTCAATATTATATACCCTTTTTGGGATAGATTTCAAAGAGCTCTGATATAGCAGGAACCACTAAATTATGAAATTGCTAAATTGGGAATTGTATTTCAACCCAGAACAAGAAATGTGCTTGAACGGACACTAAATAACTCGCCCAGCTACAGCACTAGGGACAGATTTAGCTGGATATAAATTTGAGGCCTAGTATTTAGGCGCTGGGTGACAGGTATGGGTTTAGTGACAGAATTAGACTTGGAAATACACAGTAGCGGGTGTGTGTGAAGTTATTCTGAATGACCCTATGTGCACCTTCAATATTATATACCCTTTTAGGGATAGATTTCAAATAGCTCTGATATAGCAGAAACCACTAAATTATGAAATTGCTAAATTGGGAATTGTACTTCAACCCAGAACAAAAAATGTGCTTTGACGGACACTAAATATCTTGCCCAGCAACAACAGTACAGCGGTGGGTAACGAGAGATTTAGAGGGAATTAAATTTGAGGCCTAGTATTTAGGCGCTGGGTCACCGGTATGGATTTAGTGACAGAATTAGACTTGGAAATACACAGTAGCGGGTGTGTGTGAAGTTATTCTGAATGACCCTATGTGCACCTTCAATATTATATACCCTTTTTGGGATAGATTTCAAATAGCTCTGATATAGCAGGAACCACTAAATTATGAAATTGCTAAATTGGGAATTGTACTTCAACCCAGAACAAAAAATGTGCTTTGACGGGCACTAAATAACTTTCCCAGCTACAACAGGACAACGGTAACGAGAGATTTAGAGGGATTTAAATTTGAGGCCTAGTATTTAGGCGCTGGGTGACAGGTATGGGTTTAGTGACAGAATTAGACTTGGAAATACACAGTAGCGGGTGTGTGTGAAGTTATTCTGAATGACCCTATGTGCACCTTCAATATTATATACCCTTTTTGGGATAGATTTCAAATAGCTCTGATATAGCAGAAACCACTAAATTATGAAATTGCTAAATTGGGAATTGTACTTCAACCCAGAACAAAAAATGTGCTTTGACGGACACTAAATATCTTGCCCAGCAACAACAGTACAGCGGTGGGTAACGAGAGATTTAGAGGGAATTAAATTTGAGGCCTAGTATTTAGGCGCTGGGTCACCGGTATGGATTTAGTGACAGAATTAGACTTGGAAATACACAGTAGCGGGTGTGTGTGAAGTTATTCTGAATGACCCTATGTGCACCTTCAATATTATATACCCTTTTAGGGATAGATTTCAAATAGCTCTGATATAGCAGAAACCACTAAATTATGAAATTGCTAAATTGGGAATTGTACTTCAACCCAGAACAAAAAATGTGCTTTGACGGACACTAAATATCTTGCCCAGCAACAACAGTACAGCGGTGGGTAACGAGAGATTTAGAGGGAATTAAATTTGAGGCCTAGTATTTAGGCGCTGGGTCACCGGTATGGATTTAGTGACAGAATTAGACTTGGAAATACACAGTAGCGGGTGTGTGTGAAGTTACTCTGAATGACCCTATGTGCACCTTCAATATTATATACCCTTTTTGGGATAGATTTCAAAGAGCTCTGATATAGCAGGAACCACTAAATTATGAAATTGCTAAATTGGGAATTGTATTTCAACCCAGAACAAGAAATGTGCTTGAACGGACACTAAATAACTCGCCCAGCTACAGCACTAGGGACAGATTTAGCTGGATATAAATTTGAGGCCTAGTATTTAGGCGCTGGGTGACAGGTATGGGTTTAGTGACAGAATTAGACTTGGAAATACACAGTAGCGGGTGTGTGTGAAGTTATTCTGAATGACCCTATGTGCACCTTCAATATTATATACCCTTTTAGGGATAGATTTCAAATAGCTCTGATATAGCAGAAACCACTAAATTATGAAATTGCTAAATTGGGAATTGTACTTCAACCCAGAACAAAAAATGTGCTTTGACGGACACTAAATATCTTGCCCAGCAACAACAGTACAGCGGTGGGTAACGAGAGATTTAGAGGGAATTAAATTTGAGGCCTAGTATTTAGGCGCTGGGTCACCGGTATGGATTTAGTGACAGAATTAGACTTGGAAATACACAGTAGCGGGTGTGTGTGAAGTTATTCTGAATGACCCTATGTGCACCTTCAATATTATATACCCTTTTTGGGATAGATTTCAAATAGCTCTGATATAGCAGGAACCACTAAATTATGAAATTGCTAAATTGGGAATTGTACTTCAACCCAGAACAAAAAATGTGCTTTGACGGGCACTAAATAACTTTCCCAGCTACAACAGGACAACGGTAACGAGAGATTTAGAGGGATTTAAATTTGAGGCCTAGTATTTAGGCGCTGGGTGACAGGTATGGGTTTAGTGACAGAATTAGACTTGGAAATACACAGTAGCGGGTGTGTGTGAAGTTATTCTGAATGACCCTATGTGCACCTTCAATATTATATACCCTTTTAGGGATAGATTTCAAATAGCTCTGATATAGCAGAAACCACTAAATTATGAAATTGCTAAATGGGAATTGTACTTCAACCCAGAACAAAAAATGTGCTTTGACGGACACTAAATATCTTGCCCAGCAACAACAGTACAGCGGTGGGTAACGAGAGATTTAGAGGGAATTAAATTTGAGGCCTAGTATTTAGGCGCTGGGTCACCGGTATGGATTTAGTGACAGAATTAGACTTGGAAATACACAGTAGCGGGTGTGTGTGAAGTTACTCTGAATGACCCTATGTGCACCTTCAATATTATATACCCTTTTTGGGATAGATTTCAAAGAGCTCTGATATAGCAGGAACCACTAAATTATGAAATTGCTAAATTGGGAATTGTATTTCAACCCAGAACAAGAAATGTGCTTGAACGGACACTAAATAACTCGCCCAGCTACAGCACTAGGGACAGATTTAGCTGGATATAAATTTGAGGCCTAGTATTTAGGCGCTGGGTGACAGGTATGGGTTTAGTGACAGAATTAGACTTGGAAATACACAGTAGCGGGTGTGTGTGAAGTTATTCTGAATGACCCTATGTGCACCTTCAATATTATATACCCTTTTAGGGATAGATTTCAAATAGCTCTGATATAGCAGAAACCACTAAATTATGAAATTGCTAAATTGGGAATTGTACTTCAACCCAGAACAAAAAATGTGCTTTGACGGACACTAAATATCTTGCCCAGCAACAACAGTACAGCGGTGGGTAACGAGAGATTTAGAGGGAATTAAATTTGAGGCCTAGTATTTAGGCGCTGGGTCACCGGTATGGATTTAGTGACAGAATTAGACTTGGAAATACACAGTAGCGGGTGTGTGTGAAGTTATTCTGAATGACCCTATGTGCACCTTCAATATTATATACCCTTTTTGGGATAGATTTCAAATAGCTCTGATATAGCAGGAACCACTAAATTATGAAATTGCTAAATTGGGAATTGTACTTCAACCCAGAACAAAAAATGTGCTTTGACGGGCACTAAATAACTTTCCCAGCTACAACAGGACAACGGTAACGAGAGATTTAGAGGGATTTAAATTTGAGGCCTAGTATTTAGGCGCTGGGTGACAGGTATGGGTTTAGTGACAGAATTAGACTTGGAAATACACAGTAGCGGGTGTGTGTGAAGTTATTCTGAATGACCCTATGTGCACCTTCAATATTATATACCCTTTTTGGGATAGATTTCAAATAGCTCTGATATAGCAGAAACCACTAAATTATGAAATTGCTAAATTGGGAATTGTACTTCAACCCAGAACAAAAAATGTGCTTTGACGGACACTAAATATCTTGCCCAGCAACAACAGTACAGCGGTGGGTAACGAGAGATTTAGAGGGAATTAAATTTGAGGCCTAGTATTTAGGCGCTGGGTCACCGGTATGGATTTAGTGACAGAATTAGACTTGGAAATACACAGTAGCGGGTGTGTGTGAAGTTACTCTGAATGACCCTATGTGCACCTTCAATATTATATACCCTTTTTGGGATAGATTTCAAAGAGCTCTGATATAGCAGGAACCACTAAATTATGAAATTGCTAAATTGGGAATTGTATTTCAACCCAGAACAAGAAATGTGCTTGAACGGACACTAAATAACTCGCCCAGCTACAGCACTAGGGACAGATTTAGCTGGATATAAATTTGAGGCCTAGTATTTAGGCGCTGGGTGACCGGTATGGATTTAGTGACAGAATTAGACTGGGATATGGCCAAAAAATGAACAGACTATTGCTGGTTAAATGCACTTGGTGTGACAGCTTCACCCTGATGTAGGCTTTAGCCAAAAAACAACCACACCATTGAGGGTTAAATGCACTTGGTGACAGGCGCAGCTTGCCCCTGATTTTGTATATGGCCAAAAAATGAACAGACTATTGCTGGTTAAATGCACTTGGTGTGACAGCTTCACCCTGATGTAGGCTTTAGCCAAAAAACAACCACACCATTGAGGGTTAAATGCACTTGGTGACAGGCGCAGCTTGCCCCTGATTTTGTATATGGCCAAAAAATGAACAGACTATTGCTGGTTAAATGCACTTGGTGTGACAGCTTCACCCTGATGTAGGCTTTAGCCAAAAAACAACCACACCATTGAGGGTTAAATGCACTTGGTGACAGGCGCAGCTTGCCCCTGATTTTGTATATGGCCAAAAAATGAACAGACTATTGCTGGTTAAATGCACTTGGTGTGACAGCTTCACCCTGATGTAGGCTTTAGCCAAAAAACAACCACACCATTGAGGGTTAAATGCACTTGGTCGCAGCTTGTGCTGGCGCACCACAAGACACAAAATGGCCGCCGATCACCCCAGAAAAATGAGACTGACAAACGGTCTGTGCAGCCTAAAAACAGTGAGCAATTGAGGATCAGCAGCTCAATGATCCACAGCTGCAGATCGATCAGTTAATCAAGTCCTTTGGAGGAGTTAATCTGCCTAATCTCGCCCTACTGTCGCAGCCGCAACCTCTCCCTACGCTAATCAGAGCAGAGTGACGGGCGGCGCTATGTGACTCCAGCTTAAATAGAGGCTGGGTCACATGGTGCTCTGGCCAATCACAGCCATGCCAATAGTAGGCATGGCTGTGATGGCCTCTTGGGGCAAGTAGTATGACGCTTGTTGATTGGCTGCTTTGCAGCCTTTCAAAAAGCGCCAAGAAAGCGTCACAAAAGCGCGAAGAAAGCGACGAACACCGAACCCGAACCCGGACTTTTACGAAAATGTCCGGGTTCGGGTCCGTGTCACGGACACCCCAAAATTCGGTACGAACCCGAACTATACAGTTCGAGTTCGCTCATCCCTAGTGATGACCCACTCTGCTCATGCTTTTTAAGACAATTCTTAAAACAGTCTCTGACAGTCTGCCAATGATTTTTCACATCCTTAACTAGAGTGCAGAAATATGTTTTGTTTTTGTTTTTTTCAATTAACACTTTAAAATAGAATAACATTATAAGTGGAAAATAGAATAGTACTTACAGATGACATCTTGTTTATTGATTGTGGCGGAATCCCACTGAGAGTACAGGTTTCTGCAAGCATGGGTCCAAGAATCTTTGGTTTGGTGCAATAACCCCCCTCAGTAGCATCCCATAACACAGGTTGATACTCCACCTGAACATGATAAAATGATAATGGGGGAAAAAAATAAAAAAACAACATAACAGGCAAACATGCATGCAAACACCTGGAAATCATATGTGCACACAAACATGCAACTGCACCACAACATGCAAAGTACACACAAACATACCAACATACCTACACCTAAACATGTAAGCAGCCATACATACATGCACAAAAACAGGGAAATACCATGCAAATATCCGTGCACACAAACATGCAAACACACCACAACATGTAAAGTACACATAAACATTGTCACGGATGGTGTTACAGAAAACTAGAAGACACAAATGAAGATCCAACTAACTTGATCCAAAACTAAGGAACAAAAGGGTAAGCCCTGTAACAGCCCTAGCTCTCTCCCTTACTGCTCAGCCTATGCAAAAATCTCAATGGTAGAAAATTGCATACCCTCGTTCCTCGACTGTATGACACCTGAACACCCTATAATAGTGAGGGGACACGACCACCGGCTCCCTACACTAAATACGGAGGGAGTCAGGGTTACCTAGGATCAAGCCCACAGGAAAACAGAAACATCAGCACACTCCAGGAAGTTGTATAAACCGCAAGGTAAGGCAGTATGGGGAGGAGATATATAGGGAGGCAATCACTGCTAATAGATGACAGCTGGGAGAGGGAGGAGAGATGTCAAAACGAAAGAAAAACAAAAGAAGATCATGCAGAAGGTATTAAAGAACGTCTAACAGAACTTCTCAAAGATCTGGTGGTGACAGTACCCCTCCCTCTACGAATGGACTCCGGACACTCAGAGCCCACCTTCTCAGGATGGGACCTATGGAATGCCCTGAGAAGGCGAGTGGCCTTAATGTCCGCCACTGGAACCCACATACTCTCCTCAGGACAATAACCCTCCCAATGAACGAGGTACTGAAGAGAACCGCGGACAATACGAGAGTCCACAATCCTAGAAACCTGAAATTCAAGATTACCATCAACCAAAATCGGAGGAGGAGGCAAAGAGGAGGGTACAGTGGGTTGGACATAAGGTTTTAACAGGGAATTGTGAAAAACATTATGGATCTTCCAAGTCTGAGGAAGATTAAGACAGTAGGCAACGGGATTGATGGCGGACAAGATTTTGTAAGGCCCAATAAACTTAGGACCCAACTTCCAGGAGGGAACCTTCAATTTGATATTCTTAGTAGACAACCATACCAGATCACCAACATTCAGGTTCGGACCAGGCACACGTCTCTTATCCGCCACACGCTTATATCTCTCACTCATGCTCTTTAGATTATCCTGAATCTTTTGCCAAATAGATGACAAAGACGAGGAGAATCTCTCCTCATCAGGTAAACCAGAAGCCCCCTCTCCAGAGAATGTCCCAAACTGCAGATGAAACCCATATGCACCAAAAAATGGTGACCTATCAGAGGACTCCTGATGATGGTTATTTAAAGCAAACTCATCAAGGGAGAGAAAAGAACACCAATCCTCCTGATTCTCCTCCACAAAACAACGCAGATATGGCTCCAGATTCTGATTGACGCGCTCTGTCTGGCCATTTGACTGCAGGTGGCAAGCAGAAGAGAATGACAACCGAACCCCCAAGCAAGAACAGAAGGCCTTCCAGAATCTGGAAACAAACTGCGTGCCCCTATCAGAGACTATGTCTGAAGGGATACTATGCAGTTTGACAATGTGATCAATAAATGCCTGCACCAGCGTTTTAGCATTGGGCAAACCTGGAAAGGAACAAAATGCGCCATTTTGCTAAAACGGTCCACCGCCACCAGAATCACAGTCTTCCCCGAGGAACGAGGCAGGTCTGTAATGAAATCCATGGACAGATGTGTCCAAGGACAGGAAGGAATGGGTAACGGAAGGAGAGGACCCGATGGCAGTGAATGAGGAACTTTGGCACGAGCGCAGGTCTTGCAGGCTGCCACAAAACCCTCAACCGACTTACGAAGAGCCGGCCACCAGAATCTCAATGAGATCCACTGAGGCTCTACCCCCCGGGTGCCCAGCCAGGACAGTATCGTGGTGCTCCTTAAAAACCTTGTGTTGTAAAGTGAGAGGCACAAACAACCTCCCAGGAGGACAAAGATCAGGAGCCTCTGCCTAGGCTGCCTAAACCTCTGCCTCCGATTCAGGATAAAGAGCAGACACAACCACCCCTTCAGACAAAATGGGACCCGGGTCTTCAAAGTTCCCCGCTCCCGGAAAACAACGTGACTAGGGCATCCGCCTTCACATTCTTAACCCCAGGGCGGAACGTGACACCAAAATTAAACCTTGAAAAGAACAAAGACCATCTGGCCTGTCTCGGGTTCAGACGCTTGGCTGACTCCAAGTAGGCCAGATTCTTATGGTCGGTAAACACGGTAATAGGGTGTCTGGCTCCCTCTAGCCAATGGCGCCATTCCTCAAAAGCTAACTTGATGGCCAACAACTCCCTATCTCCCACATCGTAATTTCTCTCTGCGGAGGAGAGTTTCTTCGAGAAAAAGGCACACGGTCACCATTTGGCAGGAGAGGGACCCTGAGACAAGACCGCACCCACACCCACCTCAGAAGCGTCCACCTCAACTATGAAGGGCAGAGAGATATCAGGTTGTACCAAGATGGGAGCGGAAGCAAAACTCTCCTTAATACTAGAAAAGGACTTACGCGCCTCTACCGACCAGGAGGAAAAATCTACCCCCTTTCTAGTCATAGCAGTGAGTGGTTTAACAACAGAGGAATAATTCTAAATAAACTTCCTGTAATAATTGGCAAAACCCAAAAAACGCATCAGCACCTTCTGATTCTCAGGAAGCTCCCACTCAAGCACAGCACGGACCTTCTCGGGGTCCATGCGAAAACCAGAAGCGGCGAGAAGAAACCCCAGAAATTTAATTTCCGGAACCGCAAACACACATTTTTCCAGTTTAGCGTACAATTTATTCTCCCGCAGGATGAGCAAGACCTGACGTAGGTGGTCCTTATGAGTTTTGAAATAAGGAGAAAAAAATCAAAATGTCATCTAGATACACTAGTACAAATTTCCCCATTAAATGATAAAAAATGCTGTTCACAAAATGCTGAAAGACGGCTGGAGCATTCATCAAACCAAAAGGCATAACCAAATTCTCAAACTGGCCCTCAGGGGTATTGAAGGCCGTCTTCCATTCGTCTCCTTCTCTGACCCTGACCAGGTTGTACGACCCTCTTAAATCCAACTTGGAAAAAACTTTAGCTCCAACAAGCTGGTTAAACAGGTCCGGGATCAGAGGAAGCGGATAAGGGTCACGAATTGTGATACTGCTCAGCTCCCTGAAATCCAGACATGGTCTTAAAGAACCATCTTTTTTCTTAACAAAGAAAAAAACTGTGGCAACAGGTGACTTCGAGGGTCATATGTGTCCCTTTCTCAGGCTCTCAGAGATATAAGCACGCATAGCGACCCTTTCAGATTGAGAGAGATTGTTTAAACGAGATTTAGGCAGGTTGGCGCCTGGGATGAGATTAATAGGGCAATCGTACTCCCTGTGAGGGGGCAGCTCCTGAACACCACTCTCAGAAAACACATCCGAAAATTCAGAGAGAAAAGATGGCACAGTCTTAGTAGAAACCTCTGAAACAGATGTCGTGAGGCAATTCTCTCTGCAAAAGTCACTCCAACCATTTATTTGCCTCGCTTGCCAATCAATGGTGGGGTTATGTTTAGTGAGCCAGGGTAGCCCCAACACTAGAGGAGTAGGCAACCCGCTTAGGACAAAACATGACACATCCTCAACATGAGTATCACTCACAATCAAACGGATATTGTGAACTATGCCCTTTAACGATTTCTGAGAAAGTGGGGCGGAATCAATAGCAAAAACAGGTATATCCTTTCCCAAAGTGCATACCTGGAAACTATGTGTTATAGCAAATTGATTATTAATGAGATTGACAGATGCTCCACTATCTACAAAAATCTCACAAAAAAGTTTCTTGTTCTCTAGCGCCACGCTGGCAGGTAGGACAAAACGGGAACTACAAGCAAACGGAAAACTTTCAATTTCCGCATCAACCTTGCCAATAGTAACAGAGGGAACGTTTTTAGAGGATTTTTTTTCTTTTTGTTTCTTTATTACTCTAAAAAAACTGCCTGAATCTCCTAGAGGGACAAACATTTGCCAAATGATTTATACCTCCACAACAGAAACAAACCCTCCTCTGAGAGCTGAATCTTCTATTGTCAGAGACAAGCAAACCCAGCTGCTTGGGCTCCTGCTCAGATGGAATTGAGAAAGACTGAGACCCCTGCGCACTGAATGAGACCGCCCCACTGTCCCTGGACTGAGTATGACAGGAAGGAGTGATCTCTCCTCTCTCTCTAAGACGCCTGTCAATACGAATGGCCCGAGACATGGCAGACTCCAAAGAGATAGGTCTCTCATGAAAGGCAAATGCATCTTTCAATCCCTCTGAAAGACCATGGCAAAATTGACTTCGGAGTGCAGCATCATTCCAACCAGTATCACCTGCCCATCTCCAAAATTCTGAACAGTATATCTTTGCGGACTGTTTACCCTGGCATAAAAGACGTAGTCTAGACTCAGCCAGAGCAATACGATCCGGATCATCATATATCTGACCCAGGGCTAAAAAAAAATCATCCACTAAACGGAGGGGCCATGCCCCCACCGGCAGCGAAAAGGCCCAAGACTGAAAGTTATCCCTGAGCAGCGAGATGATGATCCCCACCCTCCGCTCCTCATCACCAGAGGAATGGGGAAGTAGGCGAAAATGGAGTTTGCAAGCCTCTCTAAAATGAACAAAATTTTCACTACCCCCGGAGAACGTATCCGGAAGTGAGATTTTAGGCTCAGAACAAATTCCATGAACGCAAGCAGAAATGGTCACCTCGGGGGGGCGGAGCTAGTGCCGGACGGAGATGGCAGCTTAGTTTTCTGCTCTCCTAAGAGGATCGTTATAACGCTAGCCTACATCAGCACTTTCGGGCGAGAATGGTCAAGATCGGCAACCCGAAACAGGGTGACCACTCTTCTACCTCTAAAGGCCAAGTTCCGCCTGGAGAAATGGAGAAATTCCTTAAAAAGGCAGCCGCAACGGTTGCGCTGAAGGAAACAAAGATGGCGCCGACACTACCATCTAAAGCACAGAAGCGCGCCCAGGTCCTGTCGGAGGGGGAAAGCGAAGCGGAGGACTCTCTGGAAGCCTGCTCTGATCTTCCCCTCACCAGAAGGTATCTGGATCGAGCCCTGAGCAGGGTTATGGAACCCATACTCACAGAAATCTCGGCATTCCAGCAGGAGGTGAGGCACATAGGGGACCGGGTTGAGGCCTTAGAGTCGCGCCAGACAGCGTCCCTGAATCACCACTCTGCAGTGTCAGACGCCTTACGCCGATGTTCCACCTACCTTAATGGGCTCCACAATGCGGTCGAAGACCAGGAAAATCGAGGGCGCCGCAACAACTTACGGTTTCGCGGGATCCCCGAAACAGTGCTGCCGGGTGACATACCAGCAACGTTCATAGCGATTTGCGGTTCGCTGCTGGGCCCTGAATTTCCACAAGAAGTAATAATTGAGCGAGCTCACAGGGCCCTCCGTCCGAAACCCAAACCCTCTGATCCGCCCAGGGACGTCATTTGTAAGTTCCTGAATTTTCCGATTAAGGCAGCCATTTTAGAAGCAGCTTGCGGTAACAAAAACCTTTCCTATGAAGAATGCAAGCTTGAAATCTACCAGGACCTGGCCCCTGCTACTTTAAAGAAACGCAGGGCATTGAAGCCCCTGACCGACTGGCTTCGGTCCAACAAAGTCCTGTACCGCTGGTCTTACCCGTTTGGACTCTTGTTTGCCTTTGCGGGGAAAATAATATTCATCTCATCCTTTACAGACCTACAGGCTACCTACAACGCTTTGAATATTGACCCCTTGCCAATTGAGAACTGGGAGCTTTATCAAGATCTGAGTGACTTTCCAGAACTTCCTAAAATACTCCCCTTTGAAGTCCTGCGGACCCCGAAGACCTCCAGATCAAGGAAAAGAGGCCTACAGTTCACCCCTAGAAGCCAATCACGAGACCAACAGCCCAATCCCTAGCAACTTTCATCCACATGATTGGTTGTATCGTTTTGCCTTTTTCTCCTTTTTCTCCTTTTTCTCTGAGCAGGTTATCGTCCCCTCTGTCTACTAATATGCTGTTATTTGTTTAGACGGGGAAATGTATATCTCTGCTTACCTGTTCAGATTGATCCTTTCTCCCTGATAATTCATTGGCTCTACTTGAGGCGTTATATGTCCTCTCTCATGGTCACAAGACCACACTTCCC
Organism: Bufo gargarizans; assembly: GCF_014858855.1. Classification (NCBI taxonomy): domain Eukaryota; kingdom Metazoa; phylum Chordata; class Amphibia; order Anura; family Bufonidae; genus Bufo; species Bufo gargarizans. The sequence continues at coordinate 437,423,460 of NC_058082.1, read as the reverse complement.
CCTCATGTATGTAGCATATACACATATGCTTTGTTCTTTTTTGTTCACTGTTTTATGTTTTGTTCTCTGTTCTCATCCCATTCCTTCCCCAAGGTATAGGCTACTTCGGTTTGCAACACGTGACCCTCGCTGCGCCTGTGACATACTTGCGCACCTGGAGATGAGCATACACGGTATCCCCATGCTCTCTTGGAGGAGGCACCATCTGCTTAAAGGTAACTCCACTCTCACTCCACCTTATGGCTGACCTACACATTGCTTCCTATAATGTCAAGGGCTTCCACTCCCCTTCCAAAAGGAGTCAGGTCTTTGCCGTTTTAAGGAAAGCCAAGGCTGAGGTAGTGTTCCTCCAAGAGACACATTATCGCTTTAACCGTTACCCCAACATGCAATTTTCATTTTACTCTGATTGGTATCACTGTGGGGGTAATTTGTCTGCCTCATGTGGGGTTAGCATAGGGTTTCATAAAAAAATACCATTTAAACTAATTGACCAAACTCTTGACCCAGATGGAAGGTACATACTAATCAAAGGCTCCATTGGCCAACAAGTATACACATTCATTAATATATATGGCCCTAATGCCAACCAGTCACGGTGGATAGCCAACATGGTCTCAATTGTCAGCCCCTTTAAAGAAGGAATAGTGATAATGGGAGGAGACTTAAACATTGCCCTAGTCCCACAGCTTGACATCTCCTCACATAAGTCGTCCCACTCAAGCAAATCCCTGAAATTCATCAGAAAAAACCTCTGGGATCTCCACTTGGTTGATTCTTGGCGTTCCCTTCACCCCGATACCCTTGACTACACCTTTTACTCGTCAGTCCATGGTACGTACCACCGGCTGGACTACCTTTTTATTTCTAAGGAACATCTTCACCTGTGTAGTTCGGCATCGATTGGTTCCATCCACCTGTCGGACCATTCCCCAATATTTGTCAAGTTGCTAGCCCCTACAAAAAACCCTTCCTGTTTTAACTGGCGTTTAAACGAGACCTTATTAGGCTCCCAAGATACAGTAGACCAAATCTCCAAACACCTAACAGATTACTTCTCTCTGAATGAAAGCGCGGATGTCTCATCTAACACACTTTGGGACGCCCATAAACCGGTTATTAGGGGTCAGTTTATCAAAATTGGGTCCTATAAAAAGAAATTGCAAGAGAAAGCCATAGACGAAGTCCTCAAAAAAATACAAGACCTTGAGTCTTGCCATAAATCATCCTCCACTGATCCCCAGTTAAAGGAACTCTCGGAATATAGGGCGAAACTAAAATCCTTGCTTTCCTCTAAAGCAGCCAAATACTTCATGAGTGTGCAACATAAGTTCTTTGCTCATGGAGATAAGGCTTCAAAATTCTTGATGAGTAGAATTAGGGGAAGGAGGGCCTCGAATTATGTCCACCAGCTATCCTCAACTGGTGGTAAACCGATCTTCTCTACTTCTCAGATAGCTGCACATTTCCGAGACTTCTATAATAACCTTTACAACCTTGCCTCCCCTGGATCTACTGATGAGAGGGTGTCAGCCGTACGGGTTTTCTTAGACTCATCCAAAGTGCCACATCTCTCCCCAGACCAGAAGCTACAATTGGAGGCCCCGTTCACCATTTCGGAACTTAGGAATGCTATGCTCCAGATGCCGTTAGGGAAGAGCCCTGGCCCTGATGGCTTTCCACTCTCATATTATAAAATATTTCAGGAATTCCTCCTCCCCCACCTCTTGAAGGTTTGTAACCAGTCCCTGACGGGTTGCCCGCTTTCTAGAGACATGACTATAGCGCACATTTCCCTAATACCAAAAGAGGGGAAAGACCATAAACAATGTTCCAACTATAGACCCATATCCCTCCTAAACATAGACCTCAAACTCCTGGCAAAGATGTTGGCCAACAGGCTGGCTATTCTTCTACCCCTTCTCATACATGGAGATCAGGTTGGCTTCGTCCGAGCCAGGGAAGGCAAGGATAACACTTCTAGAGTGATCAATGTCCTGTGCCATGCCAAAAAGCTTTCTTCCCCTCTGCTTCTCCTTAGTACCGACGCGGAGAAAGCTTTTGATAGGGTTGACTGGCATTACCTAGAGCAGACTATGCTGAAGTTTGGCCTTCCTGATCCTTTTGTAAAGGCGACTTTTTCCATGTATGGGCAGGCGTCAGCTAGGGTACAAGTCAATGGTAGTCTGTCCGCCCCCCTTCTTGATAAGCAATGGGACGAGACAGGGATGCCCCTTATCGCCTCTCTTATTTATCTTAGCACTAGAACCCCTTCTTGCAACTATAAGGTGCGATGAGGAGATTTCAGGTCTATGCTTGGGAGGCAGGGAACAGAAAGTGGCAGCTTTTGCGGACGATGTCCTTGTAATGGCAGTTAACCCCCTAACCTCCTTACCGCGTATCCAAACTCACCTAAATAGTTTCAGCCTAGCTTCAGATTTTTAAATTAACGCAGGTAAATCTCTGGTCCTCTGCAGGGGAATACCCCAATCTACAAAGAATCAGTTGATGGTGGACTCACCTTTTAACTGGTCTACGCCTACCCTCACATACTTAGGGGTCAAACTTAGTCCCAACATACAAGACCTCTTTGCTCTAAACTATATCCCCCTTAAGGAATCCATTTTTGAGGCCATAGACAAGCTAGCGCATTCTAACCCAGCCCTTTCTTGGTTCGGCAGTAAGAATCTCCTTACATCGCTTATCCATCCACGACTTACCTATCTAAAACAGGTATTACCTATACCGGTTCCCAAGCAATACTACGAGCAAATTTCCCAAAAATTTAGATCATTTATCTGGTGTAATAAAAAGGCGAGACTGTCGTTTTCTCTGTTAACTAGGCCTAGGCAGGCGGGTGGGATTGGACTACCAAACCCTGAAATCTATGGTAGGGCTATCCTCCTTACCCGGGCGGTTGCCTGGCTACGTTCCTCCCTTAAGTCACCCATAGTGGACATTGAAGTGGATATCCTTAAGACATCCCCCAGGGCTCTCCTGCTAGGCTCTCAATTGGTTTTTCCGGGACAATTCTCAGATTATCCAATAATAAAAGCCACACTGGAAGCCTGGAAATGGCTCTCGTCCTCACACTGCTCTATCCCTTTCCCCTCCCCCCTCTTGACAGTAGCAGATGTTATCGATACGGCCCCTCCTCCCATAAGATCCGCGACCTCGCAAGGGCTTAGGTCCTCATTACTACCCATAAACGCTTTGGCACCCTCCTCGGGGGGGTGGATGGATTACCAAGCGACAAACACTCTCCTAAACCCTCACCCTTGCGACATCTTCACTATTGTATATCTTAGAGCATATTTGAAACAGCACATAAATATAGGGGACCTTTGCCGCCCCTTGGTTTGGTTCGAGTCAATTTTCTCCATCCATCCTACCCCTAGGAAACTTATATCACTAATTTATAGTAAACTCCGCTCACCCCCCATGCTGGCCAAGCCATCGTTTGTGAGGAGTTGGGAAGGGGATCTTAATATAGTAATCCCGTTTGATTGTCTACCTAGTCTCCTTTGTTCTCCCCATGGGGCCTCCCGCTGTGTACGAATTCAGGAAAATAATTATAAGATCCTTACTAGATGGTACAACACACCTGATAAGACATCTCTTTACTCTGAATCAGCGTCAGACGCTTGCTGGAGGTGCCATGGGGAGAAGGGCACCTTTTTCCACATATGGTGGTCCTGCCCTCCCATTTATAAATGGTGGAAGGAAATTTTTTCTTATGCTAATAAGATCTGTGGGACCTCCTTCCCAATCTCTCCACAACTGGCTCTCCTGTCCCTCCCTTCGTCAGACCATACTGCTAAACCACCATATGTATTTACCCAAATGCTAATAGCCGTGCGCCTCTTGCTTCCCAAGCATTGGCTACACTCCCATATACCATCCTTGGATGAATGGATCCAAAAAATGGATCAAATACACAGGTTCGAAGAACTTTCCTCATGGGAAATGCGATCCCATACCACCTTTCTCAAGAAATGGCTTCCTTGGTCGGTATTCAGAAACCCCCAAAAGTAAATCAAGTACCTTGCCAATGATACTATGCCTCGGGTTTTAGGGGAGAGACCCTTACTTTAATTGCCCACTCTCTGGATAGCCTTCCACCCTAGTGGCTTTTGGAGTTGGGACCTTGCCCTGAGAACCACTCGGCCTTCCATAAAGCTATGACCTTTTCCCCCCTTAGATACGGCTCTCGGTCTAAGACTATGCCTTTCCTAACATCAGGAAGTGTATTGCCCTCTTTCCTAAGATAAGATATATTTTAAGATATGTAGTTCATGTCTGCTCATAAATCTTTCTCTCCTAATGTCACATTTCACCTGACTTTAACTAACTATGTTATGCTCTAGGTTCACGATAAGATTGTACGACATGAATCTAGGTTGTGCCGCTAGATAAAATGCAATGTACTCTCTATTGATTTGAACCAGGCCTGCGTGCCTTACCTTGGTACCCTGTTACCCCCTGTTATTGTTGGAAAAACCAATAAAATACAAATAAAAAAAAAAAAAAAAGAAATGGTCACCTCAAACTGAGAGACAGTTTTCCAGAGATCTCCTACCTCCAGTGAAAGACCCTGCATGCGTTCAATTTTTGGCGGTTTATAATGTCACGGATGGTGTTACAGAAAACTAGAAGACACAAATGAAGATCCAACTGACTTGATCCAAAACTAAGGAACAAAAGGGTAAGCCCTGTAACAGCCCTTGCTCTCTCCCTTACTGCTCAGCCTATGCAAAAATCTCAATGGTAGAAAATTGCATACCCTCGTTCCCTGACTGTATGACACCTGAACACTCTATAATAGTGAGGGGACACAACCACCGGCTCCCTACACTAAATACGGAGGGAGTCAGGGTTACCTAGGATCAAGCCCACAGAAATAAAGAAACAGACTTATCTTGTGGATGCAGCAGTAACAGCTTCTAGCATCAGCACACGCCATGAAGTTTTATAAACCGCAAGGTAAGGCAGTATGGGGAGGAGATATATAAGGAGGCAATCACTGCTAATAGATGACAGCTGGGAGAGGGAGGAGAGATGTCAAAACAAAAGCAAAACAAAAGAAGATCATGCAGAAGGTACTAAAGAACGTCTAACAGAACTTCTCAAAGATCTGGTGGTGACAAACATGCCAACAATACCTGCACCCAAACATGATACCCAAACATACATCCATGCACATTAACTTGTACACACTTAAATTACATTGACCTGTACAATTAGCCTGGAAACATTGAGGCTAATGTGTTGACACCAATGTGGCATCTCCATTTTGCATACCAAATTTTCACAGACACTGGGGTGACTGCCCTTGTCAGAGCTGTTAGGTCTGTTGCTGTCTTTATGATGAGAGAAAATGGTGGCAGTTTCTCTTCCCCTTATGGGAATATACAGAAACGACAGCACTCGATATTAGATATTCAAAATTAATTCATTTATTTATTGTCCATCCCAAGTAGGATCTTTTTGATGCAAATGGCCAACGTTTCGGTCCACTAGATGACACTTGTCTTTTTATGATGCTCTAGTCTGTATACATATGTTTGACATCTATGTAAGCTATAATATGCTTTGCTTTGACATTTTGCTGTATTATATATTGCCCATTTATGCTATGGGATATTTCCTTAATTATGATGGACTAAATATGATGTACCTACTTTTTAGGCCGTGATCAAGGTCCTAGTGGACCGAAATGTTGGCCATTTGCAACAATAAGATCCTACTTGGTTTGGACAATAAATAAATGAATTAATTTTGAATATCTAATATCGAGTGCTGTCGTTTCTATATATTCTGATTGACCTTCTCCACTGAGCACCGACAGCCACATATAAGGAGTGCCATCCACTATAATTATCATTCTCTTCCATGGTGACGGGGCGTTCCATGGTGACGGGGACGCTTGTCGGGGAGGAGTATCCCAAAGTGGAACAACTGTACAGATTAAAAAAAAAAAAAAAAGAATATTCTAAAAAACAAATATATTTGTTTTTTAGAATATTTTTAATATTCTAAAACAAGAATATATAGCAATATAGCGAATATTCGAAAAAAATGAATGTAGAACAATTTAGCTAATATAGTGCTATAATCTTGTTTTTTTAATAGTTGTCATTTTTTTCCAATCTGATCTTCAGATGAGAAAAAATTACAACTATTAGACAAAGAAGATTATAACACTATATTAGCTAAATTTCTCTTCATTCATTTTTTTTTTTTCGAATATACGCTATATTGCTATATATTTGTTTCTTAGACTATTCATAATATTCTAAAACAAGAATTATTATATTACAAAAATTCTCATTAGGAAAATTCTCTTTTCAAAAATTTGCATTATGAAAATTCGCAATCAACACTACTCCCGAGTCCTAAAGTCAAAGATATTTCAGCCGTCTTATTGGCCCACAAGCTAGAAGCAGGGAGGGATCATGTGTACTGATTTAAAAAAAATAATCAAACAATCGCTATATTCCTATATATTCTTGTTTTAGAATATTATGAATATTATAAAAAACAAATATATAGCAATATAGCGAATATTCGAAAAAAAACGAATATAGAGCAATTTAGCTAATATAGTGTTATAATCTTCTTTGTCTAATAGTTGTAATTTTTTTCTCATCTGAAGTTCAGATTGGAAAAAATGACAACTATTAAAAATAAAGATTATAGCACTATATTAGCTAAATTGTTCTGCATTGGTTTATTTTCGAATATTCGCTATATTGCTATATATTCTTGTTTTTGAATATTTGGAATATTCTAAAAAAAGGAATATATTAGTTTCACTATGGGAACACCTGGGGGTTAGAATATACCATCGGATCTGAGTTTTCACAATCTCTTTGATCCTCATTATTTGCATTACAAAAATTTGCATTACGAAAATTACTACACTACTCCTAAAGTCAAATATATTGCAGCCATCTCATTGACCCACAAGCTAGAAGCAGGGAGGGATCATGTGTACTGATAAAAAAAAAAAAAGTGGTGAATATTCAAAATTACAAATATATACCACTATATTCTAAATATTAGCAAATTCTCAAAGTGCCGATATTCACAATAAAAATTTGCAATTCGAATATTTGTGATCAGCACTAATTAGATTTATGGTTTGAAGATTGAACTTTATTCAGTTCAAAATAAGTTTTTCTTAATACTTCAAACAGGTATTACAAAAATACATAGATAAACTGCACATTAAAAACAACTAAAACTCTCATGAAGCTGCGTGAAATATCCCTGAGCCAGGGTGAGGTCAGAACACTGCCACCTGGGGATCAAAATATATCAATTCCGACATGAAAAAAATGGTAAATACAGAATATAACCGTGCTTGCGCACAAAGCATAGACAATCCTAAAGTGAAAGCAGTATCGTGAAAAATATACAATAAAACAGAGACTGGCTACTACATTATGTCTTGCTGTAGTTTTATAGATTATCATCTCTTTGTTTTGCGTTCAGGCCATAAAACCTCAATAGATCTCAAAGCATCAAATTGATAAACTACTCTGTCAGGTCGGAGGTTGTGGATGCAAGATTTGGGGTGCTGTTCATATGTAAATTAGAGGAAAAATACTTCAGCATTTTTATTCTTTATAAATTCCAAAGTGCATGGGGCACACATTTCAGGGCAGGACATCCTTTTCTTTAGACTAAAAGCGCTATAGTTGCTTAAATTTAAGGGGAGCACAAGGATATTGATTGATTCTCCATTACAGAAATAATAGTTGGTAACATAGTAACATAGTACATAAGGCCGAAAAAAGACATTTGTCCATACAGTTCAGCCTGTCATCCTGCAAGTTGATCCAGAGGAAGGCAAAAAAAACCTGTGAGGTAGAAGCCAATCTTCCTCACTTTAGGGGAATAAAAAATTCCTTCCCGACTCCAATCAGGCAATCAGAATAACTCCCTGAATCTGTTTTATTCTCATCATATAGCCAATCGACAAATCTAAATAAATCTAAATGTTACGGAGCATCTGGTGTTTTTTTTTTTTTTTTATCTATTCAGCATTACAGAAACTCAAAATCAATATAGTCATGGCACGAAAAAAGTTTGCCAGGTGTTATGACTCACTTTTTCTTCAGCTACAGTGGATCATGATTTGTGATTTGCCAGGAGATTAATTATTAAAAATTCTATATACCAGTATTCATTAATGCTATTTTTGGTTCATTGATAGTCTAGTAACTAGTGATGATCGAGCACCAAAGTATTCGGGTGTTCGGCACAAACACATTGCTATATTCGTGTGCTCGGCCGAGCACCTGAGTATAATGGAAGTCAATTGGAGACAACCAGGCACTCCCTGCTCTGAAGAGAGGAGGTTACGTGGTCCATTGGAAAAGGTCAGAAAGTGACAGAAACACCACTGAAATGGATCGGGAACACCATGTGGACGATGTCTGGATGCATCTTGGACTCTCAGGTCGCTGCTGGGAACCATGTTGTCCGAGTCGTAAGCCACTTTTGCAGACTAACAAAAATATGCACAACCCCCCCCCCCCCCCCAAAAAAAAAAAACTATTTTACAGGAACAATTGTTAGGAAACATTTTTCCTGTATTTTCAATTGTATATAAAGTGCAAGGGCTGCAATAAAATTACAAGCAAGAGGCACTCTGAAACAGCCTGTATATCACATAAAGGAGGGCCTCATTCACATTGTGGTACAATTGTTCAGATAGTGGGACTCCAACACTTATAAAGCCTATGCCCTAAGTGAAAGGGCTGCCAAAAATTACAAGGAACCGGCACTCCAAAACCCCCTTTGTTACACATAAAGAAGGGCATCATACACACCCTTGAAAAATTATGATTGATGGCCTGCTAGTGACCCTCAAAAACCTTAGGGGCGAGGGCCTGCTGTTGCATTAGTGACTCTAGATAACTTCTGGGCGATTGCACGTCCCCGTGATGGCAACGATCCATTCGGATGTCTGCCCTATTTACTTTCGATGTTCTTTTCTGCGCCTACCATGGTGATCACGGATAACGGGTAATCAGGGTTTGATGCATGAGAGGGAGCTTGAGAATGTGATTCCACATCCAAGGGAGGTCAATAGCTGAAATCTGATTGGGTGGAGATGGTGGGTCAAGTTATTAAAGCAGAAAAATCGAAGGAACGCAGGAGGCACGCGGCAAATACCCACTCCCGACTCGATAAATAACAATAAAGGACTCTTAAGACGCCCTGTTATTGGAATGAGTAATAATAAATTACAGGGAATGTCACTGTGATATTTTGTATGAGGAAACATTATACAGGAGAGGCCCTGCTGTTGCTTTGTTGACTCTAGATAACCTCTGCCTGATCGCACGTCCCCGTGACATCCATAATCCATTTGGATATCTTCCCTATCAACTTTCGATGTTCTTTTATGCGCCTAACATGGTGACCACCGGTAAGGGGGAAGCATTGTTCGATTTCGGAGAGGGAGCCTGATAAACAGCTATGGCTATTACTTCAAAGCAAGGCAGCATGAGCTGCAGGCCTGCAGGTGAGCTGACCCTGTAAAAGATTTGAGTTGCGGGCATGAAGGTGAGCTGACCCTGTAAAATATTTTAGGTTCGGGCCTGCTGGTGAGCTGACCCTGTTAAACATTATGTGCTAGTGCCTGTGGGTTAGCTGATCCTGTAAAACATTTTATGTGATGGCCTAAAGCTGAGCTTACCCTCTAAAAAGTTATATGCGAGGACCTGTATGTGAGCTGACCCTGTAAAAGATTTAAGTTTAGGGCCTGCATGTGAGCTGACCCAGTAAAAGATTTGAGTTGCGAGCCTGCAGGTGAGCTGAACAGTAAAAGATTTTAGGTGTGGGCCTGTTGGTGAGCTGAGGTGGAACCGACAAACCTAAATTGAATTTGATGGCTGCATTAATCTGCAGGTGACTGTGATACAGCTCCACAGATTTTTTTCCATCTGCATCTTTCTAAGCAATCTGTGGCCTTAGTCTTTTATCCAGACTCATTGTGCCACTATGTGAGCCTCCTCATGCTGCCATCTCCACACCATGTCACCTTGCCACTCATTTTTATCACCATGCTGCTGCTGATGCTGCTTAAAAGGCCTTAAACTGATCACCAGGCCCACAATTTAATTACAGTTTTGTAATTGATAAACCCAACTTGCTTTTGTGGGCTGCATCAGTGGCGCAGCTAGAATTGACTGGGCCCCACAGTAAATTTGTGAATGGGGCTCCATCCCAGAGTCATTTTTTAGTGATCCATTCCTTTCATGCCGCCCCCATTCCTCTGGCTAGTAAATATCGCTCTCTCAGGCCTGGGCCGGCTGCTGTTCCATCAGTTTTATACAATGTCTATACTGTCACTGTATATCATTTCATTGTGTAATACTTTTTTTTTGTAAATCTCTTTTTATTGTTTCATAGCTTATAAGCACAGGTACAGAAAAATTACATCATTTCTTATACAGTGATCACCATAAGCATGTACATTGTTGGAAATTACATTACGCATGTGATTATACCTATAAGCATATTTAGTCCGGATATAAAGTCTGTAGGAGAGTCCCCGGAATAATAATGGACGGACGATACGTGCCACCAGAGGTCCTGGCCTCGGTGGAGTAAGAACCGGATCATTGCGGTTACAGCGGCGAATGCTGCTGGCGCAGCGTGTCCGGGCCGGTTCTTACTGGGAACAGGTAAAGAGTGGGGGGGTGCCTGTTCCCCACGGCCAGCCCAGGTTTTTGGTGGAGCTGGGCCTTTAAGAACCCAGCCTGCTGATGATGGGGGTGGGGTGTGTCTTGCTGAGCTGGAGATTTTCCACAGACAGAGTGAGTGCTGATGGAGGAGAGTCTGGGCGCAGCACACATTGAAGGATAGCCCTGGGACCTGTGGTGCTACAAGCCAAAGGGGCTCTGGCCTGAGGGAGACAAAGGCAGATAGCCTAGAAGCCTGCAGAACTGCTGTGGTCTGTCCAAAACAAGGTGACTCAAACCTGCTGTTTATTTTCTATGGAAGGACTTTTGTTCTATGCACTATGTGGATATGCACCTGTGTGGTCTGCACATTGCCTGTTATGCCGTTGGTGTGAATAAAGTCACAGTGTATCACAAAGACTGTCTGTGATTGCCTCAATACTGCCGCCGCTACCGTAGCCTACCACGAGCACATCCCCACAATTGGTGGCTTGGAGCGGGCATTCCTGCAGTGAGGCAGGCCTGAGGCAAAAGTTGTGTTGGACTGCATGTCATATATCAGGCCTGCAAGTTTTATGGTTCCTGACAAGATGGAGGAGGCCATTAAGCACCTGATTCAGAGTAATGTACAGCAGCAACAGGCATTGCAGGCTCAGAAGGAAAGACATGATGAGGCTATGTGTGCACAGCAGCAAACAAACACTCTCCCAATGCAGCAGCTGGTAGCCATGCAAGAGTCGGTGCGAACATCCCTGCAAGGAGTTTTAACTGCGACAACCCCGACTGTGTCTACCGCCAGGGACAAAGTCCGATCCGCCCTGAGGAAAATGGGTCCGGGAGATGATATAGAGGCATTCCTGATGGTATTCGAAAGAACCGCGGAGCAAGAGAGGCTGCCGTTGGAGCAGTGGGCTGAGGTGGTGGCGCCTTTTCTGGTGGGGGACGCACAAAAGGCCTATTTTGACCTCAGCTGCGATGAGGCCAAGGACTATGAGAGGCTAAAAGCTGAGGTGTTGGCCAGGTTGGGGGTAAACACCTATGTGCGAGCGCACAGGGTGTATCAGTGGGTGTTTGCCGAGTCCCGACCCGCCCGGTCACAAGCCTATGACTTACTTCACCTAGTAAAAAAATGGCTTCAGCCTGAGATATTGAGCCCTTCTCAGATGGTTGAAAGGGTCGTGGTCGACAGGTTCGTGCGTACCCTCCCGAGAGCCATACAGCGCTGGGTGGGACAAGGCGATCCAGGCAACCTGGAACAACTGGTTAGCCTGGTGGAGAGGTATATGGCCACTCAGGATTTGGGGCGGGACTCAGCGGTACTACCGAAGTCACGTCAGCCCCCGCTGCCGACCCGGGATCCTGAAAAAGGGACCCCACCACATAAGGAGGGGAGTGGATCTCCAGTCCGTGGGAGGAATACCCTGGGGAGGAGGGAGGCTGCGAGGATCAGATGTTGGCATTGTCAGGACTGGGGACATGTGGCATCCAACTGCCCTAGGGCATCCGAACCCATGGACTGCGGGTTCGCTCGCCGGTCCTCTTTTTATGCCCAACCGGTGTATATAGCTGACCCCCTGCTGGCGGCGGACAACCCTCCGGTGTGTGATGTCGTTGTTAATGGACACTCCGTGCAGGCCCTGCTGGACTCTGGGAGCCTGGTAACTCTGGTCCATGAGTCGCTGGTAACGGAAAAACTCCCAGAAAGGCGAACCCTTACCATTGTCTGTATACATGGGGATCGCAGGGAGTATCCCACCACTAAGGTTACCCTGGCAGTGTGTGGAAAGGAGGTACCACATGTCGTCGGGGTGGGGAGACGGCTCCCTTATGCCGCAATATTGGGGAGGGACTTTCCCCTGTTCTGGACTTTGTGGAGGAACGGGTTGCCTACCTATGGGGAAGGAAAATGTCCAGGTCCCGAGCCCGAGGACCCCGAGGCAGGGACCCCAGCTGTAGGGGTCACCGTAGAGGAGGTAGAGTGTAACCCTGACCGGTTTCCCCTAGAAGTATTGGCGGGTGAGACAGTAGAAAGTTCATCCATCCTGGATCTGGAGGTACCCCGAGAAACCTTCGGGACCGCACAGCTCCAGGATTCGACGTTATTGCGGGCTAGAGAAGGTGTGTCGGTGGTTAATGGGGTTGCCCAGCGTCCCGGCGCCGATACCGTATTTCCTCACCTGGCCTATAACCAGGACCTGTTATATAGGGTAGACAAGGTGAGGCAGGAGGTGGTGGAACAACTGGTGGTGCCCCAGCCTTACCGGCGAATGGTCTTGGATTTAGCGCATGCGCATGTGTTGGGTGGTCATCTGGGGGTTAAGAAAACGCTGGAGCGAATTCTACAACGGTTCTATTGGCCTGGGATATATGAGGAAGTCCGGAGGTTCTGTCAGTCCTGTCCAGTGTGTCAGCTGACTAGCCCCCAACCTCACTATCGCAGTCCACTGGTACCTATGCCCATTATAGAGGTGCCCTTCGAAAGGATCGCCATGGATCTGGTAGGCCCCATTATTAAGTCAGCCCGAGGTCACCAACACATCCTGGTAGTGTTAGACTATGCCACTCGCTATCCGGAGGCGGTCCCATTGCGCCATACGTCGGCCAAGGTAATAGCTAAAGAGCTCATGAGTATGTTTGCCCGGGTGGGGATACCAAAGGAGATTCTGACGGACCAGGGGACACCCTTTATGTCCAAAATAACAAAGGAATTGTGTAAGCTATTAAATATTAAACACCTGCACACGTCCGTCTACCATCCCCAAACCGATGGGTTAGTAGAACGGTTTAATAAGACCCTGAAGTCCATGCTAAAAAGAGTCGTGGCTAAGGACGGGAGGGATTGGGACTTACTGTTGCCCTATGTTTTGTTTGCGGTACGGGAGGTGCCCCAGGCGTCCACGGGGTTCTCGCCCTTTGAGTTGTTATATGGGCGACATCCCCGTGGGCTACTGGATATCGCTAAGGAAGCATGGGAGCAACAGCCTACGCCTCATAAAAGTGTGATAGAGCACATAGGAAAAATGCAGGACCGAATAGGGGTCGTGTTGCCGATCGTCCGTGAGCACATGGAAGCGGCACAACTGGGCCAGAGTCGGGTATATAACCGAACCGCCCGGGTAAGGACATTTCACCCGGGGGACCGAGTTCTTGTACTCGTGCCCACGGTCGAGAGTAAATTCTTGGCCCGGTGGCAAGGACCCTATGAAGTTAAGGAGAAGGTGGGCCCAGTTGATTACAGGATATACCAGCCAGGGAGGCGGAAGCCCGAACAGGTATATCATGTGAATCTACTAAAACCTTGGAGAGACAGAGAGAATTTGTTTGCAGACAGCCCGCCCTCTGTCGGGACGTCAGGGAGTGACCCGGGGTCACCAGGTGTTCCGGAGAGCGCCGCTGGGGTGACGATAAGGGACGGACTGTCGACCAAACAAGCACAAGAGGTGAAAGAATTTGTTAGTCGGAATAGGGACGTATTCTCTGACCTTCCTGGACGTACCACCTTGATCGAGCATGAGATTGTCACCGAGCCCCGGGTGAAAGTCCGCCTAAGACCATACCGAGTACCGGAGGCTCGGCGACAGGCCATTTCGCAGGAGGTAAGATCGATGCTACGTCTAGGGGTCAGAGAAGAGTCAAAGAGCGAGTGGGCTAGCCCGATTGTCCTTATTCCCAAACCGGATGGTTCATTACGGTTCTGTAATGATTTTAGGAAATTGAATGAGGTATCAAAATTTGACGCCTATCCCATGCCTCGGGTAGACGAGTTGATAGAGCGGCTGGGAAAAGCCCGGTATTTTTCGATCCTAGATCTCACGAAGGGCTACTGGCAGGTACCTCTGACGGAGGCGGCAAAGGAGAAGACGGCCTTTGTCACCCCGGAGGGGCTTTTTCAGTATAGGGTGTTGCCTTTTGGGTTGCATGGCGCTCCGGCTACGTTCCAGCGTCTGATGGATGTCGTCCTCAAGCCCCATCACCAGTATACCTCCGCGTATCTGGATGATATAGTCGTGTTTAGCCCAGACTGGGAGGGTCATTTGTCAAAACTTCAGGCAGTGATAGATTCTCTAAGGAAGGCGGGGTTAACTGCCAACCCAAAAAAATGCTCGGTGGGACTAGAGGAAGCTCGCTATTTGGGGTATGTGATTGGACGCGGAGTCATTAGGCCCCAAGTAAATAAAGTTGAAGCAATCCGGAATTGGCCCAGGCCTCGTACGTCCAAGCAAGTACGGTCATTTTTGGGCCTGATTGGGTACTACATGAGGTTCATTCCCCATTTTGCCACCTTGGCAGCTCCGTTAACCGGCCTCTTGAAGGGTAGAAAGTCGGTGATGGTTCGCTGGGGGGAGAAGGAGGAGGAGGCGTTCTCCCGTTTGAAGTCGGCCCTATGTGAGTCCCCAGTTCTAGTGACGCCCGACTTCAAGCGGGAGTTTGTAGTTCAAACAGATGCCTCGGGAGTAGGACTAGGGGCTGTGCTTTCCCAGGAGCTCAACGGGGAAGAGCACCCCGTGGTTTTTCTAAGCCGCAAGCTTACCCCAGCAGAAACCCGGTATAGCATTGTGGAGAGAGAGTGCCTCGCCATCAAGTGGGCACTCGAGTCTCTCAGATATTACCTTCTGGGGAGAAGGTTCCGTCTGGTGACCGACCACTCCCCTCTCCAGTGGATGAGTCGGGCTAAGGAGGGGAGCGCTCGGGTTACCAGGTGGTTCTTGTCCCTCCAGAACTTTAAGTTCACTGTTGAGCACAGGGCCGGCCGCTTACAGGGGAACGCAGATGCCCTGTCCCGGGTACACTGCTGTGCATGTGTTCACCCCCTCAGGCTTGAACAGTATGTTCAAGCCCTCAGGGGTGAACAAAGGGGGGGGATATGTAGGAGAGTCCCCGGAATAATAATGGACGGACGATACGTGCCACCAGAGGTCCTGGCCTCGGTGGAGTAAGAACCGGATCATTGCGGTTACAGCGGCGAATGCTGCTGGCGCAGCGTGTCCGGGCCGGTTCTTACTGGGAACAGGTAAAGAGTGGGGGGGTGCCTGTTCCCCACGGCCAGCCCAGGTTTTTGGTGGAGCTGGGCCTTTAAGAACCCAGCCTGCTGATGATGGGGGTGGGGTGTGTCTTGCTGAGCTGGAGATTTTCCACAGACAGAGTGAGTGCTGATGGAGGAGAGTCTGGGCGCAGCACACATTGAAGGATAGCCCTGGGACCTGTGGTGCTACAAGCCAAAGGGGCTCTGGCCTGAGGGAGACAAAGGCAGATAGCCTAGAAGCCTGCAGAACTGCTGTGGTCTGTCCAAAACAAGGTGACTCAAACCTGCTGTTTATTTTCTATGGAAGGACTTTTGTTCTATGCACTATGTGGATATGCACCTGTGTGGTCTGCACATTGCCTGTTATGCCGTTGGTGTGAATAAAGTCACAGTGTATCATAAAGACTGTCTGTGATTGCCTCAATACTGCCGCCGCTACCGTAGCCTACCACGAGCACATCCCCACAAGTCGTTACATATATTTAACAACAAGTAAGGGGAAGTAAGGAGGGGAGAATGTAAAATAAAAACTATAAGGAGGGGATGAAATAATAAAGGGGGAAAGTATAAACCGGAAGGCTCTCTAATGACACAAAATTCAATCACCCTGTATAGGTCGAATATAGAGTGTTGTAGGAAATGTAGATAAGTCTTAGTCTACATAGAATGAACCAAATCTCTCTCTAAGTCGTATCTGCATATAGGGTTCTCAGTCCTATTCCAAAGCCTGTATATAGGTTTCACGCAACTCATTCCAACCCCAACCTACATTGCAAGTGGGTCAGATCATTTCAGATATTTACTGAGTCTAAAACCTCAGAGTCTCTTACGGCCTGAGACCTTTTCCAGGGAAACCAAGTCTCTAGATATTTAGGTCTACTGCTATGGATTCATCCCACCATTTCCTCCATTCTGTGAAGCTGGTGCATTTTGTTAATCCACATTTTCAGATCTGGCAGAGAAGTGTCCCTCCATTTTATTGGGATAAGTAGTTTAGCTGTAGCGATCATATGAGTAGGGAGATCTGCCTTTGAAGGCCTGAAGTTAGTAGTAGGGATCCACAGCAGTACAAGCTCGGGAGAAAGAGTTATGTTTGTTGAACAAATGGCATTAATGGAACCCTCCACATCCTTCCAAAACTGTTTTATTAAAGGGCAAGACCACCAAATATGGATCATAGATCCCACCTCTGATTGGCACCTCCAACAACGATCTGAGGGGGAAATTCCTATAGAACATTAAGTACTCAGGGGTTTTGTACCATCTAGTAATGGTTTTATAGGAATTTTCTTGATAGCGAACACAAGAGGAAAAACCTTGTGCATGGGAGAGGACATATGTAGATTCTACCTCTGAGAGGTTTCTCCCTAGGTCTTTTTCCCACTGACGTAAAAAGTATGGTTTGTGTATAGCGAGTTCGGATAGCAAGTTGTTATATGTGACTGAGAGCGACTTCTTCAAAGTTGAAGGAAAGGTAGTGAAGTTTTCTAGCCAAGTGGATTCTAAAAACGTGTGGTCATATTTCTTGCATATGTTTTTAAAATCCCAGCTTTGCACCAGAGAAGGGGGCTTTCTACCCAATTTGGCATGAGCTTCTTCCAATGATAAGAATCGGTTATTCTCTGTTACTTCACCTATTCTGACATTACCCCATAAGTGCCACCAACTTTTATCTCCCCCTCCCACTTTGTCAAATAAGTAAGGTAGGACATTTAGAGAAGTTATTTTTGATATCTTGTTTACCCTTAGTGAAGTCACTGTAGAGTTACGATAGCAGACTAGCATGATTTTTGTCAGTGTGCACATTTTCTGGCAAAGCGCTAGCGGAGTTGTTGGTAGCCACATCAGAGCTTGTCTGTGTATACCTAAGAGAGTCCTCTCTATATCAAGGAAGGGAGCTTGTATTTTTTTCATTTGCCAAGAGCGCCCATCTAGCCAAATGAATGGCTCTGTTATACATGGCCATATCGGGTAATGATATACCACCTTTGTGTTTCTTCTGGGCAAGAAGTTGATAGGCTAGTCTGGGCCTTTTAGTTTTCCACAGAAAGGATGTAAATAATTGGGGCAAGACAAACGTGGCCAATAGGTTTTTCCTACCAAACCAGGACATGAAAGGCACCTTCAATGAGGAAACAAAGGATCTGGTCTTAGTAAGTAACGGGGTGTAATTGAGCCTGAACAGCAAATTCAAGTCCGCTGGGACATTGACACCCAGAAACTTGATTGCAGTTGTTGGCCATTTAAACGGGGAAGAACGTTTGAGTGAGTCTAGGATCTTATTTGGAATGTTAACCTGCAGGGCTTCCGATTTGGAGAAATTAATCTTAAAATTAGAGACTACGCTGTATTGGTCAAATAAGGACATAATGGCGGGGAGGGCTTCTTCAGGATTAGAAATTATGATTAGCAGGTCATCTGCAAATGCAGCAGTCCTGTGATGGTATTGGCATATGGAAACACCTTGAATTTTGTCTGATTGTCTAATTCTTAGGAGGAACATCTCTAAACACAAAATAAAAAGGGTGGGTGAGAAAGGGCATCCTTGACTAGTCCCATTTCTGATGGGGAAGGCATCCGACAGGGCACCATTAACCAATACCTGAGCCATGGGGCAGGAGTATAGTGAGAAGATGGCTGAGACAAATACCGGAGGTAAACCAAATTTCAACAAGGTAGCTCTCATGAAGTCCCAGTTTACCCTGTCGAATGCCTTCTCCGCATCAGTTCCCAGTAGTAGCAAAGGGGCGTTTGTGACATGGGCATTATGGATCAGGTGGATCAGTCTCCAAATATTGTGCTTCCCCTCTCTACCAGGGACGAACCCTACCTGTTCAGAGTCTATGAGTCTGCTCAGCACCGGGAAAATCCTATACGCCAACAGCTTAGACCACCACTTCAAGTCACAGTTGAGAAGGGATATAGGTCTGTAGCTCCCGCAGTCTTCTGGGTCCTTCCCTGGATGGATGGTCCTCCATATATCTATCAGACGCACTTCTGCCAATGCCATCATCAATTTCCCCATTTGTTTCTTATTGATATTGTTGGACCTTGGGGTGGTAATGTCAAGTGAGACATTAAGGTCTCCCCCTACTATTAGCATACCTTCTGAGTATTCTTTAATTTTCCTAAGTGTCTTTATTAGCCAGGGAATCTGACCCGCGTTCGGAGCATATATGTTAGCTATGGTGATCTTATAATTAAAAATAGTGCCTCGAATGATAAGTAGTCGCCCTTCTGGATCAATAAAGGACTTGGTCAACTTAAATGGGATTGATGAGCTAATAGCAATGGAGACGCCTCTAGAGGCAGATGAGTAAGTCACATGGAACCACTGCGCATATTTTGCTGTGGATAATGAGGGGATATGACCGTGGCGGAAGTGAGTTTCTTGCCAAAGGACAATGTCAGCTTTCTGTTTAAGCAACAGATAAAAAATTTGTCTTCTTTTTTGAGGGGTATTGAGTCCATTCACATTATGTGACAATATGTTTAGATTAGCCATAACCTACATGTGGAAGTGGGGGTTTTGAACCATCAAGAGCCTTGCAAATGTATAGAACTGGGGAAAACTGGTTTTTACAGTGAACCTTAATAATGAACAATGAGTAGTAAACAATTACTGACATTATCAATAATGTGGGTGGGAGCGTTCCACCCGGACCAGCCCCGCCCACCCCACCCAGTGGGCAGGGAGGGCGGGCCCGGCCCAGCGCAACACCCCACCTCTGCATGGATGGGAGGAAAGCCTTTGACATCAAGACTTGCTGCTTTTACACAACAGCATGATTTACACCTTATTGTGTAACGGGTGACTATAAATATTAAATTAAATAAAATACTACAAAGTATGAACCTAAGGTGGTGAGAAAGCAATATTAACTGCTCTAAACATCTTCAATCAGAAGTGACATGAAAATTTAGATAGGTATGTTTTAGGTACCTCTCCACTATATACAGGTCCTTCTCAAAAAATTAGCATATTGTGATAAAGTTCATTATTTTCTGTAATGTACTGATAAACATTAGACTTTCATATATTTTAGATTCATTACACACCAACTGAAGTAGTTCAAGCCTTTTATTGTTTTAATATTGATGATTTTGGCATACAGCTCATGAAAACCCAAATTTCCTATCTAAAAAAATTAGCATATTTCATCCGACCAATAAAAGAAAAGTGTTTTTAATACAAAAAAAGTCAACCTTCAAATAATTATGTTCAGTTATGCACTCAATACTTGGTTGGGAATCCTTTTGCAGAAATGACTGCTTCAATGCGGCGTGGCATGGAGGCAATCAGCCTGTGGCACTGCTGAGGTGTTATGGAGGCCCAGGATGCTTCGATAGCGGCCTTAAGCTCATCCAGAGTGTTGGGTCTTGCGTCTCTCAACTATCTCTTCCCAATATCCCACAGATTCTCTATGGGGTTCAGGTCAGGAGAGTTGGCAGGCCAATTGAGCACAGTAATACCATGGTCAGTAAACCATTTGCCAGTGGTTTTGGCACTGTGAGCAGGTGCCAGGTCGTGCTGAAAAATGAAATCTTCATCTCCATAAAGCTTTTCAGCAGATGGAAGCATGAAGTGCTCCAAAATCTCCTGATAGCTAGCTGCATTGACCCTGCCCTTGATAAAATACAGTGGACCAACACCAGCAGCTGACATGGCACCCCAGACCATCACTGACTGTGGGTACTTGACACTGGACTTCAGGCATTTTGGCATTTCCCTCTCCCCAGTCTTCCTCCAGACTCTGGCACCTTGATTTCCGAATGACATGCAAAATTTGCTTTCATCCGAAAAAAGTACTTTGGACCACTGAGCAACAGTCCAGTGCTGCTTCTCTGTAGCCCAGGTCAGGCGCTTCTGCCGCTGTTTCTAGTTCAAAAGTGGCTTGACCTGGGGAATGCGGCACCTGTAGCCCATTTCCTGCACACGCCTGTAGGCTCTGTCCACTGCTTCCGCAGGTCCCCCAAGGTCTGGAATCGGTCCTTCTCCACAATCTTCCTCAGGGTCCGGTCACCTCTTCTCGTTGTGCAGCGTTTTCTGCCACACTTTTTCCTTCCCACAGACTTCCCACTGAGGTGCCTTGATACAGCACTCTGGGAACAGCCTATTCGTTCAGAAATTTCTTTCTGTGTCTTACCCTCTTGCTTGAGGGTGTCAATGATGGCCTTCTGGACAGCAGTCAGGTCGGCAGTCTTACCCATGATTGCGGTTTTGAGTAATGAACCAGGCTGGGAGTTTTTAAAAGCCTCAGGAATCTTTTGCAGGTGTTTAGAGTTAATTAGTTGATTCAGATGATTACGTTAATAGCTCGTTTAGAAAACCTTTTCATGATATGCTAATTTTTTGAGATAGGAATTTGGGGTTTTCATGAGCTGTATGCCAAAATCATCAATATTAAAACAATAAAAGGCTTGAACTACTTCAGTTGGTGTGTAATGAATCTAAAATATATGAAAGTCTAATGTTTATCAGTACATTACAGAAAATAATGAACTTTATCACAATATGCTAATTTTTTTTGAAGGACCTGTAGTGGTTGGTTAGTATCAACATAACACTTTGAACATATAACCTTGAAAGATATCAATGTGGATCATCTGAAGACCTCCAGCAAACATACATATGCCCTCTCTGATGACATACCAGGGCGCATGTAGAGAACTAGTGAGAAAGAAATGTGGATATAACTGGAAAGTTCTCCGTTATTTTCAGGTGATCTGTCTGTTCTTGGGCGATTTTGGTTTCTTGACTACCTGCCATGTTGGAATCTCAGGCAGGTCAGGTATGCCCAGATCCTCTGGTACCGGCATCCACGACTGTACCTCCACAGGGTCAATACCAAGTTTGTCCCATGCAGTCGCTAAGTCCTGTGGTGTTCTGATGATGATCTGCTGACCTGCTTTTGAAGTTGCAAGGCCGAATGGAAATAGCCATTTTACTGGCAGCTTATGAGACCTCAGAGCATCTGTAACTGGCTTCAGAGCTCAGCGTTTTGCCAGTGTGCTGGACGCTAGGTCCTGGAAGAATTGAATGCGTGCTCCATTATAGGAGATGTTCTTGGCTTCTCTAGCAGCTCTTAAAATGGAAGCAGTGTCTAGAAAGTTCAATAATCCGCATATAATATCTCTAGGGGGGCCGTTCTCAAGTGGCTTAGGCCTCAGAGCCCTATGAGCCCTCTCAATCACAATCTGTGCGGCCTTCTCTTCCCCTATCATTGATGCAAAAATGGCGGTTACCGCGGTCGCGATTTCACCCGGAGGCACATCTTCTAGTACCCCTCTTATGTGGACATTATTCCGCCTACTTCTGTTTTCCTGGTCCTCCAGGTGGAGAAGTGCTGAGGTGAGATAGGTATTGTGGTCTTGTAAGACCTTTTGCACGGCCTCCCCGTGGCTAGTAATAGCTGCTTGCGTCTCTTCTAGCGCCATAACACGGCCCCCAATCTGCTTTACCTCTGTCTTTATGTCAGAAATATCTTTGTGCAGGGGCTGCAGCGCTTTGTAGAGTGTCTTCTTGAAGAAGGCCCTGGAAAGAGGTAGGTCCGCAGGCTCAGGTCCCTCCGACATTGCGCAGGAGCTCTCCCTATCTGACTATTCAGGCGGCACGGCGGCTCTGGCACCCTCCGGCGCCATCTTGGATCTGTGTGGCGGTGAATAACTTTGTTTTTTCAGAAAGTGATCCATCTCTGATTGCGTATGGCACGATTTTTGAGTGCCCTGTGCAGTATCACTTCTTTCTTTGTTGGTCTTCACCATCTTAGGGGGATATAACACCCGCTATACCGAAGCTGCAGCAGCGTCTGTGAGGAGCTCTGGGATCAGACGTCCATCCCGGCTCGCGGCTAGCTCTGCCCCCCCTTTTCATTGTGTAATACTGTTGAGGGGGCCCTGACCAAATCCTTTAGTCCTCCTCCTCCTGGATGGGCCCCTTCTGGGTCAGGCGACCAAAGCTGCAGCTTCCCCTATAGCTACGGCCCTGGTCTGCTTTAATCTGCAGGTGACCGTGATACAGCTCCACAGATTGTTTCCATCCGCATCTTTCTAAACAATCTGTAGCCTTAGTCTTCACCTTCCCATGTTGGGTCAGTGACCTCATCGTAAACCACCTCCTCTTCCACTTCTCCACTCTGCTCATCCTGCTGACTTGACCTAACCACAACCTCAGTGATTGGTAACTGTGTCTCATCATTATCCACCTCGTGAATGAATGATTGCTGTTCACCACCATCATCTTCTTGAGACTGTGAAGGCTCAAGAGGTTGGGAATCAGGGCACAATATCTCAGGTCCCTCTTCAAGCGTGCTGTGTGTGAGGGCCAAATGTAATAGTGGTGCTGGAAGAGCTCCTCGGAATATCCAAGTGTGGGATCACTCATTTGGCAAGCCTCTCCATGGTGGGACTTTCGAAAGTGTGCAGACCGACAAGGAGGGCAGGAGTGAAGACTGGGTGGAAGATGATGTGGAGGACAATGAGGTCCTTGACCCCACATAGAATCAAGGTCATGCGAGTGACCTGTGTAGTTTGGAGGAAGAGGCGGTGGTTGCACAGAGCCACCAGCACAGCAGAACAGGGAGCAGGGTGCAAAAGCTTAGTGGCGGTCCCCTAAATAGTATGCCTGCTACTGCCCACTGCAGCAAGGGACCGAGCACACCAAAGCCAGCTCCAAGGAGTTCTTCAGACAAGGTGCTGATGACAAGACATGAGTGATTTGCACGCTGTGCAATCAGAGCCTGAAGCGAGGCATAAATGTTCTCAAACTGATCTGCAGTGGAGTAGACACCTCAAAACCAAAGAAAAGGTCTCTGGCTCTTCCTGCTTCCACTTCTCCTGCAGTCTCTGTCTCTTCATCCACCTCTGGAGTGACAGTGCCACCTGCCACCCCGCAAACAGAGGATCTGCCAGCAACACCACGATCTCGGCCACCAAGCATCTCCACAATGTCCCACAGAAGCGTTCAGCTCTCCATCTCCCAAACACTGGAGCGGAAGAGGAAGTACCCCCCTACCCACCCATGATCCCTGGCCCTGAATGCCAGCATTTCTAAATTACTGGCATTTAATAATGCTGTCATTCCTTCTGGTGGAGACAGAGAGTTTTAAAAGCCTTATGGCGGTGGCTGTCCCACAGTACGTCATGTGCAGCCGCCACTACTTTTCCAGGCGTGCCATCCCATCCCTGCACAACCAAGTGTGGGACAAAATCAGGTGTGCACTGTGCAACGTCATCTGTGGCAAGGTGCCCCTCACTACGGATACGTGGACAAGTAAGCACGGTCAGGGATGTTATATCCCCATAACAGCACACTGTGTAAATGCAGTGGCGGCTGGGCCTGAGGCGGATAGCAGTTTGCTGCATGCCCTTCACCACCGAGGATTGCAGGGCGTTTCAGTTTGCCTCCTGTTGCTTCCTCCTCCTACTCCGCTTCCTCATCCTCTAACGGCTCCTCATCTGGTCAGCATAACACCTTCACTACAAACTTCAGCACTGCCAGAGGTAAACGACAGCAGGCAGTTTTAAAACGTATCTGTTTGGGCGACAAACTCCACACCACGCAGGAGCTGTGGACGGGCCTTGAGCAACAGACCGATGAGTGGTTGGTGCCAGTGAGCCTCAAGACCGGCCTGGTGGTGTGTGATAATGGGCAAAATCTCGTAGCAGCTCTGGGACTAGCCGGTTTGACGCACATCCCTCGCCTGGTGATTGTGCTGAATTTGGTGGTGCAGAGATTCCTTAAAAATTACCTGATATGTCAGAGCTGCTGTATAAATTGCGGTCCGTCTGTGCACGCTTTCGGGTTCTCACCCTGCTGCTGCTCGCCTGTCAGCGCTGTAGCGTAACTTCGGCCTTCCTGCTCACCGCCTCATATGCCACGTGCCCACAAGGTGGAACTCCACCTTGCACATGCTGGCCAGACCGTGCGAGCAGCAGCAGGCAATAGTGGAGTTTCAGCTGCAGCATGCACGGGTGAGTCGCTCTGAGGAACAGCACCACTTCACCAACAATGACTTGGCCTCCATGCGAGAATTGTGTTCCTTGTTGTGCTGTTTCGAGTACTCCAGCAACATGGCCAGTGCCGATAACACCATTCTCAGCGTTACTATCCCACATCTATGCCTCCTTGAAAAAATGCTGCTGCCAATGATGGAAAGGGATGTGGCACAGGAGGAGGAAGAGGGATAATTTCAAAAGGTCTACGACCAGTCATTCACAAGTGGCTCCAAGGGTGGATTCCTGCACCAACAAACGCCAGGTACACAATTGTCCAGCCAGGGCACAGTTCTGGAGGATGACAAGGTGGAGGATGAGGAGGAGGAGATGGAGTTGGAGGAACCGTGTTCACAGGAGAGTGGCACCCAAACCAGCTCATGTCCATCACTGGTGTGTGGCTGGGGGGAAACAGAGGACACAGACGGTACACCTCCCACAGAGGACAGCTTTTCATTGCCTCTGGGCAGTCTGGCACACATGAGCGATTACATACTGTAGTGTCTCCGCAACGACCACCGAGTTGCCCACATTCTAACTTGTGCTGATTACTGGGTGGCCACACTGCTGTGTGGAAAAGCTTTGTCAGCGCACCACAACAACCAGCACCACCAGCTGATATGGAACGTCTTAGCAGAAGGCAGCATTTCAGCAACGTGGTGGAGCAGTATGTGTGCACACGCCTACACGTACAGATTGACGGCTCTGCCCCCTTCAACTTCTGGGTCTCCAAATTGGGCACATGGCCTGAGCTTGCCCTTTACACCTTGAGGGTGCTGGCCTGCCCTGCAGCCAGTGTATTATCTGAACAGCAGGGGGCGATATCACAGAAAAGCGCAGCCGCCTGTTCACAACCAATGTGGACAAGCTCACGTTCATTAAAATGAACCAGGCATGGATCCCACAGGACTTGTCCATACCTTGTGCAGAATAGACATGTATACCAGCCTTAACCAGCAATTGTTATACTACAACGCAATTGCTCATTCTTGCATTTTGGATATTTCACACTATTTTGGAGTGTACCCTAATAAAAAAAATATATTAAATTAAAACCGAAAAACAGTGTTGGCTACCTCGTCCTCCTCCACCGCTGCTTCCACCTACACCGCTATGTCCACCACCATCCCAAACTCCTACTCCATATGGACCTCCACCTCATAAATCAAGTTTATTTTATTTTTTTTGTACTTATTTTATTTTATGTAATTTTACTAATTTGTCTGTTAAATTTTTGGGTGAAATTCACCAATTTTTGGGTGTGATATACCACTGCTCTACTTAGTAGATAGGTAAAAAAAAAAAAAATCACTAACTTGTCTGTTACATTTCTGGGTGAAATTCGCAAATTGTTGGGTGTGATATACCACTGCTATACCTAGTAGACAGGTAAAAAAAAAATCACTAATTTGTCTGTTATATTTCCGGGTGAAATTCACCAATTGTTGGGTGTGATAATCCACTGCAATACCTAGTAGACATGTAAAAAAAAATAATGCACTAATTTGTCTGTTATATTTCCGGGTGAAATTCTCCAATTTTTTGGTGTGATATACCACTGCTCTCTACCTAGTAGACAGGTTAAAAAAAAAAGATCACTAATTGGTCTTTTACATTTTCGAGCGAAATTCACCAATTTGTTTGGTGTGATATACCACTGCTATACCTAGTAGACAGGTAAAAAAAACATTGTCGGGTTGTAATAATTCAATTAAGAATTATTAATTATGGTCATAAAAATTATTAATCATAAAAAAATTAAATTTTTATAATTTGTCATAAATTCTAAAAATCATGACCTGGTGAATTGTAGACAACCTAATTGATACAATTCACATCTGAGTCCGACTATTTCCTCAGATAAATAAGTTCTTTTTGACGTGAGATGACGTTAATGATAAAACATGTAGTTCTGCATTATACAATAATACACAGGTTTATAAAAATATGCAGATTTATTGGTTATAAGATTATAAACATATATAAGTAGATAAACACAATGATACATGCAAATGAATATATATAGCGTTAATATAAAACATTACAAGCTTAACAATACATGTGAGAGGAAATAACTTGTCACATTATAACAAAGCTATTATTAGGTTAGGATATCAAATAGGAACATAATTTATATATTACCTCTGTTGGAGGAAACCTCATGATATCAGGACGGGCATGTCTAATCCTAGACATCAATATGGAATGCTAAATACATTCTTCCCCCCTCTAACCAACTACACATCACATGACTTCAGGCATGGGCAAATCCATTCAAGGATATAGCTTAGAAGAGATAACTGTATCCTTCCGCCCCATCCTGGACTATTTTCACATATATAACTTTGGTAAGACTATTAAGACAAATGACAGGGATATATGATCTTTGCTAGACCATATCTTAATTGGAAAGGACTTGAAATAAGTCTTTCCTGTGGGAAACCATCACTTAGCTTGGCGAAGAATGTTCTATCAATATATATATATATATATATATATATATATATCTATCTAAGCAATTATTTAATGCTCTGCTAGATTATGAGTCTTGATTCTTCTGCAGGTAGAATGAAGTCTCACAATATCCTAAAACTACATCTCAATATGGAGATGATCAATTAATTTAATTATGTATTTATTCGCCAATCTAGATGGTATAATTTCACCCACACTATCAAATTAGTCTTAATAAAATGAAATATCATTTTCTGTGTCTCTTACCAAGTTCTAGTAGGAATCTCACTTCTGCTCCTAGGAAAGCTGGGTGGTCCATCATAGCACATCTCACCATGGCTTCCATCTTGATAGACCCCTCTAGACAGCTTTACTTCTCTTTCCTCTCTTTCTTGTGTGTGTCTCTGTCCTTTTTCATGTCTCTCCTACCATCTTTTTATCCTATCTTAGAAAGGGCTTGGCCAAGTTTTATCATTAACTAGTGACCTCACTTTATAATTAATAGAACCTCCCTCTAGGGAAAAATAGACCCTAGATCTTTGTTACCCTAACACTAGATGGCACTAGTATTCCATACAAAAATCAAAGCACACATTTATTTCTCTTATTTATATAATCGCAATAAATGTTATCTAAGGTTTCAGACAAAACCTTGAGAAGATCTTGAAGAGACAATGAGTTTTATACTTGGTCAACTAACTTGTGTATCCTTAAGTCTTTTGACCAGACTTGATTAAATCAAGATAAATAGGGCTATCTCAATTCATTGTTCTTGGAGGAGACAGGGTTTGTTCATGATCACCTGTGTCCACATTTCTCCATTCCAGGAAATAAATAATTAATTTGTGTGTTACACTGAGACAGATTTTAAACATGACAGAGGAGTTTATACCTCGTTTCTAATCTTAAAACTGAATATATCTATGAGGACTATACTCTTATATATATACTATATATTCAGCACACCTATTAAAATTGATAATATAAAATCAATCTACTCCTATATTGATTAATATAAAAACCACAAAGAAAGATTAGAGTCTTTCTATTCACTAAAATCATCAGAACTCGAATACATTGTCTTATCTAGGCCTTCTCAAGACATACAAAATTGTAACTATAGTGGAGCATGGCTCTTAAAGGTAATGAACATCCATCTTGACTAAAAATGAATTGGATATCAATGTATTTACCTATGAAAAGGCACGACAACATTCAATAATTTGTCTGTTACATTTTCGGGTGAAATTCAGCAATTTTTGGCTGTGATATAACCCTGCTCTACCTAGTTGACAGATTAATATATTTCACTAATTTTTCTGTTACATTTCTGGGTGACATTCAACAATTTTTGGCTATAATAGACCCCTGCTCTACCTAGTAGACAGGTTAATAAATTTCACAAATTTTTCTGTTACATTCTTGGGTTGACCTTTGACCATTATTGCCATGAATAAACCCCTGCTCTTCATAGGTGACAGGGAACAAAATTTTTAAAAATAATCTGTTCCATTGGTGGGTGACATTAACCCATTTCTGGCGATTAAAAACTTCTGCTCTGCATAGGTGACAGGGACTTAAATTAATGCTAAAATTTGTCTTTAACCACTTCAGCCCCGCTAGGTGAAACCCCCTTCATGACCAGAGCACTTTTTACACTTCGGCACTACACTACTTTCACCGTTTATCGCTCGGTCATGCAACTTACCATACAAATGAATTTTACCTCCTTTTCTTCTCACTAATAGAGCTTTCATTTGGTGGTATTTCATTGCTGCTGGCATTTTTACTTTTTTTGTTATTAATCAAAATGTAAATTAGAGAAATTTGTGGATAGCTCACCACCCTCCTCAATTAGGTAAGGGTGCTCTAGACGAAAGACTGTTCACTCAATCAGTCTGAGGGTGATAAGAAAAATGCGAAAAATACGTCTGGCACTCACTATGTGGTTCACATCAAACAACTATTTTATTAGTCCTAGTCCACAATGGAACGAAAACAACAATACATGTATTAATATACACACTATAAATTAAAAAACGTTTAAACCCCTAAAATTTGCATAAAATATAATAAAACACAGTTAAAATGTATAATACTGTTGCACAATGAGAATCCCGATTTTCTTTAACTGTAATAGTTAATAACCAAGTCTCTTGTATTTGGGAGCTTGTCTCTTTAAATGTGGGACGCAGTGGCGTCGGTTCAATGTCCGCTATAGGTAAAAAATAGCAATAGCTTTTTGTGACAAAATATTAGGAGGGTGCTGTTGTCTTTTAGACAATTGAATGTGTCAGTCCTTATATTATGGCTTATGATGTTTTTTGCCTGTAAAGGAATGCAGCTTACCCTTCTCAAGGGAGTCTTCAGCAGTCAGGAATCGACCGCTTGTTATACCGCTCGCTTTCAGCGTCCTCGCTCTCTGATGTTGGTCACGTGTTATCTCAGAGGTATCGCGGGAGTTGGAAACTATGTTTCAATGTACCTACGAGCGGTGTTGTTCTGAAAGTATCGAATGGAGCGCTCCACTTCTGAAAAGATGATTCAAATTCTGTCATTCATGTCCCAACTGTTGCGGTGTTCAGGGATATAACGCTAAAAGTTAGCGTTATATCCCTGAACACCGCAACAGTTGGGACATGAATGACAGAATTTGAATCATCTTTTCAGAAGTGGAGCGCTCCATTCGATACTTTCAGAACAACACCGCTCGTAGGTACATTGAAACATAGTTTCCAACTCCCGCGATACCTCTGAGATAACACGTGACCAACATCAGAGAGCGAGGACGCTGAAAGCGAGCGGTATAACAAGCGGTCGATTCCGACTGCTGAAGACTCCCTTGAGAAGGGTAAGCTGCATTCCTTTACAGGCAAAAAACATCATAAGCCATAATATAAGGACTGACACATTCAATTGTCTAAAAGACAACAGCACCCTCCTAATATTTTGTCACAAAAAGCTATTGCTATTTTTTACCTATAGCGGACATTGAACCGACGCCACTGCGTCCCACATTTAAAGAGACAAGCTCCCAAATACAAGAGACTTGGTTATTAACTATTACAGTTAAAGAAAATCGGGATTCTCATTGTGCAACAGTATTATACATTTTAACTGTGTTTTATTATATTTTATGCAAATTTTAGGGGTTTAAACGTTTTTTAATTTATAGTGTGTATATTAATACATGTATTGTTGTTTTCGTTCCATTGTGGACTAGGACTAATAAAATAGTTGTTTGATGTGAACCACATAGTGAGTGCCAGACGTATTTTTCGCATTAATCAAAATGTAACGATTTTTTTGCAAAAAAATGACATTTTTCACTTTCAGCTGTAAAATTTTGCAAAAAAAACGACATCCATATATAAATTTTTCGCTAAATTTATTGTTCTACATGTCTTTGATTAAAAAAAAATGTTTGGGCAAAAAAAAAAAATGGTTTGGGTAAAAGTTATAGCATTTACAAACTATGGTACAAAAATGTGAATTTCCGCTTTTTGAAACAGCTCTGACTTTCTGAGCACCTGTCATGATTCCTGAGGTTCTACAATGCCCAAACAGTAGAAAACCCCCACAAATGACCCCATTTCGGAAAGTAGACACCCTAAGGTATTCGCTGATGGGCATAGTGAGTTCATAGAACTTTTTATTTTTTGTCACAAGTTAGCGGAAAATGATGATGATTTTTTATTTTTTTTTTTTCTTACAAAGTCTCATTCCACTAACTTGCGACAAAAAATAAAAAATTCTAGGAACTCGCCATGCCCCTCACGGAATACCTTGGGGTGTCTTCTTTCCAAAATGGGGTCACTTGTGGGGTAGTTATACTGCCCTGGCAATTTAGGGGCCCAAATGTGTGAGAAGAACTTTGCAATCAAAATGTGTAAAAAATGACCGGTGAAATCCAAAAGGTGCACTTTGGAATATGTGCCCCTTTGCCCACCTTGGCAGCAAAAAAGTGTGACACATCTGGTATCGCCGTACTCAGGAGAAGTTGGGGAATGTGTTTTGGGGTGTCATTTTACATATACCCATGCTGGATGAGAGAAATATCTTGGCAAAAGACAACTTTTCCCATTTTTTTATACAAAGTTGGCATTTGACCAAGATATTTTTCTCGCCCAGCATGGGTATATGTAAAATGACACCACAAAACACATTCCCCAACTTCTCCTGAGTACGGCGATACCAGATGTGTCACACTTTTTTGCTGCCAAGGTGGGCAAAGGGGCACATATTCCAAAGTGCACCTTTCAGATTTTGCAGGCCATTTTTTACACATTTTGATTGCAAGGTACTTCTCACACATTTGGGCCCCTAAATTGCCAGGGCAGTATAACTACGCCACAAGTGACCCCATTTTGGAAAGAAGACACCCCAAGGTATTCCGTGAGGGGCATGGCGAGTTCCTAGAATTTTTTATTTTTTGTCACAAGTTAGCGGAAAATGATGATTTTTTTTTTCTCTTTTTTCCTTACAAAGTCTCATATTCCACTAACTTGCGACAAAAAATAAAAAATTCTAGGAACTCGCCATGCCTCTCACGGAATACCTTGGGGTGTCTTCTTTTCAAAATGGGGTCACTTGTGGCGTAGTTATACTGCACTGGCAATTTAGGGGCCCATATGTGTGAGAAGTAATTTTCAAACAAAATCTGTAAAAAATGACCGGTGAAATCCGAAAGGTGCACTTTGGAATATGTGCCCCTTTGCCCACCTTGGCAGCAAAAAAGTGTGACACATCTGGTATCGCCGTACTCAGGAGAAGTTGGGGAATGTGTTTTGGGGTGTCATTTTACATATACCAATGCTGGGTGAGAAAAATATCTTGGTCAAATGCCAACTTTGTATAAAAAAATGGGAAAAGTTGTCTTCTGCCAAGATATTTCTCTCATCCAGCATGGGTATATGTAAAATGACACCACAAAACACATTCCCCAACTTCTCCTGAGTACGGCGATACCAGATGTGTCACACTTTTTTGCTGCCAAGGTGGGCAAAGGGGCACATATTCCAAAGTGCACCTTTCAGATTTTGCAGGCCATTTTTTTACGCATTTTGATTGCAAGGTACTTCTCACACATTTGGGCCCCTAAATTGCCAGGGCAGTATAACTACGCCACAAGTGACCCC
The DNA here is from genome assembly GCF_014858855.1 of Bufo gargarizans. NCBI lineage: Eukaryota > Metazoa > Chordata > Amphibia > Anura > Bufonidae > Bufo > Bufo gargarizans. The sequence goes on along the minus strand of NC_058082.1, from coordinate 437,391,151 downwards.
ATTTTGGAAAGAAGACACCCCAAGGTATTCCATGAGGGGCACTGCGAGTTCCTAGAATTTTTTATTTTTTGTCACAAGTTAGCGGAAAATGATGATTTTTTTTTTTCTCTTTTTTCCTTACAAAGTCTCATATTCCACTAACTTGCGACAAAAAATAAAAAATTCTAGGAACTCGCCATGCCCCTCACGGAATACCTTGGGGTGTCTTCTTTCCAAAATGGGGTCACTTGTGGCGTAGTTATACTGCCCTGGCAATTTAGGGGCCCATATGTGTGAGAAGTACTTTGCAATCAAAATCTGTAAAAAATGACCGGTGAAATCCGAAAGGTGCACTTTGGAATATGTGCCCCTTTGCCCACCTTGGCATCAAAAAAGTGTCACACATCTGGTATCGCCGTACTCAGGAGAAGTTGGGGAATGTGTTTTGGGGTGTCATTTTACATATACCCATGCTGGGTGAGAGAAATATCTTGGCAAAAGACAACTTTTCCCATTTTTTTATACAAAGTTGACATTTGACCAAGCTATTTTTCTCACCCAGCATGGGTATATGTAAAATGACACCCCGAAACACATTCCCCAACTTCTCCTGAGTACGGCGATACCAGATGTGTGACACTTTTTTGCAGCCTAGATGCGCAAAGGGGCCCAAATTCCTTTTAGGAGGGCATTTTTAGACATTTGGATCCCAGACTTCTTCTCACGCTTTAGGGCCCCTAAAAAGCCAGGGCAGTATAAATACCCCACATGTGACCCCACTTTGGAAAGAAGACACCCCAAGGTATCCAATGAGGGGCCTGGCAAGTTCATCGAATTTTTTATTTTTTTGCATAAGTTAGCGGAAATTGATTATTATTTTTTTTTCTCACAAAGTCTCACTTTCCGCTAACTTAGGACAAAAATTTAAATCTTTCATGGACTCAATATGCCCCTCAGCAAATACCTTGGGGTGTCTTCTTTCCAAAATGGGGTCAGTTGTGGGGTGTTTGTATTGCCCTGGCATTTGAGGGTCTCCGCAATCATTACATGTATGGCCAGCATTAGGAGTTTCTGCTATTCTCCTTATATTGAGCATACAGGTAATGAGATTTTTTTTTCCGTTCAGCCTCTGGGCTGAAAGAAAAAAATGAACGGCACAGATTTCTTCATTTGCATCGATCAATGTGGATGAAAAAATCTCTGCCAAAAAAAAAAAATGGAGGGGAAAGGCGTCTGCCAGGACATAGGAGCTCCGCCCTACATCCATACCCACTTAGCTCGTATGCCCTGGCAAACCAGATTTCTCCATTCACATCAATCGATGTGGATGAATAAATCATTGCCGGGATTTTTTTTTTTTTTTTATATATATATATATACAAAGTGCTTGCCAAAGCATAGGAACGCCGCCTCCTCCTCAGCTCGTATGCCTTGGCAAACGTATCTGTCACTGCAGAGGAGAAAATCCCGTCTTGCAGCGCCGCATACACCGACTTGCGTGTAATCTGACAGCAGCGCAATGCTTCTGTCAGAATGCACATCGGTGCTGCAGCTAGTCAATCGGTTGGTCCACCTGGAAGGTAAAAAAAGAAAAAAAAAAAAAAAAGAAAAAACCAGGCCGCAACGCAATAATTTTATTAACTTTGCAACAGAACATATAAACTTTAACTTTTTTAACTGAACATTAACCTTTTTGCTTACTGGTGTGTTTTTTTTTTGTTTTTTTTACCTTTATAGAACAAACCTCTCCTTCCCCATGGGTCAATGTGCAAAGCGCAAATCGCCCAAAGATGTGGCGAAGTGCGTTATGCACTTTGTCCCATGTGAAAGGAGACGTTTGCAGCAGCAGTGAGTGAATGGGCCCTAATAGCCCTGTGTGCCTATCCTGGTGAGATGATCCCTATGCTAATAGTGTACCTGTGAGTGGTACTTCCGGAAACACTCTCCAAAGCATAGGGCAGGGTGGTCCGGACAGTCAGGACAGAAATAGCGGGTGTCACGCCTTATTCCACTCCTGCTACAGACACGACATCTTTTTCGGGGTGACTGTTGGGTTGAGGTACCAGGAACGACATTGGGGAAATGTCGCTCGTGTAGACGGCTAACTACACTGGTGGTTGGGGACACGGAACCTCCTGGATACAGGAGGTTCTCGATGATCTCTTCCTGAAATTTGAGGAAGGATCCAGTTCTCCCAGCCTTACTGTAGAGAACAAAACTATTGTACAGAGCCAATTGAATTAAATATACAGACACCTTCTTATACCAGCGTCTGGTGCGTCGGGAAACTAAATACGGAGACAACATCTGGTCATTGAAGTCGACCCCTCCCATGTGGAGGTTATAGTCGTGGACTGAGAGGGGCTTTTCAATGACACGGGTTGCTCGCTCAATTTGTATTGTCGTGTCTGCGTGAATGGAGGAGAGCATGTAAACGTCACGCTTGTCTCTCCATTTCACCGCGAGCAGTTCTTCGTTACACAGTGCGGCCCTCTGCCCCCTTGCAAGACGGGTGGTAACGAGCCGTTGGGGGAAGCCCGCGCGACTAGTTCGCGCGGTACCACAGGCGCCAATCCGTTCTAGAAACAAATGCCTAAAGAGGGCCACACTTGTGTAAAAATTGTCCACATAAAGATGGTACCCCTTGCCGAATAAGGGTGACACCAAGTCCCAAACTGTCTTCCCACTGCTCCCCAGGTAGTCAGGGCAACTGACCGGCTCCAGGGTCTGATCTTTTCCCTCATAGACCCGAAATTTGTGGGTATAGCCTGTGGCCCTTTCACAGAGCTTATACAATTTGACCCCATACCGGGCGCGCTTGCTTGGGATGTATTGTTTGAAGCCAAGGCGCCCGGTAAAATGTATCAGGGACTCGTCTATGCAGATGTTTTGCTCTGGGGTATAAATATCTGCAAATTTCTGGTTGAAATGGTCTATGAGGGGCCGAATTTTGTGGAGCCGGTCAAAAGCAGGGTGGCCCCTGGGACGGGAGGCGGTGTTGTCACTAAAGTGCAGGAACCGCAGGATGGCCTCAAAACGTGCCCTGGACATGGCAGCAGAGAACATGGGCATGTGATGAATCGGGTTCGTGGACCAATATGACCGCAATTCATGCTTTTTTGTCAGGCCCATGTTGAGGAGGAGGCCCAGAAAAGTTTTAAGTTCGGAAACTTGGACTGGTTTCCACCGGAAAGGCTGGGCATAAAAGCTTCCCGGGTTAGCAGTGATAAATTGTGTGGCATACCTGTTTGTTTTGGCCACAACTATGTCTAAAAGCTCCGCAGTCAAGAACAGCTCAAAAAATCACAGGGCCGAACCGATCTGAGCCGTCTCAACCCGAACTCCAGACTGGGCAGTGAAAGGGAAAACTACAGGTGCGGCTGAAGTTGGGGACTGCCAATCAGGGTTTGCCAGCACCTCTGGGATTCTAGGGGCTCTACGGGCACGTCTTTGCGGTGGCTGAGACGGGGTCACTACTGCACGTGCCACCGTACCAGCTTCAACTGCCCTTCTGGTGCTCGCTACTTCACCAGGTTGTACGGCAGTGCTGGTACTAGGTCCAGGGAGGGCTGGGCTGCTGGTGTATGCCTCACCACGTAATCCGACAGCACCAGCCCCACTCTGCTGCTCTTGAAGCGGATCCTGCGCAACCTGCGGTCTAGCGACACGGGGCCGGGTACGCCTGGTGGTATCAGGGACCTCAGCCTCCTCGTCTGAACTTTGGGTCAGAGAGCCACTGCTTTCTACAGGTTCGTATTCTGACCCGCTGGATTCATCAGATGAGGGTTCCCACTCCTCATCCGACTGGGTCAGAAGCCTGTAGGCCTCTTCAGAGGAATACCCCCTGTTAGACATGTGGGCAACTAAATTTAGGGGTATTCCCTGAGACTACCCAAGAAAAAAAAAGCAAGCCTGTCTTACAAAGGGGAGGCTAGCGAAGTACCGGAGGCCGCTGCGGTTGATAAAAAATATCAAAACTGATTTTTTTTATCGCCGCAGTGCGTGTAAGTGAATGTGCAGTGATCAAAAAATTTTTTTTTGTCACTGCGGTGGGGCGGGTGTGGGCGAACGCACGTGTGGGCGACCGATCAGGCCTGATCGGGCAAACACTGCGTTTTGGGTGGAGGGCAAACTAAAGTGACACTAATACAATTATAGATCTGACCGTGATCAGTTTTGATCACTTCCAGATACTATAAAAGTACAAATGCTGATTAGCGATACGCTAATCAGCGAATAACGGACTGCGGTGCGGTGGGCTGGGCGCTAACTGATCGCTAACTACCTAACCAAGGGACCTAAACTATACCTAAAACCTAACGGTCAATAACAGTGAAAAAAAAAGTGACAGTTTGCACTGATCACTTTTTTCTTTTCACTTGTGATTGACAGGGGTGATCAAAGGGGTGATCAAAGGGTTAATTGGGGTTCAGGGGGGTGATCAGGGGCTATAGTGTAGTGTTTGGTGTACTCACTGTGAAGCCTGCTCCTCTGCTGGATCCAACTGACGAAAAGAACCAGCAGAGGAGCAGGCAGCCATATAACAGATCATATTTACTAATATGATCTGCTATCTGGCACTTTGATTGGATTTTTTAAAAATCAGCAACCTGCCAGCCACGATCATTGGCTGGCAGGTTGCTGACGAAATACTTCTGTGCGAAATGCCGGCGCGAACTGCGCATGCGCGCGCGCATAGTCGCGTCATCTCGCGTCTCGCGAGATGACGCGTATATGCGTGACTGTGCGCAGAGCTGCCACCTCCGGAACGCACATGTGCGTTAGGCGGTCCGGAGGTGGTTAATTGGCCCTTTCATTCGATCCTTCTGCTTTAATAACTTGTCCCACATTTCCGATTAATCCCATTGCAGCTATTAACCTCCCTTGAATGAGGTCTTCCTTTCTTACGCTCCCTCTCCGGCATGGAACCCTGATTCACCAATAACTGTGATCAACATGGTAGTCTCAGAAAAGAACATTGAAAGTTTATAGCGAAGATATCCAAATGGATGGTGGGCGTCACAGGGACGTGCGATCAGGCAGAAGTTATCTAGAGTCAACAAAGCGGGAGCAGGGCCTTTCCTGGCTAATGTTTCCAAATCCAAAATACCCCAGTGACATTCCCTATAATTTTTGTATTAATCATTCCATTAACAGGGTATCTTAAGAGTCCTGTATTGTTATTTATTGTCACTACCTTCCCGAGTCGGGAGTGGGTAATTGCCGAGCACCCTCTCATTTCCTTCAATTATTCTGTTTTAATAGCTTCTCCCACATTTCCGCTCGAACACAATTAAATTTCATCCTTTGATCTCCCTTGGATGTGGTCTCTATTTCTCACGCTCCCTCTCCGCCATGGAACCCTGATTTGCCTCTAACCGTGATCAACATGGTAGGCGCAGAAAAGAACATCGAAAGTTGATAGAGCAGATATCCAATTGGATTGTGAACATCACGGGGACGTGCAACATGGTGGGGCAATATGTTTGCACATGCCTACACAAACTGACTGATGGTTCTGCCCCCTGCAACTTCTGGGTCTCCAAATTGTGCACATGGCCTGAGCTTGCCCTTTACACCTTGGAGGTACTGGCCTGCCCTGCAGCCAGTGTATTGTCTGAACGTGTGTTTAGCACGACTGGAGGGGGTTATCATAGGTTATATTTCCAAATGTTTTGGGGTGTACCCTTTAAAACCAAAAAGCAGTGTAGGCTACCTCCTCCACTGCCGCTTTCACCTACACCGCCACATCCACCATCTCCTCAACCTCCTACTCCATATAGACCTCGTCCTCCTAGATCAAAATTATTATTTTTACATATTTTATGTTATTTAAAGTCATTTTCCAAGCCACAGTTTGCAGAACAGTTGCCATGCTCTTAACCACATTTTGACCTCATTTGCAACCCTCTAGCCCTTTCCTTGACATTTTTACAGCCATTTTAGTGCTCAAAAGTTTGGGTCCCCATTGACTTCAATGGGGTTCGGGTTCGGGGTCAAGTTCGGGTCAGGTTCGAGTCCTGAACTCAAACTTTTTTGTGAAGTTTGGCAGAAACTCATCGAACATGAACATCCAGGTGTCCGCTCAACCACACAATGTATTAAAGCACAGATCACACAATTCACGGATTACACAGTTGACAGTAAAAAAGTGGATAGATTATGGAAGACATTTTTTTTTTTCCCCTATATCTATCCTGACAAACACACAAGATATTGAAGCGCAGATCACACAATTCCCGGATTACACCATTGACAGCAAAAATGTGGCTAGATTTTGGGAGAAAAATTGTTTTCTATATTTTAATTTTTTTCCCCTATATCTGGGCCTGACAACCACACAAGGTGTTGAAATGCAGATCACACAATTCACGGATTACACCATTGACAGCAAAAATGTGGATTATGGGAAACAAATTATTATTTTCACTAATATTCTTCCTATCTCTGCCCCTGACACACAAAAGGTATTGCTGCACAGATGTCACAAGTCACTGCAGACTCCTTAAATATAGCAAAATAATCGCTATTTTGAAAAGTATATAAAAAAATAATTGAGGACATCTTTGCACAATTAAATTGCTGCCACCAAACACAATAGTCCAAAAAAGGACTTTTGGGTCTTTGAAATGTTTTAAAATTGAATAAATTGTGATCACAAACTCCCTTCACTCTCTGTCCCTTCCTAAGCGCAGCTCTCCCTGACTCGCAATGAGCCGAACCCGCGTCATTGTGTGCTATATAGCACCCGATGACGAGCTCTGGCCAGCTAATCACTATAATGCCAGCAGCCAACATGGCTACTGGCATTACAGTGAGGGTAGTACTTGCCTGCACGTTTATTGGCTGCTTAGCAGCCGCGAAACGTGTGGGGACGAGACTCGAGCATGGCGCTCGAGCACATGTTGTACTGGGCCGAATACCGCCATGTGCCGAGCATAGCGATGCTCGAGCTGAACAAGTATTCGGCAGAGCATGCTCGTTCATCACTATTAGTCACATGTATTATGAAAGAAATGATGGACTTTGTATGTAAGAGATATACTTGGTTTTTATTTTGAAAGACTCATTTTCTTAGATGAGGAGCTACAGTAATATTGGACGGGGACAATTCTGACTGAATTTACCACAAATCTTAAACATATTAACATCTAATAACCATGTTATTAGTGTTCAGTGAAGCATTCAAATCAGCTTTTTTTTTTTTTTTTTAAGTTTAGGAAAACTCTGATTCGCAACAAATTCGAATTTCCTCAAGCTTAGCAGTAACAAATCAGTTTTTCCTAAAATGACTGCTGCACATGTTACAAAGTGAAAGTAAGAAGAACGGGAACGCAAGATCACCCATAATGCCGTGTAGCCAGACAATTTGCAGACAGCCATCCCCTGTGATGTCACAGCTTTATAAAACTGTCATCCCGTGTGGTCTCCGCAATTGCCCCGGAGCTGAGCATAGGGAGAGACATGAAAAGCGCTCATTCGCTATGAACAGTATTGATAAGAATTATTAATAGAAGAATATTGGAGAGGCAGAGTGCAGGGAGAGTGCAGAGAGACTTATTCTGTATCAGTTTTATTTATTCCTACATTTACTTATTCCTATATCAGCTATTATTTAAAGGATAACTGTCACACTTGGACCCTAATTTCAATTTTCATATATGTAGTTACTAATAACATGGTATTCCAGAATCAGTTACTATTAGACTGACTTACCCCATATTTAATAAGATTCAGCCCTTAGCAATCAGTCTGCATAAAACTGCAATTTCACTGTTCTGTTAAGATGGCCACCACTGCCCTCACCCTGAGGCTAATCCCGCCTGCCCTCACTAGCCAGTAACAATAGCCCCCCAAAAGTGTCAGTAACCAGAGCCCTCCCCCCTAAAGGGTTAATCTGCTGCAACACAAAGGGGTCCTCTTACCACATGTTGCTTTCATTTATACACTGAGCAGATGGCAGATCTTCCTTCCCTGGTCTGCGCTGGTTCAACTCTACTTCTCCAGCTCTGCTGAGTGAGGGAGCATCTGCCAAGTGCAGGGACAGGGAGAAGTGCACACAGCCCAGGCACTGTTATCAGCTGCTGGGGAGGACCTGGCTTAAATCATTTACTTACTGTCCCTGGCTGTCAGTAATCTGACCTTGCAGGCAGCGTGCTTCTGCATCCTCCACCTTCAACAAATAGACGGACCATGCCTAGCAACACTATTTTAAGCACAGGTAAAAGTAGGCAGTACAGGGAACAAAAATGTGGAATTAAGGGGTAATTGAATACACAGTGAAAAGTTGAAATAGGGCCACCAAGGAGATATTAATCACCACAATCCAATACAAAAAAAATAAAAAAATGACAGTTATACTTTAAAATATGTAATTCTTTCTCAATAAGATGAATGCCTTTTTTATTCCACTGCCAGCGTGCCAACCAATACCATCCAGTTTGCTCTCCTTAGGGTTAGTCAGATCTTTATGATAACCATCCTCATTTTTTGCTGGCTTTACTTCTTCCAAATCATCTTTCAAAGTCTCCATGTCCTATAAAAGTCAGCAAGATGCAGAGAGAGGAGGAGCTGGATGTTCCTGCTGACATATACATATTGCTATTAGATGTTGTGGAAAAGGAGGAAAAGCAGATGGCAAAAGAGGGGCTCCCACCTATAGGTCAGAAGAGTGCTGGGGTTGTAGTACGCCAGAGCTGATTAATATTCTATATTTAGTGTCAAATAACCTGCAAGAGATTGCAGCCCATAACAGCAATAATATGCATATTGGTAGTGATGGACGAACATCGACCGGGACGATTCACGAACGCGACCAAATGTTCGTGAACTGCAAGTTCGCGATGGGCCCCATTCACTTTAATGGCAGGTGAACCTAAAAAACCTTCAGGTCATATTTGCAGCCATCAAATACGTACTAGAAGTGCACAAATCATCCCACAACATGGACAGTGACATACCAGAGTAGGATCAATGGCAACAATTCCCACAAAAAAAAAAAGTATTTTAATCAGGGGCCATATATATGCGTCTTAACCACTTCAGCCCCCCTATCTTAAACACCCTTAATGACCAGACCACTTTTTACAATTCTGCACTACACTACTTTCACCGTTTATTGGTCGGTCATGCAACTTACCACCCAAATTAATTTTACCTCCTTTTCTTCTCACTAATAGAGATTTCATTTGGTGGTATTTCATTGCTGCTGACATTTTTACTATTTTTTGTTATTAATCAAAATTTATATGTATATGGGTATATGTAAAATGACACCCCAAAACACATTCCCCAACTTCTCCTGAGTACGGCGATACCACATGTGTGACACTTTTTTGCAGCCTAGGTGGGCAAAGGGGCCCACATTCCAAAGAGCACCTTTCGGATTTCACCGGCCATTTTTTTTATAGATTTTGATTTCAAACTACTTTGCACGCATTTGGGCCCCTAAAATGCCAGGGCAGTATAACTACCCCACAAGTGACCCCATTTTGGAAAGAAGACACCCCAAGGTATTTCGTGATGGGCATAGTGAGTTCATGGAAGTTTTTATTTTTGACAAAAGTTAGTGGAATATGAGACTTTGCAAGGAAAAAAAAATCATCATTTTCCGCTAACTTGTGACACAAAATAAATAAATAAATAAATAAAAAAATAAATAAAACTTAATAATAACTTTTCCAAATGTTTTATATAAAGTTGGCATTTGACCAAGATATTTATCTCACCCAGCATGGGTATATGTAAAATGACACCCCAAAACCCCAAAACACATTCCCCAACTTCTCCTCAGTACGGCGATACCACATGTGTGACACTTTTTTGCAGCCTAGATTCACAAAGGGGCCCAAATTCCTTTTAGGAGGGCATTTTTAGACATTTGGATCCCAGATTTCTTCTCACGCTTTAGGGCCCCTAAAAAGCCAGGGCAGTATAAATACCCCACATGTGACCCCATTTTGGAAAGAAGACACCCCAAGGTATTCAATGAGGTGCATGGCGAGTTCATAGAATTTTTTTTTTTTTTAGCACAAGTTAGCGGAAATGGATTTTTTTTTTCTTTTTCTCACAAAGTCTCCCTTTCCGCTAACTTGGGACAAAAATTTAAATCTTTCATGGACTCAATATGCCCCTCACGGAATACCTTGGGGTGTCTTCTTTCCGAAATGGGGTCACATGTGGGGTATTTATACTGCCCTGGCATTTTAGGGGCCCTAAAGCGTGAGAAGAAGTCTGGAATATAAATGTCAAAAAAATTTTACGCATTTGGATTCCGTGAGGGGTGTGGTGAGTTCATGTGAGATTTTATTTTTTGAAACAAGTTAGTGGAATATGAGACTTTGTAAGAAAAAAACAAAAAAACAAAAAAATCTATTTTCGCTAACTTGTGCCAAAAAATGTCTGAATGGAGCCTTACAGAGGGGTGATCAATGACAGGGGGGTGATCAGGGAGTCTATATGGGGTGATCACCAACCTGTCGTTGATCACCCCCTGTAAGGCTCCATTCAGACGTCCGTATGTGTTTTGCGGATCCGATCCATGGATGCGTGGATCCGTAAAACACATACGGACGTCTGAATAGAGCCTTACAGGGGAGTGATCAATGACAGGGGGGTGATCAATGACAGGGGGGTGATCAGGGAGTGTATATGGGGTGATCACCCCCCTGTCAGGCTCCATTCAGACGTCTGTATGTGTTTTGTGGATCCATGGATCGGATCCGCAAAACACATACGGACGTCTGAATGGAGCCTTACAGGGGGGTGATCAATGACAGGGGGGTGATCTGGGAGTGTATATAGGGTGATCACCCCCCTGTCATTGATCACCCCCCTGTAAGGCTCCATTCAGACGTCCGCATGAGTTTTGCGGATCCGATCCATGGATGCGTGGATCCGTAAAACACATACGGACGTCTGAATGGAGCCTTACAGGGGGGTGATAATCCCATATAGACTCCCTGATCACCCCCCTGTAAGGCTCCATTCAGACGTCCGTATGTGTTTTGCGGATCCGATCCATGGATGCGTGGATCCGTAAAACACATACGGACATCTGAATGGAGCCTTACAGGGGGGTGATCAATGACAGGGGGGTAATCATGGAGTTATATGGGGTGATCAGGGGTTCATAAGGGATTAATAAGTGACAGGGGGGGTGTAGTGTAGTGTAGTGGTGTTTGGTGCTAGTTTGCAGAGCTACCTGTGTCCTCTGGTGGTCGATCCAAGCAAAAGGGACCACCAGAGGACCAGGTAGCAGGTATATTAGACGCTGTTATCAAAACAGCGTCTAATATACCTGTTAGAGGTTAAAAAAAATTGCATCTACAGCCTGCCAGCGAACGATCGCCGCTGGCAGGCTGTAGATCCTGTCTCTTACCTTCCGATCCTGTGAACGCGCGCGCCTGTGTGCGCGCGTTCACAGGAAATCTCGCGTCTCGCGAGATGACGCACGGATGCGTCCAGGAGGAATGAATCGACCGCCTCCAAGACGCATCCGTGTGTTATGCGGTCCTGGGGTGGTTAAAGGGAAAATGTAAAAAATGTGCCCTGCTGGACGGTAGAAAATTTTTGTTTTAGACCAAGGGAGTACAAGTCCCAAACATTAGGCATTTACCGGACAGAAAACATCAAGTGATTATGTGGCTGGAGGTATATTAGCCGGTTAATGGATATCAATTTTACTGCAGGCCAATGGACTACAGGCCCCAAAAATTATTCATTCACCATACTGAAAAAACAATTGATAATGACGCTGGAGGTACATTAGGCGGTCATCGTTTAACAATTTTACTGTTGTCCGGTTAGATTACAGGCCCCAAAAATTATGCATTCACTGTACAGAAAAGATCAAGTGATTATGTGGATGGAGGTATATTAGATGGTCATTGGATATCAATTTTACTGCAGGCCAGTACAAATACATGTCAAATACATATGTTTAAAAGAACTAAAAATATAAAGTTGGATTAAAAACATTGCTAACGAAAAACCTCAAATGATAATAGTTCAAATTTGATAACATGTGGTCGTCACAGGTTTTGAATTCCTCCGTGGCCCCAAACATTAGGCATTCACTGTACAGAAAAGGCCTTTTATGCCGTTATATTTACATAATACAGGGACCATTATTTTTTCTGGGTGGTGGCGGATATGTGTGGGCTGGAATAAAGAATTTCAATTAAACGTGGTTGTCACAGGTGTTGAATTCCTCCGAGATCCATGTCTCATTCATTTTTAGAAATGTGAGGTAGTCCAAACTGTCACACTGTTGCGAGCTAGGTTAGTGCTCTTATCGGACAAGATCCCCCCTGCTGATCTGAACCTCTTTTCAGACAGGACACTCAACGAGGGGCAAGCCAAGAGTTCCATGGCAAATTGTGCCAGCTCTGACCACAGGTCAAGTCTGCACACCAAGTAGTCCAGTGGTTCCTCGCTTCTAAGAGCGTCCACATCGGCCATTAACCCGATGTAGTCAGACACCTGTCTAGGTGTTCCCTGAGGCTGGATTCGGAGGGTGGCTGTCGATGGGTTGCTTGCAAGAATGATCTCATATCTGAATTGACCAACACATCTTCAAACCGCCCTCTTCTTGCATGTGATGTAGGATTGTTACCCGCAACTGTTTCTCTGCGGGGGAAATTGCTCTGCCAGCACCCACAAAAGCAGAATGCAGCATCTCTCGAAGTAAGTGTCACCACCATACATCTGAGAAGCTCTGACAGATGATCTTCAGAACCTCCTCCTTGAGGTTCCTTTTGCTTTGCTTTCGTTTTCTCATCTCGTTAGCCTCTCTCAGCTGTCATGTAGTTGCACTGATTGCATCCCTTTAAATCCCTTCCCATACTGCATCACTTTGCGGTTTATACAACTTCCTGGAGTGTGTGCATGCTGGTTGCTACTACTGAGTCTTCTACAGATAAGTTTTGTTCATTCATTTGTGTTTTCCTGTTTGCTGGATCCCAGGTGACCCTGACTCCCTCCGTATCAAGTGTAGGGAGCCGGTGGTCGTGTCCCCTCACTATTATAGGGTGTTCAGGTGTTATACAGTCGAGGAACGAGGATATGCGATCACCTACCATTGAGATTTTTGTATAGGCTGAGCAGTTAGGGAGAGAGCCAGGTCTGTTGCAGGGCCCTCCCTTTGGTTCCTTAGTTTTGGATCCAGTCAGTCGGATCTTCATTTTGTGTCTTCTAGTTTTCTGTACACCTTCCGTGACAGTATGGCCTGAAAATGCTGTATTTTAACAGCCCTCTGTGATGCTGGTAACATGTTCGCCATTTTCTGTTTGTACCAAGGGTCTAAGTATTTTGCCACCGAGTAATGGTCCTTGCCCTTTATGCTTTTTATACAGGGGTCCCTCTTCAAACATTGGAGCATGAAGGCTCCCATTTGAACTAAATTGGAAACGGTGGAGCGTCCTGGCTCCTGCTCATCGCCCAGTAGAATTTCGTCCTCGGTCTCCTCCCCCCAGCCACGGACAACACCAGGAATCCCAGAAAAGTTTTAAGTCTGCTCTTCTTGCTCCTCCTCCTCTTCCTCCCAGGCACCATCCTTCTCTGACTCCTCTTCAGACTCCTGCTGACTTGTCTCAGCTGAGTAGGCCCTCCGAGAATTCATTCAGCATTGCGACTTCCTCATCTTCCTGCTCCTGTTTCTCAATGGCTTGATCAATGACAAAACTCAATGCCACTGATGGCGCCCTGGCTGCGACTGAACAGTTTGGTGACCTCATCAAATGGCCTCAGAAATCTGCATGCGTCGCGCATGAGCAGCTACTGGCACGGTGAAAAAAAACAGGCTCCCCAAAACCTGTCCTGCCGCAGAGTTCGTACAGTTAGTCGTTAACAGCACGTTTCTGCTGGAGCAGCCTATCAAGCATATACAAGGTGGAGTTCCAGAGAATCAAGCAGTCACAAATCAGACGTCTGACGGGCAAGTGGTGTCGCCGCTGAACGTAAGCAAGGACAGTCATGGCTGTGTAAATCTTCTAAAATGGCCAGGGAGTTTACTGGCCTGCCGCAAGACGTCCTGGACCCCAGGGTATTTGGCAACAAATTAATGCATTACTAAGTCCAGGATGTGTGCCATGCACGGCATGTGTGTCATTTTGCCCTGTTTCAGCGTGCTCAGCAGATCGGCACCATTGTCGCACACCACTTTACCAACTGTCAAATTGAGCAGGGTTAGCCACTGATCAGCCTGTGACCACAGAGCTGAAAGGAGTGCAGGACCGGTGTTGATCTTGGCTTCCAGGCACAACAGCCACAGCATAGCACGGCAACTTCTCACCTGGCACGTTGAATAGGTTCTGGGGAGCTGGGGGGTGCAGCGTAAGAGGTGGTAGCAGTGGAAAAGGAGAAGTCATCCGAGGAGGAGACTAAGGATGGAGTAGGAGGAGGAAAAGAAGAGGCAGGCCAACATGTAATCCGTGGCTATAACAACAAATCCACACAGTTGCCACGGGTTGCATGCTTGACAGCCGTCAGAAGGTTAACCCAGTGGGCAGTAAAAGTTATGTACCTTCTCTGCATGTGTTTGCTAGACCATGTGTCTGTGGTCAGATGTATCTTGGCACCGACACTGTGTGCCAGAGATACATTCACTTGCTGCTGAACATGGCCATATAGCTCTGGTATGCCCTTCTGGGAGAAATATTTCCTTCTGGGGACCTTCCTTTGCTGTGTGCCAATGGCCACAAATTTTCTAAAGGCCTAAGCGTTTATCAGTTTATATGGCAGTAGTTAGTGGCAAGCCGGCGTTCAGCCATTGGGCAAGAGGGTTATCCGGCGTCATCAACTTTTCACGCTCGAACATTTGCGCCACGGAAGCCTGCCTTTTGTCAGATGAACGCGACAACGGCATGGTGGAGTGGAGGACAAATGGGAGGAATGAGGGTATAGAGAAGGAGAAGAGGCAGGACGTTGAGCGCCATGAGTGTGGCTTTGTGATTTTGACTGTGTTTCTCCCACTGGGCTCGGTGATGGGAGGCCAGGTGCATTATTGAGGCAGTCGTCCCTAGGTGAGTGTTGGGCTTACTGCAACTTATTGTCAGCAGCTGACACGTTAAAAAAAAGACCCTACTGCGGAGCCATGTTCCGGCGTCTTAGGAGCGCCAGATGTGACCGTGCATGGTGGATGGCTCTATCCAGATACAATTTCAGTCTGCTTTTTGCCTCCTATGCACTGTAAATTCTGCCCACTTCTCCTCCCTATCTGCTGCTCTGAATCTCCCTCTGAACTCCCCTCCTTTTACTCTCTTGTGGGCACCCATGTGACGTCCATCGACACGTCATCATCTTCACCACCACTGACATTAGAGATCTCAGAGTAGGCAGCAACAGCTGGGACCACCCTCCTTGGGCTGATCTGGGTACTGTCATCAGACAGCGGGTTGTTGGCCGCTGCTACCTCCTTTTCCTCATCCAATGCCAAGAATGGCTGTGCATCGGTAAGATCAGGGAATGGATAGGAAAATAAATCCTCCGAGTGGAGGGGCTATGGTGGTGGTGGTGGTGTCTTTGGGGTTGCACACAGCATAGAGTGAGGAGGGTGCTGATACAGAGGATGAGGAGGTGCAGAAGCGGAAGGCTAAGTGAGCCAATAAACCAACTCTGGTGCGTCCTTTGACGTAATTGCACGCACTTTCTCCAACTTCCCACTTAGGCTCCGGCATGGTGCATCTGGCCGACCCCTACCACCCCAGTGGGATGCCCTGCCTCTTCCTCTGCCTGTGTTGAGGAAGGGTTGAGACGCATGCATATATATCCATGCATGCCTGCAAACACGTGCGGGCATGTATGGTATATATGTGCATACATTAACCACAGCATCATGGGACGATGTGCGCAGATGTGCCCAGCATCTGCGCACGTCTGCCCATGGTGATCCCCAGGGGCTCATGGTGGCCCCTGTGGGAAATATGTGCCTCCTTTAGACCGTGCCCCTTATAATATATATATGGCTGTGGCCCCTTATAACATATATATATATATATATATATCTATAATCCCCCTTAGAATACATTATGCCCCTTATATATGTGTATATATATTATCAGGAGGACATATATGTGTATCTGCCATGGCTCTCCCCCAGGTGTATGTATATATATATATATATATATATATATATACAGACGTGGACAAAATTGTTGGTACCCTTTGGTCAATGAAAGAAAAAGTCACAATGGTCACAGAAATAACTTTAATCTGACAAAAGTAATAATAAATTAAAATTCTATAAATGTTAACCAATGAAAGTCAGACATTGTTTTTCAACCATGCTTCAACAGAATTATGTAAAAAAATAAACTCATGAAACAGGCATGGACAAAAATGATGGTACCCCTAACTTAATATTTTGTTGCGCAACCTTTTGAGTAGGGATGAGCGAACTCGAACTGTATAGTTCGGGTTCGTACCGAATTTTGGGGTGTCCGTGACACGGACCCGAACCCGGACATTTTCGTAAAAGTCCGGGTTCGGGTTCGGTGTTCGTCGCTTTCTTCGGCGCTTTTGTGACGCTTTCTTGGCGCTTTTTGAAAGGCTGCAAAGCAGCCAATCAACAAGCGTCATACTACTTGCCCCAAGAGGCCATCACAGCCATGCCTACTATTGGCATGGCTGTGATTGGCCAGAGCACCATGTGACCCAGCCTCTATTTAAGCTGGAGTCACATAGCGCCGCCCGTCACTCTGCTCTGATTAGCGTAGGGAGAGGTTGCGGCTGCGACAGTAGGGCGAGATTAGGCAGATTAACTCCTCCAAAGGACTTGATTAACTGATCGATCTGCAGCTGTGGATCATTGAGCTGCTGATCCTCAATTGCTCACTGTTTTTAGGCTGCACAGACCGTTTGTCAGTCTCATTTTTCTGGGGTGATCGGCGGCCATTTTGTGTCTTGTGGTGCGCCAGCACAAGCTGCGACCAAGTGCATTTAACCCTCAATGGTGTGGTTGTTTTTTGGCTAAAGCCTACATCAGGGTGAAGCTGTCACACCAAGTGCATTTAACCAGCAATAGTCTGTTCATTTTTTGGCCATATACAAAATCAGGGGCAAGCTGCGCCTGTCACCAAGTGCATTTAACCCTCAATGGTGTGGTTGTTTTTTGGCTAAAGCCTACATCAGGGTGAAGCTGTCACACCAAGTGCATTTAACCAGCAATAGTCTGTTCATTTTTTGGCCATATACAAAATCAGGGGCAAGCTGCGCCTGTCACCAAGTGCATTTAACCCTCAATGGTGTGGTTGTTTTTTGGCTAAAGCCTACATCAGGGTGAAGCTGTCACACCAAGTGCATTTAACCAGCAATAGTCTGTTCATTTTTTGGCCATATACAAAATCAGGGGCAAGCTGCGCCTGTCACCAAGTGCATTTAACCCTCAATGGTGTGGTTGTTTTTTGGCTAAAGCCTACATCAGGGTGAAGCTGTCACACCAAGTGCATTTAACCAGCAATAGTCTGTTCATTTTTTGGCCATATCCCAGTCTAATTCTGTCACTAAATCCATACCGGTCACCCAGCGCCTAAATACTAGGCCTCAAATTTATATCCAGCTAAATCTGTCCCTAGTGCTGTAGCTGGGCGAGTTATTTAGTGTCCGTTCAAGCACATTTCTTGTTCTGGGTTGAAATACAATTCTCAATTTAGCAATTTCATAATTTAGTGGTTCCTGCTATATCAGAGCTCTTTGAAATCTATCCCAAAAAGGGTATATAATATTGAAGGTGCACATAGGGTCATTCAGAATAACTTCACACACACCCGCTACTGTGTATTTCCAAGTCTAATTCTGTCACTAAATCCATACCGGTGACCCAGCGCCTAAATACTAGGCCTCAAATTTAATTCCCTCTAAATCTCTCGTTACCCACCGCTGTACTGTTGTTGCTGGGCAAGATATTTAGTGTCCGTCAAAGCACATTTTTTGTTCTGGGTTGAAGTACAATTCCCAATTTAGCAATTTCATAATTTAGTGGTTTCTGCTATATCAGAGCTATTTGAAATCTATCCCTAAAAAGGGTATATAATATTGAAGGTGCACATAGGGTCATTCAGAATAACTTCACACACACCCGCTACTGTGTATTTCCAAGTCTAATTCTGTCACTAAACCCATACCTGTCACCCAGCGCCTAAATACTAGGCCTCAAATTTAATCCCTCTAAATCTCTCGTTACCGTTGTCCTGTTGTAGCTGGGCAGAGTTATTTAGTGTCCGTCAAAGCACATTTTTGTTCTGGGTTGAAGTACAATTCCCAATTTAGCAATTTCATAATTTAGTGGGTCCTGCTAGATCAGAGCTATTTGAAATCTATCCCAAAAAGGGTAGATAATATTGAAGGTGCACATAGGGTCATTCAGAAGAACTTCACACACACCCGCTACTGTGTATTTCCAAGTCTAATTCTGTCACTAAATCCATACCGGTGACCCAGCGCCTAAATACTAGGCCTCAAATTTAATTCCCTCTAAATCTCTCGTTACCCACCGCTGTACTGTTGTTGCTGGGCAAGATATTTAGTGTCCGTCAAAGCACATTTTTTGTTCTGGGTTGAAGTACAATTCCCAATTTAGCAATTTCATAATTTAGTGGTTTCTGCTATATCAGAGCTATTTGAAATCTATCCCAAAAAGGGTATATAATATTGAAGGTGCACATAGGGTCATTCAGAATAACTTCACACACACCCGCTACTGTGTATTTCCAAGTCTAATTCTGTCACTAAATCCATACCGGTGACCCAGCGCCTAAATACTAGGCCTCAAATTTAATTCCCTCTAAATCTCTCGTTACCCACCGCTGTACTGTTGTTGCTGGGCAAGATATTTAGTGTCCGTCAAAGCACATTTTTTGTTCTGGGTTGAAGTACAATTCCCAATTTAGCAATTTCATAATTTAGTGGTTTCTGCTATATCAGAGCTATTTGAAATCTATCCCTAAAAGGGTATATAATATTGAAGGTGCACATAGGGTCATTCAGAATAACTTCACACACACCCGCTACTGTGTATTTCCAAGTCTAATTCTGTCACTAAACCCATACCTGTCACCCAGCGCCTAAATACTAGGCCTCAAATTTAAATCCCTCTAAATCTCTCGTTACCGTTGTCCTGTTGTAGCTGGGAAAGTTATTTAGTGCCCGTCAAAGCACATTTTTTGTTCTGGGTTGAAGTACAATTCCCAATTTAGCAATTTCATAATTTAGTGGTTCCTGCTATATCAGAGCTATTTGAAATCTATCCCAAAAAGGGTATATAATATTGAAGGTGCACATAGGGTCATTCAGAATAACTTCACACACACCCGCTACTGTGTATTTCCAAGTCTAATTCTGTCACTAAATCCATACCGGTGACCCAGCGCCTAAATACTAGGCCTCAAATTTAATTCCCTCTAAATCTCTCGTTACCCACCGCTGTACTGTTGTTGCTGGGCAAGATATTTAGTGTCCGTCAAAGCACATTTTTTGTTCTGGGTTGAAGTACAATTCCCAATTTAGCAATTTCATAATTTAGTGGTTTCTGCTATATCAGAGCTATTTGAAATCTATCCCTAAAAGGGTATATAATATTGAAGGTGCACATAGGGTCATTCAGAATAACTTCACACACACCCGCTACTGTGTATTTCCAAGTCTAATTCTGTCACTAAACCCATACCTGTCACCCAGCGCCTAAATACTAGGCCTCAAATTTAATATCCCTCTAAATCTCTCGTTACCGTTGTCCTGTTGTAGCTGGGAAAGTTATTTAGTGCCCGTCAAAGCACATTTTTTGTTCTGGGTTGAAGTACAATTCCCAATTTAGCAATTTCATAATTTAGTGGTTCCTGCTATATCAGAGCTATTTGAAATCTATCCCAAAAAGGGTATATAATATTGAAGGTGCACATTGGGTCATTCAGAATAACTTCACACACACGCTTCTGTGCATTTCCAAGTCTAATTCTGTCACTAAATCCATACCGGTGACCCAGCGCCTAAATACTAGGCCTCAAATTTAATTCCCTCTAAATCTCTCGTTACCCACCGCTGTACTGTTGTTGCTGGGCAAGATATTTAGTGTCCGTCAAAGCACATTTTTTGTTCTGGGTTGAAGTACAATTCCCAATTTAGCAATTTCATAATTTAGTGGTTTCTGCTATATCAGAGCTATTTGAAATCTATCCCTAAAAGGGTATATAATATTGAAGGTGCACATAGGGTCATTCAGAATAACTTCACACACACCCGCTACTGTGTATTTCCAAGTCTAATTCTGTCACTAAATCCATACCGGTGACCCAGCGCCTAAATACTAGGCCTCAAATTTAATTCCCTCTAAATCTCTCGTTACCCACCGTTGTACTGTTGTTGCTGGGCAAGATATTTAGTGTCCGTCAAAGCACATTTTTTGTTCTGGGTTGAAGTACAATTCCCAATTTAGCAATTTCATAATTTAGTGGTTTCTGCTATATCAGAGCTATTTGAAATCTATCCCTAAAAGGGTATATAATATTCAAGGTGCACATTGGGTCATTCAGAATAACTTCACACACACACGCTTCTGTGCATTTCCAAGTCTAATTCTGTCACTAAATCCATACCGGTCACCCAGCGCCTAAATACTAGGCCTCAAATTTATATCCCGCTGAATTTGAATACAATACATTGGGCCAAATAATATATTTGTTGTTGTGGTGAACCATAACAATGAGAAAAACATCTAGTAAGGGACGCGGACGTGGACATGGTCGTGGTGGTGTTAGTGGACCCTCTGGTGCTGGGAGAGGACGTGGCCGTTCTGCCACATCCACACGTCCTAGTGTACCAACTACCTCAGGTCCCAGTAGCCGCCAGAATTTACAGCGATATATGGTGGGGCCCAATGCCGTTCTAAGGATGGTAAGGCCTGAGCAGGTACAGGCATTAGTCAATTGGGTGGCCGACAGTGGATCCAGCACGTTCACATTATCTCCCACCCAGTCTTCTGCAGAAAGCGCACAGATGGCGCCTGAAAACCAACCCCATCAGTCTGTCACATCACCCCCATGCATACCAGGGAAACTGTCTCAGCCTCAAGTTATGCAGCAGTCTCTTATGCTGTTTGAAGACTCCGCTGGCAGGGTTTCCCAAGGGCATCCACCTAGCCCTTCCCCAGCGGTGAAAGACATAGAATGCACTGACGCACAACCACTTATGTTTCCTGATGATGAGGACATGGGAATACCACCTCAGCATGTCTCTGATGATGACGAAACACAGGTGCCAACTGCTGCGTCTTTCTGCAGTGTGCAGACTGAACAGGAGGTCAGGGATCAAGACTGGGTGGAAGACGATGCAGGGGACGATGAGGTCCTAGACCCCACATGGAATGAAGGTCGTGCCACTGACTTTCACAGTTCGGAGGAAGAGGCAGTGGTGAGACCGAGCCAACAGCGTAGCAAAAGAGGGAGCAGTGGGCAAAAGCAGAACACCCGCCGCCAAGAGACTCCGCCTGCTACTGACCGCCGCCATCTGGGACCGAGCACCCCAAAGGCAGCTTCAAGGAGTTCCCTGGCATGGCACTTCTTCAAACAATGTGCTGACGACAAGACCCGAGTGGTTTGCACGCTGTGCCATCAGAGCCTGAAGCGAGGCATTAACGTTCTGAACCTGAGCACAACCTGCATGACCAGGCACCTGCATGCAAAGCATGAACTGCAGTGGAGTAAACACCTTAAAACCAAGGAAGTCACTCAGGCTCCCCCTGCTACCTCTTCTGCTGCTGCCGCCTCGGCCTATTCTGCTGCTGCCGCCTCGGCCTCTTCCTCCGCCTCTGGAGGAACGTTGGCACCTGCCGCCCAGCAAACAGGGGATGTACCACCAACACCACCACCACCACCTCCGTCACCAAGCGTCTCAACCATGTCACACGCCAGCGTTCAGCTCTCCATCTCACAAACATTTGATAGAAAGCGTAAATTCCCACCTAGCCACCCTCGATCCCTGGCCCTGAATGCCAGCATTTCTAAACTACTGGCCTATGAAATGCTGTCATTTAGGCTGGTGGACACAGACAGCTTCAAACAGCTCATGTCGCTTGCTGTCCCACAGTATGTTGTTCCCAGCCGGCACTACTTCTCCAAGAGAGCCGTGCCTTCCCTGCACAACCAAGTATCCGATAAAATCAAGTGTGCACTGCGCAACGCCATCTGTAGCAAGGTCCACCTAACCACAGATACGTGGACCAGTAAGCACGGCCAGGGACGCTATATCTCCCTAACTGCACACTGGGTAAATGTAGTGGCAGCTGGGCCCCAGGCGGAGAGCTGTTTGGCGCACGTCCTTCCGCCGCCAAGGATCGCAGGGCAACATTCTTTGCCTCCTGTTGCCACCTCCTCCTTCTCGGCTTCCTCCTCCTCTTCTTCCACCTGCTCATCCAGTCAGCCACACACCTTCACCACCAACTTCAGCACAGCCCGGGGTAAACGTCAGCAGGCCATTCTGAAACTCATATGTTTGGGGGACAGGCCCCACACCGCACAGGAGTTGTGGCGGGGTATAGAACAACAGACCGACGAGTGGTTGCTGCCGGTGAGCCTCAAGCCCGGCCTGGTGGTGTGTGATAATGGGCGAAATCTCGTTGCAGCTCTGGGACTAGCCAATTTGACGCACATCCCTTGCTTGGCGCATGTGCTGAATTTGGTGGTGCAGAAGTTCATTCACAACTACCCCGACATGTCAGAGCTGCTGCATAAAGTGCGGGCCGTCTGTTCGCGCTTCCGGCGTTCACATCCTGCTGCTGCTCGCCTGTCTGCGCTACAGCGTAACTTCGGCCTTCCCGCTCACCGCCTCATATGCGACGTGCCCACCAGGTGGAACTCCACCTTGCACATGCTGGACAGACTGTGCGAGCAGCAGCAGGCCATAGTGGAGTTTCAGCTGCAGCACGCACGGGTCAGTCGCACTACAGAACAGCACCACTTCACCACCAATGACTGGGCCTCCATGCGAGACCTGTGTGCCCTGTTGCGCTGTTTCGAGTACTCCACCAACATGGCCAGTGGCGATGACACCGTTATCAGCGTTACAATACCACTTCTATGTCTCCTTGAGAAAACACTTAGGGCGATGATGGAAGAGGAGGTGGCCCAGGAGGAGGAGGAGGAGGAGGAGGAAGAGGGGTCATTTTTAGCACTTTCAGGCCAGTCTCTTCGAAGTGACTCAGAGGGAGGTTTTTGGCAACAGCAGAGGCCAGGTACAAATGTGGCCAGCCAGGGCCCACTACTGGAGGACGAGGAGGACGAGGATGAGGAGGAGGTGGAGGAGGATGAGGATGAAGCATGGTCACAGCGGGGTGGCACCCAACGCAGCTCGGGTCCATCACTGGTGCGTGGCTGGGGGGAAAGGCAGGACGATGACGATACGCCTCCCACAGAGGACAGCTTGTCCTTATCCCTGGGCAGCCTGGCACACATGAGCGACTACATGCTGCAGTGCCTGCGCAACGACAGCAGAGTTGCCCACATTTTAACCTGTGCGGACTACTGGGTTGCCACCCTGCTGGATCCACGCTACAAAGACAATGTGCCCACCTTACTTCCTGCACTGGAGCGTGATAGGAAGATGCGCGAGTACAAGCGCACGTTGGTAGACACGCTACTGAGAGCATTCCCAAATGTCACAGGGGAACAAGTGGAAGCCCAAGGCCAAGGCAGAGGAGGAGCAAGAGGTCGCCAAGGCAGCTGTGTCACGGCCAGCTCCTCTGAGGGCAGGGTTAGCATGGCAGAGATGTGGAAAACTTTTGTCAACACGCCACAGCTAACTGCACCACCACCTGATACGCAACGTGTTAGCAGGAGGCAACATTTCACTAACATGGTGGAACAGTACGTGTGCACACCCCTCCACGTACTGACTGATGGTTCGGCCCCATTCAACTTCTGGGTCTCTAAATTGTCCACGTGGCCAGAGCTAGCCTTTTATGCCTTGGAGGTGCTGGCCTGCCCGGCAGCCAGCGTTTTGTCTGAACGTGTATTCAGCACGGCAGGGGGCGTCATTACAGACAAACGCAGCCGCCTGTCTACAGCCAATGTGGACAAGCTGACGTTCATAAAAATGAACCAGGCATGGATCCCACAGGACCTGTCCGTCCCTTGTCCAGATTAGACATTAACTACCTCCCCATAACCATATATTATTGGACTCCAGGGCACTTCCTCATTCAATCCTATTTTTATTTTCATTTTACCATTATATTGCGAGGCTACCCAAAGTTGAATGAACCTCTCCTCTGCCTGTGTGCTAGGCCTAAATATATGCCAATGGACTGTTGCAGTGGTGGGTGACGTGAAGCCTCATTCTCTGCTATGACATGCAGACTGATTCTCTGCTGACATGAAGCCAGATCCTCTGTTACGGGAGCTCTCTCCTCTGCCTGGGTGCTGGGCCTAAATTTATGACAATTGACTGTTGCAGTGGTGGGTGACGTGAAGCCTGATTCTCTGCTATGATATGAAGACTGATTCTCTGCTGACATGAAGCCAGATTGTCTGTTACGGGACCTTTCTCCTCTGCCTGGGTTCTGGGCCTAAATTTATGAAAATTGACTGTTGCAGTGGTGGGTGACGTGAAGCCTGATTCTCTGCTATGATATGAAGACTGATTCTCTGCTGACATGAAGCCAGATTGTCTGTTACGGGACCTTTCTCCTCTGCCTGGGTTCTGGGCCTAAATTTATGAAAATTGACTCTTACAGTGGTGGGTGACGTGAAGCCTGATTCTCTGCTATGATATGAAGACTGATTCTCTGCTGACATGAAGCCAGATTCTCTGTTACGGGACCTCTCTCCTCTGCCTGGGTGCTGGGCCTAAATTTATGACAATGGACTGTTGCAGTGGTGGCTGACGTGAAGCCTGATTCTCTGCTATGACATGCAGACTGATTCTCTGCTGTCATGAAGCCAGATTGTCTGTTACGGGACCTCTCTGCTCTGCCTGTGTGCTAGGCCTAAATATATGCCAATGGACTGTTGCAGTGGTGGCTGACGTGAAGCCTCATTCTCTGCTATGACATGCAGACTGATTCTCTGCTGTCATGAAGCCAGATTGTCTGTTACGGGACCTCTCTGCTCTGCCTGTGTGCTAGGCCTAAATATATGCCAATGGACTGTTGCAGTGGTGGGTGACGTGAAGCCTCATTCTCTGCTATGACATGCAGACTGATTCTCTGCTGACATGAAGCCAGATTGTCTGTTACGGGACCTCTCTGCTCTGCCTGTGTGCTAGGCCTAAATATATGCCAATGGACTGTTGCAGTGGTGGGTGACGTGAAGCCTCATTCTCTGCTATGACATGCAGACTGATTCTCTGCTGACATGAAGCCAGATTGTCTGTTACGGGACCTCTCTGCTCTGCCTGTGTGCTAGGCCTAAATATATGCCAATGGACTGTTGCAGTGGTGGGTGACGTGAAGCCTCATTCTCTGCTATGACATGCAGACTGATTCTCTGCTGACATGAAGCCAGATTGTCTGTTACGGGACCTCTCTGCTCTGCCTGTGTGCTAGGCCTAAATATATGCCAATGGACTGTTGCAGTGGTGGGTGACGTGAAGCCTCATTCTCTGCTATGACATGCAGACTGATTCTCTGCTGACATGAAGCCAGATTGTCTGTTACGGGACCTCTCTGCTCTGCCTGTGTGCTAGGCCTAAATATATGCCAATGGACTGTTGCAGTGGTGGGTGACGTGAAGCCTCATTCTCTGCTATGACATGCAGACTGATTCTCTGCTGACATGAAGCCAGATCCTCTGTTACGGGAGCTCTCTCCTCTGCCTGGGTGCTGGGCCTAAATTTATGACAATTGACTGTTGCAGTGGTGGGTGACGTGAAGCCTGATTCTCTGCTATGATATGAAGACTGATTCTCTGCTGACATGAAGCCAGATTGTCTGTTACGGGACCTTTCTCCTCTGCCTGGGTTCTGGGCCTAAATTTATGAAAATTGACTCTTACAGTGGTGGGTGACGTGAAGCCTGATTCTCTGCTATGATATGAAGACTGATTCTCTGCTGACATGAAGCCAGATTCTCTGTTACGGGACCTCTCTCCTCTGCCTGGGTGCTGGGTAGTGTTGAGCGCGAATATTCGAAAAGCAAATTTTTTTCGCGAATATCGCAACTTCGCGATTTCGCGAATATTTCGAATATAGTGCTATATATTCGTAAAAACGAATATTCGTTTTTTGTTTCCCCCCCCCCCCCCACAAAATTACAGTACACATATAATTGATTGTTTCCCAAAGGTCCAACAGCTCAGATCTTACTCACATTGCCTAGAAAGTGATTGAGGCGCGAATCTTCGTAAGGCGATTTTATTAGCGCACATGCGAATATCGGCACGTCCCAGAACAGAGGCAAAGGGCTTTGCATTCATACATTAGTGAATTGAGTTGCGAATCTTCGTAAGGCGATTTTATTAGCGCACATGCGAATATCTACACTTGTCCCAGAACAGAGGCAAAGGGCTTTGCATTCATACATTAGTGATTGAATTGAGCTGCGAATCTTCGTAAGGCGATTTTATTAACGCAAATGCAAATATCTACACTTGTCCCCAGAACAGAGAGGCAAAGGCCTGTGCATTCATATAGTATAGCACCATATTCGCGAATACGTAGAACTTCGTAAAAGTCGATTTACGAATATTCGTATTTTTTATTTTACTTTCCACCTTACAGATTACATTGATCTGTACTCTGTCAACTACTGTCATCACCCCCCACTGTATCTCGATTGATTCCCAAAAGTCTCACATTCCCTAGAAAGTGATTGAGGTGCGAATCTTCGTAAGGCGATTTTATTAGCGCACATGCGAATATCTACACTTGTCCCAGAACAGAGGCAAAGGGCATTGCATTCATACATTAGTGATTGAATTGAGTTGCGAATCTTCGTAAGGCGATTTCATTAGCGCACATGTGAATTTTGCATAGCATATGTATTATGCGATAATTCGAATTATCGCATATGCGAAATAATAACGAATTTGAATAATCGCGAATATTTTACGAATATTCTTTCGAATATTCACAAAATTTCGCGAATTCGAATATGGGACATGCCGCTCAACACTAGTGCTGGGCCTAAATTTATGACAATGGACTGTTGCAGTGGTGGGTGACGTGAAGCCTGATTCTCTGCTATGACATGCAGACTGATTCTCTGCTGACATGAAGCCAGATTGTCTGTTACGGGACCTCTCTCCTCTGCCTGGGTGCTGGGCCTAAATATATGCCAATGGACTGTTGCAGTGGTGGCTGACGTGAAGCCTCATTCTCTGCTATGACATGCAGACTAATTCTCTGCTGACATGAAGACAGATTCTCTGTTACGGGACCTCTCTCCTCTGCCTGGGTGCCGGGGCCTAAATATCTGAGAATGGACTGTTCCAGTGGTGGCTGACGTGAAGCCTCATTCTCTGCTATGACATGCAGACTAATTCTCTGCTGACATGAAGACAGATTCTCTGTTACGGGACCTCCCTCCTCTGCCTGGGTGCTGGGCCTAAATATATGCCAATGGACTGTTGCAGTGGTGGCTGACGTGAAGCCTCATTCTCTGCTATGACATGCAGACTAATTCTCTGCTGACATGAAGACAGATTCTCTGTTACGGGACCTCCCTCCTCTGCCTGGGTGCTGGGCCTAAATATATGCCAATGGACTGTTGCAGTGGTGGCTGACGTGAAGCCTCATTCTCTGCTATGACATGCAGACTGATTCTCTGCTGACATGAAGCCAGATTCTCTGTTACGGGACCTCTCTCCTCTGCCTGTGTGTGTGCTGGGCCTAAATATATGCCAATGGACTGTTGCAGTGGTGGCTGACGTGAAGCCTCATTCTCTGCTATGACATGCAGACTGATTCTCTGCTGACATGAAGCCAGATTCTCTGTTACGGGACCTCTCTCCTCTGCCTGTGTGTGTGCTGGGCCTAAATATATGCCAATGGACTGTTGCAGTGGTGGCTGACGTGAAGCCTCATTCTCTGCTATGACATGCAGACTAATTCTCTGCTGACATGAAGACAGATTCTCTGTTACGGGACCTCCCTCCTCTGCCTGGGTGCTGGGCCTAAATATATGCCAATGGACTGTTGCAGTGGTGGCTGACGTGAAGCCTCATTCTCTGCTATGACATGCAGACTGATTCTCTGCTGACATGAAGCCAGATTCTCTGTTACGGGACCTCTCTCCTCTGCCTGTGTGTGTGCTGGGCCTAAATATATGCCAATGGACTGTTGCAGTGGTGGCTGACGTGAAGCCTCATTCTCTGCTATGACATGCAGACTGATTCTCTGCTGACATGAAGCCAGATTCTCTGTTACGGGACCTCTCTCCTCTGCCTGTGTGTGTGCTGGGCCTAAATATATGCCAATGGACTGTTGCAGTGGTGGCTGACGTGAAGCCTCATTCTCTGCTATGACATGCAGACTAATTCTCTGCTGACATGAAGACAGATTCTCTGTTACGGGACCTCCCTCCTCTGCCTGGGTGCTGGGCCTAAATATATGCCAATGGACTGTTGCAGTGGTGGCTGACGTGAAGCCTCATTCTCTGCTATGACATGCAGACTAATTCTCTGCTGACATGAAGACAGATTCTCTGTTACGGGACCTCTCTCCTCTGCCTGGGTGCCGGGGCCTAAATATCTGAGAATGGACTGTTCCAGTGGTGGGTGACGGGAAGCCAGATTCTCTGCTATGGAACCTCTCTCCAATTGATTTTGGTTAATTTTTATTTATTTAATTTTTATTTTAATTCATTTCCCTATCCACATTTGTTTGCAGGGGATTTACCTACATGTTGCTGCCTTTTGCAGCCCTCTAGCTCTTTCCTGGGCTGTTTTACAGCCTTTTTAGTGCCGAAAAGTTCGGGTCCCCATTGACTTCAATGGGGTTCGGGTTCGGGACGAAGTTCGGATCGGGTTCGGATCCCGAACCCGAACATTTCCGGGATGTTCGGCCGAACTTCTCGAACCCGAACATCCAGGTGTTCGCTCAACTCTACTTTTGAGGCAATCACTGCAATCAAACGCTTCCTGTAACTGTCAATGAGACATCTGCACCTCTCAGCAGGTATTTTGGCCCACTCCTCATGAGCAAACTGCTCCAGTTGTGTCCGGTTTGAAGGGTGCCTTTTCCAGACTGCATGTTTCAGCTCCTTCCAAAGATGCTCAATAGGATTGAGGTCAGGGCTCATAGAAGGCCACTTTAGAATAGTCCAATTTTTTCCTCTTAGCCATTCTTGGGTGTTTTTAGCGGTGTGTTTTGGGTCATTGTCCTGTTGCAAGACCCATGACCTGCGACTGAGACCAAGCTTTCTGACACTGGCTAGTACATTTCTCTCTAGAATTCCTTGATAGTCTTGAGATTTCATTGTACCCTGCACAGATTCAAGACACCCTGTGCCAGACGCAGCAAAGCAGCCCCAGAACATAACAGAGCCTCCTCCATGTTTCACAGTAGGGACAGTGTTCTTTTCTTGATATGCTTCATTTTTTCGTCTGTGAACATACAGCTGATGTGCCTTGGCAAAAACTTCGATTTTTGTCTCATCTGTCCACAGGACATTCTCCCAGAAGCTTTGTGGCTTGTCAACATGTAGTTTGGCATATTCCAGTCTTGCTTTTTTATGATTCGTTTTCAACAATGGTGTCCTCCTTGGTCGTCTCCCATGTAGTCCACTTTGGCTCAAACAACGACGGATGGTGCGATCTGACACTGATGTTCCTTGAGCATGAAGTTCACCTTGAATCTCTTTAGAAGTCTTTCTAGGCTCTTTTGTTACCATTCGGATTATCCGTCTCTTAGATTTGTCATCAATTTTCCTCCTGCGGCCACGTCCAGGGAGGTTGGCTACAGTCCCATGGATCTTAAACTTATGAATAATATGTGCAACTGTACTCACAGGAACATCTAGTTGCTTGGAGATGGTCTTATAGCCTTTACCTTTAACATGCTTGTCTATAATTTTCTTTCTGATCTCTTGAGACAGCTCTTTCCTTTGCTTCCTCTGGTCCATGTCGAGTGTGGTACACACCATATCACCAAACAACACAGTGATTACCTGGAGCCATATATATAGGCCCAATGGCTGATTACAAGGTTGTAGACACCTGTGATGCTAATTAGTGGACACACCTTGAATTAACATGTCCCTTTGGTCACATTATGTTCTGTGTTTTCTAGGGGTACCATCATTTTTGTCCATGCCTGTTTCATGAGTTTATTTTTTTACATAATTCTGTTGAAGCATGGTTGAAAAACAATGTCTGACTTTCATTGGTTAACATTTATAGAATTTTAATTTATTATTACTTTTGTCAGATTAAAGTTATTTCTGTGACCATTGTGACTTTTTCTTTCATTGACCAAAGGGTACCAACAATTTTGTCCACGTCTGTATATATATATATGGGCCTATAACTGCCCATGTATGCCCCCAGGTTTATAATGAGTATATATGTGTATATAGATGCGCCCCAAGTATCTATATACATATATATATATATATATATATATATATATATATACTTAAATTCCCCCCATAGGCACAGCGTTCAGCCAGTTCCTGCAGGGGGGTGGATATGTCTCCAGGTGGCTGGTGACTTCAAAGGCTAAGGGATCAATTGATTTGAGGCACTTTGTTGAGTTTATCAGCCTATTTACTATGCTCGGCCCCACCTTGTGTTTGTGACATGGCTGGGCGTGTGGTGCTGCTAGCCTCAGGGGTCCAACTGGCAGGCATACGTCACAGTCACACTATAATGTCACATCCCTGAGGAGGGGGGAGGTGGGCTGTTTCTGAGGCTGATATAGGAGCCTGAAACCAGGAACAGGGGGCTCTTGCAAGCAGACTAGAATCAGAGACATGGGAGAAGAGCCATGCCGCCCCATCGTGAGAAGGAGCAGACCACCCCTAGACGAACAAGCATAACCCCTGGACGAACGAGCATAATACTAAGTATCACCCCCTTATCCCCCTACCACTATCCCACCAACATTTTTACCCTTTTGTATCCCCTTGTTTACCCTCACAGTCCCCGATCCTACCTACCCTGATACCCTTGTTATACCCTTGTTATACCCTTTCCCTACCCTAATTAACCCCTGGTGGTAACCCCTGCTTAAACCCTGCCACACACCCCCCCTCACTGTACACTTGCAGGGTATTTAACCCCTGCATTGCTGTACAGTTCTGATAGTATCCCCATTGTTAATCCTTTGTGTTTGTGGTCGGCTTACACCCCTGTAAGACCACCGTTAACCCTCGGTGTACCCCATAGGGATAGTATAGAACTAGATGGGTGGGCTGTTAATATTACTTGTATGTGTGAATTGTCTAGTTAGTTTATGGGTGGAATTTGGGAACGTGTAGAGTAGTTTAGGATTGTATATTTAGTGCTGTATTGTTAGAGTATTGCGTGCGTAGTGTATTGTAAGTAATAAATACCGTAATATTTGTACCCTTTGTGTAGTGTGTACTTGTTAGCGGTAGTGAGTAAGGTGCATGCAGCTAGTGTAGTTGATTAGTGTAAAGCATAGCGAAAGTATTGTGTTATTATTATATAAAGGCATAAATAGGCGGAGTCATCACTAGACGGCTCCTCCTATTTAGGAATATTAATTATCGATATTTGCATAATATTGGTGATTAATATTCCCCCTTTACATCTACGTTCTATTACAAATAAAATATTGACATTTGCCATCTCCACATCATTGCATTCAGTTTTTATTCACAATTTGTTTAGTGTCCCAACTTTTGTGGAATCCGGTTTGTATTTGTTGGAAGCAGGTGTATCGCAGGTCTCAATCAATATTTGGTGGAAGCCGGTATATGAATACCCTGCATCTGGATTTTGTGGAAACAGTTATATAGAACCCAATAATGAGTATTTGCTGGAAGCTGGTAAATCAAACACCTTAATCAATATTTGGTGGAAGCCGGTGTATCGAAGGCCTCAATAAATATTTGTGGAAGCCTGTATATTAATACCCTGTACTTAATATTTTCTGTCCTGTAAATGCCTAATATTTGGGGCCTGTAGTCCAGTGGCCTACAGTACAATTTTTAATTATTGACCACATAATCAGAATTTATTTTATGTCAGGTGAATGCCTAATAATATAAATGTCCCCTGATGTAATAAAAATGTCCCCTGATTAAGATACATATTTTTTGTTGGAATTTTGATCCCCCTCTAGTATGTCACTTTGACTATTGTACACTTCTACAAAGTATTTCGTGGCTGCAAATATGAGCTGAAGGATTTTCAGGTTCGCCTGCCATTAAAGTGAAAGGGTCCCGCCACGAACTTGCGGTTCGAGAACCATCCCGGCCGATATTCCTCCATCACTATAGAGAACCCAATAATGAGTATTTGCTAGAAGCTGGTAAATCAAACCCCTTAATCAATATTTAGTGGGAGCTGGTGTATCACAGGCCTTAATCAATATTTGGTAGAAACTGGAATATCAATACCCTGTATCAGTATTTTGTGGAAACGGGTATATAGAACCCAATAATGAGTATTTGTTGGAAGCCGATAAATCAAACACCTTAATCAATATTTGGTGGAAGCCATTATATTGCAGGCTTCAATCAATATTTGGTGGAAGCCGGTATATCAATACCGTATATCAGTATTTTGTGGAAACAGGTATATAGAACCCAATAATGAGTATTTGCTGGAAGCTGGTAAATCAAACTTCTTAATCAATATTTAGTGGAAGCTGGTGTATCGCAGGCCTCAATCAATATTTGGTGGACGCCGGTATATCAATACCCTGTATCAGTATTTTGTGGAAACAGGTATATAGACCCCAATAATGAGTATTTGCTGGAAGCTGGTAAATCAAACTTCTTAATCAATATTTAGTGGAAGCTGGCATATTGCAGGCGTCAATCAATATTTGGTGGAAGCCGGTATATCAGTTCCCTCTAACAGTATTTTGTGGAAATAGGAATATAGAACCGAATAATGAGTATTTTCTGGAAGTCGGTAAATCAAACCCGTTAATCAATATTTGGTGGAAGCTTGTGTATCACAGGCCTCAATCTATATTTGGTGGAAGCCGGTTTATCACACCGCTTAATCAATATTTTGTGGAAGCCGGTGTATCACATCCCTCAATCAGTATTTTGTGAAAGTAGGTATATCGTACCCCTTAATCCGTTTTTTGGGGGGCAACAGGTATATCACACCAGTTACAAATAGTTATTTGAATAGCGTTTGTGCCTCTATATAGTTGCAGTATCTCAGCAGAACTGCACACAACTGCTGCACAATACAAATGCACTATAATATACTTTCTCTGTTACAAGGTATATTATAGGTATATCACACTCCTCAATCAGATTGTTTGCCCACCAAAAACAGGTATATAACACCAGTTGCAATTAGTTATTCCAATAGTGTTTGTCCCTCTATCTAGCTGTGGTATCTCAGCAGAACCGCACACAACTGCTGCACAGTACAAATACACTATAATATAATTTCTATGTTAGAAGGTATAGTATAGGTATT
The DNA here is from genome assembly GCF_014858855.1 of Bufo gargarizans. Taxonomy (NCBI): domain Eukaryota; kingdom Metazoa; phylum Chordata; class Amphibia; order Anura; family Bufonidae; genus Bufo; species Bufo gargarizans. Next base: position 437,357,618 of record NC_058082.1, on the reverse strand, counting down.
TCACACCCCTCTATCAGTTTTTTTTTAGGGGGGGGGGGGGGGGCAACAGGTATATCACACCAATTAAAATTAGTTATTCCAATAACGTTTGTTCCTCTATCTAGATGCAGTATTGCAGCAGAACCACACACAACTGCTGCACAATAGAAATGCACTATAATATTCTTGCTATGTTAGAAAGTATATTATAAGTATATCCCACCCCTTTGTATGTCACACCTATCGAAAGCACACCTATACCTATACTTTTTTGGCCCTATTAGCTAACGTTTGGTGTCCCTAACAGTCTATCCCTGCTCCACACAGCAACCTCTCCCTACACTGGCAAAAAAATGAATGTAAAATGGCTGCTAGATTGGGTTTATTTATAGGGTAGTGGGTGTGTCCATGTGCTGAAACGTCTCAATTGGCTGTTCTGTCCCACCTGATGGATGTGTTGTGGGTCAAAGTTCTGCACAATGCAAAGAATATGGCGCGAGTGGACATCACCATATGTTCTCCTGCTCGGCAAACCGCGAATGAGCAAAACGACCGGCAGGTGATCCGCAAGGCCATCCTTTTTGCCTCCCCCTGACCTAACCAGCCAAACTCCATACCAGCAACAGCCCCTGTTTAAAGGTGCATTAAAGGTTCTGCACAGCCATTAACAATGAAGACAAACTATACAGTGTGATCTTCATTATTACAAGTTAATTGGCCGCACAGTTCTTCACTGCAGTATGGTCGCAACATAGCACTGCCGCTCCATCTGCCAGTGCCCTAATGTTGAGTGGCCTGGGTGTACAAGCACCTGATATATAGCAATTTGTGACAAATTCATTAGGAAAAAATCAAAGTCCTTGGCTAACTTTGGCAAAGTTGCCAAACCAATATTTTCTAAACTTTGCTCATCTCTACATAATATGATGGAAGGAAAGTACAGTATGTTCCAAAATAGTGCATCTCACATTTGTGAAACATTTTGCTTATAACGCTAAGAAAAAGAATGAAAAAAAACAAACGTGTCGTATATCGATCATCTGTCTGTCCCTATCCCCTAACCAATAATTTAGTTAGAGAAGCTGCCAGAAACTATACAGTGGACGAGCAAGAAGCACAAGATTCCAGCCACTGTGTAGTGGCTGCCCAAAACAGCTAATTAGTGGGCATGCAGGGTGTAAGATCCTCACTGATCTGATATTGAGGACTTATTCATGAATATATAAGTACCAGCAAGCAATTTTAAGGGTTCTAGGCTGTGGACACATGACCATGTTAATGCAGTTATTTCATATTTCCTATAATGTTCTGTCCAAGCACTTGACAAAGCAGCAACGGGGGAATGGTAGGGGAATTTCAATGTGACTAGCTGGCTGGATGGATAAAGCAACAAGAAGTGCTACATACAGGAGGGAAACAAACCAGAGTGATTTTTGTTTCCCACATTAAAAAATACAAAGTATGGGGTATATATACATAAGGCAAACAACTACAGAAGCATATCTGTTAAAAAAAAAACCATAACAATTCTGGAAAAACACTTTAAGGCCCCTCCACTCTGTCAAATATCAGGAAGGAACTGAAGGCTCCAATAATTGCCTGATTATGTCATCTTCTCTGTATGAGGATAAGCAATCGCTACTGTAACATCCCAGAAGTATGTTACTAAACTCTTTCTTCCCGCTACTATTTGTTGGTAACACGTGCCTTGTCATCTAATGTGATTTTATTTGATATTCCTCACAAATGTGCATTTTCTAAGCCTGTTACATGTATTTGCTGTAATTTCCATGTACACCAGCAATGTGTTATCAGGAAATTAGTTCAGTTTAGTATATCTAGACTGGAATATTTTATTCCAGTTTAGCTCCCCCTCTATGAGCAGAAGTGGGCTGGCCCATGTCCTGTATCATGGGGAGGAAAGGAAGTTATAGTCAGTGTGTGCCAGCCACCCGGGCTAGAGGAAGGCTGTGCAAGTAGGAGCTCCCAGAAATAGGGATCCCAAACCAGGATCTTGTCCAGGAGTCCAGCCGTACCAAGGTTGGAGACACCGTTGACACTATTGCCATTAGCAAACAGAGACATTACCCCACTCTGGCATTCCTAACCTGGTACCTGAGTTGCAACACCTTAAAGGGCCCTAATACTGTACCCTGCGCAAGCTGCAATTGGCGTCACAAACAAAAACTATAGACTTATATATCCATATCCGGACCCCCTGCATGATTTGGAGTCCTTGTAACCGTACCACGGTCCAGCTCATTGCACTACTGTGATCACATATGTCATATAGTGTTTCTATATCTCATTCAGTGTATCTAGGCAGCAAATACCTGTTTATACAGGATGATCTGCTGCTCAAAAATAAAAAAATTTAGGTGTCCACAATACTCTCACTTAATGAATGATTGCTCGTTCATTGGGTTATTGGTGGCACATGAACAAGGGGCAATTATCAGCATTGACAATTGTTTGCTCCCAATAATTGCCCAAATAATCTGCCTGTGTAAAAAGCCCTTTACACATGTCTTGTGCCTTATTCTTGATAAAATGGTTATTTTGCACTGAGTATGCAAGATTTTCATTTACCCTCTTTAATTCACGACATGTGAGAAATAAGGCTGAGACAAAATGTTGTCAAAGGAAATTGTAAAGAAAATGATATCTCAGAGCTGCAAACAGTTTATGGCTAAAATAAGCTTTAAGCAGCATTTCATATTCTTCAGAAAATGTGTGTTTTTCTATAGCAACACTGAGTATGACTACAGTCTATGAAGCATCCTCTGTTTGGAGAACCAAGGCTCAAAATAACATTAGTGGACTTACCCTTCAATTACATCTGCTGATCCCATCACTGCTATCCTCTAATGTCTTTACAAATATCAATCAAGAAACCAACACAGAGGAGGTGTCTTGGTTATTACTGTGAGTCAAAGAGCAGGCTGTGATAGATAACACAGAAAATAAACAGGGTGCACTTGGTAACTGCTTGTGTGCTGGAATGCCTTGCTGTTCTACTATATAAAGGTATTTTAATAAAAATGGTCTCAACATTTTGAAGGTGTCCGGTTTAGAGAAACCCATATAAAATTCTCCATATGGAATAATGTTCACGGTCTTTTAAGACCTCTCTCTATTGTCAATAGCAATACAGCTCCATCAATATTATGCTCCTCCCCAAGAGTAAATGTCATTTAAACATAACTACATATTAAAGCACATAGCCTCCTGATACATCGTCATAAGCATTACTAGCTTTGGTAAAACGCCACAGAGAAAGCAAGAGAAGTTCCACCAAAATGGGTTGTGCTGCAACAGTGGCTTCTTAAACACATCCAAGTAGCAATACAATTATTAATTGACCCCCATCGTATAATATAGGAGAGCATCACTTATGATCAATCAGAGAAGAAAGTTATTGCTGCTTAGAAATCATATAATTGTATTATCTAAGCAATATATTAAAGAATTGTTTGTCTCTGTATAGTCTAAATATGAGCTCTCTATGATGCCATTATTTATTAACTTTATGGCGGTACTGTGTACAAATACTATGACAATGATTTTAGTGATATATTTAAGCATACAAACACACACTTCTCTTAGAAATCTGTCATCATCTTTATTAGAGATGAGCAAATTTCTCTGAAATTCGATTCAGTCGGTTTGACATTTCCAAAAAGTCAATGGGCCACACAGTGGCCAGGTCACAGAGTGGTGAGGGTTGGAATCGCATGAGGAATCGCATATGTCCTCAACACAGTGGCCCAGTCAGAGACTGCATAACCTGGTGTACTTAGCTATCTGCTCGGCTTGCGTTCCACGATCGTGGCGCATGGGCGCACAGCCATCTTGGTTCTCGCAAGGCATTCCACGGTAGCTGGCATTATTCACTCAGAGGGAAATGCGGAAGAAGGTAGGGTGGAGAGACATGCCTCTAGGTGTGGCCTAGGACGCACAGCGTCCCGTTAAACCTGGTCAAGTTAGAAAGGGGAGATGTTTAGGAGATTTATAATGAAAACCGACACTCTACATCTGGTGGTAACGCTTAAAGAGCAATGTAGACAGATTGCATGGTAAAAATATGCATTTATTGATTATCTATATCGATAGTATAGGGAAGGGTTAGGTTTAGAGGGTAATATTCAGCAATGGTTGGTAATAATCACTTCCGTAAAAAATATATAGGCAAAAATGGGAAATAATGGGAAAGGAAATATTAAAAGAGTAATAATAATAATAAAAATGTAAAATGCTAAAGTGGGAGTGCAAATGGAGCAATGCAGTGGTCGTATGGCGGTGATTACCACCTTCAATCGTTCATTGGCACTCTGGTAGGTAGATGTCCCTTGTGAACAGTTTGCAGTAAAAAATTTTTATAAAATATATAAAATCTTGCTAAGGCAAAAATAAATGCAGTGCTTCCCTGTCAGGGATTGCTGGCCGGACACTGTTAGTGGTAGTAATAAAAAATGAAAAAGAAAGAAGAGGGCGGTAATGTAACAGTCGGGTGCTGCACCTGGTGTGGCGTCCCACACACTGAGAAGGGCTGCACCTTTATTGTGGTTTACCTTCTTTGTAAGGTACGTGTGTCCCGGCTGCTGGAGCGTCCTTACTGTGCTCTGTATTCTGTGATGGCTGTTCGGGTTCTTCGGCGTCCCACGTGGATGTGACAGTCATATGGCGTCTCACTTGTCTTCACTGCGTTTAGTTTGTGAATGTTTGTAGAGCGGTCTTTTTGATCCAAATAGTCGGGTAGAATAGATTATATGGAAGCGCTTCCAGGATAATATATTTAGCGGGTTTGTGGGGGAATCACCATGGGTCAGGTTAGAAAGGTTGACAAATCCTTTTGTCAGGCCTATTGGTTAATACTAAGTCCAGTATGGCCGTCCCTCTAGTCGGGTCCTGAACCAGTTGGGAGAGGTAATTGTCTTTGGTTATTGCCAAGAACCTGTTTCCTTTATGAGATATACAAGTTTCAGTTTCCCAGTCTATATCTGGGTAGTTGAAGTCCCCCATAATAACCACCTCATTATGATTTGCCGCCTTGTCTATCTCGTTTAGTAGTAGATTTTCTGTGGACTCTGGTATATTAGGTGGTTTATAGTAAACTCCTATTAGTAATTTATTATTGTTTTTAGCGCCATGTATCTCTACCCACAGTGACTCCACATGTTCATGTCCCTCACTTATATCTTCCCGGAGTGTGGGCTTTAGACAGGACTTTACATAAAGGCAGACCCCTCCCCCTCTCCGGTTTTGACGATCCTTTCTAAACAGGCTGTAACCCTGTACATTAACTGCCCAGTCATAGCTATCATCCAGCCATGTCTCAGTTATTCCCACTATGTCATAGTCCTCCTCACACATCACTAATTCCAGTTCACCAGTTTTATTAGTCAGGCTTCTGGCATTAGTATACATACATTTGAGAGGTTTATGTATATTTTTTACTCTACACCTTTCCTTCTGAACTGTTCTAGTCCCTCCTTCCATTCCTCCCCCAGTCTCACTACCTTGCCCCCGGTCTCTATCTGCACTATCTTCCCATTCTATAACATAATTACCCTCCCCCCCAGTCCCTAGTTTAAACACTCCTCCAACCTTCTAGCCATCTTCTTCCCCAACACAGCTGCACCTTCCCCATTGAGGTGCAGCCCGTCCCTACGATAGAGCCTGTAGCCGACTGAGAAGTCGGCCCAGTTCTCCAGGAACCCAAACCCCTCCTTCCTACACCAGTTCTTGAGCCACTTGTTAATCTCCCTAATCTCCCGTTGCCTTTCTTGTGTGGCTCGTGGTACAGGCAGTATTTCGGAAAATACTACCTTTGAGGTCCTTGCCCTCAGCTTTTGACCTAAATCCCTGAAATCATTTTTAAGGACTCTCCACCTACCTCTAACTTTGTCATTGGTTCCGATATGGACCATGACCGCTGGATCGTCTCCAGCCCCTCCCAGTAATCTGTCAACCCGATCCGCGATGTGTCGACAGGAAGACAGCACACTGTTCGGCGATCACGGTCTTTGTGACAGATTTCCCTATCTGTTCCCCTAATAATTGAGTCTCCCTGGATGGATTTATTTTATATTTTCTGTTCTTGGCCCCATAATTTTGTCCGGATTCTTCTGACCGTCCATTGTATTGACAGCTTTGTTTCTTTTTCCGTACTACGATTATCAGGATCCTGTTTGGACCAAATATTTTATCGTATTTATGTAGAATAAAGGTTACATTTTTAAAGTTGCCCTCAGTTAAAACAGTTTTTGGAATAGCACCTTTCTTTTGGAACATTTGTGTATTCAGTGATAGTGTAGTCTAAATGAAGCTATAATGAAAGAAAACAGGGAAGAGAAGCCATATAGAGAATAGAAGTACATTACAAAGTGACTGAAAATAACATCATATACACAATAACTATGACTTTATCAGGTGATACAACCGCTTTAAGCGGTTATTCCTACTCCTCTATTTAGGCTGGCATCACCCATCATGCTATGCAGATTATAGCTTCTTTTGGTTGTAAAGAGCTGGTGTCTGGTTCTCCTCTGAGTTTTTGCTCATCTGCATATTTTGTGTCTTTTCCCTACTTCTCGTTCGTGGTTTTCCCCTACCTTTTGGTATTAGGCCTGAGGGAGTCTCCTGTTCCGTCAGCTGGGAAGGAACAGGTCATCTCTTGTCCTGACACTATTTCCAGGGCCCTTTAGGGTCAGATAGGGCCCTAAGTTCTAGAATATGAACCTTCCTACTATCAAGGTCTGTTCATACTTATAGTAGTCAGGGCGCGGGTTAGGAATTCACTAGGTGGTGTCATGGAACCATGAACCAGACGTACAACAGAGATAGGTGGAATAAGAAGGCTTTATTGAAAATCAAGCCGTAGCTAAAGTCCAAACGGATGGCTAAACTGAAGCAGGGTCTTGCGTAGACGGAGGTCAGGAACCAGGAGGGTAGTCAGACGTAGCCAGGATCAGGAACCAACGGGGTAGTCAGACGAGGCCAGGATCAGGAACCAGAAGCAGCAGCAGTCTTTGAAGCATGTGCACACAGGAGGACCAAGCAAGGAACTGAAGCCACAGACCTTCTATATATATGAGCTAGGCATCCAGCTCCTCCCAGTGGGAAGGAGGAGCCGCAGGGTGGGAGGCTACAAGAAACCCAGAAACCAAGATGGCCGCCAGCACATGTCAAACGAAGGAGAACAGTGAGAAGGTAAGACCATGACAGTACCTCCCCCTCAAGGGCCCCTCCTCCGCGGAGTAAGGAACGGTTTCAGAGGGAAGCGTGCGTGGAAGGCTCGGAGCAACGCAGGAGCATGGACATCTGTGGAGGGAACCCAGGAACGCTCCTCTGGACCATAACCACGCCAATGGACCAAAAACTGCAACCGACCGCGGACCAGGCGTGAGTCCAGGATATTGCTCACCTCATATTCCTCACGATTGCCCACTTGGACCGGACGGGGCCGAGGAACCGAGGAAGTGAAACGATTACACACCAATGGCTTCAACAGGGAGACATGAAACACGTTGGAGATCCGCATGCCAGGAGGAAGCGCAAGGGCATAGGCTACCGGGTTTACCCTGTGAAGCACTCGGAAGGGACCAACAAAGCGAGGCGCCAGCTTGGGAGTGGGCACTCGAAGGTTGAGGTTGCGGGTGGACAACCATACACGGTCTCCGACCTGGTAGGAAGGAGCGGGCGCTCGTCTGCGATTAGCCTGGAGTCTCTGGCGTTGCGCAGAGACCTCAAGGGACCTCTGGATCTGTACCCAAGAAGTACGTAGGACGGAAAGGTGATCCTCCACAGCCGGAGTATCCTGGGGAGAGAATACCTCCGGTAACACGGCAGGTTGGAACCCATAATTGGCCATGAAGGGAGACGTCCCAGAGGAAGAGTTCACCGCCGTGTTCCTGGCAAACTCAGCCCAAGGCAGGAGGTCAACCCAATTGTCTTGGTGATCGGAGACATAGCAACGAAGGAATTGCTCCAAGGCCTGATTGGATCGTTCTGCGGCCCCATTGGACTGAGGGTGGTAGGCCGAGGAGAAAGAGAGATGAATCCCCAACTGGGAGCAAAAGGCGCGCCAGAACCTGGACACAAACTGACTCCCCCGATCCGACACAATCTCCTTGGGCAAACCGTGCAACCGGAAGACCTCCCTGGCAAAAATCGAGGCCAACTCTTGTGCAGAGGGTAACTTCTTGAGAGGAACACAGTGGCACATTTTGGAAAACCGATCCACAATCATGAGAATGACCGTATGGCCTCGGGATGCAGGAAGGTCCACAATGAAATCCATCCCCAGGTGTGACCATGGACGCTCCCCGGTGGCTATGGGTTGCAAAAGGCCCAACGGAAGGTGCCGAGGGGACTTACTCTGGGCACAAACGGAGCATGCCGCTACATATGCGGCGATGTCGGAACGTAGAGAAGGCCACCAGAACAGACGTGAAACCGCCCAGGACAGCTGATTCTTTCCAGGGTGCCCCGCGGCCTTGGAGTTATGGTAGGTTCGCAACAACCGAGTGCGCAACTCCTCAGGCACAAAACATCTGCCGTTGGGTCTCCCAGAGGGAGCACCAGATTGAGCCGCCAAAATCTGCTCACCCAGAGGAGAGGTCAGGCTGGTGCGAATAGCAGCCAGGATCTGATTCGGGGGTATGACCGTAGTCGGAATCGACTCCTCCCCGGACAGCTCGGAGTACTGCCGTGATAAGGCATCCGCTCTGATGTTCTTGGAGCCGGGTAGGTAGGAGACCACGTAATTAAAACGTGACAAGAACAGAGCCCATCTGGCCTGACGTGGTGTCAATCTCTTGGCCTCAGAGAGGTAGGTCAGATTCTTGTGGTCCGTCAGGATGAGAACCGGAACCACCGAGCCCTCGAGCAAGTGCCTCCATTCTTTAAGGGCCTGCACGATGGCCAATAACTCCCTGTCACCAATCTGATAGTTGCACTCCGCGGAAGACAGTTTCCGGGAGTAAAACCCACAAGGAAGCAGAGGACCCTCTGGTGTTCTACGCTGAGACAGGAGGGCGCCTACTCCCGTCTCAGACGCGTCCACCTCGAGGACAAAAGGCAACCCAGGGTTGGGATGTGACAGAATCGGAGCCGACACAAAGGCGGACTTTAGAGCCTCAAAAGCTCGGATGGCCTCGAGCGGCCAGACCTGAGGATTACTGCCCTTCCTGGTCAGATCCGTGAGAGGCTTGGCTAGCATGGAAAAGTCCCTGATGAACTTCCGATAATAATTGGCGAAGCCCAAAAAGCGCTGCAGGGCACGAAGCCCACTGGGCTGGGGCCACTGTAAGACAGCCGAAACCTTCTCAGGATCCATGGAGAACCCCTCAGCGGAAATGATGTAACCTAAGAAGGTTACCTGGGATCGGTGAAATTCGCATTTCTCAAGCTTACCGAACAGCTTGTTCTCTCGTAAGCGTTGCAACACTCGTCTGACATCCAGAATGTGGGCCTCCATGGATGCAGAATATACCAAGATGTCATCCAAATAGACCACCACACACTGCTGCAACAGGTCACGGAAAACATCGTTGATGAATTCCTGGAAGACTGCGGGCGCATTGCACAACCCAAAGGGCATAACCAAGGATTCATAATGACCGGTCCTGGTGTTAAACGCGGTCTTCCACTCATCGCCCGCCTTGATCCTTACCAGGTTATATGCTGCCCTCAGGTCGAGTTTGGTAAAGACCGTGGCCCCTTTGAGGCGATCGAACAGCTCGGAAATCAAGGGTATCGGGTAAGCGTTCTTGATCGTGATGCGATTGAGACCCCTGTAGTCGATGCAAGGCCTCAACTCACCGCCCTTCTTTTTCACAAAGAAAAATCCAGCCCCTGCCGGGGACGAGGATTTGCGAATGTGTCCGCGTGAAAGCGCCTCCCTCACGTACTCCTCCATGGCCTCATTCTCCGCTACCGACAGTGGATAGACTTTGCCACGAGGAGGAACGGCACCAGATTGTAACTCTATGGCACAATCGTATGGGCGGTGCGGAGGTAGGGCAACCGCACGCACCTTATCGAATACATCCCGGTACTCCTCGTATTCAGGAGGCAACAGAGAGTCCGAGGAAGTACACAGCAACTTGACAGGCCCATGGATGCAACTAGCCCCACACTGCGGTGACCACGAGAGGATCTCGGCCGATCTCCAATCGAAAGTCGGATTATGCTTCTGGAGCCAGGGGTACCCCAAGACCACCGAGTAGTGTGGAGACGAAATAACCTGGAGACAGACCGACTCTCTGTGAACGGCACCAATGGCCATCCCCACTGGAAGGGTCTCCTGAGTCACGTGTGGCGGCAGAAGGGGTCTGCCGTCTATCGCCTCAAGAGCCAGTGGGGAACCTCGAGGCTGCAGAGGAATGGAATTGGCGGCGGCGAACACACTATCAATGAACAAGCCACCAGCACCAGAGTCCACCAACGCCTGGGTCGTCACCGAGCCCCCGACCCAGGAGAGGACAACAGTAATCAGTGGTTTGTCAACACGGGAAACCGGGGACGAGGAGACTCCACCCAAGATCTGCCCCCGACAGGATCTCAGGTGCGAGCGTTTCCCGGACGGTTCGGGCATGCCAACCGAAAATGCCCACCGAGACCACAGTACATGCATCGGCCCTCGCGTCTCCGGAGTACCCTCTCCCCCTCGGACAGGCGAGCAACCCCCAGCTGCATGGGTTGACCCCCAGACCAGTCATCCCCAGGAGGCGTGGGAGGAGAGGGAGGCACGGGTGGGACAGCAAACGTAGGCGCGAATCTGTTAGAAGGCCTCCGCAGGCTCTCCTTAAAGGAAGGTCTCTCCCTGAGTCTGGTGTCAATCAAAATCAGGAAAGAAATAAGGGACTCGAGCTCCACTGGTAGGTCCTTGGCTGCAATCTCATCCTTCAAGGCATCCGAGAGACCATGAGAGAAAGCAGCGACCAGAGCCTCATTATTCCAGCCCACCTCTGCTGCCAGGGTACGAAACTCAATGGCGTATTCAGCTACGGATCGTGAACCCTGTCTGATGGACATAAGGAGCTTCGCAGCAGAGGCAGCACGAGCCGGCACATCGAATACCTTCCGAAGAGAAGCAACAAAACCGGAAAACTCGGCAACCACCGGATTGTTGTTCTCCCATAAAGGGCTGGCCCAGGCCAAGGCCTTGTCCGAGAGCAGCGAGATCAAGAAGCCCACCTTTGATCTCTCAGTAGGAAAGGCATGTGGCAGCAACTCGAAATAAATGGCCACCTGGTTAAGGAAACCTCGGCACTGAGTTGGCTCTCCCCCAAAGCGCTGTGGAAGGGGGGCAGAACCGGTCATACCCCGAAACACCGCAGGTGCAGCAACAGGTGTCGGGGTAGACTCTGGCGCAACAACCGGAGCGGCAGTAGGAGCGGGCCCAGGAGCGACAACCGACCCATCGGCAACGGAAGCTAAATGAGCCGTGCGTTCAAGCAGGGTTTGTAACGCCACAGCGAACCGACCCAACAGGTGATCCTGCTGATCAAGTCTGGCAACCAGCGTAGGTAGCGAGGATGGCCCTGTACCGTCAGAATTCATGGCTTGGTCCTAATGTCATGGAACCATGAACCAGACGTACAACAGAGATAGGTGGAATAAGAAGGCTTTATTGAAAATCAAGCCGTAGCTAAAGTCCAAACGGATGGCTAAACTGAAGCAGGGTCTTGCGTAGACGGAGGTCAGGAACCAGGAGGGTAGTCAGACGTAGCCAGGATCAGGAACCAACGGGGTAGTCAGACGAGGCCAGGATCAGGAACCAGAAGCAGCAGCAGTCTTTGAAGCATGTGCACACAGGAGGACCAAGCAAGGAACTGAAGCCACAGACCTTCTATATATATGAGCTAGGCATCCAGCTCCTCCCAGTGGGAAGGAGGAGCCGCAGGGTGGGAGGCTACAAGAAACCCAGAAACCAAGATGGCCGCCAGCACATGTCAAACGAAGGAGAACAGTGAGAAGGTAAGACCATGACAGGTGGTGACCTTTCCCGCTTTCCCTAGTTTCCAGGCCTGCTACCTTTTTTCCTTTCCTCTTGTGGTCGGTGTGGAGTTAGCCTCCTTTACGCAGCGCTGACACCATGTTCTTCCTGTTGTCGGTGACCATGGTTCCGATTTTGAGTTAGCAAGGAGAAAGCGAGGATTCAATTTCTTGATGGAGGATGGGCAGTTCCTCCCCTGTTTGACTCCATTCGCCCAGGCAAACTGGGTGCAGAACAGCATGACACTGCCGTAACCTGCATATGTGGTATGTTGGAGGAGTACTCTGAATTGTCCCTGCAGTGGAGGCTGAGGACCGTAGTTAAAACTCCACATGTCAGCGCTGCTGTGAACTTAAGCAGGCATCGACAGGCTCAGAAAGTGGCCAACTTTCTGTTCAAAATATATGTGCAGGGCTGGTGCTGCCTTTTTCGCAAAGAAATGACGGCTTGGGACTTTCCACCTCAGCTTAGCACAAGCCATCAATTCTCTGAAAAGTGCAGAGTCCACCACGTGGAAAGGAACTGTAGCACCAGCATACTGCTGTCTTTGTGCAATCGCTTCAGTGATTGATTGCTGACGAAATGGCAGGGAGTAGGACCGATCACAACACCAGCTCCCATGAAACTCTTATCATTACTACATGCCCGCCTACTGGATGTAGCAGCGGGTCTCTCCTCCAGATCTTGGCTGGGCAGTAGCTGCTGACTGTCCTTTAGAAGCTTGTCTTTGCTGAAAAGTGAAGCCGAGCCTAAGGCATTTAATACTTATCGAGCTGAGGGAATTCTAAATGAAATAGGAATGTTCAGGGCAGGTGGGGGCACAGGGCCTGCTCCTGGGCCATGCCAACTAAGCGTTGTGTCAGAGGAACCCACAAACTCCTAGCTGGGGGTATCTGATGTCACTTGCGACAAAGTCAAAGACCGAATTAACCATATAAGCACCGCTTGGTTGCTGGTCAAGACATCGGCGCTAGATGACACTGGGAGCTCAGGCCTCTTGCTGCAAATCCTGCTGCCCCCCCTTCTTCTGCTGCTACATCTGCCTGCACCAGATACATTTTGCCCAATGCCCATTCCCTTTGAAGGGCCTGTCACTTGTCTGTCTGACATACAGTAAAATAAATGAATTAAATTAAAAGTAAATTAATACACTGCAAAAATGGCTGTATACCAATGTGAGTTTACAGCAGAATGGCTAATAGATGTACTTAGATTTTATATAAACAAACCCCAAAACAGGCTGTATCCCAAAAAAGTTCACCACAGAATGGCTAATAGATGTACCTACATTTTATATAAATAAACCCTAAAACAGGCTGTATCCCCCAAAAAAAGTTACCACAGAACGGCTAATAGACATACTTAGTAATGTTGATCGAGCACCAAGGTGCTCGGGTGCTCAGGTGCTCAAGTAGAACACCTCGGGATGCTCGGGTGCTCTACTGAGCACCCGAACACAATGAAAGTCAATGGGAGAACCCAAGCATTAAACCAGGCAACCCCTGCTCTAAAGGGAGGGGGGGGGGTTCTGGTTCACATGAAAAGGTCAGAAATAGATGGAAACACCATTGAAATGGTTCTGGAACAGCATGGGGAGGATATCTGGATTCCTCTTGGACTCCCAGGTCGCTGCTGGGAGCGATGTTGTCCGAGTAGTACGCCAATTTTAATACATTATGGATGAGGGCCTGCTGCTGAGCTGACCATCTAAAAAATTATGGTTGAGGTCCTGCTGCGGAGCTGACCATCTAAAACATTATGGATGAAGGCCTGCTGCTAAGCTGACCATCTAAAACATTATGGGCAAGGGTCTGCTGCAGAACTGACCATCTAAAACATTAAAGGTGAGTGTCTGCTGCTGAGCAGACCATCTAAAACATTAGGGGTGAGGGTCTTCTACTGATCTGACCACATAAACATTATGGGCAAGGGCCTGCTTCTGAGCTGACCATCTAAAACATTATGGACGAGGGTCTGCTGCTGAGCTGACCATCTAAAACATTATGGTCGAGGGCCTGCTGCTGAGTTGACCATCTAAAACATTATGGGCGAGAGCCTGCTGCCGAACTGACTCTCTAAAACATTAGGGGTGAGTGCCTGCTGCTGATCTAACCATGGAAAAAATTAAGGGCGAGGGCTAGTGTTGAGCAAGCATGCTCGGCAGAACAGCAGATCGGATCAAGCATCGCTATGCTCGGCACATCGCAGTGTTTGGCAGAATACTGTATATGCTCAAGCACAATTGTACACAATTAAAATCAATGGGAGACCCCAGAATTAAACCTAGGCACCCCCTGCTCTGAGGAAGAGAGGGTGTCTTGTTTACAGAAAAAGCTAATGGAAACACCACCAAAATGGTTTGGAAACAGCATGGGAAGGATGTCTGGATGTATCTTGGACTTCCATTACATATGACATACAATAGACAACCACACAAAGGCTGTATGCCAAAAGCCGGGTAAGCCAACAATCTATCCATGAGACAGATACAGTCAGCATATCTTACAATGGCAGTCTTGTGCACTATGCGACATTCAAAACCAGCTCTTTTTTTTTTCCTCAGATAGGAATATGTATGATCTATCTCTCATAAACGTTCCATCCCATCATTATCAGACTTTATTGCATACATTCTTATCAAGTTCTATCACTCCTAAAGTTTCCATCCCGTCTGAGGCATTCCAAATCAGCTCTTATCTGACTGAGAGCCAGTAAGCCTCAAAGTTGCTTCATAACTGTTGGATGGCTTGGGTGTAACTGTGCACCTAGATCGTTATCATTAGGGTGACAAAAAGTTGTCTTATTGTCCTAACATAATATTCAATAACCTTTCTATACAGTTTTCTCATGTAAACTCATTTGTATAATCGTGGGCATATGCAAATTAGCTGAATCTGCTTGTTTAGGCTGCACAACCGTTATACAGGAGATGTAGAGCAGGAAATGTAACTGTCCACAGCGGATACCATCTATGGAAAAAGTACACTGGATGTCAAAGATATTTTTAGGAAGCGCACACGTTAAACAGCAGATGTAGTGCAGATAATATCGCTGTCCGCAGCATCTACGGAAAAAGTACACTGGATGTCACAGATATTTTTAGGATGCGCACACGTTAAACAGGAGATGTAGTGCAGATAATATCGCTGTCCGCAGCATCTACGGAAAAAAGTACACTGGATGTCACAGATATTTTTAGGATGTGCCCAAGTTAAACAGGAGATGTAGTGCAGATAATGTAGCTGTCCGCAGGGTCTATGAAAAAAGTACACTGGATGTCACAGATATTTTTAGGCTGCACAAACGTTATACAGAAGATGTAGCACAGGTAATGTAACTGTCCGCCGCGTACACCGTTTAAGGAAAAAGTACACTGGATGTCACAGATATATTTAGTATGCGCACATGTTAAACAGGAGATGTAGCGCAGATAATGTTGCTGTCTGCAGCATCTACGGAAAAAGTACACTGGATGTCACAGATATTTTTAGTATGCGCATATGTTAAACAGGAGATGTAGCGCAGATAATGTCGCTGTCTGCAGCATCTACAGAAAAAGTACACTGGATGTCACAGATATTTTTAGGCTGCGCACACGTTCCACAGGAGATGTAGCAAAGATAATGTAACTGTCCGCAGCGGACACCGTCTAAAGAAAATGTACACTGGATGTCACAGATATTTTTAGTATGTGCACATGACAAACAGGAGATATAGCACAGATAATGTTGCTGTTCGTAGCGGTCATACAATTGCAAGCTATTTAGCGCAGGTTGTGCTAAAAATATATATTGCTGCCGGACACAACAATAGTCCTTAAAAGGCCTTAGGGTCTCTAACACCAACCCTGCCAAACAAAACAAATAAAATTAAATTCCCTACACTATATGTCCCTTCTACAGCACAGCTCTCCCTGACTAAGACTGAGCTGAACCACATGTCATCGGGTGCTTTATCGCACCCAATGACGCATGCCATTACAGTGAGTGGCAGTACTCACCTGCACGTTTATTGGCTGCGTAGCAGCCAACAAACATGCGGGGAGGAGACTCAAGCATCACGCTCGAGCACATGAGGTATTCGGCCAAACACCGTGATGTGCCTAGCATCACGATGCTCGAGCCGAACTGGTGTTTGGCTGAGCATGCTCGCTCAACATTAGTACTTAGATTTTATATAAATAAACCCCGAAACGGCTGTAACCTATAAAAAGTTCACCACAAAACAGCTAATAGCTGTACTTAGATTTTATATAAATAAACCCCAAAACAGGCTGTATCCCCAAATATTTTTGCCACAGACCGGCTAATAGACCATTCGTCAGACCCTAAGAAAAGAAACTTAGCAGTCACCAGGCAATTTGCGAAAAACAAGCTGTATCCCCCAAAAAATCCCCCAAAAAATTCACCACAGAATGGCAATGGTCGTACTTATATTTCCTATAAATACACCCCAAAAATGGCTATTAAGTCATACTTGTTTTTACTATAAATAAACCCCAAAAATGGCTGTATAACCATGTCAATTCACCACAGAACAGCTAATAAGACATGCTTACAGTGGATAAAAAAAAGTCTTCACACCCCTGTTAAAATGTCAGGTTTCTGTGATGTAAAAATTGAGACAAAGATAAATCATTTCAGAACTTTTTCCACCTTCAATGTGACCTATAAACTCAATTGAAAAACAAACTGAAATATTTTAGATAGAGGGAAGGAAACAAAACAAAAAAAACTAAAACTAAAATAATGTGGTTGCATAAGTGTGCACACCCTCTAATAAGTGGGGATGTAGCTGTGTTCAGAATTAAGCAATCACATTCAAAATCATGTTAAATAGGAGTCAGCATACACCTGCCATCATTTAAAGTGCCTCTGATTAACCCCAAATATAGTTCAGCTGCTCTAGTTGGTCTTTCCTGAAATTTTCTTAGTCACATTCCCACGGCAAAAGCCATGGTCCACAGAGAGCTTCCAAAGCATCAGAGAGAAGGGTACAGAAGAATTTCCAAGGCATTAGATATACAATGGAACACAGTGAAGACAGTCATCATCAAGTGGAGAAAATATGAAACAACAGGGACATTGCTAAGAACTGGACGTCCCTCCAAAATTGATGAAAAGACGAGAAGAAAACTGGTCTGGGAGGCTACCAAGAGGCCTACAGCAACATTAAAGGAGCTGCACGAATATCTGGCAAGTACTGTGGTACATGTGACAACAATCTCCCATATTCTTCATATGTCTGGGCTATGGGATAGAGTGTCAAGACGAAAGCCTTTTCTTACAAAGAAAAACCAGGCTACCGCCCACAGCGTCTCATCCCTCTCCTCCCCCTCCCTGACGGCTGAGCAGTCTCGCGCAGACGCAGTACCCACTGAGGGCTGCGCCAGTGCGATTTGCTGGAGACTGAGGGCAGGAGCTTCATCGTCGTCACTGGGCATGCGCCGAGCCCAGTGACGTCTGATGCTCGCTCTTCCCTCAGTCTCCAGCAAATCGCACTGGTGCAGCCCTCAGTGGGTACTGCGTCTGCGCGAGACCGCTCAGCCGTCAGGGAGGGGGAGGAGAGGGATGAGACGCTGTGGGCGGTTATTGATTCAGGAGGAAGGCGTTTTGGGCACTGCAGGGGGGTGTTACTGGGCACACAAAGTGGAACATAACGCCCCTCTGGGCACCTTCAGGATAAATTAGCATAATTATAAAAGTCGTTTTTCAGCAAAACTACTGGATGGATTACAGTATAGAACAGCAAAGCCGATTCAAGGTAATCTGTGGAGCATGACTTGTTTAAAATCTGAATTTGTGTTATGAAAGGTGACAGAATCCCTTTAACTGTTGCATCTAGTGCTCCATGTCAGAGTTTACTTCCTGCTGGAGACCTGTACTGTTGTTAGGGCTTACATGGGTATGTTTCTCCTCACTTGTGAGGCAGCACATACATCCCCTCTGTTTCACCAGCCTATGGCTGGATTGCAGGAGGTATTTAAAGGTGCTTCCTACCACAGGAAGATGCCTGAGCAACTCATGGTCACTAGCTTGTCTAGTTCCAAATGTGAAGGTGTTTTTCAAGTTCTGCTTTGCTGTGTACCGGACCCTGCTTTTGGAATTATCGGATTTTGCCTGTTTGCCGCCTGCCTCTGACCTTGGGCTTTATTTATGGACCTTGCTTGATCTCTGCCTGCCCTAACCCCAGACTTTCTGACCACATACTTCCCCTTGGTGCTTGCACAGGTATCTCTGACCCCCTGGTTAACTGCCACTGACACAGGGACTGCTCTCGAGTGGCAACTGGCAACTACCCTAACAGCCCAAGCCTATCCTCACCATCAGAGACTCTAGTGAAGACCAGGTAGTTGCTTAGTCA